>NC_135618.1:70205382-71405382 GCF_053574225.1 Canis aureus
CTCTGTCTTGGTGGGTACATGGGGTAGTAGATCTCGGGCACATGTACCACATGCCAGGGCCTTCCATACCATATCTTATCAGAGAGATCACTGATAAACACATTTGTAGATAAGGAAAACTCGGGTTCAGAGAAGCTAGGCACCTCCATGAAGGGTCACCCAGCCCAGCAAACAGAGGAGCAAATTCCTTCCAGAACAGGTCTCTCATGCTATTTCTTCATAGTCTGTGGGACTGTGTAGGATTCAGACTTCTTGAGCCTTCTTGAATGTTGATCCAAATTCTTCTTACACTCTGGAGGCCACAACACAGGGGAGATCCCAAGGCGGGAGCAAGTAGTATCTGCCCGGTCTCCTGGTTTGCTTCTCCCTGCTGCTCCCCATTAGTGGATCCTCCCCTGAGCACACAGAGTGGCTGATTCTGAATCCCTTAGACGTGGAGACGAGGCACTGGCCACCCGTGTGGCCGAGGCATGTCTGAGCCAGGGGCTGGGCATGGAGCCCAGGCTTATATCCTCGTAGTTCACCGAGAGAGTCTGCTCTTCACCGCCAGCCTAGTGGCAGTGTTGTCACCCAGCCAGGGCAAGGGCTAGGTCTCCAGAGAAAGCAAGCAGCGCTGGCGTCTCCTCCAAGAGCTCAGTGGAGCTGGGCCTTTAGATCACAATGAGACTCCAGTCTCCAAGAGCCTTCTCTTTGCCAGGTGCTGTGCTGAGACACCCCCAACCCCCACCCCAGTCCGGACACAGCTCTGTCCAGCATAGGCGGATTCTGCAGCAAAGATGAGGCTCTGGTGTTACAACACTTGCCTGATTTCAACAGCTGGCATAAGTAGGGAGCAGGAAACCAAGGTCACAGGCTATCAGCCCCTGGAGCTGGTACTCTCAGATGTGTGTTGTTTCCTGGTGCCCATACAGCAGGCTTCTACCACCCAGGGCCCTCCAGTGGACTATGGTCCACCCTCCGGTGCATAGACCAAGGCTCTGACCTAGGCCACAGCCCTTTGGGCAGCCGCAGGCGCCTGGTGCCATATCACGCCCAAAAGTTTTTTTTAACTTTCTACCTTAGGAAATTTCAAACAAAAAAGTAAAAAGGTATCACGAACCCAATATATCCATTACCGAGAGTCAGTGATTATGAGCGCCCACCAAGCAATTTTAAAGCCTTCTGCACTCTCTCCAAAGGCAGTGTCTGCACACTTGAGCTCTGTGTGGCTGCTGCTCCCAGTGCCAGGGAGCCCTCTCCTGTGCCAGCCCTCCAGGGCCACCCCCTGAACAGCCCCCCAGTGCTTCAGGCATCAGGAGCAGGACAGCCTTGGTTCTACCACCCCCTGGTGTGTGTCTCCTCGTAGGCCACTAGGAAAGGACCCTTGCCCCCACAAGTAGATCTTTGAGGGCTCCCTAGGCCTCTGCTCCTTCAACGTGGGCTCTGGGCGCCATCTTGTGTTACAAAAGAGTTACTGTTCCAGCCGGGCCCAGGCTGCTTCTCGTATCCCAAGGTCCCTAAAAGCAGCTGTGGCCTCACTGTCTTCTCCCTCTAGCAGGGATGCTCACTAGAGGAGCCTTCCCCAGACACAACAGTGGTTGAGCCAGACTTCCTGTGGTTGATAGCACTTCCTGTGATTTCCACCTGTTACTGGCTGTCCACCCAGTGGGAGCGGCCGGCTGGACAGACCACACCAGGCTTGTTTCTTTCTGGCCACACACTGCATCATACTCCTTTTCTTTGGGGGAAGATATGCCTTTTCAGCTGCGTTCCTAAACATAATCATAAATTGGCAAGTCAGCTAAGGAGCTCCCTGGTCTAATTTTCTGCCTCTGTAGAATGAGGCCATAGAGTGACGTGAACTTCTTCAGGTTGTGAGATCAGAAAGAACATACTGAGTATAACGACCAGCACGCGTAACTGCTCAGTAGATGAGTTTTGAAGATAAGTCAGGTTCCTTTAAAATAGATGAAAGCCTGTCATGCTCCCAGTCTAGACTGGATGGAAAACTCTGCACTGGGTAATTCAGCCTGTAGGGTTCCCATATGCACTGTGCTTCCTTTTCTTCCCAAGCAAAAGCCTGTGCCGCTTCTCCCGTTGGTTCGAATCCTTTATTGCTCTCCTCCCCTCCTACTACCTTTCCTGTAAACGTTTTGTGTCCACCCTGGTCTGCCTTCTGCTTTCTGTCCCTTTATGAGATGGCCCTTGCTCTCCTCCCTGTTCACACAGCCCCTGGACGCACACAGGCACCACCTGGGCTAGCTCATGGGCTCTTCTCCCCACTGGCTGTAGAGGGACCCTGACAATCCAGAGGCTTCTCCTCTGACATTTATTTGTGCCCCAAATGTCAGTGCTGCCGAAGGGTGTGTCCGTGGCTTGTCACGTCTCCCCAGCTGTGGGGTGGGGGCGCTGGCTACCATCAGACAAGACAGAGCAGGCATCACCGCCCAGAGCAGACGTAGGTCAGACCTCACATCTGTCACTTAGCAGTTGTGTGGCCTGAGGCAGATCATCTCACTCCTAGGCTTCGGTTTCTTCATCTGTCCGCAGGGATGGTGACAGTCCCTCTCCTGGGGCGTAATTGGGAGGACTGCACAACACATGCTGGCTGCTGCTGCTGCTACAGCCACTCGTCCTCCCACCTGCTGCTCGAATTCAATAATACTATGCCCCATCTTCCATTGGTTCTAAGAAGTTTAAAGGAATTCTCAGACCATATTCCAAGCTAATCCACTAGAAAGCTCTCTATGGATGACTCATTTGCTGGAGAAGTCCGAATGGTTTTTTAATTGAAGCATAGTGGGAACAGGTGACGTGTGAGGGCAGAGGAGGCAGGTGAAGCCCCAACAGCATAGAACAGAGAACTTGAATCTGGAGGTGCGTCCCCTTTCCTTCGCAGCTGCCTGCTGCCCACTACCCCCTCAGTCCTCCCACATGTGTAAAAGCCACATCAGGAGCACGAGGACCCTGCTCTTCCCCAGCTGCTGGGCTGCTGCGCTGTGTCCTGTCGCCCCTTCCAGAGCAGGTGCATCTTCCGAGAGTGCTATGCACCCTCCATCCACCTCCTCTTCTCTCCTGGGCTGAGCCCTCCCTACTGGGCTCCTCCTAGCGGCTGTTTCCAGTGCCTGTCTCCATCACCCACCAGCCTCCTGTCACTTTCAACTTTTTCTCAAGACCACGGCCCCTGGACTGCTTTCTTCCCCCATAACTATGTCCTGCCTCATCCAGGGAGATTTCAAAACTGATTTTCTGCCCCCATCCTCCCCAGCTTCTGGGACCTGAGGATTCCAGCTCTCCAATGGTGGTATCACCCCAGATCTGGGTCCTAGCTTCAGCGGTACCCTGCTCTTCTCCCCACTCCTGGCCACCCCTGTCCACCACCACTCTCATGGCTCGGTCCTATTACTTCAGATCACCTTTCCTCCTGCCTTCCCTCCTCCATCAGGAGAACGTAGCCCACCAGCTTTCCTACCTCAGTCCCCGGAGGCTTGTGTCTACCTGCAGCTCCCCACCCCCAGCCTGCCTCCTGATGCACCTGTGGTGCTTGTCTCTCTCACCTGTACCTCCAGCTCTCTCCCCTCAGCTTTGGCAACACTGTCAGCTTGCCCTCGTCTTTAAATCCACCCTCAGCCCCGGATTTCCCTTCTGGAAGCCATACTACCTCTGGCTGTTCTTTTACATTTAGGCATCTTAAAATAATAACTCATGCTCACTGCCTTCACCTCCTCAACTCCCGTCCCACACTCCACCTACAGCCTCCTGGCTTCTACTCCCACAGCTCCACTGTGCCCATTCACCATGCTCTCCAGTTACATCCTAACCGCTAAAGCCAGAGGCCCTCCTGGGTCCTTTCCAGACTCTGCAGCACAGACACTGTCGATCATCTCTCCTCACTCATCCCTTCTCTCCCACCATTGTCTCCTGGTTTTCCTCCCATCATGGCTGCTTTTTCCTGGGGTGGGGATGGTCCACTCTGCCCGTGTGTGTCCCTCAGGGTGCCATTCTCAGCCCTGGTCTTCGTCCTCCATGGCACAGACTGCAACCTCAGTTTCCGTTCCAGTCCGAAATCCCTCTTCCTAGCCCAGACTGTTCTTCTGAGCTGTATTACCTGCCTGTCCCCCTGCCTACAGGACATCTCCATGTGGGCAACCCAGAGACCCCACCAACTCCACCGTTCGAAGATCAAATCACTGTCTTCTCCCTTCTTCTGTGGCACCCAACCCAAAAACACTGGTGCCCCCCTTACCTCCCAGCCTGAAACCACGCAGCTCCTCCGTTCTCCATTCCCTCAGGAATCTGTCCCCCACTCCTGTCAGCTCTGGCCCTTACCACCTCCACGCCCTTTGCTTCTCTCCAGCCCCACCACCACCTCCCTGGTCTTGATCTTTATCTCTTACCTCCTAACTGAGCATCTTCCTGCAAGCCCTCCCATCTACTTCATCCTCCTAACTGCAGCCAGAACAGCTTTTCCAGAAGGCGTATAGCTGATCATATCATTCCCCTGACTAAAGCCTTTTATTTCTTCCCACTGACTTTATGGTCAAGTCCAAACTTCCGGCCTACCCAAACTCTGCCCATCTCTCCAGCTCCTCCATCCCCCTCCACACACGTATGTGTATGCGCATGCACACCTCCCCCTTCCCCCCCACACACTGTGCCGTCCTATGCCCCTGGGTCTTTGCACGTGCTGGTCCTACTTTCTGGAACAGCCCCCTACCATCTTCAACCTCATCGCTATTTTTTTCTGGTTAATCACTCCTTGGCCTTCAAGATTCTCATGGAAAGCCTCCCTTGATCTCTCTCCAGTCCCCTGTGCCTGCCTCCCTCACTGCATTCTACTGGGGTCACCTCTACATTTCTCTGCGTCCCCCACTAAGCCATTATTCTGGACAGCCAGCCACCTCGCATTACAACAGAGCAGGTCCTCGATGAGTATGTGTTGGGTTTTCCAAACAGTCCTAGTCCAAGTGTTGTGAGACGCTCTTGGGAGAGCAGGACAGAACAGCCGGCTGTCACAGTCTATGCAAAAGTAACTGTGAGCTGACGGGGCACCACAGTGCTCTGAGGGGGTCAGGGGCTTGGGTGGACCTTGCAGCAGGGCCCGCAGCTCAGTCTGATTGCTCTCCCTCCCTCAGCATACATGAAGCGGCGGCACAGCTCGGTCAGTGACAGCCAGCCCTGCGAGCCCCCCTCCGTGGGCATCGACTACAGCCAGGGCGCCAGCCCCCAGCCCCAGCACCAGCTGAAGAAACCCCGAGTGGTGCTGGCTCCTGAAGAGAAAGAAGCTCTGAAACGAGCTTATCAGCAAAAGCCATACCCGTCACCAAAAACCATCGAAGAACTCGCCACCCAGCTCAACTTGAAAACCAGCACCGTCATCAACTGGTTCCACAATTACAGGTACGGCCCGGCTTGGTCCGGCTCCATCGGGCTCTCGGCCCCGGCCGAGTTAAGTCAGGGCTCCAAGAGAGCGCACTGTCAACCCTTGGGAAGAGTCTGGGCTACTCTGTCCTGCAGACAATGGCCATTAATGGTGCACACGGACAATGGCCTGGGGACTTGGCCCTGGCAGGCTGGGGACTAAAAGCTTGGTGTTTGGTCAGTTAGTTGGTTCTTTATCTTTCACTGGAGTTTTTAACTCCCAAGATATAGGGTCACGTGGTTAGAGAGAATCCATGTCTGCCATGGCCAGGAAAACAGTTATCACTTAGTAAGAGAGAATGTAGGCATCCATGATGCCATAGTGGCACATGTTTCTTAGTGGAGACCCAAAGGATCTCATACAGAATTATCTTCCAAATTAGTTTGATTAGTTTTGTAGTTAAATAAATTGAGTCATGTGAGCTTTTGGGCAAGTTCACAAGTTAATGAAGATTTATTGAACATCTACCACATCTCCAGACACTGAGCCAAGTGTTTTAACCAGCACCATTCCACATGATCTTCACAATCATTTAAGGGACATAGTTCTACCTGCATTTTACAGGTGGAAACCTAAAACTCATAGGGGTTAAGTAACTGACCAAGGCAGAAGGGCCTACTGCTCTCCCATAGAAAAAAGCCTGCCTGGGGTGAAAGATTTGTATTAGATCATGAAAATCCACTGACACGTAATGAACTGTTGACCATAGCTGTAATCCAGACTTCCTCTGCTGGAAACCGAGACTTCCCAGTGGCCTAATAGGAAGATCTGCTTATTTAATGCCCTATAAGTGACCATCTCAGTTGCTGGTTCTCATCAGAATGTCATTTTCTCTAGACCCCAACAAAATTGGGGCAGGTGTTCCTGGTTCTACCCAGGTGAAAAGGACACATGTATAGCCAGTGCAGGTAGAGCACTTCTGGTCACTTAGCTGAAACAGCGGACAACAGAATACCCTAGACACTTGGGGGCCACAGGGAGGATCCAGTGTCTCTGGCTCTGCTGCAGTTTTCCAAGTAAACTTGAGGACCAGTACACCCCCACCCCCAGGTGCTGAGCAAAGTGGGAGGTTTTAAAATATTAGACGGGAGTCAAAATAATATCTCTGCTGGTGATGAAAGCTAGGTTAGCATTTGCAGCTTAGTGTGAGAGCCAAACAGACCTGCTACCTGATCCCTGGAATCAGGCAAGCTTACATGCATCATGGTAGCACTGTCCTCCACAGGCCTCCCTGTCTATGGGCTGACTCCCAGGATAGAAGACGGTACACGAGCTGAGCACAACCACTTATTCATCCTAAATTTACTGATGAGATAAAACCAGAGGCAGAGCCAGGCTAGTAGGTACAATAATGGAGCTCCCTCTACAAGGAAGGAAAGTTTAAGAATAGTAGACAAGGGAAATGAAGGAGGATGAATGAGGACCTGGGCAGAGGTTCCCCCAGAGCCTCCCTTTGCCAGGTATTATGCAATCCCATTTTCACTTTCTAGACATACAGGCACATTTGAATATATACTTTCGCATCTTCTGCAGGCTGTGTCCATTTTAGTGCAAGTATGGGAACTTGAGATGGCTGAATATCTGGGTGAAGTTGCCACCAGTTCTACAAAACAGCTCCAGAAACCCATTTCCCCTGGCCTCACCAGGGTCACCTTTTTCCACAGATCGATCTCCCCTACAGGCCCCAGCTGAATGGTGGTCACTGCCTCCTGGCCAGGGCACATGCTCTCCAGGTTTCTCAGCTTCCGTCATTCATCTTGCTGACACCCATGGTAATGCCTGCTCCGTCACAGGTGGTCAGCTGCTCACTGTGGAGAGGCCTCAAGTGTACATTTAACAGGAGCAAATTCAACTGTACACAGCCAAAAAAAATAAAGAGAGAAGGGGGAGAAAGGAGGAGGAGCAGTAGAACCTCAAAACTCAGTAAATAAGCTCAGCTCCAGATCTGGAGTAGATGCTCAGTAAATGTTTTCTTTCAAAAATAACCATAACAAAGCAGGCTGGACTAAGACAGATGGAAGAACCAAGGGCAGAGATTTGTTTCAGCTGCAGAGATCCAGAAAAATACCCAGGAAGCAATATGAGATGTGCAGGGTCTTGAAAAAAGAACTGAAAAGAATTTTGCAAACCACAAAATAGGTCAGATGAGAAGTAGCATTAGGTCATTCAGAACTGGCATAAAGCCCAAAGAATTGAAGTCACTTGGTCACCCAGGAGGCAAAGTGCAGAGCAGAGAGTGAGTGTGTGCTCCTCCAATTAAATGCTTCAAACAGAGACCAACTTAGCCTGATAGAACCCACAGAGCTTCAGATAAGAACTGGCACACATAGACTAAATCCCTAAGGAAGGGATTAGTTTCTCATTCTACAGGAGTTAAATAGGAGAAGTTCCCCCCACCCCACCCCGCCCCATTCCACCAGCACCCACAGGGAATAACGGGGAAGGGGAAATCAATTTTTAGGCCCATTTTTACTTCCTCTTATCCTTTCACCCTCAGGGAAGTAGAAGTATCTTAGGGTGACCATTTACCCAGGAACAGGGCCAGAAATGCCAGAACAGTATACCTACCACAGGACACCTGATCTCCTCCCAGAAGAGCAGGTCCACCCAGTAGAAACTCTTCCAAGCCCTCAACACCATAGCATCTTGTGAATCTTGTGTGACTGGCCTGAAAACAAGATCTGCTCCTAGGACCTGGTCTTTCTAGATCAGAAGATAATATTTTTTCATGGACATGGAGAAAAATCTAGACTAAGGAGAACGTCTCCTATCAGCTGAGCATAGAATATGTGCCAGGACTGAGCCAGGAGCACTACAGCTGTGTCCTCTCATCAGATCCTCAGATGAGCTGCTGAGGGTGGCAGCCAGAATGCCAGGCCCCATGCAGGAAATTGTCCCTTCCTTCCCCCTCCCCCCAGCCCTTTTACCAGGCTTAGCACCTACCGACAGATTCTATCATTCAAAAGGCAGGTAAAGGGATCCCTGGGTGGCGCAGCGGTTTGGCGCCTGCCTTTGGCCCAGGGCGCGATCCTGGAGACCCGGGATCGAATCCCACGTCGGGCTCCCGGTGCATGGAGCCTGCTTCTCCTTCTGCCTGTGTCTCTGCCTCTCTCTCTCTCTCTCTGTGACTATCATAAATAAATAAAAATTTAAAAAAAAAAAAAAACAAAAACAAAAGGCAGGTAAAGGGTCTGAATAGTCCCCTCTTTTCCCTGGGCCTACTTTGTGTCTTACATAATACACCAATATTGTATTCTTCACATCTCTGCAAGGAAGATGCTATTCTCCACATTTTTCAGATAAGAAATCTGAAGCTCAAAACAGATCAGGACCTTTTTTTCTAAGCGGTGTCGCTAGTAAGTTTACAAAGCCAGATTTCAAACCCAGGTTGGCCTGGTTCCATAAAGCCTGTGCTCTGTTCTGGGCCACTCTGCCCCCCTGGGACTCACAGTGGTAGATCTGTGGCCTGCCCATCTAGCCTCCCACCTCCCCAGCCAGGATGGGATGGGATTTAGGTGTTCACCCCAACTGGCATTCTTGGCTTCCAAGGAGCCTGAAAGGCAGCAGAGTAGGCTTGCCCTCACAGCACAGTGCCCAGGAACATATTGACAAGGGTCTGCACTGCACAGGCCCCTGTGATAGCCCCAGAGAAGGAGGAGGGAACTCCTGGGTAGGGTAGGAGGGGGCTGTTCTGCAGTTCTCACTCAGAAACTATTCTCAGAACAAGGGTCAGAGTTCAGGCTGTACAGGGAGCAAATAACAATGTGAACACATCACCACCACCAGGGTTCTGATATAAAAACTACAGCCAGATTTCCCCCTGGCTTCAACACTCCCCACATCCAACACAAGGCCTGGCACGTGGTGGGTTCTCAAAATATGTTCCCTCTATTGGGTTCTATGTACTGCAGAAAATATTTTCATTGCATGCCTAACGCAAGGTCTTTTGGCAGGCCCAGTTTCTGCCAAACAGTCAGCTTCGTGCTTAATCTATACGCGAGAATGCTCTTCCACTAGCAGTTGGCACGTTGATCAGAGGCTTTTAAGCTCTCTGGAATAACCACCTAGAGAGACTTCTGATTGAGCCTAGTACTGTGAGCCCATGGAAGGAGAAACTTCTGGCACAAAAACAGACTTAAGAGGAGCCCTTTCTTGATGTCACCAAGGGCCCAAAAACAGGGAAGGCCAGGGCGCATTTGTAGCAGTTTCCTTCAGACTCAACAAAGTAGGAGATCACACATTCCCGGGTAGGCAGGACTCAGCTTGATTACAACGTGCTTGATGTGTTGGAGCACATACCTGGTCTCCTTCCCGCTTGATGGAGAGTGACCCTTCCCTGCTCTTCTCCTCTTAGAGGAGGGAACTGGTCGAAACATAATTCGGTGGAACCTTGCCTGGGCCCTAACCCCTGACCTGTGTGGCTCAGAGACCACAACTGAGGTTTTTCGGTTTGGGCACTGCCTACCCACGGGTTCGCTCATGAAGTCCCGATGAGGGAGCCGTGGTTACCCTCCCTCCTGCATTTCCATCTCCTAGTCCAGTCAGCGTTTATTGCCGTGTACCAAGCACCATGCCGCGCCGGGTGTGCAGAGAATGGGACCTGCCATCCACAGCCGGCTCGGAGGGAAGGAGCCACTGCACAAGTCACACGGGGCGCCGTCCTCGTGGGACAGAGGGGCGGGCACCGCCCAAGGGACGACTCGGGCACGGGCGCCGAGCTGGGGGGAGTTGAGCCCTGCCCCCCGGCCCCGCTCACGGCGCCCTACCGCTTGTGTCTCGCAGGTCTCGGATCCGCAGAGAACTGTTCATTGAGGAGATTCAGGCCGGGAGCCAGGGCCAGGCCGGGGCCAGCGACTCCCCGTCGGCCCGAAGCAGCCGGGCGGCGCCCAGCTCGGAGGGCGACAGCTGCGACGGCGTGGAGGCCGCCGAGGGCCCGGGCGCCGCGGACGCCGAGGAGTCGGGCGGCCCCGCGGCCGCCGCCAAGTCTCAGGGAGGGCCAGCCGAGGCGGCCGTGGCCCCGGAGGAGCGGGAGGAGGCGCCGAGGCCGGCGGAGAAGGCGCAGCCGCCGCCCTCGGGGGCCCCGGCCCCGGCCCCGGAAGACGCGGAGGAGGAGGGCCGGCCCCGGGCGCCCCCGCCGCCCCCGCCGCCGCCGCCCGAGGGCCCAGCCGACGGCCCGGGGCCCGTGCCAAACCCCGCCGCCGCCGCCGCCGCCGCCACGCCCGCGGGGGAGGACGCCGCTACCTCAGCCGCCCCGCCCGCGGAGGGCCCCTGCCGGGCCCGGGACGGCGCCCACAGGAGTTCCGCTTTGCCAAGCACCAGCGCGCCGGCGGCCGCCCGCAGGCCCAGCTCGCTGCAGAGCCTCTTCGGCCTCCCGGAGGCGGCGGGCACCAGGGACTCTCGAGACAACCCCCTGAGGAAGAAGAAGGCCGCGAACTTGAACAGCATAATCCACCGCCTGGAGAAGGCCGCCAGCCGGGAGGAGCCCATCGAATGGGAGTTCTGAGAGGGCGCCGCCCGCCCGCCGCGCCGGGCCGAGCCGCGCCGCGCCGGGCCGGGCCGAGCCGGGCTAAGCCGGGCCGAGCCGGGCCGAGTCTGGCCGAGCCCTGCCGAGTCTGACCGAGCCGAGCCGGGCCGAACCTGGCCGAGCCGGGCCGGGCCGGGCAGAGGGGCGGGCGCCGACTCCGCGGCCTGGACCGTGTTGCGCACTTACCGCCCTGCGGGCCACAGGGCAAAATCGCCATAGGCCAAGGTGCATATAGAAAACAAAGGAGCATTAAGCCCAATCTATGTCGTGTTTTCAAGGAAGAAAACGGAAATGTGTAGTCGAGCTTTTTTGTACCCTGAAGTGTTTTTTTTATTGCCCTAAGTGATTTCCACAGGTTCTGGAATAACTCTTACAGCTTTGCCTTGCGCCCTCCTCTTTCGTGTGGGCTTTAAAAAAAAAAAAATCAAACCCACATATTAAAAGGGGGCTTTTTATCTGCCATCTAATGGCTTCAGAGCGATAATACACTATTATCTTCTTAAACCAGGAAAAAAAGGGGGGAGGGGGGATTTTTCAGAAAAATTAAAAAAGAAAGTTTTTGTAGCTGTTCAGTTGCCACTAAGAGATTGCACAGTCAAACCGACTCTAAACACACTAGTTTGGATTCCTAAATATTTTCAAGTAAAGAATCTTCTCGTTTGAAACTTTGAATTAAAATAAAACACATTTACTCCACATATTTTTTAACGAAAAGAGAAGTCACATCAGGAAACTATCTGATTTTGTGGTAGCTGACGTAGTGTTTTCTTGTACGTGAATAGAATCCTGACATGTAGTGCACATTGATCCATAGCTTTAACTGACTCTGGGCTTTTGCTGGCCAGAGTCTGTTTAATACACTCCATTCTAGGCCAAATCAGGACAAAAAGAAAAGATCCGAATCTAGGTATTTTATAATCTGCTTTTTAACCTCTAACCGCAGAGCACGCTGATCAGACCTCATATCTCGGAGGTTTAGGAGACAAGTTAGAACTGTAGCATGTCCCCGTTCATTCTGTTTAATTTATGGTGTCTACGTCTGTGTTAATGCGTCTGCACACGTGCGAGCATGTAAAGCAAGGAGGAAAGAGTGGGCCGCCGAGGTGGCAGCAGACAGTCGGGGGGCCGCAGGGGCCCACCCTGCGTAGTCAGCAGGCTTTCCTTGGCACAGAAGGCAGCACACCGCACTGCACTCTCCCGGGCGCCTGATGGACTGAGCCCCACCAGGGGCCGCTGCTCCCCGGGCCTGGGCAGGGCTCTTGCGCACGCACGCGCTCTCTCTCTCTCTCTCTCTCTCTCCCCCCCCCCCCCCTCTCTCTCCCCCTGTCTCCTTGCCCCCCCCCCCCACCCTCTTCCCACCACAAGCACTGAGGACTGTTGACGTCGTGGGAAGCTTCCTTCCCTGCAGAAGAGAGAACGTGGCAGTCTGGGCTCTGCTCCCATCCCTATAGAGGTGGCCCACAGTCACACCAAAACGTCGTTGCTCTTCACTTCCAGACCAGACCATTCATTTGGCCCTCCATTCATTCTGCCTCTTGGAACAGTTCTTTTATGCACAGTCTAGGGCAGTCTAAGTACAAATCAGAAGTCTAACTTGTCTCTGATTCCTCCTGTTGTCTATGTGTATATGCGTGAGAATAGAGGTGGATGAGAGTGTGCGTGTGTGCGTGTGTGCAATTTTATACGTCTGTGTATTTTCTTAAGTACCTGTGCACACATAGAGTGCATTACTGCCACCTTTTTTCAATAAGCTGTTTTATCAGTTATGGCTTCTACAAGTTTGCTAATTTAGACTCCTTTATTGCCATATCTTTAAACTAACAATAGATGATTTCGGTATATATATATATTTTTTTTTGCTTATTTATAGGTGCTGTATTTTATTATCTGATTGTTAGGAAGGGATGAAAGGGGCAAATATTCTTTAGAGGGATAGACTGCCGGCAGTATTGGGTATAATTTACAAGATGTAGTTGTCATACTGTATATTACTGATTGAAAACTTTTTGACCGTATTGTGTATCATTGAAACCTTTGTCTTAGGTCAACATCTTTGGATGGCATTTTAATGGTGCATTCATTATTTCTTAAGTTTAATTAATATTACCTTTTTTGATTTTGGGGGGGGTGGGAGGGAGTTATAATTTTCAAGGTATGCTCCCGCTATTACACCTCAGTGTGCTTGTATTAATTAACTTGTAGGACTTTGACTGTAAGATGTGAAACCACATTTCTTGCATGATGTTTTAGGAATTATGTAGTTCATTTACAGTCTTTTAACCTGCAACTGCAGCACTTAGTTCAAGTTTTCACAAATTTAAGAGTCACTACACTAAAAGCAATGCCTTTTCATGAATGAGAAGTTTTCAGAAGGCTCTAGGAGGCTGGGAGGCAGGCTGTTTGTCTTTTGATGGTCGCATCATCTCTGAACTTGATACCTGGTTCAGTGAAGAGAGATTTCAAAATGGAGGAGCTTAAGGGGAAACAGATTAACATCTGGCTCGATTCAGGTGCGTTAAGAAGAGCGAATTTGCATTAGTGACCCCCTAGGACAGTGAGTAGCAGAGCCCCTGACAGTACTGTGGTGTCCTCTCCACGAAAACCTCGAGGGAATTTTGTCATCGTGTGTGATGGATCTCTGAATATCTGATTTTCATTAGAATTGAAAGCAGGGAGTTAACCAGAAATATTAGGCTAGTGTTTTAGTTTTAAAGGCATGACTGTTATTTACAAAGTTGTTAAATCTGAGGAAATTGAGAAAGTAGAGGTTTGTCCATCCTAGTGGCCATAGTAACAGTCTAAAACAGCCACTTTGGCTCTTCCAAGCGATTTAGTCCTTTTTGTTGGGTTTTGTTGGTTTGTTAGTGTTTGTTTTGTTTTGCTTTTAACTAGGTTTTTGTTGATTTCCACTCTACCTTTTTTGTTTTTCCAGACTTAACATCTGGGTGCTCGATACAATCAGTTGGTTAAAGTTTGCTTGCAGTTCTGTGTTTGTATTTTTTTCTCTATTTATTTTTTTTTTAATTGTGATCCCAACCCTACAATCTTTTATGTTGAGCTTTCACTGTCTATAATACTTCTAAGAGCTGCCACTAAATAACAGAAACCTTCCAGGGGGTCAGGGGAGTGTCCCCCCTCCTCAGTTTGCACCCCTCAGTTTGAGCCTAAGGGTTGATCTTTCATCTTGATAAGCAATATTCAAGTGCCTTGAACAGCATCGTCTCGGGGAGGGGGGGCTTTACCTTCAGCTGGCTGGCATTCCAAGCAGTAGCTCCCACAGGCAGCCGACCTCGTCCTTTTTCTGCTCCATCAGTTTAAAAAGCTGATTTGTACCTCTCCCCTGGGGAAAACAGTTCTGTATAAAACACTAACACTTAATTACAAGCCCCATTATACCATTTTAAATGGCTTCTTTTTGTTAATTGGAAGCAGTGTTCATAACTTAAGGTTTTTGCCATTACTTAGCTTGCTAAGTGGAGGCTCAGTGGAAGGGCGGTGTTCACGTTCAGTCTCTTGACCCCTGGTTCCCATCCACACTCCCTTGTGTATCTGGGATGGAAGGTGTGCAGGTTCTGTCCTAGACCTGTGTGCACTCGCTTCCACCGCCTGGCGCCTGGGGTACCCGCCAGCCTTGAACCTCTGGATCGGTCAGGATGTCTGGGATTTCCGTCCGTCAGACCGCTCTTCTTTAGAAAGCCTTGCCACAGTCAGCTAGCTCAACTCTGTGATTCTCAGAGCTGACTTCATGGTCCACAGACTATCCTGGGATGCAGGCTTAGAGAAGTCTGGAAGTGCCAGGATCTTGACTCATAGGACTACTATGAAACCATGGCCACTAGGTCTGTGAGAGTGACTGAGGCAAAAAGATGACAGTTGTGGCCTCCCCTGGGGACCGGTTCCCTGAACTTTCAGAGCACAGGTGCCTCCCTGCCTGATGTCCTTCCTTTTGGCATCTTTGTTTTCTCCCCATTTAAAAACCATCCTGTCTGACATGGACGTTCAGGTCTGCTGGTTGGTGGTCCAGACCCACAGTGCCCCAGAGCTTTAGGTTGAGTGTTTCTCTGTGGCTACAAGAGACCCTCCCTGTGTAACCCCACCCCCGGGCCCAGCCGGCCAGCCCAATAGGAAGGAAAGACCTTGCCTGCCTCCCTGACCAGAGCCACAGCAGTCATGCAGATGTGAGCAAACCAAGAGGAAGGCAGATGGTTATACTCTAATCCGAAGGAAAGCTCTGGTGGTGGCTGGTTGCCCTAAGATCATGCCCCAGTCATGCCCTAAGAGGTTGGGACAAGGGTCACCCCATAGCCTAGTCCACAGGCAGGTGGACTGGGGGTGTCTTTATTCCTCCTGAACCCCCGCCTTCTCTTGCAGCACTGGCCAATGAACTCTGTTGACATTCTATGCAACATTTCTCATCCCTTTCATTTTAGAAAAGCAAACCTCACTGAAGAAAGCAGAGAAGCCAGGGGGAGTATATGCATGCCCTCCTGGGATGAGCACAGAGTTAAACGGTGTTAGTGACTTACTCCATCTTGAGCCAGGGGACAACAGCCATTGCCTTAAATGCACTATGACAGGCGCCTCTCGACAGGCTGTAAAAACAAGAGTCTGCCTTCAGCCATCCCAGGGTGCCACTCTGGGAGGCCAGGAAGCCAGCTGTGCAGGGGAGACAGCAAGGTGAGGTTCAGGCACGTGTGGCCAGTGTGATGGGCTATTTGCCATGCCCCTCCGTGGATGTCCTCCCTCGGCACACTCCTCATCTGTCCCCTTCTACCTCACTAACCTGTGCTCCCACTTGACATTCCTTCTCCTCTCACTCCCCTCAGAAACACAAGGCACAAGCAGGCTCTTGGGGGTGGGTGGAGGAGGAGAGAGCACTAGAAGCGTGGCGTTCGTGAGTGTGTCTGGGCCCGGTGGGCAGGCTTCTTCCCCTCTTCCCTTTTGTGAGCACAGCATGGACAAGACAGCTGTGCTCCGCAAAGCACATGGATTTTTCTCCTTACTTCCACCTGTTCCTGACGCTCTGACAGCTGTTTCCTTTGCAGGCAAGGGTGGTCTCAGGCCTCAGAGGGCCTTGCTCCGGCCTGCCTTTGCTTTCAGCCTGCTCCTGCTCAGCTGTTAAGATCCGTCAGAGCCATTCCCCTTGCCCTAGGCTGCCCCTAACTGGCCACGTGAGGACACCTCCCCAGGGTTCCTACCTGGCATTGGGAGACTCCATCCTTATTTGCCTCTGGCACGGGGATGCTGTGATTTCAGCTTTGCTGTGAGACCTCCTTTGGAAGCGTCTCCAGGACAAGAGGGGAGATGGCCTTCCCCCCAACCTCCCACCCAGTCCGCAAACCCAGTCTTCGATCACGTGACTTTTCCCAAAAGAATATACCAGTTTCTATGCAGTGCAGAACAAAAGCCCAGCCCTCAGAGCTGCTGATTAGACTTGAGTCCACCGTCTCTGGTGGCCAGTGTTCTGGTGGAAAAGAATCAGAAGTGGGAACCTAAGGATTTGTGCCATCACGGTGTGCTTGGGCATTTGCCAGAAAAAGCCTACCCTTAGAAATCCCCCTCCCCCAATGCTTTTGTGGTTTCACGTGGGCCTTGGTGGCAACAGGGGAACCTTCGTGAACCCCCCAAGAGCTCCCACCCCAAGTGACAAGATGGTGACCTGGGCCTCCAACATGACAGACTTCCATTCCTTGTCTCACTTGCTGAGAGAAGGGCCCAGTGTGAGGACAGGGTTTCCATTCCCACCAGTTTCTGCCTTTTCATAGATGAAAACTACTAGGAAACAAGTTCCCAGGGAAAGTTCCAGAAAGATCCAGCCTGTGAACCCTTAGAGATGTGCTGAAAGCAGAGGCCCAAACTGTCCAGAGTGAATCAGGAAGGCAGGAGGGGCAGGGTGGGCAATAAGCTGGGCTTCCTGCCCCAGCAGCCCAGGAGCCTCATCCTCTCCAGGGAAGGAGGATATGCAGCTTCCCAGCCTCCCCCATCCGCAGGCCCTGCCCGCACCTGCCCAGGCCTTGGGGCCATCTTTCCTCCACCTCCCCTCCAAAGATACTGTGACCACACTGTCAGTGGTATCTCCATTCTAATTTTTGCATGAAGTGACATTTAGCTTTAACAAGACATTTCCAAAGCGCCTAGTCTCCTCCGGAATGCTAACTTTAAAAGTTGGGCATTGTAGGCGAAGAATCCTAAAAAAGGCTAGTGAGAAAGAGGCATTAGGCTATGCATAAATGTGCACTTCCCCATCCCCCATTATTAACCTTTGAAAATAACTTTTGAGTTGCTTTCCATGGGTCATTATAGTTTCTCCAGTAATGTTAGGTATAGTCTGTGTTCCTGTCCTTTCTGTAGTGCTTAGGCTTTTAATTTGTACCACAAAATATGCTATATGCTATGTATCAAGCTTTCTGTGATCAGAAAGGAAAGGTGCCTTATATCCCAATGTCACGGCTACATCCCTATGGAAAATAATCAGAAGCACAGAGTGTACGGAAGCGTTGGGACTTCCGTGGGTGAAACCAGACACCATTCAGCAAAGATGCATTGAAAAAGTGGCACGGGGCTGCTTTTGTTTGAAAGTTCCTCTCCTTTTTTCATTTTTTTTCCATTTTTTCTTTGCTTTTTTCTTTTCTTTCTTCCTTTTTTTTTTTTTTTTTGGTAGTTTGCTTTAAACAGAAAGCACTTAAGTAGATGACTATGTGTAAAAAAGCTCTGTGCAATAGAAATCATTTTTCTTCATTTTTAAGAGATAATGTATTGCACACCAAATGAACTCAAAGTAAGCTTTAGACCAGGACGATTCAGGTTGTGGATGAGTATGTTCACTGTAGTTCTGTTTGTTCATGAACTGAAGGGAGAACAGGCCTCCCCAGCCCCCGCAACCCCCATCTCAGCCTGCCTCTTGCTGACCACCCACCTAGGTGTGCAGGGCCCCACAGGCCCCTGGCGGGAACCACTGGCTGGGTGGGGGGGGTGGGGGGTTGGGGGTGAGGGGGGTGTTTGTGACTCAGCAGCTAAGAACCCTCCCAAGTGTGAGACCACAGCCATCCCTTCCAGCACTTAACCTTTTCTCGTTGAGATGGATTGACTGCTACTGACCTGCCAGCGTGCGTGAGGATAATTATAAAAGGATGTTTCCTTGAGAAGAAAAAAAAAATTTTTATTTCTATCCTCTTCTATTTATTATTAGGTTAATCATTTAAGTTCTTATCAGGAGTGTATTGTTGTTTTGTGTTGTTGTTGCTATAAATGCTTTTTGCTATCACTCCGGTGGTTACTGTCTTCTGCCTCCTGCCCTCTCCCGCCCCCCACACACATACCCCAAAAGAACCGAAGGGTCTGGGGATTTGCCTGGGGGGCAGAGGGGGCTTCTCCAGCAGAATCACATATCTGTCTCCAGAGTAGCCACTCAAAAACTGGTGGTCTCCCCACATCTAACTTTTTAAATGAGAGACTTGAACACTCGTGTGAGGAGCTACAGAGACTTAAAAAAGCAAAGTTCAGTTCCCCAAAGCCTCCTAGAGCCTCTGGTAAGACTTCTGGGTTCATGAAGTTTCAGCAAGCCCTGGTCAGGGCGGGCGCGCGGCCTGGAGGAGACCGTGGCTTCCGAGGGAGGATGGTTTCCGGCGAGGCTCGCGCGGGTTGCTGTGTCCTGTTGGCTTTCCTTGTCGTGCTAGTGGTTGCTCCCCCTGCATACAAAGTTGGGTCAGAACCATCTGGCGAAGCAACAGTGTTTCCTAGTCCGGCTGTGGCTTGAGGACCCGCCCCAGGGAGGTCGTGGGGGGTCCCCTTTTGCCCTTATGTGGTGAGGTGTGGAGGGGGTGACACGTTGCTTGCTAATCAGGCGTGAAGGCGAGGTGGGGCTGGCCTCTGGGGCCCAGGAGATGGGGGCGCCCCGTGAGGCTGAGGTCCAGGTGGGGGCCACACGGCAGCCGGCCCCCCTCCCCTGCTCCCAGAGGGCCGCCCCCAACCCCCAGCTCGCTTTCCTGTGCCAGGACTTCTTCTTCCCTTCTCTGAAATCACTGGGGGTCCTCATCTCTTTGAAAGAAAGCCCTCGGCTGAAATCACCGTCCCCATCCCTGCCCCCACCCCAAAGGGTTTTCATTTCTCGAATGAGTCTATGCATTTCTCTCTCTCCGGCGGTTTTCTGCCTCTTTCCTTGAGAAAACGCGCATCTCCTGTCCCACCGAGACCCCTCAGAGAATGCTGTGCATTTTGGAGACGTGAGGATTCCTGCAAAATTCTTACAGCATTTGAGACTAACTTGTTGGAAAAATAGAAGTTGGGGGGGGAAGAAAGGTGGGTCTCCCCACGCCCTTCCCACTGAGTGAGACCTAGCTCTTCGCGATGTGCAATAACTACTTGCCATGAGAGCGGGTGGCACCACGCTCCTGTCCAGACTACTAACACAGCACAAGACAAGCTCGCTCGCAGAGTGGCGGACTTCTTCCAGAATACCTTTCATAAGCTCAGCTCCCCGCCCCCCACCCCCCGGTGTATCGTGGTGTCTTACATTTTAGCAGTATTTTATATTTTCTGTAACGCACTAAGTCTTAGATGTTTCTAGAGCTCGTTTGTTAATACAATCACAGACTTTTTTTTTAATCCTCACAGAGACCCAATTGACCAAAAACAAAAAACAAAAACAAAAAATACAAAAAAACAACAAAAAAAGGCGTCATTTTTGTACAAATAGCTTCAAGAAGCCTCTGTTGTGTTGCTGTGACCCATCTCTGATAACACTTTTTTTTTCTTGCTATTTGTTTTCGACATTAAGAGTCAAAAGTTGATCCAGCTGGCGTGGGGGTGGGGGAGGCACCCGTCGGCCCCTGGCGTTGTCCCTTCTGTCCTTGGTTAGCCATACGATGTTTGTTCTCAGCACTGTACAACGGTCCCTATATGATATGGAGAAGCAATATCACTGTATGAAACTCACACCATGTATTATTATTATTCACTAGCACCCTAGGTGTGATAATTGAAGTAAATATCTTTTATACAAACACAAGAATGCGTGGGTTGTTTTTATTTAAAATGCCCCGGCCTGAGGAGGAGCAGCAAATCCTTATTTCTGGGTCCAGAGGCACCTCAAGAGTTGCCATGCCAGGGGCCACCAGGCAGGTGGCTGGGCTGGATTTGGGGGGGTTGGTTTTTGGGCACTGCTCTCCACCGGGTCTCCATCAGGGCCTATGTCCCTGCTTGCTGCTGTGGGCCTTACTGTCTGAATAGCCTTGAAATGCTGACCTTCCCGGCATCCGCTTCCTTGTCTGTGAAATGAGGACATCATCGCTTGTGGCGCAGGCTGGTGAGGACCAGGAATGGTGGCTGGCGGTGCCAGGCGAGGCACCAGGCTGATTGTAGCAGCCCAGATGAGTGGGGTTCAGGTGCCCACACCCAGCCAGAGGCCTGGCCTAGCCTGCTTCAGGACGGGGAGGAGAGGGGGCGTCTCTCACTTTGTCCCCATAACCTGATGTGAAGGACAAGCTGGGGGCACCCAGGAATGTGAGCAAGTGAGTGGAAAGAGGGAGGAGGAAACGATGTCTATGGGTTTCTGGATTGGGCTTCTGAGAAGGGGTCTCCAGCCCACGCTCAGGGCTGGAGGCCAGAGAGTTCTGCAGAGTTGGCTGCTAGGTGGTCCATGTGCTTGTGAGTGAGGATGTTTCTCATCTTGAAATCTAGCAGGTTGGAAAAGAATCGCCACCCTCACTGATGTGTGCTGGGGGTGGTGAGGGTGATTGGCTTGTTGTGCATTAATTTGTGGGTTTTAGAATGTGCCGCTCCCACGTGGGATCCGGAAGTGTGAGCAATCCTCCCACCAGTGGGAGGAGCCCCCGCAAGCAGGGAACAGTCTCCCACCAGTGCCAAGTGCTCCCAGCAGCCCTGAGTCTCATATGATCACTCAGGGACCTGAGCGTGGCTATAGCTGTCCCCAAATGTCTGCCCCCACAGATGGGAGAAATTAGGATAAAGCCAACAGAGCTCTGCCTGCCTGATGTTCTGTGTCTGCTTCAGCTAACGTTCTGCTGCTTTTCTGATTGCTAGTTTAGGTATGCTCCCCCCACCCCGCCTTTAAAGATCTGTTAACTAAATGAAAATATAAAATGTAGAAAAAATTAAAAACACTTGGCACAGAGTCTTTTAACCCAGAAAGTCTCCCCCGGTGCTTTTAAAGTGAGATTTAATTAAGCAAAACTATAGTTACACATGGTTTCGTAGGCCTGAGTCTTTCTGTAAACTGCCAGCTCCAGAGGCGGAGAAGGGGGTGAGGTTTCATGCTCTGACTGCGACTGGGTGATGCCCCCACTCCAGGCAGAGTGCTCAGCCTCCCTGCGTGTGGCCCCCTCTCTCCCCATAGTTAAGTGGGTCCGAACAAAATGACGAGCCTTGTTTGATGCCTTGAGAAAATACAACTGGTGTTATAGAGGGAAAGGCCACCTGATGATACATGGAGTTGACCCTTGAAAAACATGGGGGTTAGCAGCGCCGACCCCCGACCCAGTGGAACCTCTGCATATAATTTTTAACTCCTCCAAAATGTACCTGCTAATAGCCTACTGTTGACCCAAAGCCTTACCAATAACATAGTCGCTTAACACCTGTATTTTTATTCATACGTATAATATACTGTATTCTTACGATGAAATAAGCTAGAGGGAAAGACGTCATTAAGAAAATCGTAAGGAAGAGAAGATACATTTACACTATGGAACTGTAAAAAAATCCGCCTATAAGTGGACCCGTGCGATTCAAACCTGTGTTGTTCAAGGGTCAACAGTAATTACCGGAGAGCGCGAGGCATCCGCTGTGATCCCGTCTGCCTGTGTTTCCAGGGGCCTCCGAGCGGCTGCCTGGGGTTGAGGTGCGTTGCTGCCTCCTCCACAGCCCTAGCGTGTCGGCTTTGGGGGGCACGCAGCTTGCTGGTCTCCACTTGGGCACGACCTTGGTTCCTGTGAGGGGCCAGGGGTGTGGGGACCGAGCAGACAACCCCAGGGGCTCGGGGGACCTGTTCCGATGCTGGGGGCGGGGTGTGCTTCTGGTCATCAGACCCTGATCTGCGTCGGGCCCACCGCGTTGGTGGAAGCGGGAGGCGCGTGCCAGTCCCGGCCGGGCATTCAGCAGGGACTGCCTCTTCCGAGGAGCTGGGGCCCTCCGCACGTCGAGGGGAAGGGCCAGTTTTTGGTCTTTTTTTAAGAAATCGGTTTGTGGACAGTACAAGGCTGCTCTGTTTGGGAGAGTGGAATGGGGGGCTCCGAGGAGTGGGGTTTGAGGACCCACTCGACTCACAGCGGGGCATCGGGACCCTCCTCTGCGGTCAAGTGGCAATGCTTGAGTCCCAGCATCTCCTCCGACCAGCCGGCGAGCGACGGGGGGCAAGTCCTAGTCAAAGCTCGGGAAACCCTTTCTGGGAGAATGAATGAATTCATTAGCTTCTTTGAGCTTCCATTTCTGTCTCTGTGAAGGGGACATCATAATGCCAGACTCGCAGCGCTGCCGAATGGGGGGCCCGTGCGGCGACATCTGTTGACTGTCCACTGTGGCACCCAAGCCCACGGCAGGCACTCGGGACGCGTCACCCATAGCAGTTGACGGTGGCCGCGGCGGTCCCTGCAGTCCAAGCTCTCCCACCTTGCACAGGAGCAGGAGGTGCGCCCTCCCGGGAGCAGGCAGTCCCGAGGGTTCGGGGTGCCTGTGGCCTGTCACCACCGGGGGTGCCTGGGACGCTCCGCAGGCGCGCAGATGGGGCAGCAGAGTCCCCCACACCCAGCAGCTCTCTCTCCAGCCTCCGCTAAAAACTCGGCTCTCGGCTCCTGTGGGGCCCAAGCCGCCCACCCTGGCCTTGGCCACAGGCAGGAAGGAAGGCAGCTCCCGGGCCCTCAGTCCCCTGGCGAGTCCCCAGTCCTCTGGTGGCCCTTCCACAGAGGAGGTTTCCTCTGGGAGGTCCCATCGGACCGAAGCCTCTGGAGACGCTGATCCCCGTCCTGGGAACCCCGAACCCAGAAGCCTCTTGTGTTTGAGGAAAGTAGGGTTTCTGGGGTGGTGGTTCTAGACTGGGGTGACTTTGCCCCTCAGGACGGTTGGCAGTGTCTGCAGGCATTTGGGGCCGTCACAGCTGAGCAGGGTGATGCCACTGGCATCTAGAGGGGAGAGGACAGAGACACTGGTAAATGCCCTACAAGGCCTAGGACAGTCTCCCCACACCCAACAAATAATGACATGGCCCCAGATGTCAGCAGCACTGAGTCTAGGGTGGTGGGGCTCCTTCGGTGGCTTAGTCCGCAGATAGTGGCTGAGGAGGGCCCTGTGCCGGAGATGTATGTGCTTCAGGCTGGGAGTCCGGCACTCACAGCCCAGGGGAGGCAGAGCAGTGCACAGCCACAGCCCAGGCCTTCAAATGGGAAACAGCATTTGCAGGAGGCAGGGAGAGGACACCAAAGTGCAGGGTCGCCCTGGGGCTTTGCACTAGCAAATCTGCAGTCCCAATTCAGGGCCAGGTGAGGCCTGCGCAGTTCTTGGGTGGTGGGACCAGCACAGGCCAGCTGGCCATGCCAGGCCCTGGCCGTCTGTGTCCAGCCGGCTCTCACCCAAGCTGGGAGACTGAGCCCCAGGAATACCCTCTGCAACCTTCCACCTAAAGGAATGGGTGCTTCTCCACTGGGAGGAATGGTCTCAGACCGTCAGCTGATGGGCAGAGAGGGGTAACAGTGTGCCACTGATCTGGGGGCTGTAGTTATAACAGGGGACAAAGTTTGCCTTTCGGTGGGAACAGACAAGACAGTAGACCTGATAAATAAAGGAATTAATAGGGCCTTAGGCAGTGGTAAATGTTACTGGATAAAAACAAGGTAAGGGGGACTGGAAGAGCAAGCAGAGGGGTTCAAGTTTTATTTTTTATTTTTATTTTTAAGATTTTAATTATTTATTCATGAGAGACACAGGAAGAGAAGCAGAGA
Source organism: Canis aureus (assembly GCF_053574225.1). Taxonomy (NCBI): domain Eukaryota; kingdom Metazoa; phylum Chordata; class Mammalia; order Carnivora; family Canidae; genus Canis; species Canis aureus. Next base: position 70,229,258 of record NC_135618.1, read on the forward strand.
CATAGGCAGAGGGAGAAGTTCAGGATTCGATCCCTGAACCCCGGGATCACAACCTGAGCCAAAGGCAGATGTTCAGCCACTGAGCCACCCAGGAGCCCCGAGGGGTTAAAGTTTTAAATCAGGTGGTCAGGGTAGGCCTCACGAAGAAGGTAACATGTGAGCAGGGTCTTGACAATGGGGAGGGAATGAACTATGCCAATGCCTGAGGTAAGAACATTCCAGGCAGAGGGGAAACAGTAAGTGCAAGTCCTGTGGTGCAAATGTGCTTGGGCGCCAGAATAACGTGGGAGGCAACAGGTCAGAGAGAGGAGGGAGAGGCAGGGCAGGAGGTGGGACCTGATAGGCCGTTGTAGAGTTTTGGCTGTTCCTCTGGGGGACGTAGGGTCCATTGGAGGGTTTGGACAGAGGGTGGTCTAATCTGTTTGAAGGGCCCTCTCTGCCTGCTGCTTTGTGACTAGACTGTAGGGCTGAGGGTGGAAGAAGGCAAATCAGCAAGGAGGCTGTTGCCGTAAGGACCAGAGGCTATGACTTGCAGCAGGTGGCACAGTGGTGAAAAGTGATTGGCTTCTGGATTTGAGGGTAGAGCAAAAAATAGTACTTGAGACAGATTTGATGAAAGGAGTGATAGAGAAGAACAAGGATGGGCTTTGGGCTGAGCCACTGAACGGTGGCCTGGCCTCTGTTCCCCCAGCTCTGAGGACACCATCTCCCTGGCTGTGCAAAGGGGGTCCTGCTGGGGTGAAGCAGGTTTGAGGGGTGGGCATCAGGCTCCAGTTCGGACCTGTTTGGACTCCACACTGGAAGCCTGGGGAGAGGAATGGCCTGGAGGACACGCTGGAAAGTTACCAGTTTTCAGTGGCCTGCATGGTAGCCAGAGTGAGGGACAGAAAAGGGGTTTGGGACGGCCCCCGGGTCCCGCAGCGTTGCCAGCTTAGCAGGGAGGAGCAGCAAAGGAAAGTGAGTGAGCAGCAGGGGCAAGAGGCCCAAGAGCCTGTGGTGACCTGGAAGCCAGGTGCTGGCGGGTCGGTGAGATGAGGGCCAAGGATGCAGCGATGTGCGAGGTCATCGGTCATGTTGGCAAGGAAGTGGGCAGAGTGGGCACCCAAGTCAGGTGGGAAAGGTGTAGGGACGTGCACACTTGAGAACAGGTGATTCCTTCAGGGAGATTTGCAGGGGGGGGATGTAGAGTCGAGAGGAGTGTGCATGTGTTTCAGATGCAGAACACACGCTCGTGTGCTTGTGGAAAGTTGCGCAAGAGGCGATGCTGCAGGAGGGAGGGTGGACGCCGGCTGGGGTCCCCCGGCCTAGGAGCGAGGGGCTGCCACCTGCAGCACAGGAGCTCTCAGCACTCCTCTCTGGCCACCTGCGGGGACAGACAGGTGCAGAGCTGGTGGATGACGAGCAGCTCCAGTGCTCCCACCTGGTGTGCAGGAGGCTGACTCAATAATGCGGGCCCCCCACCCTCGGGAAAGCCGTGAGCACAAAACCCCCAGGCCTGCCATCCAGTTGCGATGAGTGTCTGTGTTCAGTCGATCCACAGTCAGAAATCGTGCCTTGACCTGAAGTCATAGCCAGGCTCAAGTCTTGACCTTGACAATGCTTTAATTTCTTTCTCCCCTCAGTGAAATGCACTCCCCAGGAAGCTTCCCCAGATTCTTCCCCAAAGGACAGGTTCCTATGAACTGGCCCATCTCAAGGGGGCCACCTTGCAGAGGCGAGGGGTCCTCTCTCTAGCCCGGTGGTGTTCGTCTGCCCTACACCCGCCCCCAACAGGCCTCTCCCTCTGCCCCGGCCTTTCCGTCTTCTTAGACACCATAATCTATCCATGCGCCCTACTCCTGAGCACCACCCGGCACCAGGTTCTGCCCACTGCGCTGCGCCATCTGCCACCTGTCCAGAGCGGGCTTGTCCCCAGGTTCCCCCACAGCCCTGCTGCCCCCCATCCCACCACCACCTCAACCAGGGGCTTTCCTCCATCTCCTTGCTCAGCCTTCCTTGAGCCCCCGGCCACCCCTCCTGACTCACCAGCTGTGCCTATTCGACTTGGCACTTTGACACCCTGCTTCCTGCCATCTCCTCTCTGGGTCTTTTCTGGGACACCCCTAAAAATGTCAGCGTTCCTGAAGGTTCTAGTCACTCTCACGGCAGCTATCCCTGGGCTTCCTGTTGGCTGCCTGGGGATTGGAGGGAACAGATAGGGAGCGGGGCCTGAGCGCCCCCCAGCCTGCATCTCTGGCCTTAGGCCATGCGCCCCACTGCCCCTTCCTCACAATCCCTTTGCTGCTCCCCTAGTACCTCGTACTCCCTTTTGGGGAACCAACTCCAGGCACAGGCCTCACCTTCTGGAGTCTCTAGCACAAAGGGGTCCCAGCTGTCTCCAGTACCTTTTACTGCCTTGACCCAGGGCCACAATTCAAGCCCAGTTCTGCTGGAGTCTAGCTCAGGACCTCCCTTGACACCAAGTGGCCTCCTGAAGAGGTGCCCCCCACCTCGTTGATCCAGGTGTTCCTTCCCCCAGCAGAGGAGGCAGGGGAAAGCATGAGGGCAGCAGCCAGGGGACCCTCACATTGAAGACTTACGTGGCTCCAGGACAGTGTCTCTGAGCAGGGTCTGTAATCAAGGCCCCTTCCTTTGGCGGTGCCCACACGGTCAGTCGCCTGGCCTTCCCGTCCCCACAGCGTGGAGCGACAGTTCACTGCTAGGGTCCAGCCTGGCTTCTGCCTCTGCAGCCTCTGGCATCCCCAGCACCCCCGGGGCCTGCCTTCCACCGTGCGTATGGCATCACCTGGGCCGCCCCCTCGCCCGCCCCTTCCCTGCGTGCCTGCTGGGAGCGCAGGCCAGCCCTCAGTTCCGCCCAGAGCCCCCTCTTCAGGGACGGCCGCTCCCGACACTCAGCTTTGCTCCCTCAGAGACCCCCCTTGATGGCCAACCCAGTGTCTGGGGGCATTTGTAGCAGCATGTGGGGCAGGCCCTCCAGGCCAGCTCACCAGGGCAGCCCAGAGCGGAGGCTTTGCTGTCAGGGCCCTCGGGCAGGGAACCGCGTGCCCACCCCGACGGAGCAGGCATGGGCACAAGTGCACAGGGACCACGGGCCGGGCGCCCCCTCCACTCTCCCCAAGCCCACAAATGGCTCCAGGAGCTGCAGGGTTTTCCTATCCTGGGGGCCTGACCAAGACCACGCCGCAGTGGCCGCAGGCAGACAGCAGATAAACAGCCCTAGGAATCCTCCGCTGGCCTTGGGTCTACCCCTCGGGCTGTGCTTGGTCCCCTCGGCACCAGGCGCCGTGCACACCCCCCGGGGATGACGGCTCCCTCTGGCCAGGCCCCTCCCCCCCGCCCCACCGTAGGTACCTGCCCCTCCAACCTGTCCCTTCTGTCCCCACGGCCTGAAGGCTGCACCCCAACCCTGCCACCCACAATTCTCCCTCGGCGACCTGGCCCTGCCCTTGGGACCAACTTCTCTGAACCCCACCAGGGACCCCTTACTTCCACCACCACCACCTACCTGCCAGGTATCAATGTCTGAAGGAAGAGGTCCCCTTGGGGCCTGACCCAGTGAGGACCCTGCTGTGGGGAAGGGCGTGGACACCCCTGGGTTTGGTCCCAGACCAAGAGGCTCCATTCTTCATCTGTAAAATGGGGATCACCTTTTCTGACTGATTGGATGGTCGTGACATGTGTAAAGAGCTTGGCGTGAGGTGGGCACCAGGAGATGGAGCAGGTGGGGGCGAGGTCAGCTGCCCGCCACCCTAGCCCAGGATGCTAAGCGCGGCCAAGGCCAAGCGGGCCGGCGGGTCAGCAGGCTGCCAGGCGGGGGACAGACGCCTGCAGCCTTGGGCATTCCTGGTGCCACAGTGCCCCCTGGTGGCCGTGCGGGCTCCCCCACAGGACAGCGCCTCCACCACCTTCCCTGTGGCCTGAGCATCTAGAAATGAGGCCCCCCCCCCCCCCCCCCCCCCCCGGGGGCTGCTCCCAGGTGCCTGCTGTCTGCCCTGCTACTGGCTGCTGACGGCACCCCCCAGGGCCTGGACTGGGAGACTTGCCCAACATCTCCCGTCCCCCAAAAGGACAGGAAAGTCTTCATACAGAATTATTTTGGAGTGGCTTTTGTTGCAAGGACGACACCTGCCACTTGGGTGGGGGAGGGTAAAGACTGTGAGTCAGGGGGTTCCTGGAGGGGCCACCCCACCCCCCTTGCTGGGCTGGGGCCTCCTGGGGGAGAGGCCAAGCAAGTCTGGTGTCAGCTCCAGAGGCGAGACCCCTCACTCCTCCTGCTGGATGTAAAGGGGGCCCTCCCACCCCTGCCTGCACCTCCTTCTCCCCTACTCCTACCCCTAGGCCTCCTTCTGGTCGTTACCCCAGGGCATCAGCCCCTGGAAGAAACTTGGACTTTGCTGGGTTCCATCCCCCTGCCTGGCTTGACAGAGGCAGCGTGAGTCCTAGAGAGGGCAAGGGGCTGGCCAGGCTCCTGCTGGTCATGGCAGAGCCAAGGTGGACCTGTTCCTCCTGAATCCCTGCCCTGCGCCCCTTCCCCTCCTAGAGAATTTCAGGAGCCTACTGAGTTCTTAGGGCCAAGAGTGCCCTGCGGCCGAATAGCGATGTCAGGCAGTGGCACAGGCTGCGGGTGGAGAGGCAGGTGGGAAGGCACCGGCGGCCACACCAGGCTCCCTCTGACGGCCTCGTCTCCCTTTGGCACAGGGCGCTGCGCAGAGCTACAGGTCCACGTCACTGAGGCCATGGCCACAGCAGCTGAGCAGAGGGACCTGATCGCCCGCTTGGAGCAGGACCTCAGCACTATCCAGTCCATCCAACGGCCGGACGCCGAGGTGAGCCACCCCCCACGCGGCCCCCTCACCCCCCGCCCCAAGCTTTGAGCTGTGTGAAATACAACTTCGCAGGTTAACTGGCCGGCAACTCCGGCACCTGCAGTCCTCCTGCCCCAAAGGCCCGCCAGGCTGTCCCCTGCAGCCTTTGAATGTTGCCTGCACACTTTACCACAAAGGCCTGGGTCGGGAGGCCAGGCCACGGGCGTGGGGACAGGCTTCCTCGGGCTGGCACAAGGCACCCTGTGTCCCCGCACCGGCTTGAAACTCCGCCCATGGAGCCATAGGCAACAGCAAGGCAAGATTACCCACCCATCCCACAGCTAGAGGACCTGAGGCCCGGGGATCAGGGAAAGCTGGAGGCCACAGCACCCTTGAGGTCGCTCTGTCATCCACCTCATTTTCTAGATGAAGAAATGGGGCTCTGAAAGAGCAGCGGGGCTGGCCCAGGCCACGGGGCAAGCTGGCTAGCAGGGTCGAGTGTCCCCGTGACAGCACCACCGCTAAGCTCCCGCCTTGGGGTCAACCCAAGACCCAGCCTTCCCTTTGTTTTTGTTTTTGGTTTTTTTATAAATTTATTTTTTATTGGTGTTCAATTTGCCAACATACAGAATAACACCCGGTGCTCATCCCATCAAGTGCCCCCTTCAGTGCCCACCAACGAGTCACCCCCACCCCCCGCCCACCTCCCCTTCCACCACCCCTAGTTCGTTTCCCAGAGTTAGGAGTCTCTCGTGTTCTGTCTCCCTTTCTGATATTTCCCACTCATTTTTTTCTCCTTTCCCCGTTATTCCCTTTCACTATTTTTTATATTCCCCAAATGAATGAGACCATATAATGTTTGTCCTTCTCTAATTGACTTACTTCACTCAGCATAATACCCTCCAGTTCCAACCATGTCAAAGCAAATGGTGGGTATTTGTCATTTCTAATGCCAGCCTTCCCTTTGGTGGCCCATGTGGGGCATTCCTTTCAGGCCTCTCGTGGCCATTGGTGTGCCCAGTCCCGCCACCAGACCACCCCACCTGTTCCTCACCCCCCATTTGCTTGGCACCCTGAAAGAGTGCATGCAGTGGCACATACGGAGCAGCCACCTCCTCCTCCCACCTGCAGGGTGCAGCTGAGCACGGCCTGGAGAAGATCCCAGAACCCATCAAGGAGGCCACGGCCCTGTTCTATGGTAAGGAGGGGCCAGCCTGTCTCCAAGGCAGGGATGGCAGGGCGGGAACAGGGAAAGGAGGAGCAGAGGTGCCAGTCTGAGTCCTGATCCCTAAAGAACACTCCCCTTCCTCCCAGAAGGTCAGGGCCCCCCACCCCAGCAGTGCAGCAGCAACCAAAAAGAGGGGGCTGGGTCCCCCACTTACTTTTCTGTGCCTCAGCTTGACACCCCCACCTAGGAACCTGGCCTCCCTTGTCCTGTCAATGGCTGGTGGGTGGTGGTCAGCTCCCCAGGGAGGCTCAGCACTGCTGGGGAGGTGGCCTCCTCTAGTATCAGTATGGAGGAAGAACCGGGGGCTGCTGCTGGGCCCGGACACTGGAAGGGGGCTCTCACAGCTTCCCAGTACTTCCAGTGTCCCTTTGGCTCCCCAGGAGTGGGGGGCCTAGTCTGACAGATGCAGGAGTCTCAGATCCAAGAATAGAGAAATGGGGGCCTGGGACCCTGAGACAGTATGGGCAGGGAGCCTGCCTGGGCCCTGCCCTCCTAGGATCCCTATTCCCCTGGACACCTCTTTCCATCCGTGGCCTCTCAGCACCTTGTGCTCAGATACCTGTGCCTTCTACCTCTGGCACTTGGCCAGAGCTCCCTCGGAGCTGGGGCTACTTGACCTGAGGACCCCCACCCACCACCCCAAGCTACTCTCCCCTACCTCCTAGGATCCTCGGCACCGGCCAGTGGCACCCTCCCTGAGGGCCAGGTAGACTCGCTGCTCTCCATCATCTCCAGCCAGAGGGAGCGCTTCCGTGCCCGGAACCAGGAGCTGGAGGCTGTGAGTCACATTCTTCCCTCCCTTAGACCCCTGGGACCGGGGGACACAGTAGGGACACACAGGCCTGGGAGAGAGAGACATGTCACAGGCCATTAAACCACAGAGGGGTTAGATTTGTTCTGGCAGTCAGGGAGGGCTTCCTGGAGGAGGTTATGCCATGCTGGGCTTTGAAAGAAGAATCAGACGCCCAAAGTAGAGGAGACTAGGTGAGCAGAGATAGGGGACCAACAAGTCCAAAAGGCTGGGCCAGGGCTGCCCGAATAAGACACGGAGTGCTCTACTGCCAGGCTGGGGTGCAACCCGAGGATTTAAGCAGGGGAGTGACATTCAGAATGGAGCATAAGAAGGGTCACTCGGTAGCCAATTCAGGACAGAACCTGGCCCAGGAAGAAGACTGGAGAGTGGTCACCATCGTCCAGGAAGAAAATATCTAAGTCAAGTGGAGGACTAGAGACGAGCAGGTTGGAGAGAGAAAGGTCTTTGAGCCCTGTAAGGAGGAACAATCTGGAAGTGCTGAGGAGCTCTGGGGCACTGAGAGAGCACCCGGTTGGGGGCCTTCCTGGAGGGGCGGTCTGCAAAGGTGCCTCGCAGATTCCCCAGAGCCAGCCCAGATCCTCCCTGAGCTCTCCACGCCCCGAGCAGGAGCCAGGGAGGTCTCCATCCTTCTCAGAGAGTCACTGCTTGAGCTGATGATGGAATTTCTCAACTCTTCCTCTCCAAACCCGCTGAGCGCTGGTGGCGGGCCAGGCCCGGTGCTGGTCCAGCGGGACCTTCTGTGACCTGGGCTCCAGGGCAGATGGCTCCGCCACAGCAGGGACTGGAAACACCCACACCCCCCTGAAGGACTAGGACAGCCGCCCAGCGGGAGGCTAGGCAGCCCTTATAAGGGAGGCCTTCAGACTAAATGGGAAGAAAAGCAGTTTATACTATTCTACCTTTTGCTTTAAAAATCTAGGGGTTTGGGATCCCTGAGTGGCTCAGTGGTTTGGCACCTGCCTTCGGCCCAGGGCGTGATCCTGGAGACCCGGGATCGAGTCTTGCATTGGGCTCCCTGCAGGGAGCCTGCTTCTCCCTCTGCCTATGTCTCTGCCTCTCTCTGTGTGTCTCTCATGAATAAATAAATAAAATCTTTAAAAAATAATAATAAATAAAATAAAAATAAAAATCTAGGGGTTTTTAAAATCAGGCACTGACTTTTTAAAGATTGTAAACACAACGTAAAATTTACTGTCTTAAAAAAAATTTACCATCTTAACCATTTTTAAGGGTACAGGTCAGGAGCATGAAGTATATTCATGTTGTACAGACCTCCCCACCATCCGTGTCCAGAGCTTTTTTCATCTCCCCAAACTGAAACTCTGTTCCCATTAAATGCGAACTCCACATTCCTTCCCGCTACCTGTTCCTGGTTAACCCCCCTTCTACTCTCTGTCTCTGTGATTTGACTGCCCCAGGGACCTCATGTAAGTGGAATCATACAGCATTTGTCTTTCCATAACTGACTTATTTTGCTGAGCATGACGTCCTCAAGGTTCATCTGCATTGTAGCAGATGTCGGAATGTCCTTCCTTTTTAAGGCTGAGCAATATTCTGTTGTGCTACACACCAAGGTTGCTTTTTTTGTTTTGTTTTTGTTTTTTGCTTATCTGTGCATCCATCAAAGGACCCTTGTTTTATTCCCATCTTTTGGCTCCTGTGAATCATGCTGCCATGAACATGGGTGTACAAATATTTTTCCAAGCCTCTGCTCTCAATTTTTTAAAAACATTTTATTTATTCATTTGAGAGAGAGAGAAGGGGGGAGAGCAGAGGGAAAGGGAGAAACAGACTCCCCACTGAGCAGGGAGCCTGATACAAGACTCGATCCCAGGACCCGGAGATCTTGACCTGAGCCAAATGCAGATGCTTAACCGACTGAGCCACCCAGGAGCCCCCCTGCTTTCAGTTCTTTCAAGTAGATACCCAGAAATGGAATTTCTAGATCATTTGGTAATTCTGTGCTTCATTTTTTGAGGAACTGCCCTACTACCGTGTAATTTTTAGTCCTGTTTGAATTTTTTTTTTTAAGATTTTATTTATTCGAGAGAGAGAGAGAGCACACGCAGGGGAGAGGGGCAAAGGGAGAAGCAGACTCCTTTGAGCAGGAAGCCCAATGTAGGGCTCGATCCCAGGACCCTGGGATCATGACCTGAGCCAAAGGCAGACACGTAACTGACTGAGCTACCCAGGCACCCTGATTGAATTTTTTAACAGTATGAAGAAAACATCCACTTAAGCATTTGGATAAGCTGAAAAATGAGGTCCCCTTTACTTTGTTCCTGGATTGGCAAACATTAAAACCGCAGAGCGTCTGATTCCATTTACATGAAATCTCCAGAATAGGCAAATCAAAAGAGACAGAAAGATTAGTGGTTGCCAGGGGGTAGAGGAAGAGGGAAGGATGGATGGGTTTGGGGTTTCCTTTTGGGATGATAAAGATACTGTGGAATGAGATCGTGGGGATGGTTTCGTAACACTGTGAACATACTTTAAAAAAGTGAATCGTATACCTAAAGACAGTGATGTTTGTTATATGAATTCCATCTCAGTAGTTTTTCCAAAGGTTGATGATACCATAAACAAAACATAGGGATCCCTGGGTGGCGCAGCGGTTTGGCGCCTGCCTTTGGCCCAGGGCGTGATCCTGGAGACCCGGGATCGAGTCCCACATCGGGCTCCCGGTGCATGGAGCCTGCTTCTCCCTCTGCCTAAGTCTCTGCCTCTCTCTCTCTGTGACTATCATAAATAAATAAAAATTAAAAAAAAAAAAAAACATGAAGGAAACTCACCCCAAATCTGTCTTCTGCTTGGGGTGCGGTCACAGGAGGAGAGGGGGATTTGCCAACATCTGGAAGGTCAGGGAGATGGGCACAGGCAAAGAAGGGTTCCAGGTAGACGAGTAGTACCTGTGCCAGCCTGGCAGCCTCTCCCCCTACCCCTTCCACCGCGGGCCCTACCCGTACTCCTGCCCACCTGCCCACCTGCCCCCAGGAGAACCGCCTGGCGCAGCACACCATCCAAGCCCTGCAGAGCGAGCTGGACAGCCTGCGTGCAGACAACATCAAGCTCTTCGAGAAGATCAAGTTCCTGCAGAGCTACCCAGGCCGTGTAAGTGCCCTCCTCTGTTTCAGCCCCAGGTGAACCAGGCAAGGAGAGAGGTCAACCAGGCACTCCAGGGTGAGAGGGTCAGAGGCAGCGACCTGCCGGGAAGCACTGGGCCCAGAGGCGCCCAGAGGCCATCCAGCCTGCCCTGCCTGCTAGCTGTCCTCCCTGAGCTGGGGAGAGGCCCCCACAGAGGAGCCTTTGCGCAGGCTCATTCGCCAGAACCAGCCAGGAGGTGGAGAGGTACAGCAAGAGGCAGGGCTCACAGGCCCCAGGTGACCCCCCTCCATGAAATGGGAGTGATCCACTAGCTGATCCTAGGATCTGGGGATTAACTACAGGGCTCTTGAGCATGCAGGATAAGCCCTGGGGAATCCATATGTTTTAAAGTTACATTCTAAAAAAAAAAAAAAAAAAAAAAAAAACCAGAATTTGGTCCAATATCCCCCAAACCAATCAAGAAAACAGAATAAAACCCTGCTCACACTCCATTCTGGGTCTTGGCGGGCCCTCCCTGGCTTCTCTCAGCTCCCAGGCTTCACAGGGGACCCCCTCGTGGGAGGAAGCCCTTCCGTCACCCAGGGGAGACAGAGTGGCTGGTAGAAGCAGGAGGAGCAGTGACACTCCTGGGGGCCGCCTCCCTAGGACAAGACCTTCAGCCCCTGCTGGAGCCGCATTCAGGCCACCAGAGGGCGCCAGACTCCGCACAAACTAACATCGTACCCAGAGCCCGGCTGGGGCGGGGCGGGGCTCACCCCTCGGGTGCCTGCCTGCGCCCCCCAGCCACCCTGCACACTTCCGGACAACCCGTTACGGGCCCACTAGCCCGCGCTGCTCCCGTCCCGTCTGTGACGTACACTCCAGCCCCAGACCGGGCTTTAGTTCCCCGTAACCCCCCCCCCCCCGCCCCCCCAGTCCCAGCGGCCCGCGCCTGGTGGGAACTCCGGGAAGGGCAGTGAGAGCTCCGGCCGCGGCCCCGCCTCATTCATGCTGCCACCCAGACCTCCCTCCGTGCGCTGTGCTGATGGGGAAGCTGAGGCTCCCTGTGATCCTGCCAGTCCCAGAATGCCTTATCCCACCTCGTTCCTGCTGGGCCCTCAGTGACTGGTCTCTCCTGTTCCTACAGAGCGGCGGCAGTGATGACACGGAGCTGCGCTACTCCTCCCAGTACGAGGAGCGCCTGGACCCCTTCTCCTCCTTCAGCAAGAGGGTGCGTGAACTTGAGGACGCTGCTTGCTGAGCAGGCCGTGGGCGGGCTACCGGGAAGCCTGGAGGACCCAGCGGCCCACAAGGCCTCTCCTCGTGCCTCATGCCACCAGCCCTGGTCTGTTTACTCAGGCCCAGCCTCACCCTGCTCTCTGCCACACTGCCCCCCCCACACCCACTCCCAGACCACCAGGGCAGCCTCTATGCCCACTGTGGTCTTGTGGAGGCCCAGGGTGCATCCCAGGCAGGCCGAGGGTGCCAGGAACATTTCATGGCTATTTGCGGGTGTGTGATAGTGAGTGGGCTAATCCCACATCCACGCTTGTGGGTTAGGCAGGCAAGCAAAGAGGCCCCCCAACCTCCCTGTGTCACATGACCTCCAAGAGGCCTCATCTCAGGCTGGGGAAGCCTTGCAGGTGAAGACTTCCCACAGCCAGAACCTGGGCCTCGGAAGAGGGCTGAGGGAGGCAGCTCTCCAGAGGGGTGCTCACACAGACATTGGGCGAGCCTAGGGTGACCCACTGAGTGGAACAGGTGGAACTCATTGCCCTACTGAGTGGAATGAGTCACCAGGAAGGCCTCTGGCAGCTCCCTGGGGTCCCTCTCTGCAGCAAGCTGGGGTCTTTGGGGCCCCTTGGGGTTCTCCTCTCATCATCCCTCCCCCTTTAGGAGCGGCAGCGGAAGTACCTAAGCCTGAGCCCTTGGGACAAGGCCACCCTCAGCATGGTGAGTTCCCTCCTCTGTGCTCAGCTGGGACACACTGGAATGTCTGACTCTGGGCCTCCAAGGATACCTGCCCTCAGCCCAGGCTGGAGAAGCTCCAGGGACCCCACTCAGCCCTCACAGGCCCTGCCAAGAGTGGCTGTGGGATCTAGAACAGGGACCCTACCCCCTACAGGACAGCTCCTCTGAAAGCACAGTTCTTGGTAGGTTCTGGAATTGTGCTGCAGGGGGCGCCATTTACTGGAATTCCTGTGGCGCAATTTCCCAACCTACAGGGTGGAATTGAGACCTGCTGCCTGCCCTTCCTTCCTCTTGCTGCCTGGAGGCCCTCTCTGCAGGAACCTGGGGCAGCCCTTCAGGGGTGGGTGAGGCCTGCCCCATCCCCACACCACACTTTGTTGCTCCCAGGGGCGACTAGTTCTCTCCAATAAGATGGCGCGCACCATTGGCTTCTTCTACACACTCTTCCTGCATTGCTTGGTCTTCCTGGTGAGTATCCAGGCAGGCGGCCAAGGGTGCCTTCACCTTGCTTCCCGTATCTCCAAGGGCCTATTACTGTGGCCTGGCGTCCTGGGCCAACCCAAGTCACATTCTCGGCTACTGGCCACCTCTCTCCCCTCCAAGGGGCCAAGAAGGCCACCCATCTGGCCCTGGGGCTGGGGCTGCAGCCCAGCCGCTCTGTGGGAAAGGCCTGGCTGACTCCATCCAACCCAGGGCCCCATCTGGGAAGGGTTTGGGAGAGGGAATGGCCCCTGTGGAAGCCGGAGGCAGGCTGGAAAGCAGGTCTGATTGACTCTACTAAGGGACAGCCAGGTGGGCTGCACAAGCAGGGCTATCTTGAACCGAATCTCCTCGAGTGCAGAGTGACCGTCCAGTTGGGCACAGTGCGTGTACAGGCCTGGTGATGTCTGCAAGTCCACTGAGTCAGGGAGGGTAGGACATGCCCATGGAAGGCTCCAGCCTCAGGAACTCCCCTCCCCAGCAGGGCCACAGTCAAGATGGCCTCTACAGGGTTGCCCTGGGTTCCAGCTCTGACCCCAGGGCCCAGCAGGTCCTGGCCCTGCCTGTGGCACACACAGCGATATTAGGGACAGTATCTCCAGATCAGGGCCAGTCTGACCATGTGTGAAACAGGCGGGCACCGGGGCATCTCTTCTGAGGCCCTCCTGCCCTGGGGCCTGGGATGTGAGAACCATCCTGTGCCACCAGAAGGCCAGGCCCAGGGGCTGGAAGGGGACTGAGGAGGGGTGGCGAGTCAGGCGGAAGGCTCACTGTGTCTCTGCCCGGCCAGGTGCTTTACAAGCTGGCGTGGAGTGAGAGCATGGAGAGGGACTGCGCCACCTTCTGCGCGAAGAAGTGAGGATGTCACCCAAGTCCCACCACAGCCCTGCACTGAGCCCCCCAGCACTGCCACCCCCCGACCCCCTCCTCTGTTCCCCACGCCCAGCCCTCCACCATTGCCGCCCGTTCTGCCCCTGCCCCGCTCCCCAGCACCAGCCCTGTGTGTCACACGGGGGGGGGGGGTGGGGGGTGGGGGGGTCTCCATGCCCCCTAGACACACACACGCACACTTCTCTCCTTTTTACCCTTGGTCTCAGCAAAGATTTCTATCCCTAACAGGTTCGCAGATCACCTACACAAGTTCCACGAGAATGACAATGGAGCAGCAGCCGGGGACCTGTGGCAGTGATGTCCCCAGGGCCTCCCTGGCACGACCATGATGGCTGCATCCCCCACCCCTTGCTTGTTCAGCTGCTTCTAATGATTTAGACTTCCCTAGAGAATTCCCCACAGCAACTGTCCTTGCCTTCCACCCACCAGTGCCAGGGGCCCCAGGTCCCCGTGGGCCCACCGGAAGAGAATGTCAGCTACATCAGGCCCCCAGGTCCAGAAAGCCCCCAAGGCCCAGCCAGGCTGAGTCAAAACCCCCTGCAGCCCCATCTTAGGCTGCTGACCTGGCTTGGGACCCACCCACAGCCTGACCACTAGCCCTGGTGGCAGTCACCTCCCATCACCAGCTGTGATGCTGATTCTGGCCATCGTTAATCCAGTTGGGATTCCCGGGGCCTCTCTGTGCCAGATCTGGAATCCCCTAGGGCTCCCCTAGAATCTACCACCACCATCACCACCCCACCTCCCACCCTGAGACAGACGGCCCTTCCTTACAGGCCAACAGGCTTTGAGTCCTGCCTTTGTCACCACCCCCACCCCACCCCAAGAAGAGGGGAAGCCCCAGAGGGCCTGGGATAGTTTCTGGTACCTCCTCCCAGCCTCTAGACCCACTGTGAGTTTGCTTTCTTCTTTAGCAAGATATTTTGGCTTCTAGGCAAGGACAGGTCTCCAGTGAGCCCTGTGCCCCAGGCTTTTCAGACCCAAGGACTGGTCTGAGGGGCCTAGGTGCTTCTCAGCCAAGGCAGAACTGGCCGTGGGCCATCCTAGGATGGCCACCTCGGGGCCACTGGCTGATCCTCCTCATAAGTTAGATTTGCGCTTGCGTGTTTAGCTTTGCACATTTCAAATAAACACATGGTTGCAGCTATGCTGGTGCCCACTCTGTGACTCCAGGGGTACAGAAAGCTGGCGGGTTGGGATCCCTGGGTGGCGCAGCGGTTTGGCGCCTGCCTTTGGCCCAGGGCGCGATCCTGAAGACCCGGGATCGAATCCCACATCGGGCTCCCAGTGCATGGAGCCTGCTTCTCCCTCTGCCTCTGTCTCTGCCTCTCTTTCTCTCTCTGTGACTATCATAACTAAATAAAAATTTTTAAAAAAATTAAAAAAAAAAAAAAAAAAAAGAAAGCTGGCGGGTGCCTATAGCAATGTGCCTGGGAGCCCAGGCTGGACCTTTCAGCTGCTCTGCTGATGTGAGGCATGACCCCCAGCACACAGGAGGTCTCTTCCTTTTCCCACCCCCCCCCCCAGGAATTCTGTGAGTGGGTTCAGACCTTTGCTGAAACTCAAACCCAAAATGTCTTCGTTCTCTTGAGCAGATAAGCAACCCAATCCAAAGGAGAAATCTATTCCTTTAAAAAAAAAAAAAAAAAAAACTATCAGGCTGCATTTGGATGTATGACATTGAATGAGTGATGACAGCTCCTGGGAAACCCCTCCTTCCCTTTCCAGGGTGCTGTGGAGCCATGTGCTCTATGTCCCTTTCCCTTGGGCCCCTGCTTTCCAGATACTGCAGAGCCCATGCCCAAGCCCCCTGAGTGCCAGCTTTGCATGGGGACCCCCTGAGCCACCGGTAAGCCCTAGCCCAGCTCTACTCCCACAGGTCTCTTCCTACCCAGACCAAGGGTCTTCCTCTGGATTTGTGGTGGTTGGTGTTGCCCCACTGGCCAGGTGGCCCTCTGCCTGGCTCTACACCCAGCTCCCACCCCGCAGTCCACCAGGTCAGAGTCCCATGTACTATCCCTGTCTCAGTTTTAGTCCTAGTCCCTCTAGAGCTTGTACATCCAGGGACACCCACCCTCAGCACCTCTCATCATCTGCTCCATCAGAACTTCCTCCAACGTCCCAGAGGCTCCTGCCCTCAGGGACCCCAGATGAACCTGTCTTCCCTGGCTCTCATCCCTGTCCGCACGGCAGAGCTGGTCTTGCCCAATCACTGATACCCTCCACCCTCCTGCCACTTCCACATCTCCCACCAGTTCCTCCTTGTGGGTCAGAGTCACAAACAACTGGCTCTTCCTCACTTCCTCCTCCCTGGGGATCAGACCTAGTGTCCTGCCCTCCCTGGCCAATGACAGCCCACCAGCAGAGCTCAGCCCACTACTCAGAACCAGGTTAGTCCATGGGGGCCAAGCTCTCCCATCTCCCAGAAGGGTGTGGGGTCTGCAGCCAGGCCACCCACACACACTCCCACAGCTCTCCCGGCTTCATTCACAGACCTCCTGGTTCCCAGCCAGGAGTACAGGCCTCTGTGCCGCTCCAATCGATAGCTGGTCCACGTCTAAGCTTTCATTAAGTGTCTGCTGGCCAGGTGCCGCTGAGAGGGCAGCTGGTCTGTGTGAGACGAGGTACCAGGACCTCAGATGAGACCCTCCTTGCTTTAGGACCCCTGAGGAGGGCAGCCCAGGGCTGGGAGGTGGGAAGTGAGGGCTCCTGGCTAGTCTCCACTGTCCCCAACCCACAGAAAGGCCTACCCTTTCCGTCCACAAGATTGGGATAAAAACCCTTCTCTGCCTGTCCTGCTTCCTGGGATATCAGAGGTGACAGGGCGTTGCGAAAGGTTAAAGGGTTCTCTGCAAAGGTCAGAGATCTCTAGGGGTGGAAGAGAACAGGTGGAGGCACTCAGCTAGTGAGGAGATGGGGGGCCCAGCACAGAACCGCCAGAGGTAGGCTGCAGAAGGTTTTGTAAGGGCGAGGAGAACTTATCTAACCACCTGTGAGGGCTGAGGGCTTGGGCAGGAGGCAAGGGGTCGGAGGGGAGGAGGAGTTCCGGGGCCCTCCCCGCCTCCCAGGAGCAAGGAGGAGGTCTGAAGTCTGAGCCGCCCTTCCGCTGCCCGGACCCCCTCATTGGCCTCCTGGAGGCCCCAGTTCGCCAGGGGTCAGTCCACAATTGCTCCGCGAAGACCAGCAGGAGCCTTTGTCTTCTTAACCAGAGTGCTCTCTGTCCTAACCTATGCCTTGGGTTTTGGGGCTGCAGAACCCAGCAGTGGTGAAGAAGCCAGCGCTGTGTCTCCCTCGCATCGGCCCCGTTTGACCTCTGAAGATCTCTCCGGGTGGAGACCGTCTCCCCGTCCCTGTGAAGGTGCGTAGACCCGGCAGGGTTCGGGTCTTCCCAGCCCTGTAGCCCCTGGGCTATTTCGGGCGGGGGAAGCACCGCAGGGGGAGGGCGTGGTGCTCGCCCTCGGGATTTATGAGAACCAGACGTCGACTTCCCCGGTTGCGACATCTGGGCCTCCTCGAGGCTCCCATTGTTTCCACGGCGGAAGGTCCAAGCCAGAGGCGGCCTCCGCCGGGCGCCCAACCCCAAGGGGCCCCCACACCCCCTGCACCCGGCTCTTCTCTGCGGGCCACCCACCCGGCCCCCACCCGCCGCGCTCCAGGGGCATGTTTACGCGCTGGGGAGACTCGCCCCGAGAGGGGCGGCTGCAGGCCGGCTCCTGATCCCCGGGCCCCAGCGCCCGGCCAAGCGCAGCCCCAGGGAAGCCGGCGGCAGCGGCGGGCGCGGCTCGGGCTCGGCGGGGGGCTGGGGGCGCGCCGGGGGCGGGGCCGGCGCGGCTCCAGGCGGGAGGGGGCGGGGCCCGCCGGGGGCGGGGCCGAGGCGGCGCGCGGCGCGCGGGCGGGGGGCCCGAGGGGAGCGGGCGGGGCGCGCGCGGCGCGGGGCTGGGCTCGCAGCGCGCGGGGCTCGGCCGCCGGGACCGCCGAGCCGGGGCCGCGCAGGGCCCGCGAGGAGCGCACGAGCCTTCGAGGTTGCGGACGAGGGAAGCAGGAGCCGCGGCCACAGCCGGCGCCCGCCGGGAGGGAGCCCGAACCCGCCGCGGGCCATGAGCCGCCGGGCCCCGGGAGCCGGGCCGCGGTCGGGGCAGCGCTCCGCCGGCGCCCCGGCCCGCCCGGTCGCAGCTGCGCGCCTGTAGGTACGGCCTGCTTGTCCTCAGTTCCCCGATCCGTCTCCCCAGACCCGGGCCGTCCCCGAGGGCGTGCGGGTGTGTGCGCGCGGCTGCCCCGGGAAGCGCGGCCGCACGCGCCCCGGTCCGCGCGTGGCGTCTTTGTGTGCGCGGGTGGGAGGGAGCGCGACGGAGGGATGCGCCCCCGGCGGGGACCCACTCGCCGACCCCCGCCCCCCGCCCCCGGGCCCGGCGGGAGCGGCGGGAGGGGCCGAGCCGCCTCCGGAGCAGCTGCGCCCCCGCCCCCTCCTCGGGCCCAGGGCGCAGGGCCCACGGCGGGGCGAGCGCAGCCGGGCCCCCGGAGGAGGGGTCTCCGGCTGGGCAGCGTCGCGAGGGAGCCCGGGGCTCGAATCCGGGCTGCGAGGGCGGGGGGCGGGCCCCGGGAGGCCCTGCCCAGTCCGCGACCGCCGGGCCGGCACGCCCTCGGTTCGGCCCAGGCCGTCCTGCTCTGGGTCCCCGGCCCGGCCCGCCCACCCGGGAGCTCCCCGAGCCCGCCCTCGGTAGCGGGGAGGACGCCGTGGGTGCCCGAGGGGCCGGCGCCTTTAAGAAGGGGCGGGCTCGTGCCCTCCATTCAGGCCCTTCGGCCTCAGCCATTGAGGAGCCTGCGGGCCGCGCGGGCAGAGACGGGGACCCGATCCGCCCCCATCAGCCCACCGAGCGAGGTCCTCAGAGGGAGAGGTCTGCAGTGGCTGGGGTCCCCTAGGACCTGGGCAGGGCGGTTCGGGCCGCCAGCCTCGGGAGTACCTGAAGGAATCTGTTAACACCGACTGGGCGCTGGGGAGAACCTCCGACCGGGGCTGGGAGGCAAACCTGGCTGCACCCCGCCTCTGCGCGTTGTACGGGGGAGATGGTGCTGCCTCCCTCGTGGCCGGGTGACCAGCAAGAGTTGCCCCCTCCAGCACACACCACACTGACCGTGGGGTGAGTGAGGGCAGGAGGGAGGAGAGGTCTCCCTAAGAGGCTTTGGCTGTGTCAGTGCCCCGCCCCCCCAAACTCTGCAACCACTTTCAACAGATCTCTTCCTTCCTAACCTCCCTGTTCTGTCCAGGAGGCGATTGGTCAGTGGAGTGACCTAGAACCTTCCAGCTCTAGCAGCTTTGGGAGAGGTCTGGCAGTACGGGCAGTGCTGTTAGGCTGGCATGAGTCAGGGAGTTTATAGGGGTCTGGAAGGCAGAGTTTCCCACAAATTGCTGCCTTCCACCCCTGTCTCCCCCTAGAGGGCATGCCTGATGGTGGGCAAGAGATGCTGAAGTGGGGTTGATTGAATGCTTCTAAGTAATTGAGGGTTGGTACATACATGCTTTTCCTCCTGCCTATCCTGGGAAATGTGTCTGAGTTTTCTAAACCCTTCCTCCCTCCATAGTGGTCTTCTAGGGAGAATACACACACACACACACACACACACACACACATCCCGAAGAGCGGGCTTCCGCCAAGGCTGAGCATTTGGGTTTGAGTTGATGTGCCAAGCAAAGGGCGTCCTGCTGTTTGTCATGTAACCTTCACAATAACCCTGTGGGTTTGGTACTATTATTACAGAGAAAGAAACAGATTCAGGGAAGTGAAATGACTTGGGCCAGAGTCACTCAACCAACAAGCCAGGCCTCTGAGCTACTTGTCTCTGACAAGAGCCTGGTCATTACCTCTTGCACTGTGTACCTATCCTGGATGGTAGGGAATTGGGGTTTTAGGTGCCATGGGCCTCCTGGCTGCTGTGCCCATGGGGTTCTGGTCCAGTCTGGGGGGCTGCTGCACTTCCTGCTCCTCATGGTCCACATGGGACCAAGGGGTGTTGGCAGCCTTGGGGCCTTGGGAAAGTTTCTCTTCCCCAGTCACCTGGCTAGGTCTGTTTTCATGGCTGCGCTCCATCCCAAGGGAAAGTAGGTGTCCCTCCTTATCCAGAGGAGGTTACGGCCCACACCTTTTTGGGCAGAGCAAAGCAGAGCATCAGTGTGTAGGAGTATAGCATCCTCTGGGTGCTGCAGGGTTTCCAGACACTTCCGACCCCCTGTGTATAGGGCCCACCTAGGGGTGGATATAACACCTGCTGGGATTCATGGTCTGGTGCTATTGTAAAAGGGCAGGAGAGTGAGGGTGGAGGCGGGGAAAGGACACAGTGGGTGTTTTCAAGGCCTCCACCAGCTCAGGGGCCTGGCAGCTGTCGGGGCAGAGGAGTAGGAGCTGGTGAGGCAATGCCAGGCTGGGTGCTGAGACTCCGAGGAGAGAACAAACAGGGGTTGGAGGAAAAGGATGTAATCGAACTTGGAAGTGGTGAGTTTGAGGTGCCTGGAGTTTAGCCAGGCTGGGAATTCAGTTGTTCAAAGACCCAAGGAAGCTTTATAAGCTTCCTTGATACCCAGAGTTTGGGGATCCTCAGAACTGAAAGGAGGTACTGAGGTCTCAGTTAGGAGCCACTGGTATGTATGATGTCATGAAAAAGTCGGAAGGCAGACTGGTGGGCTGGGTAGTAGGAGTTGAAGGGGGTGTCTTGCAGATTTCAGGGGTTGAGCCAGGGAGGTTAAGGAAGGAGATGAATCCAGCCTAGGTGAGATCCATGGCAGGGAGAGAGAGGGAGAGACTTCAAGCTGGAGAGGGGCTGCCTCCATTCTATACCCGGGGAGGGCAGGGCCAGTGCAGCTGGATCCATCCCAGCCTGCACTCCACCTATATAGCTCATCCAGGAACTGTCCAGCACCAGGTGCTCCTGAAGGAGGATGGGCTTCCCTCCTAAGCCCCCAAGCCCCAGCATAGCTCCCTGTTCTGGGTCCCACTGCCTGCTTATCTGACTTCTATATCCTCCAGGGCCCAGCTCACTCCCCTGCCCTCCAGCCTGTCAGAGTGCCCTTTCCCAGGGTGGGCATCTCGTTGCCTTTTCCTGAGGCAGGACTGGGTCCCCCTCACCCCCCCTCCCCAAGAATGCCCTCAGAGGAGAGCTCCACTGGGACAGGGCCCTGTTGTAAGTAGCATGCTGCAGAGAGAGACAGATCTGGACTCAGCTCCACCCTCCCCTCTTGCTCATTCTGTGGCCCGGACCCATCCGCATGTCTCCTGACATATAGTAGAACCCAGTACAAATCCAGTAAATGATAGGCCAGTCATCTCCCTTGCAGGAACCCCATTTTCTCATCAGTAAAATGGGCAAATCCTTTCTTCCTGGCAGGGAAGATGTGAGGGGAGAAGGGTTTGAAACAGGGACAAAGCTCAACTGGATGTGGGTTCTAGCAAAAGACCTGAGCCACACTGCAGAGCTGTATTCGTTGGCAGTCAGGGGGACAGTGGGAAACAGGGAGGCCAGGGAAGAGGGTTCTGTAACCATCTGCTCCGAGCAGTGAGAGGACGAGAGGGAATGGGTGCAGTACATTTATGAAATAGAAGCAGAGGAACTTTCGATTCTTAACCAATTGCTTACCTTTTTTTTTTTTTTTTTTTTTTAAGATTTTATGTGTGAGCGGTCTCTATACCCAACCTGAGGCTAGAACTCACAACCCCAAGATCAAAAGTCACATGCTCTTCCAACTGAGCCAGCCAGGTGCCCCCAGCTCTCACATTTGTTAATTTTCTCCACTGTCCCATGTGTCAAAAGACCGGATGTGGAAGTGTGGAGACACTCGGGCAGTGGGGTCCCCAAGGACCAGGGGTCTGCAGGTCCCAGAGCCAGCAGGGTTTGTCCAGGTTGGGGGCATCAGTGAAAGCCCAGGGGCTGGCGGGAAGGGCGTCCACCCTCCCACAGTGGCAAAGGCTGGCAGTGTGTGAAAGGCACGGGGGAAGCCCTGAGTGCAGAGCTGCTCCGGCTCTGACAGCCTCCTCCTAGCGCTGCTCCTCAGCATGGGCCTTGGACCAAGAAGCAGTCCGTGTGTGGGGGAGCAGGATGGTCCTCTTCACAGCTACAGAAACTGATGCTCGGAAAAGCCAGGCCCACCTGAGTGCCCCCCCCACACACACACACACATACACACTGCTGCCCATACAGGGCAAGAGTCCTGTCCCTGTCATTAACCGAGTGCCCTCCTCCACACCCACTCTGCAGCCAAGTCCCAGCAGGTTCAAGGTTGTGAAGACCAGAAATGATGCCCACTTGTGCCTCCTCAGGGGTCATGGGGTGAGCGCAGATATTCTGTGTGGGAGGGTGGGGAAATTCCAGCCCCACCTCCCTCAAGGGAGGCCTTGGTTCAGAGCCTGTCCTGAGGGGATGCACTCTGGGGGTGGGGTGGGGTGGGGTGGGGATTGGGCTTGAGAGCCAACACCCAAGTACCCAACCAGAGAACTTGCCTGGTGTGCTCCACCCCACCCCACCCCCGGGAGACTCAGGCAGCCCGAGGGCTGAAGGCACTCTTGGTGGAAGAACTAGCCCAAAGGTTGTCTGGTCCTGTGGGGGCTGGAGGGGACAGTCCCCACAGAGGCCAGGAGGTCAGCTGGAAGGATAGCAGGATGGAGGACGGAAGGAGCGTTCGTGGTCAAGTGTGGGGTTGGGTTAGCCAAGCCAGGCCAGTCCTGGGAGGCCCGGAGGACAGGACGTCAGTGGGTATGGTTGAGGCCGAGGGACGTCTTGTCTTCTCTTGTGTGGCAGGGCCCCAAGTAGAGACCACAGCTTCCCCATCGTGGATGGTTCTTGGAGGGGGAGGCACTGCCCACCCCAGCACGTAACAGAGCACCCTTAGTTCTGACCCTCACCCCCACCCCTTCTGGCCCTGGCTGTCCAGGTGTCCCCTGAGCATGGAGCTGAGTGAGAAGAAGGTGATGGAGGAGCTTGCACAGGGCCTGCCCTGGAGGCAGCCCCCACAGGACAGCTTCTCGGGGTGCTGGGTGGCTGGCTCGCACTGCAGGGCCTACTTCCCTTCCCTGGGGGCAGAATGTCTCCTGTGGCAGTAGAAGTTCCGGAGAGAGGGCTCCTGCACACGAGGCCCTGAGGCCCCTGCAGTTTGTGGGCCAGGCTGCTGCCTCCTGCTCCCCAGACCTCTGCCCACCGCGGGTTGGATCGATTGGTCGTCAGCCCATTAGCGGGGGTGGCTAGGCTGTCTCATCAATATTTTAAGGAATGACCTGGCCGTGGGGTCCGGAACTGCGTGTGGCGTGTGGCGGGGGCTGATGACTGGCCTTTTTTTTTTTTTGTATTCCAATTGTGAGTGCTATTTTTACCACCGGAAGGCCAGCCGCCCCCTCTCCCAGGCCTCTAGCTGGTTGGGGGTGGGGGCAGGGTCTCCCATCTGGGTTCCCTGCTGCAGGGTTAGCAGAGTCGGAGGCTTGGAAAGGTGACAGGCAAGCACTTGATTGGGCTTCCCCCATCTCGACTCCAGGAAGCTCCCTCCCATTGCACTCCGGCCCTAGTAAAATGGGAACAAAAAATGACGAGCGAGGGCAAGTCATCAGAGCCTCGAAACTGTGGGGCCATGGATCAGGGGAGGGTGATCTCTCTGGGTGGTCACCCTTTGTCTCTGGCCCCAGTCCTCAGGAGAAGAAGCCCGAAGATGAGAGGCAAGCCTTGCCCATCCCTGGTCCCAGGGGGGTGACAGCAGAGCCTCAGTCATCAGTGTCCAAGGACCATGACAGCTCTAGGCCTTAGAGGCCACTGTTCAGCACCCCATTTCACTGATGGGGAGCCAAGGTCTGAGGGGACACAGGGCCTAGCTCTCCTGTTGCCCAGTCCAGCGCCCTCCCGCACTGACTCGGCAGGCCTCTTCGGGCTCCCTGGGGCCATAGGCAGAGAAGCTGGGACCCTGCCCACGGAAGCAAGAGGGCCAAGGGCCACAGGGACCATGGGAGCTCAGGGAGGGAGGGCCAGTGCCCTCCAGTGCCCAGGAGGCTTCCTGGAAGGAAGGGTTTTACACAGGCTAAAATGCTGAGGAGAATTTGAGTAGTTAACAGAGTGAGGATGGCTATCCAGGCAGGAAGGTGGCACGGGCAAAGACCAAGGGGGGTCCCCGAGGAGCCACTGGAGGAGGGAGAGCCCAGGCCCAGCTGAATTCATCCATAAACCTTCCAGGCCAGCCAGGCAGTGGGGGCCAGGGTGAATTCGGCCACCCTGCTTCTGGTACCACTGGCCACCCCTCCCCCTGAGGCTCTGCTTTTCACACATCTGGATCTGGTCACCTGCAGAATGGGAGCGGGCTGTGTCTCATTAATTGGGTGACAACACGGGCTGGTCCCTGGAGAGGACTGGAAAGGCCTCCTGGCTGCACCCAGAGGTTGGGCGGTGGGCAGTGGGGGAAGCCCGGCTCTGCCCAGGGCCACACATGGATCATGACAGTACCTAGCCACCTAGTGCTGTCCTTCCAGGGAGGGGTACCCCTCCTCCCCGTTTTAAAGTGAGGAAACAGGCTCGGCGGTGGGAGCTGTGGTCATTGTCACTCACCCAGAGAGCAGTGGGGTCAGCCTTGGGCCCAGAGCAGCCAAGATCCCAAGTAGTTGTCTCATCCCAGTTTTGGCTCCAAGGGCAGTTGGGTTGGGGTGAGCACAGCCTTGCCCCTGCCAGGACTGAGCCCCCTTCCAGCCAGGTCTAGGCCTCCATCTCTGCATCTGTAACTAGTGTGGGGCTCCCTGCTTACCCTGCTGCTGGTGACTTTTACCTCTGGAGGCTCAACCCCTGTCCTTTCTGTGTAGCTCCAGCCAGACCCAGGGGACACTGAGGGCTTCAGGCCAGCAAGGGCGGGTAGGGGAGGTCAATGCAGGCCTAACCTCCCAGCGCCTCCCAGGCCAGTCCCCACCCAGGACACAGCCACAGCCGCCATTCCCTTGGCAGATCCTTCTCTGAGTCCCACTCCTACGTCCAGTGAGGACTGGCTGGACCCATGCTGTGAGAGCCTCCCCCAGGGCCGTGTACCTCCACTTTGCCCCTTCAACCAGCGGGAAGAACAAGGAGGACCAGGGATTGGTGTGCAGAGGTGCTCATTGGAACTGATTCCTTCCTGCCCCCTCCCCAACCTCTGGGGGGCCAACTGGGTATCCACGCTGGTGCTGGCTCCAGCTCCAGCCCTTCCCAGGCTGCTGTGTTGCCCAGTCTGACCCTCCTGGCAATACAGGGGGAGAAGCCGTCAATGTGGGGAGCACCACCGCCCAGGGTGAATGGATGGGCTCAGAGCACAGGAACAGAGCCTCTCGGGCTTAGCCGAAGGACTCTCTCCCCCAAAATGTGCCCCCTTCTAAGTAGGTTAGGCCGAGGCCGAGGCTCTCCACCTTCCCTGGAGGCCTTGGTGGTGGTGGTGGCAGGGGCATTCCAACCTGCACCCTCATTCCTGACATATGACTCAGGCCTGCCTTCTGCCCCCAAGGAGTGTCTGTACCAGATGAGGAGACGCACATGGGAGCAGACACCTGGAGCACCTGGTAACTGGCACCTTGCTAGAGGGGCTTACAGGAGGAGATTGTGGGAGCTTGGAGGAGACTCCCATGCCACATGGGTGGGGAGGCTTCCTGGAGGAAGTGGCCCCTGGACTAATTATTGAACGATGAGTAGAAGTTAGCCAGATGAAGAAAGGAAGAAGAGCAAGGCAGGAGCCAGGTGCATGGGCGCCTCAGCCCCCCTTCCCCAGTCCTTCCCACTGCGTCGTATAAGTCCGCTCCCAGTTATTGTTCATCCCTGCAACGAGGTCACCCTTCCTTCATCCTCTCCCCTCTTCCCTGTCATAAAGGCCATTGCAGACTGCCCTCGTCCTCCAGAAAACCTTCCTAACTCCCTGCTACCCTCCTCCCCAGTTCCTACCAGGCAAGAGCCTCTCAGCAGCTCCGGCAATTCGGAAAACTGTCCCTTGTGCTAAGTAGCCTCATCGAGTGGCCCATTTCCTTCCCAGGGCTGTGCTGTGGTTATCGACTGCAGATTGATGGCCAAGGCTGCCCCGAGTTGAGAGGGAATTCCCATGGTGCCCTATGGCCCAGCAGCCCTGCAGATGATCTTACAGAAGCGGGGCAGCTATTTTTTACCAGGCATTTAATTACAGAGTTTGGATCCCAGAGGAGAGATGAGATGGTGCTCCCAGGAGCTCTGAGGGAAAGGCCGTGCTGGGAAATGTGGGGATCCTGGCAGGAGGTGATGGCATGATGACCGTCTTAGTTCCCCTAACATCAGGCTGGCCCCCTCAGACAGGGGCTCCCCAAGACAGGGCAGGACCACATTACCCCATTTCCTTGCCACTGGTAGTTCTCACCCTGGCCTGGGCCCAGGGGTGGAATACATAAACACAGTGGGCTGGACATGTGCTCCCAGGACAGTGGCCACCTTGGGGGACAAGGAGGCAAGGCCCCCAAATGCCTAGACACACCAGTAGTTTGATGAGTCAGAATGATAAAGGCTGGACAGGCTGGGAACAGGAGGAAGCTGGATAAGGAGAGAGCTGCAATCCCTGCACTGGGACCTCTTCAGGAAGGCCAGGTTTGGAGGCGCCTGGGTGGCTCAGCTGATGAAACATCTGCCTTCGGGTCATGATCCCAGGCTCCTGGGATCGAGCCCAGCACCAGGCTCCCTGCTCCATGAGGAAGAAGCCTGCCTCTTCTGTCTCTCTCTTCTCGTGAATGAATGAATAAAATAAAAATAAAAAATAAAAAAAAGGAGGCCAGGTTTGAATGGGAGCTCTGGAGGGAGCAGGATTTCAGAAAGTGGGAGCACAAGTAGACTGCAGACCATGGGGATGGAAAGAAGCCTGAGAGGGCAGCGCCTTCAGTGCCAGTAGGAAAAACAGGTCCTACTTAAACACTAGAGGGTAACTCCCTGGGGTCCTAGAGTCAGGGTGAGCATCCCAGGCCTGTCACTAACAAGCTGTGTGCTCTCAGGCCCCGTGCGAGGGCTTAGGCAGTGTCACAGCTGTGACATGCCTGGTGTTCTGGACACATTCATTTATTCATTCAGTGTTTTGTTTTATCTGTTTGTTTGTTTGTTTGTTTATAAAAGATATTATTTACTTATTTGAGACAGCAAGAGAGAGCAAGCATAAGCAGGGGGCAGGGGCAGAGGGAAGAGCAGGCTCTCCACTGTGCAGGGAGCGCGATATGGGCTCGATCCCAGAATCCTGAGATCATGCCCTGAGCCAAAGGCAGATGCTTCATGGACTGAGCCACCCAGGCGCTTACTTGATTTTTTTAGTAATCTCCATACCCACCGTGGGGCTTGAACTCAGGACCCTGAGATCAAGAGTCGCATGCTCTTCCAACTGAGCCAGCCAGGCACCCCATTCACTTAGTGTTTACTGTGCCTACTGTGTGCCCAGCACAAGGGACAAAGGCACTTGAAACACTGCATTCTCAGGGGAAGGGTGTGGAAGGGAGTGCAGGATAGGACAACTCAACCCCGCAGGGGAACAAATGGTATGTCAGATGGGGATAAGCACCGCAGAGAAAAGTAAGCAGGCCTAGGGCATGCAGACACCAGCACTGGGTGGAGCAGGAACATTCCTTAGTAGAGTGGTGGTCAGAGAAGGCTATTGGACAAGATGGTATATGAGCAGCCCCTGGTAAGGGAGTGCAGGAGAAAGGACATTCCAGGCAAGTGCCAGAGAGAATTGCAGGTGCAAAGGCCCTGGGGTGGGACCCAGCAGCAGCCAGAGCAGAGTGGGCGAGAAGTGGCAGGAGATAAACAACTCAGGGAGGTAAGTGGAGGCAGATCCTGTGACGCCTTGCGGGTTATGAGTAGGACTTCTACTTTTACCCTGAGTGGAATGGGAGCCAATGTAGGATTATGAGCAGAGGAGGGACCTGATCTGTCTTGTTTTGGGAGCGACGGGTGTGTTCCTGGGTGGAGAATGGACTAGGGGTGAGGTGAAGTTCCAGGGGACCAGTGAAGAGGCTGCTGAAGTGCTGCAGGGGCGGGAACAGATCAGGGGGCCCCTGGAGGGCAGCTCAGAAGATGAGTGGGGAAAGGTTGGGTTCTTGGCATATTTCGAAGGCAGAGCCAAGAGGATTCACAACTTCCTCCTGCCCAGCGCGTTTGAGCGCCCTCAGGAGAGGTCAGCTTGGGAAGCTAAGTAGGGGGCTCGGAGGACCCTGCATCAGGGCACCTGGCACCCCAGAAACGACCTTGAGCATGCCGTTTGAAGGGTGCGCCTGGGGGCTGGGGGGAGGGGTCCCCTCCTGCAGACAGTGCCCCCCCCCCCCCCCCCGCCTCCCTGGTCGTCTTTCTCTGCCCCCAGCCCCCCAGCCCAGCACGCAGCCCCGGGACCCCCGGGGGAGGGCGGAAGGGCAGAGGACCCGGAGTCACTCGGCTCCCCTGTCGCCCACAGCCGCAGGGGGCTGCGATGGGACGGGAGCCATGAATGGTGCCGCCCCCGGCCCCGCCGCCGCCGCCGCCGCCGCCCCGGTCCCCGACTGGCGGCAGTTCTGCGAGCTGCACGCGCAGGCGGCCGCCGTGGACTTCGCGCACAAGTTCTGCCGCTTCCTGCGGGACAACCCGGCCTACGACACGCCCGACGCCGGCGCCTCCTTCTCCCGCCACTTCGCCGCCAACTTCCTGGACGTGTTCGGCGAGGAGGTGCGCCGCGTGCTGGTGGCCGCCCCCGCCCCCGCCCCCGCCGCCGCCCGCATGGAGCCCGCCGCGCTCAAGGCCGCCGCCTACGGCCACTCGCGGAGCTCGGAGGACGTGTCCACGCAGGCGGCGGCCAAGGCCCGCGTCCGCAAGGGCTTCTCGCTGCGCAACATGAGCCTGTGCGTGGTGGACGGCGTGCGCGACATGTGGCACCGGCGCGCCTCGCCCGAGCCCGACGCGGGCGCCGCCCCGAGGGCCGCCGAGCCCCCCGCCGAGCCTCGCGACAAGTGGACGCGGCGCCTGCGGCTGTCGCGGACGCTGGCGGCCAAGGTGGAGCTGGTGGACATCCAGCGCGAGGGCGCGCTGCGCTTCATGGTGGCCGACGACGCGGCGGCGGGCGCGGGCGGCGCGGCCCAGTGGCAGAAGTGCCGCTTGCTCCTCCGCAGGGCCGTGGCCGGCGAGCGCTTCCGACTCGAGTTCTTCGTGCCGCCCAAGGTGAGCGCCGCCCTCCCCCCGCGGCGGCCCGGGCGCCCGACCTGCAGCCCTGCAGCCCTGCAGCCCTGCAGCCGCGAGCCGCCCCGGTGACGGTGGTGGCGGTGGCGAGGGCGGTGGCCGGCCGCCCAGGGTGTGAAAGCTAGCCTGGCTGAGGCCAGCACTGCCGCCCGCCCGCGTGCCCCATGACCCTCCCCTCGGGAGCCCCGGGGGCAGCTGGGGCCTCCTGCAGGGTGGCAGACCTGCCCCATTCGGAAATTGGGAATAACTGTAACATTAGCACCCGTTTTCTGAGGGCGCCCGCATGCTGAGCCCTGAGCCTGGTACACAGCCCCCTCCCCCCAGCCTCCCAGCCGCGGGGAGGGGCATCATGGTCCCCAGGTCACCCAAGAGAGAACAAAGGAATACTCAGAGAGGAGGTGCGGCCTGCCCAAAGTCACAGAGCTGGGGGGTGGCGGAGCCGGGCTAATTATACTCACCACCCTGGTGGTCCTGAGAATGGAGGAGCTGGAGGTGGGAGCTGCTTGTGTGCTGGGAGGTTCGGAAAGGTGGGCGGTTGTGCTGATGCAGCTGGCAGCACCCCAAGAACCACCCAGCCCTCCCCCCCTACTCCCAGGCACCTTTAGTCACCCTGAGCCTCTCGCCTCTCTCCATCTCCTCATCTGTCAGGACTCTGGGTGCCCCTCCTTGCCTCTACTCCCTGGAGGTGCAGGGTGTGGGTCCCCAAGGCTGGAGAGATGGAGAGAGTCTGGAGAGATGACTTCCCAAGGGGTTTTTCCCTGCCGGGCACCCACCATTAGGCCCCTCAGAGAAATCCTAGACAACCAAGCCAGCTCCGCTACTTGTCAGAAGGGAGACCTGGGCCTGGTGAGTGGGGCAGGCAGGGTGGGGCTTGCCCAGAGTCACCCAAAGGGCAGAGGCCCAGGGCTCAGTGCCTGTGGGCCTGAGTGGCAGTTACAGCTGCCCCGCTGTAAATAGCGTCTGCTGCTCTTGGGGAGGGGTGGGGTGCAGCAGCTGGCGCCTCTCTTTTAGCCTCTCCCGGCCTACCATTCACCGCTGGCAGAGGGCAGGGCTCTTGAGGGCTCACGTTCCCAACCTTGGAAGAAGACAGGCAGCTGGGTTCCTAATGCCCAATCTGGCCTCAGACCCTCCTTTTCCCAGGGAAGGGTTTGTGAATTCAGGTGCGAGCCCCCCAGGAAGGCAGACAATACCATGCTGAGGTCTTAGGTCAGGTTCTCCAAATGTGTTGGGTCCCAGGGTGAGTGGGCCCCTTCAGGGCCTCCCTGCGGACACCGCCTCCCGGTGCCTTTTTAGTCCTGCCTTCCCACCCACAGTCCAGATCTCCTGCTCCTGGGGGCACCCTGGGAGCACAGGAGTGTGGGGTCTGCAGGCTCCGGGACTTTTTCCTGGGGTCTTCAGACTTTGCTCTCACCTGGCCCCATGAGTCAAGCCTCTGGCCTCCTGCCCCCTCATCCTCCAGGAAGCCTCCTGGGCCTCAGGTGCCCCAGAGCCCTTTGCAAGGACAGCCCCGGAGAGAAGAGGGCCTGGCCCCACGCTGTTGGGGAGCCATCAGGAAACCTCCATGTGCAGAACCAGACAGTAAACGTCAGTGGAGTGAGCACTCGCTCTGGGAATCCTAAGGACAGAAGCTTGCACTGCATCAATGTCCACCAGGAGCAGAGCCCCCAAGACAGGCATCTCTGGAGACACAAGCAGAGTGAGGAAAGGCTAGAGATGTGACACCACCTGCAGGCTCTGGCCAGGGAGTGGGAATGGGGAGGTGCAGGGTCAAAGGCCACCACTGGGCTAGCTAGGACAGATGCATCTCAAGCACCAGGCAGAGGAATCGGCACCTGCGGCCAGTGGAAGCCCAGTTAAAGCCCCCAGTCTAGGCCTGCACCATCCATCTGTGTCTCCTCTCTCTACTCCCAGATCACGACCCCCTGCCCTGCCGGCTGGTAGGATGGCCTGCCCTGGTCAGCTGCGGCCCTTCGGCACTGCTCCAAGCCCAGCCCTGCATCCGCTGGATGGCAGCCAGCACTACCAGGAATTCCCATTAGCCTGCCCACCCAATGTGTGGCGCTTCCCTTTCCTCCTGAGAAAGTCCCTGTCCCAGAGCCCAAGCCCTGCCGGGAAGCACAGTCTTAAACCAGCCCTGGGGACTTGAGGGCCAGAGCCAAGAGCCTTGGAGCAGAGTGGAGAGAGCCAAGCACGGAGTGGCCCTCCCTGGAAGCCCTGACAGCTCACCTGGCTTAAAACCCCACACCGGTCCCTTGACCTCCACCTGGGGACATGGCCATGCCCAGCTTCAGGAGCCCTGTTCCAAGTCAGGGACCCCAGAGCCGTGCTCTGGAAAGTCCAGTCTCAAGGGGAAGGGCAGCATTTTTTTCTCAAAGGAGCTAGGAGAAACTAGAAATTATCTCACTGCACCACGCACAGCATAAACATTGTCTGGTGAGACGTTTGTTTCGGAAACACTTTTACCTAAAGTGTGTACATCGTGGGCCACGGTGTCAGATCTGTTTCTCAGTCTGGGTTGGGGTCAAAAACCACAGATGTGGGTACACGGGGCGGGAGGGCAGTCTGGGGAGGCGTTTCCCCTCCAGGCTCAGAGCTGGGAGAAGCAGATGTCGGTTCCAGCTCTGTCTGTGCCTCGCTGTGTGACAGTGTGGGGAGGTCCCTTTGTTTCCCTGAACCGCCCCCCCCCACTCACCCATCTGTGAACTGGTGATTGGAATACCCCCATGCTGGGGCTGCCATGGTGCTCTAAGCTGAGGGTTAGGAGGGGGACAGAGGGTTTCAGGAGATGCTGGGTGACTCTCACGGTCCCTTCCCCTGGCCTTCCAGGCCTCGAGACCCAAAGTCAGCATCCCTCTCTCGGCCATCATTGAGGTCCGCACCACTATGCCCCTGGAGATGCCAGAGAAAGACAACACGTTTGTGCTTAAGGTAAGCCCCCCGCCCCCGCCCCACAGATACCCTGGCCACCCCAGCCCCCCCCCCCCCGCCCTCCACCGTGGGCAGCACAGCCTGAGGCTGCGTAGTGGGAAAGAGGGTAAGGAGCCAGCCGCAGAAGCTCTGGTGGCGGGGCCCGGGACCCTACCCAGCTGTCTGGCACACAGCTAGGACTTGAATCTGGGCCTGGCCCATAGGGCTGCGTGCTCTGGGTGTCACCCACCATCTGGGGCCCCCTCTTCCCATTTCCTCCTGGCCTGGTGAAGCTCCTCTGAGTTTCACTTCCTCGCCTCCCTTCCCCAACTGGAACCAGCCTATACCCACCCCATGGCCTACAACAGTTATGCAAATGCCTCCCCCCCCAACCCGGTCTCTGGGCACCAGAGTGTGGGAACCTGCCCCGTCCCACAGATGGTACAAAGGCATTGGGGGTGGCCGGGGAGGTGGGTCTGGGGGCAGCCCGTCCTTTTCCCAGGCTCCGCCACAACAGGGTGGCCTGCTTGGGTTGCTGAGGACACGGCTCCGGGCTGCCAGGGCTGTGGCCCGGGGCCTCCTCAAAGCACTGGGCATTTGTGAAGCCAAGCCCCCAAGGAGGCCTGGTTCCACCCACCTAGAGCTGCATGGAACACCCCCCTCCTCCACAGGCTCCCCGTTGGGTTTATGTTTTACTTGTCCCTGTTTGTTTAGCCATGAACTCCCTTATTCATTTAGCAAACATTTGCCAACCCCATACCCTGAGTCACCCCAGGCCCGGGGGCTGAGGACACAGTCCCTCCCTGCTTGGCATTCTTGTCCGCTGGGTGCGACAGGCCCAGAGCTTCGCTTCCAACAGCCAGCCTGCCACTGTGTGGGGGACTGTGCTTCCTGCTGGCCCCACTTTGGCCTCTGTTTCTCCATCTAATCAGATAGGGGTTGAAGGTGGTCCCTGAGGCTCTCCCAGCCCTGACATGCTGGGAGGCAGCAGCTGTATTTTAACTGGGACACACACAGGAAGCTGAGAGCCCGGGGCCTTGGCATCACGGAGATCTGGGTTCAGGTCCCAGCACCACCACTGAGTGCTGGTGTGAACAAGTCATCTGACCTCTCTGACCTTCAGTCTTCTCCTTTGTAAAATGGGGAAAACCTTCCACCTCCCTCACAGGGGCTGTTGGGAAAAGGTCATCAGATAAAGTCTGTGCAGGATTACACTCTGGGCCACAGCAGGGCTTTCTCCTCCTCTCTTTCCCTGTGGGCGCTGCCTGTCCCAGTGGCCTGGCCACAGAGGTAGAGTTCCAGGCACTCAGGTGTGGGAGCCCCTCAACTCCGTGTGCTGGGGCCAGCTGGGCCCTTCATTGACTTGAGGGTTGTGATGTTTTTTACCCCATCTCCTGGGTGCCAGGCCACCGTGGCTTCCTCAGAGGCTGCATCTCCAGTGCCTGAGGACCTGAGTCAGTGGGGCCAGACATCATCCCCGGCGATCCCCACTGGTGGGCCCCAGGCTGCTGAAAGTGTGGCCAAGGCTCCACCCCGAGACCCTGGCCTAGGCTTGGGGTGGTGACCCCACTGTCTTCCGGGCTGCCTGCACCAGCGAGCCCCTGTGGAGGAGGGTTGGGACGAGCCATTTGCCCTGGAGTGTTCTGGGGCTCTGCACTGAGGGCGCTGACAGACCTGGACTCTCGGCCCCCCCTCCTAGGTCGAGAATGGAGCTGAGTATATCCTGGAGACCATCGACTCACTGCAGAAGCACTCGTGGGTGGCTGACATCCAGGGCTGTGTGGACCCCGGGTGAGTGCCCAGATGGCCCTAGAATGGGTAGATGTGGGGGGCTGGCCAGGGAGTGCCCGTGGTCCCCCCTTCCATGGGGAGGTTTCCCGTGAGGGCAGGAGCTGAGCTTGGGAGCTGGGCTTTTCTCATTGTAGTCCTGGCCAGGCTCATCTGTACCCCTAGCCCCAACAGACCCTTTGAGGCCTGCTTCACATGGCCTGGGCCTAAGGACCTAGAAGAAACTTGGCCTGAGACTTGTCTTCACTCCAGGGGAGTCAGACCAATAGGAGGTGGGCAGTGATGGGGTGAGCCCGAAGGGCCAGGGGTGATGGAACAGAGGCAAGGCCCCAAACCTAGCCCTGGGGCTCAGAGCTGATATGCTGGTAGAAGTACTCCCCTCCTCCAAGACTTAAGGAAGAGCAGGTCTGAGCCAGGCAGAGGGGACCCCAGGCCTGCCAAAAGTGTGAGGTGTGCGAGGGCCTGGGACTCACAGAGGATGTCAAGGCCTTTGGATAGCCAGAGGTAGAGCTGATGAGGGGGACTTTGATGAAAGCCTGGAAGCTAAGCTGGTAGGTCGATGGCAGCGGGGAGCCATGGCTGGTAATAAGCAGAGGGCAGCTACAGTCAGCTATGTGAGGAGGAGCAGCAGGGAGGCTGGCTTCATGATCCAGGAGAGATCCAAAGGGCAGGAGTAGGAGGCGTAAGGCCAGGAGCAGGAGGGGTAGGCCGGCCAACAGCCAAGCATTTGGCAGCAGCTCTTCTGGCGAATGGGGTGAGCCAGGCCCGGGGGAGGGGCTGCTGCTTTCTAATTAACAGCTTCATTTGAGGAAGCACAATTAAAGGCCTGAGTGCCTCCCAGACCCCCCTCCCTGCTCCATCCCCCAAATGGCTGCAATCCCTCCCCTGCCACCCAGCCATCTGCCCTGCAAACTCCCACCCCCCCACCCCGCCCAGCCCCT
This sequence comes from Canis aureus, assembly GCF_053574225.1. Lineage (NCBI taxonomy): Eukaryota > Metazoa > Chordata > Mammalia > Carnivora > Canidae > Canis > Canis aureus. The sequence goes on from NC_135618.1 coordinate 70,263,341, forward strand.
GGGAAAGCGAACCTCACTTTACAGTATTTTGGAGCTAGCGGGATCCCAGACACCTCATATCACAAACAGGGAGACAAAGGTCGGGGCAGGGAAGGGAGCTGCCCTGCCATCATTTGAGGGACACCTGCTGGGGCCATGTCCATCGTGGCCACAGAGCAAGCTGACAGTGTGTAACAGAGGGACATGGAGGCAGAGGGACCCAGATGAGCAGGATAGGGCTGCTGCTGGCCGTGGAACTGTCAGCCATCCCATCCCGAGGCTCCTTGAGCAGCTGGTGGTTGGGGTCCGAGTCCCATGGCAGGACACCGTTGTGCTTCCCTGCCTTTGCAGGGACAGTGAGGAAGACGCTGAGCTCTCCTGTGCCCAGGGAGGCTGTCTGGCCAGTCGAGTGGCCTCCTGCAGCTGTGAGCTCCTGACGGATGGTATGTGGGGAGCAGAGCTGGCTAGAGGAGTGGAGGGCAGGTTAGAGGGGGTGGTTGGTCCCGGATGGCTTCCTACCTGCTACTTCTCCAGCAGGGGACCAGCCCCGGCCCCCAGAGACCATGGCAGCCGTGGTGACAGCTCCACACAGCCGAGCTCGAGATGGCATTGGGGAGTCCCTGGTCCACGTCCCGCTGGAGACCTTCCTGGAGACCCTGGAATCCCCAGGTGGCAGCGGCAGAGACAGCAGTAACACAGGTATGATGCACACAGTCTTCTCTCCCTGGGCTCCCCACCCCCATCCCAGGCCACAGAGGCCCTCAGACTCCCCTGAGGACCTTCCTGAGCCTCAGAAGCCATGATGTTTCACCCGACCAGGTCCAGCACATGGCAACTTGGTAGTTCTGCCTTTTGTAGGCAAGTCTGGGAAGGGGACCCCTCCCCCAGGCCCTGGATTCCATGGAAAATGCTGGTGGGAAGGAGTGGAGCGTAAAGGGTTGGAACCAGAAACTGGGGACAAGGAGACGACTTGTTCCCAGGTTTCCTGCTGACTTACAGAGTGACTCCAGGACACTCGGTTTCCCTGTGCTTCAGGTTACCTCCTATGCCAAACAAGTGGGTCGGGCCGGTTCCCTGCCTTGTTCTAAGACCGTTCAAACAGCGTTTTAGGGGCAGATATTCAACCAGCTGTTGCATCTCTTCTCTCATTTACTCATTCCCCCCCCACACACACCTCTGCTTCCCCAGGCCCCTCACACTGTCACCCCTCTACAGGGGAAGAGGGAGCAGAGCCGGAACCCGAGGCCGAGCCTGAGCTGGAGCTCTCCGACTACCCCTGGTTCCACGGGACCTTGTCACGGGTCAGGGCAGCTCAGCTGGTGCTAGCAGGCGGGCCCCGGAGCCACGGCCTCTTCGTGATCCGTCAGAGTGAGACTCGGCCTGGGGAGTACGTGCTGACCTTCAACTTCCAGGGCAAGGCCAAGGCAAGTCGGGGGTGGGGGTGGCACAGGGGAGCAGCATGGCCAGCCCTGAGGGAGGGGTATCGTCCTGAGGCGTGCCCTCACCTCACCTGCATCCCCCTACCCCCACCGCCCTGAGGAGTGTAATCAGCCCCAGATGTGGTTTCTTAATTATCCAGATGGGGAACTCACTCACTGGTGGCTGAGCCCACAGGAAGCCAGGCCCTTCTAAGGGTTTGCCTTTGACCCTGTGCACTGGGGATCGCTTACCACTAAGGTTTCTGAGGGTCTCTACGCACAGCCACGTTGGTGCAGGGCTGAGGTCAACCACAACCATGCCGCCCCACCCACTCCCAGGTGACTCCCCTTCTGCCCTGCTCTGTAGGGTCAGTTCACCAGCCCCTCCTGGGCCCCAGCTCTGAGCCAGGCCTGTGGCAGGCCCAGGGTCACAGAACCACGCACAGGCGGGCCTTCAAGAGCTGGGCAGGAGAGGAGGAGGTGGACTGGGCCCTACAGTCATGCAGAGTCTACAGGGCCACAGAGCTGGGGGTACTCCTGAGCCCACCAGCCAGAATAAGGGGGTTGGTGACCTGAGGCGTGCAATGGATGGAGAATCCTTGAGGAGATCCAGACAGGGCACAACAAGTGGGGAGGGCAATGTGCCTAGATGGGGGGCTCTTGAGGAAGGATACTGTGTGCTAACAATGTGCTAATAATAATAAGGGGCAAAGGAAAACATGACAGGAAAGTCAGATGATGTTGGGGTAGGGGATGGCTTGTGGTTACACTGAGACCAGAATGAGCCGGAACCTCAACCCAGCTCCCCCCAGCATCCCAAATCTCCAATAAGGATACAGACCTGGCCCCGGCTCCTCCCAGAACACAGTTCCCATCAGTCCCTGCTGGAGGAGGGAGCACCCCAGGGCTCCCGCTGCAGGCCTGCTCTGGGGGTCAGTGTCCCAATTCCTGGTTGGCCTGGCACAGGCCCTCCCCTGCTCCCTGGGCATCTCTCCTTGGCAGCGTTGGCCCACCGTGGAAGAGGCAGCACCTCCCCCGGGACACCTCGGAAAGCAGCTGCCCTTAACTAGTTCCTCTGGCAACCAGGCGCTTAACGCTGTCCCTGGCAGCCCGAAGTTTACTGCTGGGCCAGCAGCGCCCCGGGCGGCCTCCCTGGAGGGCCTGGATCTGACTCCTGCCCAAGCCAGAGCCTAGGATGGCGCCCAGCCCTCTGTGGGGCATGGTGGGGGTGGTGAAGCAGGGTGGGAGGCTCCTCTCCTTCCTAGGGCAGGACCCAGCCTTAAACTTGCCCCAGTTGCCACCCTGTCAGAGCGGAGTGACTGTCCAGGGTTTGACAAGTTAGTCGTGGGGTAGAGCAAGACCTCCAGCCTCCTGCCTGCACACCTCCTAGGAAGAATGACCTCTGCCTTCCCAGGCAGTTCCTTTCACCTTCCGATAATAAATGTCTGGAAGGTTTTCCGCAAAATTGAGATGCACCTGCCCCCTGAGGCCCAACTCTACTGAGGCCTTTGCCTTCAAAGGACCCACCCAGACTTGAGGCTGTCGTAGGCCCCCACTATGCTGTTCTCTCCAGCTGAGCCCCTGCCCTGGCTGCCAGTAATGCTCCCTGGGTTCACTACACTGTTCTGGCAAGTTCTGGCCATGCTGAGTAGCAGAACTCACTCATGCAACCACCTTCCACCCTCAGGGCCTCTCTGTCCTTTATGTAAGGGGCCAGGCCAGCTTCCCCTCCTCCTGGGCTTGGAGTCACATGCATACCCTAAAACCCTGCTACCTCTGACCCTCTTGCCACCTACCCCCCAGAGACAGCCACTCTTCCTCCTGCGGGACACGTGTTGAACAAAATAGGGCTGAAGCCAGAGACCTGTGGCTCACCACTAGAGACCACAGGCCTGAGTATCACCTGTCACATGCGGGCCCCGGGGACCCTCAGAGGACCCAGCTCTGTTCCTCATGCTCCAGATACTCCCACTGCAGCATAGCTGAGATGGACATTTGGTCCCTCCTCCCCAGCTAGACTTGGGGTTGTTTCTGGCCCCCTGGATTTTGGCTGTGCAGGAACAGCAGGCCAGCACCTAGCCTGCAAGGCCAAGAGAATCACACAAATGCGTTCTCTTCCCAGCTCTGTGACTGGGGGGAGTCCCTCCTTTCCCATGCCTCAGTTTCCCCATCTCTAACATGGAGGCTATAATCTCCACCTTCTGGGATTATTGGAAACTAGAGATGGGGTTGCAAAGGGCAGGATGCAGGTGCTTCTAGCATAGGGACAAATGCATGGCTCCCTTCAGTCCCAGCCTGGCTCTGTTCCCTTCCTTCCCCATCCTCACTACAGTAGCGACCCCCTGAGATGGGGCTCGATGTGTGACGTGCCCGCGTGCTCTCACACTGCCCCATATGCCCCTGTGACACTTGGTACTTGTAGTCACCCCCAAAAGTACTTGCAAAGCAGTTGGCTAGCCCAGAACTCCATCTCTGACCTCCCCCCACCTGTGCCCACAGCACCTGCGCCTGTCCTTGAACGGCCACGGGCAGTGCCACGTCCAGCACCTGTGGTTCCAGTCTGTGCTGGACATGCTGCGCCACTTCCACACCCACCCAATCCCCCTGGAGTCCGGGGGCTCTGCAGATATCACCCTGCGCAGCTATGTGCGTGCCCAGGGCCCCCCACCCGGTAAGGCCCCCCACTTGGCCTGTGGGATAGCTCAAGAAGAGACGGGGTGGGGGGCGGCAGGAGGGGAAAGGAGGCACCCGCAGGGCCACCAGGATGGGAGAGAGGGTGGCAGCCCGGGGAGCCCGGCCAGGTCCTGAGTGATTCGGGGCAGGCCGAGGGAGGTGGCTCAGAGGAGCACCGAGGGGTTCTCTGGGCTCCTGCAAAGGGGGGCTCAGCGCGGAGGAGGGGCAGGGGCAGGTCAGGCTGTCGGGCACACGCGTTGTGAGTGCCCCGTTGCCCACAGCGGCGACGTTAGCTGGGGCGGGGGTCGGGATGCGGCGAGCGAAGGCGGGGCTGCCCCGCCCCGGCACCGCGCCCCCTGCGGCCCCGTGTGGCTCGGGGGCCGGGGCGGGGCGAGGGTGCCCGGCTGGGCCTGACGCGCCCGCGCCCCCCGCCGCAGCCCCGGGGCCCTCGGCCGCGCCCGCGCCCCCCGCCTGCTGGAGCGAGCCGGCCGGCCAGCACTACTTCTCCAGCCTGGCCGCCGCCGCCTGCCCGCCCGCCTCGCCGTCGGAAGCGGCGGGCGCGTCGTCCTCGTCCGCCTCGTCGTCCTCGGCCGCGTCCGCGCCCGCAGCCCCGCGCCCCGCCGACGGCGCCCTGAGCGCGCGCAGCCGCAGCAACAGCGCCGAGCGCCTCCTGGAGGCGGGGCCCGGCGGCGCCGAGGAGCCCCCCGAGGCGGCGGGGGACGGGGCGCGGGGCCGCGCGCGCGCCGTGGAGAACCAGTACTCGTTCTACTAGCCCCGCGCCCCGCCCCGCCCCGCCCCGCGCCCCGCCGCCCCGCGCTGGGCGGGAAAAGCAAAGCTCTTCAGTGAAGACATAATGTTATTAAAGAGCCTGTTTTAGGGACTGCATTCGGCTCTCCTGTCGTCCTTTCTTCCGCCCTGGCCTCGGACACTGCTCCTCTGGGCCTGGGGAAGGCGGGGGCACCACACAAGGCACCCCCACCTCCTCACCCCCAGCCTCCGTCCAGCCCACACGCAGCCCTTGTCGTTTGGGGAGCCAGCACCCCGTCCAGCGGAGGTGGGGAGGCGAGCGGCAGAATCTGGAGGAGGCCCGGAGCTGAGGCGCCAGGCCCCACAGCGGGGCTCCGGCGGGAGGGGGAGGGGTGACCCGAGCAGACGCCTGGGGTCAAGAATGAAGGCTGGCGGAGGGGAGGGAAAACAGGAGAAAGAAGGGGCCCCTTTCGCGGGGACACAGTGAAGATGGGGGCTGGGGAAGTCATGGGGCTTTGGATGCCAAGATGAGCTGGTCCCTGGCTAAGAGAGTAAGGGTGTTCTTGGCCAGGTCAGCAGGGGCGGCGGGTGGGCGGGGGGGCAGGTTTCCTCCACATTAGGGATTGGGCAGTGGGAGAGGCTGGTTGACTCAAACTTGGGAGAGGCCTGAGGGTCTTTCCACCCTCCCACCCCCTCGACCCTCTCCTCTACCCCCTCACCCCAGCCCATGCTTCCCTGCAAGCAGAGGTCCAGCTGTGGCTCCTGTGTCCCTGGGCAATGGAGACACAGCCTACTCAAGGTCACAGCACTCCAGCCCTCAGGCCATACTCCCTCTGAGAAGGATTTCCTTCCTGTCAAGCTAAAGAGCACCCACCTACCCTGAATCCAAAAACCTGGGACCACAGACCCAAGGTGCCCCTGCCCAGGAGTGCCCTTGCAGGGCCTGCGCCTATGATGTGCCATTCAGACCCCCAGACCGATAATCCTCTTGCCTCTGCAGCCCCAGCACCCATACGCCCTTCCCCACGTGAGGGGCACCAGCACCCCCACTGGGCTCCCACAGCTTTGCTGCTGCTCCCAATTCACAAAATGACCTGGAAGTGACTGAATAGTGCCCCTGCTGCCACCTCAGAGAGGGAGGAGTACAAGGCCACTGCTCTGCAGAGCAGCCTGTGCCTCAGCTTCCCACATCTCCGTTCATGTGGCCAGGGTTACTTTGCACTCTTGCTCCCATCCCCCGGTAGTTTGGGATGTGCCCCACCCAGACAGGAGCAGAGCAGGTCTGGGGTGAGGCTCAAGCTGGCCAGAAGCCCAGCAGCTGGTGAGAGCTCTGCATGGGTGCTCTCTGCCACTCAAGCATCTGGAGTCACTGAAGATTCTTCCCCTCCAGCAAGAGGCTGAGCCCCAGACAGCACCCCAATCCTGGGGCTCCAGCCTTCTCCCTTAGTGGAATGTCCCCCTTCAGGCCCTCTCCTCTCCCCTCAACCCACCCTGACACAGTTCCTGCCCAAGCAGGAACCTGGGGCACTCCTTTAGCCTGTCGCCTTGGCTGAATTGGGGGCACATGAGAAAGCAGAAGATGGCCTGCACCCACCCCGAGGATGGTAGTCCGACACTGTTTCTGAGGTGTTCCCAGAGTAAAGTGAATTGGGGGGGGGGTGGAACGGCAGAGAATGAGAACCCCCTGGGCACTCTAAGGTACACACTGGCCCTGCAGCAAGACGTCAAAGTGGAAAGGGGGCTCTTTCCATGACATGGCCCCCAAGGCGAGATCCTTAGGCCTGCTACTCAAAGTGGTGCTTCCAGAAAGCCCAGACTCTGTGGAACCCTGGGGAAGCCATAGCCGTGGCCCAGTGGCAGCAGCATTTCTGGGGGGGGAAGCACTTCAGATGCCCACTGGGTGCCAGGTCGGGCCCACAAGATAGCAGGGCTGGCCCAGGCACTACAGTCACATGGCCAATGTGCCCAGGCTGCCTGTTGCGGGCACTGATGGGGCTGGGGACCCCAGGTGCGAGGGATAGGGAGTAGTATGTGAGAACAACCAGGTTGAGAAAGTCTTGAATGCCAGCCAGAACTGAGGGGCACTGGGGATCCAGAGCTAGTTTGAGATGGGAGCAAAGGTGGTCAGCTGGGGTGGGAGGGGCGGGGGGGAAAGATGGGTTGGAAGGGGCAAAATAGAGGGCAGGGGGCCAGGGAGGCTGTTGTAGGTGTGGGGAGGGCAGGGCAGAGAGCTGGGGAAAGGAGGATTGTCCATAGGCTGATGGGAAGGAGCTTGAGGCTAGGAGGCCAGTCGGACCCACCTGGAGACCTATACCCAAGAGCTCCCCACACGGAGAGAAGGAAGAACTCTCGCCCTCCTCCAGCAGGGGGTTCCAGGGACTGTCTCCACCAGGGACCATACCATCCAACCCTTGCTGCCAGATCTCCCAGGTCTCCCTCCACGTAAGAGATGGGGTTAGAGGTCTTCTCTATGAGCTGCAGAAGGGGAACTGGGGCTACCAGAAGTCTCCAAGATGAAGAGCTGAGGGCGGTAGAGAGGCGAGCCACTGCCGTTGATTCACTCTCTTGGGAGGGGCCCTCGGGCCAGAGGCAGGGACATGGTGAGGCTCAGTCTGGGCCCATGTGCATGACCGAGGCGGCCTGGTCTCAGAGGGCACCAGGCTAAAGCAAGGGTATAAGGTCTCTCCGGGAGGGCACCCAGGCCTGACTATGTGAGGTGGGTTTTCCCTTGCTTCGGCCACCCACCAGCCAGACCAAGAAGTTGGAAAATGCTCTCCGTCCTGCCTGCAGACATGAAGCTGAACTTGCTCCAAGGTAGTCATTGCCATGGGAATGGAGGTGTGTGTGCCAGGGGATCTACACCTGTGCCTGCTCCATCAACGTGCAAAGCCAGTATTTTATGGCCCTGGTGGTGAAAATACTTTCAGAAATAGAAGCAGGGTACCAGCAGTTATTCAAATAAACAGTCTCCTGTTGGTGCTCCAAACAGCCAAGTTTGAGCCATTTTGGAACAGAACATGTAAAATTCTTGGGACCTAGGAAGGGGGAGGGGTTCTCATATGCCTAGTGTTAAGAGACATCAGAGCAGAGCTCTAATGCAAATTTTGAGTAATGAATCTCAGTCATTCTCCCCAAATCCTTTAAAAAGGCAAAAAAAAAAAAAAAAGAAAAAGAGGGGCACCTGGGTGGCTCAGTCAGTTAAGCATCTGACTTCAGCTAAGGTCATGATCTCGAGGTCCTAGGATCACCTCCGGGGCTCCGTGCTCAGTAGGGAGTCTGCTTTTCCCTCTGCCCTTCCTTCCCCCGGCTAGTGCTCTCTCTTCTTCTCAAACAAATAAATAAAAATCTTTTGTTTTTTTGTTTTTTTTGTGTTTTTTTTTTAGTGAAAAAGGCACCTGGGTGACTCAGTTGGTTAAAATATCCAACTCCTGATCTCTGTTCAGGTCTTGATCTCAGGATCATGCACTCAAGCCCTGCATTAAACATGGAGCCTACTTTAAAAAAAAACATTTTTTTTAAAGTAAAAAAGATTCATCTGGCCCAAATTGCCATCCTGCAGATGGAAAAGGGCAAGTATCCTTAAGCTCTTTTGTGTCTCAGACCTCATAATAGTCTGATGAAGGCTACAGACACCTGCTCAGTATAATGTTTTAAAACTCATGGGGAGGGATCCCTGGGTGGCGCAGCGGTTTGGCGCCTGCCTTTGGCCCAGGGCGCGATCCTGGAGACCCGGGATCGAGTCCCACGTCGGGCTCCCGGTGCATGGAGCCTGCTTCTCCCTCTGCCTCTCTCTCTCTCTCTCTCTGTGACTATCATAAATAAATAAAAATTTAAAAAAAATTTAAAAAGTAAAAAAATAAAACTCATGGGGACACCTGGGTGGCTCAGAGGTTGAGTGTCTGCCTTCAGCTAAGGTCATGATCTAAGGGTCCTGGGATCAAATTCCACATCGGGCTCCTTGCAGGGAGCCTGCTTCTCCCTCTGCCTATGTCTCTGCCTCTCTCTGTCTCTCATGAGTAAATAAATAAAATCTTAAAAAATAAAACTCATGTCAAACCCATAGATTTGCAAAGGAAACAAAGTATACTTCAATCAAGGTATTAACTAAAGAAAAAATAATTCCAACAAAATTTTGAACTTGCAGTATGGTAATATATGTGCTTCTTTATTAACATTTTAAATAGCAAGCTCTAGCAACGGCTCTAATAACCACCAGAATTCCAAAGAATAACCAGTGTAATTCGCACTTCCAAGTTTCTGCAATTGAGATCTGATATGAAAATATCCCTGACTTCTAGCCATGGCAAAGTGGCAGGTACTGCTAATACTACTATGGTTTCTCCTTAAATTGAAGAACTGTAACTCTTAGAGGTTAAAGACATAATTTTATCCCCATTCAAATTCATGGACTGACGGAATGATTTATGCATGAACCATCTCAGACCCACAGATTAACAACAACTCTTCACTAAAGAGCGAAAATAGGGGAATGCCTGGCTGACTCAGCCTACAGAGCGTGGGACTCCTGGATCAGGGTCATGAGTTCAAGCCCCATGTTGAGTGGAGAGCTTACATTTAAAAAGAGAAAGAAAAAATAAATAAAATAAAAATAAAAAGAGAGAGAAAGAGTGAAGACAAATTACATGTTTTTTTTTTTTTTTTTTTAAATACATGCCCAGTGTGGGGCCCAACTCAGGACTTAAACTCATGACCCTGAGATCAAGACCTGAGCTGATATCAAGAGTCAGAGGCTCAACCAACTGAGCCACTCAGACACCCCGAGGAGACTATTTTGTAACTTGATTGAGATTAAAATTTGGTGCTCAGGAGCTTTAAAAGATACCAGCAAATTCACAGAGACAGAAAGTAGATTAAGGGTTCCCAAGGCCTTGGAGGAGAGGGGACATTATTGCTTAATTCATTACCCATGTGGGGTAATAGAAGAGTTTTGGACACAGATATGGTAATAGTTGCACAACCTTGTGAATATAATTACTGCCACTGAATTGCACACTTCAGAATGGCTAAAGTGAAAACAACATGGCTATGATGTGATTTATATACTTTAAAGATTTTTTTTTGGTGGGGGGAGGGAGAGTGTTGTGGGGAGGAGCGGAGGGAGAGGGAGAGAGAGAGAACTCCAAGATTCCTCACCATGCGTGAAGCCCAGCAAGGGGCCCAATCCCACAACCCCTAGACCATGACCTGAGCCAAAACCAAGAGTCGGACACCCAACCAATGGAGCCACCCAGGCTCCCCAGTGTGATTTATATTTTAATACACACACCCCAAATAAATTACCATTTACACACAGCAGATTGGCAAAGACTAAAGTCTTTCAATATACTCCATGACCAAAATTGGATCAATGAGAATTTTTAGTTGAGTGGGAGAGGTATAAATTGGTATAACCACTTTGAAAAGCTTTTTGGTGTTATGCAATAATGTTGAAGAGATTGCATACCCTTTACCCAGAAGTTCTACTCTTAAGCTGGTGTCCTAAGGAAACTCTTTCAACATGTCTAATGACTCCTGTGAGAATGTGCACAGAGGCACTATTTATATTGCAAAAACTTGGAAATAACTGATATATCTCCCAATAGGAGAAAGGCTAAGTACCTAATAGAGCATTCATATAATGGAATGCTGTTAGAGCAATGAAAATGAATGAGCCACTGTGACATCCATTATCATGGATAAAGCTCTTAAAATATTGATCAAAGAAGCCAGTTGCAGAAAGATGTGCACAGAATATCTCATTTACATAAAGTTCAAAAACATCCAAAACTAAATAATGTGTTGGAGGTGTATACATATACAATAAAACAAAACAAGAAAAAAAATTGACAAACACAAAATTCAGTATTGTGGTTTTTCCTAGTGGGAATGAGTTGGGATATAATGGTGGGAAGGTGCAGACTAGGGTACCCGGGCAAATGGTGCTGGTATTAATCTGTTTCTTAAGCTTGGTGGTAAGTACATGGATGATCACTTAATTTTTTTTAATACCTCACTTTTGCATTATATATGTCCTGTTATGGATATGGAATATTTTGTAATTTTTAAAGTGAAATATATATAATCATTAACTGATTTTTTTTTTAAGATTTTTATCTAAGAGAGAGAGAACATGAGCAGGGAGAGGAGCAGAGTTAGAAGCAGAAGCAGACTCTACACTGAATGTGGAGCCTGACATGGGGCTTGATCCCAGGACCCAGAAATCGCAACCTGAGCCAAAGTCAGACACTTAACCAACTAAGCCACCTGGATGCCCCTAAACTACCTGACTCGTTTTTAAAAAGTGAAAAGACAACCCACAGAATGGGAGAAGATATTTGCAAATCATCTCTTTGATAATGGACTAGTATTCAGGATATATAAAGAACTCTTGGGACGCCTGGGTGGCTTAGCAGTTGAGCAGCTGCCTTCGGCTCAGGGCATGATCCTGGAGTCCCAGGATCGAGTCCCTCATCAGGCTCCCTGCATAGAGCCTGCTTCTCCCTCTGCCTATGTCTCTGCCTCTCTCTCTCTCTCTCTCATGAATAAATAAATAAAATCTAAGAAAAAAAAAACTCTTACAACTGAATGACAAAAACATAAATAAACATAAATAAATAAATAAGAAATGGGTACAGTAATAGACATTTCTCCCAAGAGCATTTATAAGTGGAAAATAAGTTCATGAAAGGATGCTCAATGTCATTAGTCATTAGGGAAATGCAAATTCAAACCACAATGAGACCATTTTATACACACCAGGATGGCTATAATCAGAAAACTGGAAAACTGTATTGGCAAGAATGTATAGAAGTTGGAACTTTTCATATGTTGCTTGTTGGAGGGCAACATGGCACAGCCATTTTGGAAAACAGTTTAGCAGCTCAAAAAGCTGAACAGAGTTACAGATAATACAGCAGTTCTGCTCCTAGGTATATACCCAAGGGAATTCAAAGCCCATGTTCACACAAAATTGCAAACATGAATGTTCAAAGCAACATTATTTATAATGGTCAAAAAGTGATGAAACCCAAAATTTCCATCAGTGGATGAATGGATAAATAAGATATGTTATATATATATATATATAAAAGATATGTTATATCCGCACAATGGAATACTCTTCGGCCATAAAAAGGAAAACAGTTACACATACTGTAATGTGGAGGAACCTTGAATACAGTACGCCAAGTGAAAGAAATCAGGCACAAAATGCTACACATTATAATGATTCCAGTTATCTGAAATGTCCAGAGTAAGTAAATCCACAGAGACAAAAAGTTGATTAGTGGCTGCCAGAGCCTTAGGGGGCGGGGGGTGGGTGGGTGAGAGGCATAGAAAGTGATCAGTAGTGAGTACAGTATTTTATTGGAAGCAATAAAAATGTTCTGGAGTCAGGTAGTAGTGATGGTTGCACAGCTTGGTGCAATGCCCATTGAATTGGTTACAGTTTAAAAGGGTGAATTTGGGATCCCTGGGTGGCGCAGCGGTTTAGCGCCTGCCTTTGTCCCAGGGCGCGATCCTGGAGATCTGGGATCGAATCCCACGTCGGGCTCCCGGTGCATGGAGCCTGCTTCTCCTTCTGCCTGTGTCTCTGCCTCTCTCTCTCTCTCTCTCTGTGACTATCATAAATAAATAAATAAATAAATTTAATAAAAAAAATAAAAATAAAAAAAATAAAAGGGTGAATTTTATGTGGATATAACTATGTGAATCGTATGTTGATAAAGCTACTGAGGGAAGGAATTTACAAAGTAAAGTTATTAAAGAAAAACATTGTCCAGATCTCAAAAGTAATTCTGTGCTTGGAAAATGTGACTCCTTCGTGTAAAATTTCAAAAAAAAATTTAAACCTCTGTGTATGCATTATATTTAAACTTCTGTTTTTCATTTTTGTGTTTTAAAAAATAAGTGGAGCACCTGGGTGGCTCAGTTACTTGAGCATCTGACTCGATTTTGGCTCGGTTTGGGTCATGGTTTCTGGGTCATGGGGTCAGGCTCCAGACTCAGTAGGGAGTCTGCTTGGGATTTTCTTGCCCTTTGCCCCTCACCCACCCCACTTGTGCTCTCCCTCTCTCTCCATAAATAAATAAATCTTAAAAAAATAAGTGTGTGGGGTGCCTGGGTGGCTTGGTAGGTTAAGCGTCTGCTTTTGGCTCAGGTCATGATCCCAGGGTCCTGCGATAGTGCCCTACATCAGGCTCTCAGCCAGGGAGTCTGATTCGCCCTCTCCCTCTGCCTGCCACTCTGCCTTCTTGTGCTCTCTCTGTGTCAAGTAAATAAATAAAATATTTTTTAAAAAATGTGTGATGGTGCCCTGTCAAGGCAAAATATTTGAATATCTGGAGTAAACATGTAAAAAGGTAAAAGCTTTTGCCATTTCTAGGATAATCCTGGATCCCAACATTCAAAATTAATAAGGCTTTGTAAGGTCCCAGTAAAATATAACCGTACCTCAGGTTGCTTTATCAATTGCTAATATTTATGTTTCAGGAATGATTTATTTGTAATGATTTATTTGTCTCAGCAAGAGACAGGCTTACTGAGGTGGGGTTACACTGAGATAAAAGAGAATGACAAAAATCCCCAAAACAATGATCGGCCACAAGTTCTCCACTATGGCTAAGATCAGCAGGGAGTGGAAAGTTTTCTTTTCAAGTTACTTCAAAATCCTGGAGATCATGCATGGATCTAGATTTTTGCACCCGAGATAAGACAGCCTATGATGTCGGTTCTCATGGCTGTTGTTACATAATGAATCACCTCAAAACTTAGTGGCTTAAAGCAACAACAATCATTATCTATCTCTCATGGTTTCTATAGGTCAGAAATTCAGAAAGGGCTTGACTGGGAAGTTCTGGCTCAGGGATCTTACCCAGTTGAAAACAAATGGTGATTGGAGCAGAGATCTAGGGCTGGCCAGCCATCTCCTGCTCTCTGAATAACCTTGAGCCTCTCCATTTGGGCTAGTCAGGGCTTCCTTACAACATGGCAGCCTCGAGGGCTGTTGGATTGGTTACGTGGTGGCAGAAGGCCTCAAGAGGGAGTATTCTAGCAAGAAAGAAACTGAATTGGCAATTTTTTTTTTTTTTTTTTTTTTACCTAAGCTTGAAAATCATGTGGTATTGCTTCTGTGCAGCTGGTGACAAGGCTACCCAGGATTCAAAGGGAAGAGACTCTGCATCTCAGAATTCAAAGGGAAGGGACACCTGGGTGGTTTAGTTGTTGAGTGTCTGTCTTCAGCTCAGGGCATGACCCGGGAGTCCTCGGGTTGATTCCGCATGGGGCTCCCTGCATGGAGCCTGCCTCTTCCTCTGCCTGTGTCTCTGCCTCTCTCTCTCTGTATCTCTCATGAATAAATAAATAAAATCTTTAAAAAGAAAAGATTTCAAAGGGAAGAGATTCAGACAGTACTAAAAGTGGCAAGGTTCTCAAAGAGCAAATAAGATGGAAGATACTCTGTTTTTAAAAAGATGTTTTTAATTTTTATTTTAAAGATTTATTTACTTAGTTGAGAGTGTGTGCATGCGCGCTTGCGCATTAGTGTGGGGAGGAGCAGAGGGAGAGAATCTCAAGCAGAGGCGGGGCTCAATCTCAGGACCCTGAGATCAAGATCTGAACTGAAACCAAGATTCAGACCTCAACTGACTAAACTACCCAGTCACCCCCAAGATTTTATTTTTAAGTAATCTCTACACTCAGCATGGGACTCGAACCCACAACCCTGAAATCAAAAGTCACACACTCTCCGGGGCAGCCTGGGTGGCTTAGCGGTTTAGCGCCGCCTTCAGCCCAGGGCCTGATCCTGGAGACCCGGGATTGAGTCCCACGTCGGGCTCCCGACATAGAGCCTGCTTCTCCCTCTGCTTGTGTCTCTGCCTCTCTCTCTCTCTCTGTTTCTCTTTTTTTTTTTTTTTTGTTTTGAACTCTCTGTTTCTCATGAATAAATAAAATCTTAAAAAAAAAAAAAAGCCACACACTCTAGCGATTGAGGCAAGCAGGCACTCCAAAATGGAAGATATTCTCAGAGCTTTGTTAAAAGATAGACTTTGCCACAGTGTCCATGGCCGTAATTCTCATTTTTCTCTGCTATGTCTTATTAAGTCCTAAAGTATACCACCAACCAAACTGATATTATAGAGTTTATAAATAAAATATAAGGATGGATTGGCAACTGAAATGTGTAATAATCCAAGTGTGCTGGTTGGATATTTTTATAAATCTACTTGAGGAACTCAGATGGCAGTATAAACATTTCGTGGACTTACATAAATTGTTTCATGTAAACTTTCTTGATATGGTTTTTTTGTTTTGGTAAGATATGTATAACATAAAATTTACCATTTTAATCCTTTCTGAGGATACAGTTCAGCGGCATTAAGCATATTCATGTCGTGCCGCTACTACCCCCCCACTCACAGTCTACACCCAGCAAACAGCAACTCCCCACTCTCCCCTTGCCCCAGCCTCAAGAAAATTTGTAAATGTCATAATTGACATATTTCTTTGGTACTTATTATTAATTTTAGTCAATGTTAGAGCAATTGAATTTGCTGACTGTTGTTTAAACTTTTGTAAATTTGTATCTGCATTTATCTAAGCCCATGAAACCATTACATTTAAACACTCAAAGTGCCCATGATAAAATAAAATAAACAGCAAAATGGAAATAAAGAAATAAAGGATGGGGGACTTGGGGGGCTCAGTGGGTTAAGAGTCCAACTCTTGGTTTTGGCTCAGGTCAAGGTCATGACATCAAACCCTGAGTCAGGTTCTGTGCTGAGCATGGAGCCTGTGTAAGATTCTCTCTCTCCCTCTCCCCTCCCCTGCTCATGTGTTCTGTCTCTCTCTCTCTAAAAAAAAAAAAAAAGAAAAAGAAAAAAGAAAAGAAAGAAAGAAAAGAAAAAAGAAATAAAGGATGATTTAAACATATCTCAAAAAATTTACACCTTGTTCTTTTTCTTGTCTGCCTATGTCTCTGCCTCTCTCTGTGTATGTCTCTCATGAATAAATAAATAAAATCTTTCTAAAATATATTTTTAAAGGATTTTATTTATTTTTATAAAAGATTTTATTTATTTGAGAGAGAGCGAGCACGAGCAGGGGGAGTGGCAGAGGAGAGGGAGAAGCAGACTCCCCAGTAAGCAGGGAGCCTGACTCTGGAGCTTGATCCCAGGACCCTGGAATCAGGACCTGGGCCAAAGGCAGACACTTAACTGATTGAGCCACCCAGGCACCCCCTAAAAAACAAATTAATTAGCGAGACCTGAAAGGAATAAACTGTCTCCAAATAACTGTGTCCCAGAACAAAACACTAGGATATTTAGAAGAATATAAAAACACCCAGCATCCAACAAGATACAACTAACTCACAAGATGTGGCATCTGGTTAAAAATTATCAGGCATGTGAAGAAAAAAGAAAATATAACCCATAATGAGGAAGAAAATCAACCAAAAGTGATCCAGAAATGACACCGATGATAGATTAGGAAACAAGAATCAAGCCCTGAGCTGGGGTCCGCGCTCAGTGGGGAGTCTGCTTCTCCCTCTCCCTCTGCCCATTCCCCCCGTCCCTGCTTGCTCGCTCTCAAATAAATAAAATCTTTCTAAAAAATGAAAAAGTGGTTCTTATTAACGAGATTCTACATGTTCTAGAAACTATACAAAGTAGTAGATTCGGTAAGTAGAAATGTGGAACGTAGAACAGAGTGCCCAAACCAAGCTTCTAGAAATAAAAACTATAAGGACTAAGAAGAAAAACACCCAAGATCTGACTAATAGGCAGGGTGTTGCAGACAAAGAGATCAGCGACCTTGGAAGCAGAGCAACATATACTATTCAGACAAAAACTGGATATAAATGCAGCAGACACAAACGGACAAATACTGTATGATTACACTCATTTGAAATATCTAGAATAAGCAAGTTACATAGACACAAGAAGTAGATTAGATTTAACCAGGGGCTGAGTGCAGGAGGGCTAGGGATTACTGCTTAAAGGCTGCAGAGTTTCTGTTTGGCCTGACAAAAATCTGGGACCGGTATGGCAACAGTTGCACAGCATGGTGAATGTAATTCATGCCAGTCAATTATACAGTTGAAAGGGTTAAAATGGCAACACACATTTATATATATTATATAATAGTATTTATATATACAATAGTATTTTTATATAAATATATATACCCGGTGTTTTATTGTAATTTACTATATATAATACATACATACATACATACATACATACATATATGTGTATGTATATATCTCAACAATAAAAAGGGATATCTGGCTGGCTCTGTCAGTAGAGTATGTGACTTTTGATCTCAAGTTTGTGAGTTCAAGCCCCATATTGGACATGGAGCCTACTTAAAAAATAAACATTAGGGGCACCTCGGCTGCTCAGTTGGTTAAGCATCTGACTCTTGATTTCTGCTCGGGTCATGATCGCAGGGCAGTGGGATCCAGCCCCTTGTCAGCCTCTGGGCTCAATGTGGAATCTGCTTGAGGTTCGTTTTCTCCCTTTCCCCCTTCTACTTCCCCGACTTGCAGTCTAAATAAATAAATACATACATACATAAATAAAGTATTTTTAAAAATATAAATAAATTAATTAATAAGATAAGCTGTTTTAAAAATGAACATCAGTGAACTGTAGGAAAACCTCAAGCAGCTAAATATACATGAAATTGGTGTCCCCAAAGGAGGGGAGAAGAGAGAGAGAGAAAGGGTCCAAAATAAGGGCTGAAATTTTTCCAAATTGATACAAACTAAACCTGCAGATCCAAGAAATTCAGTAAATCCTAAATGCAAGATATGTGAAGAAAATAGATACGTGAAGAAAATGATATCAAGACACATCACCATCAAATTGGGTAAATCGGTAATAAAGAGAAAATCCTGAGAGCAGCCAGAGGATGAAAGTCAATCAGGCATATGGGCGAAAAATGAGGTGGAAACAACCTGATCCTTCATGTTGCACTGTCACCTTTTGCTTTTGGTGTCATCCTCTTGAACAGGGAAACAGGTTGTTGACACCTTCACTGACCTTGCTTTTGCTCTCTATGTAAATGATAAACTGTCCAAATCTAAAAAGGTCTTGTTTCTTTACCGGCCAAATCTGTCAGCCCTGCTTGACACCCCTCAGTGAGTTTGAGGTTGAGTCATAACTTGATCTGAATTGGGGCTGTGTTTTGTGACTTACAGTGACCAGAGGACCCTTGAGGAGCAAGCAGAAGGGACATTTTGCACCTGGCCAAGTTTCTGGCAATGGCAGGGCGATGATTTACCTCTCTGCTCTCAGATCTATTAGATGTCCTCTTTGAAATATGAAAATGATGTTAAAGATTTCAAAGTGTTTTTTGCTCACATGAGGCACAGGAGTTTTGTTTTCTGTTTTGCACAATAGTTTTGATTCAGCATTGTGTTTGGGCCAAGACTAAGTTCTCAGAACTCCACCAACCACCCCTACTGCCCACCTCAGAGAACCTTGTCTCTAGCTCTTGGGTATGAGCACTTCCCTGTGAAGTGGAGTACTGTCCAGGCACCTATTACCAGAAGAAACTGAGTGCTGTCCGTGGGAACCATGGTCTATGCAACTGGAGTGGCCATCGTGAGCTGGATAGCATTAGATCTACTGGATCATGAGGCTGGGTAGACACAGTGCAATCACTGAATAGTGGAAATGGTATGTTTTGGATCAGATTCAGGCAGGTCCAGAGGACACAAGGAAGGAAATAGTTCACTTCTCTTCTGGTGCATTATCACTGCTCCGTGTTCACCTATGTAGGAAGGTATGGGCGGTGTCCAGAACTCACCTTCGCAAACTGAAACTGTCCCCATTAAACACCAGCTCCCCGTTGCCTTCCCCCAGTCCCTGAAAGGTGATTCTACTCTCTGTCTCTCTAAATCTGACTACTTTGGGGACCTCATACCAGGAGAATCATGCAGTACTTGTCTTTTGTTTCTGCTTTATTTCATTTAACATAGTGTTTTTTTAAGGTTTGCCTATGTGGTAGCATGTGTCAGAATTTCTCTCCTCCTTGGGGTGCCTGAGTGGTTCCATCAGTTAAGCATCCATCTTGGTTTCAGCTCTGGTCATGATCCTGGGGTCATGAGATCCAGCCCCCTGTTGGGCTCTGGGCTCAGCACACGAGTCTGCTTGGGATTTTCTCCCTCCCCTTCTGCCCCTCCCTGCCTATTCATATGTGTGTGCATGCATTCTCTCTCTCTCTCTCTCTCTCTCAAATAAATAAGAAAATAAGATCTTTTTAGAAAAAAAAAAGAATTTCCCTCCTTCTTAAGCCTGGATAATATTCCAGTGGGTATGGATATACCACATTTGCTTATCCATTCATCTGCCCATGGACATTTCAGTCATTTCCACCTTTGGGTTATTGTGAGTAATAGCTGCTATGAACGTTAACATTGACTTGCCTACAGGCACTGGAGATGAGAGTCTCTTTAAGGGTTGCCAGGTAGGCACTCTCCCTGTGCTGGGTTCCACTGGCTGCCCTGAACTTATTTTCTTCCTTCAAGTTTTCTAGGGCAGGAAAGAAAAGCTAGCCAAACCTACAATTCATATCATTGCCATCAGCCCCCACATCCTTCAGGACCTAAGGGTGCAACATACATGGGTACTTACTGATCCGCCACAGGTGAGGTTCTTGGCAACTGTCATGCTACATCCAGAGGAGCAGAAAGACATGAGAAGTTAAGGTGTGCTGCTCTCAGGATGTATGGTAAACCCAAAGGTAGGTCAAAGAGATGTGGGTCATAGCTTCGATTGCATTATCTCTATAGGACAACTAGATGGGCAATGAGGAAAGCTCTTTAGAGAAAAATAAATGCATAAGGAATGATAAAATTAGAAAATCACATCTTGTAGCACTCAGTAAAATAATGGATCAAGAATAACCACTGCAGGCTGTAAAACCCCTTAGGTCAGGTGTTTGGAACTTTATAATGGATGAATTAGCCTGCCAACTTTCAATTCCCAATCAATCCTCTCATGACTAAAAGCAAGACAACTGGTCACAACAGGGATCTTAAGATGAGATGTGGGAAGAATACAGAACTCAAATGAAGAAACAAAAAAAAAAAAAAATTGAATCTGAATTCAAGTCTCTAGATCTAACTATAAGTTTATAAAATAAATTATTATAAGAGGCTAGATGAACATGTCAAAGAACACTTTTAAAAAATGCATTTAGGGACACCTGGGTGGCTCAGTGGATTAGGCATCTGCCCGGCTCAGGTCATGATCTCAGGGTCTTGAGATTAAGCCCCACATCAGGCTCCTTGCTCAGTGGGGAGTCTCTCCCTCTCTCTCCCTCTGCCCCTCTCATTGCTTGTACTCTCTCTCTCTCAGATAAATAAATAAAAATAAAATAAAATAAAAATGCATTTAGCCAGGGCAGCCCCGGTGGCGCAGCGGTTTAGCGCCGCCTGCAGCCCGGGGTGTGATCCCGGAGACCCGGGATCAGTCTCACGTCGGGCTCCCTGCATGGAGCCTGCTTCTCCCTCTGCCTCTCTTTCGCGCTCTCTGAATAAATAAATAAATAAATCTTTTTTAAAAATGCATTTAGCCAAATCTA
This sequence comes from Canis aureus, assembly GCF_053574225.1. Lineage (NCBI taxonomy): Eukaryota > Metazoa > Chordata > Mammalia > Carnivora > Canidae > Canis > Canis aureus. The sequence goes on from NC_135618.1 coordinate 70,283,749, forward strand.
GAACTGAGAAATTCTTTTTTAAAAAGATTTTATTTATTTATTTATTCATGAGAGGCAGAGAGAGGCAGAGACATAGGCAGAGGGAGAAGCAGGCTCCTCTCAGGAAGCCTGATGCGGGACCTGATCTCAGGACCCCAGGATCATGACCTTAGCCAAAGGCAGATGCTCAACTATTGAGCCACCCAGGCATCCCTAGAACTGAGAAATTCTGCAGGTAAAAATACTCCGTTTCTTTAACAAATAACTGTAGTGAAAAGAAAGAAGGGAGAGGAACTGACATAAATAAGATGTAGAAACTAAATGTAACCATCCAACTGTTTTTATTTTATTTTTATTTTTTAGATTTTTACTTATTTATTCATGAGAGACACAGAGAGAGAGGCAGGGACACAGGCAGAGGGAGAAGCAGGCTCCCCGTGGGAGCCGGACACAGGACTTGATCCCAGGACCCCGGGATCACAACTGGAGCCAAAGGCAGATGCTCAACCACTGAGCCACCCAGGTGCCCCATCCAACTGTTTTATTTATTTTTTTAGTATATATAATTGTTTTTTATTTTTTCGTATTTTTTAACCAATTCTTTTTGTTTTTGTTTTTAATTATTTATTCATGACAGACACACACAGAGAGAGAAGCAGAGACATAGGCAGAGGGAGAAGCAGGCCCCATGCAGGGAACCCGATGTGGGACTCAATCCCGGGACTCCAGGATCACGCCCTGAGCTGAAGACCGATGCTCAACCGCTGAGCCACCCAGGCGTCCCCATCCAACTGTTTTAGAAAGCATTTTTGAGACATGTGGAAATATTAAAACCTTGACTTGGGGAAACCCTGGGTGGCTCAGCGGTTTAGCGGATCACTCCAGGCGTGATCCTGGAGTCCTGGATCAAGTCCTGTATCAGGCTCCTTGCATGGGGCCTGCTTCTCCCTCTGCCTGTGGCTCTGCCTCTCTCTCTCTCTCTCTCTCTCTCTCTGTGTCTCTCATGAATAAATGAATAAAATCTTTTAAAAAATAAAAAATAAAACATTGACTTGGTATTAAATGATATAAAGGAATTATTATTAATTTTGTTAGGCATGATAATGGCATTATGGACATTTTTAAGTTTATTATTTATTAGGGATACATCCAGAAGTATTTACAGATAAAATGACATGATATCTGGAATTTGCTTTACAACATACACTGGGGGAGTGGGGCAGAAATGAAAGTATTGACAGGTATTGAAGCTAGGTGATGAGTATGTGGGAATCACTTTGTATTCTCTCTTCTTAGGACTATTTTCTATATCCACAGTTAACCTTTTTTTAAAAAAAGATTTGATTGATTGATTGAGCACAAGTTGGGGGAGAGTCAGAGGGAGAGAGAGAGACTCTCCAAGCAGGCTCTGCACTGAGCTCGGAGCCCGACCTGGGGCTCAATCCCATGACCCTGAGATCATGACCTGAGCTGAAATCAAGAGTCAGATACTCAACTGACTGAACCACCAGGTGCCCCCACAATTAAACTTTTTAAAAACATTAAGTTTGATAGTAAAGAGGATAGCCACCTTCCGAGGGACATTGAGTCTGGGGAGATAGAGCATGTTTATATGCTAATGGATAGACTTGAGAAGAACAGAAGATCTTCCCAGTGGAGCCAGTTCTGGAGGGTCCCGGGAAATAGGATGCCAAGCCCGAGGTGGCAGGCTTGACCTTGGCGAGGGTGGTTGTTATATTCCAGCCTCTATTAACTGAATGCCAGCTTGTGTCCTAGTCACACGATCTTAATTGGCCCTTACAACCAACCCATGAGATAGTGTCATTATTCCCATTTTAGAGGTCAGGAATTCAGGCTCAGAAAGATTGGTGACTCACTGGGGGTTAGGTAACCTATAAATGGCAGGTCCTGGACTGAAACTGAAGTTGCTGTGCTTCTAAAGCTTGTAGCTATGAGATGGGATGAAGGTGGTGAGGGTGGAATTTCAACCACAGCAGATGCAGCCTTTGTAGTTGGTGGCCTCTCTTCCTTGGGAAGCTGGATGAGAGCTGCTAAGGACAGGGTGCTGGCCCTGCTGATCACACTGGGGCTGCCAGGGAGCTAAAGAGGAGTGAGTCACACTCCTGGTCCAAGATTATCTGGGCCAGCCAGCCAGACAGAGGTATCCCCACAAGGAAATTCAACAGGGAGAATTATCAGGTGTCTCACGTGTCCCCCTCCCCCTCTGCAGCAGCTTCAAGAGACTTGGGTACAAATACAGAGAGTGCGAATTGACCTAAGCTGCATATGAGTCAGCAAAGGGTGGAAACCTTCCAAATAAAACTCATGCAAATTCAGCTGCTATCAAGAGCTCCAGGAAGGGGAGGTGATGTCCAAGCTACCCCCATGTCACTGTGCTCTGATTGCACCTGAAATTCTATTCTCTCTGCAATTCTGCTCTGCCCTGAGTAGAGGACCATTTCTGGGCCAGTTGTACCATCACTGGAGTGACTTAGGATAGAGGCTGGACCAGACAAGCAATCTTGTCTACCCAGTGTTACTGGCCACCTTCGTTGCTTTCTGACTCCCATAGCCTGCCTTGAGTTCATGGTTGGCTGACCCAAGCCTCTATTTTCTTCTTTCAATCCTTCTGGAGCAATTCACAGAAAACAGGCAACAGCACAATTCTTTCTTTCCATCGTTCCTAGGCCTTTCAGGGCTACCAGGGCACATAAGCCAATGCGGTACCTTCTATCTGAATCGTAGTTCCATCTATCACAGGAGAAAGCATGAGGATTTCTCCTGCTTCTATATTGTGAAGATTGAGAGCATCACCACCCCACTGGCCCCCAGCATGAGGATTCTTACTGTAGCCTGCCCAGTGCATGATCCAATCCCATAATCCCACCCCAAGGGGCTGCTTTCTTGAAACACTTCTAGTACCAACAATCTTAGCCTGGGTTCCATTCAGAAGCATGAGTCACTTACTTTGGGAAGCGATCCCAGGGTGACAGAAAGTAGAGGACAAGGAAGATGGAAACAGGGAAGGAAAAAAGCCAATCCAAGAGAGAAGGATTGAGCTGCTCCCTGCTGTGGGCGTTCCAGGGCTCAAGCCAATTGGACCCTCTGAGAAGCCATGTAGAGCACAGTTCAGAACTTTCCACCCAGGGAGTAGAAGTGTAGACAAGCATTTATCCATCGATTCCTGTCCCGGTTGGTCAGGCATTCCACATATAATGTTAACTCCCTTTGCAAGGCTGGCTCTGGATCTGTGCAAGTACCCACAGGGCCCAGGAGGCATGAGCTGTGCCTGGGGCGGAGTGGGGGGTGGGGTGGGGCTAGGTGGGGGTGGCAGGCCCAGAATAAAATTCGGCTAGGAAGATCTGAAGTGAAGCACAAGAGCAGTGAGGAAAGGCAATTTTTTTCAATAAGTGATTCTGGGGAACCCAGACACTGGTATGGGGGAAACAATGAAATTAGTTCTTGACTTGCCATCAGCCCCCACAAAACAGTTTTAGGTAAATAGCAGATCCAATGACAAAGGCAAGCCGAAAGAGCAGTGCTAATAGATAACATAGGGGAGTTTCTTCATAAACTTGTGGTAAGAACAGATTTTTAAAAATAGGACACAAAAAGCCCTAGATAGAGGAAATGGTGATAAATTTGACTATATTCGAAGGAAGAGCTCCTTTTTGACAACAGATGCTAGTAAGCAAGAAAACAGGTGAGCTCAGCGTGGAAAGAAAATGCATTCCGATTGATTCCAAGAATGCAGAGTTCCAGAAACAGGACTAACCACATGAGTTTTAATAGATGTATGCTAAGGTGGTAAAAACACAAAAATATAAAGAAAAGGCAGAAATCAATTACCATTCAAGCCAAGACAGTGGTTACCTAGAGGGGGAAAGAGAGAGTTGTGATTTGGAGGATCAGAAGCAGTCTATGGTCCGTGTCCCAGTTCTTGATGATTCCCATCAAGAGTCATACAGGTGTTTGCTTTGTGAGTGTTCATTGAGGTGTGTTTTGTTTTTGCACATTTTTTTTCTGCATGTATGCTTTATTTCACGATATAGTTGTTTAAAATAGTGTCTATCTCAGAGAGGTTTTGTGCCAATTAAATGAGATAGTGCATGGGACCCAGTCACAAAGAGTCTGGCACATGGGAAAGAATCTGCTAAGGTGAGTGACTTTAATTCTCATTGGATTGGGCATATTTTGAATGGGACCTGCCCTTGCGTGTGGAACTCAGCAGAAGATTTGTGGGTGGTCCACATATTCATGGGCGCCCCCCCAAGGAAGGTATGTGGGGCACAGGTGAGGCAGGCAGTGTCAGGAATTGAGAGATCCTGTGCCAGCCTGAACAGGGCAATGCACTTCTCCTATTGGCTGAAGTCCCCTAACCTGGAGGTCCAAGTTCAGGAATAGGAAGGTATTTAAGTAAGTCAGACTGGGAGGTCTGGGGAATGGCGTAGTGCCAGCTGCAGCTGTAAGCACCTCCTAGCAATGGTAGCATGGCCCGGGGCAGAAGGAGCCTATGGGTGCTTGGCCTGCCTCAGCCAGAGCAGCCAGGACTCTGTCCTGTGGGTGTGTGGGGCCCAGAGACAGAAGCAGGGGGCTTCATCCACATTGGCATCTGGCCTTCGGAAAGGCTATTACTGCCACCTGACCCCTCAGCCCCACACTGAACGGGGCAGAGTAGCGCAAATTTACAGAGAATGAGCTGGCTCCGGGAAGCATAAGGGGCTCAAAGCTGGTAATGCTCCCCCAAAGCCACCCAGACAATAGGAGATCAGCACCTCTGCAGCCTAGCAAGGTGACTTTTATTATGTCAAAGAGTATTGAATTATAATTTTCAGACATTTAGATTCACCCTTTTAAAGCATAAACTTCAGGGACACCTGGGTGGCTCAGCTGTTGAGCATCTGCCTTTGGCTCAGGGAGTGATCCTGGGGTCCCAGGATAGAGTCCCACATTGGGTTCCCAGCATGGAGCCTGCTTCTCCCTCTGCCTTTGTTTCTGCCTCTCTGTCTCTCATGAATAAATAAATCCTTTTTTAAAAAAAGCATAAACTTCAGAGCTTGACATATGTGTGTGTTCACATGACCACAACCCCAATCCAGATGTACAACATGTCCATCACCCCAAAAAGTCAATTCTCTCCTCCTGCCCTTGGCCCCTGGCATCTACTGATCTGCGTTCCGTCCCTATCATTTTGGCTTTTCCAGAATATCAAGTAATGGAATCATTCAAAAGGCTACAGATGAATCTCGCTTCATTCACTAAGCATAATGCTTTTGAAATTCATCCATGTGGTTGCAAATATCAATAGTTCCTTCCTTTTTATTCCTCAGCAGTACATCACTGTATGGATATGTCACAACTTAACGATCATTTGGGTTGTTTCCAGTTTTGGGGAATTATGAATTGAGCTACTATAGGTATTCACATGCAGGTCTTTCACTGGACATATATTTCCATTCTATAAGGTAATACCTAGGAGTGAGATTGCTGGGTGGTATGGTATGTGTATGTTTATCTCTTTTTATTTTTTTTTATTTTTTATTTTTTTATGATAGTCACATAGAGGAGAGAGAGAGAGAGAGAGGCAGAGACACAGGCAGAGGGAGAAGCAGGCTCCATGCACCGGGAGCCTGACGTGGGATTCGATCCCGGGTCTCTAGGATCGCGCCCTGGGCCAAAGGCAGGCGCCAAACCGCTGCGCCACCCAGCGATCCCTGTTTATCTCTTTTTAAAAAAGATTTAGTTATTTATTTTAGAGAGAGAGAGCATGAGGTGAAGGAGAAGTAGAGGGATAGAGAGAATCCTCAAGCAGACTCTGTTCTGAGCATGGAGCCCAACCTGGAGCTCAATCTCACAACTTCAAGATCATGACCTGACCTGAAAACCAAAAGTTGGACACCCAACTAACTGAGCTCCACCCAGGCCCCCTGTTTATCTTTATAGGAAACTGACAACCTCTTTTCCCAAGTGGGTGTATTCCATCTCAGTTTTAGTTCCCCTTGGTGAAACTGTTCTCCGGTCATCAGCTGCAGGACCATTGCAGAAAGACCACTGACTCGCTCATTCTACAAGAAACTCAAATTATGGAATAGTTGCAAACATTTTTGCTGTTTTTTTAAATCAATCCTTTCTTTCTTTCTTTCTTTCTTTCTTTCTTTCTTTCTTTCTTTCTTTCTTTCTTTCCTTCCTTCCTTCCTTCTTTCTTTCTTTCAATTATGAGAGACACAGAGAGAGAAAGGTGGAGACACAGGCAGAGGGAGAAGCAGGTTCCATGCAGGGAGCCCAATGTGGGACTCGATTCCGGAACTCTGGGATCATGCCCTGAGTTGAAAGCAGATGCTCAGCCACTGAGCCACCCAGGCTTCCCTTGCTGTTCTTTTAAGTACCAGCCACAACTCAAAGGATTAAAGCACCCCTCTAGAGTGACTAGCTGCTCCAATTTGCCCAAGATTTTCCTGGTTTTAACATTGAAAGTTTTACATCCTGAGAAATTCCTCAGTCCTGGGACCAAACTGGGTTATGTGGTCACCTTACCGTTGAGTGTCAGGGGATGGATCATGGGTCACTTCGTTTTGTTCGCAAGCAAGTGTCAAGGTGAGTTTGTCTCTGACTTGCACATAAGGAAACAGCCTTCAAGAGGTTAAAGTGCTTCCCCAGCCCACTCTCCAGAATAGGTGGAGCCAAACTCTGGTATCAGCTCCGCCTGTCTCCAAAGCACCGGTTGTCCTGAGCCTCAGGGCACCCAGGTGCACCTGGGTGGAGCTCTGCTGCCCTCTACTGGTAGAGGAGGTGGTGCTGAGTCTGAGTCCACACGTGTGGGGTAGCCAGCAGTGGGAGCCTGGGAGCAGGACCTCAAAACTGACCTTAGCCCCAGGAGGGTGCCACATGGAGAGACCTCACCAAGGCCTACTGGGGGCCATGGTCCTTGTGATCAATTAGGCCCTCACAGACCTGGCGCCAGAGTGCCAGGTGTAAGTCTGTGTGACCCTGAGCCAGTTTCTCACCCCTCTGGGCCTCAGTAAATCTTGATGCTAAACATATCAATACACTTAGACTAGGCTTGGACACTGAGGTTGTTATTAACAGCTCTACATGCCCCCTACCCTTGTGCACTCACTCACTTCATTCGTTCATTACACTTCCAACCAGCAGGTGTCTGCCAAACACCAGCTCTGTGCCAGACCTTGGTGTGTGTGTGTGTGTGTGTGTGACAAGGAGATGGCTGCTCTCTTGGCTCTTCACTCTCTGTGATCCACTGTCTCTCGTGTTCATTCATTCTTCAGTCCCCCGGTTATCTCGTTTACACATCATTATTTTTTTCAGGCAGTTGTCGACTCCCTTCCTTCCTCTTTCCCTAATTCCTCCGTTTTGCAAGCATTCTGGAAGCACCATTCTACTCTACAGGCCAGGATTAGATGCTGGGATTCCGGCTCAACCCTCCTCCCAGACTTGTGGGTAGGCAGATGGTGAGGACACGTTGTGCTAACTACCATATGTCAGCCATCGGGACCCAGAGCGGAGAGAGCATCAAGAAGAGAGCAACTCACTGCCTGGAGAAGGGAACAGGGTGGGGGAAACCCAAGAAGGGAAGGAAGGCAATCAGAGAAGGCTTCATGGAGGAGGTAGCATTTAAGCAAAGCTAAGAAGGGTGTGTGGGAGTGCTCCTGGAAGGGAAAGACACTCCAGGTAAAGTCTTGTGTGTGCGTGTGCCACATTTGGGGGAAAGTGAGGTACCTGGGTAGCTGGAGTGTATGATGTAAGGTCATGTGTCCATGACCACACCCAAGTCAAGGCTTCCAGAGGTTCCAGTGACAGCCCCAGGCCAGTCAAAGACTTCTCCAGATTCATCACCCTTGGACACTGGAAAACCACCTACTATGAGGGGGCCAGGAATGGCCTTAGGGCCCTAACACCACACCCTGTCACAGAGGTCCCCTGGCAGCCCAGGACATTCAGTGGGAGAGCTGTCCTGGACAGAGCAAGCTATGCAGGCAGTAGCAACACTAGTACCTGAGGTCCCCGGCCCCCAGGATCCCATGGGCATCCAGCAAAGGTTAACTGAGAACTTTGTTGTGAGCCAGGCCTTGCCCCAGATGTCGGAATACCACAATGAACAGAATGTCCACTCTTTAGCGGGTGACAAATGATAAGCGAGAAAACCAGCAAGTGTGAAAGACCACCAGAAACACACCTGTAGTTAAAAAAAAAAAAAAAAAAAATTGGTTCCGTTGCCTCTTTCGAGGAGGAAGACACTTTAACAAGGGGGTGTGAAAGAGGACTTATGATAGGATTTGGGCTTGGGTGAAGTGATTTGGGGGAGGGTTCAGGTTAAGTGGGTTTAATTCTGGATCAGATGCTGTCAGGAAGCGACACAATTCCATGACTGCTGCCTTCATAAATATTTAAAGTGAACTGAGGCTAATGCTTTAAAGAAGCAGCAGTTACTCCTAAGAGCCAGAACAAGGGAAACATTTGGTCTTTTTGTGGTTGCAACAATATTCCCGTTTGCATCTATGTTCAAACACGATTGCAAGAGGAGTCACTCCATCACTGTGACAGAATGGCCTTGGGTGATGTTGGTATTCTGGGAAATTGTTTATGTCCAAGAAGAGGACGGCGAGGCCTAGCTGCAAGTGCCAGGCCAGCTCCCAGACGGGGGCGGGGGGAGCTTTCCTCTCTCTCATGAGAAAGAGGACAACAACAATCCACCGTTGTAGATTTTCTGGGTGTCAGGTGCAGAATAATTCGAGGAGGACAAAAGAGACATGGCCCCAGTCCTCGGGGAGCTTGTAATGACAAGACTGCGCTATCTTAAATAGACTGTCAGAAACTGGAGAGAGAGTGGACCAGACCAAGGAACCCCCAGGACAAAGGCCCGGGGGCCGGGGAGGATGCTGAGAGCCATTTAGCAGGGCTGCCGGCGGAGCCACGCCGTGCGCGCGGGCAGGAGGTCGGCTGGGGTCGGACCCTCGGGCAAGCAAGGCCACCTCTCCCAAAGGAACTGCGGCCCTGATTTGCTCAGATACAGGAAATGAAATCCAGCAGCTTTGATCCCGGTAACCCACCCGGCCACGAGCTCATGCATATTCAGCAGCTTCCTTCCGGCTGGCGACTCCGCCTCAGCCCCGCCCTGCTGGCAGACTGCGCTTGCGCCGCCGGCGCGCCGCTCTGTCGTCATATGTGCGCGCCCCCCGCCGCCGCTCGTCCGGAGAGCGGGGAAGCCGTGATGGCAAGTTCGGCTGCCTCCTCCGTGCGACCGCCGAGACCCAAGAAAGAGCCACAGGCCCTCGTCATCCCCAAGAATGCGGCAGAAGAGCAGAAACTCAAGCTGGAGCGGCTCATGAAGAACCCGGTGAGGCGAGACGCTGGTTTGACGGTTCCTCCCGATACCCTTCATTTCCAGGCTTCTGGGGACCCGTGGGCCCACCTCCCGTGCCTCCAAACTTAGGAACTCAGTACCCGAACCCCTGGGCGAGCCCTTAGGAAGGAATAGATTGCCCCGAAGATAGCTTCCCTAGGCCTTATATCGGAGCCCAACCTGGACGAGAGCGCCGTGCAGCGGTTTCCCGTGCTCTAAGACGCTAATTTAACTTTGTGTGAACTGAAGCATGGACTAGAAAGATACAACTCATGGGTTGGCACAAGGGTTTATTTTCTTCTAAACGGCTCCGATTGTTAGAAGGGCATTGGCCAACATACCTGGAGCGAGTCACTCCCCCTGTCTGGATCTCCTCCTTTCGGTCATAAAAATAATTGGGTGAGGTCTCACACCTTTGGCTTGGAAGGGTTGGCTCCACCTGTCGTAGTTCAGGTTAGAGGTTTCCAGCCATAAATGATGGCTTACGTTTCTGAATTCTGCTTTGGAAAGTTCCAAGTGTAGCCCTGGCAACGCTGTGGGCCATCATAGACCCCAGAGTATATGCAATGAAGTAAATCTAAGGAAGGGAAGAAAATCAGTTCAAGGAGCAAAGCAGCCTTATTTCACCCATCCAGCTAAAATACTTTGGTTTTAAGAGATGTGAATTTGTCAGCAGGTTTGTGCTTAAAGATGCTCCTGTGTTTAAATGTTGCAGGACAAAGCAGTTCCAATTCCAGAAAAAATGAGTGAATGGGCACCTCGGCCTCCCCCAGAATTTGTTCGAGATGTAATGGGTAATGTCTTGTGTGTGTGTGTGTGTGAGAGAGAGAGAGAGAGAGAGAGAGAGTGAGTATAAATTTTGGAGTGTGGATATGAAAAGCCTGTGCTTAATATTTGTTAATTAGATCTCTAATAGGAAAAAAAGTTCACTGGTTCAGTAATTTAGTACTTACAATGAAGGGGTGTTGTTGCTTACAGTTTGGCACTAGAGAATTTTCTTCTGCATTGGTTTATTTTTTTTTAAGATTTTATTTATTTATTCATGAGAAACAACAGAGACATAGGCAGAGGGAGAGGCAGGCTCCCCATAGGGAGCCCGATGTAGGACTCGATCCCAGGATCACGATCTGAGCCAAAGGCAGACGCTCAACCACTGAGCCACCCAGGTGCCTTGCATTGTTTTAAATAATGCAGTTTTGTTTTTTGTTTTTTGTTTTTTTCTAACTGGAAATAGTTTTATTTTGGGGGTTGTAAATTAACATACTAATTATAAAGAAGGATGAATAACAGAGGTATGAAACATTTTTGATAGTCACAGAGAGAGAGAGAGAGAGGCAGAGACACAGGCAGAGGGAGAAGCAGGCTCCATGCACCGGGAGCCCGACGTGGGACTCGATCCCCGGTCTCCAGGATCGTGCCCTGGGCCAAAGGCAGGCGCCAAACCGCTGCGCCACCCAGGGATCCCTGTAACTTTTTTTTAAAGGTTTATTTGAGAGAGAGCATGGAGGGGGTGGAGATCCCAAGCAGACTCCGCACTGAGCAGGGAACCCCTCATGGGGCTCCATCTCACAACCCTGACATCATGACCTGATTCTAAATCAAGACTCAGCCGCTCTACTGACCGAGCCACCCAGGCATCCACCCCTCCACCCCCGGCAGTGCAACATTGTGATATAGCCTTCCAAACTCCTATAGTCGAAACCCTTCAGGTTTAAGAAAAAATGGTTTTATAAAAACATGGTTGTTTTACACATACTACTTAGTATTTTTTTTTTAACTTAATATACATGGACATCTTTTCAGCTCTGTAGAAATTTAGCATGTCAAATGTGAAATCGTCTGGCAGGGGAAGGAAAGATCTTAAGCTATCTTCTAGGTTTCTGGTCACTCAGTTTGTTCTTCCTCTTACTACTATGTTAGAGTGGAATTTTTAGTGACGTCGCATTTGACATTCATGCAGCACTTATTTAATGATAACTATACTATGCAAGTCACTGCGCCAGATCTGAGTACAGTGGGAATGGTCCTTTCCATTACTTCCAGTTTCTTTCTTTGGTCCCTTTCTTCTTCTTCTTCTTCTTTCTTCTTTCTTCTTTCTTCTTCAAGATTTTATTTATTTATTCATGAGAGATACAGAGAAAGAGACATAGGCAGAGGGAGAAGCAGGCTCCTCATAGGGAGCTCGACGTAGGACTCAATCCCAGAACCCCGGGATCATGACCTGAGCCAAAGGCACACGTTCAGTGTCTAAGCCACTCAGGCATCCCTCTTTGGTCCCTTTTGATTAAGAGTGGCCTTTGTTGGTAATGGGATTTCATTAATCCTGACTATAGGTTCAAGCGCTGGGGCTGGCAGTGGAGAATTCCATGTGTACAGGCATCTGCGTCGGAGAGAGTATCAGCGACAAGACTACATGGATGCCATGGCTGAGAAGGTCAGTGAGCAAGGAGGCTGGTTGAGCCCTTGAGTTTGGGCAGTGTGCACTTAGGACTTTAAGGAAAAAGCATTTAAAGACGAGGAGATACACCTGGTTCTTGGCCTTTGTGAAGCCTGCCTTCTAAAGTCAGCATGGGAAACATGTCAGGTAAATCCAGGTTACTCCTAAGTCAGACTCATCACATCAAGATACTCCTACTAGGAGTTGAATGGGAGGAGAGAGACTTCCATGTGTGTAGAAGGGACAGCAGAGTCCCCTCTCCCCTCTGGGTCATTTGCCATGAAATGGAATAGAAAGGATCTCCTACATCACTTGAGTTATTATTTCTAACTGTTACCTCTTTGGCTGAATTCTGATAATTCCATGTAGCTCTGTGTTTGGTGTGAATAGTAGTGTGGTTTCATGTGTCTGCTTCTTTGAATGCTCTAGCATAGAGGCTGGCATTTCTTCATGACGGGTGTGAAATAATAATTAACAATTGGGAATGGACTTAGAAATCGTATTATAAAAACTATTAAGCGTTTTAATTACCTGACCAGAAGAGCTCAAAACCTCTCTCATTCTTAAAAAATAATCTTCAGACATTTCATTTATTTTTCAAATAGAATTTTGGAGTTGTTTTATCCACACCAAAAATTCTTGTTGGATTTTTTTTATAGAATTGAGTTGAATCTGTAACTTAAATTGAATGAGAATGGATGCTATACTGTTTTGTAATCTCTAGAAATGTCTGGTGTTTTTTCTCTATCTCTCAATGATGATTTATGGAGATTTGGTATATATCTTACCACATTTGTACAAAAATTTTACTTTATTTTATTGCAGTGGTGCTAGGTGCTCCTTTATATTTTATTACTATTAGTAAAAATCAGAAAATAGTGATATTTTAGTATTCCTATATTTTCCTGCCTATTAATAAAAACCAGAGGCACTTAGGTGGCTCAGTCGGTTAAGGATCTGCCTTTGGCTCAGGTCATGATCCTAGAGTCCTGGGATTGAGCCCAACGTCGGGCTCCTTGCACAGTGGGGAGCCTGCTTCCCCCCTCCCTCTGCAGCTCCCCCTGCTTGTGCTCTTTCTCTGTCAAATAAAATCTTAAAAAGTGAGATGGGGGAGTGCCTGGGTGGCTCAGTCGGTTAAATGTCTGCCTTCAGCTCAGGTCATGATCTCAGGGTCCTGGGATGGAGCCCCATATCTGGCTACCTGATCAACAGGAGCCTGCTTGTGTGCATCTGTGTGTTTTAGAGAACTTCACATACTTCAAATGATATTTATTGTTTGCTTTATATAAAGGAGGAAACTATCCAATAACATTTGATTTTCCAGTAATTTGATTTTTTAAAAGACTGTAGAATGTCTCCCCCCCCCTTTTTTTTTTTTTAAGATTTTATTTATTCGTGAGAGACACAGGCAGAGGGAGAAGCAGGCTCCACGTAGGGAACCTGATGTGGGACTCTATCCTGGGTCTCCAAGATCATGCCCTGGGCCAAAGGCGGCACTAAACCGCCGAGCCACCCAGGGTTCCCGTTTATGTCTTCCTATATAAAGGAAAGAACATGTCTTAAAAAATTAAAACAATCATTCATGAAAATTGAATACTACTTAGCAATAAAAAGGAACAAACTACTGATACATGTGACGTGAATGATTCTTAAAACATGCTGAGTGAAAGAAGCCTTGCATAAAAGAGACCATGCCATATGATTCCATTTATATGAAATTCTACAAGAGACAAGATTAATTTATGTTATGTATATGTATCAGAATAGCTATCTCTGGGAGTTGGATAGGAAGAGGTATGAGGGAACTTTCTGGTGTGGTCAAATTGTACACTCAAGATTTGAGCATTTTGGTTTTGTTTTTTGTTTTTAAATTTTACTTATTTATTCATGAGAGACACACACACACAGAGGCAGAGACATAGGCAGAGGGAGAAGCAGGCTCCATGCAGGGAGCCTGACGTGGGACTCGATCCGGGGTTTCCAGGATCACACCCTGGGCTGAAGGCAGGTACTAAACTGCTGAGCCACCAGGGCTGCCCGAGTATTTTGTTGTATGTATTACCTTAAGTAGAAAAAAATAGAAGAGCTGTTAACAAATATTAAACCCTAGTTAATGCTATGCATGCTTAAATCTTTAGAGGTGAAATGTCTTGGTGTCTGCAACTTACTTTGAAATGTATTAAAAAAAAAAGCGGTAAGATGGATTGATGGCTAGAAGTAGACAGATGTGATAAAGCAAGAAGCAAAATGTCAATTGTAGGATCTTGGTGGTGGGTATAGGAACTGTATAACTCCTTCAACTTTTTTATGTTTGAAGTTTTCCAACATAAAACACAAGGGAATGTATTACAAGAGATAGGCATGATACAGAAGAAAATTTGAAAAAGTGAAAATTCACTGGAATGGCCAAAGTTAAGTTTGAAAAATGTCTTTATGATTTGGGAACAGAATGGAAACATTGCCATGGTGGTTTTCACGTGGCGTTTGCTTGTCCTGCAGCCTGTCTTGGCCCCCAGCTATTGGTAGTTCTTCTCCAGCTACTGCTATCTTCTGTTTATGACATTCTCAATTCCATTGGGAAGTTTCTGGTAGCTTGTCACACAGCTATACCTGGTCACCATAGTGGGTTTTCCACTGTCAAGAATAAAGAAAACTATATAAAAACTATCAGAAGCTCTTTAAAAATTTTTAAACTGCTATAGAGGGAAGGAAATAGAGCGTGCAGTTGGCTTAGCTACTGTCAGTCTGAAGTTTGTATATCTCAAGACCCAGAGAAAATACAGAAAAATGTTTCACAAACCCTGAGTCCACAGAGACACCCAGGTTTTTATTTCACATGGCAAAAGACAGCCTCTGAGGTTAGAAGAAACAAAAAGGGAAGCATGTCCTTACCTTTCATAGTGACTAACAGGATGTTACTACCAAAGGAGCGCGTGGTGCTGCTCAAGTCCTTGTGGCAGGTTCACAGCCAGCAAGGGCAGCTGCTCCAGCATCAGAGTGAGACATTTGTGGCTCAGCTTCTAAACAGACCATGTTTTTAGCTTTAAGTTGTTTACTTTAACTTTTTTTTCTATTAAGATTTTATTTATTTGATAGCACATACACACACGAGCTGGGGAAGGGAGAGGGAATAGGAGAGGGAGAGGAAGAAGCGGACTCTCTACTAAGCAGGGAGCTTGCTGTGGGGCCCAATCCCGGGACCCTGAGACCATGACCTGAACTGAGACCAACTGAGGCACCCAGGTGTCCCTCAAGTTGCTTCCTTTTGAGTTGTCCTCTGATCCGCTGATTTCCTGGAAAGGAGACCCTTCTTCTTCTTCCTTTTTAAGATGTTTTTCTTTTCTTTTTTTTTTTTAAAGTAATCTCTGCACCCAGCATGGGTCTGGAGCTTCACCCTGAGATCAAGAGTTGCACACACTTCCAACTGAGCTAGCCAGGTGCCTCAACCCTTCTTTTTTTAATTTCATGATTTTTGCTCTCAAAGAGAGAGTTTCCATGTCACTCTAAGCAGATCCACACGGCCCTGGCAGTGCAGACCAGCAGACGTGTTGAAGCCACCTCATCCTCTGCAGTCTCCTTATTTACCCTGCTGACCTTTATGGCTGTGACTAGAAGAAAGAGATGGCACTTTATAGCAGTTGCATCTGTGGCTTACAAGTGCTTTCTTGTAGGTCATCAGATGTTGTTATTCCTGAAGACTGGGAGAGAGGAATTAATCTTTTTCCTGTTTTACAGGTGAGAAAATGGAGGCTTAGAGACAGGGAGCTGCTAGGAAGGAATAGTACAAGGGTGGCTCAGTGTGGATGTGTGTGTATACATATGTCTCTGTACACCAGTGTGTGCCTGGTAGTGGTAATGGCAGTGGAACTAATGCTGCTGTAGAATCAGTCATCTGATAACTGTCGTCAGTTAGGACTTGAAAATCCCACAGTTCCAGTTCTCTGGCCAGGCCATCTGATGAGCTCAGATCACTGTAAGGAAAAAACACGCTTCTGGGTTTCTCCTCTACTCTCAGTTCTCCGCTATTCTTCTGACACTTCTGGTTGCCAAATGTGTGGGGATTTCCCTCACACCACACAATTCTGGGACACCAGCTGAGTGTCCTACAGTTTAGCTCAATTCTGATGCTGTCAACCTGGTGATAACGTCAGAGGCCACAGGTTCAGGCCTCAGTCCCACAAGACTGCCTTCCTGCTCCTAACCACCTCAAAGGTCAATCCCAGGCCCAGGTTGTCACCTGACTGGCTGGAGGTCTCCCAAGACTCCTTCCTCAGGTTCAATTAATTTGCTTACAGGAGGTCACAGAATTCAGGAGCAGCTAACCAGGTGGAAGAAGGGGGGCACAGAGCTTCCATCCCCTCCCAGCACGTCCACATGTTCCCTAAATTGGAAACCATCTGAACCCCATCTTTTTGGGGCTTCACTACCAGTTGATTAAATCATTGGCCATTGGTAATTTGTTCAACCTGCACCCTCTTTCCTCTCCTTAGAGCCCTGGAGGTGGGGCAGAAAGTTAGCCTGGTGACCAGCCCTCTTCCTTAGGTAGGGGCTTTTAGAAGTCACTCATTAACATAAACTCCTGTGGTTGAAAGGAGCTTATTGTAAAAAAGACACCATTTCACCTTTACCTCTGGAGTTATTTCAGGAACCGGGAACATAATGAAATATTGTAATAAAAGATGCCTCTGTGGCTCTTATATAGGAAATTTACAAGAGTTGTAGGGCGTCTATGCCAGAAAGAGTGGATGAAGATCAAATACAGTTGACTCTTGAACGGGGTGTTTAGGGGCACCAACCCCCCTACCATGCAGTAAAAAAAAAATCTGCATATAACTTTTGACTCCCTAAAATTTCTAATAGCCTACTGTGGACCAGAAGCCTTACTGATGATACAAACCGTCTATTAACATGTATTTTATATATGTATTGTATACCATATTGTTATGATAAAGTAAGCAAGAGAAAAGAGTGTTAAGAAAATCATAAGAAAGGGATGCCTGAGTGGCTCAGTGGGTTGAGTGTTTGCCTTTGGCTCAGGTTGTGTTCTCAGGGCCCTGGGATCAAGCCCCACATTAGACTTCCTGCTCGGTGGAGAGCCTGCTTCTCCTTCTCTCTCTGCTGCTCCTGCTTGTGCTCTCTTGGTGTCTATCAAAAAAAATAAAATCTTAAGAGAAAATACATTTATGGTACTGTCTTGTATTTATCAAAAAAGATCCACACAGGTTCAAACCTGTGTTCAGAGATTCCGAGATTTCTTAGTTTTTTTTTCTTTTTAAGATTTTATTTATTTATTTACGAGAGACAGAGAGGCAGAGAAATAGGCAGAGGGAGAAGTAGGCTACCTGCAGGGACCCCAATGTGGTACTTGATTCCGGGACTCTAGGATCATGCCGTGAGCCGAAGGCAGATGCTTAACTGCTGAGCCACCCAGGCGTCCCTCAGATTTCTTAGTTTAAATCACAATATCTCACTAGCCAAGACCCTGGCTGTATAACCAGTAGTTGTGCACCTTCTTACACTGTCATATTTTGTTGTGTGTGAGTGGTATCTTACTGAACTGAATGTTCGCCATCAGAGAGCCATGTATTGATTCCTGCCCCACCTATTGGACAATTAAAGCGGCTCTGGAGACCTAGATGTATCTATAGCACCCGTAGTGGTAGTGACTTCTGGAGCTCTCATACACAGCCCAGAGTATGTCTAAATGATATATTTTTTCACAGCAAAAATTGGATGCAGAGTTTCAGAAGAGACTGGAGAGGAATAAAATTGCTGCAGAGGAGCAGACGGCAAAGCGACGAAAAAAGCGGTAAGGGCTTTGTGGCTTCTCATAACCAATGAAACTTAAAGGCAGGAAATGTGAAAGCTGGTGAAGTCCTTGTGGTCAGAAGTTCACCATATGACCTTTTGAGGTCCAGTAGAGGAATGGCCTTTCTTCCAGTACCTGAGGAGAGATTAAGTCACTTATTGCTGATTTATTACCTCTCTCTCTTCACAGCTCAGGTTAGCACTTTGGTGATCATGTGGATTTCTAGGTCTCCTCCACTTCTGTATTTTTTTTTTTTTTTTAAGATTTTATTTATTCATGAGAGGCAGAGACACAGTTAGAGGGAGAAGCAGGCTCCATGCAGTGAGCCTGACATGGGACTTGATCCCCAGTCTCCAGGATCATGAAGGTGGCGCTAAACCGCTGGGCCACCAGGGCTGCCCTTCACTTCTGTATTTTAACATCAAGTTTAACAATATGCTGTGAGCAAACTTCCTTTAGTTTCTTCCCTAAATTAGGGTGTGTGACCTCCCTCAGTGACAGCATGTCAGTATGTAGACTGTATGTGTGCTCCCTTGACCTTTAGAGAACTGAGCAGGGTTCTAAAAACAGACCCTAATTCTTAGTCTGTCTCTGGCAATCTGTTAATTTATTGGGATAGTCCTCTTTCATTTGCTTTCTGATAGGCATAGTAAATTTAGTTAACGAGCACATCTATATGCTACAACTTGATTACATCTTTTTTCTAGCTCTTTTGCATTTTTTATTTTACCATGTTTTAGTTTCTGCAGGTAGAATTAAATAGGAAACAAAACTTGTAAAGCTGTAACATTTCGGGATCCCTGGGTGGTGCAGTGGTTTAGTGCCTGCCTTTGGCCCAGGGCGCGGTCCTGGAGACCTGGGATCGAATCCCACGTCGGGCTCCCGGTGCATGGAGCCTGCTTCTCCCTCTGCCTGTGTCTCTGCCTCTCTCTCTCTGTGTGTGTGTGTGTGACTATCATTAAAAAAAAAAAAAAAAAGAAAAAAGCTGTAACATTTCACATGGAAAGCCCTGCCCACCCCCCCCGCCCATCTTCACCAGCTTCAGAAATCTGACCCTTGCCAATGCTGGGATAAAGTTGTCATTTTAAAAAATAATAGGTAAATATGGGACGCCTGGGTGTCTCAGTGGTTGAGCGCCTGCCTTTGGCTCAGGGCGTGATCCTGGAGTCCCGGAATCAAGTCCCACATTGAGCTTCTTGCATGGAGCCTGCTTCTCCCTCTGGTCTCTGCCTCTCTCTGTGTCTCTCACAAATAAATAAATAAAATCTTTAAAAAAAAAAAATAATAGGTAAATAACTAAATAAAAATAGTCCTTAAATATCTTAGAATGGAAAACATCTCCAATATTCCTGAGATTGCCTTAATCACCTCAGGACTCCCAAGGATTTGGATTTCATTTTGATTTAAGAAGAAAACAGCTTGATAATATTGATGGTGTTGGAGAAGCAGAATCATGAGAAAATATTTCTTCTATTTCATTATTATAGTGTATGTGATTATAAGATCTTTAAACATTCTATAAATATTTATTTTTCTAAAGTAATACAATAAGGTAGGTAAGGAATTAATGCATTTTATATTTATAGCCAGAAGTTAAAAGAGAAGAAATTATTGGCAAAGAAGATGAAACTTGAACAGAAGAAACAAAAAGAAGGTGAGTAGTACCTACTTTTCTTTGTTGTGATCTTTCTTGGTGTTGATCACCATGACTGACCTGTCCAGAATGAGATTTAGTTTGGAGCTGGTTGGCTGGTTCCTAAAGAAATGACTTACTTCTATTAATTAGGACTTATTTAATTGCAAGTGTCAGAAAGGTAAACAAAAGGAAAGATTGGCTCACATAAAGTCAGGACAGGCCTCACTTCAGGGATGGCTAGTAAAGGAGGTTGGTGATGTTACTGGCATTCTTTGTCTCCCTCTGTTCCCTGGCTCCTTGTCCTCAGGCAGCTCCATGTCCTCCCTGTGGTTGTGGGGTACCTGTCCAGCAGGAAAGACAGAGGGCAGGGACGCCTGGGGGGCTTAGTCGGTTAGGCCTGCCTTCAGCTCAGGTCATGATCTCCAGATCCTGGGATCAAGCCCTGAGTTGAGCTCCCTGCTCAATGGAGAGCCTGCTGTTCCCTCTGCCCCTCCCCCTGGCTTGTGCTCTCTCTGTAGCTTGCTTTCTCTCAAATAAGTAAAATCTTAAAAAAAAAAAAAAAAAGAAAGACAAGACTGAGGGGATACCTAGCAAAAGTGTTTTTCTGTCTTTTGGGCTCTGATTGAGTCAAGTCAGTTAAGAATATCCTCTAAGAAAAGGAAAACTCAACTTGCAGTAGTTAAAGAAGGGTTCATTTCTCTCACAAAACAAGAAATCTGGTGGTAGGTGGCAGCCTGGTCTGGTTCTGCAGCTCAGGAAAGTCAGGCCCCAAATCCCAGCAGTTCTCCTGGCCTTTATTTTGTGGGCATGAGATGGCTGCTGCAGCTCCTAATATCACACCTATGTTTATACTTTTTTAAAAAATTTATTTATTTATGATAGTCACAGAGAGAGAGAGAGAGGCAGAGACACCGCAGAGGGAGAAGCAGGCTCCATGCACTGGGAGTCTGATGTGGGATTCGATCCCGGGTCTCCAGGATCGCGCCCTGGGCCAAAGGCAGGCGCCAAACCACTGCGCCACCCAGGGATCCCCACACCTATGTTTAAAGAAGAATTTTTTAACAGAAGAGCAAAAGAGCCGCCCCCTTCCCCCCAAAGTGCCCAACAGATGTCATTTTATATTTCATTGCTCAGTACTACGTCATTTTGCCATCCCTTGCTGCTATTAGGGTAGAATAGAAAACGGAATTGTTGTGGTTATCTTTTTTAACCTGTTAGGCTCCATCACTGGGAGCTGGGCACCTAGCCACCCTGGACTGAAATGAGATTTTATTAACAAGGAGGAATAGGAGGTGAGTCATGTACCACTATCTCATAGTGCTACCAGTCCTGTCCACCTCTGACCCCCACATGGCCAGAGGTGCCAGCCGCTCTCCTGAGAAGCCCCTGCGCTGAGAATCAGGGAAAGAGAGGTCTCCTATGGAAAGGACCAAGGACGCTAAAAGACCAAAAAAATGACGGCTGCACACCATGTTACTGAATTGGTGGCTCTTCCCTGATTGACTAGCAATGGTTCCTGGTTGTAGTTGTGACTTTTGGTCTTCCGATAAAGTCAGACTTTCACTGATGACACTAAATATCCATGGTGCTTTACAGAATCAGTTTCCTTCTGAGTTGTGAATATACTGTGACACACTTTATATGGTATAGGTTTAGACTGTTTCTTACATTTCTTAGAATAATTTATTTTACAATACTAAAATATGATTGCTAGAACCTCATCCCTCAAATAAACCACCTCATTACTTTCCCAGCCCTCTTCTCCCTCCCTCTACACAGGAGAACACGGAAGTACTTGATCCAGTCTTG
The DNA here is from genome assembly GCF_053574225.1 of Canis aureus. Lineage (NCBI taxonomy): Eukaryota > Metazoa > Chordata > Mammalia > Carnivora > Canidae > Canis > Canis aureus. The sequence goes on from NC_135618.1 coordinate 70,304,777, forward strand.
CCTGTGGCATCATTTCCCCTCTGTCTGAAGAACTTTTAGTCATTTGGTTAGAAGAGATCTGCTGACTATGAATTTTCTTAGCTTTTCTTATGAGGCTGTCTTCATATGACCTTTGTTCCTGACAGACATTCTCACTAGAATAAAACTCTAGGTTGGCAGTTTTTTCTTTCAACACTTTAGAAATGCCATTCCACTTTCTCTGGCCTCCCTAGTTTCTGATGAAAATGTTATAATCATTTAAATTGTTTAAATCGTTTTTATCGTTTTTCTCTGGCTGCCTTTAATTTCCGTCTCTAGATGTCAGTAGTTAGATTATGATGTGTCTACACATGGATTTCCTTGGATTTATCTTGTTTGGAGTTCATGGAGGTACTCGAATCTGTAGGCATATATGTCTTTTGTCAAATTTGGACATTTTTTCCCCTCTATCTTTTTTATTCTTCCTGTTGAATAATTCCTACCAATTGGACTTCAAGCTCTTTCCTGTGCTATTGTATTCTGCTCTTGATCCTAACCCAGTGAATTTTTTGTCTCAATTACTGTTTTTTATTTTCCTTCAGAAAAGTTCTGAAATTTTTACTTGATTCTTTTTTTTTTTTTTTTTTAATATTTGAGAGAGAGAACATGCACAAGGGAGGGAGGGCAGAGGAAAAGGGACAAGCAGACTCCCCATGGAGCAGGGTGCCTGATGCAGGGCTCCATCCCATGGACGATTAACTGACTGAGCCCTCAGGTGCCCCTACCTGATCCTTTTTTATATATCTTCTGTTTGTTGCAGTTTTCTATCTTTCCATTCATTTCAAGAGTGTTCACTCTTCCTGGTAAAACTTCTAAATAGCTGCTTTACATACAGTATTAGGTAACTCCCAACATCTTGGTCATCTTAGCCTTGGCATTTATTGATCCTCGTCTTTCCCCACGTAAGTTGGGATTTTCCTGTTTCTTCATATGCCGAGTAATTTCCTGTTGTGTCCTGGGCAATTTTTTTTTTAAGGTGTGTTTGCTTGTTTGTTTGCTTTTTTTTTTTTTTTGCTTGTTTGTTTGTATGTTTAGAGAGCATGAGCATGGGGACGCCTGGGTGGCTCAGTGGTTAAGCATCTGCCTCCAGCTCAGGTCGTGATCCTGGGGTCCCAGGATCGAGTTCTTCGTCGGGCTGCCTGCGTGGAGCCTGCTTCTCCCTCTGCCTGTGTCTCTGCCTCTCTCTCTCTCTGTCTCTCATAAATAAATAAAATCTTAAAAAAAAAAAGAAAGAAAAGAAAAGAAAAAGCATGAGCACACAAGTGAGGGGAGGCACAGAGGGAGAGAGAATCCCCAGGCAGGCCCCCTGAGCAGGGGGCCTTACACACCTGATCCCAGGACCCTGAGATCATGACCAAGAGTCAGAAGCTTAACTGACTGAGCCACCCAGGCACCTCTCCCACCCCCGGGTATTTTGAATATATTATATCATGAAGCTTTGGTCTTGGTGGTGTTTTAATAGGCAGTCAGCCTGGCTGTGTTCCAGAACATAGTTTCTCACCAGCCTCCTGCAGGTTGTGGTTCTACTGTCAGTTTAGTTTTCAAAGTTTTGCCACGCTCTGCAGGTGTGTCCTGCATGTGCCACCCAGTGTCCAGGCAGGGTTTAGTTCTTTGATTTCAGTTCTCAAAGTGTTTTCGGTATGATGATTAGGGCCACATCCATGCTTGCGCTGTCAAGCTGAGCCTGGGAGTTCATAAATGACTTCTAGTCTCTTTCCTGATATGCTTTTTCTCTGTGAGCTCTCCTGTGCTTTCTGGTTTCTTGGTACTCCCCTTCTCAGACCTCTAGCCAGGAAACTGGGGCTTTAGTTACCACTCTGGCACGTTTCCTTCACCTGCACCTGCCCTCAGGGCCGTGTGGTGGGATAACAGAGAAGAAAAGCAGTAGGGCTTGCCTAACCAAGCTTAGGACCACAGCTCCTCTGATCAGAAAGGATTCCCCACTCTTTTGAAGTTTCTGTGTCTGCAAGCCCCCATTGCCACCGCAGGTGCTATTTCCACTGTGACTCTGGCAGGATTGCCTGGGAGCCAGGGTGTGAGAGAATGGATTAAAAAGAAGCGCAAGGATTTCCCTTACCCTAAGCATTAGGAGTCCCTTTTCTCCTCAAACCAGAACTGGAGGGTTTCTTGAGTTCATCTGTACCGGGCTGCACTTCTGCATATTTGATTATCCCAGCTCCAAAGTTGGGATACTGAGGGGGAAAAAGACCTCAGGAATTCAGAACTGTTCCACTGGCACTTTGTATTCTGGTCTTTTTCCCCAGTCTGCGTATGTGTTGTCCCCGTGAGCAGGATAGAGAGTGCTGGTCCTGAAGATGGTATGCGTGCCTTCTATCCAGTCTTCTCCCTTTCCTTCCTTGTTTTTCATTTTGTGAAAGAGAAAATAGATTCTCTTGCTGTGGTGATCTTGATCAGGGCCGCAAGGTGGCTTTGGTGCACCATTGAGTTCTTAGGAAATCGCGCCAGGGCCTTCTAAAAAATGGTGAAGGGGTGTTGGCTAGAAGTGCCGTTCTGTTGTTGGAGAGGAAATATCCCCCTTTGTTGTGCACACTGGTCCAGTAATTCAGTGAACATGCCCTGTAGTGTTGTCTGAATGACACCATGGGATGGATTTAAGCCAATGTGATTAATTTGAAATCTTGAATTCCCCAAAGCAGTGTTACTTTTCCTAACATAGCCCTGCCTATCAAAGAAACCTAGGGTGGCCTCAGGTGATTTGTTACTAGGTACAACGAGAGCAGTTGTTCATGCTCAACACTATGGGCATTTTGGGCTGAAGAATTCTTTGTTGTGAGGGGCTATGTCCTGATCACTGTGGGATTTTTAACTGCCCACTAGGTGCCAGTAGTGCCCACCATCCCCTAGGTCCCCTAGGTTAATGACAGTCAAAAATGTCTCCAGACTTTGCCAAACGTTCTTGGGGTGGAGGTGGGGGAAAATGGGGGACAAAATTGCCCAAATTAAGACTGATATCTCACCTGGTATCTGGTGTTCAGAAGGTACTCAATACATATTTTAGATTGAACTCTTTGTTTCAGTGCCAGAATTCTTATAAGTGCTGTGTTGGAAAGTTACCCATATCCTTTGTGCCTTTTGAGAATAAAGATAACATATAATTTTTAAAGTTTTTGGAAAAAAAATAAAAGTTTTTGGAATATGTATAAAAGAATAAAGTCAAAAATTTAATAATCGGGATCCCTGGGTGGCGCAGTGTTTTGGCGCCTGCCTTTGGCCCGGGGCGTGATCCTGGAGACCCGGGATCGAATCCCACGTCGGGCTCCCGGTGCATGGAGCCTGCTTCTCCCTCTGCCTGTGTCTCTGCCTCTCTCTCTCTCTCTCTGTGTGTGACTATCATAAATAAATAAAAACTAAAAAAAAAAACAGTCATTTTAACATTTAAGGACATTTCTTTCACTTCAGTTTTTAAATATATATTTTGTAAGCCTCTTTATGTAAATACTGTATTTATAGTTCTAATGTTATCACATAACATTACCTCATAAATATTTTCCCATGTCGTTACAATTCTATAGTACAAGGAAGGATATTTTCCTAGTCTGTTCTTTCATCTGTTTTTTTTTTTTTTTTTTTTAAGATTTTATTTATTCATTCATGAGAGATACAGAGAAAGAGAGAGAGGCAGAGACACAGGCAGAGGGAGAAGCAGGCTCCACATAGGGAGCCTGATGTGGGACTCCATCCGGGTCTCCAGGATCACACCCTGGGCTGAAGGCGGCACCAAACCGCTAAACCAACCAGGCTGCCCTCATCTGTTTTTTGTTTTTTTTTTTTAAAGTTAATATCCATTTGGGGGCACCTGGCTGACTCAGTTGGGAGAGCATGTGACTCTTGATCTCAGGATCCTGAGTTCAAGCCCCATGTTGGTGTAAAGATTATAGAAAACAAAGAAGTTAATATCAGTTTCAGTTAAACTCAGTGGCATTTACCTAGTATTCCTAAAATGTGTGAATAAAATCTCAGACTCCTAGATTTTAAAATATGTAAACAATAGTATAACAGTAATGGAAACAGCTCAAATATTATCCTAATAAATCTCCTTTCTTCCTGTCATTTGCTTTTAATCTCTCTCCACATGCACATGTCATTTGTATGTAGTTATAGTGTCTGAATAGTGTTCCTTGTTATTTTTATTTCACTTAATATTATAAACATTTCCAGTCCTTCATAATTTGTTCAGTGACTGATAATATCCAGCAGATGTTGTGCTGCAATACACCTAACCTTTTCCTTTTGCTTGACAGTGAATTGATTTGTTTTTGTCTTTAGAAGATGCTTTTTAGTGAATATTACAAACCTATCTCCCTTCCCCATGTATGATTTCTTTTCTTTTTTTTTTTTAAGATTTTATTTATCTATTCATGAGAGACACAGAGAAGAGAGACACAGGCAGAGGGAGAAGCAAGGCTCCATGCAGGGAGCCTGATGTGGGACTCGATCCTGGGACTCCAGGATCACGGCCCTGGGCCAAAGACAGATGCTCAACCACTGAGCCACCCAGGGATCCCTGGTTTATTTTCTTTCTTTCTTTCTTTTCTTTCTTTTCTTTCTTTTCTTTCTTTTCTTTCCTTCCTTCCTTCCTTCCTTCCTTCCCTCCTTCCCTTCCTTCCCTTCCTTCCCTTCCTTCCCTTCCTTCCCTTCCTTCAGATTCATTTATTTATTTATTTGTGATAGACAGAGAGAGAGAGAGGCAGAGACACAGGAGGAGGGAGAAGCAGGCTCCATGCCAGGAGCCCGATGTGGGACTCGATCCCGGGACTCCAGGATTGCAACCTGGGCCAAAGGCAGGCGCTAAACCGCTGAGCCACCCAGGGATCCCCTCTGGTTTATTTTCTTAAGACAAATTTCTAGCAGTGGGAATTACTAGATCACAGAGTATAAAAAGATTTCATGGCTCTTAATACATTTCTTTTCGGAGGAGTAGTACCATCTATTACTCCCCTCAACAATATGTAATGGTGTATGCCTCTACCATATCCTTGCCAGCACTGGCTCTTAGAAATTATTCCTCCACGTGGATAAGAAATGTGACTTCAAAGCAGTCAGGGTCTTGTTGAGGATTTAGTAAAAACGTTACAAAAATATAGATCCCAATCTGGCAGAACCAGAGTAGCAGCCTCACTCTCTTCCCAGCCCATTCCCGCTTCTCCTACCTGTGTATGACTTCCAAAGCTCTTTTTAAGAGATTATTTTTTTAAGAGATTAGACTGTTGTTTGTTCTTTTGCTTATTGCAAAATTCACCTGAGTAAATTTGAGGATCTAATTGGTTTCATTAAGCAATTCATGAATCAGATAGCGTCCCATCTAGCAAGTAGAGAGATGCCCACAAGAGGTGTACAAAAAAGAAAGGTTTTTATTGGAAGGAGAGTGGGGCAAGAGGTTATAAGCAAATGAAAAGAAATGATTGTTTCAGGCCAAGAAATCTTTTCTGGGGGAAAGGGAATGGCAGGGTTTTTATCATGCAGATGACCTCTTTAATGTTGATCAGGAAATTTCAGATCAGCTATTAAAAAAGTCTGGGATCCCTGGGTGGCGCAGCGGTTTGGCGCCTGCCTTTGGCCCAGGGCGCGATCCTGGAGACCCGGGATCGAATCCTACATTGGGCTCCCGGTGCATGGAGCCTGCTTCTCCCTCTGCCTGTGTCTCTGCCTCTCTCTCTCTCTCTGTGACTAAACTAAAAGTCCAGTGGAATAAACTGGAAATTCAAAGTATGGTGGCTTCTCATTAGCTGAGCTTTTGGGGGGCACATGGAAGCATTTCTTCCTCCACCTGGGATAGTAAAGTAGTGTCCACATGAAAGATCGAGTCCATCTCTTCTTGTTGAGTCTGCGCCTGAGGGTTAGTGGTAGGATTCCAAAACCCCTCACAACTCCATTTTGGTGAGGTTTCCTGTTATTAATTTTCACAAGTTAAAAGCAGTCAAAATCCAGCAGATTCAGGAAAAGCTCTTTACCTCCCCTTCAACTGCCTGGTGTACCAGGAAGAGAGCTATTAATAGGGATTCCTCTTTACCTAAGAAATTATCTGCACAATAGGGCAACCTTTGTTTTCCAAACATCTCCTATTACCTTCCTGCTAATGGTCTTCCGCCTCTTGTATCCTTGTACCCCTCTCCTATGCTCAGGATGTCACTTAAGCCTTCCTGTTGCCTGTTTTTTGGAATTTTGTGTCTGTCTGGATTCCTCCTACATACAAAATTAAATTTGATTTTCTCCTGTTACTATCTCATGTCAATTTGATTCTTAGTCCAGCTAGAAAGACCTTGAAAGGCAGAGGAAATTATTCATCCCCAACACAATTCAGCTTGTAATCCCAGTTCCATGAGTGCTGGGCAGTATCTTTTTTTAAAATAAAAAACTTTAGAATGGTTTAAGATTTACAGGAAAAGTTCAGAGACAGTATAGCCCAAAGGATTTCCATATACCAAATTTCTTTGTTAACATCTGAAGTTAACTGTTTTTTCACGGTTAATAAACCAATATTGATAGATGTATTAGCTAAGGTCTCTACTCTATTCGGATTTCCTTAGTTTTTACCAGGATATCACATTTCTTTTTTTTCTTTTTTTTTTAAGATTTTATTTATTTATTCATGAGAGGCGCAGAGAGAGAGAGAGCGAGCATGCATGCGGCAGAGACACAGGCAGAGGGAGAAGCAGGCTCCATGCAGGGAGCCCAATTGGGGACTCGATTCCAGGACCCCAGAACCATGCCCTGGGCCGAAGGCAGGCACCAAACCGCTGAGCCATCCAGGGATCCCCCAGGATATCACATTTCATTTAATCACCACATATCCTTAGGCTTCTATGACAGTTTCTCAGACTTGCTTATTTTCAATGCCTTTGAGAGTTTGGAGGGTTGGATATCCTGTAGAATGCCCCTTAACTGGGATTTGTCTGATAGTTTTCTTTTCTTTTTATTTTTTTCAAGATTTTATTCATTCATTCATGAGAGACACAGGCAGAGGGAGAAGCAGGCTCCATGCAAGGAGCGTGATATGGGACTCAATCCTGGGAATCCAGGATCAGGCCCTGAGCCACCCACGTGTCCCAGATAGTTTTCTCCTGATTTGATTGGAGTTAACTTTATTTTGGGGAGGAAGGCCACACAAATAAAGGTCTTTTTTTTTTTTTTTTAAGATTTTATTTATCTGACACACACAGAGTGAGCCAGAGAGCACAAGCAGAGGGAGAGGGAGAACCAGACTCCCACTGAGCAGGGAGCCCTCATGGGGCTCAATCCCAGGGCCCTGGGATCATAACCTGAGCTGAAGGCAGACGCTTAACCAAAGAGTCTCCCAGGCACTCCTAAAGTTCCATTCTTAATCACATTATATCAAGGGTATATACTGTCAAGATGACTTACACTGTTGAACGTGTTGACCTTGATCACCTGGCTGACGTAGTGCCTGTCAGGATTGTCTACTGTAAACTGATTCCATGTTTCCCCCTTCCCACACTGCACTTTTGGGAAAGAAGTTACTATATGCAGCCCACACTTAAAAGAGTGAGGCGTTATGCACCCTGCACCATTCATTTATTTAGTTGTTCATTTCCAGTGCATGTGGATAGTGGCTCCAGAATTGTTAACCCGTTCCCTGTATGAAATAATTTTGTTAGCTAGAGTATAGTGTTTTGTACAGTTCCTTTGCCTTTGGTCTTACAGACTCTACCATTTCCAAAATTACTTAGGACAGCACTTTTCCCCCACCCCTTTTACAAAAGTTGTTTCATCCATTTTGTATAGAGTTGGATTCATGTGTCACCTTTTGCATTCATTCTGGGATCCTAAATAACTTAAAATTTGTATATGTTGAGATTTAGTCTTTGTGCTATAAAGTTCTTTGAGTTTTGACAGATGGTATCCACTGTTATAGTATCATAATAGTTTCACTGCCTTAAAGAATCCCATACTTCACCTCCAGCCTCCTCCCACCTGCAATCCCTGGTAACCACCAGTCTGTTCACCATTTTCCAGAAGGCCAAATAGTTGGAGTCCTATAGTATGTGGCCTTTCCAGACTGGCTTCTTTTATTTAGAAAAAATGCATTTAAGATACATCCGTGCTTTTGCTTATAGCTCATTCCTTTTTATTGTGGAATGGTATTCCATCATATGGATATGCCACAGTTTGTTTATCCTTTCACCTGTTGAATGACATTTTTTTTTGCATTCTATTTCTGGTGATTATGAAGAAGGCTGCTGCAAACATCTATGTGGTGACTTTTGTGTGGATGTGTTTTCAGATCAGCTGAGTGTATACCTAGGAGGGTGATTGCTGGGTCCTATGATAAGAGTGTGTTTAGCTGTGTAAGAAACTGACAAACTGGGGATCCCTGGGTGGCTCAGCAGTTTAGCGCCTGCCTTTGGCCGGGAGTGTGATCCTGGAGTCCCGAGATCAAGACCCACGTTGGGCTCCCGGCATGGAGCCTGCTTCTCCCTCCTCTTGTGTCTCTGCCTCTCTCTCTCTCTGGGTCTATCATGAATAAATAAATAAATCTTTTTTAAAAAATTTAAAAAAAAAAAGAAAAGAAACTGACAAACTAGCTTCCAGAGTAGCTGGACCATCTTGCGTGCCCACCAGCAATAAATGAGAGCTGCTGCTGCTCCACATCCTCACCAGCAAGTGGCAGCGCCAGTTTGTTTAATTTCAGCCATTCTAGTCTGTGTTGTGGTATCTCACTGTTGTTTTAATTTGGGACATCTTTTTGATTCTTTGTCCTTGATATTAAACATAGTAGTGATAAACACTTTATTTTTTGTTTATTATGTTGAATGAATAAGCAAGTGAAATAATTTTGTCGAATTACCAAAGGACTTGGGTGTGTACCAGATTCCTAGGCTTCTCTTTGAGAGTGATGCTTCTAGGTCCTGACAACATGTTTCCCACATGTAGGAATCAGTTGCATTGCTATTAAGTAACCCATTTCCAGAGGCTTTTCTATCACAAGGGAGGATTTGAGCCTTCCTCTTGTATTCAGCATCTCGGGCATCCAGTAGACCCATTGCACAAACATCCAAGTTAGTCAGTGTTTCCCTGTTTGTTGAAGATCGAAACCTGTGCACCTGTCTGCTGTGTTCAGACCTCTGCATGGGTGGTTGGTGGTTCTTAAAGAACCTTGAGGCAGAGAGGGTGACTAAGTTATGGAACAAAGCAAATAATCAGTTTCCTCCTTGGAGCCTAAGTTCTAAGCAGGGCTCCCAGCCATGGAATAGGCTATAAGTGGCAAAGACCCTGTTCCCCTTGGCCCTCAGGGTGGAGACTGGACCAGTCGCACCACATGCTATAGAAATAGCATCCTTTTCTGTGAGTGCAGCACTCAGGTAGCTGGAGAGTACTGCCCTAGTAGTGTCCAGAGGTCAGAGCCAGGTTTTTGATGCATCTCTAGTTTTTTACTCCATCTTTCAATGGCATGCATGGTTTTTCTTTTTTCTTTCCCTTTTTTTTTTTGTGTGTGTGTGTCTGTGTGTTGTGGTAAAATACACATAACGTTTATCATCTTAACCATTTTTAAGTGACAGTTCAGTGGTGTTAAGTACATTCACACTGTTGTGCAGCCGTCGCCACTGTCTATCCCCAGAACTCTTCATCTTGTTTAATGGAAACTAATGACACTGACTCCCCCCTTCTCCCTACTCCCAGCCCCTAGCAACCACCAGTTTACTCTCTATCTCTGTTCATTGGAATCGTAGGTATCTCCCTGTGGCTGGCTTATTTCACTTGAGTGTAATGTCCTCGGGGTTCATTCATGTAGTGGCAGGTGTCAGAATATCCTTTTTAATGCTGAATAATAATTGCATTGTGTGCATAGACGACGCTTTGCTTATCCACTCAGCATGCTCACCTCACCCCCATCTCCACCTCATTTTCCTTCTGTCTCAATTTCCTTGTACACTCCTGCAGGCACACCAGGCAGAGGGCTAGAGAGTCAGTCCAGGTCAGAGCCCTGATTCTTAGTAACTATGAGACCTTGAGTAACAAGTTATATGACCTCTATAGACTCCATTCCTCATCTATAAAGTGGATCTGTAGTAGTGGTACTTGTCTCACAGACTTCTCTTAAGTAATCTCCCCACCCAGTGTAGGCATAAAACTCACAACCATGTGATCAAGAATCGCATGCTCCTGACTGAGCCAGTCAGGTGACCCTGTCTCATACACTTCTGTTAGAATGAAATGAGATGGTATATGGAAAGACCATCTTATGTGCCAGCATGTGCCTGGCACATAAGAGATTTTTAACAAATATTAGTTATTAAAACATGCTCAGGGCACCGGGGTGGCTCGATCAGTTGAGCATCTCTTGGTTCCAGCTCAGGTCATGATCTTAGGGTCATGAGATCGAGCTCCCTGTTTGGCTCTCCACTCAGTGTGATGTTGGCTTGAGATGCTCTTTCTCTTACTGCCCCACCCCCCACCCCCACAAAGTAAATAAATAAATCTGTTATTTTTTTAAGATTTATTGGGACACCTAGGTGGCTCAGTGGTTGAACGGCTGCCTTTGGCTCAGGGCGTGACCCCAGGGTCCTGGGATCGAATTCTGCATCAGGCTCCCTGCAGGGAACCTGCTTCTTCTTTTGCCTATGTCTCTGCCTCTCCTTGTGTCTTTCATGAATAAATAAACAAAATCTTTAAAAAAAAAAATGCTCACCGTTTGTACTTTGGAAACTTCTCTTTTTTTTTTTTTTTTTGAAACTTCTCATTCCTTTTGGCATGAGGTTGAGATCCTCAAGTTATTATTATTATTTTTAAAGATTTTATTTATTTATTCACGAGAGACACACACAGAGGCAGAGACACAAGCAGAAGGAGAAGCAGGCTACATGCAGGGAGCCCGATGTGGGACACGATCCTGGGACTCCAGAATCACGCCCTGGGCTGAAGGGAGGTGCTCAACCGCTGAGCCACCCAGGCATCCCGAGATCCTCAAGTAATTAAACTAAATCTCAGAGATGGTTTCCAGCCATTGCCATGAGTGCTCTTTAGTGTTCATTCTAAGTGTGAGGGTGAACTGTAGACTTCTCTGCCCTGGGTGCCCCGGGTCTCCCCTCTTGAAGCTGTCTGTCTGACCCTATGACAACAGCAGTAGCAAAGCTCTGGGTCCCTGTGGGCTCTGGAGGTGCTGGGGGGAGTTCCTGCACATCCTCGGGGAGCAGGCCTGTTGGTGGGCCTAGGGAGCCTACTGTGCCTGCAAGGTGCTGGAGGACAGGGCTGCATTTGTGGGCTCTGGATCTCCTGTTTTAGCTCTCGCCCACTGCCCTGCTCCCAAGAAGAGGGGAGGAGGAGGAAAAGTAGCTGGGAACAGGTTGTTTTTCTGCTTTGCTTTTGGCCAGCTCAGCTGCACCGTGGGTACCGGCAGTGATGCTGGGGAAACACTGGAATTCGGAGCTGCACGTGGAGTGTCAACAGAGGAGGCTTCTGGGTCTGTGGGAAGAGCCGGGAAGCTGGCATATTTGTTGTGGGCAGAGCCCTCTGCTACACAGTTTTTGAATCCTTTTGCACACTGTAGTGAGAGCTTGAGACTTGGGCAGGAGTGTTGTCAGCCTAACATTAAATTGTAAAGGGTTGGCTGGGGACATCACCCTGGCATGGTGACACACATGGGGGCCTGGTAGGGTAAAGGGGATGGCATCTTAAAAGCAGGGAGGCCCAATCAATGGGGTGTTGGGCTATCTTGATGGATCCTGCTAGACCTTCTTCACAAGGATGAGATCCACCTGCCAATAGTGGTAGATTGGTTCTATCCTTTATATTTGAGAAGTGGCACGAGGGACTGATGGCCATGAGCACTTCCTCTGGTTCCTCACTGTCCTGTGCAGGAGAAACTGCAGCTGACCCTTGAACAATATAGGTGTGAACTGTGTGGGTCTGCATATATGTGAATTTTTCTTTTTTACTGCACTGTAAAATGTATTTTCCTGATTTTCTTAATATTTTTTTCCATCTAGCTTTTTTTAAAACACAGAATGCAATAAATATCATATACAAAATGTGTTAATGAACTGCTTATGTTATTGGTAAGCCTTCTGGTCAACTGTAGGCTTATTAGTAGTTACCTTTGGGGGAGTCAGGAGTTATACATGAAGGGGCGCCGGGGTGACTCAGTTAAGCATCCAACTTGATCTCAGCTCAGGTCTTGATCTCGGGATCATGAGTTCAAGCCCTGTGTTGGGCTCCATGCTGGGCAAAGAAAAAGAAGAGATATACGTGGATTTTTAACTGCATGGGGGGTTGGCATCCTTAACCTCTGCACTGTTCAAGGGCAAACTATAGTTGATAATCTTTCCTCAGTGCCTCTCCATTTTTAAAGTGCCCCTTGGTTCTCTGGATGAATTTGGATATTTCTAATCAGATGTCATGTGATTACAGGATCCAGTCAGTCCCAGGAGCAGCCATCCAGTAGCTCTGAGGAAGCATCTGGAACGGAGGAGGAGGAGGAGCAGCAACCCAGCTTCATCACAGGGCGATGACAGTGTTTGCTGTAGTGGCTGTCTGGAGCCTGGCCCATTCTGGAACCAGAGCCTCAGAAAACCCTCCACACAACCCGAAGGCAAAGGAGGCTCTGTTTCAACTCCGGTCCCCTCCCAACGCCTTGCTGAAGAGAAGCAAGTGGGAACCCATCCTGACTGTTCGCAGCCCGCCTGTTAGCAGGTCTCCATGCCTGTGGGACAGAGGAGACTGTCTCCTGAACCCTTGGGGCACCACCGAGCAGAATTCATTCATGCTTCCACCGATGGGGATCACGCATAACCTTCTGCTCCTGGTGCCTGTTCTCATATTTGGACAGTGATATGATAAGTTTGGACTAGTTTCTATGAAAGAAATGTTTATTAAAAAAAAAAAAAAAAGATGTTTATTTAGTAAAGAACAGAAACACTTTAGGTTTTGTTCAGACCTGTGTAATGTTGTTCCAAAGCTATAGGGAAGGGCTGGGAAGTAATGTGACAGGGTGGGCCTGCTTCCAAGCTTGCTGAAGGAAATGGCCCTGGCTCTGGGGCCAGCCCACAGTGCACAGTGCAGGACCTCTACTTCCTTCAGCTGAGAGGCAGACTGTACCCCGTGATACATGCTGTTGCCCATCAGCCCCCCAGGCAACAAGTGTAAATTGGGAGGCATGTGCAAAGGCAGATGTGGGGCTCAGCCCGGGGGCCAAGCCATAGGAAGGGCAACTTGGTGTATGAAGGGAGCTTTTGAGAAAAACAGACTAGAAAATAAGCAGGTAGAGAATCCATGCTGGACTGGACCAGAGCAGAGTATGGGGAGTCCTGGCCCAACTGGAAGGGAGGGAGTGAATTGGCTAAAAGCTGCATTTTCTTCCTGTGTTAAAAGGGGAGCTGAACAAAGTGTGAGGTGACCAGGGGCAGCCTCTCAGGCCAGCAGGAGGGACAGAGATGGTTTGAATTAGAGCCTGTGCTCACTTTTGGGGTTATTTATCTCTAGTTCCAAGTTTCTAAGTATATTTTATGCCTTTTATGGAGTTTGATAGAATTAAGGAAATAGGTTTTGAGCTAAGGGAAACTAAGAAGCATTTTACTTGTTTTTAATTTTTGCAGTATGGATTTTCCTGGCCCCACCCTGAGCCAGGCGACATCTGTGATCACTTCTGTACTTTAAGCAATTCAAGCCACAGGAATCTTTCTTTCCCAGGAAGCTGAAATGGAAAATCAGCCCTAGTAAATTAGCATACCCTGTGGCTCTACATTTTGGAACCTGTGTTTCTCTTGTCAGGGACTGGCTGGTTAGTTTTGTGTTTATTTTTTGTTCCACTATCTTTATACTGTTGGTTTCCTTATCTTCCCACAAGATGTGTGTCACAACTCTTGCTTTGAATCTGTAGCCTGCATCTCGTGGATGTTCTCTTGCCCTGGAGGCTGTCGACAGTGCTAGAACTTGGAGCCTGAAGACCTAGGTATTCCAGTTCCTTTTTTTTTTTTTTTTTAAGATTTTATTAGAGAACATGAATGGCAGAGGGAGAGAGACAAGCAGACTCCCTGCTGAGCATGGATCCCAGTGTGGGGCTTGAGATCATGACCTGAGCAGAAGTCAGACACTTAACCAACTGAGCCACCCAGATGTGACACCCCTCCCCCCCGCCAGGTATTCCTGTTCTGATGCTACCTCTGCCCAGTGCACCTGGCCAATAGCTCAATGACAACGCAGAAGTGTGTGGGACGGGGGGTCAACGCTGGGACAGATAACAGGATGCTAGATTGGAGGTTTATGTTCTACACCTTTACTAGGTTTCAGAAGAGGATGTTTAGGTAGGAAATGTCTATAGCAATTTCTGGCAATTTTTAAGAGGCTGTCAGTACCTTGGGTTGAATGATGGTCTTCAGAGTATTGTTTGAGAAAAGGGAAGTTAGATGTCATCATTGAGAAGGGAGTGGAAGATAGAGAGACACCCCCCACCACCACCAAAAAAAGCCATGATGGGAAGTTAATCATTCAGTAATGCCCTCATTAATTGGCTCATGGGTGGGGGTAAATCTGGGCTTGATCCACAAAGGTGTGCATGACTTGGTTGTCTCAGGAAACCTCATGTAGAAGAACTCTGATTGACTCTGTTCACTTACTTGCTCCCCACATTTTTATTGAGCACTTCATGAGACACCCTTGTGCCCGCCAAAGTTATTTGTACTAGAATATTCTGTCCTTTAATCAGATGTTCCTCATAGGTTTACCAAACAAGATTTATACACACAGAGCAGTATGGAAATTTGCCCAGGTCACCCAGCAAGTAAGTGGCAGAGCTGACATTTGAACCCCAGCACTGTGACTCCCAGAATCCTCCCAGAATTCCAGCCCCTGCACCATAATGCTGTGCTGCTCTAGGGAGAAGCTGTGTGTAGCCTGGACCTGGTAGGGAGAGAGGCCCAGGGCATCTCTTTTGGTGCCAGAGCTTTAGGCTGAAGGCCATTTATTGTTCCTAAGCTCTCCATTTGTGAATTCACCTGTTCACTAACACCTGTAACCCCAAGATGAGTACTTGTAATTTTGAGGTCATCTGCAGACATGCACAGAGTGGTAAAAAATGCATTGTTTCCAGCTGAGTTCAAACAAGGCAATGCTCTACCTTCCTGCTCAGCTCATGTGTCTATTTAATGGCAGATTTTTTGCATTTTTTGCTTTATCTTTTTTTTTTTTTTTTTTTTTTTAAATTTATGATAGAGAGAGGCAGAGACACAGGCAGAGGGAGAAGCAGGCTCCATGCACTGGGAGCCCGACGTGGGATTCGATCCTGGGGCTCCAGGATCACGCCCTGGGCCAAAGGCAGGTGCCAAACTGCTGTGCCACCCAGGGATCCCCATTTTTTGCTTTTTCCTTGATGATTTTGCCATTTTTAAAATGGCCCCAAAGCATAGTACTCAAAGTACTGTCTAGTGTCGTAAACACAAGACCAGATGTGCCTTAGATAAGCTTCGTTCAGGCATGAGTTACAGTGCTGTTGGCTGCGAGTTTGTCATTAATGAATCAATACATATTAACACAAGTGTTTTTATTTTTTCTTTAAGATTTTATTTTTAAGTAATCTACACTCCAACGTGGGGCTCAAACTCAACCTCAAGATCAAGAGTTGCATACTCAAGGTGGCTAGCAACTCTAGCCTAGGTGGCTCAGTAGGTTAAGCGTCCAACTCTTTTTTTTTTTTTTCCAACTCTTGATTTCAACTCAGGTCATGATCTCAGGGTCAGAGGATCAAGCCCTGTGCCAGGCTCCGCACTGAGTGTGGAGTCTGCTTGAGACTCTCCCATTCCTCAGCCCCTCTCCCCCAAATAAAACTAAATAAATAAAAGAGTTGCTTGCTCCACCAACTGAGCCAGCCAGGTGCCCCCAACTAAAGTGTTTCTAAACAAAAATAAAACAAGGTTACGTGCTGATCGGGTGATGTGACTGGGGGAGGAAACAACCCTATTTCCTCAAGCAGCGATGGTTCACTATTCACTAATCAATACTCAGGGCCCTGTGACTTTACAGAACATAACTACCATGAATAATGAGAACCAACTGTGTGCGTGTGTTTGGAGAGTGAGGGAACGTGCATGAGCAAGCCTAGGCTTCCAGAGAGCAGTGTTTCCTAAAGCAAAGACATACTTTGTGCTGTATTACCTGTGTGATTGGGACTTTACCTCACCTGGGGGATCAGGAACTGGACTCCCCAGTCCGACTTGGAATGTAGGACCATAGCAGTCACATGGGAAACAGCACTCCCCACCTCTCCTTAGGTCTTCCCTAATATATTCATCCTCTACCATCTAAAAGATGCTTTTACATGTCCTTTCTTGGCCTTCTTCCCCCTCAGCAAGAAATTGTCTCCCAGAGCAGAGAGAAAGCAGAAGTTCAGGCCAAGCCCTCCTGCCCCACCACATGCACTGCCAGGCTTGCCCTGCAAACACCGTGCCTGGTGCGCCCCCTCCCTCCCAGCTGCAAGCAGCTCTGCTGTCTCCCATTTGTGACAACAGAGCAAAGGCCTGCTCCAGGCTCTCCTGCAAACTACCACCCCATTTATCTCCTCCCTTCTCAGCTGAACTCCCAAAGAGTTCTGTGTTTGCTTCCACCTCTCCCAAGTTTTCATCCCCATCATTCCACTGAAAGCTTTCAATTTGGCCACATCCAGGGCCTGGGAGCATCTGTACAGTTTAGAAACCTAAACCCTTAGCATCCCTGACAGTACTGCTTCCTGCCTTTCTGCCTTTCCCTGGTTTGCTTCTCTGCTCAAATTCTAAATGTTAGGGTGACCCAGTGCACTGCCTTTTATGGTCAGCACTCAGGCCCCAAGGAGATCTGAATCTAACCCATGGCTTTAAATACCACCCTCACCGATGTCTTCTGAATTTTTTTTTAAAAACTTTTTTTTTTTTAAGATTTTATTTATTTATTCATGAGAGACACACAGAGAGATGCAGAGACACAGGCAGAAGGAGAGGCAGGCTCCATGCAGGAAGCCCGATGTGGAACTTGATCTCCAGGATCACACCCCAGGCCAAAGGTGGCGCTAAGCCGCTGAGCCACCCGGGCTGCCCCTGTCTTCTGAATTTGTGCCTTTGGCTTCCCTTTGGAACCTCCGCCTCTGCCTGGGTCCATGCCCCACTATCCTCACTCCTGCTCTGCCTCTTCCTGTGCTGTCAGGCCTTGGCTTTCCACCTACCTGGTTGTGTTTCGTTGTCTTCCTAGCACGCATCCCTTGTTTACTGGTCTGCACCCTGCCACACCAGCATCCCTCACATCCCCACTCAACTCTGAGCATCACCAGAGCAAGGACCTGCCTGTCCTGTTCTCTTGCTGTACCTCTAGTGCCTGCACGGTGCTTGGGACATCACAGGTGCTGAGTGATGTCCAGGTAGGTGACTGAGCAAATCTCAGTGCCTGAAAGCGAACAGGGAAGTCGCTCATACCCGAAAAACAGCCTGTAGCAGGAAGAGTCTGGGCAGGTGTACGCAAGACAGATGCGATGCTCCAGGCAGCAGCAGAGCCTGCCTCAGACATCCAGGCTCCCTGGCCACATCCCAGAGGCCGTCTCCTCGCAACTCAGACATTTCAGACAGGGCCCCTCCCTCGCCCCACCACAGCTTCTGCCACAGGCACCCCCACACCTTCAGAAACACTGGTTTGGAACCTGTTGAGCGCTGTTACTAGTTCAAGTTTCCTTTCCATTTTCAGCATGTATCTTTTTGGAAAAACAAATTATTCAATTGAGTTAGAGTGAGGTTTTGTTGACTTTCAGAAATAGGAATATAACTAAATCCGCTTGCAGACTGCTTGGAAAGCGAACTGGAAGGGCACCGTAACCTCCGGCGGTGTGGGAAACAGGTGTGCCTTCTCCCTGTGGAAGCTCGTTCATGTCTACTGTTTGGCACACTTGACTCAAGTGAGCTACAATTACCATATTTTAATATATTTCAGTAAAGAGAACACCCTGGGGCAGGTCCCGAGACCTGGATTCAATTATTCCATAGAATATAGCAGATGTTTGTTGAACAGGACCAAAAACTTAATCTGAAGGATTCCTAAGTGTACTTGGCTCAGCAATGGGATGATGGTGAGCAAGATGTAGACCTTGCCTTGAAGGAGCTCCAGATCTGATAAGAGACACAGACAAGAGAAAGGTCATTGTGATGGTGCGTAGCACTGGGTACAGTATGGCAGCATGTGACCCAGGCCTCCGGGGTACGGATAGGGCTGGGCTGAGCTCCGGGGTTGCTCATAGCAGTTCTAAGAAAGCAAGTGGAGTAAGGATTAGTAGCAGATGTCCTGTCATGGCCTGGATTACTAGGTTAAGGGAACTGGAGGGAAAACTGAAGGGTGGGGTGGGGGACTGGGGGGGGGGGGCGTGAAGAGATGGGGATTTTTCCACCTTACAGTGCAGAGATTAGATGGGAAGGGGACAAGCTTTTGCAGGAATGCAGAGCAGAGGTGACGAGGGCCTGAACTAGTGAGAGACCCGTGGGACCAGGGAGAAACAGGAGAATTTATAGGACTGGATGCGTTCGGGAGGAATCAGGAATGACAGCAGCAGATCTGTAATGCCAAGACCGGTGATCCAGGAGGTGGAGCAGGCAAGTGAGGAAAGATTAATTCAGCTGGGAGTGTTGCAAGCGGGAGGGTGGGGGGGTGCTGGGGACATGCCCTGCCAGGCTGCGGGGGATCTGGGCTGGAGGTGACCATTTGGGGTCAACAGGCTCCTTGAAACAAGGGGAGTGGGTGGGACCCCCTGGGGAGGGTAGTGGAGAAACACATCTAGGGTACAGCAGAGGGGGGGCCTGCACAGGTTAGTGAGGTCACCAGAACAAGGACAGAGTCGTTTCTGGATGAAAGGACACGGCTGAACTCTGTCCTGGAGTTAGCATCACAGTGGCAGTGTGCTGTAGAGGGCCGGGAAGGAAGTGGTGATGACAGCTCGCTTGAAGAGAGTGGTGTGAGGTGGCAGAAGGCGGTGGCAGGAGAGGTCGGAAGGAGTGGGGCTGAGTGGGAGGGGAGGCTGGGCGTGTCTCAGCACAGGCTGGCAGTGGAGTAAGAAAGGGTCAGGAAGTGGGAGGTGTGAATTTAAGATCTCCTAAAGAGCAGTGACAAGGACTAACCATAGGAGTCAACGGCCAAGGGGGCCGAACTGTCGGGACTGGCTACATTGGCCAGAGCAGCTGAGCAGCCATCCTGAATAAGAAGACCCAGGGAGGAGGGAAGCAGGGGCCACGGTCTTCACTGCAGGAGAGTGTGCATTGATGGGAAGATCAGAGCTCAACCGGCCCCTCCAGTGCCTTGGAGAATTGGGTGATTTTCAAGCTGAGGCCTAAGAAGAGGGAGCAACTTGCTGTGGCCAAACTACTCGGGAAATCACAGCCCGGGGAGTATCACCCAGACATGCTGGGTGGCTGGTACCCATGGGTCTTGCCCGACCCTCCTTCTCTGTGTAGCTGTGCACCTGAGGGGCCCTCCAACTAATCCTATTCTAACTGTTCCTCTCTGTTCAGCATAGTGCTAGCACCTTCCTTAATCTTCTGGGAGGAAAAAAAAAAAGCCATTTTCTGTGTTTGGTTAGGAAACCAGCTCCTAAAAGCACTGGTGATGATGACTTAGATTTTGCTTCTGTCTGGGCATGCTCGATAAGTGTGCTTGGGGGTGGAGGCACCACTGACTGGCACCAGAAGCTTTCTGAAAGATGTGCAGTCAGACTCCAACGGTGAAAACTGAAGCAAGCGATTCTGTTGTGGAAAGAATGGTCATGTATGATGCAATGACTAGTTTACAAAGGGTTTCTTCCTGTTTTCCAGATCATTTTACAAAGAGCTGTTGGTTTTGAGAATTTTGTCCCCTGAAATTCAAATGATCCCTTTCCTATACCCATCTATTTGTGTGTGTGTGTGTGTGTGTGTGTGTGTGTTGGGCGGAGGGTGAGTAATCAGACCCTGGGATTTTCCTATGCTGTGGTCTGTTTTTAAATGTCTTCCTGAATTAAAAGGTCTCATTCTGGCTCTCAGCAATGGCCTCTGAAATATATCTTGAGAGAGAAATGGATTTGGCCTGACATCCTTCCCCTCCCCTAACAGTTGTCAGAAAACTTGGACTGCTTGACACGAGTGGAATTTTTCTTTCCTTTAGATAAATGTGTCACTGTCGGATAGCGTTGTGACAGATGGAAAAATCCTATGTAGGGCACAGGGGAAGGACTGTGAGGGGCGGTCCGGCACGGGTCTTGCTATGAACCCATCTCACCTCTTAATTACTCGTATGCACTTCCTGAAAGAATGTTCCTGTTTGAGTGTCTCAGTAGAGGAGCTCGGGGGACGCCCATCAGGGGCCCAGCGAGCTGCAGCCGCGCTCGGACCCCGCGTGTCCACTTGGGCCTGTGGGTGGGGGCTGCGGACCAGGCGACCACCTGACCAGTTCCCGCCTGCTCCACCCCGCGCCACCGTCCACCCGGCAAATGGGTGTAGCTTTCCCCACTCCAGCCCCCTCACCCCGCCCGCCCTGCGGCCTGACAATGGGACACCTGTTCCCTCTCCCCGCCCCTCCTACTGGCCACGGCTGGTCCTGGGCATCGTCTGGGGCTCACCCCGGAGACTCCGTGCTCTCCCTCTGTGCTGAGACTCCCACACAAACCGAGCGGGGCTCACCCTGCCCTCGGCCTGTTGTCCAGGGAAAGCGCAGCCGCAAGGTTTGCCGGCGCCCCCGCGGGAGAAGGAGGGGGCTGGTGAGCGCGAGGGATGCCCAGGCTTCCGGCCCCTTCGCCGCGCGCCAACCCGGGCTCCCGGGGCCCACGGCGCGCCCAGGAACCGGAGAGATGCGCACGTCTGGCGGCTCCTGCCCCCCGGCGTCCGGCCCGGGCGGTCCAGGCTAGGGCCGGTCCACGCCGCGGGGCCCCCAGGATGGGCCGCGAGCGCCGCCCCGCCCTCCCCTCCCCTCCCTCCCGGCCTGCCGGGTCACGTGGCTCGTGGCGCCCCCACGGGCCAACCACGTGACGGCGGCGCGCCGTTGCCTTGGCAGCGGCTGCGGTGGCCCGCGGGGGCGGGGCGGCCGGCGGGGGCGGGGCCGGGGGAACCCGGCGGGACGCGCGGAAGGAGGGAGGGGGCCGCGCTCAGCGCCCCGGCCGGGCCGCGGGGCCGCAGGGCAGCACGGCCACACCGCCTGCCGCAAGCCCGAGCCGGAGCCGAGCCGGAGCCGAGCCGGAGCCGAGCCGGGCGAGCGGGCGGGGCAGCTCGGTGAGTGCTCGCCGTGGGGGGTTGGCGGGGCGTGGGGGGCACCCCGCCCTGCTAGGGGACCGGAATTGCACCGGGAGACTCGACGAGGGGAGGGGATGGGCTTTCTGTTGGGCCAGCTTGGGATGGGGCGGCCGCGGGGTCGGAGGGTGGCCAGGTGGCCGCAACGCTGCAGGGTCCAGGGTCCCCGGGCGGGTGCGGCGCTGAGGAGGCGCTGAGATCCGGGACGGAGGGCGGGGGCGGGGGCGGGGGCGGGGGCCTAGTGCTGGTCCTGCGGCTACCGAGGCTTCCCTAGGGGAAGGGGCAGAGATGCAGGTGGATGCCCCCGGGAACCCGCCCCGTGGGGGCTGCGGGGGGCCCTCCCCGCGCGGCTGTGACAAAGACAGAGTCAGGAACAGACTCGCCATTGCTCGTGCCCCAGATGTGTAAAGGAAGTTAAGACAGGCAAACCCCAAAACTGTCCCCTGGAACTGTTTCAGACAGGCCTGCCAAGGAGAGCAGCTCGTCTTCAGAGAGCCACCGTTATTCTCCAGGAGCCTTTTTCTGTGACTGCCCCTTATATATAAAAAACAAAAAAACCCTTCAAAGCTCAGGCAGGAGAGCACCTTTTGGAGCCTCTGCCACCTGACAGAAATGTCGATTTCCATCTTGCCCCACCCCAGCCCCTACTCCATCCGGAGTGTGAGGACGGGACTCTGCCTCTCCCTGGGGTAGGGGGAGGAGGACTGGCACAAGGTGGGACCCTGGGGCTGGGACGTTGGGATGGATATGAATCCCGTCCAGGCTGCTCCCTCAGCAGGAAGTGGCCTCTCTATCTCCAGGACCCAGAGGCCTCCTCAGGACCCAGGCTCCCAGCAGCACACAGCCCGCCCTTCTTTCCATTCCCTGCCACTCTGAGGACATCTGCAGGCCCGAGACTGCCTGGCCACTGCCCAGAGGCCTCCCTGTCTGCTCTCCAATGTCAGCCCTGCCCACGCCCACTGATGGTCCTTGGGCTTTCCTCTTCTTCACCCCACACATGCCTTTACCTCTTTGGAGGCTCCCAGGCCCTCCTGTCCCTTAGCCACCATTTCAGCAGTCACCGAGACCAGCCTGACCCCAGGCTGCCCCCTTCACTGTTCCTTCAAAGCCCCTGCAGCCCGGCCCCTCCAGGGAGCCCAGCACAGTCATACTCATACTGCCTGGGCTGCCCCCGGCCCCCCACCTCCCCACATCCTGCCTTCCACCCACATTTCCCTGACCCCCTCTGCAGCCAGCCTTCTGTCATGTTCCCTTGCCTCTTGGAACCCTCCCATGCAGGCAGCCTCTCTTCTTTGAGGGAGGGCCCCTCTTTGCCGGTGCTGCCTTTACTACTAACGTCCTCGTCCCCTCTCCTTGCTCCCCAGTAAGGACATCTCCCTTCCCGAGGCTGAGGCAGCCACCCCCTCCTCTGCTCCCTTGGCTCTCACACCCTCTTCACTAAAGCAGCATTTAGCTCAATAGGTGAGAATCGCCCCCTTAAATTGCTCCCCCATTGGGCAGAGTTCCTTGGAGGGACTCATAGGATCCTCACCATTTTCGTCGTTGATGCCTAAGTAACAAACGCAGCCTGACCTGAGATCCCAGTGAGCATCTGTGCGATGGAGGTTGGAGGAGGGATTCTCTGAGGGGGCAAAGGTTGTGCCTTCCACCCATCCACACGGCCATATGCTGTCCTCCTCATACCTGTCGGCTCACCTTTGTTACATATGGGAAAAGAAAAAAGGAAAAGTGAATTTCCAGATGATGGCATTCTAAATTATTTGGAGTTAACTGATGGATTAGTGAGCAGCGTATCTCTTAATTCTCCCCAAGGGAAGGGATGTTTCAGTGATTGAAGTGCGTGAAAGCAGTGGTGCTGGCTGCAGACACGGGGAAGGGGCAGTGACCAAGGCTCCCAAGTCGACATTCCTAGACATGACCTAGTAATTGGTATCCCCTGGCAGAAATAGAATACAGAACTGTTCCCCAGGGTCCTGTTGGTCAGTAAAAGCTGTACCTCTGCAGCCTGGCAGAGAGCAAAGAGGAAGGCACCCCAAAGAGAGAGCTTTTCCCCAACTGCAGGATCTCCCCATAGAACCTTTTTTAGAGATTGTCATGGGTGGATCAAATCTGGCACATCTCCACAGCCACTGACCATGGGAAGCATCCCTTACCCCCCCACCCCCGCCATGCTCCCTGGGATCTAGGAACACTGATCTGCTCTTAATAGCCTTAAGTAGGCTTTTCATGGGGCCTATGCGGGCCTGAACGTACAAGTTAATATCTGATGCCAAGTGAGCTGTGAGGTGCCTGTGCCCTTGAAGTCTGCCCTACAGATTAATTAGAGCCGATCCGGGCATGCTGCTGCATGGGCCAGCCCCTTGGGCCACATGAAACCGCCAATCCCCGATTTGGATTAGTGGAGATTTGGGTTTAAATTCACAAATCTTGACAGATTGGCCCTTCTGATCTTTATTCTGTGTTACTGTCAAACCAGGTATCTACCTGGGATGACTGCAGACGTCTGTAGCCTCCATTTCTCCGTCAAATGTGCTCCTCTCGGTGGATTTGGTTTTTCCTTTTGCTCACAGTTTCCATTACAGCCTGGATGTGGCTTTCCTTTAGTTACGTAAACCAAGTATTTCTGGGGGTGAACTTCACTGATTAAAATCTAAGTTGGATTTGAGACCCTGCTTGGAAATGTGTTTTTCGTGACTGGCACTTGGGCATGAGAAGCAGTTATTTTGTTTAAGTGTCTTGTGAGGGTAGGGATGTCCCCACTGGAAGATGCCCAGGGTCGGAGAGTTCAGATGTGCTCAGGGTCACACAGTAGGATCAAATCCGGGCTTGGCAACTAGATCCTAGGATCTTGCTGTAACTCCCTGTTCCCTGAAGATAGGGGACAAATTGGAGGATTCGTTCGGTGCTTTTGGCTAACATTGGAGTTCCATTCACCCACAAGGCACACTTGCTTGGAGCCTTTCTGATATAGGATGGAAGGCTGGATTATTAGCTTTGTGGAGACACGATGGATAGTGACCAGGTCGGGGGGTTACTAGAAATGCATTCCTGGCCCTCCTCCCCAGCAGAGGTTCCCCACAATCCTTTGCAGGGCTCAGGGTGCATCATACTCACACCACCTCTGGTGTAGGGTGTATACAGCAGGTCCCAGAGAAAGTTAACTTGCCTGGCTTCTGGCCCTTCCAGGTCTCGGGAACCCTCTGGGATGCCTAAGAGTGTTTCTCTCCTGCCCCCAGCCTGGCTCCCACCATGAGCGCCGAGCTCAACGTGCCTGTGGACCCCTCCACTCCTGCCTGCTCTGAACCGGGCCACAAGGGCATGGATTACCGAGACTGGGTGCGCCGCAGCTACCTGGAACTGGTCACTTCCAACCACCACTCTGTGCAGGCCCTGTCCTGGAGGAAACTTTACCTGAGCAGAGCCAAGCTGAAAGCCTCCAGCCGGACCTCTGCCCTCCTCTCAGGCTTCGCCATGGTGAGTGTAGACACGTGGTGGGGCCTGCCACCTGCAAAGTGGGCTTCTGCTGTCGCCACCCCGTGATGCTTCAGGGAGCAAAGCACTCCCTCTAGGCCCTACTGGCTGCAAGGATGGACCCTTAGAAGGTACCCCCCAGCTCAGCACCTGCGAGGAGGGCTTCTCCGTCAACTGGAGGGGTTGTCTAGGGGCCCAGGAGAGTCCCCAAGCCCCAGAGGCCCCAGGATGTCCCCTTCTGACATTCCCACAAAGCAGTTACCTGGCAGGGAAGTTGAGAGCAATTGAAATAGCTTCAGTGAGGCAGCCCGGTGGTGCAGCGGTTTGGCGCCGCCTGCAGCCTGAGGTGTGATCCTGGAGACCAGGGATCGAGTCCCACATCGGGCTACCTGCATGGAGCCTGCTTCTCCCTCTGCCTGTGTCTCTGCCTCTCTCTCTGTGTGTCTATGAATAAATAAATAAAATCTTAAAAAAAAAAAAAAAAGAAATAGCTTCAGTGTAAAGGAGGAAGGTCCCCATGTCTGCCCCATCCCGGGTACCACCAAACAAGAGTTTGGAAATCTGAAGGATTTGAGTAGTACCGTGGGATGGATTGGGGTTTGCTCAGGGTAGCCCAGCTCAGGATGCCAGTGCCCCTCAAATGTGACCTCTTAGTGATGAAGCAGAGCCTCTGGCCTGACTCCTTCCTGGCTGCCAGGCCGCAGCTTTCCTTGAGTCACTCCCCAGGACAAGAGTCAGTCTCGAGCAGAAGCACGTGCCCTGAGAAGGGCCATGTCACCTGTTGGCTTCAACGCCCTGACCCACATCCCTTCAGGGGATTGTGCCAGAGGCTGAAGATGCCAGGATTCTGAGTGAGAACAACAGGGTGACCACCCCTCTTTCTCTGTTGTTGTATGCTGTGTCTCTCGGGTAGAAATACTTTTTTTTTTCTGTAATGTAAAAAGCGATTGTTATTTTGCCGAAGCCCAGATTGGAGACAGAAAATAAGCTATCAGAGTGACCACGGTGGCTGGGGCCTGCTCACCCATTGGTACAGGCCACCCTTGGAAAACCAAGAGCCTGCGTAGTCAGGGTGTGCAGAGGTCACAAGCTTAGAGGCAATAAGTCTGGGTTGAGGTCTGTAGTTTAAAGCAAAGGCTTTATTTAGGTGTTACGTGGTATTGATTTACTTATTTTTAACATCAAAAGGGTATGATTATATGGTGCACAACTGTGGCTTATGGTGATTTTCTTCCCGTGGTTTCCATCTCATGCAGAAGACAGAATGGTTTCTCAAGCTTAATTTGAAGGAATAGGTGTGAGAAGTATCAAACGTCACTATAAAAATGAGACCTTGTTTTCTGCACCACAGAATTACAGGATTGCATTGTCTGTCTGGCCTGCTCTTATTATTTTTGTGACTCTGGAAAACAAATCATGGGGAGTATCTCATGACCTGATGCAGTAAGACAGTTTCCTTTGTGTGTGGGGCCCAGGTCTTGGAAGTCACTTCTTGTCTGCAGCTGTCTGTTTAGACCCTTGCCTTCCAAGCATTTGGATCTCCAGACTTAGAGAAGCTTCACTGTTTTCCCAGCCAACAAAAGGGGAAGCCCCGATTGGAACCTCCAAAACTATTCATTTAAAATTGGAAAACAAGCCCCGTTCATCAGATTGTAAAACAAAGAGTGAATTCTGGAGGACTAGTTGAAACTTAGTGGCAGCCCGCAGGGTTGTGGTCTTAGAATGAAAATAGTGACCACAGGGGCATCTGCATGGCTCAGCTGTGAAGCGTCTGCCTTCAGATCTCAGGGTGCTGGGATCGAGCCCCGCATTGGGCTCCCTGCTCACTGGGGAACCTGCTTCCCCCTCTGCCTCTGCCCTTCCACCTGCTTGTGCACGTGCACGCTCTCTCTCTCTCAAATAAATAAGCCTTTTAAAAGAAAGGAAGAAATAGTGACCACAGAGTGCAGAGTCCATCCCTTGCTTGGCAATGGTGGTCACAGTTGCCATAATAATTCATTTCTTCAGCATTTATGGATTGTCTCCTCTACCAGCTCCCTTGAGTAGTCCGAGATACATTTCAGAAGCTGTGCAGTGCCCTCACCTTCTCTTCTAGAGGGTTCCTCTCGGGGAGGCTGCCACAGCCTAGTACACACCAGAGATGCAGCCGTAACAGGGAAAACTGGAAAGCCGTAGAAACAGCGTGGGCATGAAGACCAGGGGTGGGGAAAGCAACAGCTCGCCCACTTGACTAGAGTAACTCGCTGCCAGTAGGCCAGGTAATGATTCAGATGGTGGCACAGCTTGGGAGAAACCAGACACATACAGACAGATCGTCCGATGGCGTTCCAGCCACAGACACCGTGGCCGACCAAGGGGCAGGAACGAGAAGCAATGAAAACAGGCACTTTGCTCCGTGGAGCCTCTCCCTTCATGTTATGTATCCCCTAATTAGAATTGCAGAGCTGTCCTTTGGTCCAACAGCAAGCACTTATGCCCAGCCTTGAGCCTGTTTCTTCATGTTTATCGTTCTGCGAACACACAGAACCAGTGATCCGAGGCCTCCTCATAAAACCTTTGCATAAACACACTGAAAAGGCCTTTGGCCTTTTCTCTCCTGAAGGGTGACCAAAACCATTTTTTCTGCTGTAGGCCTTTTAATTATCTTTGCTTACCTCTGTGCCCTCTGTGGTTTACAACCTCCTTCGACTGAGCCATGTCCTTTGTGGTAACAAGAGCCTGCTCAGGCCACAAGGGCACTGAAAAAAGAGCGCCCCTCAGCCTGTGTGGTAGGGCGACTCTCTGTATGGAGCACTCATCACTTCTGAGTTTCTGTTCAGCTGTGGTCCACTAGGACTGCCGTGTCTTCTTTTTACCTACCCAATGTTCCATCTCTGCTGAGAGGATGCGTCTCTCACTCTAGAAGGTGGTAGTTGCTACAAGTAGCGAAATCTTTCTTGTAAAATTTTAAAAATGGGATGTCTTAGGTCTAAGAAGCAAACAGTGGGTAGAAAAACCTTCTTCTGGCTTCTTTCTGCCTTCCCATCCTCCTTCCTTGACTGATCTGGTTTCTTACCTCTGGGTACCCGGAGCCCCAGAGTCCTTGCGAGGCCTAGACTGAACCATCCAGGGAAGTCCACAGTGCTGGGTGGGGAGTGGTGGGGGGGTGCCAGGGCACAGTGGGAGCCAGTCTCCATGGACCAGGTCTCCCCTGGGGGAGGCAAGGCAGGAGCATGCTTCCTAGTCTGTGGTTTGAAAACCCCTTAGAGGGACTCCTGGGTGGCTCAGCGATTGAGCATCTGCTTTCCGCCCAGGTGTGATCCTGGAGTCGCGTGATCCTGGAGTTCTGGGATCAAGTCCCATGTTGGGCTCCCTGCATGGAGCCTGCTTCTCTCTGCCTGTGTCTGTGCCTCTTTCTCTGTGTCTCTCATGAATAAATAAATAAATAAAATCTTTAAAAAAAAAAAAAAGAAAGAAAAAGAAAGCAAGCCCCTCAGAAAGGCTTGCAGTGAGTAGATCCTGCCTTGCTGGCTATTCATTGCCACAGAGATAGGCTGGGGCTTCTGGTTCCCCCTGTGGATCTTTTTTCCTTTTATTTTAAAAGAATTATTTATTTATTAGAGAGAGAAGGAGAGAGAGAGAGAGAGAGCACACCCGAGTAGGGGGAGGGGTACCGGGAGGAGGAGAGAATCTCAAGTAGACTCCCCTGATCAGAGCCTGGATGCAGGGCTCAATCTCATGATACTGAGATCATGACCTGAGCAGAAACTAGGAGTCAGACACTTAACCGACTATACCACCCAGGTGCCCATTTACCTTTTATTTAAAACTAGTTTTTGGGATGCCTGGCTGGCTCAGTCAATAAGACATGTGACTCATGATCTTGGGGTTGTGAGTTAAAAAATTTTTTTATTGTTTAAAATTTTTTTTCTTAAATTTTATTTATTTAACAGTAAGAGAGAGAGAGAGAGAGAGACAAGCAAGGGAGCTGCAGAGGGAGAGGGGGAAGCAGGCTCTCCACTGAGCAGGGGACTAGTGCAGGACTCGATCCCAGGACTCTGGGATCATGACCTGAGCCAAAGGCAGACGCTCAACTGACTGAGCCACCCAGGCGCCTCTGAAAAAGTCTTTTAGTTAAGAAAAAAAATGATAAAAAGTTTTTATTTTATCAAAGTTAATACATGCTTACAGTTTACAAAGGAAAGAGTGCAGGGAGGCTGATAAGCAGCCCCACCCCCTGCCCAGGGGCAGCGCCTCCAGGCCCCTGCTTTCTGAATAACTTTCTCCAGACTGCTGTTTCTAGATTTATCCATTTCTGGACTTAGCTATTGGCGTTGGCTTCCTGTGACTGCGGTGATGACTCAGCTCTTTGCCCAGCCCAGCCCCCTCCCCCAACCCCCACCACCACCCCCACCACCTATGCCCTCATTCCTGTCACCATTCTTGGCATTCAGGATGCGGGTCCTCCCCGGGGCGTCTGGTCTCCACTGCCAGGTATACCCGATGGTCCGTGTGAGGCTGTCCAGGTGTGCAGCTTGGGAGTCTGGGGGCCCCAGGAGCCCCCGTTACTACTTTTCTCTTGTTACCCTTTGAAAGATTAGTGTTTTATTTTTTGAAAAACAGCAGTTCGGTGGTGGAGCCCTGCTGATGCCAGCAGCCAAACCACTGGTTCCTGGCAAGCGTGGCCTTGGTCCTGGGTCAGCACTGGGAAGGCCCCTGGGAAGTGGGGTGAGCCCCCCCCCCCCCGTTCCCCACCCTCTGCTTTAATCTCTCCTGTACCTGCGAGATTCTTCCTTAGCAAGCTGTTCTTTAGCTCAGCAGAAAACAGAAGTTGAAGCGTGTGGACAGCGAGGCGGGCGCCCTGGTACCAGAGCACCTGGCTGAGCCCTGCCCACTGTGCGTTGCAGGTGGCCATGGTGGAGGTGCAGCTGGAGACGCAGTACCAGTACCCCAGGCCGCTGCTCATCGCCTTCAGCGCCTGCACCACGGTGCTGGTGGCCGTGCACCTCTTTGCCCTGCTCATCAGCACCTGCATCCTGCCCAACGTAGAGGCCGTGAGCAACATCCACAACCTCAACTCCATCAGCGAGTCGCCGCACGAGCGCATGCACCCCTACATCGAGCTGGCCTGGGGCTTCTCCACCGTGCTGGGCATCCTGCTCTTCCTGGCCGAGGTGGTGCTGCTCTGCTGGATCAAGTTCCTTCCCGTAGATGCGCGCCGCCAGCCCGGCCCCCCACCTGGCCCCGGTGGCCACACAGGCTGGCAAGCTGCCCTCGTGTCCACCATCATCATGGTGCCCGTGGGCCTCATCTTTGTGGTCTTCACCATCCACTTCTACCGCTCCCTGGTGCGCCACAAGACTGAGCGGCACAACCGTGAGATCGAAGAGCTGCACAAACTCAAGGTGCAGCTGGACGGGCATGAGCGCAGCCTGCAGGTCGTGTGAGGGCGTGGTGCCCCGGGCAGAGGCCAGTGCTGCCGCCACCATGGAGCCCACCAGGATTGACTGCCTGTCTGCCTCCCAGGAATAGCACCACTGTGACACTGCCACAGAGTTCGAGACCAAAGTCGTATCCCCTCCTCCCGTCTGAATTCCGGAACACCCGGCCCGGGTGATCCTCCCGCAGAAAATAGAAATTTGTAGTAAAAAGAGAGACTCGGTTGCTAAGAGCTTAGAGGGGGGAAAAAAAAAAGCCTGGGGCCTGGGGATTTCCTGCGGCAGGAGACCCGGCTCCAAGCAGCACATGGTTGTCACAGGCAATCTCAGCAACGTGGAACCAGCAGCCGGGAGAGTCGGGGGAGGGCTGAGAGTTTCAGAGAAGGGCTTGCCCTGTGACACCTGAGGTGGGTCTTGGGGCAGCAGGGGGGCCCACAGCTTGGCCTGGTGCTTCCCTACCCTGTCCTGGGGGGAATAGGTGACCAGGCTTCCAGGGGAGAGGCAGGAGCCTGGATCAAGTGTCTGCTTGGCAGGTGAGGGCAGTGCTCAGGCCCAGGGGGAGACTTTCAAGGGTGGAAGCCTGGCAGGGCTGGGGAGGCACGTCTGCAGGCATCCCGTGTGAGATGCCCACCTGAGGAGACTTTTAACTGAGGGGTGCTCTGAGGTACACCAGGCTCAAATTCCCTCTTCTAGCCAGCCTGGAACCCTGGTCACGTTGACCCAGCAAAGCCACCAGGTTGGGGAAAGGGCCCACAGTCCAGAGGCCTCTATCTTTGGGTTACAAGATGGCCTCTGAGCCCCAAGCAACTGCCCCTCCATGCTTCGGCTGCCAAAGGTACCTGCCTGTGACCCCAGGTGGCAGGAGGGCACAACCTGGGGGACTTTCTGTCTAGATGAGGCCTTTGGCCTGAGCTGGCCAAATGCAGCAACCACAGGGAGGACAACACCCCACATAACGCTCCCCTGCAGGGACCCGCAGTCTTCTCAGCCACATGCAGGGGCCCAGCTCACACATTTCCATGGCCATGTGCAGGGTGGGCTCAGATGTTCTCACTGGACCTGAGCTCAGGTTCTTGGGCTGTGCACATATATATGACAGCTCAGCCTATCGGTGAGCATGCCACACCCCGAGCTGCTTTTAAAAACCATGTTTACCACATCAGCCAGCAGCAGCCTTGAGAGGGAGCCTTTGTTTTCATTGTCATCAGGCGTCATGCTCTGATGGCACCTCTGTGGACTGCTCACTCTGTGGGGTCTGGGTTGCCTATGCCAAGAAATCCTGGCTAGCCTGGCTGCAGCTGCTGGGAACATGACATACTGTGGAGGTCATAAACCTTAACACATAACCAAAATGCCAACTGTCTGGGCTGTCTGGGAGCTGTGCCGGGAGTCACAGGTGTAAGTCGGGACATCATGGGAGCCTGGGCATCGGGTTCCCTGGAGCCAGACGAGAGCCTAGCACCTTTCTTGGGCATGTTCCTTGCCTTCTGCAGACCTCTGTCCTTGCTTGCTTGCTCTCTAGTGCATGTCTGTTCTTTCCTGGAGCTTCGCTGAAAAGGCTTGTCTGGCTTCTTATGTACTCGCTTTGTGTCCACGTCACTGTGAGACAGCCTCCCTGTGTCCTGGCAGGGACGAGACGGGCTGGCTCCTCTTCACAGCTGGGAGCGGGCAGCGGGCCCTTCCTCTCCCTGAGCCTTTTGAGAGGGGCTGTCTTGTGCCCCTGCCCCAAGTGTGCCAGACGTGCCAGGCTCCCCAGACTGGAAGGCACCCCCCAGTGCCAGCTGGGTGCCTGTTAATGCTTGCTCCGCAGGCAGCTCTTCCGGCCTCGCCGCACAGGGCTAGTGGCTGGGTTACCTGTGACGGTGCCACCTGGGTAGGAAAGACGCCGCATCTGTGTTTTTAACGCTGATTAGGAGAATGTAGTTCTTGTCCTCTTTGATCCAGAGTGATCTCCCAGCTCCCAGGGCACGGGGCAAGTGGAATTTGTGGGAACAGACAGGACCACGGGTCTGGGGACTGGCGGTCGGAGAAGAATCTCAGGGCAGCCCCGGAGCTTCGGGGGAGATGGAGGATCAGCTGCAGACAACTCAGCGGGGCAGGCTGGAGGGTGGGTGGAGAGACAGCAGGTTACAAGCTGGAAAGGGGGTTTCTGAAGGTTTAAGCCGATTGTGAAGGTTCCAGGCGCAGTGGCCACAGAGCGGAGGCACCGCGCACGCCACCCGGAGCCAGCGAGGGCTTGCCCTATTTTCCTCAGAGCAGAGCCTGCCTGGTGCTCAGGAAACAAGCGCCCGCAGATACGCTGAGGCCCTTTCCAAAGTGGAACACAGTCTCCATTTAGTACCTGACCAGAAGTTCCAAAACTCCGGCGTTTCTATTTTAGAAACTGCGAGGGCAGAATGTATTCTAGTGTCTTCTAGGAAAGTGTGTTGAGGCGAAATCTGTGTGAGTCTGAGTGCATCAGGGCTCGGCAGAAGTGGTTACCTGTCTCGTGCTGATTCATTCGTTATGTGTGACACTGGAGATCACATGTGGTGTGCACAACTCCTGTCCTGTGTGGGGGGTTTGAAAACAGTCACCCTGGATTGAACTGAATAAACCAGTGAAGCTGTGAAGCGCCCTCTCTGCTCTTGGCGGAGCGCCGTGGACAAAGGTGACAGGTGGAAGCCCCTGGCTCCTCCCCAGTGTCAGCGCATCCTGGAAGGCAGACTACTACTCCTGCAGCCCCTCCTGCCTCCTCCTGATTGCTGGTCACAGGCCTCAGGTCTTAACAAGCTTCCCAGGCAAGGGAGTGGACTTCTCTGGAGTGGGCTGGCAGGGTGCTTGGCCCCAGACATGCAGGGAGGCTCCCTCCAAGGGGGGCCCCGAGAGAATGGAGCATCTCTGCCTGCTGCTTCCCTTCCCCAGCGGGACTCTCTCTTTCTAGAAACACAGCAAGGGACAGCCCCACAGGTGGCTGAGTGCCAGCAGAGCCTGTCTGAACAGGATCAGCTTGAAGGTCCCCATACCCTCCAGGTGAGAAGCCACTGAAGCTCTAGTCCCGTGGTGCCTTCTTTATCCCAGGTACTTGTGGCGCTGGGGTCAGGACCGGGGTCCAGCCAGGCAGCAGGAATCCCTCCCTCAGCCTAGTGACACTCACAAGAAGCTGCCAGACATTCTGTTTTGTAACTGTTATCCATTGAGGCCCCCATCTAGGAAAGGATGTCTCTTATTATTTTTAACCTGCAGCACTTCAGCCTAAGAGGCTCCTAGGAATCAGGTATGCCAAGCAGCCGACACCACTGCATGGACAAGGCCTGCCAATCTGTTGTGGGGGGCACATGCCCCTCTGCTCAGGAGGAGCACATCCCAGAAGGTCTGGAGAAGGGCTGGGTTCAGCACAAAGCCCGTGTCGAGCAAGTCCACTCCACAGCCATTTCCCCAGCGAGTGCAGCCAAACCATACAAGGCTGTCTTGACTCACATGCCTCCTGAAGGTGGAGAGGTAGGGTCCACAGAGCCCTGGGTGGGGCCCCTTGGGGCAAGCGGCACAGGACGGCGCTGAGATTCTTCACTAGGCCCATTTACAACCTGCTGAACCCTCTTTCCAGCTCCTGGTGTCTGTGGGTCCCCCCCACAGTTACTGGGAACACAGTATAGACAGGTTCTACGTGAGCCTCAACAGGAATAACCCAGAGGATGCTCCCTAGACAGAGCTCAGCATCCTCCTGCCCAATGGGACCGCCTGGGCCTCCCTGCCCCCAGCTCCAAACAAATAAAGGCCCTGAGTTTCCTTACAGTCTTTCAGAGCAGGACAGGCTGAGTATCAGCTGAGCTCCCCTGACTGATTCTGAAAGGTGGTGCAGGAGGCCACCCTGAGTGGATACATCCACATTAGTACGTGCCTGTAAGGCCCATCTCTCCTCATAGTCAGAGACTGCCAGAGCATTAGGACAGAATGGTCTGCCCGCGTATCTGTTGTTCACGCAGAGCGAACTGCAACCTCAAACATTGTACCCCTCAGGCTGTGGCTGAACCACCCCAGCTGGGGCCTTGCCCAACGCCAACCTAGGTGGCGGCATGAGCAGTGGATGCTGAGGTGGGCACACTGAACCAGATGCTCTGCAGATTGTAGCTTCAAGGACAAAGTTGGGGCCACCAACTTGGCCGTGACATGATGCAGCATGTCCCAGTGTGTGCTCTGCGGACTGCATGGACCACGGCATGGAGTGGGGCCTGAGGTGCGCTCTGCAGGGCTGTAGGAGGGCCCCACTGTCAAATGTCTGCCAAGCACTGGGTGATGCTGTGGGGAGATGGGCTGCTTTGCCGAGCGGCTCTCCCGGCCTTCGTAGGCCTCTCCCCCACAGGTCTGGGTGTGCAGCATTTCCCAGACACACATGTCAGCACAGCATCTCACAGGCTCCACACACGGGTGCTCTAAGGCCCAGCCTGTCAGAGCATAGGCTCCCCACAGGCCCCCAAGAAGTAGGCCACCAGGCTTGCAAGCCCACCGAGCTGCTCATATGCAACAGGACTGGCTGGAGCTCCAGCCAGGCCTACATCTGAATGCCCAGTGAGGGCCCCAGAGCAGGGTCGGCGAGGGTCACAACTCTGGGAAGAAGCCGTCCACCCTCCTGCTCCAATTGAGCTCACCTGCCCTGTAGCTGGGCTCATTCAACCACTAGAAACCAGCGGCCTCTCCACAGGTCTCGAGAGTGATGCCACTTCACAGACAGTGTATGGCAGCCAGTGACTGCCCCCCACCTGACTGCTCATAGAAGGTTCTAGAATGACCGATGACCAATGGGGACCATGAATTTTCCTGGGCTATGATGGGGCCCTGGTCCCAAAGTTTGGCGCTGAGCATGTGGCTGGTGAGTGTATTTTCTCATAAGCAGCAGAAGAGGGCTGGCCACCAATCTAGGTGAGCACCCCACACAGCACCAGTGTCAAGTGAACATCGTGCTTCTCCCTAGGGCGGGGAAGGAGGTGGGACCAGACTCTCAGGAGACCTCTCTCCTCACTGCCTCCCACACCTCCTGGGGGTCAAACGTGACCCAGGCAGAGCCCAACTCAGAGGCTGTCACCAGCTCTGCAGGCTGAAATAGTAACTTTCAATCTTCTGTCAATTCTGTTCTCCAACTCACTTCCCAAATCAAAGGACTGGAGAATGGGGTATCAGGGAACTTCATTAAGGGAGGGATATAAAGGAGGAAAGGTGGTGCCAACACGTTTAAGCTCAAATGATCCCACTGCCGTCAAACTGTGACAAGCCAGCCACACAGGCGGCCACGGCACAGGTCAAACAGGACCTGAGGCGCGTCCCATCACAACTGGCTCCCAGGCAGGGCCCATACTGTCGTGGTGTCAGGATGCTAAGCAGTCTTCTCTTAAAAGCTAGAAGCTGGGGAGAAAGACCCCGAGCTGGGCACCTGGCCAACAGTCGACCCTGGAGCCGGTGCCAGCTCCTGTCCCTGGGGAGGTGGCTTACATAGGTCTCCCCTGAAAGGAGAGAGAGATCTGCAGGAGTTCCTGCCCTAGTTCTTGCTGCCTCCCGCCGGGACAGAACTCGGCCGACAGCTCCCTGAAGGTGGCGCACACGCGGCGGGCCTCGATGTGTCTGCGGTGGATGGCGTGTTTCCACTGGTGCCGCGCAGCGCCTGTGAGCACGAGCAGGGAGCGGCGGGGTAAAGGGACGGCCACTTCCACCTCCTGGCACAGCACGGACCTGCTGGGGGCCATCACGCCCTCCACCAAGGCCTCCGGAAAGCCGGAAGGAGCAAGACAGAGCAGCAGGCTGCCGGGTGCCTCCCGGGACATGGACAGCACAGTCGGGGACAGGAGGTTGAGGCTCACCAGCCGCTCCCCCCACAGCCAGGCGTCATCCAGGTGGGGGTCGATGGCCGAGCCCCGTTCGGGGCAGTAGTCCAGGTTACACTGCTCCACCGGCCGGAAGTCCTCCAGAATGGGGTATAGGGCCATTCTCCGCACCACGTCCCGGCTGAAGCTAGGGAGGCCTCTGAAGCCAGTGGTCTTTAGCTTCTGTTTCCGAAAGTTGACTTTGGGGCCGTAGTCCTGAAGGGTGAGGACAGAGAGGAAGTGGAGAAACGTCTGAGTTTATGGGGATGGCTATCACAGACCAGGTCTGGAGAATCTGATCGCGGTGACCAAGACAGGCAAAACTGCCTGACTCTGTGGATCAGGATCTGGCTCTCCAGCAGCAGGAGGCCAGCATCAATGACAAATAAACAGCAAACACTCTGATGTTGATAAACACTAAGGGAAAAAATAAAGCATGGAAGGGGGGATGAAGTGCCCCTGAAACCAGAGGGAGAGACAAACAAGGCCCGGGGACATGATACCAAGGGGTTGGGAGGTGGGAAGAAAGAGTAGCAAGGGAGGGAGGGCTAGCCCAAGGCAGCCTCAGCAAGCGGTCAAAGCTGGGATCACTAGGGCTTGAACCACAAGAGAGAAATTAGCATGTGGCCCAGCAATTCTACTCCTGGCCACACAGACATATGCCCCTGAGTGTTCACAGCAGCCAGAAACCCAAGAAACGACCCACTGTCCACAATCAGACGAGTGGGTGAGGCGGTCGTGGCAGAGCCATACGACAGAGCACCATCCAGCCACAGATGCCACACAACACTGACACAGGCTGCCGACGTTGTGGTCAGTGAAAGAAGCCAACATGAAGGGCCACGTGTTATGTAATCCCATTTACATGAACTGTCCAGAGCTGGCAAATCCAGAGGCAAAGTAGATTAGCAGTTGCCAGGGGCCAGAGGAGCAGGGAGGGACTGCTGCTAGGTACAGGTTTCCTTGGGGTGATGGGCACGTTCCAGAAGCAGGCACTGGACATGGCTGCACGTTATGAATATAGCAAAACAAACCATACAGTTTAAATGAGAGAATTTTACGATTAGGGAGGAGCTTTCTAGAATACTCCTCAGACTTGTGACCCAAGGGATGTCCATTTATCCACCAATTCCTGCCCTCTTTGGGTCCCCCCACCCCCAGTGGAGGGTGGTGCTATCTGGTGCAAATGTCTTTCTCCTTCCAGCTTTGGCATGAGCACGGCTCAGAGTGGCTCCCCCCAACCCAGGCAGCAGCAGGCAAGGGAGGAGGGCTGGAAGAGCAGGGCACAGAGGGACGTGACTTGGAGGGGGCTGCCTGGAGCAGCAGGGAAAGGCCTGGCGGATCTGTCACAGAGCAGCAGGTCCACCTGAGGAGGGGTCCTCTCCAAGGCAAGCTGACAGAAGGAGGGTGAGGGCCACAGGAGGCTCCCACAGGAATCCTGGTGGCAGAACCAGGGGCTGGGACCTAGAGGGGGGCCGTGGGGGTGGCTGGGTTTTCAGATTCCGGGTATGTGTGAAGGGAGAAAGTACACAGGGACTACCAAGGAGAAAGAGAAATCTGGAAAGCTCCATGCTTTCCGGCCAGAGCAGATGGAAGATGGAATTTGCCGAGATGGGGACATGGCAGGGTTGCAGGGGCGGGCCAAGACCTAAAGCTCAGTTAGGATCTGGCAAATATGGGAAGCCAGTTGGAGACGTGAGTGTGGGAGTTGCAAGCGCATGCACAGTGTCAGAGCCGTGACTCATGGAGCCCGGCAAGGCAGTGTCTGGAAAAGGAGAAGGGGCCTGAGGACTGAGCCTGAAAACTGGCCATTAGGTGAGGGTGCAGAGGTTGGGATGGAAGTGGTGCGGGTGCTCAGCGGGGTGCTCAGCGGGATGGGAGGAGAGGCACTGAAGACAATGAAGGAGCCCTCCAAGGAGCTGGGCTGCAGGGGTGAGAGGTGGAGCCTGCGGGTGGTCTGGTGGGAAAGGTCCAGCTGAGGAACAGGCGATGTCAGGGGCAGAGGGGAGCAAGGTCGGACAGCACCTTCTGAGCCAGGGCAGGGAGAGAAGGCCTGGGTGGGGTGAGAAGCGCACCCCCGCACAGAGAGGCCTGGCTGTCAGCAGAGAGACAGCCAGAGAGCTGGGGGAAGGGGAAAGGTGCGGGAGGAGAAGCCACAAGGGGGCCGTCCTAGAGGACACTGGGGTGACCTCCGGGGCAGGACAGCCCAGCTTGGGCTGGACAGCCAGGCCCGGGAGACCACCTGCCACAGGAGGCAGACCTGACCGGGGCTGGGGTTTGGTGGAAGTTGTAGGATGGTGAGGGGCCACAGGGCACAGGAGCACCAGAGTGAGTGGTGTGATGACCGGCCTGGCACCAAAGGTCACAGAAAGGAGAGGGGACAGGAAGGGGAGGGAAGAAGAGAAGGCATCCGTTGCCTGGCCTGCAGGTCCTGGCAGACACAGCTGCAGGAAAGAAGGGCTGCGATCCCCGACAGAGGGGAGGTCTAGGACTTGGGGGCCTGAGGATCTCGAAACTGATGGGGAGAGGACTTTGGCAGGAAGGTGACCGGCGGCCTTCTAGAAACCCTCCAAGCTGAGCATCAGTCTGCCCTCAGCTGGATGGCCCCACCTCACGTCTGGGGTGTCTGGTGAGGAAGCTGAACAGGCCACGCCTGCCTGTGCCCCTTCCTCCAACACACCCCATGCACCACTCCCCTGGCTGCCCAAACCTCAGGGACAGGGGAGCTGACCCCCCTAGTGGCCTTGAGATGCTGTGGCCACAGGGAGAGGTATTGGGAGGAAAGTGAGCAAAAGCACGCAGGGCAGGGAGTCTGAGGGGCCCAACGGGGGGAGTCCTCTCTGACCAGCCAGCCTGGCCCTCCCCTCCTCCCCAGCTGCGGCTGGCCTACCTGCTTTCTCCGTCCCGACTGGGAGAGCTTCCAAGGCTCACGGTCCATCAGCTGCACCATCTCGGCTTCCTCCTCCTGGGTCACAAAGTCCTCGATCAGCGTCACACCAGGGAAGGGGAAGGCCCAGCCTTCAAAGTCAGACTCCTCGGCCCCCACGGCCCAGCCAGTGTCAGAGTAGTAAATGAAACGGTGCGTTTTCTGCAAAAGAAAGATGAGGGACTTGGAACCACTGAAGCCCTTCCCCCGCCCAAGTGTGTGCCTTCTGGAGGCCTCCTCGGGGGCAGCCCACCGCACAGGGGTTCTCTGAAGCCACTTTGGAAAGCAGCTGGAGTCCAAAGGGAGGCGGAACCCCGGCCTGGGGCTGCCTCTTGAGAAGGGCCCTCTGCCCTGGCCTTTCTCTCTTTCTTCATCTTATGTGGGAAGAGCATCCATGTAACCACTATCTGTTCTCCATTTTAAAAATGAGGTGACCTGGGCCAAGCAAAGTTAAGGAACTAGCCTAAGGCTGCAGAGCTGGGGGCTGCCTGTGAGTCCTCACCGTCCTGGTGTCGCTGTGGGGTGTCTAAAGGATAGGACCCCGGGGCTGTCCAGAGGGCGAGCTTGCTGGGCAGCTGTGGGGCAGACGCCGTCTCTGGGGCAGGGATGACTCTGGGCCCTGCCTCTGTGGCTGTGGAGGCACTGTCTGAATCTCCTTTCCCAAGAGAGAACTTGCCAGTCATCCTCGAGGAGTGCCCAACTGACAACCTCCTGCTGTGGTGCCTTCCTCGCCCTGCCTCAGGTTTCAGGCTGAGGCCATCCTAGTCCCACGCAGCCCCCAGCCAATGACTTAGCACAAGTCTGGCTTTTTATACCCGACTCGGGACTCACTTATCAGGCAGTCTGAGGCCCACCCTGTCCAGTTAATTCTGCTTTCTCCCCCTTTACGTTTCACGACCACTGCTATCCACTTCATCTGTGAAGCAACGTGTCCTATGTCTTCTTGCACCTCACACGAACACATTAAAACCAGGGAGTCATCCAGTACCTTCTGCTCATCCCACAACCAGCAAGTTGGACAGATGCTACCCCCACGCCCTTGGTCGTAGGCAAAGTTCAGACTTTTGGCACTTCTCAGGCTTTAATTGTGGCAAAATATGTGTCATATAGAATTTGTCATCGTCACCACCTTTAAGTGTATGGGTCAGTGTTAGGTACCATCATATTGTTGTGCCCCCACTCCCCCTCGCTAAGACTCTGTCCTCTAAACAACTCTTCTTTCTTTTCCCCAAGTCCCAGGCACCTGCCGTTCTATGAATTTGAGTCCTCTGTGGACCTCACATAAGTGGAATCCTGCAGTATTTATCCTCTTGTGACTGACATTTCAGTCAGCATAATGATCTCAGGATCCATTCATGTCCCAGCAGGTGTCAAAATGCCCTTCCTTTTCAAGGCACATAATATTCCACCGCGGTCAGTATGCCACATGTTGTTTATCCGCCATCCACTGCTGGACACTTACGCTCGCTTCCATATTGTAGCTGCTGGGAACAGCGCTGCTAGGAATGCTGCTAGAACGTGGGCGTACAAGTATCTCTTCAAGTGTCTGCTTTCGATATTTCTGGGTGTCTACCCAGAACTGCTGGATCACACAGTAATTCTACTTTTAGTTTGCTGAGAAATCACCAGACTGTTTTCCACAAGACCTTCCAAGCTTTCGCCAAGGACGCTCTGGCAGTTTCTGCACTGGCTTCCCAGGCTCCATACCTTCCAATCTGCTTCCCCCCCATTCCCGGGATCTTTCTAAAGATCACGTGTAACTTCCTTTAAAACCCTGAGCGGCTGCTGGAGGCCCTCAGGACAGGTCTGGCCTACCCAGGGACCACACACGGAGCCCCCCGTGGTCAGGACCCCGCCCCTGAGGCATCCCGCTCCTCCCAGACCCCTGCCCAAGCAGTTCCCCCGGCGGGAACGCCCAGGCCGGCCGCAAAGGCTCGGAGTTCTTTTTCATTAATTAGTTGGAATTCATTTCCTGCTTGCCCACTCCGGCTCAACGGCGTCTAGGACACTTTGCCCTGCCTGGTTCTCGGCATCCGCTTCTCTTTCCGGGTGGTCTCCCCTCTCCCGCAAGCTCCCAAGCCCCAGACCTGGGGGCTACGGGAGGTCTGCCGTCACACTCCCCCCGGGGCTCAGAGGGGAGTTGTGGTAGGACAGCACGCACTTCAGCCCCCTCCCCGCTCCAAGCCCACCCCCCCAAAGCGCTCGTCTCATCCTGCAACGGCCCTCCTTCCCCCGCGAGGGCCCCCGACACGGGTTGATCCCGGGCCAGTCTCCGTAGCCAGTCTGGGCCTCAGTTTCCCCATATGAAGAAGGGAGTTGTGGCACGGCCCCTCCCCCAGCCCTCACCTGCGGGGGGTGCTGCCAGGGCGGGTCACCTCCGCGCTGCCGCTCGCAGATCAGACAGGTCCGGATGCCCTTGCAGCCACATTCCCGGAGGACCTCGGGGGCCGCCACCGCCGCAGCCGCCATCGCCCCGTCCTGGCGGCCAGGGCGCAGGCGCGGGGCCGCGCGGGCCGCTGGGAGTTGTAGTCCGCCCGCGAGGCACGAGGTCCGCGGGACCACTTCCTTCCGGTCGTCGCTAGCTACGGGCTCGCGCGCCGCCGCCTCTAGAGCTTCGCCGGCGGCAGACGTTCGCGTCGGTTTACGGGCGGTACGGACTCAACCGGACGCCGGTGCCAACGACCGGCCAGCGCGGGCCGCTCCTCCTCGCCATGGGGCCCCTCTCGGCGCGGCTCCTCATGCAGCGGGGGCGTCCCAAGAGCGACCGGCTGGGGAAGATCCGGAGCCTGGAGTAAGAGGCGGGCCGGGGGCCGCCGTCCGGGGCCACACAGCCCACCCCCAGGGCCTGGGTCGCCGGCAGGTCGGGCAGAAAGGCTGGGACTCTTGCCCACTCCCTTCCCGCCCCGTTATCGCCCTGTCGGCTAGTCGGCGTCTCCAGTCACTCGGGCCAAGCGCCGAGCTCCCGCTAAGAGACGGGCGGGCGGGGCCCGGGGTGGCCTCTCCCCTGAAGGGCGCCCGGGCTGTAGGGGAGACAGTTCTGCAGAAAGGGTATTAAGCAGCCTGTCGAGCTAGTTCCTGAGGCCCTGGGCAGCACAAAGGAGCCCCCCTAGAGGATCGGGGAGAGCGTCCTGGAGGGCCAGCTTGTACGCAGTTGTAGTTAAAAGATTTTAAGAAGGAAAGGCTGTGCGTGCACGAGAATCTCTGCTGAGAAAGCCCTCAGGCACCCAGGACTGCCCCAGGTGTGAGGTGGGAGGCCTGGCTGCGTCCTGAGCTCTCCCCGTCTGCCCCCAACCAGTTTGTCGGGGCTGAAGCTGCTCTCAGAGCACTTGGACCCCAAGCTCCTGAGCCGCCTGAAGCAGCTGCAAGAGCTGGACCTCTCCAACAACCAGCTGGAGACGCTGCCCGCCAACCTGGGCCTGTCCCACTTGCGTGTCCTCCGTTGTGCCAACAACCAGCTGGGGGACGTCACTGCCTTGTGCCAGTTCCCGCAGCTCGAGGAGCTCAGCCTGGAGGGCAACCCCTTCCTGACTGTAAGTGGGGGCCCCCACCTGCCTCATACCTAGGGCCAGCACCCTGTGGGGCCACAGCTCAGAGTTGGGGTGACACTGAGCCATTCTCCCTCTCCCCCCAGGTCAGTGACAACCTGAAAGTCTCCTTTCTCCTGCCCAAGCTCCGTAAGGTCAATGGCAAGGATGCTTCCTCCACCTGTTCTCAGGTGGAGAACCTAAATCGGGAGCTGACCAGCAGGGTGAGGGGGCCGGCAGGTATCTCTGGTGTTCGGGAGCACTCAGGGCCCTTGAGCGAGTGATCGAATTGGACATTTGGAGGACCCTGAGCGGGGTTGACAGGGGCTCTCTGCAGGGGACACTGAATGGCGCTCATGTCCTATCCTGACATGTTGCTCTGAGCCTGGCCATGGCGCTTGGCCTCTTGCCCATGGAGGTCCTCTCTCAGGGTGTGTGGGCAGGGCCCAGCCAGCGAGGCAGAGACACTTTCACAGTGACTGGACCCTGTTATTCGGGGCAGTTTCTCTCATGTGGGCGTGGTTTAGGTTTGTGCACGCTGCCCCCAAGACAGCTGTGGCTCATGGAGGCTTCCAGGATGCGGTGGAGTCATCTGTGGCCATAAGATTGGAGTCAGGGGTGCCACAGAGGGTCCGAGACATCTGGGGTGGACTGGGCTTGAATCTGGTCCCTCTTGTACCAGGTCACAGCTCACTGGGAGAAGTTCAAGGCTGCACTGAGCCCAGAGGAGGCAGAGAAGGCCCAGGCCGACTTTGTGAGGTCTGCTGTCAGGGACGTCCGCTATGGGCCTGAGTCCCTCAGCGAGTTCACCCAGTGGCGGGTATGACCTCACCCTGCTATGCTGGGAGTCGGTTCTCCCCACTCCTCAATGGCTTCCATGCCTTCAGCTGCCCTAGAGGTCTCTGGCCCTGAGGGGTGGTGGAAAGTGGGGTGGGTCAGGGAAGGCAGCTTACTCTGGAAGCCAGGGCTCCCTCTGCCCTGGGCATCCAGAGGGGCCGGGGCCCCTAGGTCCATACCCAGCGTCCTGCTCTCTTGGCCCCACGTAGGTGCGGATGATCTCTGAGGAGCTGGTGGCCTCTGGTGGGATCCAGGTGCGGGAGGCAGACGTCCCAGAGAGACCTCCAAAAGCCACAGCTGCCCGGGAACCCAGGGTAAGCGTGGTCCCATGGAGCCCACAAGGCCTGCCTTGGCCTTTCCTGCCTAAGGAGACTGTAAGGAAAGGGGGAATGGGGTCCTGGAAACAAGCCCAGGAGATGGCCTCTGATGCCTGAGCTCTTTTGCACTGACCCTGGGCCATGTCTTGTTTTCTCCCCCCATGGGAGGGTGCAGCCCAGCCTATAATGCCGAGGACGCAAGCCCTGGGCAGATGGGCCCGTGGTCCCTAGGCCCTCAGGCCAGCCCTGACCTTCCATAGGCCAAGCCCGTGGCCTTGAAACGGCCGGATGACACCCCACTCAGCCTGTCTCCCAACAAGCGGGTGTGTACCTCTTCCTCGTCGGCCCACGTCAAGGGCTCTGATGGCAGCCAGGTAAGCTAGCAAGGGGGCAGGGAGCAAGGCCTGGGGCAGCTGTGACCCCCCACTGCCCCCCTCCCCCACAGCCCACCCTGGAGCCCCTGCACTTTCTACAATGTCACAGCAAGAACAACAGCCCTCGGGACCTGGAGACGCAGCTCTGGGCCTGCGCCTTTGAGCCAGCCTGGGAGGAGGGTATGTCTTTGGTGGGCAGGCAGGGCAGGGCAAGACCACGGGGAAGGAGCAGAACGAGCTATCTAGACTGGGCGCCTGGGAATGCTACCTGCAGGGGTCAGGGGCTCAGTGAATGGGGGACCTGGGAGAGACCGCCTACAAGGTGTTGTAAGGACAGGAAGAAGGAGCTGCAGGGGCAGACTTCACAGAATGTTTTTATTGGGCTGATCTTCAACACAGGGCAGGCGGGGGCCACGTCTCAGACGGTGGCCACGTGTGGCGGGGAGGCCGTGTGTGTGATAGACTGCCAGACAGGCATCGTGCTGCACAAGTACAAGGCGCCTGGCGAGGTGAGTGCTGGGGCCTGGCTCCTGCACAGCCGGGGGCACAGTGCTAAGGTTGGGGGTCCAGACTCGGCCCCTTGGTGACGCCCGTGCCCCCTGCCCCCATAGGAGTTCTTTTCAGTGGCCTGGACAGCCCTGACT
Organism: Canis aureus; assembly: GCF_053574225.1. Classification (NCBI taxonomy): domain Eukaryota; kingdom Metazoa; phylum Chordata; class Mammalia; order Carnivora; family Canidae; genus Canis; species Canis aureus. Next base: position 70,349,369 of record NC_135618.1, read on the forward strand.
GTGGTCACGCAGGCAGGCCACAAGAAGCGCTGGAGTGTGTTGGCGGCTGCAGGCCTTCGGGGCCTGGTTCGGCTGCTGCACGTGCGAGCTGGCTTCTGCTGTGGGGTCATCCGGGCCCACAAGAAGGCCATTGCCACCCTCTGCTTCAGCCCCACCCACGAGACCCATCTCTTCAGTAAGACCCTCTCCCACACACCTGAGACATTCCCAGCACCCTGTCCTGCAGCCTGACACCTCAGTATGCCCTCCCTGGGATGCCAGGGAGGTCCTGGGGCTGGTGGCCTTCACACCAGGCCACCAAGGTCCACTCTGGCCATGGTAGAAGCAGCATGGCATTGGAGACAACAGATCAGGCTTCAGATCCTGGCCCTCTTACCCACCCCACCAAGTGTGGTAAGCCCGAGAAGGGGTATGTGAGCAGAGGCCTGCAAAAAGATGGCTGCCTGGCATGGGGCGTGGTGAGGTAGGGATGGGTGGCCTATGAGTCTTGGGTCTCCCAGCTGTGGCCCTGCCCTCCTTGGAAGGGCCAGCCTTGCGACCACGGTCTCAGCCTAGGAGGGAGTAGGGCCTCTTCAGAGCCCCTTCCCATCCCCTCCTCAGCCGCCTCCTATGACAAGCGGATCATCCTCTGGGACCTCGGGGTGCCCAACCACGATTACGAATTCCAGGCCAGGTGAGGCCGTGGGGCAGGGCAGGGGGGCTGCTAGGGCAGACACCTGGGTCCGTGGCCGCATCCTCTCCTCCCCTGCCGACAGCCAGCTGCTCACACTTGATACCGCATCCATCCCCCTGCGCCTCTGCCCTGTGGCTTCCTGTCCGGACACCTACTTGCTGGCTGGCTGTGAGGGTGGCTGCTGCTGCTGGGACGTGCGGCTGGACCAGCCACAGAAGAGGAGGTGAGGCCTCAAAAGCCAAGTCTGGGTGCTAAGCAGCAGCTAGTCCAGATGTCTGACCCCAAGCACATCTGCCATGGGTGATGCCCAAGCCATGCCCTATTCTAGGCAGCCAAAGGCCATTTTCAGGGGCCTCTTCAAGAGGCTGGCCTGTCCCCATCTCCTCTAGTCTCATGCCCTGTTCCTCCCTCTAGTGCTTGCTTGGCTGTGGGACTGGGCTGGGTCGGTTCTCCCAGCTGTGGTCACCTCACCTGGGGGGTGGGGAGGTAGTGCCTGGGCAGACACGAAGCCTGGAAAGGTTTATCTGTACCACTAGAAGGTGGGAGACCATGCTCGGCATGGCATCCCTGCCCTCGTGGGGCCCACAGCCTTCTGGCAGAGGTAGGTGTTTAAAAAAGGTGGCCCATTAAAACCCCACGAATTGTAACGTCAAGTATGAAGGAAAGAGTTGAGAGAACTGTGAGGTGAGGTGGGTCCTCAGGCTCGCCTTCTCCACGTGAGCCTAGCAAGGGAGTTGGGGCAGCAGAGAGCAAGAAGGTGCAGACCTAGGGTGGCGGCCTGTGCAAGGGGCGGGAGAGTGGGCTGACCAGGGAGGTTCAGCCCAGCCTGGGAAGTGGAGAGGACAGGATGAGGTGGCAGGGTTGCTTGGAGCAGGGGACACTGGCTCTGGTAAGACTGAATTTTGTCCTCAGTGTCGTGAGTAGTCTGGGAAGAACTTCGGGTGGGGCGCGGGTGGGGGGGAGGTAACGGCAGTGAAGCAGCTGCTCTGTGGAGCCAAGTAACAGAAGCATCGGACCAGCTGGTGGCTTTTGCCCAGGCAAGTGCCTGTGCCGGCCCATACCCCACCTGAGAGTGAAGCCCCGTGCCCCGTCCCCAGGTCTGTCTGGTCTCCAAGCCTTGGGGAGGAGTCCAAGCCTCAGCTGTGCCTGCTTCTCCTCCTCTAGGTACTTGGCCAGCTTTTGTGGCTCCGGGCGGCATCTCTAGGACTGTGGGCCACTGCTGGGTGGCCTTTCCAGACACAACATGACCCCACACACTTCTCCATGTGGGGACGTGCAGCAGCCACTTGCCCAGCATGCACGAGGCAACTGACCACCTCGTCTTCTGCCCCGCAGGGTGTGTGAGGTGGAGTTTGTGTTTTCCGAGGGTGCGGAGGCAGCCGGGCGGAGAGTGGATGGGCTGGCATTTGTGAATGAGGATGTCGTGGGTGAGTAAGCCCCACCCTAGGGGGGGGAACAGCCTGGCCTCCCGGGAGCCCAGGTAGGCCCTGGTAAGGCCTCTGTGGGCTACTGCTCCCTGGGCTGGGTTTTAGGACCAGGGGCTCCCGAGTGGTCCCTGCTGTGCACCAGGAAACATCTAGGGGGGCCCCCCACCCAGTTCTCTGTTCTCCCTCCCACAGCCTCCAAGGGGAACAGCCTGGGTACCATCTGCCTGTGGAGCTGGAGCCAGACCTGGATGGGCCGAGGCAAGCAGTCCACTCTGGCAGTGGTGGTCTTGGCTCGGCTGCAGTGGTCCCCCACCAAGCTGGCCTACTTCTCACTGAGCACCTGTCCCGGTGAGCCCACGCACCTCCCCCCCAATCCCGCCCCCCCACCCCTGGGAGCCCCACCCCACCTTTGACCTCTGTCCATGTGTCCCAGCAGATGAGGGGATAGTGCTGTGTGGAGATGAAGAGGGCAACGTGTGGGTTTACGACGTCAGGCACATCCTGACCCAGCCGCCTCCACTGCCAGCAGCTCCGCAGGCCCCCACACAGGTAGGCGCCAGCTGCCTGCCCTCTCCCACTGCTGGGGACCGTGTGTGGAACGCCAGAACCCAGCTCTCCTTTCTTCTTGCCACCCCAGATTCTTAAGTGGCCCCAACCCTGGGCGCTCGGCCAGATGGTGACCAAGACCATGGTGAACACGGTGGTGGCCAACCCCACCTTTACCTACCTCACCGCCCTGACGGACTCCAATATCGTGGCCATCTGGAAGAGACAGTAGCCAGAGTGGGGTTCCTGCCTCTGCGGCAGAGCACCAGGGACATGACTTAACTTATTCAGCTTTGGGGCTAAGGACGAGAATCTTTTCATCAGTGAATATATTTTATTAATAAACTCTCTGCTGTCTGAGGGAAGGCTGGAGAGCTGTTTGTGGCTCCCCTGGTGTTCCTACCTTGAGCTCTGAACAGACTCCTAAAGCATGCCTCTCAGGCCACCCCTGCCCTCCCAGGCTCCAGGTTGTCGGTCTAGGAGTCGGGGGCCCAGGGCCTGTCCGCTGTGAAACTGAGCAGGTCCACTGCTTCCCATAGCCAGGTCTTTATTAGGAAGGTAAAACACTCCGTGTACAGGACACACCAACTCTGGGGGGAGGAGCTCAACAAGATGTCCCTGAAGCCAGGGAAGCTGCTCGCCTCTACTGGAAGCCCGGAGAAGGTTCCAGTGCAGGGTAGGAACCAGCCAAACAAGACTCCTCCAGCCCACTATTCGATGCCTTCTTGCTTGTCTTTAATAGCCACCTGAGCGGAGAGGGAGGGGGCAGCTGCTTAGTGGGAAAGCAGCCCCAGTGACCCGAGGTCTGCCCGGGCCCTGCTGTCCTGTCAGCAACCCCAGGGCCTTCTGAGCACACCCCACCCATCTGCCTGAGAAGCTGTGGATCTTTCCCACTTGACACCCAAGTCAGACTTTAAGGCCCTCTGCGTGGACAGGTGGGACCATCCCCTTTCAGCCTCAACTGTGGGACCCCACCCTGCCTGGGATGAGCTGCCCCATGTACAGATAGATACCTGGAAGCAGCCAGGCCTTAACCAGAGAAGGCTTGGGGGAGCAGTCCCAAGGAGACCCTGGAGCACTCAGTACAGTTCCCACCCATGCCTGCAGATAGCAGGCCCCCGACCTCAACTCTGTTAAAACCCCTTAGTCCAAGCTCGTTCAAGGCTGTAGTGGCACTGCTGCTCAGTCACCACCTGCCCCCACCCCACAATAAATCCGGAAACTACCCAGGGGTTGTCGGTGTGGGCATCAGAACAGCTCTGGCCATACTGGCTAGCATGCAAACACCCCTCGCCGCCCGGCTCCTCACCCGGAATCGCTCTTCCAGCAGGGACAGCTCGCTGATGAGGTCTGTGATGGCGTTGGTGAAGGCCTCCTGGGGGCTGTAGTCTGGTGTGGTCTGCACTCGAATGATGATCTTGTGCTCCAGGGGGTGGGGGACTTTGTAGCCAGCAAACAGCACCTGGGGGTCCTTCAGCAGCTGTCTGAGATCAGGAAATGGGCAGTGTGACATGGGGGCTGGGCCTAGCACCTGGGACCACCAGGCCTCTAACCAAGGAGCCTTCCCACTGGCTTGAGGCCTAGAAGCGAGGGGGGTGGGGCAGGGAGGAGATGGCTGACTCCAGCTGCTTTCCTGCTCTTGATTTCCCAAAGATATCTCCAAGTAAAACATCTGGAACATCTGCCTCATGAGGACACCTCCCTCCTCCCCCCACCCCTACATCCATGAGGATCCAGGACCCCAGCTGGTAAAGAGGATTTCCAGCAAACTTCCCTCAGGGGAAGTCGGGGGCCTGCAACAGCACCAAAGAGCCCTCCCCAGGCAGCCAGTGCTCAGTAACCAGAACACAATGTGCTGGTTCTGGCCCAGTAAGAGCGTCTGGCACAGCAGGAAAGGCTCAGGCTCTGAGTGCTTAGTGAAACGGAAGCCCTTTGGTCAACGCTGCTGCCCACACACCTGGGACCCGTTATGCCTGGCTGTGAGGTGAAGCGTGCATGCCATGCTCTGCCCTGGGCCCACGGGGGATTCTCTGGAGCAGCTCAGTCAGCAGCAGGCACCAAGAGGGAAGGCTCTTGCACAGGTGGGGACATGCCTCCCAGAGTAGGGGAGCAGAAGGGCCTGGGAGCAGCACTGGCATGGCTCAGGGTGGGGCCAGCCAGACTGGAGAGAGCCAGCCCCACCTCCTACTTTCAGCCCAGAGGTGAGGTGGGCTCCTGCCCGTGGTCTCAAACACATGACCCTCGGAAAGACCTAGATTCACCCATGGTGCTTTTCTGACAAAAGCCCTTGAGCCCAAACAGCAACCACATCACTGACCACTTACCTGGCCAGGACCTCGCTAATGTACTTACACACCTGCTAACCAACATGAGCATCGGATAATCACAGAGCCTCTCCCCCACCTTCTCCCCTCATTCTAATAAGTTCCAATCTCTGGCAAGTCGGCCTAGGTTTCTCTGGCTTTGCCACACGTTCACTTCCTTTCATCGGATAAATGAACCAGTACAGAAATATAGCTGTGGGAACAGATCCAGGGCAGCAGCATTTTGGGGAAAATGTACTGAAACGTGTGAATTGCCAGAACAAGCACCCAGACCTTCCGGCAGCTCAGAGAGACTTCGGGAAATCTGGGACGTGTGCTTTGCCTCAAAGAGCCCCATTAAACGTTGCCCGAGAGCCTCTGACTTGGAACTTACGATTTGATGATGTTTCCTAGTGTGTGGTCTTCTTTGTTGATGGTAAACAAACAGGCATTGGGTACCTTGGTGTCCTTGTTAATGGTAATCCTAGGAAGAGGTGGTAGCAACAGATGGGAAACGGGGCTCTCCTCCTCCCCCCAGGATAAATCCTGCCCTTTAACTCAGGCTTAAGCCCCACTTCCACCTCGAAGCCTTCCTCCATCTCTTCATCCATAAAGACCTCTAACTCAGAGCAGCAGAGTGGCTATGCCCCGATTCTGCGGGACCCTCACCTACTCTGGATTGCTCCTTGGCACCAGTGACATCTAGGGTGGATCATTCTTTCCCTCAGGGGGTGGTCTTGTACATTGTAGGATATGAGCAGTATCCCTGGTCTCTATTCACTAGCTGCCAGCAGCAGCCCCTATGTGACGAAAGTGTCTGCAGACGTTGCCAAAAGTCCCCTGGGGAGCAAAATAGCCCCTAGTTGCCAACCACTGCTCCCAAGGGAGACGAAGTGGCTGGCAAGGGCTAGACATAGAGCCCCGCACACCAGGCTGTTAAGAGAAGGAAAAGCCGACGTTTAAGACAGTCTTTTGTGTGCTGAGCCTTGGCCTAAGCACTTCCGTAAATCATCTCGTCAAGCTGCCCTTTGAGAAAATCCTGTGATCTAACAGAGCAAGAAGCCCATTTTCCAGATGAGGAAAGCAGGCCTCAGGCAGGCTGAGCCACCTGCCCAAAGACACGGAGACGTTAAGTGGGGGAGCCAGGAGCCAAGCCCAGGCTGAGAGACAGCAAGACTACACCGCCTGCACCCCGCGGGCAAGAAGCCGCTGGAGGTTCTCGGGAGGCCAGCGAAGGCGGGACGAGAGCCTGAGAGCCGGACCCGCTGCAGCCGCAGGAGGCGGCGGCCAGGCACGCGAGCGAGGGGGCTGCCGGATCCCGGGGGGAAGCACTCTGGCGCCACGCACACCGCCACTCCCCGAGGGCCGGGGCAGCGCCTTGGCTCTCTGAGCTTCAGTTTCCGCATCTGCGGAAGGGGGTGGTCGCCACCGCCCGGCAGGGCTGGCTCGAATCTGGCGGACACAGAGGCTTCCGTCTCCCGCTACTGGACGGACCCCAGGCTCGCCCCCGCCAGCTCCACTTACTTCTTTTCGCCCTCGAAGAGCAAGAACGACTCAAAGGCGGGAGGGGCGTTCATCCTAGCGCCGCACTCGCAGCCGAAGCCGCAGGGCCGCCCCCGACGCCTGCAGGACCCTCTACGACACCACCTCTTCCGGGTTAGCGGCTGCTTCCGGGTTACGGCCCCCGTGGGGAGGCCGGCCGCTCGCCCCCTGGAGGCCCGGGGGATGTAGCGCAGGCGAGAGGAGCCCGGGAGGACCGAGGCGCTGGTGGCTCTGCGCATGCGTGAGGCGTTGGCGGCCCCGGGGGCCGCGCTGGGGCTGCTCCGTGCGCGCCCCCCCCTCAAGATCCTTCTTTGCAAATGTGCTTGGAGGGCCCAGCGCGAGGCCCTCGAGTGGAGAATGGAGCCAGGGCGCAGTGGGGCCGGCAGGAGGCGTCAGGTCCTAGGACCAGAAGGCCGCCGGCCGCGACCCCCACCTTCCCCCGCGTGGTCGCCCCTTTGCGGAGCGGGCTTGGGGCCGATGAGCTGCTTGCCAGGCAGACGGCCCGGCGGCGGAGGCGGTTGGCGGCCGAGAGGAGTGCGTTGGCACCGCTGGTTGCTATTTTGCCGACCGCAGTTGTGTGGACGGACCCACCTGCGCTGTTTGAGGCAAGGAGCTGGGTCTCCCGTCGGCTCCAGTAGCCGCAGCATCTGAGGAGCCGCCGGGGACCTGCCCGGGAAACCAGGAGCCTCCATTTCCTGGGAAGGGCTATTCCTTGCTTAAGCTTGGGCCCTGGGGTGAGGAGGTGCCATTGGCCAGAGGCCCACACCAGCCTGGACTCCACGGGGGGGGGCTTTAACTGGTGAGGAACAGAAGGCATGAGGGGATGATGCGCAGGGGCGTAGCCGCGACCCTTCTGGGCCATCCGGGCAAAGCTAGGATGCCACTTGGCTGGCTGGGGGTGGAGAGAAGGGGTATAGTTTTTACCCCAAAGGGGCCTCACTCCCGCCTGACAGAACCTAGAGGTGTGGGGGTACATGAGCCGTGGGGACAGTGCCAGGCCCTGCTTCACTGTCACCCTTACAGGCTGCAGCAGCCACCCCATCCAGGACCCTCCTGGAAGAGAGGGTGGGCGGTGACACCACTAGGGGGCTATGTATGCAGTTCAAACCCAGGCTTCTACCTGTGGCAGCCCCATAAGTAGTGCACACTACTTTCCCCTTCACTCTCATTAGGGTGCAGTGGACCCTGGGCTCTGTACTTCCGGACCACAAGGTCCTGGAAACCCACGGAGATTCAAAAAGCATGAGGATTTGTGTGAGGTCCTAAGGAAGGAGCCAGAGAACAGGGTGTTGGTGATGGCGGAGGGGGGGTGCAGGCTCAGCCACCTGGGGGCAGGAAGGAAAGGTGAGGCACTGTTCAGGCTCTATAGCCTGGGGGGAATGGAGCAGGGGTCCCAGGAGTATGGTGGGAACAGCAGTTTGGGGAAGAAACAAGTCCTCCCAGGATGTGTGGGGGGGTGAACAGAGGGGATGCACGAAGGTTATTCTGGTGGCTCCGGTCCTTGGCCACACTCAAGAAGCCACTGGAATCCACACCAAGCCCAGTCCCTCTACTGACCCCCATCACAAGACCCCAGAGCCCAAGCAGTCACAGCAGGTTTATTGTCAGCAACAGCACCGCAAAGCTCTCCCGGGGGGGCCCAGCCAGCGGCTGGAGGGGAGCAGGTGATGTGATGGCCAGGAGCTGAGGGGATGCTAAGGTCAAGGCTTGGTCTCCTGGGTGGGCCCCATGTTCCCTCCCACCTCTGTGAGTCCAAGGAGTATCAGTCCACCTGGTCAAGGGCCGTCTTAGGGTTGGTTTCTGGCTAGGTCTGCCGGGGTAGGAGAGGGCCCCTGGAGAGAGTGGGGTGGTGCCAGCGATGGCTGCGAGGGCTGCGAGGAACAGCCAGGCTTCATAGAGGAGAAGGAGCTCACAAAGTCCCCTAGAGACTACAGGTGGGCAAGGACGGGCCTCTGGCCCCCAATTCACCCAGCCCAGGAGAGCCCTAAGCCCCGCTCCCCAGTGAGACGGAGTGATGTGAAGAGCTGAAAGCGCACCAGGGGGGGTCTCCGAGCACCTGGCAGGGGGTTCAGTGAGGGCATGTGGGGCAGGCCTCACGTCTGCAGCTCCAGCAGGCGGTTTGTCTCCGAGGGCGGTACGCTGGCTGGGCTGGATCTGTGGGCCTCCCGGAGGTCCTGCAGCACCTGGAACAGCTGGGCCAGTGGATCCTTGGGGGCTGGAGGCAGATGCCAGATGAGGGCAGAGCAGGCAGGGCCTCACCCACCAGCACCAGTCTGGGCCCCACCCACAGCACCCCTGAGTGGAACTTAGGCCAGTGTGGGAGTCCAGCTAGGAGGACCTACCTTCCCCTGAGCCCCTAAGTGCAGAGCCTGCCTCTGTGCCTGCTGCACTCAGCTCCCGCTGCTTCTCCCTGTAGGGGAGGACCGAATGAGAGCTCGTGGTGCCCTTGCCAGGAAGGCTGGGTGACCCATTGCAGGCCTCCCGAGCTGGAGGGGATCCCAGGAGTGGGGGGCTGACACTTTCTGTGGGGAAGAAAAACAGGGGCCCAGGCCTTGGTCCTCTGGCCCCCTAGCACCTTCCCTCTCCAGCCCCCACTGGTCCTCCCCACCTCCAGCGGTGGGTCGATGGAAGGCACTCTGGAACGTCACTCCTGTTTTGGAGGGCCCTGGGGAAAGGGGCCAGTTGGGGCCTGAAAATCCCCCATATTAACTGGCCGTGGAAGGAGTCTCTTTCTTATAGGAAGAGGAGACGGTGACAACTTAAGCACGAGTCCTAAGCGGGGTTCACCAGAGATCCCTGGTCCTCAGGCACAGTCCCAGGAGCTCACATGGAGGAAGAGTGAGCAGCCATGTGGACCTCATGCCTGAAGTTCCTTGCTTAGGGACTGCACTGGCTTGGCCCTTCTGAGTCTCCCAGGTTTGTTTTGGAGGAGATGTGTCCCTCTGCTAAGATCTAACAGGCTCCTCCTCCTCAAATGCCTTCTAGGCCCCGTGGGGTCGGCCTGGTCCCTTAACCGCTCTGCTCATTTGCTTATTCAACACAAACTGCAAGAGAATACATCAGTGTTGTTCCCAACACAAGTGTGCAGTGATCAGTTACGACGGGGAGTAAGGACAGACCCCTGAGTCGGAATCAGAGGTGCCAATGGGGCAGGAGGTCTGGCGGTGTGGAATGGAAAGGGTGGTTCTGGAGGTGGGGAGGCTCTCAAGGCAGGGTGCTACAGTGAGGCCCATGGGCACCGGTCCCGTGCTGGGGCCCACCTAAACCCAAGGTGGCTCAGGTTCGAGTTTTTGCTCTGCCGCTTCCTGGCTTAAATGGAGGACAACTGTGGGTCCCAGGAACAGAGAAGACAGGGTGGTGGCTTCATCCCGTAGGTGGAGGATGAAGTCACCAAGCAAGGGGGCCACACTATCAAAAAAGGAGGTGGCTGCAGAATGACCTGAAAGCTACCGGAAACTGTGGCTCACAGGGGAATGAGTGGTTCCAGTTTGACCCCATGAGCTTTGAAAGGTTTTGAGAAAGATTAAACCCTGGAAAAGTCGATGAGGAACACGGACAACCACCACCACCCGTCCTGGGCCCTGCCGGGACCAGGGTTGGGCTAGAAAACTGCCCCCTTCCAGCAGGCTCAGGGAAACAGCACTCTTAGGAAGCAGTGGGTTGCCTGGAGATATCCCCATGCTGGACTCCACTTCCAGAAACTCTGAGTTGGTGTGGTAGGGCCCAGGCATTCTGATCATTTCTGAGCTAGAGCCAGGGTTGAGGACAAGCTCTGTGGTCCAAGGGCACAACGGGAAGGCCGGACGGGCTGGGAGGCTGGGTGGGCCCGGGCAGGACAGAGGGAGAGCTTACAGAGGCCCATGTGCCCCTCCGCGGGTGTAGCTGTCCCAGGCAGGCAGGGCAGGGGCCGGCCTGATGTACAGTGGGAAGAGCGACCACAAGGACCAGTCCTGAGCCCTCACCCTGGCCCTGGCCCTGTCCCTCACCCCGGTCTTCGCTGGCCACATTCCCTGGGGCTCTATAGGCCTCCTCACCTCAGCATAGCCTCCACACCCAGCAGGTGCCGGTAGATGAGCTGGGCCTCCAGGTCATGATCCAGAGGGTCATTCCACTCCTGTAGGGTCACACGTGACCGAGTCTTGTCACAGCCCAGATCTGGGGGCACAGAGAGGGCAGAGTCATGGGCAGGCCCTGGGAGAGCTTACATCCAACCTGGTGATAGTGCAGGTGGGGACACAAGAGGCTAAAGGGGAACAAGAACGGCCTCAGGGGCCCCAGGAGGGCAGCAGCTCATCCCTCTCGGGTCTACTCCTGAGCCCAGGGCCAAGGATACATGACTGCAGAGCACGGAAGCCACACAAGACACAAGTCAGGGGGCTGGACAACTTTCTGGATGTTTGGTTGCCTGGAAGGAAGAAGGGAGTGGCATGGGGATGGAAGCTGAGGGGTTTGTGCCCTGGAAGGAGCTGGCCCTGTCACTCGTTGGTTTTACAACCTTGGCAGAGGCATCAGCCCATTTAGCCTCAGTTTCCTCCTCCATAAAATGGGCTACCAGGCCCTGTGCCTCCTAGCGCCATGGGGAGCCCCCCTCCCCAGTGACAGGATTTATCACCACCAAGGTCAGAGCAGGGGCTGCAAGTCAGGCCAACCAACCAGTGATGCCCGTGTAAAGAGCTGCCACTGCCCCCTCCCAGACCCAGGGGTGGTCTGGAGCAGGCGGGGCAGCTTCCCAGGGCCTCCCCGAGCCAGGCTCCAGGGGCTGAGGCTGGGCCCTGCCCAGAGGCCACAGGCTCCAGGGGCTGAGTCTCTTCTGTGAATAGGGAACAATAATTTTGTAAAGCAGACCGAGGTTAAGGGAAGGAAGATCTTAACAGTTCCAGAACTCAGCTGTCCCATAGGGTAGCCACCTAGCCACAGGAGGCCATTTGATTTTAAATTAATTAAAACTACATAAAATTAAAACAAACTTAAAATTCAGTTCCTGGGCCACACTGGCCATGGTTCAAGCCTAACCACACATGTTCGTGACAAGCACAAGTGCAGTACTGGGCAGTACGGATACATACCACTGCCGCTATCACGGAAAGTTCTAGCAGAAGCTCATATGGGCCATCCCTCTGGTGCCCGGAGTCCCCCCACCCGCAGCTTCGGTATCAGGCTGCCAGGTGTGCACTGGCAAACTCAGGAGCCCTCATGTGCCCTCCTTAGCAAGGAGTTCCTGAAGTGTGTTCTTGGAACACTGGTTTTGCCAGAACCTCCCTCACTGGGCAAGAAAGGGTTCCCCTAACTCCCCGTGAGTTCCGAGTGCTGGATTACATGGCATCAGAGACGGTATTCCAACTCATTTTCAGGCCTCTGCAGGGTCTTCAACGTGCCCATGTGTGTCACACACACCACACACCATCTCCCAAACTACCCTGTCACAGAACCCTTCCCACCCGGAGCACCCGCAGGGACTAGCCGGCCCCCGATTAGTCCCCGCAGGTGCACAGGTGGCTCCCCAGCCAGGCCAACAAGCCAGGGCTCAAAGGCCCCAGTCCCAGCTAGGACCCTGGAGCCAGTTGTGGACAGATGCAGTGTCAGGGGGTGCAGGCCTCCTCTCTCACCTGACTTGTCCTTCTGGTGGCAGCAGCTCCACTTGTCCCCGCGGAAGATGCCGGGGTGGTAGGAGCCCAGCAGGCCAGGGTTGCTGATGCTCATCTTCCGTAGCGCAGACAGCCACTGGTTCAGCTCGTTCACACACTGCATGGAATGCCGGGAGGGTAGGTGGGAGGGTGGAGGCCACCCCCTCCAGGAAGCCCTCCCTCCCTTCCTGGAGCTCCCAGGCACATGGGCCGATGAACAGAGTGGGCCTACTTCAGCCATCCCCTGGGCAGTGTATGACCTGCTAACCAGATGTGGTGGCCTCACTGTCACCATTTTCCCCTGTGGCTCTGGACAGTCACTCTCAGGGACAAGCCAGACCCCCTCTGACTCCAGCCTTCCTTCTTACTCCCTGTATCCTTCCCCTAGACGTTCTCTCCTTCACAATGTCCCGGTTCAAAGGCCACCTGTCAGAGGCCCTCTTGCTCGCCCTTCGGGGAGAGTAGCATGCCCCGCTAAACACTACTGTGTCCCTTCCCTCTCCCCTTGTGTCCTCCAAGGCACTGTCACCATGTGACATTTTACATATTCACTTAGCATCCGTCTCCTGAGGGACAAGCTCCATAAAGGCAAGGCTTTGTCCTCTGACGCTGTATCCCACCCCCAAGAACAGCGCCGGGAGCCTTGCAGGGGCGCCACAAACAAGTCTTAGATGAATGAATGAGTTAATACCTAAAGAGAAGAATTTGAGAGCATGTACTCAAAGCCACATGCTTGTGTAAACAGGTGATTAATATGCGTTGACGCGCACCACAAACACATGGCACCAACACAGATACTCAGAAATCCAGTTTCCCACAAACGTACAATGTGCAAAGCTTGGAATCACAGGAACGTACATATCCGTACACTGGACTACACAGAGACCTACATGTGGGCGTCTAGACGGGCCCAGGGAACACCATGGGCACAGGTGCCCAGAGCCCAGGACACACACACACACACTGTGCACTCACATCAGATCTCACACTCTGCTGGGCCTGACTCACTCCCACACCAGGCGGCTAGTCTCACAGCACCCCTCCCCTTGAGTGTCCTCCATATGGTCCCCACCTTGCACTGCAGGTAGATGGTCTGGGGCTTGCCTGCGTCATCCTCGTAGATGACCTGCATGACGTGTGAACTGCCAAAGCTCTTCTCCTCCACCTTCTCTGCTGCCCGGATATTGGCTAGCTTGATGAGGGCACTTTTCTGGAGTGGGCCAGAACAAGGAGACTCAGGGTCCGAGCTAGAACCACTCCACGCCCTAGTCCTGGGCCTTAGTCTCCGCATCTGCAGCACCAGGGGCTGGCACAGGGGACCCAGCTCTGTGAGTGACCTCAGCCAGACAGATAGTGACCAAATGCCTGGCCTCTCGAGGGTTCCCAGTGGTCCTGGGAGATCTGAGCTTCGGAAAAGTGTCTGGACTCCCAGCAGTCCTCAGGCCTGGAAAGTAGCACCCGCCGGACCAGGCCCTGTGCCTCTTCCCTTATGAATAATTTTCTCACCTACCTTTACCTTCCCCACCTCCCGGCCCCTCCCCACTCCTGCCATCATCTGATATGGTGAGATACAAATGGGACAGGGAGAAGCCCTGTGTCTGACAGATTCATGTCCCCAAGAGGCCCCCAACCTGAGGAAACTGAACCTGTGCTAGCAGCCCCCAGCCCCTGGGCTTTCCCATCGGAACTCATCAGGGCCTTCATCACTCAAGCAACCAGTTCCCATGGCCCTCAGGAGAGCACCCACACAACCCCAGCCTGGCATCCGAGCCCACCACCCCTCCTGGCCTCATAAACGAGCAGAGAAGGGCAGGGTCATCTCTGGGGGAGGAGTGGGAAACCCTGGAGGGAGGCCTGGGGACACACATCTGAGCCATCTTGGGGTAGGGCCTCCCAAAAGGCAGAGAATATGCTGCCTGCTGTTCTGGGGAGCAGCTGCTGGAGAGGAAACAGGAAGCAAACAGAAGGTGGATGCACGGGATGTGCCCACAAAACGGCAGAGCCCAGTGCCCAGGAGCTGAAAGGGCCCAGAGTGTGATAAGGGAAGGCCCTGCCAAGCTTTGCTGAGGCTACAGAAAATGCAAGGGGGACTCAGGCGCTGGGCAGCTGCCCAGAGTGGAGGAAGCTGGAAAGTGAGAGGCCAGGCTGACAGGTCACCCAGGGAGCTCCCTCACCCCCTCAGTTTCCCCATCAGCTGCTCAGGCTGGGTTGGCCATCCCCAGCAGAGAGTCCCCAGAGCCTGGCTGGCAAGGGGCTGGTGGGGAGGCCCAGCTAGGGGTCAGCAAATCCATCCAAGACGTATATATGCTCTGCCCTTCCTGGGAGAAGAGCATGGACAGGAGGCCAATCCAGGGCCCTCGGTAACACCACTGGTTAAGATCCTGCCCTTTGGGGCAGTTCCGGTGGCTCAGTGGTTTAGCGCCGCCTTCAGCCCAGGGTGGGATCCTGAAGACCCCGGATCGAGTCCCACGTCGGGCTCCCTGCATGGAGCCTGCTTCTCCCTCTGCCTGTGTCTCTGCCTCTCTCTCTATGTCTCTCATAAATTAAATAAATAAATAAATAAATAAATAAATAAATAAATAAAATCTCTAAAAAAAAAAATTGATCCTGCCCTATGCTGGGCCCGGGCTCTGCATCCTCAGAGCAACCATCTCCTCTGCCCTCAACAACTTGGGAAGTGGGGACCAATACCCCTGATTTGTTGGCCAAGACACCAACCAAAACTCAGAAAAGTTGAGACACTTCCTCCATACACAGGGCTGGAAACTAGGACCCCTCCCAGCCCTCCTCGAATTCCTTCATCTCCCAGAAGCAGCCCTCTGCCCCCCACCCCACTCATGCCCCAAGCAGCCAGGCCTGACACTGGAGCTGCTGCCTCCCCTCTGGGCAGAGGAGCTTCTTCCCCACGGGTCTTTAGAGATCCTGCGGCTAACACCAGAAGGCTGGTCCTGCCGAGCTTTCTTCTCCGATCCCAGTGGACCTTTGGACAGGCTCCGAGGGAGGCACAGGTGCCTCCAGGGTGTTATAAACTCTCGCAACCCCACCTGCCTGCTTCCTTCCTTCCTTACCCACCTTAGAGTTGGGTGTCTTGGCGAAGCTCAGGGCCTCGGTGGTGAGGGAAAAGTGGAGTTTCTTGAAGGAGGACATGAGGGGGCCCTTGCCCTTGGTCCTGTGGATGAAGAGTGGCCCCTCCTTCACCGGTGGTGCCTGCAAGCTCAGCGCCCGCTGCAGGTCCAGCTCTGCTGGGCCGGGGAGGGAGGGCAACGCGTGAGCCCAGGGATGACGGCAGGGCTGGGGCACAGCCACCAGGGGCCCAGGCAGCGGGGGGCAGGGGGCTGTGAGTGTGACCAAAGAGGCACAGGGGTAGGTGGTGACACGGGGCACAGCACAAACAGGACTTGCAGGCTGTGGGCAGGGCCACACTGGGCAGGGGTGGAGCAAACTTGAACGTGAGAGGGTGGCCCGGGGCCCCACGGGGAGCCTCACCCTCCTTCTCCCCGATGTCCACCAACTTAGTGATGAAGTCCTTCAGCTGAGCCACACCCTGGCGCACGGTGGGCTGCAGCGGCTCCATCCAAGCCTCCTTGGCTCTGGAGGCCGGTGTGTCCATGTTGCCCACGTTCTGGACCGCCTGCAGGTGACGGCAGCAAGGCCAGGCGGCGCTGGGTCAAGGGCCCCCGCACTGCACCTTCCCCGCCCCCACACCCGGGCTGCTCCCGCGGTAGAACCGGAGGCAGGGACAGGGACAGCACCGGGTCGGCTCAGGGACGCATCCCATCCCCCCGCTGCTCAGGGCCGAACAGGCGGGGAGTCCGAAGCCTTTGGGGCGGGCCGGCGCCGCCGCACCTTGGCCAGCAGGAGCAGGGTGCGGCTGGTGCGCGCGTCCGCGTGCCGCTCGCGCAGGTGGAAGAGCTTGGGCGCCATGATGGCAGGAGACACGAAGCGCAGGCACAGGAAGCTGGTGACGGCGATGAACGGCACGTTCTGGGGGGGGAGCGGGGCTGGGCTGCCGAGGCCGGACCTCGCCACCCACCGCGACCGCGACCGCGACCGGACCGCGGGGAGCCTGCCTGCGGCTCTAGCCCCGCCCGCGGCCCTCCCCCGCCGGCAGGGGGCGCACCTCGTGCTGCGCGCCGGGGAAGCGCTCGCGCACGCGCAGGAAGAGCTGGCGGAACGTGGCTCGGACCACGGCGGGGCAGGCGCGCACCGAGCGGCTGAGCGCGCTCAGCAGCGCCCCCAGGTGGACGCGCAGCGTCTGCGCGCTCTGCTCCAGCACCTCGGCCTCCGTCTGTGGGCGGTGCAGCCCCGAGCACCTGAGCGGACCCGCGGAGAAGGAGGTCAGCGCCCCTGCACGCGGCTCGCACAGGGGCTCCCCAGGCAGGCGCGGTACGGCGTCAGCCGACACAGGGGGGCAGAGCGACGAAAGGTAGACCCAGGCAGAAAGAGCCGGCACCCCCGCCCCAGGGATCACCCGCGGCCTCACCCTACGTCCTTGACCTCCACTCTGCTGGGGTCCAGCTCCACGTACTTCTTCTCCTCGAACACCCTGTCAATGATGGGCCCCAGGACGCCGTGCAGATAGCGCATCCCAGCCACCTGGGGGCCGTGGGGAGTGGCATTGGTCCTGCCTCCATCGCCCCGCACCTGGCCTCCCAGCCACCCCGGCACCACCGGCACCGCCTGCTGCACCTGCCTGCTGCACGAAGGAGCCCGTGAGCGGATGCGTGGTTGGATGCATGACATTCTTAGCCTACAGGGCCCCGGGCTCTGACAGAAGACTTGAGCTTAAGCTCCCACTGTCTCTCGGCCCTTCTGAACCTCCATCTCGTCTATGAAAGAAGGACCACAGACCCCTTAATCTCACCTTCAGAAAAGATTCCATGGACTTTGAGGCCAGAGAGTTGCTCCGGAACAGGGTGTTGGCCTCACCTACAAGCAGAGGTTCTAGTGGGTCGGAGGTCGGGGGAGGACAGAGGACTCTAAACCGGACCCTCTGCAAGGAACTTCCTCGCCACCTCCCAGCCCACTGCCCCACCTCTGCCTTCTGCTCTTTCCTTTGCCTCCTAATCAGACCCAGCAGCTTCCTACAGGAAGACTTCCCAGATTTCTCCCCTCTTAGCATCTCTGGAGTCCTTGGCTCCTGGCTCCCCTCTCCATCAAACCCTCAGACAGGCCACCCCCTCCCAGGCCTCACTGGTACGACCCAGCTCCAGCTGGAAGAGCAGGTCCAGAAAGTCTTTGGCCAGTCCCTGCCCCAGGAAGAGCTTGAGCAGGTTGGTGGCCACATCCTGGCGGCACTCCGTGCTTGTTGTCTCCTCAATAAGTGGTATCAGCTGCCCTGGGCCCTGTGGGAGGCAGCAAGGAGAGGAAGGGTTGGAGGAGGCGCAGGGGAACCCAAACCCTTCACCCTGAGGACCTCAGAGGACCATGGGGAAGGGGGGGGGGGCACTTTCCCAAGGGATGGCAAGGGGCCCTGGGCACTGGCTAGTTCCTTACCATCCTGAGAACTGAGAGCTTTGCTCTTGAGAACAGGTTTAGAAGGGCAGGGAGGACAGGCCTACTGTCCCCGGACCCCCCACCTTCCCCCGGGGCCCCCTCACCTGGGTGCCCAGCTTCACCTCATGGCACAGCAGCTGCACCAGGGGCTGGTAGCAGCCAGAGGGGAGTACCGTCTCGTCCCACAGCCGCACCTCCAGCTGCAAGGAGCCCAGGCTGCCCCTGGAACGGGCAGCCTGTGACCTCTCCACCTCTCCACCAGGGACCCAGGCCGCCGGGGCTATGCCCCCTCCCCACTGCCTCCATCTTCCCCACTTGCGACCAGCCTCACAGCCTCTTGGCTCATGCCCTCCATCCTGCTTCCCTGCACTGCCCCACGTCCTGACCTTTCGCCAAGCTGCTTTCTTTCCCTGCTTGGGAAGCCCCTCCTACCTCCACCCATCTTCACAGCCTGGCTCCCTGTCACCTCTGGATTCCCTGGACTCTGAGCTTGACCCAGGTGGACATGCTGGGCTCCCCAGCCTTGAATCTCTAAACCCTCAGAGCACAGCTCCGTCGTGTATAGGCTTCACAGTAAAACAAATCCCCAGTCGTCCTAACAACCTGCCTGGAGAAGGTTAGGCAACTTGCCACAAAAGACCTAACTGCCAAGCTCCCCTGCTCGAATCCCTCCTGGTGACAGTACTGACCGAGGCTTAACTGTCTCTAAGGCCCCCACTTCCAGAAGCATAGCAGAGTTCACAAAATGATGCTAATCAGCCCATGGCGTCACACACAGTAGAAGCTGTCCACATGGCCCTCGGCTGGTTCTGTGGAAATGCCTTGCTCCTGGACACAGCCATCTGCCCTGCTCCCCCTGCCCTGTCGATGGTGGGGATAGGGAGTCTGGGGCTTTCCGCAGAGGCAGAGCTGAACTAACCAAGGTGGGGGACACAGCTGATCCTCTACTTTCAGGCTGAGCCCAGAGGGCTTCCTGGATACGGTTGCCAGATTTACCAAAATAAAAATATAAGCCTCCAGTTAAGTTTGAGTATCTTTAGAAGTCTGTCTCCAACACTGCAGGGGCATACTTACACTATAAAATTATTCAATGTTCGTCTCAAATTCAGCTTTAAGCAGACATCCTATATTTTATCTGGTAACCTTATTCCTGGAAAATCTGGGGGAGAGTCAGAGCTCTGGGGACTTGAACTCTGGTCTGAGGTCTACTGAGAAACCCCTCAAGGGAAAGGATCTGTGAGCCTCTTCCAGAATCTGCCAAGAAGGTAGAAAGCAAGAGACCTGTACTGCCTCAGAGCTCAGAGGACAGGGCTGAGTCCAAGGCTGTGAGAAGGGCCAGGCAGCAGGATCAGCCAGGATAACCGAGCCTGGCCTAGTAGGCAAGGGTCAGCCCCTATCCCTGCGCAGCCCGCCCGCCTGCCTGCTGGAGCCAACTGTCAGCTGCACTCACTGCCCCCGTTGCCCCCCCCGGGGCCCAGAGCCCACCAGCCCCACTGCCAGGCCTGGACACTCACTCTCCCCGCCGACTCTTGGACTGGTCGGGCTGCAGCCGGAACCAGCCTTCCTCCTGCTGTGCTGCCCATAGTCGCTGGACATTGAACACCACCTGAGGGCAAGGCAGAGGCAGGGCAGCCACACTAGGGCTGATATCCTCAGCTCTCCTCCTCACCAACTTACTGTTCCTTTTGGAGGAGTTGCTTCTGGGGGTCCCTGAACAGCAGTGGCTGGTTCTGGGGAGTGCTTGGGGCAGCGGTGGGGTGGGGGGGGTGGTTGGGGGCAGTGCTAGGATGGAGGCCAGGCTCCAAGGTGGTGGCAGGTGCAGCCGGAAGGGGCGGGGCACTCACTTTGCCCAAGAAATCATTCCGGCTGACAAGATCCCAGTCCCAGGCTTCCACACACAGCGCCTCCGCAGCCCCTTCCTCCAGCTCAAACTCAAACGTCTCGTTCCAACGTGGGTAGCATGATTTCTTCACGATCTACCCAGAACAGGATGAGTGGGGGGAGAGCTGACACCAAGCCCCACCCCTGCACCCCCAACCCCACTTCCCCCACCCTGGGAACAAGGCCCAGCCAAAGACACAGCCACCCCAGACACCCCACTTGGGATCCCTGCAGGGGCCTTGCAACAGCAGAGGTATAAACTTCCTGTCCAAACCTCTGCTCATTTCTCAAGGGGAGAGATTGAGGCCCAGAGTGGGTAAGGTGCTTGTCCAAGGCCACACAGCAAAAAGGCAGCAGACTGCACTGAGAATCCAGGACTCCACACCCTTCTCACCCTAGGGCTGAGCCCACCACCCACGCTGTTTCCTGGAGGTGAGGAAAGCAGTGTGGGGAGCTGTTGGACCATGCAGATGAACCCCACACTGGCTGTCTTGGCCCATATGGCTGGGAGTGAGAGGCAGCTGGGGCTGTAGGGGTTGATGCCAGAAGGGCTGGGACCTACTATGCACTGAGGTCACCCACTTTTCTAAACCTCTTCTGTGAGACCGCAGTCCCAGCCTGCCTCTCCCAGGTGATAAGGGCCCGCCCGCCACCCCCAACCCCCTCACCGAGGTCTCCTGCGTCCGGCCGTTGTAGCGCACTCGGACAAAGGGGTCAGATGCACCATTCCGATCCTTGGGAGCGAGGTCTCTGTGGGGAAGCAGAGCATCCACTTTTCACATCTCCTTCCCCAGACTGTCACCCCACCACTGTGGGGTAACCACACCAGGCTAGGCTCATCCACACCCTGGCAAGCCGGGTAACTGTGGACAGCACCTCTTCATTCTCTGGATGCTGGTTCTCACAGCCTTCACCCCACCAGCCTCCCTGTGGCACCCATACCAGGCAAGGATCCCCTGAGGTGGAAGCTGTGGCTCCTCTGACCTGACAGCTGCAGACGAGCTGCTGCAACTCCTCTGCTCTGGAGAGCGGTGGAGGCAAGTGCATCGAGGCAAGTGCACCTTCCTGGGCTGTGCCCCCCATCCCACCCCCTGTTCCCAGGGCATCCCTGAGCTGGGGCTGGCTCCCTGAGCCTCAGCTTCCCCATAGGTAGAATGGAGAAGATAACCCCAACAATTGAGATAATGGGGCTTGTAGAAGGCCTGCCCTGCAGTATTTCCTGACTGGGATGGTGCATCTTGGAGAGCAGCCCTGATTAGCCATCCTGCCGATCCTTTGCAAGGCCCAAACACGGTCACAGCAGCCCCAGCTCAGAACCTTCTGTGGAATAACAGCAAAGCCCTCTCCTCTTCCATTTACTGTAAATACTATTTTCTGCCCTCTTCCATATTTTCATTTTTTATTTATTTATTTTTTTTTAATTTTTTTTTAAACTTTTATTTATTTATGATAGGCACACAGTGAGAGAGAGAGAGAGGCAGAGACACAGGCAGAGGGAGAAGCAGGCTCCATGCACCGGGAGCCCGATGTGGGATTCGATCCCGGGTCTCCAGGACCGCGCCCTGAGCCAAAGGCAGGCGCCAAACCGCTGCGCCACCCAGGGATCCCTCTTCCATATTTTCAGTTTAAAGCCTCTCATGCCTGCTTTTCTTTCCTCCTCAGAGCCGTCTAATAGAATTCCAGAACGTGGCCTTGAGAATCTGCCCAGAAAAGCGAGGAGAAATGTTCTTTCTGCAAAGACAGCTTCTTAGGCCTCCCAGAATGCCAGCAGGGTCTGAACGGGGGGCGACGGGGGGCCAAGGGTGCCCCCCCACACTCGGCACAGAGGTGTGGACAGACTGCTCCCCTCGCCCAGGCAGCGGCTAAGCGTCCCCAGGAGTCTCAGCATGTGAGTGTGTGTGCACATGTGTGAGCGGTGTGAGCATGTGTGAGCATGTGCACATGTGTGAGTGTGCGTGCATGCGAGCCACACACAGCCCACTGCCAGGCAAGGCTGATGGGAGAGGAGGCGGGTGGGCACGGGGCCGGAGGGCGGGAATGACTGGGTGTGAGGGTGTGAAGGTGCCTCTGCTCAAGTCCACACACTTTCCACCTGCTTGTGCCTCTTCCCCACTTTAGTCCCAGGACAGAAAATGCAGTCAGGGGAGCCACAGCCTCACTGGCAGGAGAGAGATCTTCCTCCCAGGGAAGCCAGCCAACCTGCGGGGACCCGCTCCTCTACAGGCACTGGCCAGGCCAGGCCAGGCCCTCCCACCCCAGAGGCAGGGAAGGACCCTGTGGAGGCGGGTTAGAGCCAGAAGGGAAGGTACTGCTCATGGAGCGTGTGTGACTCACACTCAGGCCCAGACAGGAGGGAAGCCCGCAACTAAAAATACCCCTGGGGGGGAGGGGGGTCCTGTCACAGGTGACTCAGGCAACCTTCCCACCCAAGTCACTGTCCCTCCTGGAGAGAACCCACCCCTCCCATCTGGATTTTTTCAGCAACTCCTTTCACCCCACTGAGGACATCCTCCCTCACCACCAACACACATGCACACACGCACGGGTGTGCACACACACATCAGGCCAAGTTCATACTGGAGTTAAACCCAGGGGAAGCCCAGTCATGGCACTGGGGGTGCATGCTCAGAGTTTGAGGTCCCCTCTCACCTACTACCCCCACTGCCTGAAGTTCCACCATTAGAACATCACCAAGTCCCCTAAGGGGGACTTGTGTCCCCCAGCCTTCTGTGTGGGGTCACCCAGAAAACACCTTCTGCTCACTGAACCTTCCCCTGTCCACCTGCGCCAGCCTCCGTGAGAGGAGGTGCAGGGCCAGGCCATGGAGGGGGGGCACAGCAGGTGGGCAATCACAGAGGGTGTCCCCCACCCCTACCCCAGACCTGTGCATGCCTCACCTGGCCTCCAGCACAGAGCAGCGCAGCCGGCAGGGCCCTGGCCCTCGCACCACCTCCAGGCGCAGGTGGATCTCGCCTTGCACCTCCTCATCAGGGTCGACCTCCGTCAGGTGGGCCCAACCACTGAACCCTGTGGGAGCAGTGGCTCAGCTGGGGGCCTGGCCCTATCCGTCAGCCCTGCCAGGCGTCACAGGGCCCCTCTGCCACCCCCTCGGGACCCCCTCCATGAAGCAAGGGCTGTCATCCCCAGTGACAGATGTGGACATGGGCTCGGAAGCTGAGCAACAGCAGTTGGAAGAGGCTTGATGCGAATCCAAATCCAGCAACCCCTGTGTCCTTACTATCGTGCCCTGCTGCTGACCCTGACTCATGATAGGATCACCTTCTCTGGCCTCAGTTTCTCCATCTTAAAACAGTGGTTCTTATCTGGGGCTGCTAGAGGAGGGGCTGAGCCCCAGTGGGGTAGCCACAAGGGACCAGCATCCCTTGGGCCACTGGACCCTGAGGGGCTGGCAGGGGCAGCGGGCAGGAGAGGCCTCTGGCCTGGCAGGGGCCGAGAGGCTCCGTGAGTCAGCAAAGTCCGCCCAACCCCGCACGCCTGCCCCAGCCTCACAGACAGGAGCAGGTGTGTGGTGGAAAGGCCTGGGAAGAGTCACAGGGGCTCGAGCAAGGAGAACCTGAACTGAGAGCTCCTGGTCTGAGCCCTCACTGGCAGACAGGCACCCATCCCAAGGGTGGCAGCACCTGCCCCAGGTCACACAGTGAGGCCTCAAAACAGTGTCAGCATCCCAGCAATCATCCAAGGGGCCTAGTCCAGCCACAGACCAACCCCTCAGGCTTAGGACAGAGCGGCACTGGGGCCCAGGCTGAGGGGACAAGGGACCCCAGGTCCCACCACTAGCAGCCCCTCTTTGCCCTAGAGGGATGCGGTCCCAACAAGGGACAGAAGGGGACCCAGGACACAGAGGCCCTTCCAGGGAGGGCAGACATGGCTCTCCCTGAGCATGGGCGGTGAAGGAGCCTCGAGCAAGCATCTCTGAATTGGCGGAAGGCCAGGGACCAGGCTGACCAGTGGAGGGAGAGAGGAGGGAGGCCAGGGGAGGAGAAGAAAGAGCAGGCCATGGGCTCCCTCCCAGGGATCTTACCCTTAGGGTGAGCGGCCAGGGTGTCCCTGGTAAGACAGACCTTCCCGATAACGTCGTCCCGGCTGGAGGATGGAGAGGGAGCCAGAGCTGGGCAGGGCTCTGCAGAGAGCCCAGGACCCCTCTCCTCCCAGTTTAGGGGCCCTGCGGGAAGCAGGGAGGCTGACACTCCAGTCATTTACAGCAGCCTATTAGAGCAGGACCAATGACCCTCCTGTGGGCCCTGTATTCTGGAAACTCTCATGAGCACATGCTGGGTTTCTGCACATGGACAGACATGTGTGCCCACGTATATGCCAAGTTCATGCTCTCTGGGTTCCCTAGCTCACACACCCCCACCGCCCGTGCACAGCCCAACACACCTGTACCTTTATTGCTGTGCATGTGTATGTACGATGTGGGGTGAACAGTGTGAACACCCCCGCCCCCCACAGACATCTGCACACTCAAACCCTGAGCCCTTCCAGACCCACCTGGGGTTCCCCCTCCTTCCAGGCTGTAAAGAAGATCCAAAGTGACCAGCAGTCCCAGCAGTGACACGGGCAGGGAGGAGGCAGATGGCAGGGGCTGGGCCCATGTGAGGAGTGGGGGCCCACTCACCTGAGGGCATCCTCATCCATGACGTAGAAGGCCACTGCGTGGAAGGTGGGCGGCAGGTGCACCTGATACTCCTCGCCCCAGAAGGGACACAGGGTCTTCCACACAGTGGCTGTCCTGCAGGAGAGGACCCTCAGCACCTGTCTGGGCCACCCACGGGTCCCAGGACGTGACAGGACAGGGCCATGTGACTTAGGTTCACCTCTCTCCATATCCCCTTCCACTCCCACTCTGCTATTTGATGATTTCCCACTGTCCACCATCATTCCTTCCTGACCTTCCTTTCTGCCCTGGGTAGGTCTGTCAGGCTACTTTCCATTTGGGGAAACTGAGACCACAGGTGGCCATAGCTGGCCTCAGGTCACATAACAGGACGGTGTTAGAGCCTTCTAGAACCAGAGGGCTGGCCTCCCAGCCTCACCCTGGCCCCTGATGCTGAGCAGACTCGCTGAGGGTGGAAACAGGGGACTAGCCAAGTTGACTCTGGAACTAAACAGTCCTCCTGGGGGGCCTGGGAGCCACAGTCCAGAGCCTGACCCAGAGAAGTTTTATGTGGAGAGAGCCTCATCCAGCTCTGGCCAGCCTCCAGGACAGAGCTCATGGGACTTAGCAGGGGATACTGGGGGCGGTGGGGAGCTGAAACCCCCAAGGATGTGGATGAAGGCACAAATGATGACCTTCACCTCAACCACTTCTTGTACAGATCATTTGAACTCTGGAGACTCGGTCTCCCTGTCTGTCACAGAGACAATCAGAGCCATCCTGTCTGTCCCCTTCTTGGTATCATGGTTTGATAGATAGAATGTGGAAGAAGATTTGGGGTCCTATTTGCACCGGGGGAAGAATCATGAGTCTGGCAGCTTTGGGTGGTGGTCAGTGATGGGTGCTCGGGTGGGAAGAACAGTGGGGAGGCTCTAGACATGAAGTCTGAGGCAGAGGCCCAAGAGACAGGGGGATGGGACCTCAAATCCCTGCCCAGGATTGTGGAGCCTGTGGACATAGGCACATCCAGAGGAAGTGGTTCTTCTGGGTACGGGTGGGGGCCCCCTAGCCCGAAGTAGCCTTTCTGGGATATAACCACCATGGGAGTCTCTCAGAGAGCAGGAGCCCCGAGGGAGAGCAAGGACCGGGGAGGGGGAAGTTGCTCAGGCTTTGGAGTCAGCCAGATTTGGCTTCTGGTCTGACTTTGCCACCTCCTAGATATGTGACTCTGGGCAAGTTATTTAGCCTCTCTGAGTCCCCAGGTTCCTCATCTATAAATGCAATTCAATAATATCACATCTAGTTTGTTGCAACTTTTAAATGGGCTACAAAAGGTTTAGCGCAGGGCCCGGCAGACTGTACTCCATAAACGACAGCTGCTGTCACTAATCACCATCCTCTGTCCCTTCTGAGGGCCCTAAAGATCATAGAAAGAAACAGAGTTGGTGAGAGGCCCTTGGATCTAATGCCTGGATGGGCCGTAAGGTCAGTGTGATCAGTGGGAGGAGTGAGGGGACAGTTTTCTCACCTACCAGCAGATGTGTCAGAGAAGGGGGCAGGAACAGGAGATCAGATACTCTGAGCCCTCCCCCTACGCCAGATGTGAGCTGGACCAGGTGGGGTGGGTGGGGAGGAACAGGTGCAGCCCTGTCACCCACCCGCAGCTGGGACTGGAACGAGGGGCCGTACCGGATGATGGGTTCATTGTCCACCTTCACGATGCAGTAGGGGTCACTGCTGCCAGTGCTGCAAGACAGAAGGCCAAGGAGGGGCTGACCAACGGACCGAGGGGCTGACCACGGACCGAGAGGCCAATGGGGCAAGGGTAGGTAGGGGTGTCCAGGGGCTCCCAGGCAGCTCAGGCTTCGGTCACCCTAGGGAAAGGACAATCAGGGCTGAGGCACAGGGGGCCTGGGCTGGAGCCTAAGAGCTCCTCAGGCTAAAACGTGTGCCCCGCCCCATCCCCCATCACTGGTGGTGAAGCTGGTGGTGACAAAAGCTCCCCTGCCCCCTCCTGCTGGGGAAAGGATGCTCCTTCCAGGAGCCCCTTCCTCCAGCCCCGCCGGGCTCTGCCCCAAGGAGGACAGAAACCACAGTCAGAGAAGGGAACAGCCCCAGGCCAGCTCCAGAAACCCCTATGCTCAATACCCAATTCGGCACCTTGTTCTCTCCCCAGCCCATGCTCCTCTGCTCTTCCTACCTGGAGTGTGCTGCCTACCTCCCAGCCTCAGCATCCCCCCCACCCCTCACCCCCACCCCCGCCTCTCAGAGCCTGCCTGTCCCTGTCCCAGAGTAGGCTCTCCCCTCTGACCCACTGGTCCCTCTGCCAGGCATCCTCTCCATCTTTCCCTCCATCCCAGGACTGCTAGGGATGTGCTGTCCTCAGCGGCCACCCCCATCTGACTAAACCACTTCTGTGTCACCAGGGCCTAAGGCAGGGCCAGCCGGGCACAAGACAGGGGGCCCAGGAGCGTTCACAGGATGAAAGAATGAACAGTCTGCCCTAGAGCTCTCAGCCATCTGGGAAAGAAGGAAGGGGAAGACCAGCCCAGGACTGCTCAGGTGCCCTGGTTTCGTTGGGTGGGGGATTCCTGGGGTGGGGGCAGCCCCAGCCAGGCCTAGGGCTGGTCCCAGACTAGAAAGGGGGTGAGGACTGTCTTGGGAGTGCCTTTCAGGCCCAGGGTCCATAAAAAGGAAGTGATTTGCATGTTGGAGGTTGGGGAATTCCAAGCCCTGCTTCCCTTCTCAAAAGGGGCTCTTCCTGCAGAGGAAGGGAGGAGGAGACACAAACATCTCCAAAGGTCCTGATGCAGAGCGGAAATGTCTGGCAGGACTCAGTTCCCCACACAGTACAGTGGGGCACATGATGACCGCTCACAGCGTAGCTGCCCCGGGTCCCTGGCCTGGTAGGAGGGCCAGCCCATGGCAGGTGTTTAGTAAATGTTGGCAAGGTCCTAACCCCTTGCTCTTCTGCCTGTAAGCCTTTCCCCTGTCACTTAGGAGCCCCCTCCTCCAGACAGCCCCTGGAAAGACGCCAGCCTGCATCCCAACACCCCAAAGCCAGGGGACTCCAGGGCTCCAGCAATAAGATCCCTGGGGCCCCCAGAGCTGGGCTACCCAGTGGCAGGGCCCAGCAGCTGCGTGCATATTTGCACAAGGAACTCAGAAGGAGGAAGATGTCCCGTGTGGGCTGAGACCTGGGGGGAGGCCCTCTACCCTGCCTCTGCCTCCTCACCCCGGCACCCGTGAATCCAGCTCTGCCCACTGGGCAGCTCTCACTCAATGAATGAATCTCTGAATGAACGGCACGGTTTGGGGCTTGTGTTACAAGCAAGATAACCGAAGTGGGCAGAGGCCTGGAGGCAGGAACAGACCTGGTGTGCAGGGGCAGCGAGGAGCTGGCTGGCTGGATCAGAGGAGGGCAAAGGGGGTAGTGTCAGAAGTGGACTAAGGCCAGAAGCCCAAACCATGATCCCTGGCCAGCTGTTGGGATCTGTGCCCCTGCCCATTACCCCTTGGCCTGATGAGGCCCCTGGACCGGTCCCCTGCCCCACTTCCCCTTCCCCAAGCCACTTGGGGAAGCCAGCCTGACTACTTGCAGGGCCTCTATATTTAGCCCCTTGGCAGTTTGCAGGCTGTGGAAGGGGAAGGATCAGGGCAAACCCTGAAATAGTCCCGGGCCTGTCCCCAGGGCCACTGGGCGTGGGAGCCAGGCAGTCACTGGTCATTATGAGACTCAGCTCCTGTCTGGCTGAGCTATGCACTCAAGGATGGGAGATAGTGGATGGAAACACAACAGGAACAGGTGGGCTCCAAAAGCTGTCGGTGACAGGGAGCACAGCTGTGCTCTGTGCCCTTAAGAGAATTAAAAAGCCCATGAGTATCACTGGCAGCTGTGATGAGGTCTCCCTCCTCAGAACAGCCTCAGTCAAGATGGGCCATTATGTAAAGTGGTGAGCTCCCCATCCTCAGAAGTGTGCAAGTCCCGGCTGAAAGAGACGCTGCTCAGAAGACAGGCTTAAGAGGCACACTGAGGCAGGCTCACCACCACCCCTGCCTCCAAGCTCAGTGAGGGCCTCCTGTGATCTCCAAACCCCACCCCACCCCATCCCTGAGCCAAATGATTTGCATGGCATTTGCAGGGCTTGGTTCCCACTGAGCCCGACAGCAAGCCTGCAACAAGCCTGCAACCTTGGTCCAGCTAGGATTCTTGGCCCGTCAGCAGCAGCAAGAGTGGCTTTGAATCCTGACTTCTCTACCTACATGCTGTGTGGCCTTGGCAAGTGACTTGCACATCCCGAGTCTCTCAGTTTCCCCTTCAACAAACTGAGCATAACTACCTCATAAGACTAATACGAGGATTAAATGGAAGGGTCCTCAACACCCTCCATTCTCCTCTACCGTGGACCAGGAGCTCCCCAGGGCCCCTGGAATGCCAAGATGAATGAGTCACGAGTCACGGTTCCTACCCTCCTGTTCCACAGCAGGGGCAGCCCAAGCAGCAGCAACTGCTACCATCCCAACTCCAGCTGACCTAAACTGCTGGAGGGCACATGACACGGCAAACGAACCAACCCTGCCGGAGGGCACCAGGGAAAGCCCTGGAAGGGAACAAGTTTGAGAGGGGTTCTGAAGGATGAACAGGAGTTTTCTGAAGGACTCTGAAGGGGAGTGTCTGAAGGCAGAAGCCTCCTAAACGTGTGCAAAAGCAGGGCTGTGAAGAGCCCAAGTGTGGGGGGTTGGGGAAGGTCACAGCTGGATTTAAGAGCCAGGTGACCTATAGAGCTGTGTATGCCAGCCACTGTGGGGAGGGCAGAGGAAGCAAGATGAGGGGAGGTGAGGAGGGAGGCAGGCAGGGCAAGGAAAGAGATGGTGGAGGCTGAACCAATAGGACTCAGTGGCCACTCCTCGGGGGATGGAGACTCAGGGTCCCTGGGCTGTGCAGAGGCAGGGCCTGGCCAAGAACCTGGCACCTTGGATCCCAGGAAGCCCCAGTCCACAGTTTTACCACCCGGGGCTGGGGAAAGCCTTGAGCCAGGCACAGGGGCCTGCAGGGATGGAGAAGGAGGCGACAGACGGAGGGGCTGCTCCTCCCGGCAGCCACCAGCCAGAGGAGGCCAAGCTGACCTAGTTAGCAGTGCCAGCCTGGAGGGCGGGGGTGCTTAGAGGCTGGGCCCGGAGGCTGAGACCCTCCTCAGAGCTGTCTGCGGTCCTCCCCAGAGGCCGCATACCCAGCGCCCACCCCACCTACCCCCCTCAACAAAGAAACCCACCCGGAGACAGCCCGCCCAGCCCCCTCCCTCACCCCATCGCCATAGCAACTGCTGAGCTGGCCTGGCCGGGCCGGGCCCAGGGGGCCTTGAACTAGAACTGCTGGAGAGGATGAGAGAGCAGGGAAACTCACAGGGGCCGCTCTGCGTGTGAGAGAGACACCCTTGCCCCAGCCTCTGGCACCCCTCCCCATTCCCCACCTCTTGGCATCTAGGAGCTGGCTGAGGAGCCACGGCTGGCAGGGGAGGGAGGTGGGGGGGGCGGACTCCAGGCAGCAGACTTTGGACCCTATGCAGCCTCAGGGCTCCCCTTCCCCCACGCTGCTCCAGGCAGCCAGAGCACCTCTTGCTTTGTGCTTAAGGGTTTTTTTTTTTTTTTTAAGATTTTATTTTTAAGTAATCTCTACATCCAACAGGGGGCTTGAACTCACAACCCTGAGATCAAGAGTCGCATGCTCTGCCAACTGAGCCACCCAACACCTCTATGCTGAAGGGATTTTGACCTCCAGTTTACAGAAGGGGAAACTGAGGTTTCAGAGCTAAGATGCTGCCTAAGGCTGGATGCAGGGGAGCCAGGGATGCGATGGGGCAGCTCAGCTCTGCGACTACTGAGAAACAACAGACTGGGACAAGGGGCTCCGAAACCTCAAATCTGGCCAGGGACCAGGGAAAGCCCTAGATCTCAGTGTCTGTTAGGAGCTCGGGAGCCAAGGAGCCAGCTCTGCCATTCGAGCCAGCATTTCAGGTCTCTGAGCCTCGGTTTCCTCACCTGTAACATGGACTGGTGAGAACTGCCTTGCTGGATGCTCGTGAGGAGGTAAGCCCACCGCATGGCTCCGATAAAGCCCAGGGCACAAGCAACAGCTGCTCCCCAGCCACCCCATCTTTGCATGGGCCCGGCCTCCTGACCTACGGATTCACCTTTCACGCCGGCGCACAGGCGCACAGCTGGAAGCCCCGGGACAGCCCCGGGCCCCAGGGCGTGTTTCAGGTGCACACTCTCGGGTACTAAAGGTTCTAGAACTACTGAGGAAGACACATCGTTTCCAGGGGCCTCCCCCACCCCCTCCAGCCACACCCCCGGCAGTACATCTCCCTGCGAGGTGCCCCCCACGCTCAGCTCCGGTCCTATGAAAGCCCCTTCCCCTCCTGAGCCGCCGTTCGCTCCCTCCTTACTATCTAAGGCCCCTTACAGCCCCCCGCCCTTCCCAGCCCCCCGCCCCGCCCGGTGCTCCCAACAAATCTTACTGTCCCCATTTCCCTTCCAGTCCCCTACCGCGGCCACACTCGCCACACCCTCGCCGCTGCTCCACTTGCGAGCGGGCCGCGTGGACCCCGGGAGGTGAGGCTTAAGGGGCAGCGCCCCTCCCCAGAAAGTTGGGGCCCCCACCCCGGCAGCGCTCACATGTCCTTGGCGGGCAGGTTCTTCCCCTCCACGATGCGGATGGACAGCGAGCTGCGCTTGGCCATCGCGGGTCCACGACGCGGGTCCGGGCCCGGGGGAGCCGGCCGCCGGGGTCGGGCGCAGCTGGCAGGCGGGCGGGCTCGGGACTGGGCGCCGCGGGGGGCGGGCCGCGCGGGGCGCGGGAGGTGAGCGCGGGGGCGGGGGAATCGCTTCCACTTCATTCACCCCCGCCCCCGCCCCACGTGCGGGGGCCAGTGCGCCCGGGCGGGCCAATCGGCGGCCGGGGTTCCCCGGGGCAGGCGGGGCCGGCCCGGGTCGCGGCGCTCATTGGCCGCCTGGGGGGAGGGGAGGAGCCTGCGCCCAGGGCTGCTGCCCTGCTGGCCCGGCGCGCGCTGGAGGTCGCGGTGGGGCGAGGGGACGATGGTTGGCGCCCGGGTGGCCTGTGCCACCGGTACGCGTGGGCGGCGGGCGTGGTCCCGGTGCCAGTCCCCAGGTGCACGGACGCTATGTGTGCTCAGAGGCGTGGGCCAGTACGGGGACACGCGGGCAGGGGACGCGCGAGGAGGACAGCCCTGGCCACCCGAGCCTGACGCGTGGGACGCCCTGCGTAGGTGTAAGATGAATGAATGAACAATCGGACGAACTAAGCAAACACTATGTCTGTGTTAGAACCATCTGGACCCAGGAGGAGACAGCGAGAGAGCCGTGGCAGTCCAGAGCTTTGGGGACCACGCTTTTGAGTCTGAAAGATCAGAATGGATGATTTTTGAGAACCTGCTCTGGAGGAGGGGGCTTTCTCAGTTGTCACTTCACTTAGGCCTCCTAGCTCCCCCGCAGTGGGAACTTGGATGAGGCCCTCAGGTTCACAGAGGGAAAATCACTAGCTAGATGTCACCCGTTTGGCCCAAGGAGGGCGAGGCTTGACCTACCGGGTCCTCGGTGAGCAGGGGCCTTTCCAGTACGGGCACCGTCCTTCTCCCAGACTTGGTGTCCAGACCCGAGTCTCTAGAGTCCACCTCTTTGTGGTTTTCTCCCAGAGCTAGAGGTCATAGTCCTGGGGCTGGCACAGCGGCAGCTGGCCCTGGGCATCTGTCTGCCCCGGGAGGGCACTTCCCCAAACACCACTGCTCAGCACTCCCTTGCTGGTCACTCTGAGTGGCTTTCTGATCTTCTATGAGCTGGTTCCATTTAATCCCCAGCAAAGAGGGAGCAGAGACACCTGCCATAGATACCCAGGAAACATTGAATGTGTGGGCGCCTAGCACAGGTTCTGTTTTCTCTTACCTTCTGTTTTCTTTTCCTATTCTGTTATTTATACAACACATGCATACTTTACCAAATTCGAAGGATATCAAATATTTACAATGCTTTCAATGCTTCCTTAAAAAAAAAAAAGGAGGGGCACCTGGCTGGCTCAGTATAGAGCATGTGACTCTTGGTCTGGGAGTTTTAAGTTTGAGCCCCACCTTGGATGTAGAGATTACTTTACTTTTTTTTTTTTAATATTTTTATTTATTTATTCATGAGACACACACACACACACACACACACACATACACAGAGGGGCAGAGACACAGGCAGAGGGAGAAGCAGGTTCCATGCAGGGAGCCTGATGTGAAACCTGATCCCAGGTTTGCACCCTGGGCTGAAGGCGGCGCTAACCACTGAGCCACCTGGGCTGCCCATAGAGATTTCTTTAAAAAGATGGTTTCAGGGTGGCTGGATGGCTCAGTTGATAAAGCATGCAACCCTTAATATCAGGGTTGTGAGTTCAAGCCCCACATTGGGTGTGGAGCCTACTTTATATATATATATATATTTTAAGTAGGCTCCATAAATAAGTGTTTTCAATAAAAAGACAATCGCTCTTCTCTTCCAGCCACACAAATTCCCTCCCCCAAGGCATCCACACCCCTGATTCCTTGTGCAGCCTACTGAAGACAGTCTCTGCCTACGATGCAGCAGCAGACATACATGTTTTTCTTTTACATGCAAATAGTAGCTAACAGGTTCTGCCTACAGTTTCTCTTACTTTATCTTGGAAAGCCATACATATTTATGCGTTAAAAAAATTCTCATTCTCTGCCAACTGCCGGGTTTTCCAGTGTGGACGTACCATCATCTCTTTGACGGGTCTCCTGTGAGTTGATGGGCGATTGCTTTCACCAAACAATAGCGTGGCTCACACATCATATCGTACGTGAGCAAATGCAGCCAAGGATAAATTCCTAGAAGCAGAATCCCTGGGCCAGAAGATGTGTGCGTGTGGGACACAGATTTCCTGCTACACGGCCACCGACATACAGGAGCGTGCCAGCTCCCCGTCATCCCCAGCACCCAGCATGCTCTGTTATCAGTCTGTGATCTCTGTCTACGTAATCAGTGGAAACATAATGGTTTCTCAGGGTACTCAGGGCTATTTTTTTTTTAGGTAGTATATCAGGCCTTTTTTTTTTTTTTTAGTATATCAGGCCA
The DNA here is from genome assembly GCF_053574225.1 of Canis aureus. NCBI lineage: Eukaryota > Metazoa > Chordata > Mammalia > Carnivora > Canidae > Canis > Canis aureus. The sequence continues at coordinate 70,382,629 of NC_135618.1, forward strand.
CTATCAAACTTCATGATTGCTGAGATTTGCCCCCTCAGCCTAGTCATTCATCAGGCATGTCCCAACCCCCCCTCCTTGGATGTGGCCCGGGTCACCTGGAGAGTGAGAAGAAGCTTTGTTGGCTTCTTGGTAGATTGGGGGCTTACTCCACACCCCTCCCCCAACACTGTGGGCTGTCACCGAGGCCCGGTGGTGGGTGGGGGCCAGAGGACTCTGCTAAGTCTTCTGTTGGAGCGATACTGCAGGCTGGTATGATCCCTTCCCTAGCCTGGAGACACCCCCACCCCTCCCCAAGGCGAGCCAGGGAAGCCCAGGCTGGGCTTCTTTTGTCCCCTCCAGGATCCAGCCTTGTTTACCTCCAGTGCTGGGGAGCTTACCTCCTCCAGAGGCAGCTCTCTCCATCTTCAAACTATTCCAGCTGTGAGAATGGCCTGGACCCCCACCCCACCAAGCTACCCAGAGTGGCCCTTGAAACCTAAACTATGGCTGTTCTCCTCAGCATCTTCAGCCTGCTCAGCTCCAAGCCAGGCTTCCCACCCCTGTCATGAGTCCTAGCTCCCACACTGACCTGGTCATTGTCCCTAGAAAGCCTCCAGTTTGTCACGGGCCTTCTCTGGAGTGTCGAGAAGGGTTGGGCTTCCCTGCTGTGCTGTGCTGCTCAGAGCAAACATGAACAGACCAAACCCTCCCTTTTTCTGGGCACTAGACCTTTAATGATGCCACCCACAACCCCCATTGCCTTTTTTTGGGCCACGCTGTCCTGGTTTCTGGTTCCAAACAACAGAAACCAGCTCTGACTAATTTAAACAGAAACGGATTCTTTAGGAGGCTATCGAGTGTGTCACAGATTTTCTGGGAGGGTCAGAGAACCAGGCCCAAAGGGCTCACCCAGCCAAAAACAATGCCCCAAAGTACATGCCAGAGGTGGCTTGGTGCAGACACCCCAAGTGCCAACCCCTCATCCCAGGCCAACACCAACCGCCGAGGTGTTGCTGTCGCACATTCTGCACTGTGGCATCCCCCCTCGTCACCGCAGGGCTGGGAAGGCATCTGTGCCAGGAGCATCTGTGCCCGGAGGGAACTACCTGAGAAGATGGGATGGGGGAGGGGAGGAGGGCTTGGGTGGAGTAAAGAGGTTCAGGAGCCGGGCATCCCCAGGGGCGACAACATTCACGATAGGGTCTTGGGTTGCCATGTTGCACCCCAGATGATGCCTCTTTAGCACCCACTAGATGCCACCTGCACAGCAGGCACCCACACAGGTTTCTCATTTGGTTTGCGTGACAACCTGTGCCGGAGATGCTGTCACCCCCTTTTCCCCGAGATTCCCGTGGGGCGCCTGGCATTCTGCCGCGCACTCCACTCCAGCAGGAAGGAGGAGGTTCTGGGGGGCTGCCTGCCAGCCGGGCTCAAACCCTGCCTCCCACACAGCCATTCCAACCCCTCTGCGCACGGTCCCTGCCACCGACATGGAAGTACTCCCCGCTCTGTATCCCCCCCCACCCGCCACTGCCTTGGCCCTGGCCCGGGCCCTGCAGCCCAGGAGCACAGCCTCTGAGCACAGAGACTCCCGGAGCAGAACGTGGTCAACACAGAGGATCCAGCCAGGGAGGCCAGCCAAGCTGTCAGCGTGTTCCCAGAAACCAGTCTCTGGGGAGGGGTGAGTCAGAGGGCGAGGCCAGGAGGGGAGGCGGCCCTGGCTCCAGCCGCGGGTCCAGACCCTCCCTCCGCGGGGGGCTGCAGAGCAGACCCCTTCGCTGAGCGGACCACTGCCCTCCTTTCCTGTCTCCCTCATTCATTCAGTCATTCACTCAGCCTGCTTATGTGTTCAGCATTCAGTGAGCACCTGCTGTGTGCCAGGCCAAGTTCTGGGCACTGAGGACCAAGAGAAAAACCAGCCATGGTCCCTGCCCTCAAGGGGTTCACAGTGGAAGGGAAGAAATAGACGTAAAGGGGCGAGTAAGTGCTAGAGCGGAGACATGCATGGTGGGGTGTGGAGGGGGTGGTGGGTGCTCAGGAGGTCTCACGGAGAAGTGACATATGAGCTGGGTCTGGAAGGATAGGGAGGCATGTCTGATACGTGGTCGCGGGTGGGAAGGGAATGCTCCCCGTGGAGGAACCAGCCTGAGCAAAGGTGGGCAGGTGTGATGAAGCCTGGGCTGTTCCGGAAACGCCAAGGCAGGTGGTGTCGGAAGCAAAGGTACATGAGACTGGAAAAGCAGATAGGAAGCAACTACTGGAGGACCTTGACAGTGGGAGAGCGCTGACATTTTCCTGGGCAGGGTTTGGAGCGCAGGAGTGGCGTGGGTGCTGGAAATGCTGTAGACTGACATTTTGAAGTGTTAGCATGTGGGTCTCCTTCCCACTCTGAACTCCCTGTGCTCCTGACCCGAGCGGTCAGTTGAATGGAGGATCTCCGCCCACACATCTTTAGGGACCCACAAAAATGTTTTAATTTCTTTTGAATCAGAAGCAAAAAGTGAATGTAATAGTAATGAATATATAACAAAGGAATCTAGCCTGGATTGTATTCATGGTTATACCAAAGCAGAGGGAAAAAATGTGTTAAGATCTCGACCCAAGCCAATCAAAAGTGCCCAGGGCTCAGGAAAGTCAATGCTCCCTGGCACAGGACAGGGGGCAGCTCTTGAGTTTCAGTCCACAGCAGATCGGTAATGCTGGAAGAAGAAAGCGTTGGGAGTTACAGAGTCTGGGTCTTTGAGCTTCAGGGGAGGCTTGGAAGGGGTGACAGGACTAGCTATGTCGTCGGCCCCCGCAGACAAGAATGAGCCCCTTGGGTGCCACCCCAGGGAGAGAGGGGTTGGATGCCGAATTGGCTGAGATGAGAAATAAGTGTTCGATCGACACTGCATTGGGATGCCTGGGTGGCTCAGTTGGTTAAGTGACTGACTTGCTTTTGGCTCAGGTCATGATCTCTGGGTTGTGAGGCTGAACCCTGGGCATGGAGCCTGCTTAAGATTCTCTCTCTCCCTCTCCGTCTGCCTCTCTCTCTCTCTCTCTCTCTCTTCCTAATAAAAATGCATGCAGTGGGGGCAGGTGAAATGCATAACTGGTCAAACTTCCAGGCACAAGATAAATAAGCCCCGGGGATGTAATGAACAGCGTAGTAACTAGAGTTAACAATACCATGTTGTGTATTTGTAAGTTGCCAAGAGAGAAGACCTTAAATGTTGACATCACCAGAAAAAAAAATTATAATTATGTGAGGTAGTGGATGTTACCTAAACTTCTTGTGGTGATCATTTCACAATATATACATGCATCAGATCATCGTGTTGTACTAAAACTAACACAAAGTTATAAGTTAATTATATCGCAATAAAACTGGAACAAAATGGATTAAAATGCACCCATGCCAGAGTACCCAAAAAATTTTAAATAGGGGGGCACCTGAGTGGCTCAGTGGTTGAGCATTTGCCTTTGGCTCGGGTCATGGTCCTGGGGTCCTATGAGCCCCACACTGGGCTCCTTGCTCAGCACAGAGCCTGCTTCTCTCTCTGCCTATGTCTCTGCCTCTCTGTGTGTGTTTTTCATGAATAAATAAAATCTTTAAAAAAAAGTGTGATACAGACACACATTCACATACACACTCACACACCCAATGGAATATTATTCTGCCTTAAAAAAAAAGAAGGGACTCCTTGGGGTACCTGGCTAGCTAATTGGTAGAGCATGTCACTCTTGATCTCAAGGTCATGAGTTCGAGCCCCATGTTGGGTGTGAGTGTTTACTTAAAAGAAAAAAGAAGGAAATCCTGTCACGTGCTACAACGTGAACGAATCCCGAGGCCATCATGCTCAGTGAAAGAAACCAGTCACAAAAAGCCAAGCAGGCTTCCACTTATATGTGATACGTAGAGTAGTCAAGTTTTTAGAAATAGAAAGTAGGGTGGCGGTTGCCAGGGGCTGGAAGGTGGAAGGAGGGCGAATGGAGAGCTGTTGTTTAATGGGTATAGAGTTTCAGTTTTGCAAGATGAAAAAGTTCTGGAGATGGGTTGCACAACAATGAACATATACTTAACTCTGCTGAGCTGTGGACTTAAGAAATGGCTCAGATGGTAAATTTTATGTTACGTGTTTTTTACCACAATTAAAAAATACAAGTATACCCCAACTCTACATGTATATATTTTGGCCGTCAGAATACTTGAAAACATTGTTATAACTTAGTTTTTGAAGCTATTTTGGGACAAGCCACTCCTGTGATTTGCTACTGGCCCTGATTTTTCTACAAACATCATGCATTCTTGGGAATCCTGGGAATTTTTCCAAAGTGAGAAAATGTGACCTACAAATTGTTTGCATGCACGGTGACATGTTTTAAAATCCTAAATGTAACAATGAGCAAAGCTGACATGGTGTTGCATTTAGAAGAAGTTTAAGTAAATTTTTGTTATCTTTTTAAATCTTGGGGTTTTAACGCTGGGTAGCCAATGCATTTCTCCCCAACCAGACCACATGGATTTTCCTGAGCGGGAGGCCCCAAGCCCACAGGGCCTCCTGGGGAAAAGGCCTTTCCACGCCACCCTACCGTCCTCCAACCTCAGACAGTGGCTGCTGGTGCCTGTCCAGTCTCCTGGGAGGAGACAGGAGTGGGGAGGAGGGGGCTGAAACCGAGAATGTGGGTCAGAGGAAGGAGCCGGGAATGGAGAGGCAGCTGGGCAGATGTGCTATCAAGGTGGTGAGGGCACCCCCACACATACACAGAGGTTAGAGGGGCCCAGCTGTGCCCCCACAGATTCTGGGCACGGGACTCTGGACTGAGCCCGGGGCCACAGGGAGGACGAGCAGGCTCTAGGCCGGGTGATAGCGATGTGCCAAGAAGTCTGGACTCGCCAGCTGTGAGAAGCCGGGAGGGGCAGGCTGAGACGCATTCGCAGGCCAGATGGGGCTCTGTCCCCAGCTTCCTCCCCGGCCCCGCTGGTCTTGACACCCCACCCACCCCATGTAGAAAGAGAGCATTAAATTAAATATTTTAAAACTGAGGCCCCTGGGATGCTGGGGGGCTCAGCGGTTGAGCACCTGCCTTCGGCTCAGGTCGTGATTCCAGGATCCAGGATCGAGTCCCATATCGGGCTCCTTGAGGGGAGCCTGCTTCTCCCTCTGCCTGTGTCTCTGCTTCTCTCTCTCTGTGTCTCTCATGAATAAATAAATAAAATCTTAAAAATAAATAAATAAAATAAAATAAAACCGAGGCCCACAGTGAAGAGAGTGTGAGCCTGGAGCCGCAGCGCTGAGTTCCAATCCTCAATCCACTACTCCAATAGGATGTGCTGTGTGATTGTAGGCAAGTGACTCAGCCTCTCTGGGCCTCACCTGCCTAATCTATAAAGTGGGGCAGTGGTGGCCGCACCCCGTACAGTGGCTGTGAATAGAGCATGCTGATGTCCCCAGACCTCGGGAGGTACCTTCCAATGCTAAGCCCTTCAGGGATGTCCTCTCTTTAGTGCCAGGAGCGGTTCCTGTCATCTTTTTTTATGGATGAGGAAGCCACAGCCGAGCCCCCGCTCTGTGTGGGGCGGCCCTCATCACCCTGGATCCACAGCGCAACTCCAGGCCTAGGTGCTGGTGTTATGTCTCCTTCACAGGTGAGGAGACGCTAAGCCACTTTGACAGAGCTGCCCACTCCGAGCTGCCTCCTCCCTGGGAGGACAAAGAAACCCCCCTGCGCAGAGAGAGACAGGGAGATCTCGGTGCACAAAAACAGTCCGAAGTAGAAAGAGAGGCAGGAAGTCAGAAAGAGAAAAGACAGAAGCAGAGGGGACCATCCTAAACACCCCACAGACTGTGGTGGGGGCAGAGGGAAGCAGAATATTGCCCCCCAACTCCCTCCAGGGCCCCCTTGTTGTGGGGTGAGGTGGCAACAGGTTGCAGGTCCCTCTGGGCATCTCAAGGTGGCCAAGAGTGGTCTTGGGCAGAAGCCAAGGTGGGCAGAGGCAGGAACCGGGCTAGTGACAGGTGTCCGTCAGGTGCCCCGTGGGCACGGGGATCCCAGCAGTGGCAGAGGGTGGCTGTCAGCAGGGAGCTCACAGGCTCCTTTCTGTTAACCCTCTCAGCATCTGCCCCGTGGGTGAAAACTACTTTCTCAACCCCCAAAATGGGAAACTGAGGCATATGGCAAGACAAGTGAGAAAGCAGGAGTCCTGGGTGTTGAAAGCCGAAGGCTGGGAGTCCACGGTCTTGGGTCCAGATCTCTGCCATGGCCTCCAGGAACAACCCAAAGCACCTCCTCCAACCCTTCCTCCTATGGAGGAAGGAGGTGTTCCGAGTGGGCTTCCTGGAAGAGGTGGCACCAGGCTGGACTTGAAGGAGTAGGGATGTGCCCAGGAAGTGGGGGTGAAGGGGCTAGGCTGAGCTCTCAGGGTGCCCCCTGAGCAGAGAGGACCCAAGGTTGTGGGGGCAGCGTGATTGCAAGGGGACCCCAGGCCCTAGGGCCCTGACAGGGCCTCTCCCGGCTCCACAGGGAGAAGGATGCGTGTGTGAGACAGGGACTTGGCTTGAGAGCAGTGCAGCGGCAGCCAGAACATAAACCTCCTGTGGCTTCTGGCGCCACCGCCTTCCCACTCCAGCTCAGCACCGGACCGCCCCCCCGGGGTGGGGGGTGCTGACAGGAACCAGGAGTCTTGGGGTGAAGAATAGAGCCAAGGTGTGGGGGAGGCGGGGGACAGGAGGTGGAGGTGGCTCCTGGTTCTCAGCCTGACTCCTGCCCAGAGAGGTCCTGCACACCCTTCACACTCAAACGCCCCTCCTGGCAGGGCTCCCCATCACCTCCTCCTCCACTCCGTAGCTCCGGGGGCTTTGTGGGCACTGGGGCCCCAGCCTCTGGCTGCCCCCTCAGCTCACTGGGGTCCCCTGCCCTCGCCGGCTCCAGCAGGATCCCTACCATCCTCTTACACCTTCCGTGTGTGACTGTCCTTCCCTCCCCTGCTGGACCCCACACACTCTCTTCCTGAGCCACATCTCTCTGGCCTGGGCCTGGGTGAGGGGCAGCCAGGCTGACGGTGTGAGCAGGGCAGGGAGGGGGCCAGCTCCTCTCGGAGGCAGGACCTCTGCGGGCTCGCCTCTGTGGCCCCGGTGCTGCTAGTGGGTGCTCCACAGGGGTGCTCATCAATAACACAGACACCTCCTCACACTGTAAAACATATTCGGTCTTAGGTGAACAGCTCGAAGGATTTTTACACATGCCCTCACCCAGACCGAGGTCTAGAACATACCCAGACCTGAGCTGGCTTCCTCGGGCCCCAGTCCAGCCACTGCCACCCTGGCTTCCCACCACCTCCTTCTCTCTTCACCCGTGGAGGGGCACCTGTGCTGTGTTCAGTCGGGGGCTGTCATACATAAGACCGCTGTGAACATAAGTTCCCTACACATAGTCTGCTGGACACGGACCCTCAGTTCTCTTGGGGAAATACCTTTGAGCAGAATTGTGGGGTCCTGGGGTAGAATCCTGAACACGCCAACTCTTAGGGTCCCTCCGCAGGCATTTCACACCAGTCCCCACCTCTCCCTCCATGGACCCACCAGATGTCCCCTACCCCTCCTTCCAGCAGCCCAGTGGTGGAAACTCCAGATACAGCTTCTTTGGGCAGAGCAGGGCAGCTCTGATCTCGCTCCCCCCACCCCCGTGGACCCAGGGCACCCCTGCCACAGCTGAAGGGCCCACTGGATTTATCAGCAAACACAGAGCCCTTCCTTACCCCTTAAGAGGACACAAAGCTCCTCTCATGGCACCTTCAGGACTGTCTTCTTGGGGTCTGTCGCTGTGTCCTGGCCACCCTCCTGCCTATCCCCCCATAGGACAGGGACTGTGGCTAAGCTGTTTCTGCTCCCAGTGCCCAGTATACAGCCTGGGGAGGATATAACAGATGGCTGGGGACACAAAGAAAGGTCTAGAAATGAATGTCCCACCTTGGGGACCAAGCCTGAAGATATAGCCTCAAGGTCCAGTTGGTCTGCTGCTTTAACTTCTTAGGTCCTTAACACAGGCCTGGCATCCCTCTAGGGTTCCAGTGGGTTTCAGAACCTGTTCTTCTCTTCACCCCTGCCGGCTGATCCTGAGGCTCAAGGCAGGTGAGTTAAAGCCAAGCAGAGCGTGAGGGCTCACCTCCCAAATATCCCTGGTTGGAGCAGGTGAGCAATGGGAAGAGAAGAGGCCTCTGACATTCTCAGAGACTCCCTGGGGGACCCCGTGGCCAGTCAGAGGAGGCCGAGCTGTGGCCCTGGGGCAGCGGGTAGGCAGGCTCCGTGACCAGCAGTGCACCCACCCCACCCTTGGCCTGCAGCCCAGGCCTGGGTTCCTGTCTTCCCAGAAGTTCATCCATCTCCTGAGTGGAGTTCCACACTTTGCTCACATTAACTTCCTGAACCTTTCAGAAAGGAGTGGAAACGCCCTGCCTCGTCCTCCTGCTGAGGAAGCCGTGGGTGGGAGCTGGGGAAGGTGAGGGGATCACCCAGGCTGCTGTCCAGATCAGAGGTGGGGGTGGGACAGCAGGGTGCCCCTGCCTCCCCTCTAAGAGCCCTGTGGCCCCCCACCCCGGCAGCTGAGCTCTGAGACCCTCCATGCCCGTGCCCCCCGCCTGTGTTCCCTACCCTCATGGAACTCACTATGTGCCCATGTCTTCGTCTGTAAAATGAGGCTATCCTGGGCTTGCCCAGGGATCTGGGGGTTCACATGTGTGAATTGTTCGGGCCAGTTCCTGATACCCTGTGCATGCTGTGCAAGGGTCAGCCCCTCCTCTGACTCACTGTGCCCTCTGTAGGTGGCATTTGATGGGCCAGGCTGGAGTGACCAGGGGTGGTGGACAAGGCTGGTTCAAGTCTCCTGTCTGTTTCCACTGCTCCCTGTCTGTCTCTCCTGGCCCCTTCACCCCACCAGGGATGGATGGAGAACCCTCCTCTTTGTGGGCAAACAGGAGTTATTCTTGGAGTCCTTGGGATTTAGGAGGGACAAATAACTTGTAGTGGACGGGACCCCAGGAGGCAACAAAAGAAGGGCGACATTCATGCAGGGCTTGAATGACCAGGAGAGTTTGGGGGCCCTGTGATGGTGATGGGAGGCGGGAACAGCAGCAGGAAGGCAAGGGGAAAATCATGTGTGAGCCCTCGGGCCATCAGGATGGGACAGGAACCTCAGAGCTGACTCTGGGCAGCTCAGACACACGGGGCAAGCAGAGACTCTGGCCCCCGCAAGAGCACATCCCCAGGGGGACCCCAGGAGCACTGGATTCTTGGCCTGGGACTCACCAATGGGTCCTGGGATAATAGAGGAGACTACCCCCTTGGCTGGACTGTCTTCCCAGGGAGAGTCCTCCCAGTTGGGTACCTGGGACCCCAAAGAGACCCCTCTTTCAAGTTGGGGTGAGCCTCAGGATGGAACCAGGAAGCTTAAGTTGATGGGGTCAGATGCAGAAGCAGCCCAGCCTCAAACTCCAAAGCTAGCTGATCCCTTCCTCTCCAGGGCCCACCTGGCTTCTGGCACCCCCAGGCCTTCAGACCCCCTCTGTGTGAGCCAGCATTCCCAGCAGAGTTCTAGGTCCCACGCCAAAGCAGGGTGCAAATGCACACTTGCAGGGAGTAGGGGGCAGAGCCGCCTGATTTTCTGTGACAGTGCACGTGGGCCACCTGGTTTCCTGCTGCAGAGGACAAGTCGGGTCTCGATAGGGGCCAGGGCATGGAGACAGGGAGGCTGGGGGCTGCAAAGGGCGTTGGGAGCAGGGCCAGTGAGTGAGGGGGCTCGGAGGGGGGGTGCTCTCTGGACCGGCTGGGCTAGGGCAACAGGCTGCGAACAGTCCCCATCCCTGACACACATTCTCTCCTTCCCTTCTCCTCTCTGCTCTGTTTTTGTCCTTTTCCTGTACTGAGCCCAAACCCAGAACAGAAGCTAGCTTTCTGATTTTATCCTGCCGTTTTCTGGGAGATGGTCATAACTGTCTCTGGGCCTGCTCACACGGCTTTTTCTCAGAAAGTGAGACAGAGTTCTCATGGCTTGTCATAATTAAAGATAGAGACGAGAGACAGGGCAAAAAACAGGCGGAGAAGCAAGAGGGAGACAGGCCTGTCAGTCAAGGGCCACCTGTAGGGGTAGAAAAAGGCCCCTACTCAAAGCCAGGCGCTGATAGCAGGTGGCATGGGACCCACTGGACATCATTTCATGGCTCAAGGTCCTTATTCCCAGGTCTAGCTTCCCAGGTCTGTGACCCCGAGAGCTGGCACGCTGGGTGGGTCAGTGGTCAGTGTCACTCCACCTGCCCCTGCTCCGGGCACCTCTGGGCAGTGTGTACCCCTCCATCCCATGACGGTCCCCTTGTATCTCTTTGCATGTTGAGCCGCTGCTCGGCTAGGACTCCATGCCTCCGTGCCAGCAAGGCTGAAGTCGATGGCTGCTGGGCGTGGAGGTGAGTGAGTGCGTGCGTGCGTGATCAGGGAGGGGAATGACACCAGCTATGGTTCACCTCTTCCAACCTTTTCACGGATGAAAAGAGCAAGAAGGGTCAGGCAGGGTGCCAGGGCTGGGGCCAGGGCACGGACCCTCCCAAGGCCCCAACAGCCATGTCCCACGGCACGGCTCCGAAGCTGAGGCTCCTTCTCTGCTTCCTGGGGATCCTGGTCAGTGGCTTTATGGGGCCACCCTGGTTCAGACCTTCCCTTCCGGGCTCCCAGGACCCAGAAGAGCCCAGCAAAGCATGCCTGGGCCTGGCTGAGGCTCCATGGGAGCCCCCGAGGGGGAGAATCCCACACACACCCTGTTGGGCTCTCCACCAGCCCCTGAACTTGGGCCCGGAGTTCAGCACCGGGCAGGTCCCAAGGAGGTGGCTTAAACAATGTGGCCAGGCTGTGTCAGTCACAGAAAATAGTGCACGTCCTCAGTGGGGGCCTGTAGTTAAGGAAAGAGGTTAATCAGAGTCTTCTCTAGCCTTTGGCCCGGGGCTTGGAGGACCAGGGAACCAGAAGGAGGTGGGGGTCTGGGGGCAGCTCTAGGTTTGGCTATGGGTGTCGTATGGGGACCCGGGGGCCTCTAGAATATCCATTCAGAGGTAGCCAGGGTTCCTGTCCTCCAAGACTCAGGGATGGGCTCCTGCCGAGTCCCCTCTGCACACCCCTACTCTGGCCTTAAGCAGCACTTTGTTTGAGACAGGACTTTAAGGCCACCTGTCTAGAGCACAAAGATGGGGAAGGGTCTGATTCTACAGGATTGGCACAAAGGTGGCCTGTGACTCTCTATGATATCGTGGTATAAGAAATATATATTTGGGGCACCAGGAGGGCTTAGTCGGTTGGATATCTGCATTCGGCTCGGGTCATAATCCCAGGGTCCTGGGATCGAGTCCCACAATGGGCTCCCTGCTCAGTGGGGAGCCTGCTTCTCCCTCTCCTCCCCACGTGTGCTCTCTCAGTCACTATCTCTGTCTCTCTTTCTCTAATAAATAAATTAATGATAAAAAATAAGAAATACATATTTGACCTTTTTTCCTGATTCCTGAAAACAAAGCTCTTAAAACTCTTAGAATTTTTTTTAAACTCTTAGAATTTTTTTAATGTTAGGGGTGACAAGAACATCTTTTTAAATCTTTATTATTTCTTATTTTTTATTTATTTTTTTAAAGATTTTATTTATTTATTCATGAGAGACACAGAGAGGCAAAGACATAGGCAGAGAGAGAAGCAGGCTCCACACAGGGAGCCTGATGTGGGACTCGATCCTAGGACTCCAGGACCATGCCATGGGCGGAAGGCAGGCACTAAACCGCTGAGCCATCCAGGGATTCCCACCCCCCCCCTTTTTTTTACAGTGAGAGTGTGAGGGTGAGGAGAGGGGCAGAGGGAGAGAGAGAAGCTCAAGCAGGTTCCATGCCCAGCGCAGAGCCTGTCACGGGGCTTGATCCGACGACCCTGAGATTATGACCCGAGTTGGATGCCCAACCGACTGAGCCACCCAGGTGCCCTGAACATCTTTTGTTTTGTAACAAGCTCCCTTGGACCACACCTGAGTCCCAGCTAATGAGGCGATCCTTGGTGGGGCCTCGGGTGGCTTCAGGAAGCAGGCTGGCCTCCAGAGGAACCAGCCAGGTGCTTAGGAGGTTGGAACTTCCAGCCCCATCCCCACCCCCAATGGCTTCTGGGAGGGCAGAGAGGCTGGGCGTTGAGTTCCATCACCAACAGACGATGATTTCATCAATCATGCCTACGTGAGGGAATGTTCACAAAGACTCTGGATGCTGGGGTTCAGAGAGCTTCTGGGCTGGTGAGTGCACTGGGAGAGTGGCGCACCCGGAGGGGGCATGCCAGTTGTACACCCCTTCCCCCTACCTCTCCCTACGCACCTCTTCTAGGCTGCTGCTCTTGATTTATAGCGTTTATAATACTCTAGTAATAGTAAGTAAGCTGTTACCCTGAGTTCTGCGATCTGTCCCAGCAAATCATCCAATCTGAGGATGGGGTCATGGGGATTGCTGAGTAACAGCCGAGGTTGGACAGAAGTGTGGGTATCCCGGGCACCCAGTACTTGTTAGTGTGTCTGAAGTGGGGAGCAGTCTTAGGGGGCCGAGCCCTTACCTGTGGGGTCTGTCCTAACTCCAGGTAGCTAGCATCAGAATTGAATTAAATCCCAGCATACCCAGTTGGTGTCTGGAGAGCTGGGAGTAAAACAGATCACAGTAATCCTGAGTCCATTCCTGGCCCTTCTCTGTGCTGCTCTGGTCCCAGGAGGCTGGCACCCAGACCATGTCCCCCCAGAGCCCCCTGCCCCCTTGCTTCTGGTAAGATGCGGTCTGCTGGAGACACCGGTGTGAGAGCAGAAATCAGGAGAAAGGCAGGGGTATTTATTTCCCCAACTCCCTCTAGGGGTTTTGTCCTTCTATCCATAGCCTCCCCGCTGGCGCCCCCCACTTCTGCTGTGCCGACCCTTACCCACGGCTCCTGCTCCCTGGCTCTGGAAACACCACCCCCTCTTGCCAGCCCTGCAGAGATAGGAGGGCTTATGGCCATCAGTGCCCTGGGTCAGGGCCCCCTCCTGTTGGCCCCCTTAGCACGCTGACCACACCTTTGTAAACGTTCTCAATTGCCCCGCCAGACAGCGTGCCATCTGTTTCCTGCCAGGCCCAACCCTATAGGGCGTCGGTTTGTGCCCAGTTCAATCCTCACTTTTTACATAAAGGGAGAGTGAGGACCAGAGAGGGTAAGTGATGTGTCCAGAGTCACCCAGCCCCAGGGTTGGGGCTCATGGCTGCTCCAAAAAGGCTATGGAGAGGCCAAGGCTGATGTAGGCAGAGGGTAGAGGCCTGTTTGCCCCCCGCCCCTCCCTGCCCCTCCGTGCCCCTCCCAGCCTGGCTCCCCCATGGTCTCCGAGGATTTCCTCCAGAGCAGGAGCCGGATGCTCTGCGTGGGCTCATAAACCAATTAGGGCCATTTGCACCTCCCAGAGAGAGGCACCTGGGAACCCAGCCAGCACCCTCCTTCCCCACCCCCTGCCCCAGGGGCACGTGGCACAGGCTGCCTCTCCCTTAGGCAGGGATGCCTCCCTGCCATCCCTTACCCTATCCTCTCACCACCCCAAACCTGCCCATCCACCAGCCCCTGGTGGCTCCTAGGCCTTTGCGTATGCTATTCCCCCCAACCTGTGCACCTTTCCTGTGTCACCTGGCACAATGCTGCTCCTTCTCCAAGGCTGCATCTGCCCATAAAGCCTCTTCTGAAGCCTCCTCTGGATCTCTGGCACCTGCATTCCCTCTATTCCCTGAGTGCTGGTGTCCCTCTCTTCCCCCACAGCACTGGGTGGCTTGAGGGCAGGATCCCGCATGGGTCATCTCTCGCCCCGCAGAGCCTGGCCCAGAGTGGGGCTGATGATAACAAATGCCAGATGCCTTGGACTAGGTTTGGGGCTAGAGTCAGCTCTGGGCTGAGCCCAGGCTTCTTTAGGAGCCATAGCATCACATGCACGTCCATCCCCCAACACCCAGAGCCAGCTTAGAGCTGGGTGTGAAGCTCAGAGGCTCTAAGCCCTCCAGCCAGAGGGGGGCTACAGAGTGGGCCACCTGGGGAGGGGACCACAGGGAGGATGCTGTGGGGATGGAGTAGCCAGGACAGGATGAACACATTTGCCTCACTGGTTTAGCGGAAACTTGGCCCAGTGAGGCCAGTGTAATCATCCCCATCTTCTAGAGAGTGACACTGAGGCCAGATGAGAGGCTTACCTGGATGCAGATGGCTCAGCCAGCCTGGGACCCTGGGCTCACATCCTCCTGAGTACCTGCCTCCTTCCCCCTGCAGGGAAGCTGTGGACAGGGGTTCAGAAAGACTGACTGCTCAGGAGTACAACACAGATGTGCAGCGGGTGGTGGTGCTGGGGACATTTATTTCTGACAAGGACAGGCCCAGTTTTGAGCTAAGTTACCCTCTCCCTACCCTCACTTGGAAACACTCTCTTCCCAGGGCTCCAGCAGCTGCAGGGCATGCCCCCAGTCCAGGATTTGTAGCCTGGACCAGGGACGAGGCTGAGGGGTAGGTGAGGACCCCTCAGGAGCCCCCCACGGCTGGAGGGCTGATCATGTGGTGGGTGTCATATCTTCTCACGCACACTGACTGCTCGGGGCCCGAAATGGGAGTGCTCCCGCGGATGTCATAGCTGCAGGGGAAGAGAGAGAAGAGGAACTTAGGGCCTGATCTAAGCCCCACAGTTACTGCCCACAGCTTGGAGCTCTAGGCATAGGAGCATTGGGGAAACTGAGGCTCAACTGGCCAGGCCGGCTTAGCCAAAGAGATCCAGGCTCTTCCTCTAAACTTCACAGATCCAGGGGCACCTGGGTGGCTCAGCAGTTAAGCGTCTGCCTTCAGCTCAGGGCATGATCCTGGAGTCCTGGGATCGAGTTCCATGTCAGGCTCCCTGCATGGAGCCTGTTCTCCCTCTGCCTGCGTCTCTGCCTTTCTCTGTGTGTCTCTCATGAATAAATGAATAAAATCTTTAAAAAACATAAACTTCACAGATCCAGCAGTGCAGCACCCCCACTCTCCTCTATCCCTGCTCAGCTGATCCGCCTGTCTTTTGCATCTGCGTGTGCCCCACCGGGAGTATCTAGGGCCAGGCCCCACTCGCAAGTCCCGCGGATGCCGCCAGGGGTCACATGGGGCCCGCTCCGAGAGCGCAGACTCGCCCTGCCCCCAACAGCTCCTGCCAGCAATTGGCAGGCCCAGAGGGATAGCGGAGGAGGGTTTCCTGTGCACACACACTCGCACGACCTGCTGTCTTCTGGGGGCATAAGAGGTGGTCCCGGTCAGAGACCCCACCCCTCCCAGGGGGCCCAGACCCTGTCCACTTACCAGGTGTAGATAAGCAGAGCAAGGAGGGCAGTGAGGAGGACAGCCAGCAGGACCGACAAAATGGCAATGATGACCACGGTGCCCGTGCTTTGGGGGCCTGGAGCAGCCTGCAGCCTCTCAGCTGAGGGGCATGAGGGGGTTTCCCCAGGCAGGCAGAGCAGTGGAAGGAGGAGAGATCCGACCTGAGAAGAGGGACCTGGGACGGCCTCCAGACTGACCATCCCTCTCCCCAGCTCGGGGAGGGGCACCGGCAGGCAGTGGGGTGGTAATGGTGCCTGTGATGGGGGGCTGGCTCCATCTCCCCAGCCCAGCCCATCCTCAGGAGCCCCCGGGCCCCAGACCCCCCCGCCCCAGTGTTTTACCAGCCCCTTACCTCGCTGTAGGTGGGTCTCGTTGGACCACTCTGTCTCAGCTACAGGTCCCTTGTCACTCATCACCAGGAACTTCACTCTGAGAAGAAGACCCAGGATAGGGAGTGAGGCCTCTGGCCCTGACTTTCAGGGCCTGGGAGATCGAGGGGTGGGGGACAGAAGTGCAGACTGTCCTAAAAGCCAGCCTTAGAACCCACCAGAAGGGGCCTCAATTCCAGCTGTGACATTTCCCAGCTGTGTTGCCTTGGGTGCATCCCTCACCATCACTGGTCCTTAATGTCCTCATTTAGGAAATGTGTGTGGAATGGTCTAGATTCCCAGCACCCAATATCAGTGAATCAAGACCCAAGTAAGGGGAGATGGGCTGGGGCACATCCTGCCTAGATGGGGAAACCTCCTGTGGGGTCCAGATGGCCCATGGGGGCAGAGGTGCAGGTGGTGGACCCTCTGCTCAAGAAAGAAGGGAGAAGTCACCAAGACCTCCCCAGCCCTGGCCCCTGCCCCACCCCCGCCCGCCCATAGAAAGCCAGGCATTGAGCAGGGAGCTGCCCCAGGCTGGGGTTTGGGCCCTGGCAGGAGCTCACCGGTAGGGGCCTGGGCCCGGCAGGGGGTGGTTGCAGCCCCTCTTGGTGGGGGAGCAGCTGGTATCATTGCCAACGCGGAGGACCCGGAGCTGGTTGCCTGGCTGGTTGCCCGGGTAGAGCAAGCGGTTGGCCATCAGTGTGAGGTAGTAGCCCCTCCGGGTGAAGTCTTCAGGGACAGGGATGTCCTCCACCCTCTGTGGGGCACTGAAGTTCTGGGTGGCTGAGGGTGACTGCAGGTCAGACGGTGAGGGCTGCAGGGGCGGGGCTCCCCCCCCACCTCCTGCCAGGCCAGACAGCCTTCCTGTCCCCCAGCCCCTCAAAACCTGCCAACCCTCCCCCACGCTTGCTGTTCCTCCCAGGCCTCCTGCCCCGTTCACAGAGGGAAACCGAGGCCCGCCCCCGCAGCACCCACCGTTGCTGTGGGCCACCACCAGCCAGATGGCATCAGAGTCAGAGATGCTGCGGTGACTGAACTGGCCCCTGGGCTGCTCCAGTGTGAAGGTGGACTGGGTGAGTGTCCCTGCCAGGCTGCGGTTTGAGAGCTGGGGCACGTAGCTGATGTGCTCTGGGGCAGATGGGGGGCAGATGGAAGAGGCTCAGCAGGACAGCCAAGCCCCCACAGCCTGGCCTGAGGGAGAAGTCATGGTTCTGGAAGCCCCAGCCTGAGCGGGGGAGGCACAGACTTGATTCGGGAGCCCCGATCTGAGGGAGGAGTGGAGGCGTTCTCTAGAAGCTGCGGTGAGGCACAAATCAGGAGGCCTCCTAGCAACTCTGTGCCCGTGGGTCACAGGCGGGGGCCTGAGTCCAGCCCCTGCCCCTTGCCTTGCTAGTCTACTAGCAGGGGTCAAGAGGGAGATCCTGCCCCACCTGAGTCACTAGGGTCTCTGCCCTGCACGGGGCCTGGGGAAGCCATGGAGGCACAGGAGGCCCCTCCCCAGCAGCAGAAAGGGGAGGTGGCTTTCCCCCCCAGTCTCCAGAATCCTTTCCCTCTCTCCGTTGGGTTCAGTATGATTCATTTCCATTTCATTCAGCTCCAAAGGTTCAGGGCTACACCTCTCCTTCCGCAGAGCCCCCACTTCTGTCTCTGAGGCCTGGTGCACACTGCATACAGCAGGTACTTAATGTCCACTTAATGAGGGAGAAGGAGTAGAGTAGCCCAGATGAGAGGGGCTGCACCTCTTAAGTACCTCCAGTTTAAGAGCCCACAGTAACCAATGCCTGCAGCCATGCCTGGAGGGCTTCCAGAGCTTTCTTCATGGAGGGATGGTCCTTGTCAACATCTTTAAACCTCTCCTTCGGGACAGGAAGGAGGGGACAGTGGGGAGGCATTGGTGAGAATAGGATGGGGGCTCAGGACCCATGAGGATGAGGACCCTAAAGAGAGTGAGGAAGCGTTGCTCACTCTCCTGTCTTGGGCTGTGGGGACAGGTGTCTATCTCTTGTGACCTCTTTGGTGGGCCACCTCCCCTGACCCACCCAGACTTGGGGCTTGGGAGGCAGCTGGAGGAGGTAGATCTGTCCTCCTGAAGCTGGAGACAGAGTGCCCTGCTCCCCTTCACTCACCCAGGGCTGTCCCCCGCGGGAGGCAGGTCAGCAGCAGCAACAGTGGCACTGGCAGCCCATACTGACCCCCACTGAGCCCCATGGCCAGGCCGAGGGTCTGTCTGTCTGTCTGCAGCGTCCCAGGGGCTCCGCTATCTATCTGGATGGAGGAGGCTGCTTCTGGTACCTCCTGCAGCTCCTCCCAGGTCCCCCCTCTTTGCAAACAACTGGTTGGACAGGTTTGAGGGCAGAATCTGCAGGCCCCATGGATGTGGCATCCCAGGGAGGGGTCTGACGAGAACAATCAGTAGCTGCCCGTCAGGACAAGCCTGGACCCTCCCACCCCTGACTCCAAGAGGGCTTGGCCAGGGAGGGGTGGAGGAAGGAGGCTGGAGCTTGGGGTCCAGGTGGCCCCCGTGGCTCCAGCCAACAGGGCAACCTGGCACCATGGCTCTCCAGCCCCCTGTACTGGAGGAAGTTGCTCTCAAGGGGCTTGTCCAGGATCACTGGCCAGCCAGGGCAGAGCCTGGATGGGACGGTCACAGCCAAAGGCAAGCCTAGGGGTACTCTCTGCAGCCCGGGCTCTGGAAGGGGGGCTCCCCAACATCGCCCTTTCTCCTTTCATTATCCAGGTGAACTGACCCCTCTTCTCCTTCCAGCTCTGGCCACTGCCAGGACAGGGCAATTCTTCCTCAGCAGAAGGGTCCTAGATGGGGTCTGGGGTAGGGGGTGGGGGTGCCGAGCCTGTACTAACCAACTCTCACCTGGATTGGAGCAACAGTCCCCTGTGGGGCAAGCCCTGCCCCCAAGCACAAGCTCCCCTCAGCCCAGCCTCTGCACCTGGGCAGAGCCTCCCTCCTAAAACCCAAATTCTTTTGGGGAGTACTTTATTTTTTTTTTTAAGATTTTATTTATTCATGAGAGACACAGAGAGACAGAGACACAGGCAGAGGGAGAAGCAGGCTCTATGCAGGGAGCCCGATGTGGGACTCGATCCTGGGACTCTAGGGTCACGCCCTAGGCTGAAGGGGGTGCTGAGCCGCTGAGCCACCGGGCTGCCTGGGGGAATACTTTAAAAAAACATTTATTTTAATTTTTTGAGGATTTATTTATTCGAGAGTAAGAGAGCATGAGCAGGAAGGGCAGAGGGAGAGAGAACCCCAAGCAGACTCTACCCTGAGCACAGAACCCAATGCTGGGCTCGATCTCATGATCCCAAGATCATGACCTAAGCTGAAACCAAGGGTCAGACACCTAACCGATTATGGCACCCAGGCATCCCTAAAACACATTTAAAAAAAAACAATTATGAATATTCTTTAGTTATTATAATGCATTTACATGCTATCTGATTGCCAGCCCACATACACTATTTTTTTTATCCCCAAAAGTACTTATAGTACTTATTTATATTATAGTGAACTTCAAAGGGGCAGATAATCCTATCGACTCTGTAATTAATTGCCTGGTTGATTTTTTTGTGACACTAACTCTACTCAGACATGCTAACAGATAGTTTCAGATTTTTCAGGATTTGAAATCACTGTATTTCCATTGGTGATCAACTCAGCCCCAAGGGAACTTGGGGCCGATACCAGAGTGAAAGCTCAGGGCAGGCTAATGAGGTCAGGGTGAGTGTGGGTATCTGTGTGCAGGGAGGCTCAGCCAAAGGGCCACCAAGAGGGCCTCTTTAACCTGGGACGAGCTCCCATGTGTACCCAGGGTGTCCATAGCCCATTCGGGGTACCACTGGCTCGGTTTGTCCTGCCAAGCACAGGTATGAGGGCTCCTTCCCAGACTCGCAGGCCTGCAGGAGTCCTTCCTAGTCCTGCAGAATTCATCCTGGGGCTGCCGCAGGTGACAGCAAGGGAGCTGGCGGCAGACAAGCACAGGCTCAGCCAGGCCAGGGGATGCTCTCTCTCCCACGTTCCTGGACAGGAGCCTGGGCAGCTGAGGGCCGGCCCTGCTCGGGCACAGCTGGACATCACCAGAGTAAGCAGCTCCCAGCCATGCCACTATGGCAGAATTGGTGACAGCGACAAGAAGGACCAGGGCAGACTCCTGGCCAGACATGCCACCTCCTCCCACAGCCATCTTCCTAGCCTGAGTCCGCACCAGAACTTTGGCCAAACTCAGCAGAGGAGAGAAGCCGTGTGAAGCAACCGATATTGGGCCGACAGCCCGAGAGAATGGACACCAGGAACCAGAGTTGCTGTGATTCAGAAAACAAAGTCTGATGTATCCTACACCTCGGAGTTCACAGACATTCATGCCTGGTCTGCGTGTGCGTGTGCGTGTGTGTGTGTGTTCTAGTCAGCTTCTGGATGTTCTGATTCACTTCTTGGATCAATCTGTCTATTTGGGCATCAGTATCAGGCCATTTCAGACAGTAACTTTATGCTACATTCTCGACCACAGTATAAATGATTTCCCCCAACTATATTAATTGGCCGTATCATTATTTGACGAATACCTCTTTTCTCCATTAACAGGAAAACCCCCACTGCATCCCCAGCGCTGAGCCCAGGGTCTGGCCCAATAATTGTGCTCAGTAACTTTTTTAAAAAATTTTATTTATTCATGAGAGACACACAGAGAGAGGCCAAGACACAGGCAGAGGGAGAAGCAGACTCCTTGTGGGGAGCCTGATGTGGGACTCGATCCCAGGACCCCAGGATCAGGAGCTAAACCAAAGGCAGACACTCAACCTCTGAGCTGCCCAGGTGCCCCTCAGTAACTATTTTGACTGCTAAGATGAACACCTCTCTGCTCTGTGTATCTGGCCAGGTGGCCCATGGGTACCATCTTGTTTTACATCATTGGGCTGACAACTACCATGTTGTGGCTTCAGGGTAGAGCCCAGCTCTCTTCCCTGGTCCAGATGTCCCCAGCCCAGTGAGTCCCAGTGTGAAAGGAATGAGCCCAGGATGCCCGGGGGGGGGGGGGGGGGGGGGGGGGAATAGTCTGTTCCCAAGGACCTACCTTGCCTTGTACCTTTGGGGTGACTCATGGGATGAGGTGGGGCTTCCACCCGCCCCCAAACACAGAACAGCCAGCTAAAGGCTCACCCAGCTCCATGTCACCAAACAAGGCATCAGCTCCATGGCAACCATCACACCCTGTCCCATGGAGGTGCTCAGGATGAAGCTCTGGCACTTCCAGGGGCAGGAAGTCCCTTCCTCACCCTCCCCAGCACAGTGATGCCCCAGATCTGCAGTCTAGATCTGCAGAGGAATGCCTCCTTTGAGTGAAATCTCACAAATTTGGGGCCAAGAGGTAAGTGACCCTGGCTCATCCCTGATTCACCTAAGCCTGGGGCCAAGTCCGTCCTGTTCTGGGCCTACATCTCCCCAGCCAGACACAGAGCAGCTGGAGGTCAGAAGACTGAAGCCATTTTAGTTGCTACGTTCAGTGCAGCTGCCACACTGTTTATTGGGGGACTATTCTGTGCCAGGGCCACTGTGGGCACGGGCCACGGCCGAAGCTCTACATGTGAAGTGGAGGCTGGGTAAAAGGTGGGCATTTTCTCCGCTCATTCCTCCCTCCAATAGGCCATCAGAGAGGCCAGCAGCTCTGCCCACAGAGCACCCCACTCAGAAGAGGCACTCGGAGATGTCTGATGACCTGAGTGCACTCTCTGCCCCCAAGTCCTCCTGCCCATCCCCCCACCTGCACCCCACGGCACCCCCAGCCCCATGAGGTTCAGACAAGGACAGGTTCCAGTCACAGGGATTAGAGGGCAAGGCTGAGCGTGGGGGTTCCATGGAACCCTCAGGGGGAATTTGAGCCACCTGCTCTGGGGAGCAGAGGGAGCGGGGCTGAAGACAAGGAAGGAGAGGCCAGGATGACTAATGAAGCATTCCTCTCTGTCCCTCAGGGAGAGAAGTCAGGGAAAGAATGGTTGTCAAGGGCAACACATTCTTGCCCTTGGGTAACTCTAGCCCATGTCACCCACAGGGAGTGGGGTTTCGGGGAGGCCAGGACTGGAGAGTCTGAGTCAAGGAGCTTGGAAAGATCTTTGCTCATTTTACAGAGGAGAAACTGAGGCCAGGCCAGGGCTGTCTGGTGGGGCTCACCCGGCAAATAAGGCATAAAGAAGAACCCTGTGTTCCTGTCTCACTCTTGGGCGTCCAGGATCAGGGGCGTCCAGGCTGGAACCAGTGTAGCGGATGGAAGGAGAGGGACAGGACATGGCTATCATGGGGGTGGGGGAGGGCCGCCCCGAAAGCTGGGTCAGGGACAGCGAGCAGGGTGAGGGCCAGGGCTGAGCGCAGGTATAGCCCGGCCTACCCTCAAGTCCATTCTGAAGCCTGCTGGGTGGTCCCCCAGGCCCTGTCCTACCTCCAAGCCTTTGTGCACAAAAGCCGCTGCCCTCAGCTCACCTGCTGGCTCCGGGTTACACGACATCTCACCCTGCCCCTGCTCCCTGGGCCCCACCTCGTGAACACTCTTGCCCCCTGTGCTGTAATGGTGGGTGGCTTAGTCCTCTTACAGCACGATGCCACAGGCGGGTGCTCAAACAAGCCTCAGGGTGCCTGGCCTGCTTCAGTAAAGTGTGCAGTTCCTGATCTCGGGGTCGTGAGGTCAAGCCCCACGTGGGGCATAGAGCTTACCCAAAAGTGAAAACCAAGCGACTGTTCTCTCACACTGGAAGCCCAAGATCCAGCTGGTTTCTTCTGGGACCTCTCTCCCTGGCCTGCGCACGGCTGCCCTCTTGCTGCCTGGTCACATGGTTTCTCCTCTGCACATGCAACCCTGGTGTCGGTGTCCTAATCTATAATGGTGCCAATCAGATTGGATTACGACCCACTCTAAAGGCCTTACTTAGGGACACCTGGGTGGCTCAGTGGTTGAGCATCTGTCTGCCTTCGGCTCAGGGCCTGATCCTGGAGTCCCAGGATCGAGTCCCACATCGGGCTCTCTGCATGGAAACTGCTTCTCCCTCAGCCTGTGTCTCTGCCTCTCTCTCTGCGTCTCTCATGAATAAATAAATAAAATCTTTAAACAAAGAAAGAAAAAGGCCTTACTTGATTCCCTCTTTAGAAACCCTGTCTCCAAATACAGTTGCATTCTCAGACACTAGGGGTTAGAGCTTCCATGTATGAATTTTCCACAATTCCTTCTATCATGGCAGGTGCACCTCCCCTGTGTGTGGGTCACTCTCTAAGGACAGGGAATGAATCTGAGTGCTCTGTATGGTCCATAGGATCTCTGGGCTGGGTTTCCAGGTCCTGCCCAGAAGTGGTGCCCAGTAACTGCCTCTCCCCCATCCCCCTGCCCCCACAGCACTCTTCTCCCTCCCCCTCCCTTCAAAGGAGCCAGCAGGTGGGGTAAGCAGGCTGCAGAGTGAGGAGTGAGGGCTGGGTCCTTCTGTTCCTGTTTCCTTTCTGGCCCTCCACCTGAGGCCAGGCAGCTTCCCAGGGCCGCTGGGGGCAGGGATAAGAAGTGCTCCAGGGAGCCGGGGGTGGGGTGGAGGGGGGGTAGGCAGTGGGCTGGGCTGCCAGGGGCCTGCTGCCCAGCTGTGTGGCTGGGAGCTGTATGTGCCATCCGTGCTCCAGCCTGCAAAGCGTTCTTGTGCCTCCACAAGAAGGGGAGGGGATAGGGGGCTCTGGGGTGGTGGCAACTAATGGTCAAAACGACAGCTTTGTCTTCCTCTGAAGTAATAAAAACGATCTCAGAGGAAGGTAGAAACACTCATTAACGGATCATCTGCACATCAGGCCCTTTCGGTCACGGCATCTCCTTGCACCTCACAGCAGCCCTGGGTGATGATGATGGGCCTCTTGTACAGACATGACCACTAAGGCTCCCAGGTGAGGTGTGACAAGTCCAAGGGCTGGACTGGGGAGGCCCTCACTCTCCCCAGTGTTGGTCACAGAGCCCAGCAAAGCTCTCAAGAACTCCCAGCATTTAAAGAAATGAATATAAAGCCAAGCATCAGCCAGGCCCCCGCCCCGGCTGCCTGGGGCCTGGCCACCTTCCCAGAGTGGCTGCCTGGCTGCCGTGCTGACCTCCTAGCTCCTGCCACTCCCTTCTTCCATTTGGGGCCTTCCCTTTCTGCTCTGTGCACTCCCAGAGCCAGCACTGGAGAATCACAGAAAGGTGTCACTTCCCCACAAGGACTTAGTCCCTCACCCACACCCAGATACACAAGCATGGCCCACCTGTGGTGGGGGCTTGAGTCTGGACTTCTCGCTGTGGCTGCCAGAGAGGGTGACTTTCCAGGCTCCCATGCAGCCAGGGTGACCAGTCATGCACCCACACCAGACAAAGAAGTGGGAGCTGAGGACAGCTCTTCTGGCTGCCCTAGTGGCCACCATGCCCAGCTTCCAGATGCAACCAGGCCAGAAGCCCCCACGGTGGGACCCAAGGAATGCAGTTTGTTCTGTGCTGGGATTCCCCATGTGATCTCCAACCCTGGCTCTCTCAGAGCTTCCAGGAGTTTCCCAATCCCCTCTAGAACATTCCTTCCTCCCCTAACTCACCAAGGTTGGTTCCTGCTGTTTGTGGCTGAGAATACACTGGTGGCAGGGGTGGGGTGGGGGGTGGGGGGTGTTAGTTGGAGGGGGGGTGTTCCCGGTCCCCATGGAGACTGAGCCATCTTGAGTGTTCTTGGGTGGGTGAAAGAGACCCCACATTTCCTACCACTGGAATATAGTTCTATCCAATTAAAAATGATTAAGAAGTGATTCATCCAGATGAGACAAGCAGCGAGTGACCGAACCTGTGACAGGTAAATGACAGGGCTTCTATTTTCTTTTCTTCCCAAATTATTCCAGTCACAAAGGACCACCTTTTCTATGTACTGTCCAGGGAGTGAGTGAGTGGTTGCCAGGGTCTGAGAGGTGACTGCCTCGTGGGTACAGTTCAGTGTCTTTCAGGATGATTAAAATGGTGAATCACCATCTCTGTGAATATGCTAGAAATTAGCGAATTGAAGTAGATATATCGCATGGTATTTGAATTATATCTCAAGGAAGCCGATTTTTTTTCATATTTTATTTATTCATGAGAGACGGAGAGAGAGAGAGAGAGAGAGAGAGAGAGGCAGAGACACAGGCAGAGGGAGAAGCAGGCTCCATGCAGGGAGCCCGATATGGGACTCAATCCCGGGACTCCAGGATCATGCCCTGGACTGAAGGTAGGCACTAAACCACTGAGCCACCCAGGTGTCTCAGAAGCTGATATTTTTTTGAAAAGAATATGAAGATGTGTTTGCCTTTTATGAATTAATCAGTCAACAAATGTTTTTAAGCACTCATTGGGGAGCCAGGCACTGTGCTAGCTCTAGGGGCACCATGGTGAGCAAACCAGATATGGTTCCTGCCCCCTGGAGTTTCCAGTTCAGTGGGAGAGATGCAAAACTCACCATTTTAAATGTTTAATTACAAAATGGAAAATGTTCTGAGAAGGGAAAGAACAGGGACCCAGGAGAGCTGAAGGGTCACAGGGCTTCCTTGAAGAAGTGATACAGGAGCTGAGGGATGATCTACAGAAGCAAGGTGGAGAAAGTTTTACACTGAGGTGGGGAAAGCAAGTGCAAAGGCCCTGTGGGGAGGGCTAACCAGGGACCGCTGTCACTGGACTACAGGGAGCAAGAGATGGATCAATGGACCTCAAAACTGAGGTGGTGAATTTAGATTCTGGTCTGGCAGCAGAAGTCTCTCCAAGTTGTGAGCAAAGCTGGACACCATCAGGTTCATAATCTGGTCCCTCTGGATACTGGGAGGAGGATGGGTGTGGGGGTCAGGAACACCGTGTGGAGAGACCAGCTAAAGATGGGGTGGCTGGCTGGAGATTGCAGGGATGATGGGCAGGAACGTGTGGTTCAGAGGTACACGTGAACCCAGAATGGTGAGAGGGAGCGGTGCTCTCCCCCCCTTCCCTTTCTACCTGTGTCATCTTGATTCCTTTGATTTTGGGTCTGATGAGTCATCTGTGAGTCATCACCCCCACAGTCACCACTGTTTTTTCCTTTTTTAACAATGAACTTGTTTTTAGCCACTGAGCCATTATGTTACAGGCCAGTGGATTTGGAGGCCCTTCCTCAAATACAGCCCTGGGGAAAATTTATTTATTTATTTATTTATTTATTTATTTATTATTATTATTATTTATTTTAATATGCAGTTTCTTTTCTTTCTTTCTTTCTTTCTTTCTTTTTTTAAAATTTTCTTTATTTATTCATGAGAGGTGCAGAGAGAGGCAGAGACACAGGCAGAGGGAGAAGCAGGCTCCATGCAGGGAGCCCAAGACTCATTCCAGGGTCTCCAGGATCACACCCTGGGCTGAAGGCGGCGCTAAACCGTTGAGCCACCTGGGCTGCCCCTGGGGAAAATTTAAAAGACTATTTAAGAAAAGATTCACCATAACATGGCTGTCACTACACACTCTGCTCAAGGCTGTCATGAGCTGGCCTGTACGGGGCTAGGGTCCAGCTGGTGGCCCTCTGGAGCATGACTGTGGAGCAGAACGCCCTGCCTTGGCTCCCTGGGGCCCAGTGAGGTGGTGGCCATGCTTGGCCATGACTAATCCTGCTCCCCCTCCTCCGTGTGGATTTGTTTTTGGCTTTGGTTTGTTTTTTTTATGATTTTATTTACTTATTTGGGAGAAAGAGAAAGAGAGAGAGAGAGAGAGAGAGAGCACAGCAGGGGTGGGGCAGAGGGAGAAGCAGACTCCGCTGAGCAGGAAGCCAGATGTGGGGCTCGATTCCAGGACCCTAGGATCACGACCTAAGCTGAAGGCAGCTTAACCGACTGAGCCACCCAGGCGCCCCCTCCATGTGGATTCTGTGACACCCTGGCATGCTTGCCATCACAGCCCTGGGCCAGAACACCCACAGTCCGCAGGGATCTCAGGATGGCCTCCCACTGACCCAGGGTAGGCCTCCATCCTTGAAAATATTAACTTGTTAATGTTCTTCTGAACTCCCCCATTTGCTAAGATGGTATCCCCAGAACCTCCTTTTCTGGGGGTCTGCTCTGAGGCAGGCTGGGGGATAGAGCCACCTGCAGGACATAAAGTGCCTCCATTTTGCAGTCACCCAAGCATGGCCCATCAGAAACCCAAGCATCACCTCTCCTGGAGCATCTCCCTCATCTCTGGAGTCGCAGCTCCTCAGATCGCCCCCTGAACACTCTAAAATCTCCCCTCCAATTCCCTTTGTCTGCCCCAGTTCCATTTGCCTGGAAGACCAGGCCAATCTCCCTCATCCTGGCCTCATAGCCCCTCATCCCTGCTGCCAACCCTTGGGCACCACCCCTGCCACCACGGGGTGAGACTGTTTGCACCTGGTCTCCCTAACTCTCTCACTCTCTCTTCCTCCTGCCTTCCCTCCGCTACTTGATTCACTTCGCTGCGCCCCTCAAGACTCATCTCAGAAGTCACCCTTGGGAAGCCACCTTGACCTTCAGGTGGGGTCACTTTCTTCCCTTGGGTTATGCTTTACCCACTGGGCTGCAATGTCTCCCTGGAGGCTGTCTTCAAGGTCAAGGCCCAGATGGCCAGATGGGGTGAAAACAACTCCTCAGCAGGGCTCCAGGGTGTTGTTCAGAAGCGAAGCGCAGCCCTGGGCACACATGGGGCATCACTGGAGCTGTGTCTAGGGTCAGTATAAGCCAAAATAGGGCCCTGGGACACATAAAAGGTTAGGGCAATATCTGCTCCTGTCTTATCCTCCAGCTCTGAGCTGGTTCATTCATGTTTTCACTCAGCAAACACCAGCCTCTTCCTCTTCGCCATACCCACCTGGACAGGCCCCAAGCTGGGCATTCAGGCCTAGAGGGCCTCTCCATCTGGTGCTGGAGCCAGCCTGGACAGGACAGTACAAGATGGGCTCTGCTGGATATAGCTGGTGAGAGTGGAGGGCACTTTTAATCCTTCTCCGATTCCAAGAGGTCAGGAGGGTCCTAGATTCCATAGCAGCAGAATTCCAAAAGTGGCTGCCCAAATGGGCTGGCTCCCCATAGCCAGATGTCACTCAGGACGCTGGAGCCTGAGCTCCTGACTGCATTCCAATCTGCTTCTGCCTGCACCTGGAGGATGTCTTGTGGCTGGTGGGAGTGTAGGTAGGATGGGAGATAAACCACTAGGGGCCAGGGGTTCATGGGTTTTTGAAAGCAAACCTCCCTGGTGTTCTCCTGGGAGGGAGCAATGCTAAAGCCACAGAAGCTGCATTGGTGGTTGGCTTCTTGGCCCTGAGGTGAAGGGTGGGTTTCCCTGGGGCCCATTAGGCCATGGGGCATCCCCAAAGTGCAGTTAGGGCTACCAGCCAAAGGGACAGGCTCAGGGCAGACCCGGGGCTGGACGGGTGAAGCCAGGCTGGGTCCTGGGTGCAGATGCGTCTCTCCCCCACCCAGCGTGGGCACCACTTGGTGATGGAGGAGCCAGACCACTGTTAATTCACCTCTGAAGAGGGCAGGCATAGTGGGCCATCGCCGGGCGCCATTGGGGGGCCTGAATGCTGGGAGCCGCAGTCAGGCTGGGGAAGCAAGGAGCAGCCCAAGGGCACGGGAGGTGGGGCCGGGCGGGCGGCGGCAGTGGACAGAGGGCGAGGACGAGTCGCCGAGCCTCAGTTTCTCAATGTACAGAACGGTGGCGGTTGTGCAGACTGGACAGCACATAGTAGGCCCTCAGGCGGGAGCGTGACTGCTCAGCCATCTGACTTGGCCGAGATGAGGCCTGGAGCCCGAGACCCCACTGCGTGGCGGGGGCTCTTTGGCCTCAGGTCACTGCAGGAGGCCCCCAGCCTGGAGTCCAGCCGCTCTGTGAATAGGAGTGCGCGTGCGCGGGGCCCAGCTGCGGCGCATCGGCGCCCCCGTGTGGCCACAGCAGGAACCACCGGCCTTGCGAACCCTCGGTCGTTAGCGGGGACGCCGGATGATGGGGGGAGGCTCCCCGCCTCAGAGAGCTCTTTAAGGTGATCATCTAAGGAGTGTGAATCCGAGGGTATGTGACAGTCTGAAGGCGTGACAGGCCTAACAGTAACATCTCACATCTGGACATGTGGGCATCACAGGTCCAGAGCGGTGAATGAGCTCCCCAAGATCAGGACTGGCTCTGCCTGAGGCCCCATGTCTAACACTCTCAGTGGCATGCAGCAGGTGCTTAATAAGTGTTTGTGGCGTGAGAACGAGTAAGCCATCTGTGTGTGCAGCAGGGCTGGACGTGGGGGAATCAGTGGTCAGACGGTCACAACGTGCATCTCGTCACTCGGACCTTCTGACCACCCTCTGAAAGGGCCCAAGGATAATGAGGCGCCTCTGAAGGCCCCAGACACTGGAAGGTGGGGTGGAGAGACAGAGGGAGGCTCGGCCCCATACACCCTGTGACGGGCCCGCCCAATCCTCTGACGGCCCCCTTCCCGGATCCTATCCTGGAAGCTTCTCCACGTTACCTGTAGTGTCTCTCTCAGGAGGCCAGGCAGAGCAGGTAAGGATGGAAGTGGGGCTGCATGCTAGCCTGACCCTGACGCTCCCTGGGGACGGCAGAACAGGAAAGGCAAAGGCAAGCCTGCTAGTGGTGGTGATGTGTGAAACAAAGACAAAAGAGAAATTACTAAATTTCCTTACTGCCTACAGCCCACTGACAAGTCCTTGAAACAGGCAGAGTGACATTCCTCTAGGGACTCAGCTGCCTCGATGTTTTGTTTTGTTTTAAAGATTTTATTTATTTATTCATGATAGTCACACAGAGAGAGACAGAGAGGCAGAGGGAGAAGCAGGCTCCGTGCACCGGGAGCCCGACGTGGGACTCGATCCCGGGTCTCCAGGATCACGCCCCGGGCCAAAGGCAGGCGCCAAACCTCTGTGCCACCCAGGGATCCCTAGCTGCCTTGATGTTGACACTATGCTAAGGGCAAAGGCAATCTTAGCTCATCCTCCCCAGGACCCTGTAAGTCTACTTTATTTTTTTATTTTTTTAAAGATTTTATTTATTTATTCATGAGACACAGAGAGAGAGAGAGAGAGAGAGAGGCAGAGGCAGGCAGAGGGAGAAGCAGGCTCCATGCACCGGGAGCCCGATGTGGGATTCGATCCCGGGTCTCCAGGATCACGCCCCGGGCCAAAGGCAGGCGCCAAACCTCTGTGCCACCCAGGGATCCCTAGCTGCCTTGATGTTGACACTATGCTAAGGGCAAAGGCAATCTTAGCTCATCCTCCCCAGGACCCTGTAAGTCTACTTTATTTTTTTATTTTTTTAAAGATTTTATTTATTTATTCATGAGACACAGAGAGAGAGAGAGAGAGAGAGAGAGAGAGGCAGAGACAGGCAGAGGGAGAAGCAGGCTCCATGCAGGGAACCCGACGTGGGACTCGATTGGGATCCCGGGACTCTAGGATCACGCCCTGGGCTGAAGGCGGTGCTAAACTGCTGAGCCACCGGGACTCCCTGTAAGTCTACTTAAAGGTATAAAAATTCCTTTGGAAACCGCCTTTATCTCTACCCCCGCGTGATATATGTTGGCAGTCAGCCTCCAAGCATATGACCCACCGATATACATCTGAAGAGTCTTATGACAATTTTTGCTAAACAGTAATAAATCACCTTTTCTTAACAATAGCTAGTCCCCTCAGAATCCTGGAAACCACGTTTCCAAAATACCTGGGAGGCTAACTTGCTCCCTAAACCCCTCCCAACTTGAAAGTACATAAATGGGCCACTCCTCATGACCCCAGGGCAGCTCTCTCTGCCCTTGGATCCTGTCCCTGTGCTTTAATAAAGTCATCTTTTTGCACCAAAGACGTCTCAAGAATTCTTTCTCGGTCGTGGGCTATGAACCCTAGTATCTTTCCTACATCAGTGGGACTTTAGGCTGGGTGGGGAAGTGCGAAGCAGGAGAGGCAGGTGGGTGCAGAGGCTGGGGATGAGCACCGGGTACTTGCCCCCCACACCCCACGGCCATGCCCCAGACACTAGGCTAGGGGCTCAGGCTGGGGAGGGGGTCCAGACCAGGCTCACAGCCCACAGGCAGGGTGGCGGCCTCGCTGGGTGGGATGTGGTGGGTCATGTAGCGCTTCCCCATGAAGGAGCCAATCCGCAGCTGCTCCGGGGCCTCCTCAGGCCACCACAGGCTGGAGCTGGTTGGGGAGAGGAGGCGGCACTGGGTCCCTGCTGGGTCGAGTGGCCTGCCAAGTCAGGGCCTCCTCCCACAGCCTCCCCCTTTCCTTCCTTCTAGAACCAGCTGCTGTTGGCCCACCTCCTGACTACCCTGGTATCAGTTCTCTGAAGTGACTAAGGGTTCATGGGAGAGAAAACAAGGCCCAGGGGGAGAAAGGCTGGGGCCAAGGATACAGTGAAGGGCAGGGCAGAGCAAGGTGGCCCCTTTTCTGAACCCATCTTCAGAGAAGCTGCTGGGCCACCTCCCTGCCCTGCAGGTGAGAGATACTTGGGGTGGAAATTCCCTGAACATCCCAGGAAGGGGCACTGCCAACTCAAAACCGCCAGGTTCCTGGAGGGCTTCTAGGTGCTAGGACCAGTGAGAAGGAAGGGGCTCCCCAGGGTGGGAGGGAGGCCCCTGAGGATATCAGCACTTACAAGTGCACAGTGGACGCTGCCAGGAAGGCTAAGAGCAGGAGGCCAGCCAGGGAGGAGAGGATAGAGGTGATGATGATCATGTCACCACTTCGCCGCCCTGGCCACGTGTCGATGGAGCCTGGGGCCTTCCCTGCACATAGCAGCTGCTCTCAGAGGCTGCCCCTTGACCCCAGGGCAGTCACTTCCACACCCAGGCTAACACTCAGGGCCTGAGAGCCTCTGAGCCCACCCATCTCAGCCAGGCATCTGTACCCTGCCAGCCTGGACCACCCACGGCTCCAGCCTCTTGGGTCTAACCTTCTAGGCTGTTCTTGTCAATGTGCCCACACACTGCCCTGCCCATGGCAAGCAAGTTACAGCAGACCTCAGGACTGACCATGTGGCTGCTCCCTGGAGTCTGGTATTCAAGGCTTTTAGATGAAAAGACCCCCTGCTGCCCACCTTACCCAACACCCCAGCCTCTATAGCCTGCTTCGAGTTGTCCCTCACACCAGACACTGGCTTTCCATATGCAGTTTCCTTGGCCTGGTGAATCACTGGTCCCTTAGGGTCCTGCTGAGGGAAGTCTCCCAGAACCCACGGCCCTGACTCTGACTCCAGCCTCCTTCATGCCCTAGCCCTTCTCCACCTGGTAGCACTTGACCCAGGGCTGGCATTGGAGGGGAAGGCTTTTCCTGCACACAACTGGGCTGGGACCTGGGCACCCAAGAGTTAACCAACATTTGAGCCTGGACAGAGCTGTCTCTGTCAATGAGACTGACCCAGTGCCCTACCTCACCCACACGAGGTTCTGTTTTGGGGGACGGGCTGGACTCGGACATTGCCCTCAGACCCCCAGTCTCATGGCAGCAGGAGGAGAGGCTGGCTGGGCATGGCCATTTTGCAGGGGGACGGGCAGACTGGAGCCAGAGCACCCCCTCCCCCAGCACTACCTTGGTGGAGAGTAATGGGGTCGGACCACCTGGTCTCAGCCTGGGGTGAGCCCCTGGCGTCCATCAAGAGGAACTTCACCCTGGGGAGAGGAAAAACAGGTGAGGCTCAAAGCCTCAACTGCCCTGGGTAGGGTGCTCACAGTGGCCAAGCCCCAGGAGTTCTGGGCCAGGCTCTTTTGGGGCACATCTGGCTTAGCCACAGCCTGGTGATGCTCTGGGGATCCTCTGACATCTCTCTGACCACAGTGACCTCTGCCAGCAGTCCCAGTCCAGATACCTCATCTGGTTTAGGGGACCCCAGTTACTAAATGTTACATACAGAATGCCTCAGGGTGGCTCAGTGTGTCAGAGGGAGCTAGGGGCCCCAGGCCTTGCCAAGGGAGAAAAGCTGGCCAAGTGGCATCTAGGAAGCCACAGAAGGCCCCCAGTAGGGTCGAACACCCTAAGGGAGGGAGGGAAGGGTGTGGTCAGGGCACACTCAGAGCCTGGGATCACAAGGAGGGCGCCAGAGGCCATGCAGAGGAGCTCAGGTTGTTATCTTTGCTCCAGGTGGGGAGCTCTGTATCTGAGGGCAGCTGGCTCTGGTGGCTGCTAGGAGTGGGGGCAGGAGGTGAGCCAGGAAGTAGGCATGGGGGAGGTGGGAAGGTGGTCCTGTCGGGGCAGGGGCTGGGCAGGGGGCAGAGGGAGGCTATGAATGGAAGTGTCAGTTCAGCCCATACAGTGATCCACCTTCCCTGCACCCTGTGTTGGTTTTCTCAGCTGGACTTGGACTCCTTGAGGACACCTGGTCCTGTCCTGTGGCCCGGGCAGCCCTCCTCTGGACACCTGTGCTCCCACTCTGGCCCCTCTCCCCACCTACCACATGACCTCATACCTACTAATTGCATCCAAACTTAGCCCTGGGCTTAGATTCCTGCCAGGTCTACCTGTGGGCCAGTGGCTGCAGCTCCCCAGCCCCCCGACTCTAGGCCAGAAACCCCACCCTGCCCCCACCAGCCCTGTGGAAAGGCCCCCTGGAAAGACCACACTCTGCCTGCCACCCAGCTGGGATGAGTGCTGCTCTTTGACCCCACAGAGGAATAAACCAAAATTAGACCTCTTCCCCCCAGCACAGCTCCTGTCCCAGGGTCCAGAGGGAGTGACCCACCTGTAAGGTCCAGGGCTGGGGAGGGGGTTGTTGCAGTAGGGTGGTTCGTAGAAGTCAGCAAGACAGCCAGGGTCATTGCCTACCCGCAGCAGGGGGATGCTCCTGCCGCCACCCTCAGGGTCCTCACAGGGTAGCTGGTCCAGGGACAGGGGCAGTGTCATATAGTAGCCATCAGTCAGCAGCCGCGGGAAGGCTGGAATTTCAGCTAGCGTCTGTGGGTTGTGGAAGTCCTTGGAGGCTACAGGAGAAAGGGACAGACAGGTGGGGCAGAAAGCATAGCCCCTGGGTCCAGGGTCCCCCAGCCTGGCCCTCCTTGCCTCAGGGCCCAGAGATCCCCCCCAGACACAAATCAGGTTACTTAGTCACCCTCTCAGGGTCCCTCAGGATAAGGCCCAATGCCTAGTCCACTACCCTGCAGCCCTCCTCAGCCCCAGACCTACACCATGACACACCGTTGCTGAAGGTCACCACCAGCCAGACGGTGCTGGCAACACTGGCAGGCCCGTCCAGGACACAGCGAGGCTGCTCAAGGGAGAATGTGGTAGCTGTGACTTTCCCTTCCAGGTCCCAGGCTGTTATCTGCGGCGTGTAGGGGATCAGCTCTGCAGCCATGGAGATAGGCATGAGGGTCCTGGGACCTGCTCTCCCCTGTTGGAGGGGTGGGCTCCCAGAGTCCAATCACCCCCCGCAGGTGTCCCAGCCCCTTTCGTCTGGCCGGGTGAATTCATCCCCGGACCCCTACTCACTCAGGCTCATACAGGGCAGGGGCCAGATCAGTGTCCCCACGAGGAGGAGGAGGAGCAGCGATGGGCCAGGCTGCCTCTGGCGGAGCCCCATGATGGCCGCCCCAGCTCAGCCCTCTTCCACATTCACAGCCTGGGGCTGATCTGGCTGCCTCCTGCCACACCCTCTCCCCCAGAGCCTTGAGCCAGGAGGAGCTGGTTAGTCAGGCTGCCAGGCTGGCCAAGGGCTGGAAAGACCTGCAAATGTAAATGCACCCCACCCTCTCCCACCAGCTCAGCCTACCATAAGGGAGCTGGGCAGGGCTGTAGGTGGGGCAAGCCAGTGCCAGGCCCCACTGCCAGGCCTGAGGCGGATGCCACGGACCCCCAGAGCCCCATGTCTGAATTTGGGTCCCATCCAGCCTCTTTGCCTTCGAGAGGACCCAGTCTCTGGAAACACGGGCTCAGGACTACATGCTCGAGATTCCTGCACCCCAGGTGCCAGGAGCCTCCCTCTGGCCTTCCATCCCCACCCAGCAGAGTGGGAGCAGGATGCAGAGGCCCCGCCTGACCTGCCCAGCTGCAGCCCCAGGACAGCCCCCAGGATCCAGGCCATCTCAGTGCCCTGCCTTCCCTCCACGAGGCCACATTCTTGTCTAACAGAAGAATCTGGAGTCAGAGGAAGGACTTTTGATAGGTGACAAGCCAGTCTCCCACTTACTTTACTCCTTTTAGTTCTGTTTTTTAAGATACATATATATATATTTTTTAGGGCAGCCCGGGTGGCTCAGCAGTTTGGCACCGCCTTCAGCCCAGGGCCTGATCCTGGAGACCCGGGATCGAGTCCCATGTCGGGCTCCCTGCAGGGAGCCTGCTTCTCCCTCTGCCTGTGTC
Source organism: Canis aureus (assembly GCF_053574225.1). Lineage (NCBI taxonomy): Eukaryota > Metazoa > Chordata > Mammalia > Carnivora > Canidae > Canis > Canis aureus. The sequence goes on from NC_135618.1 coordinate 70,417,689, forward strand.
TCTGCCTCTCTCTCTCTCGCTTCTCCCTCTGCCTGTGTCTCTGCCTCTCGCTCGCTCTCATGAATAAATAAAATCTTTAAAAAAATGTTTTTTTAAGATATAATTCACAGACCATAAAATTCATCATTTGAAAGCCTACAGCTCAGTAGGTTTTCACAAGGTTGTGCAAACATCACCACTAAGTACAGAACATGTGCATCACCCCAAGAGGACACTCTGGACCCACAAAGTCCCTCCCCATTCCCTGCTCCCTTGACAACCATATATCTACCCTGGGCTTCTGCAGACTTTCCTATAGGGAACATTTCACATCAATGGGATCACACATGCAGAGTTCTGGGTCTGGCTTCTCTCACTTAGCATCTTGTTGTCCAGGTTCATTAATGCTGTAGCGTGTGGCAGGCCTCTGTTCTTCCTGAGGGCTACAGAACATTCACTCCACTGTATGGAGACCAGGCATTTTGTCTCCCGGCTCCTCAGCTGACAGAGATAGTGGGGCTGTTCCCACTTTTTGGCTGTTATGAATGATACTGCCATGAACGTTCATATACAAGTTTTGTGTGGACCTGTTTTTGGATACACGCCTAGGGGTAGAATTGCTGAGTCATAGGGTAACTACTTTTTTTTTTCTTAAAGATTTAAAAGTCATTTTTACACCCAACATGGGGCTCGAACTCAAGACCCTGAGATCAAGAGTCACATGCTCTACTGAGTCAGCCAGGTGCCCCCCAAAACCCAAACTTCTAGATTGAAGAAAAATGCTTTAATATATAACATACTCATCTTTTAAAAAATATTTTATTTATTTATTCATGAGAAAGACAGAGGGAGACAGAGACACAGGCAGAGAGAGAAACAGGCTCTATGCTGGAAGCCTGATACGGGACTCGATCCCCAGACTCTGGGATCACACCCTGAGCCAAAGGCAGATGCCCAACCGCTGAGCCACCCCAGGTGTCCCTGATATACTCATCTTTATACCAATGCATAAAACAGAATTTTTTTTTTTTTTTCTGGTGGAGGCAAAAATACCCCTGGCCCACTCAGGATGTGGCCAGTGTCCCTGCAGCCCCAGGCACAATCACTGCCCCCAGGCAGAAGGGGGCTGGAGTATTTGATCCTCCCAAGATGGTTGAGAATTAGAACTTTGAGGATGGGGTCATATCAGCCCTGGCCCAATTCCAGCCCCAGTTCTATCTACCGCGAGCCTGGGACCTTGGGCCAATCACTGCATCCTTGAACCTGCTCCCTCCTCTACAATGTAGAAGACAGCAGCACCTTCCAGGCGCGAGCAGGGAGCAGCGTCTCACTTGGGGAGTGAATGGCATGGAGGGCCTGGCAGAGCGGCTGGACGGCACATACAACGAGGAGCATGGAGTCAGGGCCAAGGGAGCAGGCACCAGGTCAGCGTGTGGGCTTCTGGCCCTCACCGCAGAGCCTGTCATTACGGAATGCGGGTTGAATAGGCAGTCTGTGGGCTCCCTCCTGCTCTGATGCAGGACAGGTGTGTGCTGCTTCTTGCACCAGCATGCGAGCACGAGCACACAGACGCACAGCCTCTCCACCGACAAACACACCAGGGTCTCTGACTTTGGCTATATGGCATTTATTGCAAACAGAATGTCTGAGGTATGAGAAGCTGACCCGGAACCCACGCCTGCCCAGGCCATGATGGGGCAGTCTGGCCTCACCCCACACCAGGCCCCCGGCACTATGAACCCAAAGCCGCCTGCCCAGGGCAGGGCCCCACACACTGAGGTAGCTGCATCTTAAGCCCCCACGAGTACAACTCCCCAGGCTTGCCCAACTCCCACACACATCCAGGCCTGGAGGGGAGGAGGCGGCAGAAGGCAGGCCCCCAACACACACCGCAGCCTCTGAGGAAAGGCACCTTCCTGCCCGCCCATCCCAGGGGCAGCCCAGCTGGCGGCGTGGGTAGAGGGTGGCTGGTGGCCAGAGGCAGGCATGGTAGGGTGGGGAGGGGGCTGGCCAGGTTGGGGAGTCACGGCTGCTCCAGGCAGTCCTCAGTCACTCCCTGGGCAGCCAGCTCAGCCAGCACATTCTGCAGGTAGTTGGGGTCAGGGTAGCCGTGGCCTGTCACGTTGCGGTCCATCTCTGTCTTGTGGTGGATCTCATTCCACACCACTGTGTCCGTCTCTCCTGTGGTGCTGGAAGTCCCTACTGTGAAGATAAGTCGCCTCTTCCAGGCTACCTTCAGCAGTTCCAGGACCTGCCGTGGGGAACGGGAGAGGAGGAAGGGTCTGGTGAACAAGCCCAGGCCTGGGCATGGGTTTTTCCACCCAGGAGCAGCAGGGGACCAGTGTGCTAGCATTGGCTGTGCCCTCTTCCTTCCCTGGTCTCACCTGCCCCAGCAGTGAGGGCCAGGACGGCAGCAGTGGCCACCCACCAAATGCCAGCTGTAGGCACACTGAGGGACGGAGAAGCCCTTTGTTCGATCCCTACTGTGCACCACTTGCAGGGCAGGGACCGGGCCACTCTCCTAAGTGACCTCATCTACAGTCCTGGACCTAGAGCCCCATCTGTTGGGGTCCCCAGCCTCTGGCTCCAGTCCTAACTCCCCTTCCAGAACTCCACCTGCTGACCTGACTGCCCAAGACGACCCCCAACCTCAGAGGGTGAGTGCTGCCATCCTCTGTACTGCTCAAGCCACACCTGGGGCCAGGCTAACTCTGCCCTACTTCCAAGTCAGCCTCTCCCTCCAGAGGGAACCCCTGCTTCTCTGCTCCCCCATGCTCAGCAACCTGCAGGCTAGGCTCACAGCAGCTAGAGGGAACTTTTTCATACCTCCAATCAGCACTACCCAGGGCAGCCTGTCCCCAGGCCTCATTGCCCCCACATGGGGCTCAGGCTCCTCCCCTAGATTCTTCACACTCTCCTGTCCAGCCTACCTCCATGATTCTCAAAGCCACCACTCTGAGCTCTTCTGTCTGCTTAGAATGCTCTCCCCCTAGTCTCAGTGCAGAGGTAGCTCAGTGCCGAGGTGGCTCTGCAGGCCATCCCAGTCACCCTGTTCTGTCCTGCCCCCACTCCCACCCCACCAATCTCATCATGCTAGCCTGACTGAAGACCAGGTGACCTGGCCCAAGAGGTTGCTGGAAGAGGCCTCCTCTCCCCTCTAGTCCTCTCCCTTGGGGGAGCATGCCTAATGCACAGCAGTCCCTGGGAGCCCTAGAAGAAGATGATGAGCTAAGCAGAGAAGGTATGGCCAGCAGGCTAGACCCTCCCTAAATCACCTGCTCAAATTGTCCACAAGCAGCCAGGCACAGGCCTACCAGCTGGGGGCCCTCCCCAAGGGTTGCAGGGCCTTACCTTGCGGCCCTGGGCATTGTCTGGAAGGTAGCACTGGCGGGGAAACCCCCTGGCAGTGAACGGCTTCCCAGGGTTGGGGTGCTCCGGGCCCTGCAGGAAGAACAGACACTAGGAGTAGGAACATCCTGAGAGGAGCGCAGCAGCCCAGCCCACGCTAGGCCTCCTCTGCTGGGGCTATTCCTGTACTCAAAGTGACCAAATAAATTGGTGTCTCAAATCCTGCCCCTCAGAGACCCGACATGACACGGCCTCCCCCCAGTGACCACCTTCCTTGACCCCATGCCACTAGATGTGGCAGACACTTCTGCTAATGTCTCCCCCTTCCCTGATGAGACTGGAACTCATCAAAGGCCAAGGCACATGCTCCCACCCCGCTGGTGTTTGCCTCCAGGTGCTGGGCTCTGCGGCCTAGATGGCAGGGCCTCCTTCCTGACACCCTTACCCCTTGCTCAAGATGGAGCCACTGTGGGGCCTGAGACAGTGCAAATAGAGCAGAAAGGTAGGGGGCTGGGAACAGCAGAGGGCCCTTGCTCGTGCCCTCTGCCACTCGGAGGCACACCATGTACACCACCACATTTCCCCCCCTGCTCTGTGACTCTAAGGCCGTCGGGAATGTTTTTTTTTTTTTTTTTTTTTAAAGGTTTTATTTATTCATGAGAGAGAGAGGCAGAGACACAGGCAGAGGGAGAAGCAGGCTCCACACAGGGAGCCTGATGTGGGACTCGATCCCGGGACTCCAGGACCTGGGCCCAAAGGCAGACACTCAACCGCTGAACCATCCAGGCGTCCCATGTTTTTTTTTTCTTTTTAAAGATTTATTTATTTGCTCATGAGAGACAGAAAGAGAGACAGAGAGAGGCAGAGACACAGGCAGAGGGAGAAGCAGGCTCCACTTAGGGAGCCTGATGTGGGACTCGATCCCGGGACTCCAGGATCACGCCCTGAGCCGAAGGCAGACGCCCAACCACTGAGCCACCCAGGCGTCCCTTGTCTGGAATGTTTTTAAAATTCACTATGACCCACTGAAAAGATGTGGAGGGAAACCAGGAAAAAGAACGTTGTTGAACAGGGACACCCCACCTATCAGACGGGCCCGTAAGAGTCCTGGTCTCCATTGCCCTGTTTATCCACCCCTCACACACCTGGCCACCACCTAGCCACCACCCATGCAAGAGGCCCAAGGCCCCAGGGCTCCTATCTGGGTCTCTACTGGGACCCTAGGGCCTTCTGCTCAGGTTCCAGTCTTATTCTTGCCACCAGAGCTGACCGTGCACACCCAAGGCAGGCCTGGATCTGGCCACTGAGCTGGCCTCTCAAGAGCAGTCCTTACTGTTGGCATCTCCCTGCCCTATGGGGTTCCCCCATTATTCAGCCCCTCAACACAAGCACACAAGCATTCTTCTTGTTTGTACATTCTTCTGCCCAATACATGCCCAGCTAAGATGTCTCCACCTTCAGGATGCCCTCCCTGCATCAGGAAAGGGCTGAAGGCCATCTCTTTGTTTCCACAGCCCTATAAGCTTATTCTACCCCCAGATGCTAGAGCCCTTTGTTTCCTGAGAGCCTGAAATTGGGAAGCCAGGGCATCCTGAGTGACCCAGGGATCAGACTGCTGGGAGAGGGGTGAAGCAGGAAGAAGAGTGCCCCAGAGTGAGAGGGACCAATTCCAGAATGGTCCAAGGAGGCTCCTCTTGTACCAGGGCCCCTTACCTGGATGCCGTGAGGAATGTTGTAAACTATGAGTATTGTCCCGCAGTCCTCATGGCCAGGGAGGGATACTTGGAACTTGAACACCTCCATCTTGCCCCGGGGTTGGGTCCCAGTTTTCTCTCCATAGATGGTTTTGCAGGAAGGACACTGCAAACTTCCGTCCTGAGACGAAGCAGAGCACCACAGACTGAGCCCGTGGCCCTGAGAGAGTGCCTAGGCGCAGCCACCTGGGGCACAGGTGGGCTCACTGCTCCACAGCAGGTCCCCGGCTTATCACCCCACTCCCTCCTTGCATAGAAACCCGATCCTCGGGATGCCTGGGTGGCTCAGCAGTTGAATGGCTGCCTTTGGCCCAGGGTATGATCCTGGAGTTCTGGGACCGAGTCCCAAGTCGGGCTCCCTGCGTGAAGCCTGCTTCTCCCTCTGCCTGTGTCTCTGCACCCCCCCCCCCCCCCCCCGTGTCTCTCTCACGAATAAATAAAATCTTGGGCAGCCTGGGTGGCTCAGCGGTTTAGCGCTGCCTTGAGCCCTGGGTGTGATCTTGGAGACCCGGGATCGAGTCCCAAGTCGGGCTCCCTGCGTGGAGCCTGCTTCTCCCTCTGCCTGTGTCTCTGCCTCTCTCTCTCTCTGCTTCTCATAAATAAATGGATAAAATCTTTAAGAAAAATAAAATAAAATCTTAAGAAAGAAAGAAAAGAAACCCAATCCTCACGGCTTCCCTGGAAAGATGTTCTACTAGGAGACTGGCATCAAGTAGGCAAATCAGGTTTATGCACAGAAGAATCTATGGTCTGACAGGTTTCAAATCAAACAAAAAACCCTGTGACCTATCACTGCTGGTGCTGGCACCCTGGCTGGTTCAGAGAGCACAGGGATACTTCAGGGAGAGGAAGCCAGGCCCAATGGTCTGCCACATGACTCAGGTCTTTCTCTCTGTCCTCCTAACCTCCGTCCACTCTGGTTAAACTCCCCTGCAGGATGGCACCCAGGTGTCACTTGCCACCCTCAGCCCCCCAGTGGCCAACCTCTTTTCTGCTGCAGGCCAAGGCCTGCCGACATCTCAAGGCTGCCTCCTAGGGTGTCCTGGGCCCTCTGCAGGGCAGCGGCAGTCAGTCAGATGCAGCAGGACCAGGGCAGGCCCATGGGCAGGTCACCCGGGCCCCCCGCCCATCCCAGGGACAGAGGTGTGGCACCTTGTTCCCATTGCAGTACATAGCCAGCAGACACAGCAGGTGGAAGGCATGGCTGCACTTGGCAAGGCGGCCCACTGCCACTGGCCCAATGGTCTTGCTGTGGGTCACGTCGCTGTACCCGGACACCACGGACAGTTTCTCCATACAGATGATGCAGTCCTGGAAGGAGACCAGCACAGGACATGCTCACCAACAGCTTGCTGAGCCACAGGCGTGGAGGTATTCTTAATAGGAAAAGGCCTTCCTCTGCTGAAACACCAGGATTCTGGGCAGTCTGGTAGTCAGCTGTCCCAGAGGCTGGGAAGACCGGTGAGTCACCAGGATCTGTGCCCTCAAAGGGCTCACCACAGTCAAGGGGAAAACAGACAACCACAAGCACAGGCCACACAGAGGCAGGGAAAGGGGAAAGAACAGGCAGGCTGAGAGGCGAGGCCCTTGAAGTGGGGTATCACAAGGAAAAAAGGACAAGGTGAGCAAGGATGGGAATACACAGTCCAAGGAAAGCGCAGAGAATGTCGTGAAGCAGGAACCAGCAGAGTCTGGGAACAGCAGTGGCAGCCACCGGGGCCGAGGGGTAAGTAGGGTATAAAAAGCCAGACGGGACAGGACCAGGTCCCCGAAGGTTCTGATGGCCACACTCAGGAGCTGGGCTTTGTCTCACACGTCAGGGGCCTTGTAGAGGAGTTTTAAGGTTGGGGGTACCAGCACAATCACAACTGTGTGTAAGCTGAGTGGCAGCTTGGAGGACAGGAGGCTGGCATGGAGCAGCCCAGGTATGGCAGGGCCACAAGGGCAAAGACAAGGACACTGATGTGGGCGCTGTCAGGTGGGAGCATAGACAGGGCTGGAGGGATGGTGGGAGACACAAGGATGGCCTCCAGGTTACTGAACCTTTATCACCCAGAGCTGCAGGAGAGTCCTGCACAGGCAGAGTATGTGGTTCTGTACTGGCGTAACTACCCTTTAACCCATGACTCCCACCCACCACCCTCAGAGTCCTTGGAGCTCTCCATTCAAATCAGAGACCAGTGGCACTGTAGACCCCAAAACACGGCTCAGCACAGAGGATCGGGTCCTATTGAAACTGCTATGAGGGTCTGCAGGCCCTGTAATTACAGGAAGGCTAACCAGCTCTCCCAATAGCCAGAGGGGCAGGGCTGCTTTGGGGACAAAGTCACTACTTTTCCCCAGCTCGGTCCTCGGGGAATGGGCAGGCTCTCCCATCCCTTGTCTCCAGGACCCTCCAAGGCCCCAGAGTGGCACAGGAAGAGGGCTACACAGAGGCCCGTGTAGGAGCCTTGCTCAGAACTACAGCTCATCAGCAGCAAAGCTAAAACCAGAATGCAGGCCCCTGAAGCCAGATCACCTCCTCCTGGTAAGGCCTGCCTCCCGTGGGAGGCTGGGTGATTAAACCCGAGTACCCGAAACAAGGCCGGAACCTTGGGAAGTACCCACTCAGCAGAGAAAGGCCAGTATCTTTCACCTCAGGAGCCACCCCTTGCCTCCAAACAAAACCAGAGGCAGCGTGGCTCCTGTGACACATACCTCATCTGAGGCCATTTTCAGCTCTTCCGTATATTTTTTTATCACCTGTTCTGGCTCTGGCTTTGGAGTCCCTCCTAGAAGAGAAAGGAACATCAGCGGTGTCCCAAGGGGTATGAACTGGAGATGCTGAATCCAGAGAGAAGGAGGACAAGGGAGAGGCCCAAGCTGCCAGGAGGGACGTTTAGAGGGGCCAAGACGGGAGGACTGAGTGTGCGAGAGGAGAGACATGACACTAGTGCAGACACTCAGAGCTCTGCCTAACAGAGCCCTATCCAGTCCACCCGCTGGAGGCCCGATCCCAGAAGCCCTGGAGGCAGCTGGATGAGGACCAGAGACAGCTGCTGTTCATAGCCCTCAGGAGTCACAGACTGGGCCTCCTCCACACATCCCCACACACTTCGGTCAGGAGGCTCTTCAGAGGATGCACAGAAAAGTCAAACAGCAGCTGCTAAAACAAACTACTCTGGAGCAGGTTTTGGCAGCACTGTTTCACTCAACTGCCACTACTCTCGTGAGAAAGCCGAGGCAAAAGTAGTTCCAGGGGCTGAACATGCAGCGGCAGACATCTGTGCGCACGCCACCTGCAGACAATGCCACACAGACACGGTCACCACAAATCACAGGTTTCTCTCTCCTGGCCCTGGGCTGTGAGGTTTCAGTGACACACCAAGCCCGGGAAGGAGCCAAGACGCAGCAGGAAGTGTGTTCTGGCCACCTCCTCCTCGGTGCGCACACACACTCGAAACCAGGAGGGGCGGCCCTGCACCTCCATCAACGCTGAGCCTGACACCACATCAGCCCCCCATACCCCCAAAACGAGAAACTCCCCCAGTTGGTGAGAGAATTGGCCAGGCCAGGGTCTTCTCCAGCCAGAGGCAGTGGCAGAATGACAGAGAATGCAGCAAAGCCGTGCGGGAGCAGAAAGGGGGGCCTGGGGAGACCAGTGCAGCCGGGAAAGGCCCTGGCAGGGCTCTTCTTCCCGCTTTGGGTCGCAGGGCAGGTCCTGCTTCTAGCCTCTGACCCCAGAAGGACCCTGGTTTGAACCCAAGCTCATAGCCACTGGCTACAAAGACATACAAGCCCGAGGGCTCCACAGCCAAGTGCCCTCAAAACTAGAGAAGGCCTGGGTGCGGCTGGGAGCAGGCAACGTCAGGGGTGATTCTGGCCACCCTGGGACCAAAGCACATCACCGGAATCTCAGTTCTTCACCTAATGGAGACCTCATCCTGACCCAAACTATGACTGCGGTGAGGGCATGAAGTGCGATTATCTGAGAGGCAGCTACGGGCAAAAGAATACCATCCCCCCTTCCACAAACGTATCCCCCACCCCCTCACTCACGCACCCCTCCTCATCCACATACATAAATGTCCCCACACTCCCTTCACATGCGCACCCCATTCATTCCCATACAAACGTATCCCCCACCCCCCCACACACACCTGACACCCCCGTCACACATGCACCCCACATTCCCATACATGCAAACCCTCCCTCAAATACAGACCCATACACACAGATTTCTAGGCCCCTGACAGTCACTGGTGAGAAAGCCAGGCCAAAGCACAATGACCACTGGCACTGGTAGCCGTCCTGGTAGCTGGAACTCTACTCAGAGACAGAGGAGGGGTGTTTTAGAAAAGCTTGGCTACAGGCCAGTCTGCAGAAGGACCCCGGGACCCCATCTGCCAGGACTAGTCTCAGGCCCAACTTTGGTGAGGCCTGGCTCAGCATCCCATTTCCTAGCTCCTCATCCTTGCCTAGGTGGTCTTTTAGAACTGAAGGTAGCTTTCCAGGAGCCACATTTCTCTAAGGGGGCCAGCCAGGTGACCACCAACTCCAAGAAAGGGATATCTGAGCCCAAGAGGAAGGCCAAAGTGTCTGCCAAGAGCCTGTGTTTTTCCCAGGCAAGTCAGAATGTCTCAGGAAGCTCTGGACCTGTCCTGCCCCCAAATCTGTTTCCACCTCCAAGGCAAAGGAAGAAGGAAGTGGGTCAAGAGCTCCAAGGCGTGCCTGACTGCCAGGATCGGGGTGAGGCAGGGAATGGGGTGTAAAGCCCCACCACTCCCTGGGCCTCCCTGCTACCTGCAGGGCTGGGGTTTGACAGGCAATCGCCATGATCAGGGTAGCCCCCATGACCACGTGCTGGGTGCCTCATATTGGATTTTCTATTCTTCCCATGCCTGATCTACTAAGTAGGAGGTGCTGGCTTGTGAATGGAGGCACAAGCATGAGATCATGAAACAGGAGCCAAGACTGGCACCCAGGATGGCTGAGCCAGAGCCATGCTCCCTGCTCAACCACATCACACTGAAGATCACTGGGGTTCCAGCAGTCCATGTATCTCCAGCCCAAAGATGGAGGCAGAGCCGCTACTGGCTTTCAAAATGGCAGGTTTAAAACTTACTACCCACAGGACCCTTCATGTAGGTCTGGTTAAAACTCACAAAAGCTTCCATGGTTCTGAAACCCCTCCTTCTTGGCCATGTGATGGGAGGAGAGTGGTCACTGGGGGACCCCTCTGACGTAGTCCTGCATGATGGCCAGAGAGGGCTGGGGGCCTTTCCTGAGACACATGCTGGACAGGCTGGGAGGGACAAAGTACCCCCCATTCCAAGCTGGCCTCGCCTCATGCCTATGTTTATAGTCACAGAGTCCTCAAGAATAGGCCCCTCACACTCATACTGTGCCAGGAACACAGGAGCTGAACTCTGGGTTTTCGGTGGTAAGTGATTCTGGGGACCCCCTCTGCACGGAGGGCAGGCAGAAGGGCCACTGAGCCCCTCTCCTTGGGGTAAAGGAAGCAGAGAAGGGCTGTGGGGTCAGAGAAGAGCGATCGATGCAGGAGAGTCAGAGGCAGCAAGACTCAGAGGCTTAGCAGAGGCCAGAGAGTATTTGTGAGCAGGACTACCTTTCATGGACATTTTCCTCAATCTCTTAACTGAGCTGTGACTTTTAGAGGCCAGACAGGAGGCGGGAGGGCTGGCAGGCTGGGGTGCGCGGCTAAGACACACAGGGAGTCCAATGGCTGACATCAGAATACTCGTCATGCCTACACGGGGTGCGAGATCAGACATGCAGAGAGGGGAGAAACGTTAGAAGGAGTCATTCGGCATGGGATGTCCACAAACCCCGGCCAAGGCAAGGTGGCACTGTGAATGACCAGCAGGACCCATCGATCTTCCTGAGGAATCGGCTGCTCGAGGCTCGAGGCTCGAGGCAGCTAAGCTCCAGGCCAGGAAGCAGTGAAATGCCCAGCTCATCAGAGTCCCGCAGGTATCAGTACGAGCCACCAACCAGCCTGAGCTCACGGCAGGCAGGGAAGGAGGTAGGGCGAGGCCATTTGCTTCAGGAGGGCAGAGGGAAGGATGCCATCCCAGGAAGCCTCCTAAGGTGTTCTGAGCGGGATCTCCTTGTGCCAGGCACAAGGATATGGAAGGACACAGGCAAGCTATGGAGACAAGATCTCAAGCTCACAGTTCTCTCCCTGCACTCCCCCTGGCTGTGCCCTCTGGGCTCCTGGTCACCTTGTCACTCCAGTGGGGTTCTATTTGCTTTCTACACCCCATCTGGCCCATCTAGGTGTTCCTAGTGCCATCGCTAGGGTGAGCAAGCAGGAATGCTGGCTCTGGGCCTGCTCCCCCACTGAGGCATCCCCATGGCCCCTGTGGCTGCTCCTCTGACGCAGCATAGGCTCTAACAGACTTCTCTGTCCTAGATGGTAGCACCACGGACATACCCATAGAGAGAAGGCCTCACTCAACTGGCGTTCCACACGCGGTCTCGCTGGACTCTCACTCCACCCTGCTCCCTTGGCACTCCCCGAGGACCTAAAACTTCCTGGCACACAGCCTGTCCTCCTGGTGGAGCCCCTATTCCTGACCCACAGCTGGCCTTGCCATCCATAGCACCACCTACCCAATCCTCCCTGCCCTCTGTCCAGCTCAAAAGCACCTCCTCCACAGCTGAAGGGAGCTCTAGGCTCTCCTCAGTCACCTCCCTGAGCGGGGCTTGCTGAGTGCTCTGAATCAGGCTCAGGAGCAGGGTACAGAGGGCAGCTGGGGGTAGGAAGCAGAGATCTTGGATGGGCCGGGCAGATGGCGCTGCCCATTCCAGAGGCAGTGCAGGTGGGAGGGGGAAATCTGCCCCTGGGACCTGTCCAGGCCAGCCACCTTGGCCTCTTCTGAGAACAAAGACTCAATGTGGCCAACAGACCCAGTCAGGGACAGAAGCAGAGGCCAGCCAGCAGCCTGGGCAGCACAGCAGAGGACGGTAGGGTGCACTGCGGCGGCCACTTGCAAGAGACACGAAAGCACACATCAGAAGACCAAGGCCGTACCCTGGGCCCTCACTCATTGGGCAATGCATTGCCACCAGTGTCTCAAGGTTGGCTACTCCTGAGCTCAGATGTGGGTTTTAAATAAATGTTAGGCGGATCGAATGACAAGCAGGCACAGGGGGTGGGGAGCCACAAAGATGGAGGGGATAGGAACAATGCTTTAGTAGAACCCTGGGCCTTTGCACTGACTGTGACCTCATCCCCCAGCACTCACTGACGCAGCACTTCAACCAGACGTTTCCCCAGGCGTCACCTAGGAGGAAGCTCTTCCTTGATCCCTCTATCTAGAAGGGTCACTCCTCCTCTGTCTCTGTCCCCTTTACCTTTAGTGTTCTTACTACGTGAAAGGACTTGTGTCTCTGTTTTGTGACAGCTGTCCTCCCTGCACTGAGCACCTAGGGCAGGGCCCAGTCACAGAGGTGCACAGTATCTATCTGCTGGGTAACCGGCTGTACCTGAATGCTGCCAGGTGGCCTTTGTGAGGCCAGCATGAACACTGCTTCTGCCCTTGTCAATGCAGGACCCTCCCCTGAATTTGAGTCATAGACACAGAAGTCTCAACTTAGAAGGCTGCAGAGCAGCAGCTCCTACTCTGTGGGTCTGCCTCTTTTTTTTTTTTTTTTTTTTTAAGATTTATTTATTTATTTACGACAGAGAGAGAGAGAGAGAGAGAGAGAGAGAGACAGAGACAGAGACACAGGAGGGAAAAGCAGGCTCCATGCCGGAAGCCTGACGTGGGACTCGATCCTGGGACTCCAGGATCGTGCCCTGGGCCAAAGGCAGGCGCCAAACCGCTGAGCCACCCAGGGATCCCCTGGGTCTGCCTTCTTGTGAGAAAGTGTGAAAATAACTCCACACCTACACTTCACAAAAGCAACATCCACTGGACAGGACGGGTTGAGGGGATGCCAAGACGGACCATCACACCTTCCCAACAGTGGGGCTCAGGGACAGCCCCCTCACCTCCACACGCCATCACAAACTGCCGTCGTCCCCAAATAACTATAACTGTTTAGATGGCCTTAGCTTCTCCACTTATCTGAGAGGATTCCCACTTAACCACTAGAGATCCAGAGAGATCAGCCCCTGTCGAGGTCAGATGTGTAAACACCTCCCCACTTCTGACACCTTTGTCTCATGACTGGGGCTCAGGTCCAAGCCTGTCCTCTGACTGGTCTTAGCAAGCCGGGTCCCAGCTCCACTTGTCCCCGGCTTCCCAGCCTTGGGTGGGCTACAGCAGCATAAAACACACACACTCCAAGGAGGGCTGGGCCATGCCACAGCCAGTGGAGCTGTCACCTGAGGGCACTGCTGGCCTGACCTGGAGGTAGCTTCTCTGTGGACTGCCTCTGTGAGGGTAGTGGGGTACACGGTCCTTTCACAGCATGACCAATTGTTTGCAATCCTACCCCAAAACCCTACATCTACCTCATTGTGGCCTGAGTACTCCAGAATCCATAAATGTGGCCCAGGGAAAGATGACATTCTCCTGACTCTACTTCCTGGGGCCTAGCTCAGGATCTCTGCTTCCCTGGCACCTCAGACTAGAATCCCATTGACAGGTACAAGGCAGAGTCTGTGTCCAGAGGAGATGGCATCTGGCTATGGACGCCAGTCTCTACTTCTTGCTGGCCAGGACCAAGTTCCACAATCTTTGAGGTCTGCTTCCCCAATGAGTAAAATGGAGGTTAAGAGACCTGCCTATCTCTAGGACTGACCTGAGAGCCAGGTGAAAGCAGACACTGAGGACACTCTGGGATAGAGACTAAGAGGGTCCTCAATCTCAAGAGCAAAAGAAAGGGAGCAAGTGTTACTCAATCCCCAGACTACTTCTGAGCTGTGTTTAGAAAGGTTTTATAGCATCTGTATTCAAGCCTTAGTGACTACAGAGCTGAATGGAGCTCAGCCATGTGCTGGCCACACCTGGTCACCCACAACCTTTCTCCAGTGAGACCACCGCCTCATACACGAGCATACACATACACACAACACACATATTCAGACACACACGCACACCGGTCTGACTCATGTGTTGCCACAAGAAGACCTAAGGTGGGGGAACTTTGCAATCACATCTCTGCTTACTGTTCTCTCTGCCCCAGCAGAGGGCTGATGGCTGAGCAGCTGAAGTAGGTTCCAGAAGGCCCCGCTCTCCTGTCTTCTATAACCTCTCTGGCTGGTACCTACATCTCCTTCAAAGGCTCTTCCCAGCATCCCACCCGCAGTTTCTTTCTTTCTTTTTTTTTTTAAGATTTTTTAAAATTTATTTATTCATAGAGACACACAGAGAGAGAGAGAGGCAGAGACAGACAGAGGGAGAAGCAGGCACCATGCAGAGAGCCTGACGTGGGACTCGATCCAGGGTCTCCAGGATCACACCCTAGGCTGCAGGAGGCACTAAACTGCTGCGCCACCAGGGCTGCCCCCATTCGCAGTTTCTGTAAGCCCATACATTCCACCCATGGGGGCAGAGGCCATCCCATTCCACCCTAGACGGCTCTCCTGAGCTGCACATCCAAATGCCCACTGGCTCCGGGAGAACTCCCCTGGGCTAGGACCACAGGCAGCGCCCTCACCCCTTCCTGTACTCCCAACAGACTCGGGAGTAGCACAGTGTAACTGCTGTGAAACCAGCTTCCAGGGCCCAGAATGCCTGCAGCTGAGTTCCAGCTCTGCCAAGGGCTGTCTCATCTTGAGAAGTTTCTGGAATTCTCCGAGGCTCAATTTCCCTAAGTGTAAAATGGGTGGCCCAGTCAGCTGGGCATCTGCCTTTGGCTCAGGTCATGATCCCAGAGTCCCAGGATCGAGCCCCTGATCAGCAGGGAATCTGCTCCTCCTTCTGCCCCTCACTCTGCTCATGCTCTCTCTCTCTCTTTCAAATAAATAACATCTTTTAAAAATAAAATAAGGGACACCTGGGGGGCTCAGTGGTTGAGCCTTCACCTCAGGTTGTGATCCTGGGATCCTGAGATCAAGTCCTGTATCAGGCTCACCACAGGGAGCCTGCTTCTCCCTCTGCCTGTGTCTCTGCCTCTCTCTCTGTTTCTATCATGAATTAATAAATAAAATCTTTTTTAAAAGATTAAAAATAAATAAATAAAATAGGAATAAAAGTTCCTACCTTCACAGGGCTGTTACAGAAGAAATGAAGGAAGATACATGTGAAGCCCCTGCCAGTAATGCTGGCAGGCGCACACTGGGCCTTGTTCTATTCCTTCTCTCTTGACTCATCCAGTCACCAAGACAGAAGCTCTTGCCTCCACCACTACTAAGGCCCGAGTCAGGTGTTGGCTGGCTCCCCTGAGCCATGGAGTCAGACCCTGCACGGGTCTCCCTCCTCTAGGCCTGTCCCCTCCAGCCTCTGGTGCTACTACAGTGACTCACTTAACACATAGACTTAGGTTATCATATTCTCCTGCTTCAACTTCACTATACTCCCCCGTCTATCTTTCTATTACACTTGGCTTTCCCAATCATTAAAAAGTAACTTTCAGGGGATCCCTGGGTGGCTTAGCGGTTTAGCACCTGCCTTTGGCCCAGGGCACGATCCTGGAGTCCTGGGATCGGGTCCCACATCGGGCCTGCTTCTCCCTCTGCCTGTGTCTCCTGCCTCTCTCTCTCTCTATCATGAATAAATAAATAAATAAACAAATAAAACCTAGTTCATTAAAAAATAATAATAATAAAAAAATAAAAAGTAACTTTCAGTAACTCCCTACCCTACAAAAGGAATTTTTTTTAAAGGAATTTTAAAAACGGTTCAAAGGTGTATGGTTAACATAAGATCGAGTTGGACTCAAAGCCACTTATTCAAAGCATATCTCCAGCCAAAATAACTGAGTTCCCCAGAGGGCCCCTTCAGGAAAATGTGTAAAGCACTTCAGGAGAGAGAAATGACTCAAACCATAATTAAAGTGACGTTGAAATTTCAAAGATGAGTAAAAGTCTACACCAGGGTACCCACTGACATTAGGCTGACTAGTCCCCCGAGAGACCAGACCGAGGGGTGCCCAGGCTCACTCACTGAGGGTACACAATCACTGCAAAGAGGCACTGCCTCCCCAGTCTGCCCCCCCAGGAGCCCCCGTGGCTTTCCATGAGAACGGAGAGGGTAATGACCCCTGTCCCACAATCTCCTCCCATTCTCCCACTGCCTCCACATCCTGCTGCTCCCTGCAAGACACAGCCTGTTCTGGAACCCAGGACCCAGGAGGGTGCCTACCTGCAAGGGCTTGCTGGACCCGGCTGGGCTTCGGCATCTGCATCTGCACGGGCACTGCGGCAGGGATGCTCCCAGGACTGCTCACAGGACCGCTGGGGAGGGAGGCACTTGGGGAGAAGAGAGAACAAAGCTGAATGTAGGAGCCAACTTAGCAGAAACAAGAGCCAGAGCGAGACCAAGATACGAATACCCTGGCACTGCTGGGGCCTTGATAGCTTCACTTTGTGTGGCCACTTCAGTGTGAATGAGGACTTCTCGGTTTGTTTGTTTTTAATTAAAGATACTGATAACTGGAAAGAAGAGGAAAGAAATCTGAATTTTACCACTCTCAGACCCAGACTAACCTAGAGAAGCTGAATACTGAGGACGGGAAGCCCAGAGCCTGGCCTACCACCATAGCAAAACTCTTAACAGGGAGAGTCAAACCCCAAGCCAGGTAAACATGAAAGGGGGCATCATCAGCAAGCAGGTACAGGGCCAGGGTGGGAAAGAACATTGCTGAGGTGTGAGGCTCAGCTTTTTACAAGCTATCAAGAAGGAAGGTTTAACTGTCAAAAAAAAAAAAAAAAAAAAGTTTTCCTGGACAATTCAAACTCTGAAGACAATCCTAAAAGAATTTTGAGCTCACTAGCTTTGTCAGAATTAGGGCTTTATGGTACCTGGGGAGGGGAAATCTGGCAGAAACCACTCTCACAAGTACTCAAGACCACTATTACCACTAATATGACCAATCAATATCAGGAACCCCAAGAAAGGGTGCTCTGAGAAGGACATAACACCACTTTTGTGGTTTCTGCCAAAACTGCATAAAACCTCAAGCATGAGAAAGCAACTGACAAGCCCCAAATAAGGGACATTCAACAAAGTTAACTCTTCAAAAGCATCAAGGTTATGGAAGATAAAAACACCGAGGAACTTCTACTGAAGGGAGGATGGGGAGGATAAAGGACAACTGGATAGGAGGTGGAATCCTACAGGATCCTGGGACCGAACAGGAGCAGCACTGCACAAAGTGAAAATCGAGAAAAGTCCTTGGTTAACAGTAACATACTCATGATAGCAATTGTTTGACTTTACAAGATAAGGCAAGGAAGGGAGTTATGGAAACTCTCCATACTATTTTTCTAACTTTTCTATGTATCTAAAATTAGTTCAAAATAAAGAGATTAAAAAAAAATAAGGGTCTTGCTTGCCACAGTAACTATGCTTGCTTGCATCACTCCCTTAGTTTTAAGCCATTATATTTTTCAAGTAATAATAAAGCCTCTGCCACCATGGTTTGAGGGGAGCCCCACAGTGGCAAACAATTGGTGTAGATGGCCCCAAGATGCCTGCTGACCCCCTGTGCTGCCCTGCCGCCCCCACTCACCTGCCACTGGGATTCCTGTATCTTCCAGTCCATCTCATCTCTGCCCATGCTAAAGATGGCAACACCAGAAGGGTTATGAAACCCTTCCAAATAGTTCCTACACTGGAGCTCCCCAAGGTCAGGGCCAGGTTGCATTCATCTGTTCCACTGGGCCTAGCCTGGAGCCCAGAAGATGCTCCGGAAATGATGGCCAGCTCCAATCTACAGTGCTACCCTTACAGCTGTCAGCAAACCAACAATGTGCCTGGTTCATGGCAAATGTTTCTGGAAGCAGCCTCAGATACTTCCCCTATCACCAGCGCCAGGGTAACAGATCCTGCTGGTGTAAACTACCTGGAGCTGGCCAGTTCTGATCCAAATCAGAATCTCACACTCAGCTGGTGCTGAAGCTTCTAGGGCCCCTGCATGGGGTTGGGAGCACGGCAGGTGTTCTAGTATTTGTCTGAATAGATATTTTGTTTTCATTTCTGGATTGTTCTCCCCCAAGAGAATCACCTGTGTGGCCACTCTATGCAGATCAGACTTCTTGCTGTCCTCAGCTACTCTCAAGCTCGAGAGAACAATGGACCTGGTTCTGGAGAGCTTTGATAATGTAATGGAAGAGCTGGGCATACAGGACACCTGGGCTAAGGTTTTGGCCCCTCTAAATTGTTCAATGTGGAACCAGCACACCCCTTCCTGAGCCTGTTTCTCCATTTTCATTTTTTAAAGGAAAGTAGATAATCTCTGATGGTCTTTGCAATTCTCAGGTTCTAGAAGTGAAGGACAGAGCCCTTTCAGGGATTCTTCATCTCCCAAGCCAGTTCTACAGAGGACACTGAACTTGAGCCCTCAGCCAGGAAGTCAGGAAGCTGAAGCTTGGCTCTACAATTCCCCCAAGTTAGTGGGCTACTCATCACTGGCTCAGAGAGGGTCCAAGAAGTGGGATCTTCCTTTGCTGGGAATAGGCATGTATGTGAGGGAGAAGGCCTCAGGTTCCGCCCCCAAGAACTAGAGCAGAAAGCAGGCATTAAGGCTACCACTGGACACTCATTCTAGAACTAGGGCCAGGAACTGTGACTAAGTTCTATGGGTCTCACAGTGTTGCCACTTCCCCTATCATTCATCCCAGTAGCTACTCTGTAGGTATCCCTGCAGTGATAGGAGCAGGACAAGAACCCAGGAATTCCAAACATGGGGACTCTTGGGGTGGACAGGACCTCGGAGGTCACCAAACTCCCCCTCCACCATCCTCAAAGGGCCCAGACGGGCAGAATGGTCCCCAGCATGGGCACTATTTGCCCAACAGAGCACCCTTCTCTGACAATTCCTCCCAGTCACTGCCTCCAGCAACGCTCCTGACCTCCCCTCTTCCTGGTTCTACCTACTAGGCCCAACCTGGCTTTCCTGTCTGGGACTCTCTCCAGGAGCTTCCAAATGGAGCTCAGAACAGGAGACAGGAGGACTTCCAGTCTTCTATGAAGGCAGGATGTGGCAGTCCCAGGCAAGCACAAAAGCCTCCCACCCGCTCCCCACAGGCCAGCAAGCCAGCACTGACCAGCAAGCCCTGACAGCAGGTGCAGTACAAGGAGCGTTAGATGTGGGGTCTGGAGACCCCACTTCCAGCGCCACTCCACCTTAAACCTGCATGCCCTTGTCCAGGTTGAGTCCCCTTTCTGATCAATTTCTCTATGTGTAAGATGAGAGCAATTCCAAAAGGCCCCCAGGATGGTTGTGAGGCTCAATCTCCAGCCCAATACAAATGTTCACTGTTTCCCTGTTCTCAGAGGAGTCAAGGGGACACAGGAAAGCTGAAGGGCTGTCATGCATCTTCCTGCAAGGCCCCCCACGGAAATCCCAAAAACCACAAAATTAGAGCAAAGGGAAAATTCTGGCTTCCCGGCCCAACTCCTTAATCTCAAGAGGGGAGAGAATAGACATAGAAAGAGAACAGAGCTGACCCAAGGGCCTATAGCCAGTCAGAGGAAAGGTACCCCCCTTGGACCCGGGACTCCAAGCATGCAAGCCAGGTGGACTGCAGGAGGGAGTGTTTGCAGAGCCTGGGGGAAGAGCGGCAGCGAGAACACAGCAGATGGAAACAAACTGGGAAAGCCACATCCTAGGGCCACTTAGTGCAAGGGCAAGCCACCCCAAGGCTTAGCCACGCCAAAGCTACAACAGACAGCCGGTCATGATCACCACCTCAAGTCATCAAGATGTTAAGCCACCACACCCTCTACTAAAGAAGACAAGGGTGTACGTGACACATTTCGGAAGGTTTTCTATCCAACATCATTAAAACACAAGTCTTGGTGCTGAAAGGATAAAGTTCAGCGACCAGGAATTTTTTTTTTTTTTAAGATTTTATTTATTCATTCATGAGAGACACAGAGAGGCAGAGAGGCAGAGACACTGGCAGAGGGAGAAGCTGGCTCCATGCAGGGAGCCCTATGCGGAACCTGATCCCGGGTCCCCAGGATCACACCTTGGGCTGAAGGTGGTACTAAACCCCTGATCCACCCAGGCTGCCCAGGAAATTTTCTTAAACCCCAGCAGCTGAAGGCGACACTGCCTGCTCAGAAAGCCTCCCAGAGCACAGGGAAATCTGTCAGCCAAGGTTTTATCCGGATTGAGCAAGAGGCGATCTGAAACCACATGGTTTCCAAAATAAAAACCACACGTGTTCCACAAATTTTGATTTTGCTCCTCCGCCTGTTCTTTCCAGTGGCTACCAGTAAATAAGGCTGGTTCTCAGGCTTCCCTAGCCCATGGTGCCCCCAGCCCCGCTGCCCTCTGGGGAATGTCCACCTAATGCAATCAACATTTGTTCAGCTTGGAGAATCAAACCACAGCCCCTAGGGAGACAGAGTTGTCAAGTGTTTTCGACTCTCCTCGTTCGGCTGGGTTGAGAGGCCAGGTATTCATTAAGCCCCCTCCGTTCCATAAGAAACAGGTTAACTGATGAGGGCCACCCGACAAATAAGACATTGAGAAACCCTGTTTTTCAAAACAGGGAGGGATATGGCCATGTGAGTGAACTGTGCCTCTCCCAGGTCCTGAAAAGCTGGAGGAGCTAGAGATGAACACCCACTTCAGGAGGCAGGCCCCTTTGAGGCGGTTTCAACTAACCTAGCTGGTTGGCCTGGTTCCCTTCTTGGCTTACAACCAAGGCAAGGAGGGCAAGCAGCAACACGCATGGCCAGCAGCACAGGTGAGGCCATGTGGCCCAGCCACCGTCCCTTCTGAAACTTGCCTGGCCTGTGCCAGGGGGGCTCACTTTGGCAGTCTCTCGGGCCCTCAGGCTGGGGAGGGGGGACGCCAGAGAAATATCAGGGGAGACCAATGGGAGCCCCGTGCCAGAAGAAAGCAACAAAGCCTATTAATTAAGTCACCTGGCTCAATCCCAGAATCCCAGCTATAGAACTATCTAGAAATGTGCCCCAAAATAATTTGTAAGAACTTAAGAAGCCCCAGGAGGCTCAGCAAAACCAACCTAGTAGAAGCAGCTCTAGCCCTGCTGATAACCACTCCGGGCTGGCAGAGAGCATACTTTTCTCTGAAGGATTCTGACCCACATATCAGAGAGGGCCTCACGGAACACTGGGTGGGGCTGACATAACACAGAGCCCTGCTTGCTAATGCCTAAGTGAAAATCCAGGGAGATGGCCAAGTGAAAGCTCCCATTCCCAGAAAGACCTCAGTTCACACACCCCCAGTCCCTAAAGGAGAAGATGCCCCTCCCATCTACGGATACCTCCACGCTATCCTTCAGGAAGTCTCGGTCTTCCCCCTCACTCCACCTGTAAGAGAGCTTCAAGATCTCTCCATGGGTCCCTCACAGCCTGCTCTGGGGCCTGGGTTTAATCCCAGCCATGCCACTTGCTGGCTGTCCTGCCAACCTCCATGTGCTCACCCGGCAGCTGAGGACACCATCTACCAGATGGCCATGAAGAGGATTACTGAACTCATCCACAACCTAGCTATGTGCACTTGGTGAAGGGCAGTCATCACTGTCTTACAGTTGCCAGCAAGGGCCTCTGAAACCCACCTTTAAAAAAATGCTAGAGGCTGATGTCAGCCTAGCCCAACGGGATGCTGCCCCCATGGGGGGTGGGGGAGCCACGGGTCCGCTAGGGGCCCACAAGTCACTCTCTTGGGAACCAGCCCCCATCCGGGCTGCCATTCAGAACTCTCTGGCTGTCCCCCAAGTCCAGCACCTTCAATAATGCTCCCCGAGGAGCCACTCTTCAGTGACAGGTCTCCAGGAACCACCTGGAACAACCACCCCCCCACTGGCCACTCCAGGGCTCTCCCAACTTTTCGGTGGCCTCTGGTCCAGGTGGAATCCAGGCTCATTTCCCCATCCTCCCCCAGGTGCAGAGAGCTCTACAAGACACTGGGCCGATTGTGCCACCGTGGAAGCCATCCTGCTACCTGTTGCCACCTGCCACATACTCAGCATCTTGCTCTCTCAACTGTTAAGCACCAAAGCTGGGCTCACAGCCTTCCCCTGGATGAGTGGGAGGGGACTGAACCTTCCACACCTGTGTCTTCGGTGCCTGGCACAGAGGAGTTGTCTATGAGATGTCCTCAGGTACATGGCAGAGCTATGTGGCACACAGGTATAGCTAAAAGGCCTTTATATGCTTTACAGAGAGCCTCTCAGGAGTGAAGGCAACTATCAGCACTCAGGTACCAGAGATCACCTAGACTCCATGAACCCAGACTGAGGAAGGCCAGCATGCAGGCGCCAGGTAGCACATGCAAAGGAGACGACACAGCATGGACGTCCACGGAGGCAGGGCCCAGGCCTGCAGGTATTTGGGCCATCTTCCCAGCTAACTCAAAGCAGAAAGCCAAGCCTGCTGACATGGCGCACAGGTGGACAAAATGACCCTCAATAACAAGAGATACCTGGCTCCACTGGCAGTGGACAATCCTGGGGGCTGGTGCTGCAGTCCCAGGTGGGAGAGGCTGGAGCGGTAGAGGGGCTGGCTCCCCAGGGAGGGGGGCGCCCCACCCCAGGGGTTGGCGGTGTTCAGCCTGGGTGCAGACCTAGCCCCAGAGAGGGAGGGCTTGCTGTATGGAGCAAAGGCCTGGTGGGCCCCAAAGACAATGGCGGTCCTGTGGGGGGGCTGAGGGACAGGGTATGCAGGGAGGTTGGTCATGGAGTGGCGGTAGCGGCCTGACACCGGGCCAGTTCCACCACCACTGAGGCACTGATGGCAAGAGCAGGCAACTCCCGTGTGGCCTGGTGGAGCAATGATGGTGGTCACTGGGTACGGGGTTCCTGCTTGGCGCCGCACACTGCGGCAGAAGCTTGAAGTTTTGTTGGTCTGCGTGTGAGTGGCATAGTTGACGGTATAGTTGTACCCCAGGGGAGCCAAGTCCACAAGTTGGTTGCCCCTGGCCATCTGTTGCTCCAGGAAGTCACAGACACTGGCTTCATAAGCCGTCCAGGAACCGTCGTCACTCAGCCACTCCCAGACAATGCCCCGGCCGGGGGCCGACTGCTGGGGGAACAGGTGCCTGCGCACAGCCCGCATGGTGCCTGTTCGAAGAGGAGGAGGACACATGAATGGTGAATCTCCTAGCCCCCCAAAACAAAAAGAGTAAAAATTTTTTTCTACAAACAAAATAAGCCAGCATGGTCACAGTATGAATAGACAAGAGTCATGCTGTTATTTGAACAAAAGGCTGGCACCAGTTATTCTTCCCAAATTTTGGGTAGAAAGGGCAGAAAACTCTCTCTAGGTAAAGAAACTGGGGGAGCGCGTGGTGGCTCAGTCAGTTGAGCATCTGTCTTTGGCGCAGGTCATGATCTCAGAGTCCTGGAATCAGTCTGGAGTTGGGCTCCCTGCTCAGTGGAGAGCCTGCTTCTTCCCTCTCCCTCTGCCCCAGCTCATGCTCACTCATATGCGCTCTCTCAAATGAAAGGGAGGGAGGAAGGAAGGAAGGAAGGAAGGAAAGAAGGAAGGAAACAAACAAACTTGGCCTAAAGGGATCTACATGGCAGATGGGGATCTGTGCTCCTTGGCAGGAGTGGGGGATGCTAGGAACTTAGGTCAAAGAACAGCTGTGGGGAATCCCTGGGTGGCTCAGCGGTTAAGTGCCTGCCTTCGGCCCAGGGCGTCATTCTGGAGTCCTGGGATCGAGTCCCACATCAGGCTCCCTGCATGGAGCCTGCCTCTCCCTCTGCCTGCCTGTCTCTCTCTCTCGCTCTCTCTCTCCCTCTGTGTGTGTGTGTCTCTCATGAATGAATAAATAAAATCTTTAAAAAAAAAAAAAAAAGAACAGCTGTGGCTCAGACTCCAGGCTTTTTCTTTTCTTTTCTTTTAAGATTTTATTTATTCATGAGAGACACAGAGAGAGGCAGGCAGAGACAGAGGCAGAGGGAGAAGCAGGCTCCATGCAGGGAGGCTGATGTGAGACTCGATCCTGGAACTGTGGGATCTGAGCTGAAGGCAGATGCTCAACCACTGAGCCACCCAGGCGTCCCAAGGATTTTTCAAAATACTTCTAATGATGCCTCTTTTTTGCTCAGGGAAGTGTCTCTGTCCCACCAGGAAGCTCTGCAGCCATGGACAAGATCAGAAGTGGCATGATAAACAGTACAAGAAAGCCTATTTGGGCACAGCCCTGAAGACCAACCCTTTTGGAGGCATTTCCCATGCAAAAGGAATTGTGCTGGAAAAAGTAGGGGTTGAAGTCAAGCAGCCAAATTCTGCCATCAGGAAGTGTGCTGGGGTCCAGCTGATCAAGAATGGGAAAAAAAAAAAAAATCACTGCCTTTGTACTCTTTATGGTTGTTTGAATTTTATTGAGGAAAATTATGAGGTTCTGGTTGCTGGATTTGGTCACAAAGGTCATGCTGTGGATGACATTCCTGGAATTGGCATTAAGGTTGTCAAAGCAGACAATGCCTCTCTTTTGGTCTTATACGAAGGCAAGAAGGAAAGACGAAGATCCTCAGTTTTGATGGTGAAAACACAACAGTAAATTTTCATTTACCAAAAAAATATATTTCTAATGATGAAAAATAGGTAGCCTCACTTAAAAAAAAATAAACTGAAAAATATATATATAAAATTAAACCATCTATAATCCAACCATCAAGACTAACCAAACAGCTTGTATCACCATGCATTCCTCCCATCTGGTCTCCTAGGCATCTACCCTTAGGAAGCTGACAATCACACTGAAAAATTTTCCAGACTATTTTCTTATATTAGGCCATGAGTATTTCTTATATCTCTAAAACTTTATAAAGCTCATTATTCATTTTTTACATAAGTCCCTTACCTGGGTGTAACAATCCCTTTGACTTCTCAAGTAGCAACTATTGGGAAACACCCAGTGGTTAGCTTATATTCTTAATAAACCAAACCTGAAGATTACAGAGCAAAAGAAGAGAAATAATTTGGGCCATGTTTCCAATAGCACTTGCCAAAAGATGATCATCAAATTCACTTCTACTGGTCTCCTGATCTCCACCCTTGCCTCCATGGCAGCCACAGGGATACTCCTCACCTCCAAATCAGATTACGGCACTCCTCTGCCCAAATCCTCCTAAGGTTCCTCCTTTCAGAATAAAAGTCAAAGTCCCTTCAAGGGACAACCTGCCCCTCCCTCGGGCCTGTCTTCGTTCCTTCCTTGTGACCTGGCCACTCAAGTTCAAACTTCGTCCTCTCACAACACTACAGTTCCATTCCCTGATTAACACTCACTGTGACTGGGATGCCTGGGTGGCTCATTGTTTGGGCGTATGCCTTTGGCTCAGGACCTGATTCCAGGATCCTGGGATCAAGTCCCACATCAGGTTCCCTGCATGGAGCCTGGTTCCCTCTCTACCTGTGTGTCTCTGCCTCTCTGTGTGTCTCTCATGAATAAATAAATAAAATCTTTAAAAAAAAAATCTCCAACACTGTCAAACGTCCTGGGGGACAAAATCACCCCCAGTTGAGAACCCCTGGGTGAGAAGGACAGGGCATGGCTCTGGGAGGAAGCTGGTGATCCCATTCTCAGTAATATTGATCAAAACCCACAAAAAACCTACACATGAGCATAATAAGAGAGTGAAATAACCTGCGTAACTAGGTCACGCAGATAGTGCAGTGAAGGCAGAAGTCATCACTAGGCCCTCTTTATCAGCACACACACTAATTCCACGCCAGCCTGTCTGCAAGACCCTCTAATCACTGCAGGTGGAAGCAGGCATTTGAGGTTTGGGAAACAAGGGGGAAGGGGCTATGAGGGCCTATGCACTCTGCTCTTGAGGCACTCCCTACCAGTGAGAGGTACATCTCATACTGTAGTACCTGGTACCACTCATGGCACCTGCCTCCCAAATGAGTGCATTTCAGGGACAGAATGAAGCTCTGAGAGTCATTCCTATATACAACCCCAACACAGGCACTCTGACACATATTAGAGACAAGAAGTATCTTACCAGTGTCCTGGCGGAACTGGGTCCAGCTGGGGAGGTCAATGATATAAGGCGCCAGCGAGGGGTCAGCTTGGCCTAAGGGGATGCTGTGGGCCAGGCTCCCCAGCCCGAAGCGCTGGCCTTTCTGCTGGACAAACTGCTGCTCAATGTAGCTGCAGACGGTGGCACTGTAGGGATGCCAGGTGCCCAGCCCATCCTGCCATTCCCACACAGCCACTGCCACGGGACTGGTGTACACCTGAGCCAGGGAAGGGCTTGGGGCCATGGCCATCTTCCCCAAGATTCCCTCTTCTTTCCCAAATGCTTTCAGACCACTCTGGGTTGGAGTCTCAGGATCATTGCCCAGTGCTTCCAGCAGACCTGTAAATAGGACAAACAGTTAACAACACACATAGTGTCCCTGAGAGTCAGCCTGAGAGCAGGGAGAGAAAAATGCTACTTTTTCACAATAATTTTTTCTTCTAATACCTTAAAAACATGGTGAATCAATACCTGATCCTGTTTATTTGCTCAGGCAGCGAGGAAGAATTCAGTCAATCAAGCATCCTACCTGCCTCTGCAAATGTTCAGGGAGATTGAGTGGAGTGAATTTCGGGTGCTAATCATCAGCCCAGCTTATTTTTACCAATCATTTCCCTCTGACCTAATTAGTGAGTGTATAGTGTATCCTTTTATCCTGTGTTTTCCTTTTTTTTGTTTTTTTTTTGAGATTTTATTTATTTATTTATGAGAGATGGGGGGGGGGGGGGCAGAGACACAGGCAGAGGGAAAAGCAGGCTCCACGCAGAGAGTCTGACATGGGACTCGATCCCGGGTCTCCAGGATCAGGCCCTGGGCTGAAGGTGGCTCTAAATCACTGAGCCACCCGGGCTGCCCTATCCTGTGTTTTCATGAGTAATCCCAAATCCCTTACTTACACTGTTTGGTGAAGACTACTGTTTCCAAAACAGGTTTGTTTGTGAGATACCTGTTATGCTACAGATTGGAAAAACGTTTGTCTCACAAAAGATTGGGGGCTCAAGGACACCCAAAGGCTCAGTGGCAGAACTGAGACTCAAAGCACAGTCCTAACTCCACCCAGGTCTCCAGGCTGCCCCAGTAGGCATCATTAGCCATGAAGGGTACCCTAAACATTAAAATCTCACAGCTGCTGAAGCCCAGCCTCTCCGCACCATAGTCTGGGTCTTGCTGACCACTGGTCAGGCCCAGAGGGTTTATACTCATCTCCTGAGACACTCTTCTCCCAGCTATCCCAGCCCATCCTGTTCCCTTGTCAACTCTACTCAGACTTGAGGCCTAGCCTATGTGGTGCAGGAAGGCTTTCCCTAGCCACCCGTCATGTGAGCTTCTCCCTTGCAGCAGTGTCCAGAACTCTGATGTCTATAGACATGTTCCAGATCATATTGCCTCTCCAGACAGCAGCAAGCCGAGGCATCTGCCTTGTCCACAGTCGTACTGCCAGCCCCAGCAGAGGCCTTGTCATGACCTAAGTGCCCTATACATATTAGTTCAAAATACAGCTAAATGGAAAGTAGCCTGCAGCTGTTTGAAGAACACCGTACCGTGTCAGGGCCCCAGAGTGCAAGAGGAACAGGACCAATTTAGTGACAAATACCAAATATACTTGTCTCGTGTATGACTAATAGATGGACAAGGTGGTACTTCCACTTTATGATAAGGCTCAAAAGAGGTCAAGATCTTATTGAAGGGCACACAAATACTGCTAAGTGACAGCAGAGGCAAACCCAGATCAACTCAGCTCTAATGTCCATTTCTTGGACAGGAAAGCTCAACCTGACTCTACATTGGGCTCCACTTACAAACCCTGCTGAGAAAGGAGGGAGGAGAAAAGAGACCCCCATCCCAAGCCCCAAGCACTCTCAGCTGTTACAGCACATCCACCCAGGGTTCCCAGTCACACTATCTGTTCTGATTCTTACACAAACCCCTCACACACACATTGAACTGTCTCCGCATTTTGCAAGTGAGGAAACCAAGGCCCAGGGAGTGGCCGTGACTTGGTTACACAGCTGGTAATAGGCTGGGACCCTGGGCTCTCACTGCTGTCCCTGAGACAGCTCTGCACCATCAAGGTTTCGAGAAGGCTCCAAACCCCTGCTCCGCAAAGCAGGCTGATCTGGAGTGGTGTGTGAAAATGACAGGCATGGGCTTATTCTACTCACTGTATCATCTTGACGAAGGTACCTAAGCTCTCCAAGTTTGCTTTCTCCCACCTGAAAATGATGATACCAACATCTGTTCTCAGTGAACAAAGCACTCCGCAAAGCACTAGGCACCCAGTGCATATCTTCCAAGCCTGTCCCCTCCCTCCCTTTCTCTGCCCTCCTCCCCCCCCACCCCCCACCCCCCACTCCCCCCACCCTGTCTGCCTGCCACACTAGGACCTCTGTCCCCACCCCTCAAGTCTGGGTGAGGAGTGGTGGCCCAGGGTAGCACTGAGCTACACAGCATGAGAATGTGGGCGATGGATGAGTCAGGCCTACAAGAACTCGGAGCACACCTGGGGGTGCCAGGGCTGCCAGTGAGCTGCCGACTGCTCCAACAAAAGCACACATCACACTCTGGAGGATCAGACCTGGGATGCCCTTGGGCTGGCTGGCTTATTAGCTCAGTGACTGCAATTAGAAGTCTCTATAACCACATCCAGGTACAAATCACAGGACTGGTTTCAGAGCCAATTAATCCTGAGCCCAGACTTTCCTTCTGGCACCTCCTGGCAGGCATCACTCATCTCTCAGGCAGCGGTGGCCTGCCATATATTAGAACACCTGGTATGTTCCAGCATGTCCGCACATCCTCAGATGAACCAACTCGCAGAACTCTGCCAAACAGCTTGAGAGATATGGGCTAGAGCTGCAGCTGAAGTTTTTCATGCAAGTGTTTGGCCTCCACACACCAAGGGCCCACCTTCATCCAGGCACTGTTGGGGTACTAGAGACCCAGAGATGAAGAAGACATGGCACACAGCCACTGTCCCTCCCTCATACCATTGTCCCCACCTTACGTCCAGCCACAACAAATTCTAGCAAGTGCCAGAACATTCAAAGCCATTCCCTACCACCTTTGAGCTGTTGATCCTGCTGCTACATGTGTCCAGACTCTAGTCCTCTCTCCACCAAAGAACCCAAGGAAACATGCCCATCTTTCTAGAACCAGCCAAAGCACCCCCTCTCCTGAGCCCTCTGACCAACACCCTCACCCGAAAAGTGCTGACTCCATCCACCTTCTTGGCCTAGTCCACTTAATCTGAACACAAATGACTGCATTTATTGGTTTCAGGGTCTGTCTCCCCATGGGAACAGGAACTCCCTGAGAGAGAGCTACAGCTGTCCTAGAGCTGGGGCTTCAGCTCTTCAAATGCCTAATATCCCAAAAGGTCTGAAACTCCAGCAGACAAGAGAGGGAGAGAGAACCTTCTGCTCCAGGGGACTTAGGGCACATTTGAAGCAATGCCCAGAAACACCCACTGGTGTTCCACTTGAACGCAGCAATTATGCACATATAAGGGCCGTGTCAAGGCACCCGTTCTCTACAACTACTTCAGCCATCATGAAGCTGTAGTTCAAAAACCTAATTTGTTTCAGCTCCTAATGACAGGAGCTATTGAAGGTGTTCTTAATTATGAAAATAATTACTATAATTGGCCATGGAAAAAAGCCTCAATCTGGAAGTAACCTAAACATCTATATAAGGAAATTGTTGTTTTTTTAAAGATTTATTTATTTATTCATGAGAGACACAGACTGAGAGAGAGAGGCAGAGACACGGGCAGAAGGAAAAGCAGGCTCCTTGCAGGGAGCCCAATGTGGGACTCGATCCCAGATCCTGGGATCATGACCTGAGCTGAAGGCAGGTGCCCAACTGCTGAGCCATCCAAGCATCGCTACATAAGGGAATTCTTAAAGAAGCTACAGGATATTCTAATGATGGAATAGGAGTCTCGAAAGATGTTTACAAACGGCCTATGGACCTATGACTGCTTACAACACATACAACATACAAGATATGGAACTGCACCTGCTCTGCTGTCAGGCAGGACAGTGTGCTGTTCACTGGGCACCGACTGCGGGGTGCTCTGGTCCTCTAGGTTTGCTCAACCTCAATTGCCCTTGAAGGTAAGGATTGTCCCCATTTTACAGGCGAGAGAACTGTAAAATAAAACTCTGAATTAAGAATTGGGGCACCTGGTTGGCTCAGTCAGAAGAGTATGTGACGCCTGATCTCAGGGTTGTGAGTTCGAGATCCATGCTGGGTGCAGAGATTACTAAAAATAAACAAACTTAAAAAAAATGATCTGGAAGGAAGGGCGGGGAAGCTGCAAGGAACAACTCTGAAATTTTAATAGGAGTGACAGAATTATGGTTTTGTTTTTTTACCTCTTTCTGTACCTGCAAATGTTCCACAAGGTCATAATATTAAGTCGTAGGATGAGCCCAAAGTTACTTTCTAAAAAACATCAACAACTTAGACCATGAGAAAAATCGTCCCCACTTCCCTCTGCATTCTCTTGCTGGATTTAGCTACAAATCCTGTCCACAGTGCTGCACTGTGAGGCACAGGTGGTTGCTGCTATTCTACTAGGGAGGCGTTTTCACACAAAAGAAAAAAAAGCTACATGCGTCCCAGAGTCTTTCTATCCACAGAGGATTTAGAAGAGCTTTAGAACAAGATCAAGCTGGCACAAGAATCTGAGCAAAAATCATCTTGCCTAATTGTGGGCCTCAGGGTGTGTGAACCACACAAGCAGATCCCCACAACAGCTGCAGCGGCTGGGGAGAGAGTCCGATGCGGTTTTTAGGGCAGTGCTCAGGCTGGGTGATTGTCACCTTGCCAATACATGAGGACTGATTCATCCCTCCAAAGCCCACCGAAACATGTACCAGCTTCGCACAGGCCTGGGCTCAGAGGTTCACCATTCCGTCCACACAGGGATTGTGGCTGGCCCCCACCGTCTGCTATCCTGAGGGGGAGATGGAGATGGAGACAGCTGTCAGAATCCCCCTCAGCTCAGGTCACACACAGGTGTGCTGCACCCTCAGGTGACTTTGGGACAGTCACCTCCCCTTCTGTAGGCTCTACCACTCAGGCAGTTGGATGGGCAGCGGAACCTGTTTGCAAATGGGACCACAGGCCGCCCTGATATGTAAAATGCAGGAACGTGGGGTGCTCTTTCTGACACAAAAATGGCCTCGTGCCTACAAGCCTCTCCTGAGGCTCAGGATGCTTTTCTGCAGAATAGAGAGTTCTGAGGAGCATGGACAGGAACGCAGTGAGCCCAGGCCTATTTCCTAAGCCGCCTCTCCTTCGGGGCCTTTCCAAGAAGCTCAGCCTGAAACTCCACACCCACCAGCTGACACAAGGAACGTGACCTTCCTAGACCTCGAGACCGTGCAGCCTGCCACCAGGGCCCTGTCAAGATGCCTTCCCACAGACCTGGGAAAGGCCAATCTTGCACACAAACACAGCAAAGAAATGTTCTACTGGACTAGAAACATTTTTAATGCAAATTAAAGACAACGGAACATTATTTTTTTGCCTATCAAAATAGTTAAAGACCAACAAAAAAACCCAAAGCAAAACAAAGCTTAATTTCAATACTTGGTGCTGGAAGGAGTACACGGAGTCCT
This sequence comes from Canis aureus, assembly GCF_053574225.1. Taxonomy (NCBI): domain Eukaryota; kingdom Metazoa; phylum Chordata; class Mammalia; order Carnivora; family Canidae; genus Canis; species Canis aureus. Next base: position 70,449,470 of record NC_135618.1, read on the forward strand.
CCTACCCCTGGGAAGGCTAAACCCTTTCCAGCAAAGTGTGATAATATGTATGGAGTGGTTTAGAAATGTTTACTTGCTTTGACCCAATAATCAATCTAAACAGATTATAGAAAATCTTTGATGTAAAGATATTTACCATAGCACTATTCTGACAATTAAAAGAGAAGCACAGAGAAAACTCAACAGAAACCTCCCAAAGTGTTCACATTGGCTGCCTTTGACTAGAGAAGAGGCCTTATGGAAGAGGCCTTTGGTTCTACTTCCTCACATACCTCAACTCTTTACATTTTCTAAAGTGAGAAAGTATTATTTCTATTATCAGCAAGCAACACATCGCTTTAAAATGCCCAACACTTTTAAAAGACCACAAATATAAACCAAACCACTACCACCACCATGATTTAACATCATTACTTTAAATGGCTGCTATCTCTGTGGGGTTTTGCAAACAAGAGACCTCATCAAAGTACCATGGCACTTCTTTTGCCAACACACATCCCCATCTCTGAGTTCCAAGAAAAGGCATACAACGGGGCAGCCCGGGTGGCTCAGTGGTTTAGTGCCGCCTTCAGCCCAGGGTGTGATTCTGGAGACCCGGGATCGAGTCCCATGTCGGGCTTTCTGCGTGGAGCCTGCTTCTCCCTCTGCCTGTGTCTCTGCACCTCTCTTTCTCTCTGTGTCTCTCATGAGTAAATAAATAAAATCTTTAAAAAATAAATAAATGTTAAAATTTTTTTAAAAATTAAAAAAAAGAAAAGGCATACAATGGACTACCCACAGGGCACCTGGGTGGCTCAGTGGTTGAGTGTCGCCTTTGGCTCAGGTCATGATCCCGGGGTCCTGGGATCAAGTCCCGCTTCAGGCTCCCCTCTGCTTTTCCCTCTGCCTATGTCTCTCATGAATAAAATTTTTTAAAAACAAAACAAAAACAGACCATCCACAGACCTGAACTACTGCAATAGGTAGACACTGTAAGATGAGGCTTTTATCTTGAAAACAGATGGCTAGGGGATCCCTGGGTGGCTCAGCAGATTGGTGCCTGCCTTCAGCCCAGGGCATGATTCTGGAGTCCCGGGATCGAGTCCCGCATCGGGCTCCCTGCATGGAGCCTACTTCTCCCTCTGCCTATGTCTCTGCCTCTCTTTCTCTCTCTGTCTCTCATGAATGAATAAAATCTTTAAAAATAAAACAAACAAACAAACAAAAACCAGATGGCTAAAGACAGGGCCAGCCAAAACTTACTAAGTTTCTGAAAGATGGAGGACACTAATACATAATCTGCCCCTCACACTCAGGCTGCTGGAAGGGAAGTGACAACTCCTCTACTAGCGGGGGCCTGCCTAAGCCCTCCAGGGGCAGGTCAGAGCAGAATCTTCCCAGTAGGCCTCAGAAAGCCACAGGGTGGGGCGCCTGGGTGGCTCAGGCAATTGAGCGTCCAACTCTTGATTTCAGCTCAGGTCATGATCTCAGGGCTGTGAGACTGCACCGCGCCTCAGGCTCTGTAGTGAAGCGCGTGGAGCCTTCTTGGGATTCTCCTGGTCCTTCTCCCTTTGCCCCTCCCCCTGCTCGTGCTCTCAATAAATAAATAAATAAAAAAGCAAGCCCAGGGTAGCCAGGGGGCAGGCCCTAGTAATCTTTGATTCCCTGTAGGCAACCTCCTCCACCAGCACTGAGAACCTGCCATGCCAGCTCCTTCTCTGCCAGGAGCAACGTGGCCACTGGCAGCTAGTCAGGACACAGCCCTGATCCCCAGGCCTACACAGGGGGTCAAAATGGGGCAGCAGTAAAAGCAGTGGCAGGACTAACAGTGATGGCCACCAACCTAAGCTTACAAGGCACCAGGCACTAAGCACCTTACACGGGTTCTTATTTAAGCCTTGTGGTACTGGGCGCCAGTCTTGACTTTACAGATGAGGACAGGAGGCAAAAGAAGATAAGCAACCTGCCCAAGAATCCACAGGAATAAGGAAACCCAAATCATTTCCAGACCCACTGAGACAGAAGAGGTATGCTCATGCTGGACACGTCGGCCTGCCAGGTGTGTTTTTCCTGGCCTAGACAGTTTTCAGGGGTTTCTTTTTGTTGTTGTTGTTGTTGTTAAATGAGTTATTGTTTAAAATTGGAATATTCACCATTTAAAAAAAAATCCAGATTTTCAGCTTCTGGAAAGTAGAAAAGTTGGCAACACTTGCAGTGCTGACCTAGATTCATAACCCATCCAGCAATAACTAGTTGAACCACTGTGGTGGCTGGGACACACTCATCAGGTTACCACAGTTACCACAACTTATCATGGCAGAACTCAGCAAACTTTTCCTCTAAAGGGCCAAAGAGTACATATTTTAGGCTTTGCAAAACAAAGGGGGTCTGTTGTATTGATGTAACCCTGTCACGATAGTGTGAAAACGGCCACAGATAACGTGCAAACTGGAGTGTTTAGTTTACAGCGTCCCCAACATCTTATCACCATGCTTCCACTGTCCTGGAGTTGAAAAATACCTCTCTGAACCTATTTCTCTGTCAAGAAGTAGGAAAGTGCCTCTGTCCTCTGCAGACATGTCTTTCCCCAGCACCTGAGGAGGAACTACAGCTTGAGACGCTCTACCCTGTGAAATCTTTCCTATACCCACTCTGCCCACAGGCAGAAGTGGCCACTTCTAACAATCAATATCCATGTAACATCTGAGTGCAATTATCTACCAGGCCCTCCACTAGGGCAGAGGCTCCTTAAAGGCAAGGACTAAGGTCAGGGAAAGATTTTTTTTTTTTTTAAGTATATTTTCTTTTATTTTTTTTTAATTTTTTTTAAAATTTATTTACGATAGTCACACAGAGAGAGAGAGAGAGAGAGAGAGGCAGAGACACAGGCAGAGGGAGAAGCAGGCTCCATGCACCGGGAGTCTGACGTGGGATTCGATCCCGGGTCTCCAGGATCGCGCCCTGGGCCAAAGGCAAGCGCCAAACTGCTGCGCCACCCAGGGATCCCCAGGGAAAGATTTTTTAAACAAGACACAGAACACTGACTACAAAAACAACAACAAAATTCCACTATCTTAAAATTAAGATGATTCTACAAAAGAGATCTTTTTTTTTTTTTTTAAAAAGATTTTATTCATTTATTCATAAGAGACAGAGAGGCAGAGACATAAGCGGAGAGAAGCAGGCTCCATGCAAGGACCCCAGGATCACGTCCTGGGCTGAAGGCAGACAACCACTGAGCCACCCAGGCATCCCAAAAGAGGTCTTAAATAAAGTAGAAAGAGTACAATACAAGCTGGAAGAAAATATTCACAATATGAACAAAGGATCAAAATCAAGAATCTACAAAGAACTCTTACAATCAGTAAATAATAAAAAATCGGCAAAAACCATGAACAAATTTTCACAGGAAACACATAGGTCAATGAGCTTATGAAGAGATATTCAACGTCAGGACTCAGGAACACAGAAATCACAATCCCAATGATCCCATTTTATACCCATTCAATTGGCAAAAATAAAGTCTGCCTATGATGAGTGATGGCAAGAATATGGAGCAACTACAAGTCCCATACACTGGTACTAATGGACTGTGAACTGGTACAACCTCTTCAGAAAGTAGTTTAGCTATATCTATGAAAGCTACACATTTATTTACTCTATAACCCAGCAAAATATCACCCCTAAGTTCAAACCCAAGAAAACCTCTTGCACATGTACTACAGATGTGTATGGAAATGTCTAGAGCAGCAGATTTGCAATAGGAAAAATCTGGAAAACAACTAAGTGCCCATCAGTGGAAAATTAGATGCCTGAACTGTAGTATATTCACTCCATGGATTATTCATCAGTGAAAACAAATGAACTAGATGACATGCAATAATATGGATAAATCTCAGCAATATTTTTTTACTTTCCTTAGAAACACATAGGTACAATATATAAACACAAAGCTAGGGGATGATGGCTATCTCAGGATGGGAGAAAGACCAAATGATTATACATATATTTCCTTCTCAAGCTTTTGCTTCAGGTGATTGGAATGCAAGAGTTTACTACATTCATTAAAAGTCACTTAGAGGGGCATCTACCTTCAGCTTGGGTCATGATCTAGGGGTCCTGGGATCAAATCCTGAGTCCCAAGTCAGGCTCGCTGCTCAGTAGGGAGGCTGCTTCTCCCTCTGCCCCTCCCCCCTTCTCATGCTCACTCTGAGTGTTCTTGCCCTCTCTCAAATAAATAAAATCTTTTATCAAAAAAAAAACTTAGGAGATAAATAAAAGCAAGCCACACATGAATAGTGATTAGTGTGTATTAATCTAGCTCTGTGTTTACCTGAGGTAAAAATTAAACACATCTTACATCACCTGCCAAGCACTAGTCCTGGTACACAGTTTCTGTGGAGGCCATGGCCCCATTCCTGTTGGCTTCTTTGGCACCTTCCCCCAGATGTCTGAAGACAAACTCACCTCCCCCCCCCTTTTTTTTTTTCTAATATTTTATTTATTTTTTCATGAAAGACACAGAGAGTGGTAGAGACATAGGCAGAGGGAGAAAGAGGCTCTCCGCAGGGAGCCCAATGTGGGACTTGATCCCAGGACCCTGGGATCACAATCTGAGCCAAAGGCAGCTGCTCAACCACTGAGCCACCCAGGCACCCCTCACCTTCCTTCTTAATTCTGCTTTCCCTGGATTCCCTGGCCCCCGGCAGTTAGGAGAAAAACCTGGGTTTCCAGCTCCTCACTTTTCCCCCACAGCCACCATGGCGGCTTGCATTCTCTTCCGTCCTCACCTCCTCAGCCCCTGCTGCCAGCATCCACTTGGGATCTAAGTGCCTCTCACACTGACAAGTATTCTCTCCCAACTGGCTTCTCCAACTCTCTCTCCTGGTTCACCTGAGAGGCGGGTACAATATTGAGCCTCCCAAAGTATACTTTCCGAATACATTTCAAGTTCCTTGGGTTGACACTGAAAGCCCATCACAATCTGGTTCCTCCCTATCAACAGTATTTGCCAGCGTACTTGCCTTCAATACCTTCTTTTTGTCTACACCTGCTTTTCCCCAATCCATTCCCCAAAAGAGTTTAAGTGACAACTGCTACCCCTACATACATCCAGCCACCCCCCCACCCCCGCCATGCCTCAGCTCTATGAAGAATCCCACCCATCTGGCCACACATCCTCATCTAACCCATACTTTCAAGACTCAAATTTTTTTAAAGATTTTATTTATTTGAAAGAAAGACTGAGCAAGAGAGTACGCACAAGCATGGGGGAGGGGGAGAGAAGCAGACTCCCCAGTAAGCAATCCTGGGACCCCGGGATCATGACCTGAGTCAAAGGCAGATGCTCAACAGACTGGGCCACTCAGACTTCCTTTCAAGACCCAATTTAAACGTACTTCCATGATGCCTCGAGATGCCCAACTGAAAGAAAACACCCTCTTCTCAACTTCCACAGCACTTGCCTGCCCTTTACAGTTCTCTATGTCCATTCTATCTCTTCAAGGAGACTATGAAGAAACTGAGGGCAACATCTATGTCTAACTCTTCCTCTATCAAAAGCTGGCATGGTGTAAAGAAACAGTCACAAAGAGAATAATCCAGTCTAATCCATTCATACTTTCTAGCCAGTGTGCTCATGTAAAATGCCCTCATGGAATTCTGCTAAAATCCTGCTTCCCAGAGCCTTAGTGCGGCCCACAAAACCATCCACACTTTCCCTCTGCCTACCTAACCAGCCTCCTCCACCTCACACCCATCCCTGTTGCTCTAGCCACATAGAGCTACTTACATTGGCCCATGCGTACCAGGTAACTTCTGGACTCTGCAGATGCCCACTCCTCTGCCAGGCTTCTGCTCTCCTTTTCAAGTCCTTCACAACTCAGCTCAATTATGTTCTTCTAGAAGCTTGCTGACCTTCCCTCCTATCCCTTCCTGGACAGCCCCTGGTCGAGGGGCTGGGGCTCTGCCCTGTGATTCCTCCCACCTCAACACATAGCACACCAACAACTCCTTGCCACTGTCTAGGGTCTGTCTAGGAACGGACAGTCCATTCCACCAAATGATGAGCTCCCAGGTGACAGAGCTCTTCTCACTCATCACTGTGCCCCACCATTGAGCATGGGGCTTGACACAAAGAAGGCACCCAGTTTTGTGCGGGCAACAAAAGAAATAAAATTTCCAGCTCAGATGCAGAAATCATGACTTGTGTCCTTCACCCCATAAAGCATGTCTTATGTGAAAACCATGTGTAAAGCATCCTCTAAGCCTGGTTAAACAGAAGAAGCCCTTGGCAAGAAAGCACTTGACTTTGAGACAGTTGGCAATCAACAATCAACTCCCAAGGCTGACTTTCATCCGGGAGACCTCAAATTTCACCCTCCCCAGTCTCCACCTCCTCTACTGAAAACCAGATCCAGAAGGCAGCAATGTGAAGTCCCTGTCACTCTTACCTTTTCTCTCTGGAGAGCTGGCACAAACTGTCCCTTCTTGACAGAGACACTAGATCCTTAGGAGGAATGACTTGTTTGAGTTCCCATCTTGATATAAAATGCAAACAACAAAAACCGAGCAAATCGGAAAGCCTTGCTGACTCAGCAACACAAATTCCAGGGCACCTTTGCCAACAAGGAAAAAGATGATCAGGTTTTAAATTGAGAAACAGCAGTCAGTGAAAACGAATGCACAGATGTTGGGTCTGTGCGCTGCGGCCGGGGACTGGAAACCACCAGATTTATTTTTCAACAGCCTGGGCAGGACAGAAGGTACAACAGTCTCCCTCTACCCACTCAATAATCAAGGGGATGGTGGAAACAAACACACACACACCTCAGCTCTTTCACGGAAAGGCCTAAATGGGCTTCCTAAGTCAGTCTGCAGTGTAAGAATCCAGGAGATTAACACACCAGAGAAGGTAAAAGTTTGGCCAAGGTCACGCAGCAAATGAGTAAGAGGCCCAGTTATAGTTACCGTGAGGGTAAAGCCCGATTTTGGCTACCACAACGTCGACCTTCTAGAACTCTAGAGGATAGCAGGCAGAAGTATTCTTGAATTAATTCTTAACGGTCCGGGAGCCTGTGCGTGCACACACTATTTCCACTGTTACTGGCACTTAGGGAAGTGGAACCAGTGTGGAAGGGAGCAGCTGGTTGGAGGGGAGGGGAGCGGAGTGGGCGACAGGGCAGGTTCAGAAAAATAAAAAAAAAGTCGTCTAAATCCTCTCCGACGTACATTACGCAACCCTCAAAAGGAACCCAGGGCCCCCAGGAAACCGGAGTTTCCCGGAGGGCGACCCCTACCTGAGGCAGGGAAGCAGAGTTTGGGGGCAAACTCTTTCAAAAAGTACAGCCCCGGGCTGCAGCAAGTCGTCCGCCCGAAGCCAGAACCCAGCAGAATCGACCCCGCGAGCCCCGGAGCCCAGTGACGGGATCTCCAGCGCCTCCGCCCGCCCCTGTGGGAAGGGGTGTCCTCCTCGCCACGGCCCCGAACTCCCGGGGTCTGCGCCCCTCCCCCTGCCAGCCCTTCGGCTCCCACCCGGCGCTCACCCTCGCACCCAGACCCGTCCCAAAGCTGCCAGCGCGCCCGATTCTCCCAGCTCCCGCCTCCGGCGGCCGCGGCCCCGGGCCAGCCCCGCGGCGGGTCCTCCCAGTCCCCCCGGACCTCACCACGGGGCTCTTCCCCGGCCCGGCCCGGCCCTCCCTCAGTCCCACGCCCGCCCCCTTCCGGTCCCAGTTCGGCTCAGTCCCCCCCGCGTCCCCGGGACCCCAGCCCTGGCGACGGGCAGGTGGCCCGCCCGCCCCTCTCACCGAGGCTGAGGAAGACGAGGGGGCCGGGTGAGGGCACCGCCGCGCTGGGGCTGCAGCTCGGGCCGGCCTGGGCACCGCTCCGGCTGAAGCTCCGACTCTGAGGAGGCAGCCAGAGTGAAACTCGGCGTCGCAGCTTCCTAGCTCTCCAGTGCGCATGCCCAGGTCGCGGGGTCTTCTGGGAAATGTAGTTCCATGTGTTGGGGGCGGGGCGGGACCCAATCCCACGCGCACCTGTTCAGGTGTATCTATTCTTCCTTCTTGGTCTGTTCACTCACTGACTTACTCCTTCATTAACTTACTGACTCATTTTAGATAGTCATTACCCGTACACATGTGGTGCCATGCCCCGTGCTGGGTCCTGAGGCTCCAAACGTGAGTCAGAAACTTGGTTTCTCTGCTGGGAGAAGTTCATATCTGCTTGGGCAGACAGACACTCAAACACATAATTACAGTACAGTGGGATAAATGTGACTTTAAGCACAGGAGTTGGAGCACAGAGGGTGTGGTTCATTTGGAGGAGGTGTCAGGGAGACATCACAAAGGGGTGGGACGCCTGAGTTGGATTTTGAAGCACACACGAGGGTTTGCCAGATGAAGTACAGGGAAGCTCCTGCAAAGGAAGAGAGATGTGAAAGTGCTTGATGCATTCAGGAAGCAGTGAAACGTTCCCTGTAGCCAGGGCAGGAGGGTACACAGAGGGGCTGAGGACAGAGGAAATAGATTAGGGTGTGTCAGGATATGAGTGTGGGGACCAGGCTGGGTAAGATTATGAATGTCTTTAAATACTATGCATTTCTTTTTGCCACTAAGGCCAAAAGAAAGATTCAAACAAAGGAATGATACCCTGTGTGATAGGTGGAGGACACGTTTAAGGAACAAAGGAGTAGGGAGACCAGTTTGGAGGCTCTTGCTATAGTCATATATATATATAATCTTTTTTTAAAAAAAGATTTTACTTATTCATAGAGAGAGAGGCAGAGACACAGGCAGAGGGAGAAGCAGGCTCCATGCAGAGAGCCTGACGTGGGACTCGATCCAGGGTCTCCAGGATCATGCCCTGCCTGAGCTGCAGGCAGCACTAAACCGCTGCGCCACCGGGGCTGCCCATATATATCAGATCTTGATATAGTCTGAACTATATCTATAGTTCAGATAGAAGGTCTGAACCAGGGGCACCTGGGTGTCTCAGTGGTTAAGCATCTGCCTTTGGCTCAGGTTGTGATGGCGGGGGTGGGGGGAGGGGGTGTGTGTCTTGAGATCAAATTCCCCATCAGGCTCCCCATAGGGAGCCTGCTTCTCCCTCTGCCTCTCTCTGTCTCTCATGAATAAATAAATAAAATCTCTTTTTTAAAAAAAAAAAGGTCTGAACTAGGTCGGTGACTACTCTTCTGGGATCACAGACCTCCTTCACAAAGATAAATAGATCTATTCCTAAAACATGCTCAGATAGAAATGTTCACACACGTGTACATACATGTCACATATACAATCTTGCACACAGTTCCAGGGGGTTAAGAGGTCTCTGAATCTTGGCCTCTAGTTGAGTATCTTTACATAATCTAATGTCACTCATACTTCATCAGGGATTTAAGGAAAAGATACCTCTCCACACCCCGCCCCCATCATTCAGTTGAAAACTTTATTTTATAGAAAAGGGAGCTGAGGCTCAGAGGGGAGACTAATCCACCCAAAGTCAATGAAGCAGAGGAAGGAGTGCCTGTGGCAGGCCCACTTCTGGGACCCTAGTTTAGGACTCGATTCTGTGATCCAGGACCTGACTTGGAGGATATAGGCGTTGAGCCTGGGGAAGCACTAAAGTCGGGTTCTCCCAATAATGCCAGTCCTCTTTCCAGAAATGAGGGAGTGACTTTCTACCTGTGATTTATACTAGGTAACTGTATTGGCTACAGCTTAGGATGGGGACATTTCCCTTCCTAGAATCTCAATGTTCTCAGCCAAAACCACCTACAACATTTCTAAAGCACCTAGTATGTGCCAAGCACTTGTCATGCATCACCTCACAGGAAATCCCCTCAATGAGGTAGGTACTAGCATCATCCTCATTTTTTTTTAAAAAAGTAGGCTCCATGCCCAATGTGAGGCTTAAACTTATAACCCTGAGATCAGGAGTCACATGTCCTACTGAATGAGCAAGCCAGGAGCCTCCTCATTATCCTCATTTTAAAGATAGGGACACTGGGGATCCCTGGGTGGCGCAGCGGTTTGGTGCCTGCCTTTGGCCCAGGGCGCGATCGTGGAGACCCGGGATCGAATCCCACGTCGGGCTCCCGGTGCATGGAGCCTGCTTCTCCCTCTGCCTGTGTCTCTGCCTCTCTCTCTCTCTCTGTGACTATCATAAATAAATAAAAAATTAAAAAAAAATAAATAAAGATAGGGACACTAAGACAGTTTAAGTGATGTGTCTAAGATCATACAGCTGGCAACTGGCAGCACTGGTCTTTAAATAAAGGTGGTGTCTGGGACACCTGGGTGGCTCAAGTAGCTTAAACCATCTGCCTTTGGCTCAGGTCATGATCCCACGATTGAGGGATTGAGGCTCCTTGTTCAGCCAGGAGCGTGCTTCTCCCTCTCCTTCTGCTGCTCCTCCTGCTTGTACGCGCGCGCTCTCTCTCTCTCTGACAAATAGGTAAATAAAATCTTAGAGAAAAAAAAAAATCAGGGCATCCCGCGTGGCTCGGCGGTTTAGCACCGCCTTCAGCCCAGGGCCTGATCCTGGAGACACGGAATCGAGTCCCACGTCAAGCTCCCTGCATAGAGCCTGCTTCTCCCTCTGCCTGTGTCTCTGCCTCTCTCTCTCTCTCTCTGCCTCTCAGGAATAAATAAATAAAATCTTAAAAAAAAAAAAATCAAAGTGTTGTCTAACTCCAGACTTAAGCAGCCCCATATGACTGACCTCGTGGTGGCGGTGGGTGGGGGGAGGGTGGTGCAAATGAAATGATCTGAAGCATTAGAAAAGCCTTTCAACACTCAAAAGGTATGTTTTGTTTTGTTTTTTTAAGATTTATTTCTTTATTTGACACAAAGAGAGCACAAACAGGGGGAGTGGCAGGCAGAGGGAGAAGGAGACTCCCCACTGAGCAGGGAGCCCCATGTGGAGCTCAATCTCAGGACCCCAGGATCATGACCTGAGCCAAAGGCAGACATTTAACCAACTGAGCCACCCACATGCCCCCAAAAGGTATTTTCTTAAGTGCTTCCTTTTTCTTTAGTGAAATGCTTAAATGATAGTTATTTTCCCAAAATCCCACTGCACACACACCTACAGGTTCAAACAGAACAATGGTGGCAGGCTGGGCTGGAAAGGCTCTAGAACCTAGGCCCTGGAAAGGGGAGGACATCTAGGCCCAGAGAGCAGGAGGAACTGGAGCTCGGAGGGGGCTTGATGGGGCTGCCCAGGTTGGGGACAAATGTGGGGAGCCAGGGGGAAGGCCAGGGTGGTAAAGCTTCACAGAGGCAGGAAAGGGACACAGCCTGGAAGTCTGTATGCATGGACAGGCTTCCCATGAGGTAGAGGTCACTAGAAGGCAGGGTTGGTGGGGGCTGTTATGTTTTCAGTCATAAGTTGAGTGTGAGGTAGGGAGGCAGGCAAAAACAGCCAGGTGGGAGGCTTTAGAGACATCTGGGTAGAGATAGGGATTTTAGAGTCACAGGCAATGAGATTGAGATCACCTGGAAAGACAACAGAAGATAAAAGGTGAGTCCAGGGCTAAGAACACTGACTTTTAAAGAACAGATGAGACATAGAAGTGTCCGGAAAGGAGGCTGGACTGGGGTGGGGCTGGGGGATGGTGGGGGCGTGGTAGCGCACCCTAGAGGAGCACGATGGCAGAGAGTCAAGGGGAATGTCCCATGAAGGTAGCACTTAGTGGTGACAGATACTTCTGAGAGGCCCAACAAGGTGGTCTGCTAGAAGGGGAGCCTATGCCAGAACCCAGGGTCATCCCTGCCTCTCAGTTCCAGGCTTTATCATCTTGAAGCCTTGAGGAAGTGCCCCAAACTTCCAACTTAGCTACAGGGAAGCTGTTGGTGACCAGAGTGGTTTCCATTGAGAAGCAGGGGCTGGAGCAATTAGATGGACGTAGGCATCTGTGGTTGTGAAGGTTAGGAGTGCAGTCTAGGAGTGCAGACAGCTCTTCCAAGAACAACCCTAGTGTTCCATGCATTGGGGCAGGGGGTGGAATGCGGAAGAGGTTAAGCCCACATGCATGGAATGAGGCTACTTACATAAGGTTGCCTGTGGCTGTGTAAGTCTGGAAGGACAACTAGCCAACACAGTAACATCTGACGGCAGGATAGCAGGTGATTTTCACTTTCTTTGTGCTTTCCTTGCATCATGTGAGTATGTCCCAATGAATAGTTTCCTTTTTTATAACCTGAAAAGAAAGACTATTTTTATTTGGGAAAAATAAAGAGTTTGGGTCGTGAAAAGAAGCAAAATAGGGCAGCAGCAAGAGGGAGAATATGGGGGGGGGGGGGCATGGACTTTAAATTTTAGGCAGGAGAGAGAGTGTGTGCTGTGGTCTGAGGCTGCAGCAGGATGTTCCTCAGGAAGCTGGAAATGAGGGAAACTGGGACCTGCCACTTGCAAACTGAACTTTAAGCCAATATGCTTTAGCAAAGGATCCAAAGGATTCGAAGCACTGAGCGCCCAGCAGAGGGGGCTGGTTAAATGACCTTGGAACACTGGTAGAAAGAATGAGGAAGATTCACAGGAGCTAATGGAACAGTGGCCAAGATCTATTGTTAAGTAAAAAAGGAACTTCCAGAGCACAGAGAATGTGCACCTGTTTGTATTGTTGGTTTGAAAAATGTGAGGATGCCCTCCCCTGTATACAAACACACACAGCAGGGCAGGTTAGGTATGCCTGGCACGAAGTCCACCCAGGGGTGAAAGGAGCCACCACATTCCTGGCATTGGCTAGGACAAAATCATCTACCTAGAAGGGGAGCTTTGTTGTTGTTGTTTTTGTTGTTTTTTTTTTTTTTTTTTAACGTCTCAAAGGCTGGAGTTTGTGCTGCCCGAAGGCCTCTGAAGGCTCCCTAGCAACTGAGAATGGATGACGTGACCCACAAAAGAATGTGGCTGTTGGCCACGGAATGAGGATCAATGGTGGCCAAAGAAACGTAATTTTTTTCCCCAGAAGCCCTTACACTCCTCTCCAGGTGCCAGGGTTTACTGCTTCTGAAGGTTCCAATCCTGGAACCAGCCCCAGCTCACCCGAGAGCAGGAAAAGATCAATGTCAATCTGAGAAAAGGCTAGACACAGGGTCCCCAGCATTTCTGCTGAGGGGCTCGAGCACTTTCTGATGTTTTGCTTGGAAAGGCAGATTTTTGTTGCTTAGTACCTCAGCTAATTGGCCTCCATCTGACACTCTGGAGGGACTGATTTGAAGCCACAGCTGCCTTGCTCATTATTTCTGATTAATAGACAGCACCTGGCATCTCTGGGCAACAGTGCCCACTCAGGACCCAGGTGTGAGCCACACAGCCAACAAAAGCATGATGGCTTTGTAGCCCCAGGAGTGAAGCCCCTAAAAGTGTTATCTTATGTAAGTCCCGGCCCCTTGGAACATGCTTTGAACTGGCTTGTCCTTTTTGCTGGTTCCCTTGCTGCAAGTCTGAAATAACTGATGTGTACTCACAGTTAATTCATCTGAGAAATTTGTTTTAACACTAGACAATCTCACTCGACCTGTGCCCTCCACCTCAGTTATTTTCATTGTAAATTAATACTCTGGCATCCTGGTTTGGAATCCAGAGTTGCTCAAGAGAGGGCTCCGTTGCTCTGCTGGAGGCTGCCTCTAGGCCTGTCCAGAACCAGCAGGGGCCACACTCAGGGTCACGTTCTAGTCACACTTCCTCCCCGCGCCAGATCCAGCCACTTCCTGTTCCCACTGAGGACAGCAGAGGTTGAATGAGAGGAGTTCCCAGTGGTGTGTGGACAAGCCAGGCTTCCTTCCTAGCCTGGCTGAGGGTAAGAGGCGGCCCCCTCCCAGAGACAGAGTCATCTTTCTGGTGATATTTAGCCTAGCCTCCCCCTGAAAACTTCCATTATAGTCCCTAGGAGCTGCTTCGAGTCTCTTGCTAAAAATATCTGATAAATCTAATACCCATCGGACGAAAGTGGGAGTTTCGGACACAGGCAAAAAGGTTGCTGGATGTTCTCTAGCAACCTTCCAGATTATCTCGTTCTACAAAAGTCTGCCTCTCCTAGTCTTTGACTAAGGTTTTGTTGTTTGAGGTTTTTTTTAAGTTGTGAGAAAGAGCATGAGCAGGGGGGAGGGAGTGCACAGAGGGGAGGAGAGGTGTGGAGAGAGAGGCAGACTCCCCGCTCAACAGAGAGCCCAGCTAGAGACTCAATACCCAGAGATCAGGACCCAATGGAAAGGCAGATGTGTAACCCACTGAGCCACCCAGATGCCCCTAAGATATTTTGCAATTCTGTATATTGCAGAAAACCAGTAGTAATGCAAATAATTGCAAATGATACTCATCTGTGGAGATACATTGATTTCTTCTGAAGCCCTTTAGAAGAAGCCAAGTTTGCATCTATCAACCAATTCATTTCTGCATTCCTGATTACCTTCATGAAAGTCTTTGGGGATGCCTGGGTGGCTCAGCGGTTGAGCGTCAGCCTTCAGCCCAGGTCATGATGCCGGGGTCCTGGGATCAAGTCCTGCATTAGGTTCCCACAGGGAGCCTGCTTCTCCCTCTGCCTGTGTCTCTGCCTCTCATAAGTAAGTGGATAAAATCTTTTTATATATAAGTATTTGGATTCTCCTTTGAACCAGTTTTACATCTTGTGGTTTCACGCAAGCAGGGAATTAGACCTTGGACACATTTTCCTTTTGTATTTGTGTGATCATGATTTTACTCCCTCTGCCCTGCATTGTCCTTTTTAACAGACTCACCTCCCTACCCCACTACCAGGAAGCACAAAGGCAAAATTCTAAAAACCCATGAAGAGTTGATCCATCGAGAGTTTCACAGGATGTAATAAGCTGCCCCAAACACCAGAGAAACAGGTGGCTGTAAGCAATGGAAATGCAGAAAACCCTTAGCTGCTCACCATTTCCCTCACTTCCCCAAACTTCCAGTAACGTCTAGAAGGCAGGACACTCTGCCTTCACTGCTGGAGGCTGCCTCTAGGCCTGTCCAGAACCAGCAGGGGCCACACTCAGGGTCACGTTCTAGTCACACTTCCTCCCCGCGCCAGATCCAGCCACTTCCTGTTCCCACTGAGGACAGAGGTTGAATGAGAGGAGTTCCCAGGATGTCGCAAGCCCCAGAAATAGGAAGGCAAGTAATGGGTGGCCGGTTGTTGCAGGGATGGTCCCCGCCGGTGTGTCCTGGAAGTTGACGTTGCTTATCCAGCACTTCTGTCTGAACACATGCTGGTGGCGGGGAGTGAAAATCCACTTTCCTTCAACAGGTCTTTCTGGCTGGTTTAAGAATTTTGTCACCAGCTGGACCCCAAGACCTGGCCCGACCCCAAGACCTGACTATTAACTGTGCACCTACTGGTACTCAACTTTGACACTTTCCCCTAACCTCTTCTTTCCTACTTATCTCTTTATTCAGGCAGATGAAAACAGAAACCATCCCTCAGGTGATGGGAGAGGCCCAGACCACCCAGACCTTTTGAGTGGAACCTGACTCGCATCTGCGCAGTTGGACCATGGAGTGACCTCTGGAATGAACGCAATCACCTTTACCTCAGGATAGCACTAAAATCTCCACCCAGGGAGGAGTCTCAGCCTCATTTACATAATGTACCAGATAGGTAGAGGCATGCCTTCTTAAGGTGCCTGTGCCACCTTACCCCCCCACCTCTACCTAGGAAGACCAGGCTTCCTCATCCATATAGTCATCCTAGCCCTAAACTAAAGGAACCCAACCCATCCACCTTCTTTCTTGGGCAGTCACTGCTTTGGAAGCCATTCCCCGTGATCTCCTTATTTGCTGCAAACGAACCTTTTCTGTGGCCACTCAACCTGATGAGGTGTGACTTCCCAAGGTGCAAACTCATGTTGGGAAGTTACAACTTGACAGGAGACAGATTAACAGGAGAAAATCAGATTTAATTTTGTATATAGGAACCTCTCACACGTGTGGGGTTACCTTTTACTCAAAGGTAAAAATGAGGGGTGCCTGGGTGCCTCAGTTGGTTAAGAGTCGGCCTTCAGGGACGCTGGGGTGGCTCAGTGGCTGAGTGTCTACCTTTGGCTCAGGTTGTGATCCTGGGGATCCTGGAATGGTGTCTCACATTGGGCTCCCTGTGAGGAGTCCGCTTTTCTCTCTGCTTCTGTGACTCTATTAAAAAAAAAAAAAAAAAAAAAAACCTGCCTTCCACTCAGATCATGTTCTGAGGGTCCTAGGATCAGGCTGAGCAGGGAGCCAGGCTGCTTCTCCTTTTCCCTCTGCTTGTACTGTCAAAATAAATCTTTAAACTAAAAAGGGAAGGATCCCTGGGTGGCTCAGCGGTTTGGCACCTGCCTTTGGCCCAGGGCACGATCCTGGAGTCCCAGGATTGAGTCCCACATCGGGCTCCCGGCATGGAGCCTGCTTCTCCCTCTGCCTGTGTCTCTGCCTATCATGAATAAATAAAATTAAAAAAAAAACCTTCATAAAAAAATAAAAAGGGAAAATGAAGTCTATAGGCCATTCTGAATTAAGGAAGAGGGTAGGCAGTGTAAGGCAATTCACAAGGCAAGAATCACAGGTGTCCCCACCCCCACAGATGGGTCACTCGGGTAAGATTTAGCTCTGGTAAAAAAAAAAAAAAAAAAAAACTCTCATTCTAGGAAAGGCACCCCTCTCTAATTTCAATATTTCTAGGTAGTTGAGGGACAAAAATTTATTTTGAGCTGTTGGGTCTCACTTGGCATGTGGCCTCTTGAGATGAAGGCAGAGCCGTCATTTTGGGGAGACTAGTCCTGAGCCCCTTCACTGGCCCAAAGTAACATGTTACTCCTCCCAAGAATTCTGAAGAATGGAGAACTCTATCTGAAAGTCGAGGAGGCCAAGTGGGAGGAAACAGCTCAGGGAGTAGAGCTAGGTGGGATGGGACCCAGGCCATCTGGTCTCACGGGTCCTGTGTGACCCAGGATGCCATCAGGCACTCAGCCTCCAGACAGTGCTTCTACACATGAAGTGACCTGCCAAGCCAGCAGTGGAAGGGAGCCAGGGTGATTCTCTGCCTCCAGGCCATGTTCTGCAGTTCCTGTGGGTACTCTTGACATGGACTGTCCATTCTGTGGCTCATTTTTTTTTTTTTAATTTTATTTGAGACACACAGAGAGAGAGAGAGGGAGAGGAGAGGCGGGGGGTGGGGGGGGGCGCAGAGACACAGGCAGAGGGAGGAACAGGCTCCATGCAGGGAGCCCGATGTGGGACTCAATCCCGGGTCTCCAAGATCACGCCCTGGGCCGAAGGTAGGTGCTAAACCCCTGAGCCACCCGGGCTGCACCTCGTTTCCACATTGTTATGGCCCTAAGAGGCCTTCCTTCCTACTCTACCCCTTAATAGGGTACTGAGGCCCTCCGTTCTTCTAGGGCCAAGCGCTCCCCCTTGCTCTCTTCCCCTCATACCCACTTCTCCCATTTTGTCCAGCTAGGATCTGCTAGCTCTTTAAAGATTTGCTCCAGGAAGCCCACCCCTCCTATACCTCCAACCTTTTACCCCCTCACATAGCATACTAGGCGGGACCTGCTTGGGGAGACAGGATTCCTTCTTGATGCTAAAACCCCTGGCCCAGGGATCCCTGGGTGGCCCAGCGGTTTAGTGCCTGCCTTTGGCCCAGGGCGCGATCCTGGAGACCCGGGATCGAATCCCACATCAGGCTCTCGGTGCATGGAGCCTGCTTCTCCCTCTGCCTAGGTCTCTGCCTCTCTCTGTGTGACTATCATAAATTAAAAAAAAGAAAAAATTAAAACCCCTGGCCCAGTGCACTTTAACTAAGTTGCCTAGAGTTTTTTTTTTTTTTTTTTTTTTTTTTTTTAAGATTCTGTTTATTCATGAAAGAGAAAGAGGCGCAGAGGGAGAAGCAGGCTCCATGCAGGGAGCCCGACATGGGACTCAATCCTGGGTCCCCAGGATCAGGCCCTGGGCTGAAGGCGGTGCTAAACTGCTGAGCCCCTGCCTAGAGATTCTTAAATGCAGAGTAAGGCTGGGACAGGGCCCAAGATTCTGTCTTACCACAAATCTTCAGGTGATGCTAATAGTGCTCACAGACCACACTTAGAGGGGGCAAGAACCGATGTCAAGGGGCCTGTTCTCAGTAGAACTAGAATCACAAAACCTTGCTCTGAACATACTTTAGACCTCTGTCTCTATGCCCTGGCCAACACCCTTGAGCACCTGCCCTCAGCCAGGCCTCAGGCTGCAGAGACAACCATTCTAGATGCAGCATTTAATTGATAGGAACCAAAAGGAACTTGTGTCCAAGAAACCTGCCCAATAGATACTAGCCCCATTTTGCCCATGAGGAGCCTTAGGCTCCCAGCAGGTAATTGGCAAAGGTAGGGACCTTCACCTAGTCAGGAGAAGGAATCGGGGTCTGGGGTGAGGCTGGAGTCCACTAAGGGCCACAGCCCACTGTGTATGTGTGTGTGGGGGTGGCAGTACAGGGGAGCATCACAGTTGTCAGAGGGGGAGCAGGACCTGCCCTGGAAAGGAGGCCACAGTCTGCTTGGGCACCCTCAGCGTTACCATTCCCTCCTGGGCACTCCCAGGGCCTAGGAGGCTAAGACCACTATTGGGGAGGCAGAGGGGGAACAAGGAAGCTCCCCTAGGGACTGGAAGCTTAAAGCAGGGTCCCAGCCCTCCTGTGGAACCACCCTGAGTTGGTGACTTGGCCACAGCATGCACTTACCACACACCCCAGATGTGATCCTCTATAGCAGCTTTGGGCCCAAGGTAGCCATTGTCCAGACCACTGCCTCTAGCCTGCTGCCCCTAGAGAAGCCCACTCGGTCTTTTCCTCCCTGCCCCCACCATTAAGATGCATGAGGGGAGAGGTCCAGAGACACAAAAGACCCTTTACTAGCCTGGAAGGGAGACTGACAGGGCCCACCCTGCTTTTGCCCCCAACAGCTTACACCTTGGCCTCCCTGGCAACATGGGATTGTTGCCCAAAGCCAGGAAAAACAAAAACAAAAACAAACAAACAAACAAAAAGTCTGCCTTCACAGGCTAGCCTGGCCTCTCTGCTATAGACAGACCACCTTACACTAGAAGTGAGACAGTCCTTGGATTGTGTTCCAACTGTGTTCTACGTTCTGCCCTCACCTCCCAGCTCAGCCGTATCTGATATCACCATGCCACAACCCAGAGTTTGCTTATTCTTTTATTGGGAGACAGATGCAGGGCATATCACAGGGTGGGAAGCAGTACGATGCCTCTTGGCAAGGACCAGGACAATGGTAGCTAGAGTCAGGGATACCACCGTGGCCAGGCCTAAGCCCAACATCACAGAGGTGTGAGGAGAGGTTGACCCCTCTATACCATGATCACTAGCCTTTCCCAGGAAGATCAGAGGCCCCACGGTGATCTCTGCTTCTTCAGTCACTGAAAGACACAGGACACTTAAGCGTCACTTTAGTCCCAAACCACAGGTCAGATTGAGGATTTTGCTCTGCTTCGGTGGATAGAACTAGTAGGTTTTGTTCTGAAAGCTGCATTATATCCCCTGACATTCCTGTTACACCCTATTCAGAACCCCTGGCTGGCACTTGGGTGGGTGGGGGGGGTGGTTAGAGCCTTCTAAGAGCCCCAAGGCTGATAGGTAAGAAAGCCCAGAACAGCATTCCCCCAGAGGTGCAGACTTAAATGGGGGACAGGAAGAATGTCACCCCACAGTGACAGCAGTTACCCTGAACTGGAGGTGGGAGGACAAGACCCCTGCAGGGGTCCTAACACCTACCGTGCCTGCGATTTCTAGTGTGGGAAACAGACTTGCGCCACCCTCTCTCTAGGTGGGACAGCCTCCTGGACCGGCCTGGAAGGCCACAGCTGCCTTTGTTACAACAGCGACAAATATCAGCCGAGCCTTCTACAGGGTACCACCTGAACAGGCAAAGACAAGAAGATCAGATGGCTGTGTTGCCCTCAGGAAGCAGCCTGCTGATGATGTATGTACTAGCAGAACAGATGCCAGGGAGGCCAGTCAGGTTTCCTACCCCCAAGCAGCCATGTCTAACTTGTTTCTCACCTCTTGGTAGACTTGATGAAGGAACAAGCTTTGTTTAGCTGGTCTGGGACTCGGTCAGCCGGAGTGACCTTCAGATGGCAGGTGATATAGATCTAGAAGGAAGAGTAGCTGTTACTAGGTAGAAATCTAGTCACTGGACTTTAAAGTTTTTTTTTAATTTATTTATGATAGTCAGAGAGAGAGAGAAAGGGGGGGGGGGCAGAGACAGAAGCAGGCTCCATGCACTGGGAGCCCGACGTGGGATTCGATCCCGGGTCTCCAGGATCACGCCCTGGGCCAAAGGCAGGCGCTAAACCACTGAGCCACCCAGGGATCCCATCACTGGACTTTAATACACCTTTTTTTTTTTTTTTTTTTTTTAAGATTTTATTTGTTCATTCATGAGACACACAGAGGCAGAGAGAGGGAGAAGCAGGCTCCATGCAGGGGCCCTACGTGGGACTCGATCCCAGGTCTCCAGGATCAGGCCCTGGGCTAAAGGCGGCGCTAAACCACCGAGCCACGGGGCTGCCCTAATACGCCAGTTATTTAATCCTTAACCCTTGTGGGGAGGGAGGGTGGTTTCCATTTTAGAGAAGAATAGAGGGTCAGAGAATAAGTTGCCCAAGATTTGAAGAAGCAAATCAGATTCCTGATTGAAACCCAGCAGTTCTATTCTCTCCTTACCACCCCCTCAATCCCCCCCCCCCCCATCTTTCCCAAACTAATCACTGACTACCCTGCCACCCGGGGTAAGGGAGATTACCCGAGAACAGCCCTAGTCTTCTTGGCAGAGGCATTCCCCCAGCAGGAGTCCTTCATATTCCAGATAGTGCTTTGGCATCCTCTGCTAACCCCACAAAACATAGATGTTCTACCGCCTTCTCTGAAGCTTTCTGCAGAGCCACAAACCTTGGCCACCACCTAGTGGCCGAGTGTACCAATAGGGAAGCCACTTCAGAAATCTGAACAACGATGTACTTCTGGCCACCCGCCAGTTTCCCTTTTAAGATTTTAAAGTAATCTCTACACCCAACATGGGGCTCAAATTCACAACCCCGAGATCAAGAGTCCCATGTTCCTGGGGCACCTGGGTGCCTCAGTGATTGAGCATCTGCCTTTGGCTCAGGTCATGATCCAGGGTCCCACAATGGGCTCCTGCAGGGAGCCTGCTTCTCCTGCCTGTGTCTGCCTTGGTCATGAATTATAAAAAAAAAAAAAAAAAAAAAAAAATCACATGTTCCACCAACTGAGCCAGCCAGGCGCACCCAAGGCTCCTGGCCTTCTATCTACTCCAGCAGAGGAGGGCCCTAGGGTCCCTTAGGATCCCTCTTTTAGGAAAGCACTGCTTTTATCCTCCAGCTTCTTCCTAGTACTTTTCCGTGTACGCTAGGGCCTAAGACTCTAGAATGATTCCCTGTTCCTTCTGAATAAAGGTTTACTTCTCTGTGCTGTGGATAGAGTCAGCCAAATCATCCCATTTACCTTTGAGGGAGAATCCTCCCAGAACTCAGGCTACCTGCCATAGACCATTGATCAGCATCATCCTCTGGTCTCTGGTCACCCAGGGCCCTGGGATTGAGCCCCATGTCAGGCTCCCTGCTCAGTAGGGAGTCTGCTTCTCCCTCTGCCCCTCTCCCTGGTTGTATGCAGTTTCAAAAAATAAGATATTTTTAAAAACTAGGTATATAGGTATATGCTGTGAAATTCATATGAAGATCTCTAAGCATTAGAAAAGGGATGCCAGTCTCCACCACAATCAAGTGAAAATATACGGAATTTTACAACCTTTGCAGGTGATTACCATGAAGCCAGAATTTTAAAAGAAATCCCTGCTACTTCCTGACCAGCTATTCTGAACTTCACATTTCCCCTGAACTTCACATCTGCCCCCATCCCCACCCCCGAAGCTGCCCCCAGCTCAGGAAACTTCTTTAAGAGCTACTTAAGGTTTTTATTTGTAAAATTCTACTAGCACTTTCTGGTTAGAGACTAGTCCTACCTGTACTTCCTGCACCCAACCTTCAGAAGCAGTCTACATCTTAGCTCCTTCCCTCTCTGCCCTCAAGTTTTAGGTTGGGCTTTCTAGCCTAGTAGTTTAAGGGGTGGATCCCAGAGCAACAGCATCAACAGCACCTGGAGATGTGTTAGGAATGCAGATTCTAGGGATGCCTGGATGCCTGAGCAGTTGAGCATCTGCCTTCAGCTCAGGTGTGATCCCAGAGTCCCAGGATCGAGTCCCACATTGGGCTCCCTGCATGGAGCCTGCTTCTCCCTCTGCCTATGTCTCTGCCTGTGTCTCTCATGAATAGATAAAATCTTAAAAAAAAAAAAATAGAATGCAGATTCTAGGTTCTCTTGACAATAAAACCAAATCCTGGGGGTAGGGCCCAACCTATTTCAATAAACCCTGCTGACGTACTCAAGTTTCAATAAGTCAATGGTCTAGCCTATGATCAAGTACAAGATACTGCCCTGTAGGAAAAGAAATTCATACTTGCTTTCCTCACCCTTCCAGAAAGCCTCCAGGAAGGCTGACACCTGTTTTGTCAACCTCCTCACTCAACCCTTCATCTGGCTTCCAGCCCTGCCCATCTTGGCAGAGACCAGGTTAGTGACCTGCCCACCACACGCCATGGTGGTTGGTCCTCCTCATTGCATATCCCCGATTTGTTCTGTTTCTAAGACCCCAGATTCTCTCCACCTTTTGCGGGTTTCCTACCTACCTCTAAGGGTTTGTGACATCCATGCTTCTTCCTTCAAGATCTCACTAGAGATTTTCACTTGATCTGCTAGGTGAGTTCATGGAGTCTTGGGACAGGGACAGAGCTATCAAGTCATTGCTTAAGGGTGACCCACAGCAGGCAGTAAGCCTGGTCAGCCTGACCCCATAGTTCAAGCTTATTCTAAGTTTTCTTTTATGTCTTTGTTTTTCCTGAAGTAGGCTCCCACGCCCAACATGAGGCTTGAACTCACAACCCTGAGATCTAGAGTCACACGCTCTACTGATGGAGCCAGCCAGGTACTCCCATTTTTTAAAAATGTTAATTACCGTGTTTCTTGAGTCCTTAGCAAAGTGGAAAACATCCACTGTGAACTGAAGAGTCTCTGGCCTGGGTCTGGGGGCTTTGAAGGCTGAAGAGGAATTGTAGAGACCATCCACAAGACAGCTTTGGAAGAAGGAATGGACAATGGAATCAGGGGGCAAGGGAGGTAGTGTTGTGTTGTTCCCAGGGTCCCCTAGACAGGTGGCCCAGACCTCACCCATGGAAGTCCACAATTTTGTGATGAGGGAAGGCATTCCGATCTGGTGTCAGCGTGGCCACACAGTGGTCCACAAAAAGTCGCAGTGGCATATGGCTGCCAGTGTGGACTTCAGCCTGGAGGTGGGCTATGTCTCCCAGCTGGAATGTGGGGGATTGCTTCTCGGAGCCCCAGTCCTCTGAAAGGCACACAGTCCAGGGTGAGACTCCCAGAGCTATCCCTGCCAGCTCCCTTCTCCCAGCCCTCCCTGCTTACCCTCCATTAGGCGGAGAGAGAAAACTAGCTTCTCCTCGAAGAGCATTGTGGTCCTGAAGGGCACCCAAGTGGGCAGGATGGCCTGGCTGCTCACATTGCTGTGCCTAGGGAGAAGAGCAGCTGTCTATACCTGTCTTGACCTCCCCTTCTTTGGTTTCAATGGAAAGAGGCAGGAGGTCTCTCCTTTCTACCTAAGGCCAGAGTCCTCAGCTGTGGCCCAGCCAGGCAACAAGTCCAGGGCAGCTGAAGACACCTGAAGTCTGAGCCTGCCCCTTGACCTGCCTGAACTCCACACCTGTGAGTGGGCCCCTCCCTCAAGCCACGATCAAATCCAGGTACACCTGAGTTTGGAGTCTGGGCTCTAGACCCATGTTGGGTGCCAGACAGCTATCCCTCTCTGCATTGGTCAGGGTTCTTGAAGGCACCTCTGGTGAAGCCCTTCAGAGACAAATACAGATAGGCCTCTAGTTCTTCAGAAGCCATGGGGACTGAGTCTAGACCAGGATGGGAAAGTCTTGGAAGCAATAGGATATCTCCAGATGTTGGCCCTGCGGATCCCACTGGATCTCATGGAAGAGGCAGGGTCAGTGATGCATCGGAGAACCACGCCTCGGGTATCTAGAGCTAGGATAGGGCATCCCAGCCTGTGGCAGGCCACCTGCACTGCCCACCACCATCAGGCCAGGCAAGCCAATGTTCTCAGGTCAGTCTCAGGCAGAGACATTCAAAAGCAAGATAGTCGTAGTCCCACAAGGGTCCCAGGAGGGCTTTAGCCTCTCAGCCAGTAAGGGGGGTAGCTGGCCTTCCCATCCTTGGCTCTTCTATCTTCCCCCACCCAACTAGGCCAGGCACTGAGCTCCCTCCATCCTTGCTGCTGTGGCTCAGAACTCCTTCTACCACAGCTCAGCTGGTTTCACTGACTCCATATGCCTCCTGTTCTGGCTGCCAGAGGACCTCTGGGTTGAGAAACAGTCCTACCCACTCAGCTTGATTCTCAGGGAGGGGTGCTTATTAAGATGGGAGCCTGAGTACCCTCTCTGATCTGTTGAGCCTTTAGAACCCCTCTGTCCCCCCCTACCTTTGTTGACTAGACCCTGGGCTCCAGACCCCTGGGCAAAAGCCCCTATTAATGGGCACACTACACTCCCCTGGGATGTATGTGGTACCCTTCCAGGATCTTGTTCTGGGAGCCTCTACACCATGACCCTTCCCCAGACCCATGCCCTCAGGGTATCAGCACCACCTCCTTCACTCAGCTGAGCCACACAGGAACTGGCACTCTGGTCTTGTCATTATAAGCCATCGTCACCTTCTCATGCCTCCGTGTACAAGGTCACAGGCACATGCTTGGCGCTAGGGCTTGAGGGGTTTCTCCCACCTGTGCATATGTATTGGGAGAAGCCATAGGCAAAAAGCAGGCTGTGATAGCCCAAGCCTAGAAATTCTCCCTGCATGGAGAGTTTTTCTCAACTTCAAGGTGGGCATGGGCTGGGCAGCCCTGCAGCTTCCACCAAGAGGCCACTGGGACCTGGGTCAAGATAGACTCAGCCAGCTCCCCACTCCCAGCTGGTGCACAGAGCAGTGACCTCAACCTAAGTACTTCCACCTTCTTGCAGCTGTGCTGCCAGAATGGGCCTCTGCACCACGGGCAGCAGCAGGCCCCATCCCACACTAACCTGGGGTAGTGGCACTCGATGGGAACCTCGGCACGATTAGTTCTCAGGATGGACAGGTTGCCCGCAGGGCGGGGGCTGTGGATCAGGAAGGTGCTGTACACCAGAGCATTGTCAGTCACCTGAAGGGGACAGGAGGAGTTAACCCCACCAGCATCACCTGCCCTAGGTATGTCAACCCACACAAGGGCGCAGAGAGGACTGCCCACCAGAGATGGAGAGAACACAGGCCCTGGACTCAAAGCCCACCCTCCCGCTGACCCATGGGAAAGCCTGAGCAGCTATCACCCTCAAACCTTCATTTTTTCTAGCCCTGAACTTGTCATACCACTGCAGGTAGTCTGGATCAGCTCAGTGTCAGGCACCAAGGGATGCCCAATGACCGGGGTATTGGGCATGTGCTCTCTTTCTCAGGCTCCCACCCCTATCTCAACAGTTTCCTTTTGGGGGTGGAGGATAGGGGTGGCGTTCGGCCTGAGACCAAGAAAGCCACTTTGAAGAACCCAGAAATTTTCAGGAACTTTAACTCATTCAATGCTAGTTTTCTTGAGTTGCCCTTCCTTTTCTGACTTCTTCTCATACCCACATCACAGGAGAGGAAACTAGGTCAGTGGTTGCCTGAGGCAGGAAGAGCTCAGGTAGGTGCTACTGGGATATTTGCATCTTCCAAGGGGCCACACAGGAGAAGATAGTGCTGCTGCCTAGCCCTGCCCAAATCACTCCATCTTTAGGGGAGAGTCCTAGCTTCCTATTAGCTACAGCTCCAAATGTACCAGTAGCAGGATCTCTGGGTTGCTCTATTCACAAGCTCAGATTTTCGGGGCATTAAACCAATCATGGACTGGTGAGATGGCACAGGTCCCGGCCCCAGGTGATTCTAACCAGGTGGGATTGGGAGAACCCACCCTAGAGAAAAGCATGGCCAGGTTGTGCTCATTGGAGTCACCTGGGGACCTGTAATACTGTTATCTGGCTTCCACTTCCTGCCTGATTTAGCATAGGAGATGGGAATCCGGATTTTAAAATGCTCCCCAAGTGATTTTAATGCTCAAAGTTGGGGAGTTACTCTATTAGAATAATTCCTCACAAAACTCTTGCAGTTCTCAAAGCCTCCTGTCTTCCCCCTGGGGAAAGAGGGGCCAAGAGGCCTCAAGGCAAGCCCTGGCAGGGGTGGGAGGGGCAGCATGTCAGCTCAGAGTCCCAGGAGGGCTCCAGGTCCTTACTGACTTTGTCCCCACCCTAGTCAAGCTGAGACTGGAGTCCAGGGCCTGGTGGGCAGGAGCAGGGGACCAGCTGTGGGGTGGGAGTAAGCAGTTCAGGGAATCCTGCACAGATAGGCTAGGGATCTTGTGCAAGTCCAGCCCTGCCTTACTGGAAGGCCCTCCTGCAGCCTGAACTACTTAGTTCCTCAGTACCTGCCTCCCACATTACACTTCCCTACCCCTCTGCTTGGAACTAACTACCCCCGCCCCCCCGCCTCTGCCCAGGGGCCCCCTTGGTGCCTTTAACACAGAGGTGATCATAATACCCTTGGCTCTCTCCTTCAAAACCACTTCTAGTTCAGGGCCTCAGGTTGTTAAGCATGAGGGATGGATGGGATGCACACGTTTCTTGTGATTACTTCGGGCGTTCTAAGAAGTCAAAGTTGATCTCTGCCACACAAGTTTCTAGGGACCCTGCAAATGCTAGGCGCCACACACACACACACACACACACACACACACACCCATATCAGCCAATCTCCTCTGGATGCCCTCGAGGGGTTTACAAATCCTCTGGATTCATGCTGGGCGATGCCCTATGGCCCAGAGTGCACAGCGCCCTCTGAACTCCACTTGGCGGACCTGAATCCAGCCATTCCCCTGTCGCCAATACCCAGCTTCAACCTCAGTTGCTTTCTGCCCCCAGCAAGTGAAAGAACCTGGCCCAGCCCCACCTCTCACTGGCTCTGCATCCACACTCCCCAGGGCCACAAAGGGGGCTACGTCTCACCTGCACCCTGCTGCCACACTCGTGCAGCCCAACCTCAAACCTGACCACATCATCCGTGTCCATGGAGACCAGGGGCTCACAGTTCTCTGGACCCAGGGTGAGGTCTGCTGGCCTGATGAGCTTCCCAGTACCAAAAAGGTCTTTGCTGACAGTGACCACCAGCTGGGACTCCAGACAGTCCACCATTACTGGGGGCCTAGATGTCAATGGGTAGTAGGTCTCAGTTGGCCAGATGGTCTGGGGGCAGCACAGCTCCATGCCTCCCAGGAGCAGAAAACAGATGAAAATTCCATAGCTCAGCCCCATAGCTCCTCCAGTCACTCCCACTGGTAACCACAGTGCAGCCACCATTCAGCAGTCTTATACCCCAGATGATGCTGCTCGCACCTGGGCTAGCACCCACCTCCCCTCCCCAACCAATCAGTGGGCTGGTCCCGGATCTAGCAGCATCATCATCACCTGGGAGCTTGTTAAACCTGAAGACTCTCAGCCCCACCCCAGACCTATGGAGTTAGAATCTAGTGTTTTCCTCTTTTCCCAAGTGATTTGTATTTGAGTTAAATCTGACAAGTGTGGGTGAGCAGCCTAGTCAGTCCCACAGCCTTGCTGCCCTCCCCCCCCCCACCAAATCCCGTGTGTCTACCCTTTGCTGGCCCAGTGAGGGAGTGAAGAGCTGTCCCAGGTCCATGGGGGGAGATAGGGAGAAAGGCCTCGATTGAAGGGTGGGAAGGACAATCAGGGGTGGCAGGGAGCTCATTCCAAGTGAGATAACTGGAGGCGACATCATTAGGAGACCAGGGAACTTTAGGGGTCATTGCCCAATTTTATGGGAGGTAGGATGGGAGGTCGGTTCAGGCAGAGGCAGCTTTGTGAACAGAATCAAGGAGAGGGCACTGGGCTGGCTTGGGAGAAAAGCCTAGGAGATCAGAATTGCTGGAACCTCGGTACCTAGGGTGTGAGAGTGATGCTTTGGGGTGCTGGGGAGTTGGGTGAGGCGATCTGAGAGACTGGGAAGAGGTAGGACCAGAGATGAGGATCGGGTGGCTGCTGTGCCAGTCCTGGCAGGAGAGGGTGAAGAAGGAGTGATAGGGGCAACATTTTTACTGATGGCCTGCTCTGCTAGGAAGCAGAGGAGGACTGCAACAGTTAATGGTGCCAGGGTCACCTGGCTGGCTCAGTCACAAGAACATGTGACTCTTGATCTTGGGGTCATGAGTTCAAGCCTCACATTGGGTATGGAGATTACTTAGAAATAAAAATTAAAAATTAATGGCACCTAATTCCTAGGAACAGAAGTGTGGACTCAGTTGCAAATGCTTGCCTCTGAAGTCATCAAACCATAGGTTTAAGTTGCTTAAAGAGTCCCTTGGTGGGGTTGTGGGGGGGGGGCATTTAAAAAAAATATGTAATCTAATTTACTTGTGGGAAAATAAATAAGTGGAAGGAAGAGAAGAGATTACCCCAACATTCTTTGACTTAACCAACATGAGTTGATGGGCAGTGGTGCGGGATGTGGAGGCAGCCAGCACAGAGAAGCAGCTCCAGGGACGCCTGGGTGCCTCAGTGGTTGTGTCAGCCTTCAGCTTGGGGCATGATCCTGGGCCCTGGGATTGAGTCCCACATTGGGCTCCCTCTGGGGAGCCTGTTTCTCCTTCTGCCTATGTCTCTGCCTCTCTCTCTGTATCTTTCATGAATAAATAAATAAAATCTTTTTTTTTTTAAGATTTTATTTATTCACCCATGAGAGACAGGGGGAGAGAGAGAGCCAGAGACACAGGCAGAGGGAGAAGCAGGCTCCATGAAGGGAGCCTGATGTGGGACTCGATCCCGGGTCTCCAGGATCAGGCCCTGGGCTGGAGGCAGTGAGGCAGTACTAAACTGCTGAGCCACCCAGGCTGCCCCAATAAGTAAAATCTTAAAAAAAAAAAAAAAAAAAAAAAAAAAAGCAGCTCCAAGCTCACCTGGGTGGCCCACCCAGGGGGAAATCCTTCCCTCTGGGTTCCACATGTTAAATAACAAAAATTCAACCCAGTAAATTTTATTTTAATTAATTAATTTATTATTTTAAGATTTTAATTTTTTTTTTAAAATGGAACACTGGGGTACCTGGGTGGCTCAGTCAGTTAAATGTCTGCCTTCAGCTCAGGTCATAATCCTGGGGTCCTGGGATCGAGCCCCATGTCAGGCTTCCTGCTCATTGAGAAGTCTGCCTCTCCTCTTACTCATGCTCTCTTTCTCTCTCTCTCTTTCCCTCTCTCCCTCTCTCTCTTTCTCTCTCCCTCAAATAAATAAATAAATAAATAAGGAACACTTCATGAATTTTCGGGTTATTCTTGTGCAGGGGCCATGCTAATCTTTTTTGTATTGTTCCAATTTTAGTATATGTGCTGCTGAAGTGAGCACTTCAAGATTTTATTTTACTTTTCATTTTATTTTTTAAAGATTTATTTATGAGAGTGTGTGCTCATGCATCTATGAATGGGGGGAGGGGCAGAGGGAGAGCGAATCCTCAAGCAGACTCCACACTGAGTGGGGAGCCTAATGCGAGGCTGGCTCCCACTACCCATAAGATCATGACCCGAGCCGAAACCAAGAATCAGACGCTTAACCAACTGAGCCACCCATGTGCCCCAAATATTTTATTTTTAAGTAATCTCTACACCCAATGTGGGGCTTGAACTCACAAACCCGAGATCAAGAGTCACATGCTCCACCAACTGAGCCAGCCAGGTGCCCGAACCCAGCCAATTTTAAAAAGCTAATTGGCTTTATTATTTGGCTCATGAATCAGGCAGCACCCCATCTAACAGAGGGGAACCCCAAAGGGCCACAGGAAATGAAGGTTTTTTTTTTTTTTAAAGATTTTATTTATTTTTTCATGAGAAACACAAGGAGAGAGAGGCAGAGACACAGGCAGAGGGAACCCCATGCAGGACTCTATCCCAGGACTCCAGGATCACGCCAGGGGCCGAAGGCGGCGCTAAATCACTGAGCCATCCGGGCTGCCCTGAAATTTTTAAAAATAGAGAGGGAGAGACACCTGGGTGGCTCAGTGGGCTAAGCGTCTGACTTTGGCTCAGGTCATGATCTCAGGGTCTTGGTATCAGATCCCCGTCAGACTCCGCAATCAGTGGGGAATCTGCTTCTCTCCCTCTGCCCCTCCCTCCCATATACTCCCTCTACTCCCTCTTTCTATAAGATAAATAAATCTTTTAGGGCGCCTGGATGGCTCAGCCAGTTGATTGTCAGACTCTTGGTTTTGGCTTGGGTCATGATCTCAGCCTCATGAGGTGGAGCCCCACATCAGGCTCCGTGCTCAGCAGGCAGTCTGCTTGAGATTCTCTCACTCCCTCTGTGCCTCCTCCTGCACCCCTGCTTGCTCGCTATCTCTGTGAAATAAATAAATCTTAAAAATAAATACTTTTTTTTTAAAAGGTTTCATTTCTGAGGATTTGAAACTGCAGTTAGGTTAGGTATTAAGTCTTGGTTTCCTGACTTGGGGCCTTAACACAAGTAATGCTTTATTGGGCCTGGTTTTCTTTTTCATCTGCCTACCAGGTCCAGAGGGAGGGAGCCAGCTGTGGCCCAACATCCCAAGGAACAGCTAGGTGGAGACACTCTATCTGGGAGTGGTGGCCCTCTGGGGAAGGGGCCTCTCCATACTTGTAGCCCACGGCTGTACTTGTAGCCCAGAGCTGTGCTTGTAGATTGTGCTGTAAATAGGGTTGGGTGGGCTGGGGACTAGAAATCAGGGCCTCCCTCCTTGGGATCCATCCCCTCTCCCT
Source organism: Canis aureus (assembly GCF_053574225.1). Classification (NCBI taxonomy): domain Eukaryota; kingdom Metazoa; phylum Chordata; class Mammalia; order Carnivora; family Canidae; genus Canis; species Canis aureus. The sequence continues at coordinate 70,480,435 of NC_135618.1, forward strand.
CTCTGCCCTGGAACTACCTAACCCTCCTAGAAGTCTTCTGGATAAAAGGACATAGGGCACCTGGCTACCTCAGTTGGTGGAGCATGTGACTCTTGATCTCAGTCATGAGTTCAAGCCCCACATTGGGCTTGAGAGTTTTCAAACAAATAAGAAATAAGACATGAAGAAATTGGTGAGTGGATGTGAAGCATGTATTGGGGGAGAGGAGGATAGAGGAGAGTATGCATATGAAGTGGTGGTAAGTTTGTGTCTCCCCTTTCCAGAAAAAGGACCAAAGACATCCCCATCAAGGATCCTGGGGGATCCCTGGGTGGCGCAGTGGTTTAGCGCCTGCCTTTGGCCCAGGGCGTGATCCTGGAGACCCGGGATCGAGTCCCACGTCGGGCTCCCAGTGCATGGAGCCTGCTTCTCCCTCTGCCTATGTCTCTGCCTCTCTCTCTCTCTCTGTGTGTGTGACTATCATAAATAAATAAAAATTAAAAAAAAAAAAAAAAAAAAAGGATCCTGGCCAGTCTACCCCCACTCTCTCAACCCAGCCCAGATTCCAGGTCTTTTGTGTTTTTCTGAGGAGTGCTGCCACCTGGTGGCCAGAATCACCAAAGGCACAGCCACCTGCCCACAGCGTTTCCCTTAAAATTCCTTAGATCCCAGATTCTGGTCTCTAAATACTATTCCTCTCTAACAGGGGACCCAGGGCTCCTTGGAGGACTGGCTGATTCCAAGGCTAGGGGCAGGAAAGTACAAGGTGAATCTAGAATATCTTGTGATGGTGAATATGTTCATAAAATGATGAGGACGTGTCAAAAGGACACAAGCCAAATTGAACAGAGGAGCGGTGGTCCCAATGGCCAAGCTGGGGACAACTGTGCACCAAAATGAATGATGAGAACAAGGACTAGACGTCAAATAAAGTAAGAATCCATGGGCATCCATTCTGACGATACATAAAAACACATAAATGAGAATATTTTTCTGTAAAAGGGAAGAAACTCCTTAAGTAGAACACCATCACAGGAGGAATGATCATTTGGAAAGTGACCATTTACGGGCTCCTGGGGGGCACAGTTGGTTGAGCATCCTACTCTTGGTTTCAGCTCGGGTCGGGATCTCAGTGTTGTGCTATCAAGCCCCTTGCCTCTGGCTCTGTGCTCAGCAGCTGAGTCTGCTTGAGATTCTCTCTCTCTCTCTCCCTCTGCCCCAACCCCACACATGCACTCTATCTCTGAAATAAATCCTTTAAAAAATGACCAGTTGCAGTCATCATAATAATAGATTCAGGCAAGAATTATCAATGCTTATTAAAAATTAGTAGGGGTGCCTGGGTGGTTCAGTCAGTTAAGTGTCTGGCTTCAGCTTAGGTTGTGATCCCAGGGTCCTGGGATAGAGTCCCACATCGGGCTCCCTGCTCAGAGGGGAGCCTGCTTCTCCCTCTCCCTCTGTTACTCCCCCTGCTTATTCTTTCTCTTTCTGAGAAATTAAAAAAAATAACATTTTTAACATTTATTGAGGATTCTTGCCCAAATCTGTCCATATCATAGTGGTTACAAACTTTCAAACTCTACTACTCCTTCCGGCACATTAGAGGGGGGAAAATGGGCAGCCCCGGTGGCTCAGCAGTTTAGTGCTGCCTTCAGCCCAGGCTATAATCTTGGGAGTCCCAGGATCGAGTCCCACATTGGGCTCCCTGCATGGAGCCTGCTTTTCCCTCTGCCTGTGTCCCTGCCTCTGTGTGTGTGTGTGTGTGTGTCTCATGAATAAATAAATAAAATCTTTAAAAAAAAAAAAGGGGGGGGAAATCTCATAATCCTCAAATCCACAACAATAAAACAATGTTGGAAACTGCCATAAGAACACAAGTGAAAAATAAGCATCTTTTCTAAAAAATCATAGGACTATAAATTCAGGAAGTACACAAAAAATTTTAAATGAATCAAACTCATCAGATTATATACATTAAACATATAGCTTTTTTTTAAATGTCAATCATACTTCATTCGAGTGCTTTAAAAAGAAGAACCATGCCAAAGAAAATCATGATTTTTGGTTTAATTCTGAGTTAAGAATATTAAGATTTTTTTTAAAAAAGGAATATTAAGAATTTGCCTGCAATGCATATGGTCTCCTATATACAATAGATGATTTTATATACAATTTAAAATCCAATACATTATGAATTTATGATTAAGAAATACCCTTAAATATCTTTTTAAAAAAGATTTTATTTATTCATGAGAGATACAGAGAGAGGCAGAGGCAGAGGGAGAAGCAGGCTCCCTGTGGGGAGCCTGATGTGGGACATGATCCCAGGACTCCAGGATCACGCCCTGAACCAAAGGCAGACGCTTGACCTCTAAGCCACCCAGACATCCCACCCTTAAATATCTTTAAGCAGTAGAAACATACATGATACTTACAAGTGGAAGTAATACCCATATAGTATTCTATATTATTATCCCAGAGACATCCATAGAGGTCTCAGTTTATTAAGAAAACATCAAAAAATATTTTGTATATTGAGTATGTTTTTGGGAGTGGGAAAGAGTAACAGCTTTTCCTTTGGTTTAAAATACTCAACAGCGGGATCCCTGGGTGGCCAGCGGTTTGGCGCCTGCCTTTGGCCCGGGGCGTGATTCTGGAGGCCCGGGATCGAATCCCACGTCGGGCTCCCTGCATGGAGCCTGCTTCTCCCTCTGCCTGTGTCTCTGCCTCTCTGTCTCTCTCTGTGTGACTATCATGAATAAATAAATAAAATCTCTAAAAAAATAAAATAAAATAAAATACTCAACAGTCTGAAGTCATGAACCTGAGAAGGTAGTAGCCTCTGAAGGAGTTAGAATTGCAAGAGAAATCCAGCAAGGAAGCACACCTGTGCTTTCCACTCCCCACCCCCACCCCCATCACCCTCTGCTAGGTGAGGCTCAGGCTCCCACTTTAAAAGAAGTTAAGGTAAAATAAATAAATAAATAAAAATAAAAGAAGTTAAGGTCACTTCTACTTCAGAAGGGTAAACATTTGGTAGTATGAATGACTTTTTCATCTTATTAAGTTGAATGAATGGTAATTTCTGAAATGCTCTTCCAATTTATTTTTTTATTTTTATTTTTTTTTTTGCTTTTTTTTTTTGCTCTTCCAATTTAAAACCTGTATCTCTACCCATGAAGCCACAGGCCCCAGTGGAGGTTGGAGGGTCACATCTGCAATGCACCAGGCTGTGTCCCTGTAAGCAGGAAGGATGGAGAGTATGAGCAGCCTGCGGTCCAGCCATCAGTGTCACCACGGAGTTGATTGTAGTTCTCTTTGTACCATTAATTATAATCACAGATGTATCCCTTTTCCTGATATTGTAAGCTCATTGAAGGCTTTTCGTTAACACCTTATTCTTCTGAACGCATTCCATATTCTTCTTGGAGCACAGCATATTGTTCTCCAGCTGTGGAGGTAGAAAGTTACAAGCAGGGAGCAAGAAGAGGGCTCATACTCTCCCCCACTTTTCAGGCACCCAGGCTTGTCCTGCATGAAATTGCAGGTGAACCCAACCTTCTGTGTGTGCAGGCAGACTTCTCTCACACATCACTTGACACCATGAGCCTCCTGTGGCGATGCCACTGTCTCCATCTTCCCAGCCTTGGCTGCAATTCTGGACCAGGAGGGAAACACGGCATCCAGGGCTGAAGTTGTCATAACAGTATCAACCTCCTCCAGGAGAGCATTAGACCTCTCAGGAGGAGCAGCCACTTCAGGAGGGTAGGTTCCATCAGAAGGTATCTTTGTTCCAGGACTTTCCAGAGACATTTCCCCCTGTCCAACATCAATCTTCTTTGTGTCTGTGTGAGAATCTTGGCCTCCTCTGCAGTGACAGGAATGTTCTTCTTTTGATTCGGTAAGCATATCCGCAGATTCGCTTATATACATCTAATCTCTGACCTTTGGTGCTCAGCTTGAGTTCATGGCACCAGGCCTGCAGGATGTCTCGGTGAAGCAAGTTGGCAGGTGGCAATTTTAGAAGGTAATGGAGGGGGACACCTGGATGGCTCAGCGGTTGGGCGCCTGCCTTCAGCTCAGGTCATGATCCGGGAATCCAGGATCAAGTCCCACATCCAGGGCAGCCTGGGTGGCTCAGCGGTTTAGCGCCGCCTTCAGCCAAGGGTGTGATCCTGGAGTCCCTGGATCGAGTCCCACATCGGGCTCTCTGCATGGAGCCTGCTTCACCCTCTGCCTTTGTCTCTGCACCCCCCCCCGTATCTCTCATGAATAAATAAATAAAATCTTAAAAAAAAAGTCATCAAAGAATATCTAAGTACACAGAGAGCTATTCCATATTCATGGATGGGAAATGTCGTAAAAAATCATAAAAATCTCAATTTTCCCAGTTAACCTATAATCTCTACAAAATCTCAACAGGTGTGTAAAATCTCTACAAAATCTCAACAGGTGTGTAAACTGATTCTAAAATTTATACAGAAGGAGATGCCTGGGTGGCTTAGCAGTTGAGCGTCTGCCTTCTGCTCAGGGCATGATCTCAGAGTCCCGGGATCAAGTCCCACATCGGGCTCCCTGCATGGAGCCTGCTTCTCCCTCTGCCTGTGTCTCTACCTCTCTCTCTCTCTCTCTCTGTGTGTGTCTCTCATGAATAAATAAATAAAATCTTTGAAAAAATTAAAAAAAAATAAAAAATAAAATTTATACAGAGGAATAAGGATCAAGGAAATCAAGACTTCTGAAGAAAAAGAACAATGCGATAGACACACCCTCGCAGCTATGAAGACATATTCTAGAGCCATAGTAATTAAAATGGGGTGCTGATAGGACAGAAAAACACCAGCAGTGGAATGGAGGAGTGAGCCCAGAAACAGCCACTTGCATATGTGAAATATGACACATGACAGAGGGGACAGATGGACAACTTAATAAAAGGAGCTGTGACAATGATTATCCATATGGGGAAAAAATTAGATTTCTACTTCATACATAAGAATGAGTTCTAGATAAATTAAAGAGCTGAATGTGTAGGAACAAAACCTTAAAATTTATGAAAGGAAATATAACCTTCCCGGACAGAGTGAGATGGAGGGTATTTGCTAAACATGACCCCTCCTACACACCCCTCAAAAGAGAAAAAGCACAAACCATTAAAGAGAGGTGACTTTTTAGGACACTGTTGTAAGTGATAAAAATAGCTACAGGTCACCTGTGTGGCTCAGTTGGTTGAGTGACCGGCTCTTGATTTTGACTCAGGTCAGGATCTCAGAGTCCTGGAGCCTGTAAGGGTCCATGCTTAGTGGGGAGTGTGCTTGAAGACTCTCGCCCTCTGCCCCTCCCCCCATTCTCCATCTTTCTCTTGCACGTGCTCTCTCTCTCAAATAAATAAATAAATATTTTTTAAAATAGGACTTTCCTCAAAAAAAATAAATAAAATAAAATAAAATAAAATAAAATAAAATAAAATAAAATAAAATAAAATAAAATAAGACTTTCCCGGGGCACCTGGCTGGCTCAGTCAATGGAGCATGCAACTCTTGATCTCAGGGTTGTGAGTTTGAGCCCAACATTACCTATAGAGATTTCTCAAAAAAAAAAAAAAAAAATTTTTTTAAATAGAACTTTCCTTTCTGCCTGTCACCCTAGAAAGACAAAATAGCTGGTATGTGATAGGGAATAAGAGTAGCCATGAATTGTAGGGCAGTTGGAATTTGCCAGACACACATACCCATATGCTGCTGATTCTACTGCTTCATTCTGTGGCCAGACTTTAGCCAGACTGGAGATATCCTGATGGGCTGGGATTTGGCACATTTTTTTGTGCAGTGACTGAAATGAAAATAAATTCAAGAATACAAAAAGAAAGGAGTTCTGAAGTGTGTGGGGGAATTTTTCACTACTTCATTATTAAAAGCCAAATGATATACAAAATTTACAGCCCCCATGAGCAAATATGTGACCTTGATTACAGCTCAGGAAAATAGACATTTTGTACCATGTTTTGGCTTTTTTTATTACAGAGTGTTCAAAAATTACCTTAGAAAATAAAGAAGTGTTGGGGCACCTGGGTAGCTCAGCTAGTTGGGCGTCTGCTTTCGGCTCAGGTCATGATCCTGGAGTCCTGAGACCTAGCCTCACGTTGGGCTCCCTGCTCAGCCAGGAGTCTGCTTCTCCCTCTCCTTCTGCCCCTCTTCCTACCAAACTCCAGGCTTTATTTTGATACTTCCAGTTTTTACTGTTAATGCCTTTTTTCTGTTCCAGGATCCAATCCAGGATACTGCATTACATTTAGTAAGTATATTTTTAAATGATTACATATGCATATAATATAATGTCTGGAAAGGGGTGTATGAGTGGCTCAGTTGGTTGAGCATCTGACTCTTGATTTTGACTCAGGTCATGATCTCATGGGTTGTGAGATCCAGCCCCGTGTTGGGCTCTACTCAGTGGGGAGTCTGTTTGCTATTCTCTCTCTCCCTCTCCCTCTGCCCTCCCCCCACTTATGTGTGTGTGCTCTCTCTCTCTCAAATAAATAAATCTTTAAAAAAATAAATAAAGTGGGATGCCTAAGTGGCTCAGTGGTTGAACATCTGCCTTTGGCTCAGGGTGTGATCCCGGGGTCTTGGGATCAAGTCCTGCATTGGGCTCCTTTCAGGGAGCCTGCTTCTCCCTCTGCCTGTGTCTCTGCCTCTCTCTCTCTCTGTCTATGAATAAATAAAATATTTTTTAAAAAATATTAAAAAATTTATTTATGAGAGATACACAGAGAGAGGCAGAGACACAGGCAGAGGGAGAAGCAGGGTCCATGCAGGGAGCCCCACACGGGACTCGATCCCAAGTCTCCAGGATCACACCCCAGGCCGCAGGCGACGCCAAACCGCTGCGCCACCGAGACTGCCCTCATAAATAAAATTTTAAAAAAGAAAATCTTTAAAAATAAGTAAATAAATATAAATAAATAAATAGTATAAATAAATATAAATTAAATAAATAACAGAATGTGATTTACCCTTCAAAAGGATACTTGGTCACTGGACAGAGAATATATTTGGAGGGAAGAGCATGGAAGCAAAGACCAGTTAGGACTGCAACAGTCGGAGTGAGACAGGATAAAGGTATGTATCAGAGCAGGTTTTCTCAAGCTAGGCACTACTGACATTTCAGACTGGATAATTTGTTGTTACAGAGGTCTGTCCCATGTATTGTGGGATGTTTAGCAGCATCTATCCAGTTGTGACCACCCAAAATGTACCCTCCTAGGTTTGACCACCAGAAATGTTTCTGTAAGTTGCCAAATGCCCTTCTAGGGTGAAATCACCTCTGTTGAGAAATGTGTGACACTAATGGAGTGGCATGGAGGCAGTATACTGGAAGAGGCTGGGTTATGGATATATACACATATATATGTATATATATAAAATATATAATCTTCATATAATCTATACATATTAGACTGGATATATTTTGAAGGTAGGGTTAAAAAGTCTTTCTGATGGAATGGATGCTGATAGCCAGATAGAAGAAAAAGAACACAGAATGAGTGCACTGGATAAATAAAATATGATCTATCCATTCAATGGAATAGCATTCAGCTTCAAAAAGGAAGGACATTCTGACACCTGCTACAACATGACTAATCCTTGAGGACATTCTGCTCAGTGAAATAAGCCAGTCACAGAAAGACAAATACTGTATGATTCCACTTATATGAGGTCCCAGGGGGAGTCCAATTCATAGACACAGAAAGTAGGGTGGTGATTGCCCAGGGCTGGAAGGAAGGGGGCATAGGGAGCTGTTGTTTAATGGGTGTAGAGTTTCCGTTTTGCAAGATGAAAATGTTCTAGAAATGAGGACACAATCACGTGGATATACTTAACCCTAAGGAACTGTACACTTAAAAACTGATTTAGATGGTAATTTTATGTAACATGGATTTTACCACAAAAATAAAACAAAAATGTTAAATATTGCATCAGAAAAATGTAGCTACTGGCCAACAGGGGTTGCTTGATTCTCAGAACGTGGCCACTGCTGCCAGAAGTTTCCTCTGAGCCATTGGCTGCCCAGTCCAAGAGCACTTTCCCCTGGGATGTTTCTGCCTTTAGGCTGCCAGTGAAAGAAAGTGCTGAATGAACATAATAGGCCTCTGGTTCTCACCCTATGAAACTCTCCTTCAACACCGGTGCTTCACCAAACGTGCTTCCCACAGTTGTCTCTCGAAAGATCAAAGAATGACCCTTCAGTGATTCTATAGGGAATCACGTGGCACTTCTCTTCTGTCCTCTGGATTTTGCTTTCACATGTTCTGTGTGTGTGTGGAAACTGCATTTTGTAAAAGTGCAAAGGCATTTCACAATGGAACTTTTATTTCACAATAATGGGTTTCAGCGGATCCCTACTTCAGCCCACCTTGCCCAGACAAACACACAGAGAAAGAATGGGGATTTGGGCACTGTTGTTAGATTTCATGCAACAAACTTCCTGGGGATTTAGCAAGCTGTTAGAAGTGCATGAGATCGGGATGCCTGGAGGGCTCAGTCAGTTAAGCATGGGACTTGATTTCAGCTCAGGTCATGATCTCTGGCCCTCCCCCTCCACTCTCTCTTTCTGCCCCACTCTGTAAAAATAAATAAATAAATAAATAAATAAATAAATAAATAAATAAATAAATAAATAAAATTAGAAGAGCGTGAGGTCTTTTCATAACTGACCTAAGTGGAGTCATGGAAGCATCTGAGGGTCACTGCCCTCCCAGGGAGCTCAAGAGCAGAAGAGGTGCTCCACGTGGGAGAGGCATTCCAGAATGTGGAGCCCAATGGAAATCCACTCATTGACTGTACACCAGATTTTCCTACACTCCAGCTAAGCCCAGCTGCTTCCAAAGGATTTTGAGAAATTTTATCAGTAAATCAATCCCTGGGCACCTGCAGCTTCTCATACCAGAAAAAAGCCACCTGTTGGAAACCATTTTTCACACCTCAAGGTGGTGATTTCAAGAAGTGCTAAAAATGTTGCTTTAATCTTTATTTATTCATTTTTTAAATATTTAATTTAAAAATATTTTATTTATTTATTCATGAGGGACAGAGAGAGAGAGAGGTAGAGACATAGGAAGAGGGAGAAGCAGGCTCCCTGCAAGAGCCCAATGTGGGACAGATGCTCAACCGCTGAGCCACCCAGGCATCCCTGTTCATTTAATTTTTAAGTAATCTCGGGACACCTGGATGGCTTAGTGGTTGAGCATCTACCTTCACTCAGGGCATGATCCCAGTGTCCCAGGATGGAGTTCCACATTGGGCTCCCTGCAGAGAGCCTGCTTCTCCCTCTGCCTGTGTTTCTCTCTCTCTCTGTCTCTCATGAATAAATAAATAAAATATTTAAAAAAAAATTTAAGTAATCTCTACACCCAATGTGGGGCTTGAAAATACAACCCTAATATCAAGAGTCACATGTTCTTCTGACTGAGCCAGCCAGGCACCCTGTACCACTTTTATTTTTAAAATAAAAAAAAATAATAAGATTTTATTTATTTGAGAGAGAGAGTGTGAGTGAGTGAGTGCATGAGTGGGTGGGGGAAGGAGTAGGAGAAGAGGGAAAAGCAGACTCTCTGCTGAGCAGGGAGCCCAATACAGGGCTCTATCCCAGAACCCTATGATCATGACTTGAGCCAAAACCAAGAGTTGGACACTCAACTGACTGAGCCACCCAGGAACCCCAGAACTATTTTATCATCACAAAGATCTCTCTCATGCTACCCCTTTACCCACACCCACCTCCTACCCCTCCACGATCTCTAAACCATGGATATCACTAATCTGTTTTCCACTTCCGTAATTTTGTCATTTCGTGGATGTTATATAAATAGAATCATATAGTGCGTGACCTTTTGATATTAGCCTTTTTTACTCAGCATAATGCCCTTGAGATCCATCCAGATTATTGCCTATATCAATAGTTGTTCCGTTTTGTTGCTAAGAAATGTTCTGTGGAATAGCTGTGCCATGTATGGCTTGTTTAACCACTTACCTATCGTAAGACATTTTGATTGTCTCCAGCTTTTGGTTATTACAAATAAAGCTGCTATGAACATTCATGTATAGGTTTTTGTACAGACATAAATTCTCATTTCTCTGAGGTAAATGCCCAGAAGTACAACTGCTAGGCTGTATGATAAGTGTATACTTCATTTTTTAGAAAACCCTGCCAAACTATTTTCCAGAATGTCTGGAACATTTTACATTTTGCCAGCAACATATGAGGGATCCAGTTTCTCCACATCCTTGTTATTAGCACTTGGTATTGTCACTCTTTTTACTTTAACCCTTCTGATAGGTATGATGACATTTCATAATGATTTTATTTTTAAAAGTAGGCTCCACGCCCAGCATGGAGCCCAGCATGGGGCTTGAACGCACAATCCTGAGTCATGACACGAGCTGAGATGAAAATCAGACACTTAACCAACTGAACCACCCAGGCGCCCCATCTCATATTGATCTTAAATAGTGTCTCCGTAATGGTCAGCTCATCTTTTCATGTGCTTGTCTACCATCTCTACAGCCCCTATGGTGAAATGTCTCTTTATGGCTTGCCATTGTCTAATTGGTTTATTTTATTTTATTTTATTTTATTTTATTTTATTTTTTATTTTTTAATTTTAATTTTTATTTATTTATGATAGTCACACAGAGAGAGAGAGAGAGAGAGAGAGAGGCAGAGACACAGGCAGAGGGAGAAGCAGGCTCCATGCACTGGGACCCCGACGTGGGATTCGATTCCGGGTCTCCAGGATCGCGCCCCGGGCCAAAGGCAGGCGCTAAACCGCTGCGCCACCCAGGGTTCCCCTCTAATTGGTTTTTTAAAGTTGAATTTTGAGTTTCTCATATATTCTAGATAGAACTATATCAATTCATTTATTTAGTATATCCATGCAGGAGAATATCACTGAGCTATAAAAAGATATAGGGGTGCCTGGCTGGCTGGCTTAGTCGGTAGAACATTCGACTCTTGGTCTCGGAGTTCTGAGTTCAAGTCCCACTTTGGGTGTAGAGATTACTTAATATCTTTTTAAAAATGATGATGTGAAAGAAATATTTCTCTTTTTTTTTTGAAATATTTCAATAAATAAATAAAAAGGAACAAAGTACTGATGCATAGTACAACGTGGATAAATCTTGGAAACTATGCTAAGTGAAAGAAGCCAACATAAAAAGTCACATTGCAGGCTTGGATTTATCTGAAATGTCCAGAATTGGCAAATCACGGAGGCAGAAAGTAAACTAGTGGTTGCTAAGGGCTGGAGGGAAAGAGAGTAGGGATTAAGTGCTAATGAGTATAGGGTTTATTTTGGGGGGGTGCTGAAAATGTCCCAGAATTAGATTATGGTGATGGTTGCATATTTCTGTGAATATACTAAAACCAGTGAATTGTACACTTTGAGCTTGTTCAAGGCTTCCCAGGAGGGAGGAGGCCGGAGACTGAGCCTAGGGCTCCCCTCCACTTGCCAGTCATGTTGCAGTGGGTGCGTGACTGAATCTGGCTGAGAAGACTCAAGGGGATATCTGTTGGAAAGTCTTCCCAGCTTTTTTTTTTTTTCTTTTTAAGAATATTTTATTTATTTATTCATGAGAGACACAGAGAGAGAGAGAGAGAGAGAAGCAGAGACACAGACAGAGGGAGAAGCAGGCTTCACGCAGGGAGCCTGATGTGGGACTTGATCCTGGGACTCCAGGATCATGACCTGGGCCAAAGGCAGCGCTAAACTGCTAAGCCATCCAGGGATCCCCTCTTCCCAGCTTTTAAAACAGGACACAGATAGGGATATTCTAGCTCTGAACATTGTCATATGCATGAGATACTCAGAACTGAGGCCGCCATCTTGAATCAAGAGGGAAGGCAGCCAAGAGGAGGATGATGGCAGAGTAGACAGATGGGAAGCACCTGGGTCCCTGATGATGTCACCCCACTGAATCAACCAATCCTGAAATGGTCTCACCTCTGACTTCTTGTTCAGTGAGATAAAGTCTCCTTTTGAGCAACTTTGATTTATGTTTTCTGTTACTTGCCCCCTAAAAGCACCATAACTGATAGAGCATCAAATGCTGCCAGAATATCAAGTAATATGAGGACAATGTGTGTTGGTGGTATAGAGGTGAGCATAGCTGCCTTTGAATAAACATGAGGACAGTGACAGAAACTGTAGTTGTCCTCTGGTGTCTGCTCTCCCTCCTCCTCGTCCTCATCCTCGTCCTCGTCCTCGTCCTCCTCCTCCTTCTTCTTCCTCTTCTTTTTTTCCATTTATTTGAGAAAGAGAGAGATAGAGAGGAGGGTCAGAGGGAAAGGAAGAGGAAATCTCAAGCAGACTCCCCACTGAGCACAGAACCCAACACAGGGCTCAATCCCTGAGATCATGACCTGAGTTGAAATCAAGAGTCAGACATTGAACTGACTGAGCCCCCCAGGTACCCCGTTACTTTCCCTTCTTGTACAGTAATACAGTTTTTAGCTAGGCTGTGGCTATGAGAAGTTCTAGCCATGAGAGAGAAGGCTTGTGGTCATACCCTTTAAGGAAGGAACATGAAAAATCCCTCCATTTCTCCTTTAGGTTGTCTGTTATGGACTGAATGTATCCCTCCAAAATTCATGCTGAACCCCCACCCCCAAATGTAAGTGTTTATGGAAATAGGGCCTTGAGAAGATAACTTAGATTAAATAGTCATAAGGGTTAGGGCCTTCATCCCATAGGAGTAGTATCCTTATAAGAAGAGATGCCAGGGATGACTGGGTGGCACAGTGGTTGAGTGCTTTGGCTCAGGGCATGATCCTGGAGTCCCAGGATCGAGTCCCACATTGGGCTCTCTGCATGGAGCCTGCTTCTTCCTCTGCCTGTGTCTCTGCCTCTCTCTGTGTGTCTCTCATGAATAAATAAATAAAATCTTAAAAAAAAGAAAAAAAGTAGCTGAAGGAACAAAAGAGTAGCTGAAGGAACCTGTCACATGATGGGTCTTTAAAAAATAAAATTAAAAAATAAAACATGAGCAGGTGCTGTATGTGTCATGCCAGAGCAGAGGCTTTAAACATGCTTGCATGAGGGGTGCCTGGGGGGCTCAGTCAGTTAAGCATCTGCCTTCAGTTCAGGTCATGATCCCGGGGTCCTGGGATAAAGCCTCCCCTCCATCAGGCATGGGGTGTGTGTGTGGGGGGGGGGTCCTTGCCCAGCAGGGAGTCTGCTTCTCCCTCTCCCTCTGCCCCTCCCCCTGCTTGTGCTTTCTCTCTCTCTTTCTCTCTCAGATAAATAAATAAAATCTTAAAAAAAAAAAAAAAAGGAAAGAAAGAAAGAAAGAAAACAAGGAATGAAAATCCTCTCTTGGATCTCATGACACAGGTCACTGGTGACCTTAGGAAGAGTTGCCTCAGGGATCCCTGGGTGGCGCAGCGGTTTGGCGCCTGCCTTTGGCCCGGGGCACGATCCTGGAGACCGGGGATCGAATCCCACGTCGGGCTCCCGGTGCATGGAGTGTGCCTCTCTCTCTCTCTCTCTCTCTCTCTGTGTGTGACTATCATAAATAAATAAAAAATTTATTTAAAAAAAAAAAAAAAGGAAGAGTTTCCTCAGTGGAATGGTGAGGACAGAAGGCAGACCAGAGCAAGCTGAGCTCAGGGAGAGGTAAGGAGGCAGACCTGGGTGTGCAGGCAGCACTCTAGTGAAGTCTGGCTGTGATGGAGAGGAGAGGGACGGGGCACTAGCCAGAGGAGGGGCTAGTGGAGGCCAGTGCAGAATACAAGCAGATGCTCTCCTGCTCAGGTCTCCCTGCTAGAAAGAACCTGCTGATAAGCCGTGAGGAACGCAGACAGCTGGCAGCCTCCAGTTCCAGCACCTTCCAAGGCCTGAGCATCTGAGCCAAGGTGTCACTTCCCAGGCATCCTCCAGCCAGTGACAGAGCATAAGGAAATGAGGGCCTGGCCATTTCTACCCTGAGGACCCACCAGCCACAGATTGAGAGGGTTTTCTGTGGCTTGCTTGTAATGACTGAGACCAGAGGATGCTCAGAGCCCCATGTGAAGGATCCAGTTGGGAAAGAGCAGCTGAATATGGCAGAGAGAGGATGCCTGGATGGACAGAGGGAGGTCCTTGATGAGGCAGAAGGACACGGGGTCTGGACTGTGGGGTCTGGACTGCGGGGGGAGCAGTTGGTCAGGCCAGGGGAAGGGGGAAGAGGGAGGGAAAAGGAAGGATGGGTGTAGACACAGGAGTGCATATAGGCTTGGGAGCAGGGTGATGGCAGACCTCCCCACAGAGAGTTCTCTTTCTCTGAGAAATAGGATGCAGGATTAGGAAACTAAGTCCTGCAAAGTTCCCCGGGCTGGAAAAGTTCCCCTTTTCCTCTCTTAGACTCATCTTCTTACCTGCAGGATTAACAGCTCTGACTACATCCCTAGTCCCCAAACATGTCTGATCCTCAGGGGCTTTTCAAAAATATGCTTTTGGGGGACCCTATCCATGAATTTCTGTAGCAGAAGTGGTGGGGGCAGAAATCTGTATATATATTTTAAGTACCCCTGGAGCTGATGTGGAGGCACAACCAGGTTGGGGAACCACCCTGAAGGGACATTCTGGCTTTAAGAGTTTGTGGTTTCAGCAGGAAGGTGCAGAATTCCAGCACAGCATTTCATGGAAGCCACAAGCTATAGAATGAGCCACATGCCACTTCCTGTCGCCAATAACTACAAAAGCCCCAAAGCTCAAAAGCACCAGAACTCAAGAGGAACAACAGTAAGGCAAAATCAACAGCAAGATTAGAGGCCCTGCCTGCCTGGGAAGCTCCACGCCACCCACCCTCCCACCCTCACACACACTCTGGCTCCAGTGACCAAGTTTCCAAACCCCCAATGGGACTTGGGTCAGGGCTTGATCAAGGGAACTCCCCAGGCAACAGGATTAAGAGTTGGATCAGAGCTCTTACAGGAGCTCAGGGATGCTTGGCAGAGCTCCCTTTCTGAAACTGGAGCCCTGGGTTAGGAGGAAGGGGAAGGAGGGGCTGTCTGGCCCTGAGAGTCCACACCTGTCCCCTCACCGCTGAGCTCCTCCTCTGCCTGGGTGCCCCTTCTCTGGGACTGCTCCAGACTGTGCAGGTCACCTCCACTCTCGCTTTGCTTCCCTCTGCCACTGAGGTTGGGTGGGGACAGGCTGGGGCCACCAGCCAGCTCCATGGACGGGGACTTTGCCTCTGCTCATCTTCCAGCTTTGGAAAGAAAAGAAGAAAGGTCTGTGTTGATTTGCATTTGGGGGATCCTTCCCCCTCCTAAAGTCCTGGGGGCAGAAAAAGTGATTTGAGATTTGACCTTGGACTGACTGGAAGAAGGGACAGAAAGAGCCCAGAACATTCCCCCAGGTATGAATACTTCACTTTTGCTGGTGTGTGTGTGTGTGTGTGTGTGTGTGTGAGAGAGAGAGAGAGAGAGAGAGAGAGAATGACAAGTTTTCTACTGGTCAGATGTGGTATTACCCTTGCTGATCTTCGGAGCCCCTTCTAACTGCTTCATTCTATGATTCTGCAGCCCTAAACTTCATTCAGTCATTCAACAAACATTTCCTGATTACCCATCCTGTGCCAGATGCTGCCATTGAACAAGATCTGATCCCTGCCCTCAAAGGTCCACAGATAGTACTAACAATAAAATAGCTACCACAGGGAATCCCTGGGTGGCTCAGTGGTTTAGCGCCTGCCTTCGGCCCAGGGCGTGATCCTGGAGTCCCGGGATCAAGTTCTGCATCAGGCTCTTTGCGTGGGGCCTGCATCTCCCTCTGCCTGTGTCTCTGCCTCTCTCTGTGTGTGTCTCTCATGAATAAATGAATAAAATCTTAAAAAAAAAAAAAAAAAAGAAAGCTACCACATTTATGGTGGGTCAGGCATTAGGCTAAACCTTTTACAGACTTTAGCTCCTTTAACCCAGCAACAATTGTTGGAGCTAAGTGTATTACTAGCACCATTTTACAGATGAGTAGGGTGAGATCACACAGCTAGTAGGTGGTAGAGCTGATACTTCTAAGCACTGTTATGCTGCCTGCCCCCCACCCCCTGCTGTAAAGGCAAAAGGTACACTAATAAAGGGCAGCCAGGGAGTGTGAGAGCTTCAGAGAGTCACAGTTCACAGAGGGCAGGGAACAGTTAAGTCTCATTTTCACCTGGGGTCCCACGGGGTGAGGCAGGGGCAGGGCCAGATCGCTATGGAGCCCCTCAGTAAAGATTGGCCTGTGGCTGCCCCTCCTCATAGTCCTCAACTCCCCATCTTCCAGCTGTCCCCAGGTCAGGCAGAGGGAAGACAAAAGCTGATTATTCCACTGGGGGCTGTACTGGGCCCCATGAATGGAGTATTGAAAACCCTGTGTCCACATCCAGATAGGTTTTCAATCTCTCCCCAACCAGACTGTTTGTATGCCAGATTGGAGGCCAAGTCAGGGGGAGATGGGGGCTGTCTCTTGGTAGGAGGTATCTCCCTCTCAATATATCTCAAACAGATCCATCCTCTAAACCAACCCCCATCCCCCTCCAACCATCCTATTACTGTCTACACAGTGTATCAGACTCCTGCTGAAAGTCAGCCAGGCAAGGGGACCTGGGGTCTTACTGGGAGGCTGCTTTCATGGTGCAAATGTTCACTGAGCTCTACACTTCTGATTTATGTACTTTGGGGCTTGTATACATCAACCCTTAATTAATTAATTATTTAATTAAAAGATTTTATCCATCTATCTATTTGTGGCGGCAGGGAGAGGGCCAAGGAGACTCCACACTGATCGCAGAGCATGACTCAACCCTGAGACCATGACCCAAGCCAAAATCAAGAATCAGAGGCTTAACCGACTAACCACCCAGGTGCCTCCAAAATCTATTTATTTAAGTAATCTCTGCACCCAACATGGGGCTCAAACTCATGACCTGGTGATCAAGAGTCACCTGCTCTTCTGACTGAGCCAGCCAGGTGCCCTTATTCAAACCAAAATTTTAAAAAAAGCATCTTAAAAGGCTTCCCACCCAAAAAGGGCAGAGCATTCCAAATGGCATCTACTCTCCCAGCCCTTCACCATTTTGGCATATTTGAGAGTCACAGGAACCATATTTCCTTGATGTTTATTTTTCCTTAAATTGACTCATTTATTCTCATTTAAATTAACTTTTTTAAAAAAGACTATATTTACTTATTTGAGAGAGGAAGAAAGAGACCGTGAGCAGGGAGGAGGGACAGCGGGAGAGGGTGAAGCAGACTCCCCACTGAGCAAGGAGCCCGATGCCAAACTTGATCCTAGGACCCTGAGATCATAACCTGAGCTGAAGGCAGATGCCCAATTGGCTGAGCCATCCAGGTGCCCCTTAAATTAACTTTAAAGAGAAACTTTATATTGCTCCAAATAAATGGAAAACCAGAAGCCTTTACCGTAAATAGAAAGCACTGCTAAAAAAAAAAAAAAAAAAAAAGAAAGCTCTGCTAAACAAAACAAAACAAAACAAAAAAAAAAAAAAAAGGAAGAAAAGAAAGGCATAAACATCCTTTTAACACCCACTAAAATTATGTGCATTACCACCAGTGGCACCAACACCAGGCTTTGGGATGCACTGCTGCGCGGAGGATAAACTCTGAGCCCTCGGCACAACCCCCAGGCCTGTCTTGGTCTGGGACCAGGCAACCCTCCAACTTTGTCTCCTGCCTCTTGTGCTCACACACCCGCTGCTCCAGCCAGACCTAGCTCCTCATTAGAGTCCTGTGCTCCATCCTTCCCTGAGGTCCCAGCCGTTGCTCCTGCTGCTGCCTCCACTCGAATGCCAGATCCAAACGGAAATGTCACATCCCCCTGAAGCTCTCATTGGGCCCCTTCCAGCTGGAAGAAGTGACTGGGGATATTTAATTCCAGATGCTCCAGCTGTGACTTCTCACCCCTTGATGGGACCCTCTGAAAGGCCACCCCCTGGCTGGTTACACAAGGAAGCTGAGATGCGAATTGGTCTGCAGCCAGCAGAGAAGAGCAGGGGGTGGAGGCCAGGAGACAGGAGTGCTGCCCCTTCACCCCTCCCCCCAGCCCTGTCCTTCCTCCTCCTCTTGCCGCTGGGTGAGTGCCTTCCCCTAGCCTCTGACCCTTCCCCTTTCTGGCTCTGGGGTCTTCCCAGCTGTAAAATTATGGTGGGACATGGTTTGTCAGTGAGGTGGTTTCCGAAGTTCTTTCCAGCTGACATTTGTTCAAGGTTGATGAAAGCCAAGGGTCTGTCTGAGTTGGGCAAGTGGAGGCGTAGTGCTAGAGGGGAAGGCTCAGTGTACACAGAGTCTGGGCAGTTAGAGGGCATTGGAAATAGGGAAGGAGGGGAAGGAGGGGATTCAGTAATGGCTGTTGGAGAGGCAACTGGTGGAATACATAGAACCAAATGACCTAGAGACCATCTTAACCTTTCTTCGTCTGTAAAATGGGTACACTAGTACACTCCACACACACCCTTTGGAGCACTGTTGTAAGGGTTCTATGAGGTAATGTACATGAATGTGCCTGAGAACTATAATGCCCTGCACACAACTGAGGGGCTCTTATGGGATGTTCAATTTCCCGCGTTAGGCCAGTTTCCCAATCTCCTCCCTACATCTTGGGCCATATGCAGAATTGTGTCGTGAAGAAGAGTATGGCTGTCTGGGTTGGAATCCCAGCTCTAATCCCTGTTGGATGTGTGGCCTTGAGCGAGTTGCCTAAACTCATTAAGCCGGACATTCCCCATAAGTGTGATCCTACCCACCTTATACGTTGTCCTAATGATTAAGTGAGCCAGGCCACATAAAGCAATGAGCACAGTGCCATGGGGGCTGAAGCAGAAGGACTTGTATAGGTAAATCTTTTGGGGAATACATATCGTAACGAATCCCAGAGCCAACTGACATACTTCAGACAGAGCTACGGACCATCTGCCGAGTAATAGGCTCTTGGCGGCGGGAGCCCTGGGAAACACCTGGATGAGACAGGCATGGCCGCATCACCCAACAGAAGGCCCAGAAAGGGCCATGGAGACGGTGCCCAGGAATTCAGAGGAAACAGAGACCTCTAGCTGAGGGCTCCAGGAAGGGTTCCCAGAGGAGGGGACTTGGAGCTGTATCTTGAAGGAGGTGCAGGGCTCTAGTGAGCAGAATTGTTCACACAGAGGAGACTGTAGGGTTAAAGACCCAGAGACAAGACAGATGGGCTATAAAGAAGTCTAAGGGAGATGGGCCCCTGGCTCGCTCAGTAGGTAAAGCATGTGACTCTTGATCTCAGGGTTTTGAGTTCCAGGCCCACTTTGGGTGTAAAGATTACTTAAAAATAAAACATTTTTTAAAAAGATTTAGTTACTTATTTATTTGACATAGGGACAGAGAGCACCCATAAGCAGGGGAGCAAGAGAGGGAGAAGCAAGCTCCCTGCAGATCCCAGGGCTTGGGATCATGACCTGAACTGAAGGCAGATAATTAACCGACTGAGCCACCTAGGCGCCCAAAAATAAAATGTTTCAAAAAAAAAAAAAAAAAAAGTCTGGGCACCCAGGTGGCTCAGTGGTTGAGAGTTTGCCTTTGGCTCAGGTAGTGATTTGGGGTCCTGGGATCGAGTTCTGCATCAGGCTTCCTGTGGGGAACCTGCTTCTCCCTCTGCCTACGTCTCTGTCTTTCTGTGTTTCTCTCATAAACAAATAAATAACATCCTAAAAACCAAAAAGTTAGAGGAAGATGGTGAGAGGGTACTAGAAGGCTTTGTAGTGAAAACTTAGAGTCTGGGACTCCTGCAGGAAATAGGGAGTCTTTGAGGAATTTCATGATGGAGAGAGATAAGCAGACACCTGTTTCAGGCAGATGTCTCTGGAGTGATGGGAAAAGAGTGAAGCAAGAGGCCCACTGGGACAGTTAGAGAGAGAGAAGAGAAGCTTGGAGAAGGCAGGGGAAGTGAAGAGGAGGGGGATGATGATAAGGAGCATGGGTGGAGGGGAGGCTGCATCCTGGGGCCAGGTGGCCAAGAGAGGGGGCAGTGGGGTCAATGCTCTTCCTCGTTCTGTTTCAGCCAGCGCCGTACAGCCCACCTCGTTGCCCTTTCCAGGTAGGTGCCTCTGCCCCTTCTGCCCACACCCTGCCCTGCCCCTAGGTACTCAGATGCTCAGACAGATCCTCAGGCAGTAATGACTAACCAGCCCTCCAGAACTCTAGATGCCCTCCCAACGTGTTGCATTAGCCTCTCCATTGGACAGAAAAGGAGAAATAAGGCCCCAAAGGGACTCATCCCGAGGTTCCCGCACTTCCACAGCTTCACAGCAAGGTGGGCGTCCTGTAGGTTAGGCCCAGCAATCCCTCTGGTGCCAGCTCAACCCTCTCCACAGAGCTGAGGCTGGTGGGGGGCCCAAGCCGCTGCCGGGGGCGCCTGGAGGTCTTGCACGGTGGCTCCTGGGGCAGCGTCTGTGACGATGATTGGGATGTGGTGGATGCCAACGTGGTGTGTCGACAGCTGGGCTGCGGCCTGGCGCTGCCCGTGCCTCGGCCCCTTGCCTTTGGCCAAGGCCGGGGCCCCATCCTGCTGGACAATGTGGAGTGTGGCGGGCAGGAAGCTGCGCTGAGCCAGTGCAGAAGCCGAGGCTGGGGTGTTCACAACTGCTTCCACTACGAAGACGTGGCTGTCCTGTGTGATGGTACGCAGAGACCTGTGACCAGGGAGGGCAGGCAGCAGGGCTGTAGGCTGGGTGAATGAAGGGACTTCCACACAGAAGACCAAGCCCGAGTTAGCATTGCATAGTTCTAGGGAAGAGCCTCAGTTCGGTTTTCAGGATCTCAGTGCTCCTTCTACTTCAATGCTGAAGGAAAACCAGCATTGTTTCTACGTAGGGCCTTGATTGTTCCAGTAGAGCCCTCTTCCCATGTACAATCAAACAATTAGGGCCAACATGGGCAGTGAGGTCCATTTGGTGACGCACTGCAGCAGAAATCTCTGTGAGGTATTGACCTTGACAATAATGGTTCTAGTCTTTCAAGAAAATCACCTGGTTGCCTCATTAAAACACAGACTGTGAAAAAAAAAAAAAAAAAAAAAAAAAAAAAAAAAAAAACACAGACTGTGGCCCCATCCCAGAATTTCTGATTCTACAGTCTGGGGTGGGGCCTGGGAATTTGCATTTCTAATCAGTTCTCAAGTAATGAGATATTGCTCTAAGAACTAAAAGAACTCATCTGAAGCTACCGCTTTCTGGACTCAGGGGCCCCTTCTCCCCTCAGGGTTCTTGGCTTTGACCCTTTGTGTAGCCAGAGGCCCTATGACAGGTACCTTAGGGGGTCCATGCCCTGCTGCTCACACACCCATGGGTGTGAAGATGAAGAACAGAAAGATCCATGTATCCTCCTCCCTTCCACCCTGCTTCCTTTTTTTTTTTTTTCCACCCTGCTTCCTTCCCAGAATTCTTGCCCACGCAGCTCCCAACAAGGAAAGTGATCATCAGTAGGGCGCCCCCTACAACTCCTCAGAACGGGAAAGGTAAGTAAGGGCAAGGTGGGGGACCACCTGGGTCTTAAGAGAAGGACCCCAAAGGGAGTCTTCCATATCTACCCTTAACAGTAGGAAGAGAGGGATGACCAACGGGTGAGCTGGGTCCTTCTCCCTCCCCATCCCACCCCTTGCAGCCCCTCAGGAAGCTCACAGTCTGGGTAGGGAAAGAGGAGTCCATTCCCATGGGATGATTAAAAATAGCATAAGTTTTATCGAAAGGTGAGGCCCCAAGCTTAATTCAATGGGAAAGTCAGATATGTACAGAAATGCGGATAATGATGTAGAATGAGAACATGAAAATACCCTAAAGGATGAACAGATAAACAGGCAAGGAAGCCCAGGGAAGGAAGAAGGTCTCATGTATCAGAAATCAGGGAGAGTAGTAAATGAGGAAGCCATGTCCTATATGGTTAGGATTGCTTAGGGAGAGCATGGACCAGTGCGAGGAAGGTCAGTTTTAGGCAGTCAAAGCCAGCCTATCCCAATCCCACAAAGCTCCCCCAATCTGGGCCTTTGAGGAGGCAGTGCCCTGGGTTATCTGTGTGTGAACAGCTTCTCCTTGGTTTTAGGTCCTGGGCACCAGGCCCTGTGGGTAGTGCAGGGCCTGAGGCATTGGGGAAGCCTCGGGTCAGGTGCACCATGGGAGGGGGAGGCAGAGCCCCGAGGGAGATGCTCCCTGCTCCCACCCCACCCCCCAGGTGAGGGCAGCGTGCGCCTGGTGGGGGGCGCAGGCCCATGTCAGGGCAGAGTGGAGATCTTACATGGCGGCCTGTGGGGCACCGTGTGCGACGATGACTGGGGGCTGCCAGACGCTGCTGTGGTCTGCCGTCAGCTGGGCTGTGGGGCCGCCCTGGCTGCCACTACCAACGCCTTCTTCGGCTACGGCACGGGGCACATCCTGCTGGACAACGTGCACTGCGAGGGCAGCGAGCCCCGCCTGGCAGCCTGCCTCAGCCTGGGCTGGGGTGTGCACAACTGTGGCCACCACGAGGACGCCGGCGCACTCTGTGCAGGTGCGGGCTGGGGGCAGGGGTGAGGGACACCTGCAGTGGGTCAGGGCTTCGTGGCTATTCCAGTGCTCCCCAGTGCTTTCCAGGAAGGCCTCAAAATTACTTTTAATGGCTCAATACTGCACTAAAAGTACCTCTGAAAGTCCCAGTAGTCTTTGTGGTAGGTTTCACAGTATTGTGCCACCAATACTCCAGAATTATCTAGCAGTACCCCAAGAATGCTCCTCGAATTTTCTAGCAATTTCTATGTACTCTTCATGGAATACTTCAGAGTAAACTAATAGTACTCTAGACTTGCCCCAGAGATACTCTTGAATTGTCTCACTGTAACCCAGGGGTGTCCCCAGACTTAAATAGCATAGCCCTCTGTAATTCTGATGCTCTCATACTTGTATTTTCACCCACCCGATCCCTCTCCCATTTTGAGAGTTTTCCTGAAAAATTGGAATGATAGGACCAGTAGTGGCTCTTCACAGACGGACTTCAGTCTACAAGATATAAATTGTTTGCCCATACCTCAGCAAACCAGGGCCATCCTTCCTGGTTTACAGATGGGAAAGCCCCAGCGCATTCGGCAGAGCCTTACCCAAGGTCACGTAGTGAGTTCTGACAAAGCCACAGCTAACCTTGCTGCACAGTCTCCAGTATGATCCTTGCTTTCTAGTCCTATTTTATCTGTAAGATGGGAATGAGTCTTGTTCTGTAAGTCCCTCAGAACCGTGCATGGCCCTCCCTGGTGGGTCCACATTGCGTTTCTGGAAAACACTGGAGAGAAATGAAAGCGCATCCATCAAAGTTCATAAACTGTGAAGTGTACAGTAAATTACAAACACTGTCAAGTAGGGCAGACCTCCTTGGACCCTAGCTGAGGTTGTGCCCCTGACTCTGGAAGTAAAATCTGTTGTCTTCTCCAGGGAGACCCTCCCATCCTCCCCTGACAGCCCAAGGCTGACCAGGAACCAGAACCTTGGCCTCTGACCCTGCTCCCCTCTCTCTTACTCTAGAGCTGGGCCCTCCAACTTTCACAGCATTACCATCCCTGGCCACAAGAGAGGACTGGGCCTGGCACACTGATCTAGAGGGTAAGGAGACCAGCCTCCCCCACTGAAAGGCTGGGGCAAGGTACGCAGGGATGGGAATTAGGCTGTTCTGGACCTCCTGGAAGGGGGCCCTGGCTAGGCGACCAGGACTTTTGGCCAGATGGTAAAGAGATGGGTGAGAGAAGGATGAGCAGTTGAAGCAAGGATGAAATCCGGAGCTCTGGAAAATTCAGCAAGGTGGGAGGAGATAGTAAAGGATCTCTTCAAAGCTCTGAGGTAAAATTTGGGCAGGTGCTGAGGTTGGCAATTGAGAGACCTTGAGAGGTTGAGCTAAAGGCTGAATGAAGGCTACGAGCACATTTGGAATTCGGTCTGGAACTATCATTGGGATTGAAATTAGGATAATGCCTGGAATTAGGACTGGGTTCGTTCCAATCAAGTTTCCTGAGGACCACACGGGACAACACGATGACACTTAGGAGTGAGGCTGAGGGGTGCAGGTGTGGTGCAGCTGAGGTATCCCATAGGCGTCGCTGTGCCTGGCTGCAGGCCAGAAGGCCCCCTTGCCCCTACGAATGTTCTCGGTGCCCTGTCTCTGCAGCTACCGGAGTTGGCGCCCTGCCTTCCAGGGAGATGGCACTGTTCACCACAGCTACCTGGGCCTCGGGGAAGAAAAGTAAGTGGCAAAGCCAGGATTCTGTGGGAGGTGGGAGAGGGTGGGGCTGGGGCTCTGTCCCCGATCCTGCGGCCCCAGCCCAGCTCCTATGGCCGCGGGCCTGTGCGCCCCGCAGGCGGGCGGCTGCGGTTGGTGGGCGGCCCGGGCCCCTGCCGTGGCCGCGTGGAGGTGATGTACGCCGGGGGCTGGGGCACCGTGTGCGACGACGACTGGGACTTCGCGGATGCGCGCGTGGCCTGCCGCGAGGCGGGCTGCGGGCCTGCGTTGGGCGCCACCGGCCTCGGCCACTTCGGCTACGGGCGCGGCCCCGTGCTGCTGGACAACGTGGGTTGCGCCGGAACGGAGGCCCGCCTGAGCGACTGCTTCCACCTGGGCTGGGGTCAGCACAACTGCGGCCACCATGAGGATGCCGGAGCGCTCTGCTCAGGTGAGGAAGCGGCGGGACACAGCAGAGGCTCGCAGCACCGCACCGCACGGCCTCCCCGGGACGGGCGGGGCCGCGCGCAGGCGCGTACCGCGGCGCACGCGGGGTAAGGCGGGCTCTGAGAGACCGGCGGTCCCGCGCGCGAGGGCTCCCTGCGGCACTGCTGCGGGAGCGGGCCCGGGACGACGCGCACCCCGCGGAGAGGGGCGGAGCCCGAGCGTCCACGTGCTCTGCGGCTGCGCGGCGCGGGCGGTGCCGGGAAGGGAGCGTTCTCTGCTGAGCGAGCAGGGAGGGGCGGAGCAGCCGGGGGGTGGGGGAGCCGAGGCGGGGGACGGCTCCGGGAGGGCGAGCGCTTTGCGGCGGGGGGGGCAGGCGGGAGGTGAGAGGCGGAAAGCCGGAGGCGAGGTCTGGAAATCTGTGCGGAGGGAGGGGCCTGGGCGCTTTGGCTCTGCTGAGTCAAGGACCCACAAGGCGGCTCTAGTAAGCAGTTAGTTGATCAGCTTTCGGGGAGCAAGCGTTTGACCTTCGGGAGGAATCGATGGAAAAGGATATTTGCTGAGTCTGGACCTATTTTAAAATGCTTCTGTTCATTGACTGGTTTGGGAGTTGACAGCTTCACCCTTCTTTGGTGTCCTGGGTCTAGTAGCTTTGGCCGCAAAGGGGTAGCTATAAAGGGTTCTGCGTTGGGTCCCGGGGTGAAAGAAACACGACTCCCATTTCTTTCTTTTCTTTTAAATATTTTTATTTATTCATGAGAGAGAGAGAAGCAGAGACACCAGGCAGAGGGAGAAGCAGGCTCCATGCAGGGAGCCCGATGTGGGACTCGATCCTGAGTCTCCAAGATCACGCTCTGGGCCGAAGGCAGGCACTAAACCACTGAGCCACCCAGGGATCCCTCTTTCTTTCTTTCTTTCTTTTTTTTTTTTAAGATTTTATTTGAGAGAGAGCATGTTCCTGCGCGTGCAGGAGCAGGGGGAGGGGCAGAGGGAGAGGGAGCAGCAGACTCCCTGCTGAGCGCGGAGCCCCACAGGTGCCCCCACAGCCCCCATTTCTGATCCAGGTGGCAGAGAGCAGTTCTCCTTCAGGGTCCTGTGAAGTTCTCTTTGTCCCTAAATCACGGGGTAGGAGGTAACCTGGCCTTAAGGAACATGTACCCTAATGTGATGGCCACCTCTTTTTCTTTGTCCTCTCCGAGCCAGGTCCAGAGGAGCTAGGGCTGCAAGGCCAGCAGGACGGTTCTGAGACCACCCGGATGCCCACTCCTCGGCCCAGGGACGGTAGGTGCCCACAGCCCCAAAGATGGAGGTAGAGGCATTAGGAGAAACATGGCCAGAATTGGGGGAGATCATAGCCAGAGACTGCACAGCTGAACAGATTTGTACCAGGTTTAAGAACCTTTGTTTTGTGCTAGTCTCTGTTTTCATGAATAGGGGTATGATGTCCAGAAAGAGGTACGGGGTGGGGGTGGGGGGTGTTGCTAAGGGAGCAATCTTAGAGATTTCTAGAGATGGGACCAAAATAAAGGGATGTGGCTGCTTCTCAAAGACAGAAATGGAAGAATTCACTTTTAAACCTGTGGGTGAGAGGAGATGATGACCTTCAGGGGACACATTCACAGTCTCCAGAGAGCAGCACTGGGGTTATGAACAGAGGACCAAGAGCAGACATGAGACTCTTGGGTTGTGTACAACACCCCACAAAGGCTTGTACACGTTCTTCCAGTCCAGAGAGTGAGCCTGGACTGCTGCCCATCCTTTTTTAATCTGATTTGTCCGCCCTCATCCATCAGCCCTGAGGGAAATGCTGTATCTCAGACCACCAGCCTTTGTCTTTTCTGTCTACCCGTTCAGTGGCCTGGCATGAGAGTAGCCTGGCATAGGCCAGCCCTTGCAAGCCCTGATCCTCGTCTCTCTACAGGGCACCTGCGTCTGGCCAACGGAGCCCACCAATGTGAGGGGCGTGTAGAACTCTTCCTAGGGCAACGGTGGGGCACCGTTTGTGATGACGCTTGGGACCTGCGGGCAGCCACTGTCCTGTGCCGCCAGCTGGGCTGTGGCCAGGCCCTGGCAGCCCCTGGCGAGGCCCACTTTGGCCCAGGCCAAGGCCCTATCCTCCTGGACAATGTTAAGTGCCGTGGGGATGAGAGTGCTCTTCTGCTCTGTTCTCACATACGCTGGGATGCCCACAACTGTGACCACAGCGAGGATGCTAGTGTCCTGTGCCAGCCATTGTGACCCCGCCAGTTCTGCAGACCATCTCTTCTGGGAGCCTACTATGGCTTGTCCCTCTTCCTCCAGGAAGCCCTCCTCCTGTGACAATTTCAGTTCACCCTACCCTTCCCTCCTCTTGCCTGGGAGAGAGCCTGCTCAGACAGTGTGGTCCTGTGTGGGGGAGCCTGGCTCTACCCATCAACTTGGGTGACCTCACCTGTCATCAACGACCGTGGGCCTAGTTCATTGAGAGCTCCCATTTTCTGCTCAGACAAAACATAAAATGGGAAGGGAATGACTCTTAACTCTCTTCTTTTGGTGGGGTTCCTGTTAAAGCAACTTGACCCTGCCTTCCTGGACCCTGGTCCAGGAGGCTCAGGGACTCTCTGTAAATGGGGTTTCTCCCTTTCTCCCACCCATACTGGGATCCGCAAGAAGAGGGAAGGCAGGAGAGGCCCACAGCTCTTACCTTAGACTGACTGCCTGGGGCTGCAGAAGAACCAGGGTCATTGCCCTGGCCTTCTCCGTGAGGGCCCACACTCAGATGGTGCTTGGCTGGACAAGGGGAATGGAGGGGCCAAAACAGGGATCCTGGCCCCTCCCTGCAGCTGGAACCAACATCTCTGATTTATGCTGCCCCCACCACAGAGCCTCCACTTTGCAGTAGCAAAGAACCCTGGGGGCCTATAGCCACCTGTTCATAGGTGCCAAGTCAATAAAGCATTGTCCTCCCGGTCTTTTAACTTGTGGACACAAGCGCATCATTTGTAGCAGCAGGAAAGACTGGTTAGGATTCTGGAGGAAACCAGCTGGGGATGGAGTGGTTCAAGAGCATCATTAGAGAGCTCTCAGCAGGCCTACACATCTTGGAAATGTTGACTCACTATATGAGGCCTGGAAGGCCCCAGAGGATCCCCTAGCCCATCCCTACTTTCCTTTTGCATATAGAGAAATTTAGGTCCTACAGAAGGGAAGGGTCTGCTCCAAGACACATTTCAAGGTGGCAGAGTCACTAGAAGAGCAAAATTCGAGAAGAGGTAGGGAGATGAGAGCAACGCAGCACTGGGGTGTCCCCAGGGTCTGCTCTTGGGACACCTCACCTGGAGCTCCAGGGGCAGAGAGAAATGGAGATTTTGCCAGAGCTTCTCTCAGCCCTAGGGTGGGTGACTTGCCAGTAGCAACTGTCCTGGTCAAGCCTCTGTCCTCCATATCTGGCCTGCAGGCTCTCTGGTTTTCTATGGCTCCTGTACCAAATTACCACAAACTGAATGGCTTAAAACAACACAAATTTATTATCCTACAGGGTTTTTTTTTTTTTTTTTTAAGATTTCTTTATTTATTTATGATAGACACAGAGAGAGAGGCAGAGACACAGGAGGAGTGAGAAGCAGGCTTCATGCCGGGAGCCCGATGCGGGACTCGATCCCGGGACCCGATCCCGGGACCCCAGGATTGTGCCCTGGGCCAAAGGCAGGCGCCAAACCGCTGAGCCACCCAGGGATCCCCCTACAGGTTTTTTAAAAAAGATTTTATTTGTTTGAGAGAGGGAGTAGAGGGGGAAGGACCCTGAGATTGTGACTCGCGCCAAAACCAAGAATCAGATGCCCAAATGACTGTGCTACCCAGGCAGTTTTTGAGGTCGATAGTTTGAAGTGGGTCTCCCTGGGCTAAGCTCAAGGTATTGGCAGGGTGATGTTCTTTCAGGAGAGTCTAAGGGAGAATCCATTTCCTTACCTTTCCAGGCTGTCCGCATCCTATGCCCACTCATGACCTCCTTGCAGCCAGCAAGTGCATCACTCAGACCGATGCTTCCATTACCTCATCTCCTTTCCTGAGGCTCCTGCCTCCCTCTTCCATTCTCTGAAGCCCCTTGTGATTATATGAGGCCCTGGATAATCCGGGATACTCCCCCATTTCAAGGTCCTTAACTTAATCACATCTGCAAAATCTCTTTAGCCGTGTAAAGTAACATGTTCAGGTGCTCCAGGGATTAGGACATGGACATCTTGGGGTGGGGAATGGGGGGGGAGGAGCATTATTCTGCCTCCCACAGGCTCCAGCTTGGGTCCTGGCTCCCAGCCAAGGAGTGAGGCAGACACTTCAGCTCCACAGTCCATCAGCACTTGGCAGTAATGGCTTTGTCTCCATTTGTCAGAGAGCTCAGAGATCCACTGTGTCATTGGAAGGATAACGACCTGAGCAATGAAAGGAACAAAAATGCTTCAGGGCAGAGGGATGGGGACACACCAGCCACCCTTTAGCCTCCAGATCTGAGTGCAGCACATTCAGATTCTGTTTGACCACTCCAGCCACGCCCACATACCTCTCCCTCGGCCTGAGAAGTAGCACAGCGTCCCATCCCGGGACTCCTCTTCCTGGTCTTTTTTTTTTTTTAAGATTTTATTTATTTATTCATGAGAGATACTAGAGAGAGAGAGGCTGAGACATAAGTTCTACACTTACCTGGGGCTTGAACTCACAACCCTGAGTTCAAGAGTCACAAGTCTACCAACATGTCCAGTGCTCCCCTTCCTGATACATGACAGGTTTGCACTTCCCTGCCCTCCTGAAGTGAGGCATGGCCTTATGACATGCTTTGGCCAATGAAACGTTAGTGAAATGCCCCCTCAGATAGGAGTCCCCAAGGACCTACGCAGTTTGCCAAATTCCTTCCTTCAAGGTGACCAGTGATGTTCCAGGTGACAGAGGTTCCATCAACCTGTATTCTTGAATGAGGGCCACCTCTATTGACTCACTGTGGACTAAGAGTGAGTGAAAAATAAATCTTTGTTGTTGTAAACTACCGAGATTGGGGGTGGTTTATCAGAGCACCCTAACCTAGACCATCCTGTCTGACATACTCAGGCTTCTAAATTTATCTGTCTTGGGTTTATGTGAAGCCTGTTTTCCAGCCAGTTATCAAGGCAAGTACTGTTAACTGTTGTTATGACTCTGTTGTGCTGTACATTTTGGTATTCTGTGGGCCAGGGCCTGCTGGGAGCACACAGATAAATAAGACAGGGCTCTTACCCTTGAGAAACTCACATAATAATCATTTGCTGACTTGAGTGCCCTGAGCTCTCCTGAAATTCAGCCTGTCCCACTCAGAACTTTATCACCTATACCTAAACCTGGGTTTCCCTGTTTGGTAGGTAGTACTCCAACCACTGGCTTAAGCTAGGAATCTGGGTGTTATCCCCAGCAATCTCCACCACCAAAATTAGTCACTAAATATTACTGATTCTATCTCCCAAACCTTGCTAGAATCTGTTCACTTCTCTCCACCCCACATTTCACACCATGGCTTCTTCACTGTCTCCCTGTCTCCAGCCTGTTCTGAACGCCGCAAGAACAGTGAGCTGGGGACACCTGGGTGGCTCAGCGGTTGAGCATCTGCCTTCAGTTCAGGGCATGATCCCTGGTCGAGGGATTGGTCCAGGGATCGAATCCTGTATCCTGCTCCCTGTGAGGAGCCTGTTTCTCCCTCTATGTCTCTCCCTCTTTCTGTGTCTCTCATGAATACAGAAATAAGTTCTTAAAAAAAAAAAGAAAGAAAGAAAGAAAGAAAGAAAGAAAGAAAGAAAGAAAGAAAGAAAGAAAGAAAAAGGTGAGCAGTTTCTTCCAAACCCCATGCTGCCACGCCCCTGCTCAAACCCCTCCCATGGCTCCTCAGTGCTCTTCCTCAACCTCTTAGCTCAACTTGCAAGGTCCTGTCCAGCCTGGCTCTGCCTGTGTTTCTAGCATCATCTCTTGCCACTTGCTGCCAGGATCTCACCAGGCTGAACTACTTTCAATTCCTCTAATGTCTGGGCTCCCTTCCCACCAGGCCTCTGCACATGCTGTTCTCTCTGCTTGGGAGACACATCACCCTCTCCCCTCCTTCCCCTGAGTCAACTCTTATTTAGGCTCATGTCTTAGCTTTCCTTTTCTCCAGAAGGCCCTCTCTGATACCTCTTCCTCCTGGTCTGCACTAGGAGCAGCCAGCATAGTACCCTGTACTCCCCAGGAACAGCTCTCACCCCTGCTGAGACTGCTGACTTGGCTGTCTCCTACCAGCTCAGGGAACCTTTGAGCCCTGCGGCTGGAGCTGTCATGCCCAACTTTGTGCATAGGACCCCTCATACAGCAGTTGCTCAAATGATATTAGTCAGGTGAGTGAAGGACATGAGCAAATATTTCTGGAGCACCTGTGTGCTAGGCCAAGCACAGTGCTGGGCTCTGGGGCTCCAGAGCAAGAAGAGACCGGGAGCAGTTTCCTGTTTGCAAGGCACAGAGATTAAGTTCTACAGGAGAAGAGACCCATGATAAACCACTGTGCCTATCAATAGAGAATTTGAACTAGTGATTAGTGCTCAAAAGAACATAAAGTAGGTGTCATGGTAGGCACTGGGTGGTCAGAGAAGGTGCCTGAGGAGGTTGAGGCTTGAGTTGGGCCTTAGTAATGAGAGGGAGGTGGCCATGAACCTTTTGGCCACAGAAAGATTTGGGGAGGAACATTCTAAGTCCTTCAGTAGGGATTTAGCCTGGACTGCAGAAGGGCCAGAGGGAAGTGTGCTATGATTGGAGCAAAGGGGAATATGCTGAGATGGGTCAGAAAAGGTGTTACCACCTGGGCCAGATCACTCAGGACTTTCTAGGCTAGAGGGAGAAGTTGTATTCTAATGGCGGGCAGAACCCGCTGGAAAGTGAATGATACAGGTGCCCCAGATGTCAGCCTCTTAAGTATGTTCCACTTCTTTCAACTTGCTGAGTGTGCCTTGCCTCTTAAAATTTACTTAAAAGGACCCAGCCACCAGAGTGCCTGGGTGGCTCCCTTAGCTGAGTGTCCGACTCTTGGTTTTAGCTCAGGTTATGATCTCAGAGTCTTGAGATCAAGCTCAGGCTCTGAGCTGGGTGTGGAGCCTGGCACCTGCTTGGGATTCTCTCTCTCCCTCTCCCTCTTCCCCTCCCTATAGCCTCGTGCTGGCACTAAAAAAAAGTGGGGGGGCGGGGTCCAGCCAGTTATCTCCCATTATAGTAGGATACCCAACATCCCTACCAAAACCTGCAGGAAATCTTCAAGTGCTTTCTGCTAAGCACTCCTGACTTTTGCTGATTTCTTTCCTTTTTTTTTTTTTTTAAAAAAAATATTTATATATTTATTCATGAAAGACACACAGAGAGAGGCAGAGACATAGGCAGAGAGAGAAGCAGGCTCCCCACAGGATGTGGGACTCAATCCTGAATCTTGGGATCAAGCTCTGAGCTGAAGGCAGACACTCAACTGCAGAGCCACCCAGGGGTCCCATTTCTTTCCTTTAAGAAAAACAAAATTTATTGGGCACCTAGGTGGCTCAGTGGTTGAGCATCTGCCTTTGGCTCAGGGTGTGATCCAAGCTCCTGAGATAGAGTCCCACATCAGGCTCCCCACGGGGAACCTGCTTCTTCCTCTGCCTATGTCTCTGTCCCTCTCTCTCTGTCTCTCATGAATAAATAAATAAAATATTTTTTAAAATTATTCATTTAAGAGAGAGAGTATGTGTGATCATGAATGGGGGGAGCAACAGGGAGAAAGAGAATCTTAAGCAGACTCCAGGCTGAGTTCCGAGCCCTACATGGGGTTCAATCCAACAACTGCAAGATCATGACCTCAGCCGAAACCAAGACTCGGACCACAACAGACTAAGCCACCCAGGCACCTGACTTTTGCTGATTTTTGAATCTTCCATCTGCTTTTGCCTCCCCTGTAACTCTTCTTTCTCCTGTTCACTAAGCCCTTCATTCCCGGTTTCACCAATTCTGGGCTATGCCTGTAACCACACTTGGCTGACGATTTGGAGCAAGAGTGCAACAAACAGCTGAAAATTGAAAATTAGATATTTTGTTTTTACAAAGCCCTTATATATTCATGCACACCACTGCCACCACTGCCACCACCACCCATCCACCGCCCTACACACACATTCACATTTCCACATAATTTTCACTCATTTTTCTCTACTCTAGCCTTAACAGTCTATGTCAGTTTCTGGGATCCTCCCTTTCTCCTATTACCTCTTTCCTTTTCCCTGTTTTGCAAACCCTCTGACTGCCACATTTTGCTCATTGCTTTTTTTTTTTTCTTTTTTAAATAACAGTTTAAGATAAAATCCACATATAAAGTTCACCTTTTTAAAGTATACAGTTCGGTGTTTTTTTTTTTTTTTTTTTTTTTAGTATACTTGCAGGGTTATACAACCATTGCCACTACCTAATTCCAGAACATTTCATCCCTCTTTCCCTCCCAAAAGAACCCTTACACCCATTAGCACTCCTCGTTCCCCTTCCCCCCAGCTTCTGGCTACTTTCTGTCTCAGTGGATTTGCCTATTCTGAATATTTCATAGGCACAGAATCATGCAATATGTGGCCTTTTGTGTCTGGCTTCTGTCACTTGGAATAATGTTTTCAAGATTCATCTGCATTATAGCATATATCGGGACATTATTCCTTTTTTTGATGAAATAATATTCCTTTGTATGGATGCAACCAATTGTGTGTATCCATTCATCTGTTGATGGACACTTAGGCTGCTTGTACCTTCTAGCAATTATGACCAATGCTGCTATGAACATTGGTTACAAGTGTCTGGATTTGTTTTCAATTCTCTTGGGTATATACCTAGGAAGGGAATTCCTGAGTCATGTGGTAATTCCACCTTTGATATTTTGAGGAATATCACCACCAAACTGTTCCACAATGACTCGCCATCTTCTGTTCCCACCTCCAATGCATCTGGGTTCCAACTCTCCACATCCTTGCTAACTCTTGTAGTTCGCTCCCTACTTAAAAAAAAAAAAAAAAAATTCTAAAACACAAAACTCTAGCCATCCCAGTGGCTGTGAAGTGGTATCTCCTGGTTTTGATTTGCATCTTTTTTTCCTCCAAATTTTTATTTAAATTCTAATTTTTTTTTTAGAGATTGTATTAATTTATTCACGAGACACACAGAGACATAGGCAGTGGGAGAAGCAGGCTCCATGCAGGAAGCCTGATGTGGGACTCGACTCCGGAACTCCAGGATCAACCCTGAGCCAAAGGCAGTCGCCCAACCGATGAGCCACCCAAGTGTCCCTTAAATTCTAATTAGTTAACAAACAGTGCAATTGGTTTCAGTAAAGTTCAATGGTTCATTATTTACATACAGCATTCAGTGCTCACAAGAGCCCTTCTTAATACCCATCCCCCAGCCAGCCCATCCCCCACTTGATTTGCATCTTTTTAATGACTAATTATGTTGAGTATCTTTCCTTGTTCTTATAGGCTCTTTATTGATCTTCTTTGGAGAAATGTATATTCAAGACCTTTGTTCATGTTTCAGTTGCATTCTTGCTCATTTCATATGCATAACTGTCTAGCTAGCCTGTCTACTGCCTAGCATTCAGGACTAGCTTTCCAAAATTGCCCTTTTTGTTTTGCTAATCAAAGCTGGCTCTTCTATTTTTTTTTAAACTTTTTTTTTAAGACTTTATTTATTCATGAGAGGCAGAGAGAGAGAGAGGCAGAGACACAGGCAGAGGGAGAAGCAGGCTCCATGCAGGGAGCCTGATGTGGGACTCGATCCTGGGTCTCCAGGATCACGCCCTAGGCCAAAGGCGGGCACTAAACCGCTGGGCCACCGGGGCTGCCCCTAAAGCTGGCTCTTCTTCTTTTTTTTGTTTTTTTTTAAAGCTAGCTCTTCTAATTGGAATTTTGCTGCCTCCTGTGAACCTATGTCATTTTGCCTCATTTCATCATCACAACCAGAGAACAAGGTAAATTCTTTATCTGATTTTACACGGAGTATTTGGGGATTGGCCAAGGTCACATACCTAGTTAATCAGGGGTAGGGATTTGCACCCAGAGCAAACTCCCGAAAGCCCCACACTGTTCCTACAGACTAGCTAATCCTATCTTATCTCACGACCGCCCAGTATCCTTATCTTTCCTGCAGAGAAGGTAAGCTATGGACAGATAAGGGCCTGGAGTTTCTCCGGGTCACACAGATCCAGCAAGCAGATCTAGGGACTCCCACCTCCGCTCACAAATCGTCCCCCAACCCCACCCGCTCAGTGTGTGGACCCGGAGGGAGCGGCGAGGCTCGGCCCTTCCGGCCCAGTCGGGTCGCACCTTCCTGCTGAGTCACGGCCACCGCGCGGGGCGGGGAGCAGCGGGCTGGGGAGAAGAGGCGAATAGGAGCCCGCCCCGCGTGGGAACCGAAGCCCCGCCCCTGGCCTCGCCATAGCCTCCCGATTGGAGAGCCTGCGATTGGGACAGCCAATCACAGCAAGAGGCAGGGTGCCGGTGGGTCGCAGCCTAAGGCGAGGGAACGCCCCCACCTCCCCAGGAATTGGCCCCTCCCGGGCACGCGCCTCGCGGCTTTCGGGAGTGTCCCGGGCCTGGCCACTTGAAGGGGTGGGGCTGGCCGGAACCTGGGCGGGGAGCCTTGGTGCAGCCTACACCAGCACCGAAAGGAAGGATCGGGAACGGCCTCCAAGAACTTGGGGTGAAGGCGACCATTTCTAGTCCGTGCGGCAATTCTTAGCTTAAAAGAGTGGCGCACCAATCGGGCCTGGCTGGGGTCTCTACTCTTGTTTTCAGACGGGAGAATTAATTAACCCACAGAGGCCTGTTAAAATTGTAAAGCCAGTTTTGTTTTTTTTGTGGGGTTTTTTTTGTGTGTGTGTGTGTGTGTGTGAACAAATTCAAGAAGGGCAGTCTTGACCACACCCAGACACGCACAACTAGCCTAACAACCAGCCGCTCTCATCCTCTCATCGAGGAGCCCCAGCAAAGGCATGCGGTTGCAGGGTCACATGAGGATGTGATCCTTGTGGTCTCTGGAGTTGGCACTCAGGGCTTTCGAGATGTAGGCAAGCCTAGGAAGGTGGTCTCTGACTCTTAGTGGTTTCTCAAATTGATAGTCAAAGCCTTATGCTCTCTGAACCTAGCTGCCCTTCTCTCTACCTGGCCTCTGCTCCTGATATGACTTGGTCTGTTTGAATTTACTCTCAAAGACTCCTTGCAATCTTTTTTCCTTTCCCGCCCACTCTGCTGCTCATCAAATATTCTGAGCCCCTTCCTTGCTCCAGGCAGGGATGAAAAGGGCCATTGTGGGACTACCAGGTCCATGCTCTTCTAGGGTTTACAGTCCAGGCAGGAGACACCACAAAGGTTACATCAAGACCTGATGAGTATTGCAATGGAAAAGAACAGTGTTAAGTCAGGGGCAGGTTGCAGGGGCCCCTAATTTATACTGAGGTGAGAGTCCAAGGAAAACTTTGAGAAGAAAGTAACTTTTAAGGAGAGGAAGAGGAACCTGACCTTATTGAAATGGGAGGAAAGTCAAGATGGTTAAAACAGAGGTTCAGCCCAGATGGTGGGCTTAGAAAGGAGGAGAGCCTTGTAGGTCATTAAAGATTATGGAGATTATCCTGAGGGTACTGAGAGGCTAACTAGCCAGTTATGAGCAGAGGAGAGACATAAGATCCAAATTTTATAGAGATCACTGTGGGCATCCTGTGGAGAAGAGAGCTAGTAAGATAATAAGATAAAGAAGCAGGGAGGGGCGCCTGGGTGACTCAGTTTAAGTGTCTGCCTTCCTCTTGGGTCATGATCCGGTGGTTCTGGGTTGGAGCCCTACATGGGGCGGAGCAGGACAAAGGTGGGGTGTCCCTGCTCAGTGGGGAGCCTACTTCTCCCTCTCCTGCTCCCCCTGCTTGTGCTCTCTGCCAAATAAATAAAATCTTAAAAATAAGTAAATAGAAAAGGGGGCTCTAATGCTTCCTGGGACCCATTCATTCATTCATTCATGCATTCTCTTGTTCAGAAAATATTCTGAACCACTCTGGGCCAGAAAGGATGCCCAGTCTTCCAGGGAAAGGGCCTGCTGTCTGACCCAATTGGGGTAGAAGGCGAGGGGTGATGTCTACAGAGGGGTTGGTGCAGACCTCTCTGTGACCCTACAAGAGCACAGTATTTAGACATTGGTGTGGGGCTTCCTATGCATTGCAACCCTCACCAGGCCTTGCCTCAACTCTGCTGCCAGCTGGGAATTATTATTCCTATTTAGCAGATGGAGAAACTTATGCTCAGAAAAGGGACTGCCCTGACCAAGGTCACTCACCTTTAGCTAGAGGCAGACTTGGAAACTGGGTATCCAGGTTCCCATGGATTCTCTTCCCACTGCAGTCTGGTGCCCACATTTGGGGTGTTTCAGGCTCAGAGACTCCCTTCACACTGTCAGGCAGGAGAAGCTGCAGACAGAAGGGCGCCTGCTCCCTGCCTCTCTGAACCCAGCCCTAGCCCGAAGATTGCTATATTATTAGCAACGGCCCACAGCGGCAGGGAGCTATAGAGCCTCCAGCTTGCCAGGGGACTTCACGTGCAATATCTCATTTGATCCATCTGGCCCTACGGGGAAGCAAAGATTATTATCCCCACTTTACAAGTGAAAAGATTGACGTTAAAAAAAAAAAAAAGATTGAGATTTAAAGGCAGTAATTATTATGCAGCATTGAACTCCACTGAAGTTCAAAGACTTGCAAATATGTATCCTTTGAACTCTGACCCCTTGCTACTGTGCTGGGCTCCATAGGAAGCAAAGATGAATGGGATAGGGGTTCTGCCCCCAGAGAGGAAACCATCTATGTGGATATAAAGCATATACATTCCTAGACCAAGTATAAGACCCCAGTATGTGGGTCTTTGGAGAAATGTTTTGGGCTCAGGGAAGGAAAAAGTCTCCAATCCTAGAAGTTCTGGCAAGCCTTTTGGAAGAAGGAATATTTAAGTTGGAGTTGGATAGGTGGGGAGATGGAGAAGGGTCCCCTCTATGTCCTCTTCCTTCATCCTGGGCTCATCACACCTACCAGATCTCATACACTAAAGAGACATTCAGGGACACCTGGGTGGCTCAGTGGTTGGGCGTCTGCCTTTGGCTCAGGGCCTGATCCCCAGGTCCTGGGATCGAGTCCCACATGGGGATCCCTGAGGGGAACCTGCTTCTCCCTGTCTGTGTCTCTGCCTCTCTCTGTCTCATGAATAAGTGAATAAAATCTTAAAAAAAAAAAAAAAAAGAGAGAGAGACATTCAACATTTGAGTGAATGAAGAGGCAAATGCATGGCAGAGAGGCTGGATGAGGCTAGTTTACAGGTTGGCCTCAGTGATCAGGAGTGTCTTTTCCAGCCCTGCTGCTGAGGGCTACTGTCTGGAGCACATCTATTGGATGGTTAGGACAGAACATGTTGCAGCAGGGCTTGGCACCCAGCATCAGTGCAAGGGTTTGGAGGAAAGGGGAGCTGGATAGGAGCCCTCACTTGGCAGGATCTTTATCAATTGTGCAACTCTGGACCTGGGGTCACAACCACCCTCAGCCCAAACTACTTGGCCAGATTTTTGGAACTATCCCCAAAATGTGCCAGGAACAGAAGGCACCTGTTACCTCCAAGTTCTTGTTGGACCTGAAGGATACCGGTGATGCCCCAGGGTACCCAGGTCCCCTGTCTCAATAGAGGAGGTGGAAAAATGTCAGAATCACTGAGGACTGGGGTTCTGGTTCTCGGTTTAGAAATGGGAGTGAAGACTTCAGAGGACCCAGTGACCAGGAAGCTAGGGAGAGGCAGGGGTAGGGGCGGAGTGGGGAGTGGGGTCCCTGTCTCCAAAGCAGCACCCTTCCCCACCTCCTGCTGTCCCTGAGGAAGCCCTGAAGCTGCTCTTCAGTCAGCCTGTGGGGAAACAGGGTCAGCTGGCTAGGCCCTCTGATGCATGCTGTGCTGATGGAAGAGACAGCCCAGCTGCCTGTCTGCCCGGCCTGGCGGCCTCTGCCTTCCCAAAGCAGCCATCCATCTTGCACTGATTGGGCCCAGCCCAGCAGCTTCCCGGATGAGCCGTGGGCACCTGGCCAGCCTGCTCATCACCTTCTCTCCTCGCTTCTGTCTCAGGCAATCTGTCTTCCTGTCTGTCCCTCTGTTGAATCCTTTTCTCTCTCCTCTCTCTGGGTCTCTGTCCCCACCGCTGTGTGTCTGTCTGTCAATACCATTTTCTCATCTCTGGGTTTTTGTGGGTTTTTTGGTGTGTGTGTGTGGGGGGGGGGGGGTCAGCCTCAGGACCTCCTCCCTGGCCTTTCCCCTACCTCAGGAGCACTCCCCAGAACATACAGCCCCTCAGGAAAGCTTTATTCTGCCTGGTGCTTCTCCTCAGCCATGTGCATGATCCAGTGGGAAAACAAAACAAAACAAAACAAAACAAAAAAACAAAACCATAAAACAACCTACCAAGCAGGATACACTGTGGCTATGCTCCTATTTGTTCAAGCCCTTGGCTTCCTCTTCCCTTGTTATGAAGCTCCAGAGGCCTGAAGCGGATAGTCTCAGAGGCGGAAGTGTTGGCCCAGAGATCAGTTAGGGGCACAAGATGTGCAGGTGGCAGGGCCTAGTGCCAGGCAGAATGGAGAGGTATGGAGGTCCAAGCCGTGAACTACCCTGCCAGCTCTGCTCCTTCCAAATGCCTTGGACAAGTCTCTTTCCTCAGGGCTGAGGCCTTGCAGCTCTGTGATTCATCTCTTTGCTCAAACAGCCCATTTCTGAGTGGGATTCCTGAGGCCTGGTTGCAGTTTGCCTTTTTCCCCAGGCCCTGCTTCCCTCTGGAACATTCCAGCATCCATAAGACATAGCATCTTGCACCAGAGTCTCCTGTAGGGACCTCCTTAACTTCCTGGGCCTCAACCCTAGTCCTGTCTACTCCCCAGAATATTCTGCAGGCCTTGGGGGACCTCTGAGAATGACAACCCTCTACTCTCCTGATCCTCTGGCACCTCTGCTTCCCTGCTCCCCTCTACCTGTGCTTCCATGTCCCAGAGGCCTTCAGCCCCTGACTCCCTTCTGGCTTCTACCCTTTACCTAGCTTGGTCCTTGGCCCATCTGGGTACTCTCTTTTGATATATTGGGTTCCCTGTCCCCCACACCCTTGGCCACAGCTGACCACTGCCTGCTCTGGGTGATCTGACCTTCACCTTCTGAGCTCAGACTCATATTGCAAGGGCTGCAGGAGAAAAACCACAGGATTGGGCAGACTGGGGCCTTTGTGTGGTGGCCTCTAGGTCCAGCTGGTCCTCAAAGGGCTGGCCTCTCCCCAGCTCACTCCCTCATCCTCCCCAGAGACTTCCTCAAACCTTCAGCCTGTTCTCTGGCTTCCTCCCCGCCTCCTCTCATGACTCAGCAAGTGACTTCAGCTTCTCCTTCTCAGAGAAAGAGGTTCCCAGGAACCTCCCTGCTTTTCACTCACAGGCCCATCCACCCACCTGCCATCCCAGCTGACCCCTCCTTCAGGGCTCCTGCCCTGCCCCACCTCAGCTTATCCACCTGTCTCTTCCAGCCCTTCACCTTCTAGTCACTCTCTCCATCCTCTCCTCTAAGCATTTAAACCCTCAGCCTCCACCCCACAAATAAAACCCTCCCTCTGCCTGAGCCACCAGCAATATCAGCTTCTCTCTCCTTCATCTAACCATTACGTTAATGATGAAAGCAGTCAGCTCCACATTTTGATTCTTCACCTGTCCACCTCTTGCCATCCAAAATTGCTCTCACCTAGCTCAAGAAGGATGCCCTAACTCAAGAAATGGCCTTCTTTTCTTGCCCTCACATGAGTTTTCTGCAGGGTTCTGGGATCATGGAGCACCAGGTAGATTGGATGATCACATCATTCCATGATCCCTGAGACACAGGGATTCTGGTTTTCCTTTTTTTTTTTTTTTTTAAGATTTTATTTTTTACTTATTTGAGAGAGAGAGAGAGAGAGAGAGAGAGAGAGAGATCACGAGGGGGGGAGGGGCAGAGGGGGAGGAAGAAGCAGGTTCCTCGCTGAGCAGAGAGCCCAATATGGGGCTCCATCCCAGGACCCTGAGATCATGACCTGAGTTGAAGGCAGACACTTAACTGACTGAGCCACTCAAGCGCCCTGGGACTCTGGTTTTCCTGGTGCTCCCTCCAGATCTCCTCCTGAGCCCATCTGCATGGGCCAGCCTTCATTTCTATTTCTAGCCTCAACTTGGGCATCTCATTGGATATTTTCTTTCTTTTCATTAAATTAAATTTTAAATTGTATCAATTTTTTAATATTTAAATTTCAGTATAGTTAACATACAGTGTTATGTTAATTTCAGGTGTACAATATAGTCATTCAACAATCCTATATTTGGATATCCTTTTGTACTGCTACTCCTCAACTGAACCCATCCTCTTTCCCTTAAACCTGGTCTATCTAGGGGTGCCTGAGTGGCTCAGTAGTTGAGCCTTTGGCTGAGGTCATGATCCCAGGGTCCCTCTGTCCCCGCACGGAGCCTGCTTCTTCCTCTGCCTATGTCTTTGCCTTTCTCTGTGTGTCTCTCATGAATAAATAAATAAAATCTTTAAAAAGAAAAACAAGGGATCCCTGGGTGGCGCAGCAGTTTGGCGCCTGCCTTTGGCCCAGGGCGCGATCCTGGAGATCTGGGATCGAGTCCCACATCGGGCTCCCGGTGCATGGAGCCTGCTTCTCCCTCTGCCTGTGTCTCTGCCTCTCTCTCTCTCTCTATGTGACTATCATAAATAAATAAAAATTAACAAAAAGAAAAAAGAAAAACAAGCCTGCTCTATCTAGAAGAAGGGAACCATTCCTATCTACCCCATGTTCCTAGGAGTCATGCTTGGCATCTTCCCCCACACCCTCACAGCCACTACTACTGCCCTAACCAATGCCCACCGTTCATGGGGGCTATTTTTTTTTTCAGATTTATTTATTTATTCATGAGAAACACAGAGAGAGGCAGACACACAGGCATAGGAAGAAGCAGGCTCCTCGTGGGAAGCCGGATATGGGACTCCATCCCGAATCCCAGGATCACACCCTGAGCTGAAAGGCAGAAGCTTAACGCTGAGCCACCCAGGTGTCCCTCTCACAGGGACTATTAAAGGAACTCTCCAAGTGATCTCCCTTCCTCTGGCCTTTTTCCCATCCAGTCCATCCTCTACTCCAGCGGCCAGAGTACTTGTGTTCTAAAAATGCAAATTTGACCCTATCTCTGCCTTGCTTAAAACTCCTCCTGGCTGAAGAATATGAAGGGCAGGAATCTGGTTCATTCTGAGATTCCCAAATTTAGTTCCTCTTGGTGTCTTTATATTTATCCCCCACCCCGGAACCCCGGAAAGCACCATGATATCATAAATACCCAGGAAAGCCCCATGATATCATTGGGTGCTTCTGATCCCCATAGGACCTGGGTTCAGATCAATTTAGAGAAGGTAACAAAACGTATAA
Source organism: Canis aureus (assembly GCF_053574225.1). Lineage (NCBI taxonomy): Eukaryota > Metazoa > Chordata > Mammalia > Carnivora > Canidae > Canis > Canis aureus. Next base: position 70,522,594 of record NC_135618.1, read on the forward strand.
AGGTTTTTTTTTTTTTTTTAAGGTTTTAGTATTAACCCAAGTGACTTGTTTTGAGTGGCTACGTCATTGGTTCTTCATTTTGCAAAGGAGAGACAGAGTTCCAAAGAAGAGAAGTAATTTGTTTAAGGTTATTTAGTGAGTCATCTGTAGAGCCAGGTCTCCCGTGTTCTGCTTGCTGTCCCAGGGCTTGACGCCAGCATAGGTGGCCACAGCCTTGAGACAGTACACCTGGAGACTGCTGTCCCTCGTTCTATGGAAGGGTCTTTAGTCTGATTCACCCTCCTAGCGACCACACACACTACACTCCTTCCCACTCTTATGAGTGAGCAGGTATCTCACTTCCTCCCAATGTTAGAAATAAGCCCAGCTCTGAGCAGGGAGTCAGGCTATCTTCACTGGCTCTGAAAAGAGGTGAAAGAAAGAGAGAGAAAGAGAAAAAGAGAAAGAAAGAAAGAAAGAAAGAAAGAAAGAAAGAAAGAAAGAAAGAGAAAGAAAGAGAAAGAAAGAAAGAAGAAAGAAAAGAAAAGAAAAAGAAAAAAAGAAAAGAAAGTGAAAGAAAGAAAAGAAAAAAGAAAAGAAAAGAAAAAAAAAAGAAAAGAAAAGAAAAGAAAAGAAAAGAAAAGAAAAGAAAAAAGAAATCCCCTTTACTGAGGTGGTACTTCTGGATGGTAGATGAAGAGTAGGAGACACATGAACCCCCCTTATGACCCAGCCCCTCCACTTACTAACTGTATGACCTGGACAGGTTATTCACCTTCTGTGTACCTTGGATTCCTCATCTGTACTATGGCTTCTCTACTATCTATAGGGGCATGGGAGCAAACTCACTTGCTTGCCTGTATTTTTTTCTCACTTACTGCCCTTTCCTTGCTATCTGAGTATATGAAACTCAGGTGAGGGGCAGCCCCTGTGGCTCAGTGGTTTGGCGCCGCCTGCAGCCTGGGGTGTGATCCTGGAGACGCAGGATTGAGTCCCACATTGGGCTTCCTGTGTGAAGCCTGCTTCTCCCTCTGCCTGTGTCTCTGCCCCTCTCTCTCTGTCTCTATGAATAAATAAAATCTTTAAAAAGGGAAAAAAAGAAACTCAGGTAAGGGCTTAGTGGAAGGAACATTGATTACAGACCCCCCCGCCCCCCCCCCCCACACACACAAAGGTAGCCTTCGATGTAGCCAAGGACCTGACACAGCTTATGTTGGGGATGGCTACCCTGGGGTTGTTAAGACCAAATCTCTGCTTATTATGAAGTGCTCTTAGGCCTTGTATAATGCTCTAGGAACATGTTTTTTTGTTTTTGTTTTTTTTTTAAATTTTTTTTTATTTATTTATGATAGTCACAGAGAGAGAGAGAGGCAGAGACATAGGCAGAGGGAGAAGCAGGCTCCATGCACCGGGAGCCCAATGTGGGATTCGATCCTGGGTCTCCAGGATCGCGCCCTGGGCCAAAGGCAGGCGCCAAACCGCTGCGCCACCCAGGGATCCTAGGAACATGTTTCTTAAGTGGAGGATCAGTACTGCCTGCTCTAGCCATCCATCTTCTATCTTCTTGGCCATCTCTCCATCCACACCGTGTACCAGGCACTATGGTTGCATAAAAGCATGTGCTCAAACCTACTCTCTGCTCCTGGGGAAACTGTCCAGTGTGGAGACAATAGGGCTTCACATGTTTTGGCCTTAAACATAAAAGGATTTGGGGGAGAATGTTCTCCTTTTCCTTGTAACACTAGGGAGCAGAATGAGGAACAATGGGCAGAAGCTCTACAAATGGGGGTGCTGTCTCACAGAGGAAGGGGGACTTCAGGAAAACAGTAAATGGTCTGTAGCTGGAGGTATGCTAGCAGGGGCTGACACCCAGGAGATGGGATGCTGGAGAAGAGAATTCCCCCCTGGATGAACAGGAGTCCTCCTGCTGTCCCTTTCTGTTATGAACCCCAAACTCCAGGAACACAGAGAGGAAGTCATCTGGCTAGCTCTGAAACCTAGAGCAGGCCCCATGCTCCTGAGTGGTCTTGGCTCACTTAAGGCTTGGCCTGGAGGGAGTGCCTCTTGCCCCTGCCTGTCCCCAGGCTTAGAGCAAGGAGTTGGTGTGGAGTGTCTGTTCCCTGGTGCAGCCTGGGCTCCCGTCTGCCTGCTGTGTCAGCACCAGCGTTCCTATTACATGACCAAGTGGGATTTGCACTCTGGAAGCATTAGTGCTGGGCTGATTCAGCAGAATGGTCAACACGAGAAAATGCCAATTCCTGCACCCGTTCCACACAGCTCTCAGAAGCCCTCATGGCCGCTCCACTTCCTCTTCAGGCAACCCAGCCTGGCCTCCTTCCAGGTCACCAGGGCCTTTTGAGGTCATCCCGGCAGACCACCGGTGGTAGGAAAAATCTTCCAGAAGCATACAGGTTCCCAGATGCCACCACCGGAGTTTCCCACCCAGTATGTCTAAGCTGCACCTGGGACTCTGTGTTCTTGATACATACACCCCCATCCCCACCCCCTGTATTGGGAAGCAGTGATGCCCAGGCATGTTGAGAACCACTGTTCAGCATCACCCGGGAGTGGCTGGTCCTCCAATGCAGCTTATCTGCTGGTCCTTGACCCATGCATGATCTGTCCCACTCCCTCCAGACTCTGCTCATGTCATCACCACACCACTCCAGCCGATGGAGAAATTGCTTCCTTGAAATGAACAGAAACTGCTGGGCTTTCTTGAAGCTTGCAGTCCTCCAAAAATAAAAAGGTCCACCTCACTCTGTGTGACTGATCAGCCAGCTGCCATCAACCCATCCCTGTCAGTCTCCCAAGGTCATTTGCCCTCTGTTAGATTTCCAAGCATCAAAACATTGCTTCAGACCCCTCTACCGAGTCAAAGAATTCATCTGTGTCACTGTCTGATTTAATGAGTAGGGTGAAGGGATGCCTGGGTGGCTCAGTGGTTGAGCATCTGCCTTTGGCTCAGGGCATGATCCCAGAGCACCAGGATCGAGTCCCACATTGGACTTCCTGCATGGAAACTGCTTCTCCCTCTGCCTATGTCTCTGCCTCTCTCTCTCTCTGTCTTTCTGTCTCTCAGTCTCTCATGAATAAATAAATAAAATATTTTTTTTTAAAAATGAGCAGGGTGGAGATTTCTCTGATCGGTGGGGTGGGGCACCTAAGTGGTTCTGGTCATGATCCCAGGGTCCTGGGACTGAGTCCCACATTGGGCTCCCTGCAGGGAGCCTGCTTCTCCCTCTGCCTGTGTCTCTGCCTCTCTCTCATGAATTAAAAAAAAAAAAAAAAAAAAAGATTCAGTGGGGAACTCGAGGTCATAACTGGTGAAGCATTTGGTCCAAGTTCACACAGCTGAGATTAGGGAGAAGATTCTAGCTCAGGTTCCTCTGCTCTAGAATGCCCATTTCTTGAGAATGGCATTGTTTATCTCTTTGTTGAAAATAATAGTACTTTTTTTTTTTTTTTTTTTTTTACCATTTTTTACCAAAGGCATTCCTTTGGTGTGGTACATTTTTTTTTTTTAAGATTTTATTTATTTATTCATGAGAGACATAGAGAGAGAAGTAGACACACAGGCAGAGGGAGTCCCACATTGGGCTCCTTGCAGGGAGCCTACTTCTCCCTCTGCCAATGCCTCTGCCTCTCTCTCTCTCTTATGAATAAATAAATAAAATCCTTAAAAAAATAAAAATAAAATCTTAAAAATAGAATGGAAAGGTATACTAAACTTTTCAATCTCTTCCTTTTTCCAGCTCAATTAGTTTTAGGGGATTTGAAAGTTAGGCCCTAGATTAGGGAAGCTGGTTTGGAAGGGAGTGGTCAGCACCAGAGAGTCAGAATAGAGAATTTCCTTCCTTCCTTCCTTCCTTCCTTCCTTCCTTCCTTCCTTCCTTCCTTCCTTCCTTCCTTCCTTCCTTTTGATTTTATTTATTTATTCATGAGAGACACAGAGGGAGAGGCAGAGAGAGACATGGGGAGAGAGAGAAAGAGGTTCCCTACAGGGAGCCTGATGCGGGGACTGAATCCTGGAACTCAGGGATTATGCCCTGAGCCAAAGGCAGATGCTCAACTGCTGAGCCACCCAGGCGTCCCTGAAAGGCTGTTGCTACAGGCTGGAGGATCTTAAGAAACATTCATCCAATTCTTTTATTTTATAGATGCACAGTCTGAGGCCCAGAGAAGTAAAGTGACTGGCTCAAGGTCACCCAGCAAGATCAATAGCAAAGTTAAGGCTTCTACCTATGGGTCTTGCCTCCTAGGACAGACTTCCTTCACTGCCGCACTCTCCTTGGAAGGTGGGCAACCCACCAAGATTTCCCTGTTGTCCTTTGCCTCTGAACCTGTAATGTGCTCTGCCCCTACCACAGCCCAGCTGGCTAGGAAAGTGACAGGAAAGTGTTCCCAGAGGACAGGGTGAGAGTATTGCCTGCTTCAGAAAATGTTGCTGCTGTTGTTCCTGCTGCTGCCTCCCCTCCAATCAGGGAGCTTTCTAGCCACAGGAGGAAGCCAGGAGCCAGGGGATGGGGCTGCAGTGATTTATGACTGCACAGAAACAGCAGGACACTAATGTCTCGGGCTGGCCTGCTTGTCCGCCAGCTCAGCCAGAGAGCATGCATCTAAAGGTCATGTCCTGTTGTACTGGAGATGGGGCAGAGGGTTAGCTATACAGCGTGCCTGCCCAGTGCCCTTGTATCAGGCCCATCATCAGAGGCAAGGGTCCCCTTTCCCAAGCAGATGCCAAAGGGTAGATCCTGACAGCCTGGGTAGAGAAGGGTGCCCTTGCTGTTGGGAGTCTGGAAGATCTGCCCAGGTTTGAATTCAGGGCTCTTAGTCACTGGTGTGTGAACTTCGGCTGGTCACACCGTCTCACTGTGTCTCGGCTTCCTGGTCTCAAAAACAGGGGTGATTCTGAGCCTCTCAACTCTTGGGACTGAATCATCTCCCAGTTCTGCAGGTACAGATTCTCTGTTTTCACCGCTAAAGGAGAGGAACACGCTGAATCTAGAACTATGAGTTGTCATAGCTGGGGGGGGCGGGTAGGGAGGACATGGTGCTTATTTTGTTTGATTTCTCACTTCAAAGTTGGGGAAATTAAAACCCTGAGAAGGGACAAGCTTTGCACACAGAGCTGGGGGCCAGGCAGAAGCCAGAATGTTAATTTTCCACCTCCCTGCTCCAGGCTTTTTTCAACAGTACCGGGCAATGGAGAAAGAAGCCAGAATATTAAGCCATTTGCTCTGTATAACAACGCCGCGCCTCTGAAGCTGCCCTCTAAACAGCCAGGGGCTGCTGGGCTGCTGCAGCTTTAAGCTTAGAGTCTTAAAAAAATCAAAACGGAAAGGAGGGCAGGGCCAGATCTCCCCTGCACCATTGGAGGGAAGCTTTGATGTGGAGACTGCAGATGTCATTCTTCTTTGCCTTTGCCTTTGCAACATCCTTTTCTTTGTATCTGCTTTACTTTTCCCAAACAGATTTGGCCTGGATTTTTAAAATTATTATTATTATTTTAATGCACATTGGACTGGTGGAGGAAGGAACTCAGGTGGAGAGGTCAGAGAGGCAGCCTGAAATGTCTCAGGAACTTTCCAAGATTTTGCATCTGGGGCCTGAATCATTGACACATTCAATGCACAGGAGGACAAGAAGGGTTGGCTATGAGGGCTCATTGCCACGGACCTGTGACACCCAGGCCGGAATTGTTCAGGCCTGGCCTGCATGCAGGGAGGAAGAGAAAGGAAGAGGAATGACTTGGCGAACACTCATGTAAGAGACAGAAGGAAGTGGGAGGGTTTATTCACAAGCAGGATTGCATTTTGCTGGGTGTTGTGGTAAGAGAAGAGGGTCTAGATCCCATGTCCATGGTAGAAAGAGCTATTTCCTCCCTAGACCCTCTCCTCACTAAGTATATCTCCTCCACCTCTGCCAGAGCAGTCTCCCTATATGTGCATGAATTCAATAATCCATTTCTTTATTTGGTATGTTCTACAGATTTACTGTGTGCCTGGCACTGTGCTAAGCTCCAAGGAGGCCGTGATGATGCCAACAAAATACAAATCTCATCATTTTCTGCCCTCATAACAATCTCTCCTCGGGCTTCCTATTTATTTCAGGAGAAAGACTTCACTCCCTTAACTGTCATTCAGGGGTCTTCCTGTTCTGGCTCCTGGCTCCATCCGCAATCCCACTACCCATCATTTAAGACAACAAAGACTCTGAATTCTTTGCCTGAGGATAACTATATCAGGGAGAAACCTGCCTTCTGAATTCTGGGCCTGTGCCCCGTTCATGCTCTTAAATGCTACACATCCTTTAAGAGCTGGATTGGAAGTGTAACCAACCTTCCCAGAGAAGCTTTTCAGAACCTCTTTGTATCTAGCCTGAAAGAATTAACAAACAAAATTTAACAGCACTTAAAACATTCTAAATTCCTTGAAGGGGGATCCCTGGGTGGCTCAGCGGTTTAGCCCCTGCCTTTGGCCCAGGGTGGGATCCTGGAGTCCCGGGATCGAGTCCCACGTTGGGCTCCCGGCATGGAGCCTGCTTCTCCCTCCTCCTGTGTCTCTGCCTCTCTCTCTCTCTGTGTCTATCATGAATAAATAAATAAATCTTTAATAAATAAATAAATAAATTCCTTGAGGGCAGGGTTCCATGCCCTGTTCTTCTACCATCTAGCACAGAGCCTGGAATATTCCCACAGAGACTCCTTCGTTCTAGATTCTCACAACACAACACTTCTTATCCTGTATTTTTTTTTTTTTTTGAACTCCTTATCACTTCCTAACATACTCCATATATTTATCTTTATCTTACCTATTTTGGGGGGTAGGGATTTTTTTATTTTGTTCCTTGCTCTCCCCCATTGCTTAGAACAGTGCTTGGAACACAGTAGGTGCTCAACAGATAATTGCTGAAAAAAAATTAAGCAAATAAAATATACAATCAAAACTATGGGCGTGTGAGCTACATGGAATGTGCAAAAAGAGAAGCACATGAGCAAGAATTTGTCAGCCTGACCTCAGTGTGTGTGTCCTAGATGGGGAGAGAAGGGTTGGTCAACCCTCAGTGATACAACCTCATGTTCAGCATACAGTAGGCTCTTGGCAACAGAATTGAATCTTTGACACTCCACCCTGGAGAGGAAAAAGGAGCTCCCCAGGGATCAGCCTGCAGACAGCTGCATCCTTTCTGTAAATTAACTCGTATGCCGGGCCAGTATTTGTTCATGTTTTCACCTCTTTGGGTCCAAGAACCTCAAACTGGGTACTAGGAAATAGAACCTTGTGGGGGAGGGTGACAGTTTAGCTCCCCATATTAAGCTCCTTAATTCAATCCATCCTGCGGGCGGGCACTACCCTGGCAAGTTTGTGTCTCCCCTGTCCCTCCTTGGCCAGCTGCTGCTTTATCTCCCAGACAGGTAGGGGCCAGGGCTGAGGTCCTGAGGCCCCCTCCCCTCGTAATTTCCCAGAGAATATGGGGCGGGGCCGTGAATCAGCACTCGCTTGGACTGATGCAGCCTCAGTCCCCGCCAGGGGTCCCCAGTGGCCGCGGAATTAGAACCCTCCCCTTCTCCACAGCTCATGCGCTAAGACCACTGGGAGATGTAGTCCTGACTGCCCCTTTGTCCTTGATCCCTCCAACATATCACCCCCCTGCTGGATAAACTACAACTCCCAGGGGCCCACGTGGTGGGGGGGCTGACAGGGCGGAGATGCGAGGGGGGCGGTGGAGGGGTAGTCTGGAGAAGCTGGGGCGCAGGAAGCGGGGTGAAGGGAAGAACGGGGAGCACTGGCAGGAGGCAACGTGAAGGAGGGAGACGCCCAGAAAGCTGCGGCGAGCCGAGTTGGGGAGGGGAAGCCCGAGAAGCGGAAGGGCCGGGGCGGGGCCGGGCCGGGGCGGGGTGCGCGGGCGGGCGGGCGGGGCATGTTGCGTCACGCGGCGTGGGCGGGGCCGCAGGGGGTTGTCCGCCCGCTGCACGCACAGCAGCCGCAGCCGCCTCGCGCCCGGTCCCGCGGTCGCAGCTCTGTCCGCATCCTCCGCGCCGCCGCCGCCGCCGCCGCCACCTCAGCTGCTCGCTTCGTGGGTCGGTCCCTCCGGCACACGGGCTCCAGCCGCGCCGCAGCCGCCCTCCGAGCCCTTCAGGCCGCCCCGGTCTCCTCACCCGGCCCGACCTACAGCCCGCGAAGATGGTGGACCGCGAGCAACTGGTGCAGAAAGCCCGGCTGGCCGAGCAGGCGGAGCGCTACGACGACATGGCCGCGGCCATGAAGAACGTGAGTCTCTCCTCCCCTCCCCCCGCCTCGCCCCAGCCCCTTCGCAGACGCGGGCCTTCGCGTGGACGGCCCAGGGACTAGTCGCCGGTCGCGACTGCGGCGTTGGCCGCCCCTCCCCGCCCCCGGCGGGGAGCTGGGGAGGGCCCCGACAGCGAAAGGGACCCGGGCTGTGACGCGGGCTCTCCCCGAGCTCCCCCAGGGCCGGCGGCGCTGCCTCGACCCTCCCCGGGCTCGGGCTGGGGCGGGATCATGCAGGGCTGGTCTCGGGAGTGGGGGCTCTGGCCCCGAGTCTCCGGGTCCGCTGGGGACCTGAGCGGGGGCCGTGAACATCCTTTGTGCCCCACTTCCCCTCCTCCCAGCCTGGGGGTGGGGGCGGGGGACCGCATGGATGCGGTTCCTCTTTCTCTCCCTGGTGTCTGGGCGGCGCCTTTCCCATTCACTTATCAGGTCTCCAGGTTTTCTAATACTTCCCCCCCCCCCCCGCCCCCCAAATCTTCCCCACTGCCTCTCCTGATGGATCCTTTAGAACCTAACCAGGAAAAATGTAGGCTCTCCTGAAACCCTGGGCTCAATGGAGCAAAACCGAAACCTCCTTGCTGCTCTCACGTTTTTCTTAACAAAAGGCTCCTCTTTCTCCATACCCCAAAGCAAGTCTTCTTGCTTTTAGGTAAGGGGAATGTATGTCTTGCTGGCATTTTCATTGATTGTTCTCAACATGTCCTCTCCATTTTTTCCTGATGGCTTTTTGTATTAAAGAGGGTAGGTATTGTCTTTGAAATAAAGGTTATACATTTAGCTGACTGGTACAATTTGTGACACATGCTGTTTCTTTGAATATCGGCACACATCTGTTGAAATTCCTATAAGTTGAAAAAATATTCTTTCTGATCTGATATTGCAAACAAAGCAGTGGTGGGAGGCAGTATCAAGTCATTCTAGAAGATTCTGCATTTGTCATATTGCAGAGAGCCTAGACTGGGTGGAGGCTGGGAGGAGTTATTTTAAAGGAGAAAAAGTCTTTTTAATAATTTGTTTTAGATAAGTGTGAGGCTTTTTAAAATAAAAACTAGTGCATCCTCATGCTGATGAAAAGAGAATGCTGATCGCCAGTTGTCGCATTTTGTCTGGGATGCAGATTCCTGCCTGTATTGCACCATTTTGTCAGTAACAGTACATTTATCTAATGGGCTATCGAGGAGTTTGATATTAGAGGAGGGGGCAAATACTGAGTATTATTAAATCAAACATATAAATTATCTAATGAATGATTTAGGTCTCTCACTACCTTAACATTTAACTTCTGCATTATGTAACAAAGATTTTGAAAATGCATCTCCAGTGTGAAGTGGATTCAGGAGTGTATCTTCTTGCATGTTAAATCTTTATAATGAAGCAATGTAGGTATCACAGATTAATTATTGAATAACTTTGCTATTTCATAAAAAATGCATAACAATGCTGATGGCTTTATTTAAGCCAGCTACCTTAACAAAAAAGGTTTTTATTTAGGAAGAGCCTTGATTTTGAAATTGGGAGTATTGCTGTATTAATGTATTGCCACAGATTTAAAATTTAAAACATTTTAAAGCTCAAATGATAAGTTGTACTTTTAAGAAATAGCAGTATTATAAATATGTTTAGTTCATGCTATTTAGACGCTTCTAATTTTTCCATGTTTCTAGTTTCACAGGAAAGTGAGTGACCTCGCACCTATATCCATAGCAACCCAGTGATGTCACACACAATGACACAGAGGCTGCAATGCACCTAAGGGCTGGTAGGGAGTATGCAAATGGCATTTGTCCAAGGTAATGCAGAAATTAGCAGATAAGCAGGTGGAATTGAGCGTTTCACCGTATCCACCAGATAAGAGTTGGTCCAAAAAATAAGAATTTCATTTACCTTTAGGCATGAAAATCCGTGACCTCTAGATAATGCCTATTCATTTTCCAGTTTCTAGTTTACTCACAAAAGTATATTTGTATTTTAAAACATGTGTCTCTGTTAAAATTGGACAATAATGGAATAAAAATAGAAATTCTAAACAATATGTTTTCTGATCATAGTGCTGGGTAGGCTGCTGTATACTTGGGTTTATTGCAGATTTTTTAACTTGGCAGGTCATAATAAAAACCTTTAAAAATTATGATTTCCTACTGGGTCATTTTCAGTAATGTTAACGAGTGAAGATTCGTTTACATTGAGACTTGGAAAAGTTCTTTTTTCACATATTTATGCTTCTGCTTCTTGTCAGAGTATGGAGGAAAGAACAGTGTAAAATAAAGGAGATCTTTTTTCAAACCTGTTCACTGTGACTGAGGAGGTATGCTTATCTCTGACCCTCATTTTCCTCATCTGTAAAATAGGTCAATATCTACTTGAAATACTTGTGAGGATTAAGTAAGGGATGTAGTAGGTGCTCAAAAATAGTAACTATTTAGAAAACTGTTTCTTGCCTTGTTTATAAAAGTCATCTCATCTTTGGAGAATTGGGAAAATACGGGAAGATACAAAGAAATTACTGGGTCCTGTCACCCAAGGAGCACTCTTCTAAGGCTGAAGTCATTCTGATGACAGGGGGATTAAATTTGCACTTAATGAAATTATCCTAGTAATAATACTGTTGGTACCTGTGCAGAGTGGTAGTTGTGTGTGGGTGACCGAGGATGGGAACAGTTTGCAGTGTTTTGAAGAAGAAAAGGGGAAGTTTACTGGCGTTTTGTTTTAAGCTAATTTTTTAATATTTTTTTTAGTAATCTCTTTTTTTTTTTTTTTTTTTTTTAGTTTTTTAAATTTATTTATGATAGTCACATAGAGAGAGAGAGGCAGAGACATAGGCAGAGGGAGAAGAAGGCTCCATGCACTGGGAGCCCGACGTGGGATTCGATCCCGGGTCTCCAGGATCACGCCCTGGGTCAAAGGCAGGCGCCAAACCGCTGCACCACCCAGGGATCCCTTTAGTAATCTCTATATCCAGTTTGGGGCTTGAACTAACGACCTGGAGACCAAGAGTCATATGTTCTTCCAGCTGAACCAGTTACGCACCTCAGAAGTTTAGTTTTTTAAGAGAAACCTGTAGTCTGCCATTTAAGGGAACACCTAGATGTTTCTTGTTAGACAGTTCTGTCTTGTCCTTTGGATTCTAATAGCCTCTCCAGAAGTTAATATTCTAAATAGGCTACTGGTACTTGCCTCAGGAGGGAGAAAAGATCTCTGGGCTACTCATCTTGTTGAAGTGACTGGATTGGGGGACACTGGTTGGAAAAGGCTACCTTAATTATATAGAAGAGTCTTATTGGAATCCATATGGTCTACAATTCTTAATATCTTAAATACTCTGTTTTTCATCCTAGCCCTTCCAGGAGGCTAGATCAATAGCCATTATCGCTAATGGAGTAGTGACACCTCTGCAGACTTCAGAGGTGGAATTCTGCCAGCCATTATTCTAAGTCATGTGGTTTCAATTGTTCTGTTCTTTGGGGTGGAAAGAATACAGATAACAGTTGGCTTTTTATGTAGTAGTCTTTGCAATAACTGCAATGACAATTGCTTTTTATAATTAAAAAACACTGTCTTTTGAATTATATCAAGGTAAAAAAGGAAAAAAGGTACTGCTAAATGTGTATCATTGTTACAGAGCTTTGGGTTAACAGCAGACCACGGGGAGAATTTCATTCCCTAGCACCTGCGGGAAGCCTTATTAAGCCAAATTCTAAATTATTAAAAAGCAGAGAAAATGATTTTGTTTTTATCAAGGTAAAAGTCACATAGTATCAAACTAATCGTTTTCAAGTGTACAATTCAGTAAAATTTAGCACGTTCACAATGTTGTGCAACCATTATCTCTAGTTAAAAAAATGAGAAAATGATATTTCTAAAAAGGGACAATGGTTTGGCTGTAGCTGGCTGGATTTCAAGACTACTGATTAAGGAATGTGTCAATAGTGAAGTAATCACAGCTCACAGCCAATGGTAATTGGCATCCTTTTGTCTTTGTTTTCTGACATCTGAACCTTTTCAGCATAAATTGAAAAAAGACTTATTTTAGCTAGGTTTATATTTCCCTTTAAGAAGTTACAGAGCTTAATAACCGTATGATGTTCCCCCAAATAAATAAGAATTTATCTGAAATCAGAACAAACTATTAACTATTGGAGATTATGGAAATTTTGCTGGGTTATTACTATGACTCATTTTCCATCCCAATGCTGACTTCGTTATAAATGCTTTCCCTGCTGTGGCAGCGGTTCCCTAATGAACACTGTACAGCATGGAGAGGGTGAGCTGTTCAAGAACGGGATGCTAAACTGATGGGAATACTCTGTGTATGATGTTATATATACAACATTGGGGGCTTCTGAGGCTTCCAAGAGCTTCTTACTACCATTATCACCAGCCTTAACTCTTCTTACCTGGCGCAAGGCATCTGGTTATTACTGTGTTGCTCTCCGATTCCATGGGATGTGGAAGAAAAGCACAGAGCATTTTATAGGTTTACTAGTCAAAGGGGAAAACACACATAAACCAGTGTTTTGTCTTTTTTAATTAAACTCTGCCTAGCATGGGGCTTGAACTCATGACCCCAAGATCAAGAGTTGCATGTCCTATTGAATGAGCCAGGCACCCCTCTTTTGTCCTTATTTTCTAAGTTCTGTTTTTTTAGCATTTGAGCATATATTTACGACTGTAATCATGGGAGGCTCAGCTTGTCTTTGTAGGTTGTAAAGGCTACCAGTATCAGCTACCTTTCCTTTCATAATCATTTTCCTGTTGTCTTCCTCAAATTCCTTTTTAGGTATCAAATATGATTTTGGTTCATTACCACCATATCATCACACAGAGATCCTTGAATTTTGATTTTACTCATTTAAACCAGTTCCATGAAAAGTGATCAATAGACGTTCCCAAAAGAGAGCTTTAATTTTAAGATAAATGGTTAAAGAATCGGTTTGATTCCGTGATTTTACAGCAACAATAAAAATAAGTCTTAAGGACTTTGCATGGCTTTTTTTTTTTTTCTTCCTTTCTAAACTAGTGAAGTTTAAGCTAAATTGTTAGCAGCATTTCACCTATAAAGTTGTGTCCTATAGAGGGAGATTTTTCTTTACCTGAGTTGAATACTGTGCTGCATAGCTGGGTTGCAAGTAGGTAAAAGGGAATGAGAGTGTTCTCACATATGTAGATCGTTTAACATGAGATTTAGAAAGTAAATTTCCAGATAAACTCCTCGGTCTCATCCTCTTAATCTTTGGAGCAAGATCTTACTTTTGGGGGGAGATAGCCAAACTGAATAGGACCCAGGTGTAAGGTCAGCTTTTTCCTCTTAATTCTGTTACTAGGACAGGGGCGTCAGAGCTGGGAATAGGACAGTGACAGCAGTGGGCAGCTGCACAAGTAATGACAGCTCAAGAGGAATCCCTTAGCCTCCCTCCCCCACAGCCGAATGTGCAGAGCAGCTGCAGTGACAGAGAGAAGGAAGGGTAAGAGAGTAACAAGAGGAGGGCTTTTAAAAATGCAGGTTTGTTTTGAGGAGATAGATCATTTAAATTTCTTGAGTTTTTTTTTTTTTTTTCTCCTTTCTTTTAAAGATTTTATTTATTCATGAGAGAGGCAGAGAGGTAGAGACACAGGCAGAGGGAGGAGCAGGCTCCATACAGGGAGCCTGACCGGGTCTCCAGGATCACATCCTGAGCCGAAGGTGGCGCTAAACCGCTGAGCCACCCGGGCTGCCCTTAAATTTCTTGAGCTTTTTTTTTTCTTTTTTTTTTTTTTTCTTTTTTTCTTGAGCTTTTTGAAAGGAATTATTAACACAACACTTGAGCCTATCATATTAAAAAACCTGGATCTGGGAAGTGGTTTCTGGTGCCAGTACTTTAAGGATGTGGAAATAAGCTTAAAACTTTTTTTTTTTTTTTTTTTTTGGACTGAATTAAGTGAGTAGGTCTCTGCCCTGGTGGCCCCACATGGATATAGTAGCCAATAGCCATGCAGATAATCCCAATCCCATACTCCTGCCAGCACAGTTTTATGTGAGGGCCTGCCTGATATGAGTAGACTGGTGGATAGATGCTATTTTCAAATGATACTCCATTCTTCACATGTGACCTATATTGAGTCTTTTAAACTACATCTCTAATAGAGGCACTTTTTTATATTAAGTTGAATATGACCCAATCTAGAAGTGCAAGGAGAGAATAAGAGGCTTAACAACCATCTTGAGGCAAGGAAAAGCTAGTGGGAGTGCAGAAAAAATAGTTTTTATTTTATTTTATTTTTAAAGATTTTATTTATTCATGGGAGACACAGAGAGAGAGAGAGAGAGAGAGAGAGAGGAACAGACCAAGGCAGAGGGAGAAGCAGGCTCCATGCAGGGAGCCCGGCATGGGACTCGATCCTGGGTCTCCAGGATCACACCCTGGGCCAAAGGCGGTGCTAAACCGCTGAGCCACCTGGGCTGCCCAAAATATTGTTTTTTAAAAAAAATTTTTAAAGTTCTCTCTACACTCAATGTGAGGCTTGAACTTAAAATGTCGAGATCAAGAGTCATGCTCTACTGACTGAGCCAGCCAGGCACTCTTATTTTTCTTTTTCCTTTTTTTTTTTAGAATATTCTAGAATATTTTGAATTTTGGGATGCTGTTATTTTCTAAGGGAGTCTGGTCATTGGAAGGCTGTCATCAATGGGACTGATTACTGATAACAAACATGTCTGGCCTTTTGGATGCTTGGAGATTTGGGAAAAAATGACAGGTATCACCATAATTATTCCCCATGCAGGTATATTTCCCTCGTGTCTTTTTCTGTAGTGTTTAGGCTTGCTTTTGTACCTTGCCTTCTCCCTTGACATTTTTTCAAGGATCCTTTTTTTTCCTGTTATTATGTTCAATGGCTTAACAGTTCTATGGGTGTGTCATAATTTAATTTTTTCATAATTGTATTTAGCGTTTGTGTTCTTTCCGAATTTATAAGTAATGTTATAAGTATCTTTATGGCTAAAGCTTCCAACATATATTTTTTTAAGATTTTACTTATTTGACAGCACAAACGGGGAGCTGCAGGCAGGGGAGAGGGAGAGGTAGGCTCCCTGCTGAGCAAGGAGCCTGATGTGGGATTCCTTACCTGATGAGGGATTCCTTACCTGATGAAGGCTGATGTTTAACCCACTGAGCCACCCAGGTACCCTCCAACATAGTTTATATATTAGGACAGAGACCCAAAAGTGGAATTTTTTTTTTTTTAAGATTTTATTTATTCACGAAAGACACAGAGGAAGTGACATAGGCAGAGGGAGAAGCAGGCTTCATGCAGGGAGCCCGATGTGGGACTCTATCCTGGATCCCAGGATCACACCCTGAGCCAAAGGCAGACGCTCAACCGCTGAGACACTCAGGCATCCCCAGAAGTGGAATTTTTGAAAGGAAGAGCTAAGCATAATTTTTAAGGTTCTTGAAATCACAGTGGGTACTGAGTTTTCTTAAAAGTAGTGGAAAATGTAATCAAGTAGGTATAACACGCTTCTAAATTCAAGGATAACCTATTCCACTTTACTACATGAAGAAAAATGAAGTCAAGCAGGTAAGAACTTCACTGCTAGCAGCGAATCTCCCTTTTGTTGCTTTCTTGTGGTTGGAATGATTGCCTTTAAAAAGAAAGCACTGAGGGCCTGGCTTGCTCAATACTTAGAACGTGGGGGAATCTCTTATCAGATCATGAGTTCAAGCCCCACGTTGGGTGTAGATTACTTAAAACTAATATGAAAAATTTCAAACATTTCTAGAGACGAACAGTAGGATATGTCTTCATACAACCAGCTTCACCATTTGTCAGCATAACAGTCAATCTTGTGTCTGTGTTCCTACCAGATTTACCATTTTAGAGGAAGATGGCTTCTTAACGACCTAAAACTACCCTGTATTGGCCATAAATGCTTAGGTTATCAGCAAGATCTCTCCACATTCAAATTTGGCAATCTCAAATGTAGTTTCTTGCTTAAAGCATTTAATTCACATGGCAGATGATTTTCATTTTTTCCTTGATTTTTAAGAGAGGCACTTCGCTTCAGTTGAAATGCAAGTGCTGCCTACCATCAGCTTTTTCTCGTGAGGGGAATGAAAGCCTGGATGGGTCATGAGGGGGCAGAGGATGCATGATGTGTTGTCTGTGGGTTAAGAGTTCTATCATTACAGGACTGGGATTCCTCTTTTACTGCCTTTATTTTGTTTTTGGAAAGATTCTTCAGTTATTTCTGGCTTTTATCACTAATCTGATAGAAGAGCTAAAACCCAGTTTATTGGTTGAGGACGATGTGAATAAACAACTTTGCTTTTGTTTGGCTCTGTTGCTTGCGAAGCATTTTTTAAAAAATCATTTGTTTTAAGGGCTGTATGTTGCTGGGTATTTGGGTGGATGGGTGGGTAAGTAGGTAGTAAGCATATCTTAGCTGTCTGGGCCCAAACAGCCTAGCTTTGAATCCATGCTCACAGGTATAGAGCTGCCCAATTTAATGATGTTAACAGTAATTTAGGTGGGTATGCTATCATTTTACTTCTTTTTTGCCATTTGAAGGTTCTGCAGGAAAACTTGATTAATTTTTCCTTAAGATTTTTACTCATGAGAGACACAGAGAGAGGCAGAAACATAGAGGGAGAAGCAGGCTCCATGCCAGAAGCCCGATGCGGGACTCAGTCCCAGAACTCCGGGATCACCCCCTGAGCCAAAGGCAGACGCTCAACTGCTCAGCCACCCAGGTGTTCCATAAAACTTAATTTTGGAAGGGGATTCATTTACTAAGGAAAGGAAAACAATATGGTAAGTTTCCAACGGCTATAACAACAGTAATAGAGTAACAGGACATCAAAGTCACACTGGACTTCAGGATATTTGGTACAGAAGCAATGCTGGGTCTCGGTGAGGCTGGAAGGAGGAGAGCATGGAGGAAGGAATGTCATGGCAGAGGGAATAACTTGTGTAGTTCCAGAGTGTGCAGGAGGAGAATGTACTGCAGTGGTGTGTATTTGAGGAAATAGCAAATGAGTCCACAGAGGTGAGTTGGGGCCAGTTCACAAAGGGCTTCGTGAAGTCTTGAGTTTTTAAACTATGGAGAGTCATGGAAAGATTGTAAGCAGAAGAGGATCATAATCTGATTTTTGGCCTGAAAATATTTGGAAATTGAAAAGGAGCGTGAAGGGCAGCCCCTCCCTGCATGGAGTCTGCTTCTCCCTCTGCCTGTGTCTGCCTCTCATGAGTAAATAAAAATCTTAAAGAAAAGAAGGACCGTGAAGTGGAGGGAGGGAGACAAATTAGAGTGTTATGGGGTGGAGCCTGAAGGGATGAGAACCTGGACATGAGGATGGATGGTGAGAGCAGGTTTGGGGGCATTGGATGGCTGGAGACAAGAGGAGGGAGGAAGAATGACCGACGTGGTGAATTCCATTGTGGTTGTGCTGAGTTTGGGGAGCCATGTAAGTAGACGTAGCTACAGGTTAACATGTGCACGGCACTTAGAATAGCACCATACACAGGGCAAACACTGTATTACATATTCTCTCCATCAAATAAACATTTTTGTAGGACCAACTAGTGACTGAGCTTTGGTCTGAGAGCTGGGGAATCCGTGGCCCACTTCGTGGCCCCTATGGAATGGACATTCTAGTGGCGGACACTTGTTTATCCGTGATGGCTAAAACCAGGCATAGTAAGGTCACCTAGGGAAAGTAGAGAGTTTGAGTCAGAATGAGGTGGTTGAGCCTATTAGTTGGTAGTGAGGAAGGCAAGAAACCAGGAGAGAATGCTAACAAAGGGAAGAGCTGGTCTGGAAAGAGGGAGTGGTTGGCAGTGTTGGATTCCTTTAGGAATAGAGATTTAAGTTGAAGATGTAAGGGAATGTTGATTGGGGATGGGTAAGGGGAATGACAGTTGATGGCTTTATCAAGTAGGTGCAGGGGTGGTAAGGCGAGTTGAATGAAAGCTCCGGAAGTGCTGAGAAGTATAGACTTATTTTCAGGAGCTTGATTTTGCAGGAAATGAGAAAGATAAGATTAAAAGCCACTTATTTTTTTCTTTTTCTTAAAGATTTTATTTATTTGAGAGAGTACTAGCAGGGGAAAGTGCAGAAAAAGGAGAAGCAGACAACCTACTGAGGCACTCACTCGCCTCCACTTATTTTCATCCTGATCTTGGGTGATGTGCTAATGGGAAAAAGCAGGAGGGGAGGAGGCAAGATCTAGGGGAGAGATTGACTGCTGGGCATATAGTGAAGGGGAAGAAACACTGCGTTTGCAAACAGGGAGGAGGCAATGATAGTACCAGTTGTTTACTAAGAAGAGGCACCTCTTTCCTTGTGGTCACTCTCCATGAAGAGGTGGCAGGAAGCAGGTATTGCGAAGCAGTAGGTGCAAAGGGCCCCTGCTGAGGTTAGGAAAACCTTAATGTGCAGGGACTTGTCTTAGTTTGGTGTCTGTCTCTGTCTCCTTCCCTGTCTCCTCTCCCCTCAGTAGGAAAGTTCATATTCATACACGAATAATTGAATTCGTGAATCTTAGAAGAAAGGAATAAAGCCTAAAGGGAAGGAAAGAAGGGATGGAGGTCAGGAGCGTGGGCTAGTAGGTAAGAGTGAGGACTGGTATTATTGGATGGAGGTTGTGTAAGAGTTTTATTTTATTATTTATTTTTTAAGATTTATTTATTTATTCATAAGAGGCAGAGACATAGGCAGAGGGAGAAGCAGGCTCCCTGCAGGGAGCCTGATGTGAGACTGGATCCAGGGACCCCAGGATCACAACCCGAGCCAAAGGCAGATGTTCAACCACTGAGCCACCCAGGTGCCCCTAACAGTTTGATTTTAAAGGTGAGTGATTTTGAACAAGGAGGTCAGGGTGTGGTTTGGGGGTTAAGTTGTCAAATTTGGTGAGATAGCTACACTGTTGTTTATAATTAATTCAGGGGAATAGCCTTGGACAATGCAAGTGGAACCAGAGAGCTAGACACAGATCTGGACATAGGTGAGTAATCCCAACAAAAATGAACAGGACATTGATTCCAGGAAAGTTGTAGAAGCAAAGAAAAGACCTAAAAGGAAATTGTTACGAAGGGGTGTCAGTATGGATTTGTATAAGAAGCTGTTTAGGGATACCTGGGTGACTCAGTGGTTGAGTGTCTGTCTGCCTTTGGCTCAGATCATGATTCTGGAGTCCTGGGATCAAGTCCTGTATCATGCTCCCCGTGACAGGCCTGCTTCTCCATCTGCCTATGTTTCTGCCTCTCATGAATAAATAAAAATCTTTGGCGGGGTGCGGGGGGACAAACTAAAGTGGCCACGGAAGTTTTCTAGCAGCAAGCTCTCTGCTGATTCACAAGCACTTTTCAGGCCTCTGCTTGCCTCAGGCTTGCTACTGGACCACTGGCTAAGGCAAGTCACATGACCAAGTGTAGGGGTGGAGAGCTAAGATTCCATTTCTTCATGGGAGGAGCTACAAAGTCATACTGCAAACGAAAAAGATCTATACAGGGTTGGGAGGAATTAGTAGAGCCACTTTTGCAAACAATCGGCTTGATACATTGAGGATAGATTCGGGTCACCTAAACACTTAGAAGTGACTGTTTGGTACGATGGTGATTCATTGGTGTACGCAATGTGTGCCTGTCCCTAAGGACTTCAGTCTTTGTGGGGAAAGGAGGGGTATATAGTTAACAGTATGAGGCACTAGAAGTAAGTGGTATAAAGGATGCAAGGTAAAAATTAATACACAGAGTAAGCTGTGATTAGAGTTGCCTGATAAATTTTCAGAAGGCTTCTGGAAGGAAGTGTATGTAGTATTTGAATTAGGACTTGAAAGATTTACAGAGAATTTTTCTTTATGGGTTCTGGAAGTGTGCTGAGGTGGTTGGACAAGCATGAGAGTGCAGAAGTATACAGTATGAGGAAGAGTAACATGACTAAAAAAAAAAAAAAAGAGTAACATGACCTGAGTATTGATAACTTGCTACAGGATACAGGGTTTTTCTTTCCTTTTTTTTTTTTTTTTTTTTAAAGATGTATTTATTCATGAGAGACAGGCAGAAACACAGGCAGAGGGAGAAGCAGGCTTCGTGCAGGGAGCCTGATGCAGGACTCGATCCCAGGACTCTGGGATCATGACCTGAGCCACTGAGCCACCCAGGCGTTCCAGTACAGCATTTTTCTACCTTGGTACCATTGATATTTGGGCCATATTATTCTTCACTCTTGTAGGGGGCCTCTCTGTGCATATTAGAGTGTTCAGGAGCATCCCTGGCCTTTGCTCAGTAATCTCTGTAGAGCTGTTTTTAAGAAGCTGCTGCAGTGTACCATAGTTCATACAGCACTTGTGTACACATCAGCTAGTTTAATTTTCTGCTGGGAGAGTCTCCCCTCCCTCACCAAAACATATCTATGATTAAAGCAGCCATGATAAATATTAGCTCTTTGTTTGCCTGCATTCAGGAGGTAGCCTGGCTGAAGTTTGAGTCTTGTATTCTCAGCAGGCTTACGGGTAGTGACAGAGGAGCCTGTTTGTGGGAAGAGGATGGTGAGGGGAGTTATATCCAGATCATATAAACAGTAAGTAGACAAGACGAAGAGTTAGGAGGATTGTCTTCATCTGTTTTGAGGAATTGATTGTGGCCCCAAGAGATAAAATTCATAAGGCTAGCACATGACAGTTGTAGGGAGTTTTACCATGAAATTAATTTCTGAAGATGGACTTAGGTCCAGTTCTCACAGAAGATGTGCAGGTCGGTGGGGGGCAGGGGGAACCTTTGCTCAAGAGGGGAGGAGCTCTGGTTTGATATCTGTGTGGATTGTCTGTGTTTAGGGAAGTAATACGTAATCTTATATAATCTCAGTATGTTTCTATCCTTCGTGTTTCCATCCTATAGCGGCACAATTTGATGCTTTATAATGAGAAATACCTGTGATAGGGAATGTAAATTTCTTAGCCCTCTTCACATTTGTTTAAGTATACCTGAGCAATAAAACTACACAATACTCTTGTTCTCATCTTGGGAGAGGGGATGAGAAATATTAACATACATTAGACTACATAGGAGTTGATTTGAAATAACAAAATTAATATTAGAGGTTTATGCTCTGTGACAGTGACTTGTCTTTGTATAAGCCCACGTATTATGAAGGATGAAGTATTTGGAATTGGGAACTCCTCAGGCACACATGAGTTAATGTTTAATTGCTAGTGTGTGAAAGTGCAATGTAGACTATGGTACAGTGCAACAGTTTTATTTTTACAACTTTATTGAGATATAATCCACATACCAGTTCACCCATTACAAGTGTACGGTTCAGGGTTTTTTTTTAGCATTTCAGGGTTGTGTTAGCTAGCATCAGTGTCTGAATCCTAGAGTAAATACTGTCACTCTCCGAAAAAGAAACCCTGTACCCATGGGGAGTCACTGTCTACTCCCCTGCCCTCTCTCAAAACCCCCCAGCCCTAAGCAACCACCAGTCTATTTTGTGTTTCTGTAGATTCGCCTGTTTGGGACATTTCCTGTCACTGGAATCCTGTAGTGTGTGGTCTCCTTGTGACAGGGCTTCTTTAGTTTGGCATCATGTTTTCACTGCCCTCCGTGTTGTAGCCTGTGTCCTTATTCCATTCCTTTTTATGCCCGAGTAATACTCCATTGTTTGAATAATGCATTTAATTTAGTCTGCTCACCAGTTGACCTTTAGATTGTTTTCAGTCTTGGGTGTTTTGACTAATGCTGCTAAGAACATTTGTGTATAAGTTTTTGTGTGGATGATGTTTTCATTTCTCTCATATATACTCACCTAAGAGTGGAATTGCGGAGTCATGTGGTAACTTGCCATTTTGAGGAATATTGTCCTGCCATTCCTTTTTTTTTTTTTTCCCAGATTTGTATTTATTAGAGAACAAGTGGGAGGGAAAGGGAAACACAGACTCCTACACAGTAAACTCAAACCCAGGACCTTAAGATCATGACCTGAGCCAAAGGCAAATGCTTAACTGACCAAGCCACCTAGGTGCCCCTGTGCTTCCATTCTTAACCTGGAGAAGTAAGGATTCCATGCAATACTGGATCTTTAAGGGGTAGGGCTACGTTGGAGGATATTTATTTATTTATTTATTAGGGGATTTTATTTATTTATGAGAAACAGAGAGAGAGGGAGGGAGGGGCAGAGACATAGGCAGAGGGAGAAACGGGCTCCATGCAGGGAGCCCGACATGGGACTCGATCTCAGGTCTCCAGGATCATGCCCTGGGCTGAAGGCAGTGTTAAACCGCTGAGCCACCCGAGCTGCCCTATTGATTTATTTATTTTAATAGATTTTATTTATTTAGAAAGTGTGCACCTGTGTATATAATGCATGCAAGCTGCATGATGCATGCAGCTATAATGCATGAGGGAGGAGGAGAATCCCAGGCAGACATTGTACTGAGCACGGAGCTGAACATGGGGCTCGATCCTGTGACCAGGATCATGACCAGAGCCAAAATAAAAAATTGGATGCCTAACCGACTGAGCCTCCCAGGTGGACCAGGGGATAGTTTATTAAACACCTCCTCTTGAGGTGCTAGGGTGGCTCAGTTAAGTGTCTACCTTCAGCTCAGGTCATGATCCCCAGGTCCTGGGTTCGAGCCGCAAGTCAGACTCCTGGCTCAGGGGAGTCTGCTTCTCCCTCTGCCCCTCCCCCCTGCTCATACTTTCTCTTTCAAATGAATAAATAAAATCTTAAAACCTCCCAAAACAAGAATCACTATTTAAAAATGCTGGAAGTATTCCATTTAATTCAAAACAAAAGTGCCCGTGATCAACATTAGTAACATTGCCCATGTGTGTGCAGTAAGATGTGATTATAGGTATAGAGAGTATTACTACAGGAAAGAAACTGATACTTGATAGCCATAAGATTATGGAAATAAACTGGGGAAATATATGAATTAATAATTGGCTTAATGAGACAGGGCTGAAATTTATAGTATATTCTGTATATTGGCCGTGACCTGTATAAAGATCCAGTGAAAGATTTTTATACAACTAAAGTGGGGGAAAAAGGTATTCTTGGGGTGGAGTAGTGCACACAAATCAACAGATAACGGGTTTGAGTTAATTATTTACACCAGTAAACTTGTTTATATAAAATTACTGCCTTTGGGTGCTTTTTTTTGTGAAAATTTAGTTCTCAGCATTGGTTTGGTTTTAAAAATCTTAAAAAACAAAACAAAACACCCACCAAACCTTTAATGTAGATAAAATTAACAGGGTGAATTATGGAGTAGGTTTGTTTGAATAAGTACTGTAACAGGTCAGAATCAATGTTCTCAATCTCCACTGCTCCCCAGCCACTCTGTTTTCAGAGAGTGGCCTCTCTAGAAATATACCTAGAATACACAAACACTTTTTATTTTTTTAAGATTTTATTCATTTAGTCAAGAGAGACACAGGGAGAAGCAGGCTCCCTGCAGGGAGCCCCATGCGGGACTTGATCCCAGGACCCCAGGATCATGACCTGAGCCAAAGGCAGACACTCAACCACTGAGCCACCCAGGTGTCCTCACAAATACTTTTTGAATGGCTAAGAATTCCGCAGTATGGATGTGTCATAGTCTAACTAGTTTCTTACTGAAGACCATTTTGGTGTTTCCAGACTTTAGCTGTTAGCAATAATGCAGTGAGTTTAGTTTCTAGAAAGAGTTGCAAGAGGAGCACCTGGCTGGCTCAATAGAGTAGCATGTGACTTTTGATCTTTGGGTTAGGAGTTCAAGTCCCATGTTGGGTGTAGAGCTTACTTTTAAAAAACGGGGGTGGGGGTAGGAATTGCAGAGTCAAAAGGTTGCTGAATATGTGTAATTTTGTTAGTCCTTTGCAGATTGTCCTCTATAAATGTTGTACCGATTTATAGTTGCCCACCATGGATGGATGAGTGAGTGCTGCTCTTCATAGAGTCATCTGACTTTAGGTATTGCCAGTCTGGAGAAAAATGAACATTCATAATAGATGAGATTGGGTGCTCTACCTGTGTTTCCCTTTTCTTTCAACTGTCCATTCCTTGTACTTCTTTTTTCTATTACTAGTTGGTCCAAAATTCTTTATAGGAGGTCTATGTATTAAGAGAAATTAGCCCTTTCTCTTTGATGTGTTGGTGATACTCATATCATCAGAGACTTGGGATGGGAGAAGGAACACAGGTTTTGAAGCTAGAGGGCTCAGGTTTGTGTCTTATCTCAGCAATGTGTTTGTGGTGTGATTTTTTGTTGTTGTTGGGGGGTGGGCAGTCCTTTTCATTTGTCTACATCACATCTGTAAGTGTGATGTCTGCCTTGAAGAGAAGTAATGAAACAAACACAGGACTTTGTGACTGTCTGAAAAGCCCCAGTGCCCGGGCAGCTCCTCTGTCATCTGTGACATCTTGAGCTTGGCCCTGGTGAATAGGAAGTTACAGGACTCCCAGGATGCTCCTGTTCCTTAAATTTTTCCCTTCTGTAGAGTTATCCATGGTGGTTGCTCCTGGGTTATAAAAACAAAAACAAAAACTCTAATTGGGATGCCTGGGTGGCCCAGAGGTTGAGTATCTGTCTATGGCTCAGGGCATGATCCCCAGTCTGGGATTGAGTTCCACGTTGGGCTCCCTATGGGGAGCCTACTTCTCCCTCTGCCTCTGCCTCTGTCTCTCTGTGTCTCATGAGTAAACAGTCTTTTTTTTTTTTTTTTTTTTTTAAATAAAAAACCCAGCTATGGTTATTTTCTAAATAAAATTTCCTCTAAACTTTACAGACAGAGTGCTATCCTAAGAATAAAGTGAGTAAGTTTGTGCTTCCTCCTCAGGGAGCAGCACCTTGAGGATGTCTCACTAAGTTTTCTGTTTTCACAGAGTGCTGGCATATGAAACATGCTAGATGCTCGACAGATGCCTGATGAATTACCTGATGAGTGGCTTTTCAGTATATTTCCTTGTTATCGGACCTTATGGGACATGTTCTATCAAGTTTTCTAGAACGAATGTATTGAGGGTCCTCAAGACTTACCCCCAGGGTGGATGATGTTGCTAGGACTCAGCATATAGTTGTATTCAGGGCTGTGTATTACAGCAAAAGGATGCAGAACTAAATCAGCAAAGGAAAAAGGTGCTTGGGCAAAGATCCGAGTAAACCAGGTGCAAGGTTTCAAGAGTCCTCTCCCAGGGGCTCCTATGTAGGCTGCATATGTGAAATGGTGTCTGCCAGGGAGTTTCATAAGAAATTTAGTGCCCCGAGAGTTTTATTGGGACGGGTCACATAGGTACTTTTGCCTAGCACATAGCAAAATTCAAGACTCCTAGAAGGAAAACAGGTGTTTACCATAAACCACATTGTTTGCACAAACAGTTTAGGGGCAGGGAGCCTTTCTTATCTGGAAGTGGTGGGAACCGTTCCAAAATTCAAGTTTTCAGATGCCGGCCAAGGGTCAAGTTTGCAAGTAGATCTTGCTAAAGTTAGCATTCTCAAGTCTGTTGTATTAACTCCTCTGCACAGGGTATAATGCAAGTGTAAGGCATTTTACCCTGATAGAAAAGTCATAGCTTCAGGGTATTTTGTAAAGTTTTTGTAGTTATTTAGTAGACCAGTCATCTCTAGAATATGTGATTAGTTACATATTCAGGCAGAACAGTATCATTTATTTTTAGCAGTTTATTCCTCTGCTTGTATAGTATATAGACTATCCATTACATGAACACTGATATCCATCCTGTACCTTGTCATCTTATTTTTTCTGTTTGGTATAGGGTGTTCATATATAGCAGTTACTGTGTTTCTCTCTTTGATGTTCTTTTGGCCTTTCTAATGACTAGTACTCCAAACCTAGGGGCATAAGAAAAATGCAAGATGAGGGCCAAATGTTATACCTAGTGTCCGCTAGTCCCCTCCTCCTCTTTTTTTTTGGGGGGGGGTGAGGAGACAGAAAGCATATGAGAGTGTGAGCAGGGAGAGGAAGGAGCAGGCTCCCTGCTGAGCAGAGAGCCCAATATAGGCCTCTATCCGAGACCCTGGGGATCATGACTTGAGCTGAAGGCAGACACTTAACCAACTAAGCCACCCGGGAGCCTCCTTTCACCTTTTCCTTGAGATTATTTTTTTAGAGCAGTTTTAGGATCACAGTGAAATTGAGTGAAAAGCAGAGTTCTCATATACCCCTCGCCCACAGCCCCTCTCCCCGCCCCAAACATCATCTGAGTGGTTTTTTTTTTTTTTTTTAAAGATTTTTTTTAGGGATCCCTGGGTGGCGCAGCGGTTTAGCGCCTGCCTTTGGCCCAGGACGGGATCCTGGAGACCCGGGATTGAATCCCACGTCGGGCTCCCGGTGCATGGAGCCTGCTTCTCCCTCTGCCTATGTCTCTGTCTCTCTCTCTCTCTGTGTGACTATCATAAATAAATAAAAAGATTAAAAAAATTTTCTTTAAATTTATTTACTCATGAAAGAGAGGGAGAGAGAGGGGCAGAGACACAGGCAGAGGGAGAAGCAGGCTCCACGCAGGGAGCCCAATGCGGGACTCGATCCCGGGACTCCAGGATCACGCCCTGGGCCAAAGGCAGGTGCTAAACCGCTGAGCCAACCAGGGATTCTCCCCCAGAGTGGTTTGTTTTAATTTCCTTTTTTTTTTTTTTTTTAATTTTTTATTTATTTATGATAGTCACAGAGAGAGAGAGACACGCAGAGACACAGGCAGAGGGAGAAGCAGGCTCCATGCACCGGGAGCCCGATGTGGGATTCGATCCCGGGTCTCCAGGATCGCGCCCTGGGCCAAAGGCAGGCGCCAAACCGCTGCGCCACCCAGGGATCCCCCAGAGTGGTTTGTTTTAATCAGTAGACTGAGACCTACAGTGACACATCATTATCAAAGTCCATGGTATATATTAGTGTTCACTTGTGGTGGTATACATTCTGTGGATTTTGATAAGTGTTCAACGACCTGTATCCACCATTAGAGTACTATATGGAATAGTTTCACCACCCTAAAAATCCTTTTTTCTGGCTATTTATCGTTTCAGTTTTAGTTTTTGGATGTGAACTCAGTTCATTGTGGAGACTTCAGCATTCTTAAATCAGTGTGTCTTATATTCACCACTCTAACTCTTATTTTGTAACTTCTCCATAAGATTCTGCAAGATTGAAATAGTTGTGTTTTGTTTTTTTTTTAACTTATTTATTCATGAGAGACACATAGAGAGAGGCAAACACACAGGCGGAGGGAGAAGCAGGCTCCACACAGGGAGCCCAATGCGGGACTCAATCCCGGGACTGCAGGACCATGCCCCAGGCCGAAGGCAGGCACCAAACCACTGAGCCACCCAGGGATCCCCTGAAATAGGGTTTAAAGTAGGCCTGATGCAAGTTTTTTCTTATTTAAGAAGATAAAATGTTTTGAACTTGCATTCATTACAGTTTAAGGTTCTTGATAGATAAGTTGTTAAGGATCTTGTAAAAGACTGCGTGCTCTAAGTGTTGAGGTCAGAAAGTTCTCTAAATAGCTTTCCAAGATTCTCAAGGGTTGCTAATCTTTGGTTGAAAGTCTTTGCATCAACTCTTAGGGGAGAACAGTTGATGCTAATTAATATCTGATTCCTTAGCGGCTGGGATTTGGAGAATTCCAGTTCTTAAGCTATCCTTAAGCTATCTGAGAATAACAGATTTTGGGGATCTTTTTATTAATCTGTTTATCTTTAACTCACTAAAAGAAATTTGAACTTGGGAGGGGCCTGGGTGGCTCAGTTAAGCGTCTGCTTTCAGGTCCAGTCGTGATCCCAGGGTCCTGGGATGGAGCCCCATGTCTGTCTCCCTGCTCAGGGGGCAGGGGGGTCTGCTCTACCCCTCCAGCCCTCCCCCCCCCCCCCCCCGCTGTCCTCTTTCTGTCTCTCAAATAATCTTATTTATTCACTTATTTATTTATTTATTTATTTTTATTTATTTATTTTTTTTTAAAGATGAGAGACCTAAGCAGAGGAAGAA
Source organism: Canis aureus (assembly GCF_053574225.1). Classification (NCBI taxonomy): domain Eukaryota; kingdom Metazoa; phylum Chordata; class Mammalia; order Carnivora; family Canidae; genus Canis; species Canis aureus. Next base: position 70,550,823 of record NC_135618.1, read on the forward strand.
GCAGGCTTCCTGTGGGACTCATCCCAGGACCCCAGGACCCCAGGACCATGACCTTTTAGCCCAAGGCAGATGTTCAACCACTGAGCCACCCAGGCGTCCCTAAATAAAATCTGTAAAATAAAAAAGTTAGGCAGCCCCTGTGGCTTGGCGGTTTGGCACCGCCTTTCATCCCAAGGCGTGATCCTGGAGACCCAGGATCGAGTCCTCGGGCTCCTCGAATGGAGCCTGCCTCTCCCTCTGCCTGTGTCTCTGCCTTTCTCTCTCTCTCTCTCTCTCTCTCTCTCTCTCTCTCTCTCTGGGTCTCAATAAATAAATAAAAGCTTTAAAAAACAAATTGAACTTGGGTTAGTATCCTAGTTGTTGAGAAGAGAGAAACCTTAATTTTGTTTTTAAGAGGAACATGTGATGTGCCAGAGGATACAGACTTTCTACATTATACACCAGCCGTGACAGTATATTTTGGGGACGATATTTACAAGTGTTGCATTCTTAGAAACAATTCAGTGACTCTTTGGAAAAATAATTACCTCCCTTTCCATATGATATATATCTCTCCTCTTCCCACATTGAATTCTCATTCTATCTTGGTTAAACCTTTTTTTGGACGCTGAGCATAATTTTTTTCCTTTTAAAAAGTTATCTTTGACTTTTAAAAGTAGTATGGTTGGGATCTCTTTTAATGTAAAAATCACATATTCATTCTTACAGAAGTCCTTTTGATAGAAATTTTTTGATATTCTGACTTAAGGTTTTTAGAGAAACCTTATTATTCTTTAAGCAGACCTTAAGAGCTAAAGGTTTTTCCCTCTTAGTTTTTCAGTGGCGAAGAACACCTGGGTATGTTCCAAATGTGTTTGAGTTTACTGTATCTAAAGGGGATATTATCACTTCATAATCTCCATGTTTCTGAGGCTTTACATAAGCACACATTGCTGCCTTTGGGCTCTGCAGCCTTACTTCATTTGAGCAAGAGGAGACCCAACAGTATAGGGTACTGGTGAGGTCATTTGAGCTTTAAATAGTTGCTGGCTCTGGAAATGAGGACAGCATGATTTAGGGGAAAGGCCAGAACTTGATCTCAGTGGCCTTAGGCACTCTGGCTTCTCTTTGCATTGGAGACAGTGATCAGGTTGCACTGGAGGAGGCCAGCCTTTGGTATTCAGGGAGTATAGGCTGGAGTCCTATGGTATGCATGCCTGAAGTTTACAAAGGCCTCAGCTTGTTTGAAAGCCAGTCTTGGGAGTATTTTCAGGCTATATGATACTAAAATTTGTGGAAAGGAAGTGATGTAAGGTAGCTAAGGAAATTTCAGCTCCGAGAACAAGATGAAATGGAGACGTGATACTTGATACAAGGATATAAGTTAACAGATGGTTATATAAGAAATTTAGAGGCATCTTATGCTGAGAATTAAAATGGAAAATTATTCAAGGTATGCTCAAAAGTAATTGCTCACATCTTTCTGTCACTTTATTGGGTCAAGAGCACGCTATCATTTATTTGATACGCTCTTGTAATAACTTGATGAAAGAGGCAGAAATATCAGTTGGCCCAGAGAGATGAAATGCTTGCCCCCAAGGTCACTTAGTAAATGGTGGGACTGGGAAAAGTGCAGTCTTTTAGGTTAGCTGAGTACACATCAGAAATCAGCAGGAGTAAGTAACTGTGTGGTGTACAGGTTGAGTGTAGTGTCTCCAAAGCCTAGAATATGTAAAGAATTGGATATGGGGAGGGGGAAAAAAACAATTGGATGTGAGATGATAGAAGCTGTCTTATTCCAAAGAAGTGTTTCCACAGCAGAATGGGGATGGGGGCGGGGGTCATAGAACAGAAAGTACCTCTGTCCTGGTTTCCTTCTGCTCTAAAGTCTAGTAGTACAGAAACCCTGTCTTCCTACTCTACCATCTGTTTTATAAGTAGGCCATGTCTGGTAGTGTTCTCTAGCATTATAATGGGACAATAAAAAATACATAGTAAAAGGGTAACATAAGAAAAGCTGCTAACCAGTTTAAGAAATATTTGAGTAGGGACACCTGGGTGGCTCAGTATCTGCCAGTTGATTATCTGCCTTTGGCTCAGGTCATGATCCTGGGGTCCTGGGATCGAGTCCCACATCAGGCTCCTGCGTGGAACCTGCCTCTCCCTCTGCAAGAATGACTTGCTTGCAGTAAACTAATGAGTAAGATTTGGTTTGTGTTAGGATTTAATTATCTCCTGAGAGATACTATTTAAGTTACACAACCAATTACAATTAAGCCTAAACCTCCCCACCTCCAGGTTTATGAAAGTGTCATATGTACTAAATGTGAATGATTCACACATCGAAAAAAATCTCTTGGTATCCCACCCCCTTGTTTTGGTTATCATTTTAGATTATGTCCCCCCCCCCCCCCCCCCGCCCCAGATCATTGAAGATCTGAGTGACTGGCCAGTTTTAATAGGGTAGATGAAGAGATGGGGAAGATTTCATAGAGGACATGAATATTAACTATTAAGTTCGTTCTTGACACTTGTGTAAGTATCCCAGGCAGGGGGAGAAGAACAAAGGGCTGAAGTAGAAGTTTTTGTTGCAATTAACATGTTATGACTAGAGCCACAGGTAGGAGAGGACAAGGCAAGAGAAGTATGTAGTCCTTCTGAAATAGTTAATGATCTGAGATTCTTGGTGTTGTGGCTTAGCCACTGACTTAGTATACACTGCTTAGATACAATAACAGACCAATAAAAATGTGCTCTCTCAATAGGAACAAAAAATAAGCAAGCGTTCTATCCTCCTTGTAGAAGTCTTTATTTATTTTTTTATTATAAGCAGTTGTTTGGTAGTCATAAAAATAGAGATCATTGGTGTGGTGTTGCTTTAGTTTGCTCAGGGTGATTACTTGCTGGGATGATGAAGATCGAAACTTAGAAATGCCCATATTGAAAGAAGCATTAATTCCTGTTGGCCACTTCAGTTTAGAAGTATGTTGCTCTTCTCTACATCATTTTGTATCGCTGATGGTGTTCAGCCTGCAACAAATCTGTTTTCCAGTTGCTGACATGCCTCAGTGTTAGAACTGAGTCCAGACATGGCCCCAGTTTTGATTTCCGTTCCTGAGGTTTGTAATTCATATAGTCTTAACACAAGGCAGAAAAGCTGCCTCATTTCTCAGAAGGCAACTTGAGTTTGACTTCAGAATATTCTCACTGAAAAGGGATGGAACTGATTAGACCAGACAAGGTTAGAAGGAAAGTGTTGAGGTATATAACAGCCATTTATGCTTAAAATGTCCAGGATTTGTATTTATGTAACATTACAGGAGAGAACTGTTGCCCTTTTGTAATTTATATCAAAGTTTGTTTTTGACATCTAAGAGCTTGACCTGATTGATAGACCTTTGATGGAACAGATGTAAAAAATGTGTTTCCTTTTCTAGGGAGGAAGTGGGGACTTCAGGCATCACTGATCCAGCTGCAGTATTTTCCTTCTTTGTCATTTGCTGTGTCCCTCCCCTCCCGTGCACCCACACAGCCTCCCTGCTCTTTCTGTCCATCACGTTAGTCACCTGGTGCATCTGTTAGTGTTGTAGTGGCATAAAGATGTGATCAACCCAAGCGACATCATCCAGACCATAACGACTCTTCATTCTCTTCTCCTTATAGGTGACAGAGCTAAATGAGCCACTGTCCAATGAAGAGAGAAACCTCCTGTCTGTGGCCTACAAGAATGTCGTTGGGGCACGTCGTTCTTCCTGGAGGGTCATTAGTAGCATTGAGCAGAAGACATCTGCAGATGGCAATGAGAAGAAGATTGAGATGGTCCGTGCTTACCGTGAAAAAATCGAGAAGGAGCTGGAAGCCGTATGTCAGGATGTGCTGAGCCTGCTGGATAACTACCTGATCAAGAATTGCAGTGAGACCCAGTACGAGAGTAAAGTGTTTTATCTGAAGATGAAAGGGGACTATTACCGCTACCTGGCTGAAGTTGCCACTGGAGAGAAGCGGGCAACCGTCGTGGAGTCCTCTGAGAAGGCCTATAGTGAAGCTCATGAGATTAGCAAGGAGCACATGCAGCCTACTCACCCCATTAGATTAGGCCTGGCTCTTAACTACTCCGTTTTCTACTACGAGATCCAGAATGCCCCGGAGCAAGCCTGCCACTTGGCCAAGACCGCCTTCGATGACGCCATCGCTGAGCTCGACACTCTGAACGAGGACTCCTACAAGGACTCCACTCTCATCATGCAGCTCCTCCGTGACAACCTAACGCTCTGGACAAGCGATCAGCAAGATGACGACGGTGGCGAAGGCAACAATTAAGGCCCCCAGGTGGACTGGCAGCGCCCGCTGATGCTACTACTGCAGTCTTTATTTTTTCCCATGAGCTGGGGGTCGGGTGGGGGAGGGAAAGGGAGGGACGACCTTCCTAGGGAGAAGCCCACGACCTGTCCTGTCTTTGATCGCCTCTTTTGACATTTTTGCCAAAATACCACTAGTGGAAAGTCAGGCTAGCTGTGCTGGTATTGAAATAGCAGCCTCACACTGGCGTATGGACTGTTCTGTAGATGAATGCAGGTGGAGCGGTCTGTCTTTAACTTATTGCTAGAGAATAGGGTTTTAAGACGAAAAGAAAACTGAAACGAGATGGCCCTCATTCAGTAAGTTCTGTGGTTCCAGTAAGGATTTGTGTGTACAGACGCTCTTGTCTTATGTTTTGGGTACTTTCTATCTCATCTATTTTAGCTGTGCATTTTTTTTTCAGGGTGTACTCGACCAGCCATGGACTAATTGAAATCCCAAACTGACAGACTTGGAACATAAGGTGTGTTTATCCTTATGGTTTAGGCCTTGCCAGTTTCCTGAAGTCTTGGATTAGCTGACAGTATTAACACTAAATTGCAGTTTACAGTATTCTCCATTACAGCCATACGTAACATCAAGCCATTGATTGTGTCTTTTTCTTTGCTAGTTATTTTGGTTTTACATCCTTAGTCAGCCTTATCCAGGTTGGTTTTGCTGTTCGCTATCTCCTGGGCCAAAAGGCTTGCCTGAGGAGAATCAAAGCTACCCTAGGTTTTGGTTAATAGGTGCTTGGCAGGTGGCTGTGGGATTTTTGTCCTTCTTTCCTCTTAACTCTCAAATCCACCACAAAAATGATTAATCACTTTAATAGAAACGTTAAACACCACAAAAATAGAGAAAATTCAGGTCTGTATGTCATTTATTGTGTTGATATTTTCAGAGAACTCCTGGTTTTTAAGCTGCCACAGCTCCTTCCTCAGGGATCACGCTGCCATCACTCTTGACTTGAGTGTTCCCCACTGGACCTTCTGCTGGTGGCTCTTTATAGGGTGGAGATGCCATTGAGCTATAGAAGCTGGGCAGTCATCTTGAGGAAGTTTGTGGTGCAGTGTGTGGAAATTCAGGTGCTAGAAGCTTACTGGTAGACAAATCCAAAAGGAAGAGCTCTTCTATTCATAAGCATTCTGTCCAGTTTCGGGAGCCTCATAAGCATGTCTGTTTTTCCTCCCTGAAAACACTCCTTCCCCAGGCAGTTGTTGTAGGAAGATGAACTAAAATCATTATCAGATAATAAATCACTCCTATTTGACCAAGAGTTTTTCTACACATTTTTTTTCTTCTTTTAATGAAAGCATTGAAACGGGAGAATCCTTTCTCTCTAGTGCAGTTGACGCATGCTCTGGAATCCAAGGAAACTACATTGTTGTTTCCACAAATTTGTTCTCAGTTAGCCTTAGGTCCTTCATTCTTGTTTCGGGAAAAAATCTGTCTGAAAACATGACCTGTTGAGTGTGTGTTCAGCCTTTTTTACAAGATCAGAAACAGTGTAAACTCCCGAGATCTGGGTTAAGACGCCAGATTTGTTTTGTCTGTTCCTTTGGGTTATTTAGTCAAGGAGATATGAGTAATAATTGAGGAAACACTGACAGTTGCTTTTGCTGTTTACCAAAATTGAACTTACAGTTGGGAAATGAATACGTTTGACAGGATCCAGGTGACAGTGAAGAATAGAACGATGATGCCCTGTAGCATGGCACAGTTTACCCAGCGTGACTTTCCTTAGAAGGTTCCCTCCATACGCTAGAGCAAAAGTCCCAATTAACTGAACCCTAGCAGAACTAGAAGAGAGCTGTACAGCTTTTGTGCCATCACCGGGGCCTAAAGTAAATGCCATGGATGGGAAATGATTTGGGTGGGGGTGGGGGGGGTTAGGTGGGGCTTTCCTTAACTTATCTTCATGTCCAGTGAGCAGTGTTGTGTCCTTTCTTGTAGCCTTTGGAAATGATTTACTGGAATTACAAAACCTATATTTTCTTTTAAATTTCAGCTTTGGCTCTGGCTGCTTTTTAGAATAATGCAAGATAAAATTATACCGGAGGGCTAAAAATGAGGGAATGGGAAACTTGATATTTAAGCAGCTTGAATGGTTTCTTTTCTTTTCTTTATTTTTAAAGAAATGCACTTGCCTCTGATACTGTCTCTCCAGTGAAATGATTACTCCTCCATTATTCTATTGATACAATATTGTGCATGCTAGTGTTGTATTTCTATACAGTAGCTTGAAATTTATTAACTTATACTGTAGGTGTTATGTATTCCTATGACAAAAAATTAAGTCTTCAAATTTTTTAAAGTTTTTTTAATTTAATTTTTCCTTTTGGGGGTACAGTTTGCTCTACCAAATAGTGATCGTAACAAATTGATCTGTTTTGGATGTTGCTATAGTGACATGCAGTTATATATTTTGTTTTTAAGGGGGGGGGGAAGCAAAAGAAACACCAGTGTTAGCTTAATCTTAATGTCTGGTGTTTGTCATGGTGAAATTATAACTATTACAGTGTAGGAGAACAACGACTATGTTCTCTGAATGAGCCTTTGTGCTTTTTTGTCATGTTATGCAGTGAACTATTTTTAAGGTCTAATCAGTGATTATTTTTCCAACTCCGTGTTTCTCTAAGGAATTATTTCACACACGGACCATTCTTAGCAGTTTTCCTCAGTGATGGAATATCATGAATGTGAGTCATTATGTAGCTGTCGTACATTGAGCAAATAAACTTACAGATCTGATGTCAGTGCTACTTAGTTTTATTTAAATGACTTTAATTTCCCTTTGCTTTCCAAGGGCTGATTGGATGTGCGTGCTTTCTACTCACAGAATGTGGTTAGATTGGGGGCCAGGGACAAGACTGGGAAAGTGCCTGTAAGCTGAGAGTCAGACCTGGGTTTACTGATGTTGAAAAATGATTGTACCTTTTGGGCCTCCAATGTTTTTCCTACAGAAAGGGCACCTTCAGGTGGATCTCTAAAAGCCTTACAGGGGTGGAGGGAGTATGATTTGTGAGAAGAACAGGGCTGAGTTAAATGATGGCTTCTTTTGGTCCTTGGGCAAATTACGAAACTTTTGAGCTTTGGGGTGTAGGTCTAAATGAAAATGGGATCACATGCCCGGCTGTGTCTCTCAGTGAGGCACCCAGTATTGTTGGAGGTCTCATGAAGTCTTAGATGAGGGGGTTCTTTGTGTTGAAAATGTTCATAAATAGTCTTGCGTTTTTAGTCCCTCTGAGGGGGTCAGGCACCTCCAGTTGGTGTGGCCTGAGCTCTTAGTAGTGCTGTTGCAGATGGCAGCTGTTACACTGCTCCCACCACGTGAATCATGTCCCTGGGTGTGGGGGTGTTCTGCTTTCTATAGGAAGGAAGAATGCCAGAGCAAAGGCTTTCTTCCATCAGCTTGGGTGTGTTCCAGCAAAGGGGTAGAGAGAGGCTGCAGGGCATTGAAAGGGGTGTGGCCTTTTAATTTTTTCAATCAGAATTCACATTTTAGGAATAATTTGTGTGACCCAGGGTTTTGCCATGTACTGGATGAATTAACTTCTCTTGGCTAATTTGTCACTCAGGACCACTCTAAGTGCCACTGCTGGCACAGCTGTGAACATAGAGGTGGCTGATGTGCCTAAGTTCCCACAGTGTCGGAGCTCCAGTGTTGGAGCCTCCTGAGCCTTGCCTACAAACACCAGGCTGCTTCAGCTCAGCTAGGAAACTAAGAAACTGAGCAGCAGCCATGTGGTGACAGCTCTTGCAGTGTGGGAGTTACTGAGGGTAGAGAGACATCAGACAATCTCTTACTCTCTTACCAACAGGACGGTACACACGTGGGCAGCATCAGAGCAGTGATGTAACAAATTCACCAAAGCTCATCAAAAAGAAGGGTGGCTGCTGGAAGTTGCTGATGTTGCACTCTTATTTCTTCTGTGTAACTTCCCATTATTTCTAAGTGCCCGGAATTTGACAGAAGACTGGAATTTGCCCAGAGTACTCCCACGTACATTTAATTTTCCTTTTTTTTTTTTTAAGATTTTATTTATTTATTCATGAGACACACACACAGAGAGGCAGAAACACAGACAGAGGGAGAAGCAGGCTCCATGCAGGGAGTCCGACGTGGGACTCGATCTTGGGACTCCCAAGATCACACCCTGGGCTGAAGGCAGACACTAAACCACTGAGCCACCCAGGGATCCCCATTTAAATTTCTCTTAAGATAAAATGTAATCTGTTGCTGTGTTTCCATCCAGTTTGGAAGAGTTCCCCTTAATGCAGTGGTTCTCAAACTTTGTAGGACTCCTTTTCACAACCGTAAAGAGCTTTTGTTTATGGGGGGGATGGATCAAAAACCAGAAATTAAAAATACTCGTCTAAAAAATTTAAACGGGATGCCTGGGTGGCTCAGTGGTTGAGCGCCTGCCTTTGGCTCAGGTTGTGATCCCGGGATCCAGGATCGAGTCCCGCATCACGCTCCCTGCGAGGATCCTGCTTCTCCTTTTGTCTATGTCTCTGCCTCTCAGTCTGTGTGTCTCGTGAATAAATAAATCTTTTTTAAAAATAAATAATTTAAAAACCCATTACATGTCGAGATAAGTAACAGTTTCAGGGACACCTGAGCATCCCAACTCTTGGTTTCGGCTCAGATTGTGATTTCAGAATTTTGAGCCTTGTGTGAGGTGCTGGGCATGGAGCCTGCTTAGGATTCTCTCTCCCTCTGTCCCTCTCATCCCTCTCCAAAAAAAAAAAAAAAAAAATTTTTTTTTTTTTTTTTTTTTTTAAGAAAAAGAATTCTGTGTTGTCGTCCTTGCCCCCCCCCGCCCCCCCCCAAAAAAAAGGGAAGAGGAGCATTATTTTGCAGCTTGGGTGATCTCTTCGTAGAAGTTAACTGGACTCAGTCCCTGCTACTGCACTCAATCCACTAAGATGCTTTTGAGCTGAAGCATTTGGAAAGAAAAAAACCTGGCATTGCAAGGATAAGTAGTTGGAGATGGATGGCTCTAAAGAGTTTAAGAAAGTTCTAATTCAGGAACTGAATGATGTCCCCATATTAGGCTCCAATGATTACGGCCTTCCTCTGCACTCCAGAATGTCAAGCTAACTGATACTGTGAAGCAATTAAACAGTGGTGATGGGTAAGGGGGAGGAGAGCAGTTAGGACTAGATTCACTCTGCTTGGTCATCCATAGAGTAGAATTCTCCATTCCCAGAACTTTGAGGGTGGGGTGGAAGGGCTGTCAAATGAGATTCAAAGTGGCAGGGGACTTTGAATGTAGCAAATACGTTGCTGTTGAGTGCCAGTGCAGTTTTCCTCTATTTATGTGTCATTACCACATGCATTGGCCTCTGTGCTGGTCAGCTGAAACTGCATGTTGACTCACATGCGCTGATCAGAGTGGCTAAGAATGGCAGCTACATCCTCCCGGGTGTACAGTTCTCAAAGCAAGCTTGGAGAAACAACCTGCTGAAAACTAGCTGGGTAACACTTCTCTGATTCTAGGATTTGACATTAAGTGGTAAGCCAGCCTAACCAGAACATTGAAATATGGTCTGCCAGCTTGCTAATTAGCCTCTGCTGGTTTGAATTCTCCAGTTCTGGTGTGGATCAGGATAAATGGTTTGAATCTGAATGGCCACAAACTCTATCCCTGATTAACAGGATTACCTGTGGTCAGTGAGTGGGTGGGGCAAAAGTGGCTGGGTTACAGTGACAAGAGTCTTTAGTACCAGGTCAAATTTGTTGGTATCTCATGTTTGTGTTCTGTCCACACCTGACAAGACAAATGAGTCTTTTTTTTTTTTTTTTTTATGATAGTCACACACACACAGAGAGAGGCAGAGACATAGGCAGAGGGAGAAGCAGGCTCCATGCACCGGGAGCCCGACATGGGATTCGATCCTGGGTCTCCAGGATCGCGCCCTGGACCAAAGGCAGGCACCAAACCACTGTGCCACCCAGGGATCCCCAAATGGGTCTTTAAGTAATAGTCTGAGATGGTACTCAGTTATCCCCCTGTGGGAGAGGAAAGTCAGGAATTGGGGAACACGATACGATTTTTTTTGTTTTTTTTATTTCAGTAGGTAGTGCAGACACATTAAAAATACAAGAGTGCAGTCTAAAACAGGTTTTTGTACTACCTTCGAGCTAACAATGTTTTCCACATTTTGAAAGGGTTGTAAAGAAGAGTGCAAAGGGACAGTGTGTTGCCTGTGAAACTTAAAATGTTTACCACCTGGCCAGTAGTTTGGCGACCCCTGGTTTATCAGTAACTCATTCTGTGATGCCCGTTTTCCAGCCACCCATTTCTCCTTCATAGAGGTAACCACTCCTCTGTTGGCTTGGTTTGAGAGAATGGAGTTGACTCTGGCTTTGAGATGGAAAGATTTCTGCTGCTTTTAAGCAGTAAGTGACCTTTGATCCATGAAAGGTTTTGCCTTGTGGTTTTTAAATAGGGTTAATTGAAATTTGGTGGTTTCTTGGGGACACCTGGGTGGCTCAGTGGTTGAGTGTCTGCCTTTGGCTCAGGGTGTGACCAGAGTCCCAGGATTGAGTCCCACATCGGGCTTCCTGCATGGAGCCTGCTTCTCCCTCTGCCTATGTCTCTGCCTCTCTCTGTGTGTCTTTCATGAATAAATAAAATCTTAAAAAAAGGGGGGGGGGTTCCAGTAGTAGCTCTCAAATTAGATTTAAGCCTGTTTTTTTTAAAGGGTAGCTAGGTGGTATAGGGTAGGGCATTTTACCCCTAACATTTTTGAGAAATTTCAAACAAAAGGTGGAAAGAATGGTACAGTGATAACCAAATACAATTGGTACTGCAGTTAACATTTTTATTTTAAAGATTTTATTTATTTATTCATGAGAGATGAGAGAGAGACAGAGACACAGGCAGAGGGAGAAGCAGGCTCCATGCACTGGGAGCCCGACGCGGGACTCGATCCCGGAACTCCAGGATCACGCCCTGGGCCGAAGGCAGGTGCTAAACCGCTGAGCCACCCAGAGATCCCCAACATTTTTTTTTAAAGATTTGTTTATTCATGAGAGACGGGAGAGAGGCAGAGAAACAGGCAGAGGGAGAAGCAGGCTCCTCGAGGGAGCCTGATGTGGGACTCGATTCTGGGATCACGACCTGAGCCAAAGGCAGACACCCAGTCACTGAGCATTTTGTTGCAGGTGTCCCAGCGTTTTGTCATGTTTGCTTTATATTTCTCTGTATCTTGTGGAACCCTTGAGAGTACTCAATGGAGAGTCTGCTTCTCCCCACCCCCAAAAAAGACCATCTCTTAAAGATGCCTAGTTTCTTGAAAAAGTCATTATCCTAAAGAAGGGGGAAAGAATAGAGACTAAAAAAAACCCTAATAATGAAATTATTAGGTTGAATCAATTAAATCCGAGCTAGTGGTGGGGAGAGGTGGCTAGAGCTATCAAAGGCATTCTGGGGGGGAAAAAAAAAAAAAGGCATTCTGGGGGCAATATACTCTATATTCATATCTCTCTTAAAAATAAGGATAGTCTCTCACATAATCACCTCATTATCAGGACACCTAAGAAAGTCCGTAATTCCCTGTCAACCTATTTTCAAATTGCCCCCCAGAATGCCTTTGTTTTAAGATTTTATTTATTCATGAGAGATACACACAGGCAGAAGGAGAAGCAGGCTTCCTGCAAGGAGTTCAATGTGGGACTCGATCCCAGATCCTGGGATCACACCCTGAGCTGAAGGCAGACAGTCCACCGCTGAGCCACCCAGGCATTCCCCCAGAATGTCTCGATAGCTCTAGCCACCTCTCCCCACCACTAGCTTGGATCTAATTGAATCATCCTAATAATTATTAGGTTTCTTTAGCCTCTATTCCTTCCCCCCCTTTTCTTTATAATGACCTTTTCAAGAAACCAGGCATCTTTAAGAGGTGGTCTTTTTTTGGGGGGGGGGAACAGACTGCTGAGTACAAAGCCTGATGCAGGGGCAGCCCCGGTGGCCCAGCGGTTTTGCACCGCCTTTGGCCCAGGGCGTGATCCTGGAGTCCCGGGATCAAGTCCCACATCGGGCTCCCTGTGTGGAGCCTGCTTCTCCCTCTGCCTGTGTTGTGTCTCTGCCTCTCTCTCTCTCTCTCCCTCTGTGTCTCTCATGAATAAATAAAATCTTTAAAGGGCGGGGGGAGCCTGATGCAGGGCTTAATCCGAGGACCCGGAATCCCTGGGTGGCTCAGTGGTTTGGCACCTGCCTTTGGCCCAGGGCATGATCCTGGAGCCCCGGGATCGAGTCCCACGTCAGGCTCCCGGCATGGAGCCTGCTTCTCCCTCTGCCTCTCTCTCTCTCTCATAAATAAATCTTTAAAAAAAAAAAAAATCCCAGGACCTTGGAGATCATGACCTGAGCTAAAGGCAGGTGCTTAACCTGTTGACTGAGCCACCCATGTGCCCCTTTAAGATTTTATTTTTATTTTTTAAAGATTTTATTTATTCATAAGAGATACACACAGAGAGAGACAGAGACACGGGCAGAGGGAGAAGCAGGCTCCATGCAGAGAGCCCTACGTGAGACTCGATCCCAGGTCTCCAGGATCACACCCTGGTGCTAAACCGCTGAGCCACCCAGGCTGCCCAAGATTTTATTTTTAAATAATCTCTACACCCACTGTGGGGCTTGAATTTACAACTCCAAGATTGAGAATTGCACTTTACCAACTGAGCCAGCCAGCAAGTCACCCTTCAAGAGACAGTCTTGTACAACGTCCAATGTTCTGGGTTTGTCTAGTTTCCTCGTGTCATTTAATTTGTTCCCCCTCCTGTTGGGGCACATTTTTGTCTTGGGTAAGACTTTCACTTTGCCCCTCCATCCAGTCTTTTCAGTGGTTTATGTCGAATTGAATTTGAAATGAATGGGAACCTGTCAGTGCTTTACTGGAAATCAGGTGATCTTAAGCAGTAGTCACCAACAGGGTCTTTTATGTGAACCCGTGAGGACTGAGCTGAAGGACAGACTAGAGAGAGTGCCTCCCATCCATGGGAACCAAATGTTTAGGGTCTTCCAAGCTAGGATATTTTGGCTCCTTAAAATCCTCTGCTGCCTCTCCTGGATGGAGAAAGTGTTAGATACGTGCTCAGACATTACTTGCTTTGACTTAGCAAGCCAGCACATGCACCCCACGCGGTGAGTCCTGGTGGTATGCAGCAGTTCTGCCCTATGCCTTGCGGAGGTGATGAAATGGCGTAGACCCTGCCGTGTTCCCAGGAGTTCTCAGAGACATGCAGGCATGTCTGAGAGGCTGCCTTCATACTGAATCTATCTACATCAGGAGAAAGAACCTTGACACAATCTTGTTTTAACACAACCTTGGTATTAGCTGGCTCTTCCCACAATGATGACAAGTTCTTCTACTTGCTGACTCTTGGGGACCAGAAGGGACATCATACCCTAGTACCTGTTTTTCACTTAGCCTGAAGCTATATTTTTAGGGATGGGGTTGTGATGGCTGGTAGGTTCCTTAAAGCCTGGTGGAAAATTCGTTTTGGGTACCATTGGGTTTGTTACCAAAGCCTTCTGAAAGGCCTTGCCTCCCCAAATATGGAGGTAAAATGTCATTATGGTTTACAGGTCTTTTTGCCTTCCCCATTTGGGACCTGCTCAGTTTTTAAAACATTTCTTTTGGGGAATGTTGTCCCAGTGAAAAGTTCTAGGTTGCAGAGGATTGGGTAGTGGGCAGACGAGGAGTGAAACATTCTCTTGCCCTAAATTAGGAGATAGCATTAGAAGTAGAGACAAGATAGATTTAGGAAATAGCTAGGTTACCCATATAAAGGATGAGCAGCTTATGGCTGGCTGCAAACATTTTTGGGCGAGTCCCTTCTATGTCATTTCCCCAAATTATATCCAGATCCCCAAGATCAAACAGTTACTACAGCCTACTACCGGGCGAAAGCAAAGGAGCAAGAATAATTACTCCCCACGGTATATGGGTTAGAACTTAAGGTTTCTTTAGCCTGCTGGTGACAGGGCCAAAATGAACCTGACAGCTAAAGAGAGCCCCCAGAAATGCATCATTGTCGACTGGACGGGTCCCTTCTGGGCCATTGTTTCGGGCTACCAAATGGTTTGCTGGGCTCTGGAGTCGGTGGTGGGGTGGGTGGTGGGTGTTCCCGCATCCACCCTGCCCGTAACCACCTAGGTGCTGTCCCCGCCGCCGGGCTCTGGAGTCGGTGGTGGTGGTGGTGGTGGTGGGGTGGGTGGTGGTGGGGTGGGTGGTGGGTGGTGGGTGGTGGGTGGTGGGTGTTCCCGCATCCACCCTGCCCGCAACCACCTAGGTGCTGTCCCGGCCGCCAGGCTCTGCGGCTGGCCCCGGTCCTGGCTTCAGCTCCTGCCCCCGGTTTCCGCAGGGTTCTGCGACATCCATGCTGGACCCAGACCTCTGGGCCGCCGCCCCGCGCCAACTCGTGTGGGAGCCCTGTCCGCGGGCTTCTCTCCGGTCACCTCCCACCCCAAACACCTGGGCCGCGCGGGCGAGCCTGCCTGAGGGCGCCGCACGACCCCCCGCACCCGCGAGTCGCGTGCTTCGGCCGAGCGTCCGTGCGCGTGCGCCCCGCAGGTGCTCGCCCCCACGCGTCCGCCGCGCGGCCACGGACGAGCAGCTTCCTGACGAGCCGGGCTCGCGAAGGTTCCAGGATCGGCCAGACACCCGGATGTGAGGCGGGCGGGACACGGCCCGCCTTCCCAGCTCGGACGGTGGCGAGAGCCAATCACAGCCTAGTCTGTCCCGCTCATCCAATGGTCGGCTTGTTGCTAGCCCGGCGCTGGGATCTGCCTGCGCGGCTGCCCGGCCGATTCGCTCCGACGGCGGGCCTCGGCCCTCGGTGCCGCCCTCCGCCAGCCCGCTCTCGCGCTCCGCGTGCGCACTGGTTACCCGGAGGAACTTGGTGGGGGCGCTGCGGGGCCTTGTGTCGCGGTCTGGGCCGGGGCCACGTCTCTGCGCGCTGTTCACCGCCGTGGTCGGTGGAGGGCGCGTGGAGGTGGGGGACGGGGGAAACAGGTCCTCAGGCTACAGCTTTCCCGCAGACCTCGGCCCTGCCCCTCAGTTTCTGAACAGCGGGCCCAACCTCAAGTGCCCCCAGCGGGTTTCCTATACTCTCTTATCTACGCAGCCGTCGCCCTGGCACCAACCCCCGGGGGCTGCATCTCCCCATAGTGCAGAGGAGGAAGCCGGGGCTCCTTACACCCTGCTTGATCCTCACCATATCCCAAAGGGCTCAGGGCAGGTGGCGACTCGGGTCTGTCACACGCTGGCCCGATGGCCCAGTAACCTGGCTGGCATCGGGATACATTGAAACTGCTCCTGCATCTCCTTGGCATCTCCTTGGCATTCAAGGCAGATCCAGCCTCACCTGCCGCGCCCCTCGCGCCCCTGAGGGAGTGCTGGTTCCACCCCTGAAGGCCCTCTCCCCCCACACCTCTGGACAGACGCCCCCAACTTTGGAACTGAATGGTGGCCGCCCAGGGTCAGCCCCAGAATCAGACGGCAGAAATATTAGGGAGCTCGGGCACCCCAATCTCTGCTCTAAACATAGAGTT
Source organism: Canis aureus (assembly GCF_053574225.1). Lineage (NCBI taxonomy): Eukaryota > Metazoa > Chordata > Mammalia > Carnivora > Canidae > Canis > Canis aureus. The sequence goes on from NC_135618.1 coordinate 70,566,710, forward strand.
AGTACAGCCTGAGGCCGGGGAGGGGAGGGGGTAGGTCAGCTTCAGCCAGGCTACCTGCTGTTGACACAGGGGAGATTTCTGTCCGCAGTGTCTGTCTTGTTCCAAAGGAAAGGGCTGTTGGGGGCAGTTTTGAATTCTCATCCTACCACATCCCAGTTATGTGGTGTAACTTCTCAAGTTCCTTAGCCTTTCAGACTGATAGTTTCAGTATCCGTAAGATGGGAATAACACAGTCTACCTCATAAAAATTGCCTCACGTTGACTGGTGTTTACTGTGTGGTTCAGGCTCTGTTTCAGAAACTTCAGTCACATTAATTCATATAATCCACTTGGCAGAGGAAGAAACCATGACTTAGTAACTTGCCCAGGGTCCCACAGCTACTAAGCTGCCCAATGAGGATTTGAACCCTGGGCAGTTTTGTCACTGTGGGAGAAAGCATAACCATAAGGCTCTGCTGCCTCTCAGCGGCATAGGGTTGCTATGAGGCTTTCATAAGCTAAGGAGTGATTGGCAGCTAGCAGGTGCCCAGGACATGCCTGTTGTGATAACAGAAACAGTGGTGAACACCTATGCAGCAGGGCGGAGCAGGGGCCCCAGCTCCGGGACTTGGCTGCCAGACCCTGCAAAGGCAGACACAGGGGTGGCAGCCAAGGGAGTGAGCTGGGTCCCCCAGATAGGATCTTCTGGGAGGCTTGAGAGTTCTCAGAAAGTGAAGCCCAGACCTAGAACTTAGGCAGAGATTCCTGAAGGTTCTGGGGTAGGCAGTGTTAGATATCCGAATGTCTCTGGAAGAGCACCAGGGGGCAGTCATTTACAAGTCCTGTCTCGGGGATCCCTGGGTGGCGCAGCGGTTTGGCGCCTGCCTTTGGCCCAGGGCGTGATCCTGGAGTCCCACCTCGGGCTCCCATGTCGGGCTCCCGGTGCATGGAGCCTGCATCTCCCTCTGCCTGTGTCTCTGCCTCTCTCTCTCTCTCTCTCTCTCTCTCTCTCTCTCTCTCTCTCTGTGTGTGACCATCATAAAAAAAAAAAAAAAAAAAAAAAACAAGTCCTGTCTGGGCCTGGGGGAAGAGAGGGGAAGATGGGGACAGCCAACCCCAGGGATCTTGCAGGGGGCAGTCAGGGCTTGCCTTGTCCCTGCTCCCTCCCCTTTGCAGGTGGGGCCTAGGCTAGGCTTCCTTTCCAAATTTGACCCGTACAACCCTAGGCCAGAGCTAGCAGGGCTTGCAGCCTGCTTGGTAGGGATTAGTTTCTCCTCCAGAACCTCTCAGACCCAGGGCCTTGGAGTGCCAGGACCCCTGCTGAAGGATTGGGGGCCACTCCCAGGGTTCAAGGCTTTCAGGCTGGTCACACTGTTCAGGCTCAGAGAAAGGGGTCTTCAGGATGTTCAGCAGGCCCACAGAGAGGATTGTAAAAGCATAGCTCACCCACCAGGGCTCAGAGAGGTGGGAGTGGGCTTCAGAGGGGGAGGGAGGCTCAATGAAGGAAGGGGGTGGGGTGAAGTGAGAAAGTACAGTGATGGGGGGTAGGGGTTCAGTGAAAATGGGAGAACTCTGGGCTGCCTGGGTGGCTCAGTCTGTGGAGCATCCAACTTGATTTTGGCTCATGTCATGATCTCATGGGTTGTTGGAGCCCATGGCTCTATGCTCAACATGGAGTCTGCTTGGTTTCTCTCCCTTTGTTCCTCTCTGCGCTTATGTGAGTGCTCGCTCTCTTTCTCAAATAAATAGAATCGTAAAAGAAAATGGGACAACTCTGAGAAAGGGGGTGGCTCAGAGAAGAGGGTTGAGGTTGGGAAGGGGGATGCAATGAGGGTTGGCTCTGAGTAAGGAGGTTCAATCAGAGAGGGACAGGGAAGAGCAACCAGGGCAGTGGGAGGTCAGAAGGGTCTTGGAGAGGGCTGAGAGAGGGTGTGATAACTCAGGGTGGGGGGCTTTGCGGAGAAGGCTCAGTGACCTCTGGTCATTCATTCACCTAAATAAATCTTCAACTACCCTGTCCCATTGTCCCACCAGCCTGAGCACACAGACTCAGCAGCCATTCTGGAGGAACTCTGAGAAAGACTTTCAGCCCCTCTTGTGGAGTGGGGCGGGGGGAGGGGGGACAATGTGAGAAGGAAAGGGTTACCCAGACCTGGCCTGCAGTCAGGACCAAGACTGAAGGCCTTCCCAATGCCAGGCCCTTGTTGGTCCTGCAGAGAGCTGTCCTTATATCCTTGGGCACCTCTGGGACTTGGGCCTTCCTACCATTGTTAGGAGACCCTGGGCAGCTGCCAGTCTTCATGCTTTTCCCTTGATTCCCATCCTGCAGAGGGCCGACAACAAGGCAAGAGAGGCCTCAGAGGTCACCCAGACCCCCAAATGGAAACTGAGCCCAGAGCATGGTGGATCCCAGACCATACCTTCAACAGGGGCAGAACTGGCCTCAGCCTGGTGATTTTCCTGCACAGAGTTGCTCCTGCCACCTCAATCCTGTCTTTAATCCAAGCCTTCCTGGTAGACTCTACCCTGTTCAGCCCAGGGGAGGGAGGAGGGATAGACTTTTCTGACTCTGAGGCAGCCTCTGGGCCACCAGTGCTGCATCTTGATCCAACCACTGCCACCACAGTTTGGACAGAGTGATGTACCAGGCCAGTATGTGTGCAAGCCTGGAAGGAAGGATGGAGGGGGTCATGATGCTGCAAGACTCCTTGCAGGGGTGGTGGGTTTTTCCCAGGGTCCCCAGACAACAAGACCCTTTCTCTCTGGATGTTGGGAGCTCTGGCTGGGCACTTCCTTTGCCTTCAGTCTACCCCTCAAAAAAGATGGGGATGGAGGTGCCTGGGTTGCTCAGTGGTTGAGCATCTGGCTTTGGCTCAGGCTCTCTCATCCTCCCACATCAGGCTCCCTCACAGGGAGCCTGCTTCTCCCTCTGCCTGTGTCTCTGCCTCTCTCTGTGTCTATCATGAATGAATAAATAAATAAAATCTTAAAAAAAAAAAGAAAAAGAAGAAGGGATCCCTGGGTGGTGCAGCGGTTTGGCGCCTGCCTGCCTTTGGCCCAGGGCGCCATCCTGGAGACCTGGGATCGAGTCCCACGTCGGGCTCCCGGTGCATGGAGCCTGCTTCTCCCTCTGCCTGTGTCTCTGCCTCTCTTTCTGTGTGTGTGTGACTATCATGAATAAATAAAAATTAAAAAAAAAAAAAGAAGAAGCCCATGAGGACATGGCTCATCCTTGGGATATAGAATCAGGTGCACACAGTGAAGTCCAAAGTCACCTGGCCGGGTGGAAGAGGTGGAGAGGACTTAGAGCCCTTAGCTAAGAGGATTGTGTCTGGGATGGAGATATTTCCCACGTGTATGTGCCCCCCCCCCCGCCCCGGAACCCTGCGCTCCTCAGGGCTGGCACACAGGGGCATTGTTTGGTGGACAGACAGTACATATTTTGGGGTGAGGGGCCCATGCTTGGCCACTTTCCTGTTTCTGGGAGGGCAGCATGGGGGTGGGGCTTAACCCCCATTTCACCAGGCCCAGTGCCAGATCCTGTCTAAGACCAGCCTAGGCTTGCCTTCACCCATACAGCTTCTTCCCTGCTTTGGTCCTGAGCTGGCAGCTTATTGCTGCTATACAAGTCTGGGCCAGAGGCCAAGTCTGAGCTCCAGGGCTGTCCCAAATCCCCAGGTCCCACTGTGTGTATGGGGGGTGGGCAGGGGAGGGAGGTGTAGGGGAATCCAGGGTAAACTGAGCAGACAAGACCCTCACCATCCTGATCCCTGCCCAGACTTAGGCTCTGCCAGGGTGGAATAGTGCTTGGGTGGCTGTCAACAGACCAGGGGGTCTGGGGTGTCTTACCCCATGGCCAGTCCCTGGGCAGGGTTTCCAGTCCCGCCTGACCCTCCTCTCCTTTCTTTGCTTGGTTGCCCTTACCCCATCACAGAGGCGCTCTGACCATGCCCTTTGGACCCAGCACTAGGGACCTCTGCAGCCACTGTCCAGGAGCTTTTGCTTCCCACACCACCCTCTCCACAGAGCAGTCTGTGCCTGGCAAACTCTCGGTGGTAGCAGGAAGATGATGCTCCCTGGAAACAATTCACTCCTCCAGCAGCAGAGGTCTAGGGTCTGTCCAACCTTGCAGAGACAGGTCAGCAAGCCCTGGGCAGAGAGCCATGATAATCCAGGGCTCAGGGCCTCAGCAGATCCCTGTCTTCCCCTGCCCCCTGCACCCCCACATCCCAGTCTGTCACCCCACACCTGACCTCCTTTCCCCTCTCCCCTTTCCCTGGCAGTACCCATGCCCAAAACGCCTCAGCAGCACATCCTCCCCTGCCTCTTGACTGGTTCCTCTACCCACTCTCTAAGATCTGGACCCTTATTTATTTATTCTTATTTATTTATTTATTTATTTATTTATTAGATTTTATTTATTTATTCATGAGAGACAGAGACAGAGAGAGAGGCAGAGACACAGGCAGAGGGAGAAGCAGGCTTCATTCCAGAAGGAGAAGCAGGCTTCATTCCATGCGGGGAGCCTGATGTGGGACTCCGTCCCGGGTCTCCAGGACCACACCCTGGGCTGAAGGCAGAGCTAAACCGCTGAGCCACCCGGGCTGCCCTGAACCTTTTTTTTTTTTTTTTTTTTTTTTGAGATTTTATTTATTTATTCATGAGAGACACAGAGGGAGAGAGAGGCAGAGACACAGGCAGAGGGAGAAGCAGGCTCCATGCAGGGAGCCCGACGTGGGACTCGATCCCAGGACTCCAGGATCACGCCCCGGGGTTAAAGGCAGTTGCTAAACTGCTGAGCCACCCAGGCTGCCCAGGACCCTTATTTTTAAAGCGGGGATGCTGGGGTAGCCTGCATTTAGCATGGCTGTCAGTGCACAGCCCCCACCTGAGACTGGTCCCACCCACCCCCCTCACTTGCCCTCTTGCTCTTCCTCCAGCCTGCCAGCCCTGGCCCATACCATTCCCACTTGCCTGTCCAAGGGTCATTTCTGGAAATCTTTCTTACTCCAAGATGCCACAGGATGTCCCACCCTCTTGCTAATGGCATAATGCTGCTGGTCACTGAGCTGTTTCCTCTATTTGGCCCCTTGAGCAGGGACTGGAACTGGGCTGGGTGCCAGGCCAAGAGGAAGTGCAACAGGGAGGGCAAATTTCACAACTGCAAGGGAGAGAGAAAAGGAGAGACCCAGGGTTGGGCCTGGAACTGAGGATGGCTTGTGTACTTCACAGATCCTTAGGGAAGCCAGAGCCAGTGCAGTGTGCCCAGCAGCCACAGGCACTTGAGGTCCTCAAAGAAGCCTTAGTCATCAGCCTGGAGCACAGAGTATTGCCCCTCAGATACTCTTCACCTGGGCACTTGGATTACTCAGTGGCTGAGCATCTACCTTTGGCTCAGGTTGTGATCCTGGACTCCATCCTGGGATGGAGTCCTGAATTGGGTTCCCTGGAGGGATCCTGCTTCTCCCTCTGCCTATGTCTCTGCCTCTCTCTGTGTGTGTCTCTCATGAATAAATAATCTTAAAAAAAAAACATACCCTTCAGCTGAGTGATCTAGGCCAAAGTCTTGAGTCTGCAGACCTGAAGGACATCAGAGGCCTATAGAGAGGCACCCGCGGAAAGGCCCGGAGAAGTTTAGAACTGTTCCTGCCCCACAGCAGTGCAGGGACTCACCAGGTGTGCCCATCCTGATCCTCCAAGACCTCAAAGCCGTTGTCCTTGGACTCACTCCTATGATAGGCACTGACAGCCTCCTGAGCGCTGACCCCTACCTGTCCCAGGCTGTGTCCCTGGCTCCCTGCAGGTCACTTGCAGCCTGGCTCCCTTGAGCGGGGTTGGAGGGGAGAGGGGGTGGGGAGTGCTGCATCCCAGTCCTCTTCCTGTGGTCCCATCAAGTCTCTTTCAGAAGCACTTAGAGCTTTACATATGGAACACTTCAACATCCCTCCCCTCTCCAGTCTTCCTGTTAGATATAACCCTCCCCTCCACTGCCAGTGGCCACACTGATGTCCCTCTGCCCCTCTAGGACTAGCTGCATGGACCTCGGCAAGTCTGTTTACTTTGAGGCTCTCTTTTGCCCAGGTGTTAGGCAGGATTTACACCTCTTCGCAGACTTGATGTGAGGATTACCTTGTCAAAGGCTTGGCGTCAGTTTTCCCACACTTCCAGAGCACTGGCAGACGAGCTGGCAGCCTTGCTATTGCTCGCTCTGATCTGACAAGACTGACAAGATGGGAGGAGGCAGTCACACCCTTGCAGGCCAGGACCATCTTGTTGCCAGCCAGCAAGGAGCTGGCGAGCAGAGCAAGGGTGAGTCCTAGACAGACTGATTCAGCTGTGACCGCAGGAATGTGGGCGTGTCCAGGAGACACCTGAGATGTGGCATGTCTGTTGTCAGGGAGGAGGATAGCAGATTTAGGAGACAGGAGCTCAGGAAATGAATGGTGGTAGGGCTGGAGAGACTGGGCAGTGCCCTGGCCTGTAGGCCCAGACCTGCGCTGCCAGCTGGGCCAGCACACCCCTTGTTCCATGTGTTTATTTCCCTTGTTGGCCTCCCTCCAGGCCCAGGGAGGCCTCTGAAGGCTGGGACCTGCTTTGGCTTCCTGCCTGCTCCAGATTGTGGTATCTCAAGGGTGCCCACACCAGGGAGTGGAAATTAAGAAGCTGGGCGGTGTTGAGGGTGCCTCGTGCGTGGCTCTTCCTTACAGGGTGCTGCTTCTCTCAGAGACCCTAGGAAAGTAGGGCTGTGGGCTTAGAAAAGAATGTCATGGTGTCTTGCCGAAGCTTCAGGCTCTGTGACCTTAGTAGGTGGAGATGGAGTAGAGATGGTGATCTCTCAAGCTCTTAGGGACCAGAGACTTTGTTCTTTTTTTTTTTTTTTTTTTTTTTGAGACTTTGTTCTAAAGCCCCTATCTGCTCTACCCCTCCTTCAGGTCCCTCCAAACCCTCCTTGGGCCAGATGAGAGGGTGGTGGGTAGGATGAAGGCAAAGGAGAGGACCTAGGTAGGTGTGACTTCCTACCTGTGCTAATCTTCCCTGTCAGGGTCTTTGCTTCTCTTCCACCAAAACCTTGGCCCCCTGCCCTCACTCTCTGCAGAATGCCCTTGACCCTAGAGTCCCGGCCTCATCCTGCATGCATGAGCAATGGGAGCTGGAACACGGCCACTCTCCTCTCAGAAAGTCACCTGGAAGGCCATACCTCCCATGCCTTCTACATGGTCCTGCCCCTCTATGGGAGAAGAGTGAAATCTCAAATTCAGTGAGCAAGGGACTCCAAGCTCCTAAGAAGCTCCCCCACCCCCGGCCCTGCTCTGTCCCCCTGTACCTGAGTCCAGTCTAGGGGTCCCCAAGTGCCCAGGTGTGGGCCAGCCACCTCTCCTGGTTTCCCCTATCATTGCTGGTTATGATCATTGCTTCTCTCTTAACGAACGGACTCCAGGCTAGAGAGCTGGGGTATGCCCTTGCCGTACATCACTGTACCCACAGGGCCTAGCATGGGGCTTGGCACACACACAGAGTAGGCTCTCAGCAAAGGTGATCAATGTGTGAGCCAGTAAACGGCACCAACCCCCAAGGCCTCCACAAACACCAGGATCTGAAGCAGTGGCGGGCAGTTGCTTTGAACTTTATTTGAGAAAAACAAAAGGTAAATGTATCAAAAGAGCATACAGGTTAGTGTGCAGGGACGGTCAGTGATGGCTACTGAGGTGAGGATGTGGGCTAAGCAGGGCTAAGGCCTTTACTTGGCTCCAGACTGCTCCGACTTTCCAGCTTCTGGGCCCCCAATCTGGGCACGTGCCTCGAAGGTGACGGGAATAGTGATTTCTGCCGACTGGGTGGCTGGCTTGGGCATGGGAGCCTCCACCGTGAGAGTGCCCTCAGGGGACAGGGAGGAGGAGACCAGGGTAGGATCCACACCAGGGGGCAGGCTAGACAGGTAGAGAGGGAGAGCAAGAGTTACACACCTGTGCCGTACTGCTGCCCACCCCCTCCCCCCGCCACTCCCTGCATCCCCCTCCGTCTGGGGCCAAGACTCACGTGTATTTTCGAGTGAAGCAGCGGGAGATGTAGCCATGCTCATCCTGCCTCTCTTCGTGCTTGCCTGGGGGTGGGAAGGGAGGAGAATGAGGTCAGAAGCTTCTGGGAGGAGCCCCCCCAAACCTACACACGCCCCAGGGGGCGGTCTGACCGCTTCAGGACCCCTCAGAAGCTTCTGGAAAGTTGGGTTCAGTGTTTTGGAGGGTGGAGTGGGGTGGGGCTCGGCGCGGCGCCAAGAAAGCGCACACGCCCCTCCGCGGACCGAGGCTTAGGGACAGGGAGTAGGGACAGCACCAGGGAGACCTGGTCATTTGGGGGCGGGGCTGTGGGGGGGTCTCCGCTGGAAGGGGGCGTTTCTTCCCTCACTAGAGCGTTTTTCGGGCCAGAGGGGCGCTGAGTCCCAAGTCTTCCGGGTCCCGGGTGGAGTTTCCCTGCCCAGTTCCCCGCCCCAAGCCGGGTCCGCGCAGGCCGGGGGGGGCCGGGGGGTGGGGGTGGGGGGCTCACCAGTTATCTCCACCACGCCGTCCTTCGTCTTGACCGTCAGCTCCTCGGGGGCGAAGTGGTTGACGTCCAGGGACACGCGCCAGCGGTCGGCCGTCTGCCGGATCTCCGACACGCCGCTGCTGAGCTGCCGGCTGAGCGCGCGGCTGTAGGCGGGCGCGGCGGCCGCGGCGGGGCCCTCGACCGCGGGGGGGATCGGGCGCACGTAGCCCGGCCAGCCGCTGTGGCCGAACCACTGCGCCCACTCCTCCGGCAGCCGGGGCAGCCCGAAGGCCTGGTCGAAGAGGCGGCTGTGGGCCGGGTACCAGTCGCGGAAAGGGTCCCAGCTGGGGCTCCGCAGGAGCGAGAAGGGCACTCGGCGCTCGGTCATGCTGGCTCGGCTCCGCGCGTCTGCCTGAAGCTTAGAGAAGTGCGGGGCGTCGGGCCCGCAGCGCTTTTATGCGTCTCCAGCCGGGTATTTTTAGCAGGCGGTGTTTCAGGTCTCTATTAAAGGCAATGACGGGCTGGGGGCAGCCCCTCCCCCTGCATTCCTCCCCCTGCACTCGGGGCGGGGGCGGGCCGCGGAAGGCCCTGCCCACATCTGGAACCTTCTCTTGTTCCAGAAAACAAATGACTGGAGCACTGGTGCTGGTGCAGTGCCCACAGCCCGGCGCTCGCCGGCCTGGGCGCAAAACCCCTGGGCCGCGGCTGGTGGACAGTCCCATCCTTTTTGTCCGCAGAACAAAGCCCAGGGAAGCCGGGCTGCTTGTCCCAGACCACATGTATCTAGAAGTGACAGAGCCAGGATTTGAACCACAGGCGTCCCTGAAATAATGTCTTAAAAAGCAGTCTGGTGTTGCAGATAAGAGTGTGGGCTCTGGAACCAGACTGATCTGACTTCACATCCTGTTCTGCCACTAATGGAATGAACTTGTGCAAGTTAGACTCTAGGCCTTGGTTTCCTCATCTGGAAAATGGAGATGATGATGATGATGATGATAGTAATAAAAATGCTTGCATCATTGGGGTGATGTGAGGATTCAGCAACTTTATGCAAGTAAAGACTTTATTTAGTCCAGCGCCTGCTAATTGTTCACTATTGTTATGTTATCTATGTGCAATTAAAAGGGCTGGGGAAGGAGGAAAGAGAATGTGTACGTATCCCTGTTGCAGGGACAGTGACCCAGGTCAGAAGCCCTGTGCTAAGAGGGCATCAGGAGGCAGGTTGTTGTTGAATCCCCCCATATGTCTGTTGTTCCTTGAGGAGCCCTGGACAGGGAACTTGTGAGGCAGTAACCATGGATCTAGCCTGGGCTTTGCTATTGACCTGTGATTTGGGACAAGGCCTCTTCTTTCTCTAGATCTCCGTTCCCCGTTTTGCAGAGGATGATGTCCAAGTCCCTTTTGTTTATGATTCGCACAGGACCAAGGGAAGGAGAGCTCCAGGCAGTACAGTTCACTCAAATTTGCTTGGAGCCCGAGGCCTGCTCCTTGACCCCCAACCTCCTGTCCGACCACCTGTGAGATCCAGGCCCAGATCTCCCACCTCTGAGAAAGGGTGCTGCACATAGGCTTCTGCCATGATCCTGACATTCCCTCCTTCCCTTTGCAGGCATGAGCCCCCCTCCAGTCTTCCTTCTCCTGCTTTACACCATTATCCCTCTTTTTGAAATGAGGAAATTAGTTCAAGGAGATACAGTGAGTAGTGCACTGTCTCCTATAAGACACCAGCAGAGTAATCCTCTTGCCTATCTAGTGCCAGGGGCTCTTACCCTCATAGCACCCCCACCTTGGAGTCCTCCACGTTCTTTCTTTTTTAGATTTTATTTATTTATTCATGAGACACAGAGAGAGAGAGAGAGAGAGACAGAGACATAGGCAGAGGGAGAAGCAGGCTCCCGGTGGGGAGCCTGATGCAGGACTCGATTCTAGGACCCCGGGATCACAACCTGAACCAAAGACAGATGCTCAACCACTAAGACACCCAGGCACCCCTACTTACTTTCTTTCTGAGGCCCACTTTGCTTACTGCCCCTTTCCCAGGGCTGGGCTGATGCTGAACCCCCACCAGTTTATAGGGGGCCTTGCCCTGCCCAGGACACCTGAGAATCTAAAAGCCAGACTCCAGCCACTCCTTCATGAGCTGGGGGTAGCAACAAATCTCATGCCTTCTCGGTGTCTGTTTCCTCTTCAAAAGGAAGCTCCTGGATGCTCTTTTTTCTTCCTTTCTCTTTTCTTTTCTTCTTTCTTTCTCTTTCTCTTTTCTTTTCTTTTTTTTTTTTTTTCTTTCTAGCTATTGGCTGCCCCCCACCAAAGGGTCTCAGCTTCAGCAAGTCCCAGGCCTTCCTTCCCTGGCACTCCCAGCTCCACCCATTCCCAGCTCTATAAAGCCGAGGTGAGGTCAGGAGCCAGGGAGGGCCCTCATCTGCCCCTGCTTGCCCACCTTGGCCCAGACTGGAGTCCAGGAGCCCCACCCTACAGGAGCTGTCAGGTGTGGTCATGGATGCTTTCAAGTGTGGTTCCTTCAGGCCCAGCCACGCTTTTGGTGGGGGCTGCTGGGCTGTCTTGCCTGTCAACCCTTTGTAGACAGAGGCTCCCTTTGTAGTTCCCTGCATCTTGCCTGAAGCCAAGGCAGAGAGGGTCCATTCCTGCTGCCTCAGCCAGGGAAGTTGTGTAAACCAGGGCCCAACAGCTCCCAGCTGTCTGCCCATGGTGGGTGGGGGAAGAAGGACTGAGACTTCATATCCATCTTCACTGGGTCAGTTCTTGGGGGACCCTGCCAATCACAAGGGAGGGGACATGGGTAGCTCTGGGTGATGGTAAGAGGGGGTAGGGTTGCAGGAAAAACTGGGTTTTGGAGTCAAGGCTGGGTTTGAACTTGGGTGCTGCTGTTCACTGGCCTGCTGACCTCCCTGAGCCTGCTGTCCCCATCTACAAAAACGTGGGTAGTAATAATGCACTCATCTTTCCGGGTTGTGGTGAATCTCAAATGCAGTTATGTGTGGGAAGTGCCTGGTGCTCAGTAAGTGTTCATCTTTATTAAGGAAAAAGAGCCTTTAATTTTGGATGCTGAGACTTAGGCTAATAAGAATTACCCAGTTGTATGCACTTTATAGCAAGTCCAAGTATCTTATCAGAGTCCCATTTCTGAGATGAGAAAACTGAGTTGGAATTCCTGCAAGGTCACAAAGTTGGTAAGGGGGTGGAGGGATCAGATCTTGAGCCTCCTGACTCTCTGTGAGCAGAGGAGAGATTTGCTAAGCAGTCTGGGGAGGGCTGTAGGCTGTGGGCTGGTGGGCACAGGGGGAGGTGTGTAGTCAAGGGGCGGGGAAGGTTGGGCCAGCCTCTCTGGAGTCCCTTGGCTGTGACCAGGCACCCCTGTCCCCCAGGGCACAGAGCAAGAGGAGCAAGAGCTGGATGTCAGCCCCCACTTGCCCACCTGCCGAAGTGTTCTTTGACAATCTTCCACTCTATCATTCTGGGCACTGAGCTGCCAGGGCTAGTTTTTCTGGAATTAAGAGGACAACTCCACCTCCAGGGATTTCCCAGTAGCTACAGGGGCAGTGGGGGGAAGGGAAAAGGCGAGTCTGGGATTCCTTGATCAGAGGGGCTCCTCCCCTCATCCCTAGCCCCCAAATCTCCCGTACTCTGCAGCAGCCTGTGACCAGCCTCCGAGTCTCCTCACCTGGCACTGAGCCCAAGGTCTTGGCCACACTAGCCACACCTTTGAAAGGCCTTTGCCAACTTCGGCTGAGTCAGCCCCTCCCTCCCTGGCTTAGCCTCAGAGAAAGCGCGAGAGCCTTCAGGCAGCTGCTGGAGCTCCCTGGAGAGACCTGACAGCTGATGGATTGTGCCAGTCAGTGGGCTTACTGGGAATTAAAAATGTGGGCAGAAGTAATTAGAGCACATGGGGGTGGGGGGCACCGGATCTTTCTGGAAGCATCTAGACACTGCCTCTCTGGAAGTCCCTCTCTGGCCTGCACATCCACTAAGCTTCTGGCTAGCCTTGGGTGTCATCTCACTCCTTTCATCACTGAAGGGAAGCCAAGGAGGCATCATGGGGGGAGCCAGGGATCCATTCTCTGGCCCCTCCTGCCCTGCTGTCTAGCAGAAAGAATATGTCTAGCTTGGGAGTCTGGGGACCTGCATGTCTCTGGCTCTGTGACCTTGGCCAGGAGCCGGCTCCCGTGACTCATTTTCTTCATCTGTACAATGAGACCATTGGACTGGATGTTCTCGAAGGCTCTTTCCAGAGTGTTGAATCAGGTTTCTCCTCCACTTGCCCTCACTCCCCCCAGGCCGTCTGCACAGCCTGCTCTGCCATCTAATACTGCTAGAGGGGGAGTGTGTATGGTGAGTGGAGGGGGGGGATGAGGGAGGACCTGGCATCCCCTGTGGTGTCTGCGGGGGGGTGGGAAGCCCTAAGGCTGGGACACTCTCAACATCTTGGATGTCCTTGAGCAGAGAGGGGCCTAGAGAAGGAAGGACGGTGGGGGTGCCTGGTGGTAGGGCTGGGTTTGCTGAATATACCCTCAGCCGAGAAGCCCGTGGGAGGCTAGGGGGCTTCCAAGAGCATCTCAGAGAGGCAGGGGATGGGAGATGCTTGCTGGGACACCCGTATGCACTTGTGGCTTGCTACCCTGGGTCTGGGGCTGCAGGAAACCAATTAAGGAGAAGAGAAAATATCTAAAAGGACGCAGCAAGCCCTGCCCAGCTAGAGTCTCGGCTGCGGTGTCTATCAGGAGGGGAAGGACAGAGGGGTCCCTAAGGCCCCCAACTAGAGAGACACCAGGAGAGGACCAAGGACACCCCAGAGGCCCACATCCTGGGAAGCTTCCCCCACACGCATGCCCCATCCCCCCACCCCTGGCTACCAGAGTTTCCTGTTTTCCTGCTTGCCTTCCTGGAGATATTTTTCCCTTTTCCCAAGGTTAGAAGAAAGTTCAGGCTGAACTCCCAGTCCGTGGGAGGGCAAGGGCTTGGTACTCTCCCCATCCTTCCCCCAGGGAGGCAGGGGGTGGACACTGCTTCCCCAAGTAGCCAGGATGGGCACTGAGGACACGAGCTTGGAGTTTCCAGGCTGACATGGACCCTCCCCCAGGGCTCTCTCCCTCTCACTTCCAGCCTGTTCTGCGCCACTCCTGGCCCGCCACCCACAGGCAATTTTCCTCCTCTCTTTCGCCCTCTAGTGTCTATCTGCCACCATCACACCTTGCCTTTGGTACCTCCCCTCCCCCAAGGTTTCTGGACCGCCTCACTCCTGGCTCCCAGGTTCACTTCTTTGCTCATTTGACAGACATCTCAAGGGTGCCTGTTTAGGGGAGGCAGAGGCCAAGAAGGCATGGCCTGGGCTCCAGAGACTCAGATTTAGGGAGAGATCAACAAATAAGCCAAAAAAAGAGCTTGGGGCCCTAAAGGCAGGGACAAAGCCAAAAGAGCTGGAGGGACCCCTGGGTGAGAGTCGCCACTGCAGCTGGGGATCAGGAAGGCTCCTTGGAGTAGGAGGCAGCTGAGTTAGGTCTTGGACCATGAGCTCACTGGAACTTTTGGAGATGGAGAGGTCATGCATGGAGGGCCCAAGGAGGCAGGTCAGCTGTATTGGTGTCAAGGACAATGATGGGAAAGGAAGTGGTGGTGTTCAAAGCCCCCAGAGTGTTTAGGCTGAAAGGAAAGTCTTCCTGGGTCCCTGGTTTTCCTCCCCACTAAGCTGTGTGCTCTGCTGCTGCATTGAGGCAGGGGGATGGATGCACGGGGCTCTGGCTCCTTGGTGCCAGATCTTCTCTCTGGGATAGAGTCTGCACCCCTCTCACTTCTTGGAGGGAAGGACCCCAGGACCTTATGCCCTCCCCACACTCCCCAGGTGCCCAAATCCACAGAGGCCTGATCTCACCACCTGCCATCCGGGCACCGAGTGTTTTATTGGAGTCCAATTTTTATCCGCACCGCGGAGAAAGAGGGAGGGGGATATAGGGAGAAGGGGAACCCGGACCAGACCCCAGACCCCTCCCCCCATGGGAGCCCAGGGCATGTGCCCTGTTGGGCCAAGGAAGACTTTGTGAGATCCCTGAGGGCCCCAGGAGGAGTGGGCTGGGAGCAGCAGAAGAGGGCTGGGGGCCACTGCTTCCCCATCGATGCCCCAGGCCAAGGCCCTCGGTCTAGATCTTACCCTTTCTTCAAAGAGCTGTAGCACCCTTCTCTGGGTAGCCTTCACTCACCACCTCCCCACCAAACCCCAAGAAGGAAGTGCTCCCTTGGGCAGGCCCTGAAGTGCATGTTATTCTATGCCTGTGACCCTGTGCTGCCATCTGGTCCATGTCCCAGACACAGGGCACACTGGGACACCAGGGCTTGCTCCGTCATCAGACTGCATTGCTTTCCCCCGATACTCCTTACAGACTCTTCTTCCATCTACCCCTTCTCTCTTCCACCTCCTGATCTGAACCCCTTTTGACCTCAGGGTCAGATGCAGTGTGGTCTGACTGTCCCACCTCTAGTCATGCTGTAGGCCTGGCTGCTTGTCCCAGGGCATGGGGGCAAAGACTGAAGGGGAGCGCCTGGCCCAGAGAGGAGAGGTGGGACCAGGAGTGAGCTCCCCTGCTCTTCAGGCTGGGGCTTAGGGGCCCACCTAGTCATCTGGGTACTCCTGGGCCAGAGGAGGGGCTGGGGGAGGCTGTGGGGCCTGCCTCCAGCCCTCAGCCAGGATCCTGCAGCCAGCTCAGAAGAAAGCAGCTCCCCAGCCTGGATGGTGATGCACCAAGGGTTAGGCCATTCTTCCTTCTGTCTAATTTAGATCCTGCTTGCCTTCCCACCTCCTTGTCTGCCCATTGAGAGAGAGGAGCCGCGGGCCCTGTGGAGTGGGTAGGGGAGGCTCCCAGGTCTGGCACCTTCCGAGGTGTCCCTGGGTCCACTGAGCTGTCCCCAGCCTGGTTAGCTGGCATCAAGCAGAAAGGGGGACAGGGTGATCCCTGTGTTCGCAACGGCTCTTTGTTCCCTGGATGTGGTGGGCAGGCAGGAGGTGGGGGTGGGGACCCTCTAGAAGCAGCAGAACCCAGCTCCTCCTCAGCTGCAGGGCACCCACCCTCAAGGTCTTCCCTGGCCCAGGGACCTCTTTGAGCGGTAGGGTGCAGGCCCCCTCACAGGCCCTGGAGCCTGACCCCTTGCCTTGCCCTATGCCAGGGGGCATCAAGCTGGGTCTGTCTGGGCTCAGAAGCCCCCACTCTCTGAGCTGCTTCGGCTGTGATAGCTGGGACTGGGACTGGGGGTCCGGGAGGGGCTGCGCGTGCGGCTGCGGGTCCCCCGGCTGCGGCTGCTGTAGCTTCCGTGGCTGTGGCCCGGGCTGGGGCTGCGGCTGGGGCTCCGGCTTGAGTAGTCGCTGCTCAGGCAGCTGGAGGAGGATGAGGGGCTGGGCCGGTAGTAGGGGATGGGACGCTTCCGGGCACTGCCGGGAGGGAAAAGCTGATTATAGGCCATTCAAGTCCCTGAGCTCCGCCCTGAGCTCTGTCTTGGCCCTCACTCAGGCCCCAGCCCTTCCCCAGCAGTGGCCAGGGCTTCCCTGCCTCAGTTTCCCCTGAGCTCTGGCTTGGAGTGCCCCCTGCCCCAAAAGGATCAGACACTCAGTGGTCTCTTGCCAATTTCCATTGGTCATTTCATTTTCTCCTCCCCTTGTCTTCAGGGAAAGGGGACCAAGTCTCTGCTTCACTGAGTAGATGCTCAATAAATATTTGTCGGATAAGTGAAACTTAAATATAAACAGCTCCCATCAACGAAGCTAAGCTGTGGTTTCTGGGCATGGAAAGGGTTGTGGATATAGTCCAGCCCTGCTTCTCTGTTCCCCCCCAGAATTGAGTTTGGGTTTGTCAGGTCACTTCAAGGGAACAAGAAGGAGACCCCTGGCCGCTGCTGCCCATGCCCAAGGCCCAGCCCAGTCCCGCTGGCCCCTGCTCCTCACTCAACTACCTCCCACCGGCCCAGAGTTAGTTTGAAGCCAGGAGGCTGTGACCCAGAGAAAAGAAAAGAGAGCGGTTAAGGAAGCAACAGTGCCCCATGGCGTGGGGTTAATTCTGAGGAAGAAAACAGGTGTACGTTAGTGGGAGGAGGAGGAGGCAGCCTGGGAAAGGGGCTGAGGGAGGTGCCAGGTGGAAGGTGCAGGGCAGTCCTCTAGGACCCTCCGCCTATGGGCGAGGTGTGGGCCTGTCGAAGGAGTGTTCCAATCCTGGCCATCTGGCCTCTTGTTCTGGGCTGAGGGGAGAAGGTAATGCCTTTTCCTCCCTCAGCTACAATCTGTATCACCAAGGACTTGGAAGGGTTGGTTTGAGAATCAGTCCATGTAAGAGCTGAAAAGACACTCAGGGAGCCCTGCTTATTGTGCAGACATGAGAACCCAGATCCAGAGAGACACACCAATGTCCCAAGGTAGCCTGCCCAGCAGGGCCTGTGGCGGAGCCCTCTACCCCAAGTCAGGGGTCTAGGGCTTCAGGCTGATTTCCACAAACATAGACCATAATTTCACAGGGTTACCTACGCCCACACCCTCCAGTCCTGGCACAGAAACTCTGAGGTGGCTTCTGCAGTATTTTCCCACACCCTCCACACAGCCCCATTGGACTTGGGTTGGGGCAGGGCAGAGTGGAAGGGACGAGACCTCCCACAGCTGCTCCAGAGAGCAGGCTGCTGGTGCTCTCTCCTCCGAATCCCTCCCTCCCCCACCCTGGGGTGGCTGGGAGGTGAGCAGTGAGGTTAGTGACAAAAGGAGAGGCAGACAGATGACAGCTGAACAGAGCCAGATCAGCTCACATGGGCATCTCCCCTGCAGCCTGTGGGGAGGGGGTCCACCCGGCCCCCAGGCCGGCCACAGGCCACTCTGCAGGCTGGACCTTGAGATGAAGGAGAAAAGGAGACATCATTGCCAGGAGATGGATGTGGGGAGGATGGAGAGAGGGAGGGGCTCCAGGAGGGATGGCTGGAATCTTCGGGAGCTCAGGTCGGTGCCTGCGGCTGCCCACCCAGACCCAAGGACACAGCCCCCTCCCCGCTGTGGGCTTCTCAGTCCTGCGCTCCTCAACACGTCCAGTTCTCACCTCTCTCCTCCTCCAGGCCCTCTTCGCTCCCGGGAACCTCCCCTCCCCTCCCACCTCCCAGCGCCGGGCTCAGTGCGTCGGTCCCCCAGGGGTTTCCTGTGGCCTAGCCGGGCCCTTTCGTACCTGGTGATGCGCCGCGGCTCCATGAAGCTGGGCGAGTCCCGGCGCCGCTTGCGGATGGGCGAGTAGCTGCGGGAGCGGCGCCGGGCGCGGGCGGCCTCGGCCTCGGCGTGCCTCGCGCGGCCCTCGCTGTCCTTGTCCCTGCGGGCCCGGCCGAAGTGAGCCACGTGGCCCGGCTGGCTCGCCCGGGCCCAGCCCCGCCGCGCCCCCCCTGCGCCCGGCCGGACCGCGGGCCCGCACTTACCGGCTCAAGGTTTTCTTGGGCGACGGCGAGCGGCTGGGGCTGCGGGTCCTCTTCTCCGCGGAGCGCGAGCGGGACTTGGAGGGCGAGCGGCTGGAGCTCCACGAGAGCGGGTGGGGGCCGGGGCTGCGCGACGAGCTCTTCCCCTCTGGGCCGCCGTGCCTGCCGTGCGCGCCCGGGGACGGGGAGGTGCTGGCCGGCCGGGCGCGCGGGGGCCGCTCCTTAGCCCTGGAGGGGGGGCACGGCGACAGGGACTCAGCCAGGGACAAAGTGGGCTCCGTGGAGGGCCAGGGACTCGGTACGGGAGTTCTATGGAGGAGGAGGTGTGGATGAGCAAGTAGTGGTGCGTGAGTTGCTGGAGCCGAACTCGATTCCAGAGGAGGGAAAGCGCGGGGGGTGGGCGTGCGGTAGTGACAAGAGTGGAAGAGTGTTCCCGGTGTAGGGAGAGGGATCAGGGAGGGCGGCAAATGAGGGAGGAGAGTGCTCCTCGATGGGAGGAGAATCCTGGGGAGCGGGGGGCTCTTGGGGAGGAGGGTGATCGTTGTGGGGAAGGGAGGGCTCCTTGGTGGGGAGAGAGCGCTCAGGGAGGGGGACCTCAGTGAGTGGGGAAGAGGGAGAGAGATCGCTGGGTGGGGGAGGGAGCTCCGTAGTCGGGGTGGGGGGCAGTGATCACGGAAGGGAGGGCTTGTTGAGAAGGAAGGAGAGGGGTCAGTGGGCGGGGAGGGGGGGAGGAAGGGTGCTTCACCGGGGGAGAGGGATCTCGGGGGGCAGGAAGGGTAGTCCGGGGGGGGCGGGGGAAGGGGGAGGCATCCGCGTGGGGGAGAGGAGCGGGCCGGGGGGAGCAGGTGTTCAGGGCTGTGGGGGAGGAGGTGTTCCGTGGGGAGGGACGGGGGTCAGCGCGGGTAGGGTGTTCCACTGGGACGGAGGGGGCGGGTGGGGGCAAGTGTTCCTCGCGAGCAGGGCGGGGCAGATGCTCGGGACCGAGAGGGGGCACCCGACGGACCCGGGGCCGCGCCGCTCACCGTTTCCCGTGCGCGCCGTGGCCTCGCTCGGAGCCGGGCTCGGGTCCCGGGCCGGGGGCGCCGCCACCCCCGCCGCCGCCGCCGCCGCCGCCGCCGCCGGAGTCGCTGCTGGAGCGGGCCCTGCTGAGCGAGCGCGACGAGCCCCGGGGCGGCGCGGGCCGGGCGCGCCGGCGGCCCCTGCGGCGGGGCGCGGACGCCGAGGACCTGGAGCGCCGCCGCCGCCTTCGCCGCCGCCGCCGCCGCCTGGCCGCCCCGCCCGCCGCGCGGCCTCCTCTGCCCTGCGACGACGGCGCCGAACGCGGGCTCGGGCTCTCCTTGCCCCGCGCGGGCGGCGTGGTTGCGCCGGCCTCCGCCTGGTCGCGGGCCCTGGGCGAGGGCGAGCTGGGCTTCTGACGGGGAGAGAGGCAGAGAGGGCACGGAGGGGGTGGAGAGGGGACGGAGGCGCGGACAGAGACGGGCCCCCGGGAGAGGCGCCCGCAGAGACAGAAAAGCGAGGCGGTCGAGAGGCCAGAGCAGAGAGAGAGGCAGAGGCAGAGCCAGGGAAGTTAGAGAAGCAGGAGAAAAGACGGAGCCGGGCAGAGAGAGAGAAGGAGAGGCAGAGAGAGGACAGACCAAGAGAAGGCAGCGAGGTCGAGGGTGAGAGAACGGGTGGGTGGGGTGGGGGGAGAGAAGGAGAGGGGGCTTTCACCGGGCCCAGGCCGGGGGCTGCCAGTCCCGGAGCATCGCACACACGGTTCCCCGCGCCTGCCCTGCCTCTGCCTCTCCTGAGTGTCCACCTTCTGGCCTCAACAGTGCAGCTCATGCAAGGTTCTCGGCATGCAAAACACAGGAGGGACGGAGCGGTGGAGGGGAGGGGTGCTGAAACGGAGGGGGGGCTCCAGGACGGGCACGGGGGCTGGCATTGGCCCCCGATGGGACGGACGATCCCGGCAGAGAGGAGAGAGAGGGCGGGCACCGGGAGGCCGGGCCAGGGCCAGCCCCCCCAGGCCAAGCCCCCCCCAGCGCGTGGGGGGGGTGAGGGGGATGGTGGGGGCACACGGCACACAGATGGGGGGTGGGGGCGGGGCGGGACAACTGAACTCAAAACTGAACCGAAGAAAGGGAGGAAAAACAGAAATAAAAAACAAAATCCACAAATGTCATTAGATACCAAAACCAAAAAACAATGTCTGAACTCCTGGGGGAACTGACATTTTTTTTTTTTTTTCTGTTAACATTTTTCTTTCTTTGTTTTCCGGCCCTGCAGAGACCTGTGGAGCTGTCAGTAGCACCCGACTGTCTTTCTGTTTCTCTCTTTTCTTTTCCTTTTTTTTTTTTAAGTTCTGATTTTTTTTTAAGTCCCTCTTGGTTAACGTCCACTTACCAATAAAGTGGCACTTCCTCCTTTAGTAGGTAAGATGTGTAAGAGAAGGGAAAAGTGTGGTAGCGTAAGTTCATCATTAGATTCACAAAAATGCAAGAGAGATAGAGAGAGAGAGAGAAAAACGCAACCACCCCATTCTAGGCCGAGAGGAGGCCACACCGCCTCTGGAGGAAGGACTGGCAGCGCCCGGCTCCTCGGGCCTGGGCAGGCACCTCTTGGGTGACTGTCGGATAGAGATGTCAAATGTTTTTCCAAAAGTGCAGTTGGGATCCAGAAAACCAGAAACGGAGCCTGGTACCATCTAAAGGGCCCTGGCTGGCAACCAGGGGGTCTGAGAGCCTGCTACTACCTCACTGAGTCACCCTGGCTAAGTCACTTCCCCATCCTGGGCCTCAGTTTCCCCATCCACAAAATGAGAGGGTTGGGCTTTGCTTCCTGAAGTCCCTTCCAGAGCAAATATTCCAGGATTCTCTGTGCACCCCGACCACCCTCTCCATCCTCCTCCCTTCACAGAACTGACCCCTCCTCCTGTCCTTGGGCTTCCATCAGATAACAGTTGATTACACTCATCTGTTTGGAAAGCTGTCCCCCACTCCTACCCCACCCCCAATCACCAGCACCGACTTGGCTTTGAGCACCTCCAGGGCAGATTTTTTGTTTTTGGATTCAGCTCTATAAACTCAGTTTTGATCATAGAACTTGGCATTAGTAGGGCCTTGATGCCCTTTGCTGAGGAAGGAATAAGTAATGTCTTTACAAGGGTAGGGGCCCAAACCGGGAAGTCCTAAAAGAGGGGCAGGGTCGGGGCCAAGCTTTTTTAGCAGGCTCTTTGGATGAGCCAACAAACCAACTACCACCCCTCAGGGCACCTAGCTACCAAGAAACTGGAGGCAAGATGGTTTCCCCCACACAGCCCTGGTGCTTCCTGCAGGAGGCAGGGTGGGGCCAAGGCCTTTCTGTGCAAGCCCGAATCCAGCCAGGGCTTGGAGGCAGAGCCAAGAAGTCAGTCTCATTGGTGGAAAGGCACAGAGCTCGTGATTGGTGGCTGAAGCAGCCAATGAACACTAGCTGTAGCAGGTGTGTGCAGCTGTCCAGAGTCAAATGGGCCCTGAAGGCCTCCTGGGAGAGCCCGTGTTTCCTTTCGGCTTTGAGTGGATGTCACTGGGTACTGAGGTGCCCCTCTGAGCACCCAGACTCTCTTAATCACCAGCTCACTCCTCATTCTAAGCTAGGAGACATGGGAACTGGGCTAACTAGCCATTGCCCCTCTGAGATGGCAGTTCCATTCTCAGCAGACGTCAGGGGGAGATCTCTGGCTCCCTTGACACATGTCCCTTCCACCCCAGCAGGTGGTCAGTGCCCACAGCTCCCAAGCCCTCAGCACTAGGTTCTCTCATTCAGCATCCTTTTCCCACCAGAGGAGGCACATGAGAAAGAAACCTCCAGGATCTTCACATTTCCAAGTTCTTCCCTATCTCCTGGATTGTCCACAGATACTAGGTGGGGGAGCCCTGAGAACCAAGGCATAGTGACCCATACACACCCAGGAAACACTGGACCCTGCCCTTAAGAAGCCCTTGCTAGTACTGCAGCCAGAGGGGGATGGGCAGCAAGGCAAACAGGGAGAATATTATTAAACTGTGGGAGGGGGGTGTCAGGACATGGCTGTGAACCCTGCCTGCCTCTAACCTAGACTCTGGATCTGTGCCATCTTCTCTGACTTCAGGAGAGAGGCAGTGGGAGAAGGACACTGGGGTCTTCCATGTTCCTTCCCACAGGCACCGTGGGGGCCCTCTCTACTTCCCACTGTTGTTGGGCTGGTGGTGTGGCAGGAATGTTAGGAACAAAACGGGTCGGGTCTGGGTTGGGTGGATGTCCACCCCGTCATGCTGCTACCCCCAATCGCTGAGGCCCATGCTTCGGCGTCAGATCCCCTCTGCTCATCTGGACACTTCCCACCTGGTGAGCCTCAGAGTCGAACCCTTTCCCTTCCTCCAAGCAAAGTGCTGGATGATTGCTTCAGATGATAGCAACTGGCAAAGTGGAACACCCTGGAATCAGCCCTGATATGAGTTTGCTGTGAGACCTTCAGGAAGTGACCTAACTCTTGTGGGCCTCAGTCACCCCTTTGGTAAAGTGGGGATAACTGGGGTCTTTGCTGGATGGGTATGAATAGGGGTTGAGAGGTTCTTTTGAGAGCACATGTGACTTACAGTCCCCTCACAGATGTATGGGGTCAGAGCAGTGCAGGAAGGTCTGGGCACTCCCACGTGCCAGGATGGTGCAGGATGGGAGGAAGATACTGTTGGGCAGGATGGCAGATAGTGCCTTCCTTCGGGAGGCCTCCTATGGCCAATCTCACAGCCTTATCCACCCCATTCCTCCCTGGAGAAAGGGTCACCATGATCCTGCCAGAGGGTGAGCCTCATCCTCAGATTGGCTTGGTCTCTTTCTTCCCAGGAATTTAGGGAGATCCAAGTCCAGACACCATGGGATTTCATAGCTAGACAGGACTGTTGTACCAGGGACCTCCTAAGATCTCCTCTAGAAGCCTGTTCCTTGTGACTGCTGTTCCTTCTTCCCCTTCCCTGCCCTTACCGCCTCACCCCACAGCCTGGCTAATGCTTATAGGCCCTCAGCTCAATACCACCTCCTCCATGAAGTCTCTCCTGCCTGACCCTCACCCTGAGTCAGGTGCGTTCCTCTTTGATCCCTTGTGGGATCAAAGTTTCAGTAGGGACTGTGCCAGGTTGTGTTAGTGCTGAGCAGAGCTCCCCATCCACAGTTCAGCTTTCCTCTCTAATTATCCTCCAGCCTGGCAGGTGAGGGCCTCAAACCCAGGTGAAGCCTGCCTCTCACCAGGCATAGACACTCAGACAGGGCCTGGCATGGAAGTGTGTTCAGGAAGTGCCGACTTCGTGTGTGTGTGTGTGTGTGTGTGTGTGTGTGTGTGTGTGTGTATGGGTTCGCGGGTGCGTGAACAAATGAGTGAGTGCTCTGCACCTTGCCTGTCTCTGAGCCAGGCTTCTAGGGGTCCCTCTATTCCTTGGTACCACTTGCTATCTGCTATCTTCTCTTTTGCCTATGTAAGAAATTTTTGAGGGGGAAAAAGACAATGGGAAAAAGTAGTGAGAGATGATGCGCTAGCCCAATCCTGGTATTTTTAAGGACCAGAACAATGCGTATCTGGCATGCTTTACCCTTGTTCCCCCCAGGCCTCAGATAACTACCTCCTCTAACTCAGCATTTGAGGATCCCATTATTGGGTCCCTGGTCACATCAGGTCCTCCCAGAAGATGGGCCTCTACTCCTCCCATCAAGCTGGGACACAGTCTCCCTGTGGGTCCGACAGTGATTTCTCCCTTCCTGAAGAACTTCCTGTCTGCCTTCCCAACACCACTTACAGATGAGCAATGTTCTGAGTGGGTGAGCTCCTCACCACCTACCCCTGGGATCCACATGGGGGGAGGGGAGGATGAAGAGCCAGGCCTTCTCTTCTCAAAGGTGAGACTGGAAGTCCACTGAAGCCTCACAAGGGCTGAGATGTCAAACTTCTGTAGCTACTCCCAGATGCAACAGGGAAACAGTTTAAAGAGCAGGGATGGAGAGGCAGGGTCCCTGAGGACCTACTGCTGCTGTGTACCCTCACTGTGACTGGATGAGAACTGGGCTGGGAGTCGCAAGTCTCAGGACCTAGGCTCCAACACTTTGGGGAAACCCAGCCCCTACTGACTGTCCTTTCTGACTCACTCTGAATGTTAAACTCAAATTCAGAAGACAGAAGGGTGCTGGGGCCTGAGGGAGCCCCTGTCTGGGATGGGTAGTGGTCCAGCTGGGGGGGTTGTGAGCTGAGAGTCCCCTCTGTCCTCTAAATTGCCCCACAGAAACTTTGCCAAGTAGGTCCTCCAAGACCAGTGCCCGCTCAGGTCCTCTGAAGTTCAGCTACCATTACACCCAAAATATAAAGATGTGAGGTCCAGCCCTGGTGCCAGCTGCTGCCCCAGAGTCTGGAGCTCCCAACCTAAAGTTCTACCTGCTACCAGGACAGCTGGCCCTGGAGGGCTCTTTCCTCACGCCTGGCCTCAGCCAGAACTTCTTCCAGGATCTGGAGGTCAAGAGGCCTGGCACAGGTGCCTCCACCACTGCTTATTGCCCAAATGGGCCCCAGGGGCTGGCAGGGGAGAGGGGTGGGGGTGCTTAGCAGCTACTCCAGACAACAGAAATCAAATTGGCTCAACCGCAGCATACAGTTCAGGAAGGGAACACAAATTTGGAATGCTAACCACACAGAAATGCATTCGGACAACAAAATGAGAGAGAGAAGGAATGGAGGGGGCTGGTGGGGGGGCAGGGGTTGGGGTGGGAGAGGAAGGAGGAGCAGGGGAAGTGGACAGGAGGGGGAAAATGAACCAGAAACATTGTCAGGGTGGGAAGTGGAGGGGAGGTCAAGAAAACCAAACGACAAACCAGAAAACATAGCTTTGTAGCTCATTTGGAGAAAGATGCAAGTTTACAAATGAGTAGTCACTAAAATAAAGAAAGAAAAGGAGAGGGGGAGAAAACCAACCAGAGCGAGATCAAGAGAAAGAGAGAGAAAACCACATTCAAACCAAGCAGAGTGGCGGGGCTTATCTGGAGATGGGAGCGAGCGGGCGCACAGCTGAGCTGGGATACCTACCTTCTCAGTGGTCAGGGACAGGAATGCAATAATAAAAAAGAAAAGAAGGTCTCCGCATTGGGAATGCAGAAGGGAGGGGGGAAGACAGTGACTCTAAGCTGTGCTCCCCCTCGGGAACTGGCACTCGTGCAGCCAGTGTGGCTTTTGGTCTAGTCCCAGGGATGGGCAGGGGCTCCTGCCCAGCTATTAGTTTGCCTTTTTTTTTTTTTTTTTTTTTTTGACAACCCACGGCTCCAATAGCCAAGCTTTCTTTAACTCTTTAAACAACAGAAAACCTCCAGAGGGCATGCAGGAAGCAACTGATGGAAGCAAGAACCAGAGGGTGGGCTACTGAGAGGGGCTGGCAGCATGGGGAGAGAGGCCCATGTTGTGGGGAGAGATGGAGAGAGAGACAGAGACACACAGAGAGAGACAGGGAGAGAGAGAAAGAGAGAGAAACAAAGGCAGAAGGAAACAGACAGGCAGGGGATAGAGAGAGGTAGGTCCAGAAGGAAAAAGGAGAGAAAAGCTGTTTGGACAAGGCAGAGTGGATAGATGGGGTGACAAGATCATTGCATTTAAAAGGGAAGGCAACCACAGATTCAGTGTGGAGACCCGGATCTACCACTTTCCCAGGGGCCTCTGCATCATTTTAGGAAAACTCATCCTTCCTGTCTTCTGGCTTCATCCTGGAAGAAATGCCAAAATGCCCCTTCCTATTCTGATGGCCTCCCTCCACCTGTGGTCACTGCTTTTTCCCAGCGAGCAGTCAGGAGGAGGCCTGGGATGGGGCAGCCCAGGCAGTGCCAAGGCACCTCTTCTTGGAGTCACCCGAGGCTGCCCATTGTGTGATGGACTTTGAGCCAAAGGTAGAGGCCAGAGAGAGCCTATAGGGGTCTTGCTCAGGAATCTTCTCTGCCCCACTCACCCAACAGTGAGGCTTCCTTCCCTTGACGCTTCCAATGCCAGGGACAAGTGGAGCCAAGGCAAAGGCGCTACTTGTAAGTCCTTAAACCTTGCATGCCTTTTCCGGAATTTGGGCTCAGCATCTTATTACTTCTCCCAAATCCCCATCCCAAATCATGTGACCTTGAGCGGCCCCCTTCCCTCTCTGCCTCACTATTTCTGTTCCTATATGTGTGTGAACTGGGAGGACATAGGGTTCCCTGAGTCGCTGAGGCAGCATTCATATAGAACTGGGGTTGTTGGAGGTTGGGCCCACCTACACCCTGGTCTCCGTGTGGGCAGATCCCAGTGCCAGGGAGCTGAGAGCTGGGAGTGTGCCATCAACATCTGGAGGGGTTCCCAGGGGGAAGGCAGGAGCTGAGACAATCAGCATTCACCTCCCAAATCCTCCTCCTCTTAATCAGTGTTCCCAGAGTGTGCTTTCCATTGGGCACTCTCTCCATATTCTGGCTGTTGCTGGTAGTCTTGAGGTTGCAAGGCTGGAGTCTCCTTTTGCGTCTACTCTTAAAAGCTGTGTGACCCTGAGCTGATCACTTGACCTCTCTGAGCTGCAGGGGACAGTTAATAGCAGAACCCAGAAATCCCTTGGGGGTTTCACCCTGGCCTGGGATGGAACAACACAGAGGTGTGTTGGGAACCAGCACCCATCTGGCTTTAGTCTCAATGGGGATGGACTTCTCTTGCCTGTGAGTGTCTGGCCTTGAGGCCCTCCCTGAGCTAAGCAATCTCAGGGGTGTACAGTTCCCTCCTCTAGGATCTGAGGCCTGGCACAGAAGGTGCTCAGCAACCTGTCCCTGTCATGCCCAGCCACCTTATACTAGACAGAACCGGGGAGACACAGGGTGCTCCCTGCCCTGGGATGCTCCTCAGGTGACCTGGGACAACTCTTCCTCCCTGGGTCTCCCAGTCTCCCTCCAAGGTTCCTTATAGATAGGGATCTGGGAGAATAATCTGGGCCACTTCTGTTCATTTAAAAACTGAGACAGTTCCAGCACCTGCCCTGGGGTCGAGGAGAGGATTGGCTGCTGCTGCAGATTTGGCAGGAGCTGTTGGTGTGAGAGTCACTTTTTAAGAGTTATCTTCCCTTTTAAATTCTGGTTACAAAGGAAAAAAGAATAAGTCTATAGAGATATGTATACGATTAATGTTCACTTGAGATTCAAAACCCATCTCTGCATTAGGAGGAGAGGCTCCCACAGGAACACGCACAAAAGCAAAATTCTAGAACAACACAGAAGATAGGAAAAAAAAAAAACAAAAACCAGAGAGATAGTTTGCATTTCTGTACATTACCAAAGGAAAGAAAAAAATAAAAGAAAATACAAACAAAAACAAAATAACAGGAAAAGTTACATTAACTTCCCCACCCTCTTCCCTTGCCAACTAAACAAGAAATGGAATCACAATATTACCACGGTTCAAATGGGAGGCTAAAAAAAACAAGCAAAAACATAGTCGGGATTAAAAATAGTGAGCTGTTCTTTTTTTCCCCGTTTGTTCTCTCTCTTTTTTTTTTTTTTAAGGTAGCGTCCAAGAATTACCCCCGTCCCCCCAATACTGGTCCCCAAAGACGTTTTTATGGTGAATGGCAAAGACTACGTCCCGCTCCCATCTCACCTCCCAGGAGGTACAGGTGAGAGGCCTGGATGTCCTGAGGTCCCAGATCTCGCAGGGCCCGAGGGCAGGGAGAGGATTTGGGGAGCATGCTTTGTGAGAGGAGTAACAAAGTGCTATCTCCCAGGAAACTCCCAGGGCAGTGCCAAAATGGAATCTCATCCTGGGAGGGAGTCAAGATTTGACTTGGTTGGGCTGGGCTGTCTTCCTTGAGTGCTCTCTGCTGGGGTCTACTTTAGCTGCTGTGGCCATTCTGTCTGTACATGCTAGGGACCCATGGTGGCCTAATGCCCAGGGAGAGGAGGGGACCAGAAGTGGGATGTGGAGCTCCCTATCAGCCCTGGCTGCATTCTGTGCCTTTCTAGAAGGATGAGGAGCTCCCTTGAGATGGTGTTTGGGGCTCTGGCTCTGTGCCCATGGAGGGGGGTGAGGGTGGGGGAATGAATTTTCCCAGACTGATCCATCATCTCTGGGGCTTGTGGCACCAGGTCTCTGCCCTGGCTGTGTTCAGCTACCTCCGTGTGTCCTCTCCCATCCCCAAAACAGATCCTGGGTCATTGGTGTAATCCTCCCTATGTGGCCCAACCGTGTCCCTGGGATCTAAGGAGCCTGGCACTCTGTCCAAGTGCGGCAGTCTGGAAACAGGTAATGTCCTTAAACAAAAATTAACCTTGAGCCCAAGAGCCTTTTGTCAGCTGCCTTTGGCTCTCCTCAATAAGGCCTTGGGAGTAAGGGTGTTTGAGAAAAGAAAGGGAGTGAAGGAAACAGCCAAAAATCAAAATGAAACTGACCAACACGGACATGTTTGCTGCTGAGACCTGAGGTCTGGGGAGGGGCAGCTCCTACCCTCCCCGCTGAAGTGTCTGGGACAGTTGGGCTCTGGGGGGGGGGTACCTGCAGGCTGCCCACCCCTAGACCCCTGGACCCACCCAGTGCCCCTGCCGGTACTGCAGCCCCCTCTCCCTGAGCGGGCTCTATCCTGTACTCTAAGACCAACAGACAAAAGGGGATGTGGGCCTCCCCTGGGGCTCGGGAGGGCCCCCCTACCCCCAGTGCAGCCCGGCCACCAGGGCAAGTCTGACAAGCACGTCTGTCTGCCAGCCTCTACCATCACCACACCTGCTGGTGGCTCTCAGGGACTGCGTGCCCCTCCTGGAGGATGAGTGGGGGCTGTTTATTTGAGTGGTGTTGGTGTGGAGTCTCTGAGGGAGTAACGGGTACACTGGCAGGCGCTTGAGGCAGGTTGGAGCACGGGGACATCTGTCCACGCGTGGGCGGCCCCGGGGAAAAGGACAGACTCTCCTTGGAGCAGGGACTTTTGAAATGCAGCTCAGCGGGGCTTGGGGACAGAGAAAGGGGAGGGCTCTGAGGGAGGGGGAGTGAGGCGGTTGGGGGAGGAGGGACGCTCGGAGTGGGGAGGAGGCTTGGTGGGGGAGAGGGAGACTCGGGGGGCCTAAGGAACGCCCAGGGGAGATCCTGTCCCTTGAATCCGGCTCCTGACTGCGACCCCAGCATCGTCCATGCCCCTCCCACCGCATTATGCCTCGGGGGGAGGGGGGAGGGGGGCCGGAGACCCCGGGTTCTCCTCAGCTCTCTTCCCCACCGGCTGAGAGCCCCAGTGGTCAAGCGCCCCCCCCCCCCCCCCCCCCCCCCCGGGCGTCAGTTCGCCAAGCTCAGGGCTGGCCCAAGCCCGCAGGCCTCCCCCACCCTGACGCTAGGCCAGGTGGGCGCAACGACCAGGCATTCCAGGCCGCCCCCCAGCCGAGCCGAGCCGAGCCGGGAGGGGGCAGCGGCGCCTCCCTCCCCGGTGACCCCTCACCGCGCCCTCCCCCGCGGTGACTCCCCCCTCCACCCCCCTACCCGCCCAGCGCGGCGCAGCCCGCACGGCGCGGGAACCCTCGGCAAAGCGAAGCGTACGTACATCTGGCGGGCTGTGCGCCGAGCCGGGGCGGCCCCCGTGCGCTCCGCTCCGCTGTCTGTTGCTGCCGTTCTGCTGGGGCGACCCCCATCCGCTGCCGCCGGACAGGGAGGGCGACCGGCTCCCGCTGGACCGCTGGCTGCCCGTCTTCCGCCCATCATCTCGGTGCTTGGGGCTCAGCCTTGGTGGGGGGGGGACGGGAGATGGGGGGAGCCGGCGTGGGACGCCCCCTCTGCAAGTGGAACCGCTGCCCCCGCACGAAAGGCAGCCCCTCACGCGCCCGCTCACTTGCATTTAGAGATCGAGGCCCTAGCCCGCACACTGCCTCGATTTCCAGTTCAGGATGTGGGGCGCCTCTGGGCAGAGGCCAAAGCTCTTCCTCGCCCACTTCCAGGTGGGTGGGCACCTGCACACTCCCGGTAGACTTCACCCACCGACTGCTGTTTGGTCCACCAGCCTCTGCCTCAGCCCCCTTCCCAGCCCTCCGGAGTGTTCAATCTGCAAGTCCCCCTCCCCGCCCCAGCACAAAGCTGAGCCAAACCACCCCAGGACTGCCCCCAGGGGTCCAGGACCTACCTGCTGGGTGATCTGGAATCGCTGTAATGGGAGGAGAGGGAGGGGCTCTGGGAGCTGCCGCTGCTGTGGCGATGGGACCTGCGACCTGGGGACTCTGTGTGCGGCCTGGGAGAGAAATCAGCCTGTACCCAAGTTCTGCCTGAACTCCCCAAGGGGACCCCACCCCCTGTAGTCTCCCACAGAAATAGCCCTGCCAGTCCAAGTGGGTCGTTTGTGGAAATTAGGAAAAGGCCTTCTTTTGTTCTTTTGTCTCCTCAAGACCTCACCGACCCCTCAGCAGGTGCTCTTGTGACTGGGGGTGGGGGTGGGATGTGGGGGGTAGAGGGGACGTGGGGAGTAACCAGAGCCAAGCTTGAAAGAACTCTGGACTAGGAGGCAAGGGGCCTGAGTTCCAGTTCCTGCTCTGTGTCTGACTCACAAGGGCTCTTGGCTTCTTCTCTGGCTCTGACTTTTTCCATCTGGGCAGTGGGGACAAAATGAACTATCTCCAAGGGCCCAACTCTGTAATTCTAGAAGTGGGGAGGGGGAGGAGCTAGAGAATGGTGAAGGGTTCTCACCTCTTCCTCTCTTTGTTCTTCTCTTTTCTTTTGCTCTTGGGGCTTCGAGATCTGCAGAAAGCAGAGGCTAAGATGAGCGCTTAGCCTGAGCCCAGCAGGCGGCAGGGTGGGGTGGGGGCCGGTGGAGAGCTGTGCCAAGGTGTGGATCTGAGATTTATTCCTGTCTGGGACCTGAGCCTCCCACCCCTAGCCCCACTGGTGTGGACATGCTCATCCTACCCCCACTGCTTTCGTTCCTTTGACTCAGCCAAGCCTTCTTCCTTCTTTCTCCTGTAAGCCCTGTCCCACAGTTGCTGCCAGTCTGGGCCCCCGTTTTTGTTCCTCCTGGGGATGCCATAAATAATGTGTCCACCACCCCAGAAGAAAGGCTGACTTGTCCTTTCCTTCTGGAATTGGTCTTAGCACAGGTCCCTCTATGAGTCACTGTGCTGGGGTGGCCCCTCCACACCTCATTTGTGTCTGCTGGGTCCCAGGTCCCCTGAGATGGGGCTTCCTAGGGCAGAGCCCCAGCTTTCCTACCTCTTTGCCCCTTCAGACTGTGGCTCAGCTCTGGGCCAGCTCCCCAGAGGGTTAGGAAAGAAGTACTCTCCCTTGGGCATGATCTTTCTGCATTTGGGTCCTCTGGATTCTCCTCTAAGGGCTGCCCCCAAAGTTTCCCATCCCACCAATCCCACCTCATCCTGTCCCATCCTGTCCCATCTCATCCAGCTCCCTGGGGCAGGCCCCACAGTCCTTCTCCTACCTTTGACAAAAGGATTGAATAGTTTACTAGTAGGTGTCTAAGGTTTTAGACACCTGTAGACCCCTCAGCCTCACCCTCCCTGACGCCACCAGATTCCAGCTGGATCCTTCTATCCCTGAACGGATGCCTTCTTCTGACCAAACATCCAGGTGATGCTAAGAAACAACAGGATGTATTTCTCACAGGAGCATAGTGGGTGGGGGCAGGCTCAGGAGGCCAAAGATTTCAGTTCTAGAACTCATGCTGCTTGCTTTGGGCCTCAGTCTCCTCATCTGGAGCTGGTATAGCCCTAGGTCACCTCTAGGTCCTTCTCAGGACCACTGGGAGCCAGTCAGAGGATCTGTGCAAATGGATGGTGACCCCTGGGGGGCAGTAGGGGCCCACACTGGCCCCTGAGAGGAGAGGAGGCCAGGAAGGGAAGGGGGTGGGTTGAGAAATTGGAGGATCAGGATTTTGGTGTTTATTTAGGCTCCTACCCCACCTGGCAAGTGGCCATGGGCAAATTCCCACTGCAGGAATGAGACTAGGGACTCTAATCCCTCTTCTGGGCCCCTGGGCGGGGCTCTGGCTCCCAGGCCAGCCGTGGGGATGTGACTGCACTACCTCTTCCTTCCCTCCATGCTGAGAGTTTTCTACTTTCCCCACCCCAGTCTCTGCCAGGGCGCTTGACTTTAATCTCCTCATCCCCCCACCCCCAATCCATCCTGAACAAGTCACTGTCCTGCTCAGAGCCAGCTCCTTGGCCTGGCAGTCAGGCCTTTTGGGGGCTATCCCTCAGACACCACTGCTAGCCTCAGCCTGCCTACAGGTCTCCAACCCACTGAGCTTTCCTTCTGTATGGATGCTCTTTCCCTGCAAATTGGGGGTCCTGATGCTTCTCTCTTCCCAACACCTCTATAGACACAGCCCTTGGATAATGACCTGCTGTGTTGTGTGGAAATTCTTAGGGCCCCCGCAAGTCAAGGCTGACTCAAGGGACCAGCAAATGTTGCAAACAATTGGCTTTCATCTTCCTCCCCACCCTCCTCCCATCATTGCTTCCCTTAGGCCTTGGTCCCTAGCAGGATAGCACCAGCCTCTGTCCACATCCTCAGCAGGGCATTGCTCACCTGTGTCGTCTCTTCCTCCGGGACCCAGAATCAGACCTGGAGGGCCACAAAAGGGTTCTCTTGAGCTTGTCCGGGGTGGCCTGGGGACACAAATCTGCACAGCCACAGGCCTGGCCCAACAGAAGTGAGGGGAGGCCCCAGGGGAGGGAAGGTACCTGTCTCTACGGTGCTTCTTCACACTCTTCTTCTTCTTGCGCAGAGGTGAGGAGCTCCCACAGCTGTGGACACAGGGGGGCAGGCTCTAGTGAACTGGTGCTCTGGAGCAGGAGGGGCAGCTAGACATGGCTGAGAAGTCTGGGCACCTGGGGCATCTAGCTGAAGCCAGCTGCCCAGTGCACAAAGTAAACAGAGGCCAGGAGGGTCAGCAAGGTCCCTCAGGGTGGGTGATGCAGTGGCCTGTGTTGTTCCCTAGCCACCCTTCAGCCTCCTTGGCATTGTAAGTGAGGGCTGTTTCACATCCAAATGTCAGAGGCTCCAGTGGTGGGATTTCTGGCCTGGGGGATGGGGGGGAGGGAGCTGGCACCTTGGCAGCTGTTGTGGCAAGCCTCCTGCCGCTGGAGGGAGGCCTTGGGGTCTTGCCCCCCCACAGACATCCCCACCACTGCCACCAGCCACTGACCTGCACTCCGAGTCCACTCTCCTCTTTTTGCTGAGAGCCAGGAAAGAGAAGGACAGACAGACAGACTTAGCTGGGGCTCCAGACGTTTGCTAGGGTCACATTAAGGACAGGAGAGGGGGATATACAGAGGGAGAACCACATATATGACCCAGCTAAACCCTTCTTCCCCAGGTCACTCACACTTGGTGTGGTGAGTGCAGGACCCCTGGGGAAGGGAGGAAGGGGGACCTTGGGCAGGTGGACTGTGGCCCAGGGGCCAGTGTGTCCCGGTTTGGAGTTGGGTGAGTGCCACTGGGGGGACTCAGTGAGGGGAGGGGACTGGGTAAAGGGTAGGGCCCCCCCTGCAGGGTGAGGGGCCAGTGTGGGGGGGAGCGAGGGGTGGGGCTCCCAAATGCGTCGCGCGAAGGGGGGGTGGGGGGGGCGGGGGCCGCGGGGACGGGACTCAACCCCGCACCGCGCCCTCCGACCCTTCCCGCCAGGCGGCGCTCTCACCGGCTTCTCCGGTGGCCGCCTTTCTTTTTCTTCTTCTTCTTGGGAGGGGGCGACGCCGAGCTGCTGGACCAGTGCTGGGTCCTGGGGGAGAGGGGGAGGGAGGTGAGGGAGGAGGGCCGGTCCCGGGTGTCCCCCCCACCCCCTCCCCCGCCGCGGCGGGTGCTGACCTGTACCCCCGGTGCCCGCGGTAGCAGGCGACCGGGCAGTCGCAGTCCACCGGGCCGTCGTCCTCGTCCAAGGGCGCGTACTCCAGGCCGGGTTCCGCGCCCTCGAGCAGCCGCGGGGTCTCCGCCACGCTGCCGGCGACAGGGACGCTCACCACCCGCGCCCCGGGGCCGGGCCTTCCGCCTGCCCCTTTCTTAGCGCAGCGCGCCCAGACCTGCCCAGCAAGGTTGGGGGGTACGGCCCGACCGCTGGAGGGCCAGGCGGGGATCCGGGGGACCCGAAGGGCCGCCTCCCCGACAGGCCCCCAGGCTCAGCGGTGCCCTCCTGCCTCACTCCTTCTAAGGTCACACCTCTCAGTGAGACCCTCCCCTCCCTGGACCTCTCAGTCCGGTTCATGGCGCTCCTCCCCCCTCCCAGCGCCCCCCCCTTAGAGCCCCTTTCACCGACTCCTGCTCCTGAGCCCTCCTCAGTCCTACCCTCGGCCCCCTGCCCCTCGCTCAGCCCAACCCCCTCCGGAGCCTGTGCTAAGACCAATTCCAGAAGGAAAGGACAAGTCAGCCTTTCTTCTGGGGTGGTGGACACATTATTTATGGCATCCCCAGGAGGAGCAGAAACGGGGGCCCAGACAGGCTTCCCCTGGTGGGCCTCTCTCTCCTGGAGAGCCCCTTCCTATCTCCTAGCTCCCCTCTCCGGTGTCAGGGTGTCAATCTTTCCCTAAACTTGGCTCGCAGCCCAGTCCCCTCCCCCTCCCCTGCCCAGCGCCTCGTCCTCCCCACCCCCATCCCCACCCCAGCCAGGCCCCCCAGCCCCAGGTGCCGCTCTGAAATATTCATGGCCTGTCCTAGCCCTGGTCCCTGCAGCCTCCTGGCTGCTCTTCTCCCGTTGCTGGGCTGTCATCAATCACTGCTCCGTGGCAGCGGTGTGGGCCTCAGCCCTCCAAGGCTCCCCATCCATCTTGCAGAGCCTACCGTGCACTCAGCAGGGCCGCCTGCGTGTCCTGGCCCTGCTGCCTGCTCAGGAGCCCATGGCCATTTTCTGCCAAAGATGTTTGCTCCCTTCAGGCACTTTGCGGTGTGTTTGGCGGGGGGTGGGGTGGGGGGTGGGGTGGGGGGGGTGGGGGGGGGTGGGGGTGGGGATGCTTTCTTCCTAGAAGCAGTTGGGCTTCCGGCAAAAGCATGAGCTTTGAAGCTGTGGAAGTGCCCTCATCATGCTCTGGCCGTGAGTCCTTGTGTGACTGGGTACCTGTCATGAGCCCTCTCTGAGCCTCTTCGGCAAGATGACCATGATAACTATGTTTTGGGGCTGCTGGAGAATTCACTGAGGTAGCCAGTACTGTGCAACTTCTTTTTCTATTTAACAAGCCCAAAAGCGACCCCCCAAAGGCCCACCTCCTAGGCAATGGCTCCAAGGTGTGGCCTCCCCACCTTCCTGGTGTCTGCTGGTTCAGACAGGGCCCCTCCCAGATGCAGCCTCATCCCTAGTTCCATATCACTGCTCTCACCCCTGGAGGCTGTTCTTCAGGCTCCCTCTTTCCCTGCCCAGAGCAAGGCAGGCCAGAACTCGCGTGGCAGATCATTCAGCATATGACATGAGCTTTGGATTCACACAGACAAGGTCTCAATCTAGGCATGACCATGCTCACTGAGTCTCCAGGTCCTTACATCTCCACAAGCAGGAAAAGAATATCCCAGCTGAGGAGAGGATTAAATAAGATTCTCTCTGGGAAACTCCTGATACCAGCCACAGGCCTGGCCCTCAACAGCTGTCCTGCACATGGTCACCACTGTTCAACAGAGGGACCCTCTGTCAGACACTGACACACCAACACCTTCTCTTCTCTTCCAGACACATGAAAGATAGACAGAGCAAGGGTGTCAGACCACAACTACCAGAAGAAAGAATTTTCAGGGGCACCTCCCCAGTAGAGCATCCACTAACCTGATCTTTGAAAAACTGAGTTTGTGTCAAAAAAAAAAAAAGAAGAAGAAGAAGAAGAAGGGGGTGCCTGGGTGGCTCATGGGTTAAGTGTCTGACTCTTGATTTCAGCTCGGGTCATGATCTCAGGGTCATGAGATCGAGCCCCATGTTAGGCTCTGTGCTGGGGGTGGTGTCTGCTTGAGATTCTTTCCTTCCCTCTCTCCCTCTGCCCCTCCCCCTGTGCGCGCGCTCTCTCTCTCTCTCCCTCTCTCCTTAAAAAAAAAAGAAGGGCAGGGCAGCCCGGGTGGCTCAGCGGTTTGGCGCTGCCTTCAGCCCAGGGCCTGACCCTGGGATCCCGGATGGAGTTCCACGTCGGGCTCCCTGCATGGAGCCTGCTTCTCCCTCTGCCTGTGTCTCCCATGAACAAATAAATAAAATCTTTATTTTTAAAATTTTTATTTATTTATGATAGTCACAGAGAGAGAAAGAGAGAGAGAGGCAGAGACATGGGCAGAGGGAGAAGCAGGCTCCCATGCACCGGGAGCCCGATGTGGGATTCAATCCCAGGTCTCCAGGATCGCACCCTGGGCCAAAGGCAGGCGCCAAACTGCTGCACCACCCAGGGATCCCAAATAAAGTCTTAAAAAATAAAAAGGGCAGCCTGGGTGGCTCAGCGGTTTGGCGTCACCTTCAGCCCAGGACGTGGTCCTGGAGACCGGGGATCGAGTCCCGCATTGGGCTCCCTGCATGGAACCTGCTTCTCCCTCTGCCTGTGTCTCTGCCTCTCTCTCTCTCTCCTTCTCTGTGTCTGTCATGAATAAATAAATAAAATCTTTTAAATTTTTTTTTCAAAAAGAGTATCTTCCCCCCAAAAGAATGCAACACAAACCTGACAGGGTTAGCTAGCCTTGAGGCCAATAACAAGAATGCTATTCAATTCCTAAACACACACCTGGTCCAGGCCACCCTGAAATCATACGGGTAGTATGGGAGGTGTGTTCCTGGGTGATGGAGGAGGAGTTCAGGTCATCCTCCTTATCCCCACAGAGCTAAACATCCCCACATCCCTCCATTCAAACCTCTCTGCTCTTCCCCTTGCTCTTCTTTCTGCAGCCAGTGGCGTCCTCCTTCCTGTTCCTGAAATCTCCAGCTCCTTGGCCTGTCCAGCTCCCCTTCCCCCCCATCTTCCCCCACCCTGTCACCCCCACACAGCCCTCAGCCACACAAATGCCTGACACATAAAACACAGTCTTTAGCAAAACTTAAGAGCACCTCAAACATTGTGGGGGTGAGCAGATGGTAGGAGGGAGCTTCGTTTATCCTGACACAAATGTGATGAAGGTTATTTACAAAATAGAATAGCTCCGTGGGGGCACTGCCCTCAGCAGGGATCCTTTTTGGCCTGTATCCGAACTCCCCCTTCCCTGCACTGTACTCTCCCACTCTGCTAGCCACACCCCTACAGACATTTTTCTTCTTCTGGTCCAGGGACAGGTTTCTGGGTTCTTCTCATGTGGCCTTTCTCACTCTCCGGTCTCTTCTGAGGGGTTTACTTGGGGTTCTTGTCTGCTGG
Source organism: Canis aureus (assembly GCF_053574225.1). Taxonomy (NCBI): domain Eukaryota; kingdom Metazoa; phylum Chordata; class Mammalia; order Carnivora; family Canidae; genus Canis; species Canis aureus. The sequence continues at coordinate 70,603,934 of NC_135618.1, forward strand.
GAGCATTGAAAGGCAAGCATAGGGCATGAGTAGTGGGCTCAGGGAGAAGTGCAAGGGCTCAGAATCTTCTGGTAACACTTGCCCTGCATGTTCCAGAGATATAGATTGGGCCTAGGCTGTGACTTCTCTTGCTGACTTTGTGCAGCTGGTATCAGGACACCTGCTTTGTAGTCTTTCTTTAAAAATTATTTATTTATTTATTTATTCATGAGAGACACAGAGAGAAGCAGAGACATAGGCAGAGGGAAAAGCAGGCTCCATGCAGGGAACTCAATGAGGGACTTGATCCCGGATTCCAGGATCAGCCCCTGAGCCAAAGGCAGACGCCCAACCACCAAGCCACCCAGGTGTCCCCCCCATTTTTTAAAAGATTTTGTTTACTTATGAGAGAGAGAGAGAGAGAGAAGGAGAGTGAGAACAAGTGAGGGGAGGGGCAGAGGGAGAGAAAGAATCCCAAGCAGACTCCCAGTTGAGTGAGGAGTCAGATGCCGGGGTTGATCTCACAATCCGGAGATCATGACCCAAGCTGAAATCAAGAGTTGGATGCTTAACTGACCGAGCCACCCACGTGCCCCTGTTTTGTAGGTTCTCCTAAGGCTAGAACCCTGGGTTCTCCTAGCCTGCCTTTCCTGGATGATAATGTCACTAACAGTCATGTTCTCTAATGTTTAAATAGCTCTCTATGGTTCACATATCCCAATCAGAGCCACTACCTGATTGAGAGAAATTGCACACACACACACACACACATTTTACAGATGAGTAAACTGAGGCCCAGAGAAGAAACATCCCCCACGATTTTGGAACCTTTGAGTAAAGAATATAAGTAAGTTCACTTAGGCACTTGGCTTTGAGAATTCACGTGCAAACCAGCCTTGACTTTGCTGGCTGGCCTTCTCTGTTGCAGATGTTAGCTCAGCCACAGCCACTCTGTTTTAGAGACATAGTTATGGGTACATGTACCAAGTTCCAGATTTGTTCAGCACTTCCTGCTCTTAAATTCATGTTTGTTACCTAGTCGACTCCTCAGCACATCTGTGGAACAGGTAGGGGAGGCGTGACAAGACAAACCAAGCCCCACTATGCTAACCAGAGCCAGCCACACAAGTGGGGTCTAACCACAGAGAGACCACAATTGGATGGGGGTTCTGCACTGCACAGGACACTGTTGGACTGGCCGCCCTGGGCAAGGTTCTGACCTGGGGTAAAGACCGCCTGTCACATGCTTTTCTTCATGCCAGCAGTTTCTCTAATTAATTGGTTCTGTTTGCCATTAGTCAGGAGCATAATGGCCAATTGACAGATGAATGAATCGAGGCAGAGGAGGGGAGGATTCCAGGCACAGGGTCTGCCCTTTTCGCTCATCCACTTGGCCAATGTGCCAGGCCTGCCTGGGGGTGGGGGTGGGGGTGGGGAGCAGTGGTAGGAGGGGCATGAGGCAGGCCTGGGATCTCTCCTCTCTCTCCTTACAGTGCCTGGAGTGTATGGTGATGGATAATTGCTAACACAGGTGTCAGGTACTAGTCTAAGCGCTTGATGTGTTTATCTCATTTAATCATTAATGCATGGAATGAATCTGTGACATGGGTACCACCGTTAATGTTCCCATCTTCTTGATAAACTAATGAGGCACAGAGAAATGGCACGATGCATAAAATTAGATGCATGGGGGGAGAAAAAGACTGGAATTTGCTCACTGTGTTAGGGAGTAGCTTATGCATATTATTTTCCATAAACCCTCTCTCCCAAGCATTTTGTCATGTTATATAACTGTGAAAGCAATTATTCTTAAAGGTTGTCTATCAGAGTGAGGGAGGAAAAAAAAAAAAAGGAATGATAGCAACCACAGGAAGTAAGAAAACATTGTGTGGATTCCAAGGAGGAGAAGGTTTTACTTTTATCCTGAGAATATTGGTAAAGTGATTTTTAGAGGCAGCCCAGATGATGGGGTGAATGCGAGCCAGTGCGGAAGGGGCTAGTATGAACAAAGGCGCTGGACAGGAGGGAGAGTGTGCAGGAGGGAGCTGGGAACTGCTAGCTGGGAACTGGCTGCTGTGTGAGGCTGGGAGTGGGGAACCAGGCTGGGTTGAGTGTGGAGAGCCTCTACACTGGTGCCAGACCAGTGAGTCCAGATGTGGCTGCATAGATGGTGGGGAACCATAGAGGGTTTCTGGGGCAAAACAGGCTCCCCACATCCATCAGTTTCCAAGGACAAAGGCGTGTCCTCTCTCAACGCCTCTGGGACTTCCTCTCTATCACCCTGCTTCCAGATTAGAATGCCAGCTGCCCCACAGGTCTCTAGGCTGTGTTACCCTTCTGATCCTTCTACCCAAGAAGAAAGTCCCCAAACAACTGTTTGGCCACATCACACCTTCCCAAAAACCTTCCATGGGTTCCCACCATCTGTGGAATCTGGTCCCAGTACTGCACCAATATGGTGGCCTGGTATCCAGTGTGGAGAGGAAGGTGGTCTGTCTCAGGACGCAGACCAGTCGATTAACTTAAGGAAAAAAGATGACCCCTGGGGACAAAAAGCTCTGGGAGTGACTCTGCCCCCTTGAGACTCTTCCTGAGTGGTGGGTGCCATGGGCTCTTACAGTCCATATCTGGTTAAAGTCAGACAGCCCTCCTCACTTCCTCCCAGTGTGGTGACCCTTCTTCTGGCTCTAGCTTTGCCACCTCACTCTACGAGGGCACTGGATTTCTTCATATCTCCAAATGCCAGTTTGTGAGCGGGTAGGGTATCAGGGTCAGGAAGCCAGAGGTAGGAGCACAAGGCCTGCTGGGTGGTCCATTTTATACATAAAGAAGTGAAGGCCCAGAGAATTCAAGGACCTGGCCGAGTTGCAGAGCTGGGGTATGGCAGAGCTGGGATCCAGGGCTCCGGGGGTTAACACTGAGCTTAGAGGTTGGGACAGGGGAGGTGTCTGATGCCAGAGCCCACACTCTCCTTCCACTACCCCAGGCTCTGAGCTGGGGTAGGAAGTTGAAGACCTGCTCAGAGGCCAGGCCCAAAGGAAGGCACACGACAAATCTGTCACCAGCTCTCTGTCACCTCTCTGCCTTAGATGTATTCCAGGTTGCTATCAGCCTCCTTAGCTTGCTGTAGTCACCCGAGTGCTATTTTCTCACTGTTTGGGCAGCGTGAGCTAGGAGAAGCCTCTGGTGCACCCCCTCTTTTCCCAACTAGAGGAAACTGACTCTGAGGAAAATTGGGCAAGCTTTACTGTTCTAGGCACCAGGGATATAAGAGTGAGCAAAACTGATAAAGATCTTGTCTTCAATGTCTTTTAACATGCAAGTGGGATCCCAGGACTCAGCCAAGGCTAGACTCTCCTCTGTCTCCAGAGCAGGAGTCTTCCTCCCTGGACATCAAGTCTTCTAGACACTGTCTCTTCCAAGGGACCCTTCCAAAGTGGCCACTCCAGCCTGCCTCTCTCTCTTTCTCCACTGGACACAGACAGGACAAAGGTTAAATGGCTCAGGTGGCCGTGCTGTTGTTCCTTCTGGTTGGGAGTTGCTGGTAATTCCTGGTTTCAGGTGGCAGAGGGCAGGGGTCCTACCTTTCCTCCTTCTCCTCCCTGCTCCTAGCAACTGCACAGACCCTCAGGGACATTCCTTCTGGTGATGGACACACCAGCAGATTTCTCAGCGCGTCCCTGGTTCTTAAATGCATCCTTCCTTCATTGGAGAGAAGATGAGATCAAGACTACTGGAGAAGACCTGAGGGTTACCTGCCCAGAGGAGGCAGTCCCAGCTGGCACACAGATTGAGATTCCACCCAGGGAGTCGAGGGAAGGTGGAGGGAAGGGTCTCACGTCTGGGAGGAGGGCAGTAGCTGGGGAGATCAAGAGAGAGAGCCACCAGAGGGACAGGAGGAAACATAGAACTGCATCCTGGAAGCCAGGGAGGAAAGGAGGCTTCCAGAAGGGAAAGCACAGTGGTGGCACCTGCCAGAGAGAGGCCAGGCCTGCAGAGAAGCACAGGCCATGGGAAGGAGGACTCTGGAGGCTGCAGTGCGAGAACAGGTCACAGGAGTTAGGGCAGAAGTCCACCATGGCTCCCGAGGCCTAAGGAAGTAGATGTAACGCATGCATGCACTCTACAGAAATTCGATTGAGAAAGAAAAGAATTGGGGGTGGTGGCTGGAGGAGGAAGCGGAGTTGAGGAAGGAAGGATGGGAATTTGATTAAAAGGAGCCAGAGAGAAGGAAGAAGTGTAGGCTTCTTGCTGGAAGGGCCAGGGAAGATGGCAGGAGAGTCCACACAGCGCTCCCACCCTCACACTGTCTGGAAAAGTGAGATTTTCCAGAGAAGCCCTGGGGTGAGATGAGGGGACACAGGCTGGAAAGCCAGGACTTCTTGGTTTGGAGGTGGCACGGGCGGCAGCAGCAGGAGGATCTGGTTGTCAGGAGCTTTGGGAAGGGAAGAGAGGCGCTGGCCCTGCTCCTGCAGGGTGAGGTCTGGGTGGGCATCCCTGAAGGTGGTGCACAGGAGTGGCTGAGGGTGCTGTGAGTACAGGGTAGTGGAGAGAGGGAGGTGGTGATAGCATCACCTCATCACCTTTGATCCTGGCTCCCCCAGATCATCCACGGAACCTCCACAAGCCTGGGGCTGCTCTGACCATTTTATGCTCCTACCCATACCCGAACCAGAGAGGGGAGGTGTAGGTGGGGTAAAGTGGGACTCCCCTACCGCTGGGCATGGGGCTCATTCAGCTATCCCCCTGGGGCCTGGACATGCCAGGGACAGGCTGCCTTCACCCTCTTATGGCAGCCTGTTGCAATCTCCTCCTATGGCTTCAAGTGGTTCCTGGTTCTCTAACCTAAGACAAATCTGCTTCCCCATAACATCCCTGTTTGATGCCCAGGGGCCCCCACACACTGGCACTCCTCCTGCCCCATGACCGGTGCAAGATGTGACACCACAGAGCCCTTGCTCTCTTTACCTGACAAGACTTCGGCCACACTAGCGATGGCCTTCGGTGTGTTGGTTCCTACTTTCCAGAACCTATGTTTACTCTGGGGCCCATTTTACAGGTGGTAACAGTTGGGGAAGATGGACTGGCCTGGTGGCCATGGTAGGGCCAGAACATTTCTAAGTTTCCCCGATTTGCAGTCCAGGATTCCCCAAGTTGGGCTCTGGGCTGCCTCCCCCACCGCTGAGCCATAGAGGGAACCCAAGGCAGCAGGGGAGACTGGGGTGACATCCAGGGGACCAGTGGCTCTTGATCCGTGCCCGGAGTCAGGCTGGAGCTTCCAGTGGACGGGATGCACACCCTGTCTTCCTCCTCTTCCTCGAGCTCTCTCCTCCAGCCCCACAGAGGGAGCTTGGAAAGCTCTTCTGGCACCCAGCTGCTGCCTGAGCTTGCACACTCCCCTGTCCCTCCCCCAGGCAGGGGAGCACTCACATGTGGCCCCCAGGCCGGTCCTCCCTGGTGAGCATGCCCTCCTTCTCCATCAGCATCTGCCGGAAAGTCCTGACCTTTTGCCGGGTCTCCTCCTCTGAGTACCTGCAGGGATGTTGGGATGGTGAGGGCTGCCTTCTTGGCTTTCCTTACCTCCTCGCCTCCCCCACCCTCCATCACAAGTGCACCTTCCAGCTTGCACTGACCTGTCCAAGGTCCCACCACCAAGCAAGGCTTTCATCCAAATGAACCAAGGGAAGAGTTATTCCTGGAGGTGGGGAGACCGTCCTGAGGAGGCTGTGCCCTTCCTCCCAGTCCTCCTCTACTCCCAGGGCAGACTGCTGGCCCACATCCAAACTACAGTCACTCTCTGGAGACAGTTTAAGGGAGAAAAGGAGATCCAGGCCTTTTCTGCTTCCCTGGCCTCAAGGACATCTGATCCTGACAATAGCCTTGGGAAGTCCTCAGAACATCCCAACCTCTGCATGAGCAGGGCTGCCAAGTGGCTTGTCCCAGATCCCAGTGGTAGATCCATTGCTTCTCGGTTTGGGGAGGGAGGGTGATGGTGGGAGGAGGTGGGCAAAGTCTGGTCTTGAATGAATCCCTTGACTTCTCTATTCCCTTCCCCCTCCCTCCCTAAGCCCGGGCTCACGCTAGGGACCAAAGTCCAGAATGGTCACCCTTGCTCCCATGCCCTGGGGTCAGTCATTATCTTCTCTCACTGTGCCCCTGTGACAGCCACTGCAAGGCCTCTCAGGCATCTGAAATGTCCCCTCCAGCATGAGTCCATGCTGTTCCGGCGGCAGGTTCGGGGTGCGGTAAGGGAGGGGAGGTCTTTGCTCACCCAGTCCCTTGCCCTGTCCCTGGCACATAGCAGGTGTCATATCTGTTGCTGAATGAATCCTGGGGTCCTAAACCCCTCACTCCCCACTTCCTGGGCTGCAGGTCAGTGTCCTGGATGGAAAACATGGTGGCAAAATAGGAACAGGGTCCTGTCTTTTCTCTGTCATGTGCCCTCACTATCCGCTCTGTCCACACAGTAGACCCAGGCCTCTGCACTGAGCTTGTCCATGAAAATGGCACATTGTTGCCCCTTGGGGATACCACGGCTATCCTCCCTCTTCTTCTTCCACCTTCCCTACCCTTCTCCAACAAGCATTTGGGATTGGTCCAGCCTTTTTGGAGAACAATTTGGCAATTCCTTACAAAAGCCTTAAAAAAAGAACACGTCTTTTGACTCATAAAACTAACTTCCAGGTTTACCCCGTGGAAATAATCACGGCTTAAGCACAAAGATGGGACTCATGGGATGTTTACAGCAGGATGGATATCCCCAAACAAGTTAGGTGTCAACGTTTGTGTTTCCATAGCAACCTCTACCTCTAGTTGCCAGCAGGTGGCTCATGGGCTAGCTTTACCTGTTGACTGACTTCTCCACATCCGGCCCTGGCCTGGGAGTTCCCTGAGGGCAGGGACCTTGTCATCTGGATTGCCACTGTGTCCCCAGCACCTGGCACCGCGTCTGCCACATGTGGCATCCACATTTTTTTTTAGACAAATGAGTGGCTGGTGATGGAGAGGCATTGAACCATTTGAAGGTTGGATTTTCATTTGGGACACTTGCCTCTGGTGGGGTTTGTGCAGGAGATGGTGAAGTCAGAGCTGGTGAGGATGCAGGGGAGGAAGGGAGCAACAAACCATCAAGGATGCAGGATGACCAGGACCTGGGGACCTGCTGAATATGTCACAGGCTACATGCGGGGCACTAGCTGCTTCTTAGCCAGGTAGGTGCCCCTTGACCCCAGCTATGGTCTGTCCTTTTGTGGGTTCAGGCTCCTGTGTGGCCCACCATAGGGAGGACTATGTCCTGCCTGCCAGGCGGTGGGGTGTGGGGGCATCTCTTCCAAGCCTGGGGTCTTGGCTCATCAATGTCCACCACAATCGCTGTTAGCCTCTGACTTGGGCATTTGGCTGGAGGCGCCTTGGCCTTGCTTGCTGGGCAGTGCAACCCTGGTCTGGCTTGGTTGTCCTGGAGCCCAGGGAGAAGGGGTGGTGGCGCTTTCTGAGCAGTGGAGGGATGGAGGAACTCCTCCTATCTCACCTGCTCCTCAAGAGACCAGCTTGTCGATGGCACCAGCATAGAGACAAACAGTGAGGGCCCTTCTCCATTGCCCAGCCCCTGACTCACAGGGCTCTGGGAGGGAGGGACAGGTTGGCCGGGCCATTAGGCATGGGGCCCTGGGCTTGGTGGGGCTGGGGAGGAGATGGTCCAAGAGCAAGACTGGGCCAGATCCTCAGTGGAATGGGATAGGCTTCGGGCCAGGGTCCAAGTTCCCCAGACTCCTGGGGTCTGTGGAGTATATGAGGCTGGGAGGTAGGAGCAGAAATCAGGGTTTCGTTAAGACCTGGAGCAGGACACACGTTCATGACTTAGGATTCATCCCAGAGATGGCAGGTCTAAGGCAAGTTGACTAAGTCCAGCATATATCATTGGGAGGCCAAGAGGGTTGGATTGAATAGACCTGGAGGCTTGGGGAGGACCTCCTATGCCTCAGGACATGCTGGGAGAATCTGGGGATCCGGGACGAACAACTGGTTATTGTACAAAAAGATCTCTGGTACAATCACTACCTCCAAGTCTCCTGCTCCTTCATGCCTTTTGAGGTCAACCCTCAGCTGAGGCCACACTGGACAGTGATTAAAGGAAGAGGCCGAGAGCCAGGTAGTCCTAGTTTTGGGTCCTAGCACCCCCTACTTTCTAGCTCTGTGATCTTGGACAAGAATATAGTTTTTTTAGCCTTAGCCTCTACATCTGTGAAATGGGATAGTAACCTGTCTCTCAAGGCTGTGGCAAGGATTAAGGGAAATGATGCTTACAAAGCACTTTGTGCAGTGTGTAGCACATAGTAGCTGCTCAATAAATAGTAGTGACCAAGGACTATTCGTCTTCGTGCAGGAAGGATAGAGGGTCTAGTTGTCCTAGTCTCCCTCCCTTTTTCCACACCACACTCCTGCCAGGTCAGCATTGTCCCAGGTCGAGAATCACCCGGGCTTCTTCTCTCTGTTCTCTTGGAGGCAAAGGCTGAGATAGGGAGGCTGGTACTCAAATCATCCACTCCTTGGAGGTGGCAGCACCTGCTGACTTAAAGCCATGCATGAGGTCTGGCTGCCATGCTGGAGCCTCAGACTAGAAGTTGAAGGCTTGGCCAGGGAACTGAGGACAGGGTGGGTGGTAAGGCCTGTCTCAGTGTCCCTGCCTCCTGGCTGTGACAGTCTGGCTCCCTTGTCTCCCCTCCACTCTATGGGTCATGAAGGATGGACAGGCCAGATTCGTTGTTCCTCTCTGGACCGTCCTCTGAGGTTGGGGTGTGGTAAGGAGATCCTGCATTTAAAAAGGGGTCCCCAGAGTAGAACATGTACCATTCTGCCCGCTTCTGCCCAGACCTGGAGTTTCCCACACTGTTGCTTCCTTGGTCACTGATTTGTTCTCCACAGCAGCTCTCAGGGTGTGGGCAGCCTTCCTCTTCCCATTTGATGGATGAGGAAACAGAAGAGGGAGAAGGGAGACCTCCAAGCTCTAAGTCCCAGGGGCGGAGCCATTCTCTGTGCGCCTCCCGTGTCCTCGTGTCCTCGCAGGAAGAGGCACAGGTGAGTGTGTATGGGGGGTGGATAGGTGCTGGGGTAGGAACAGCACACCACACTGGCCTGGGGCTCTGTCCCTAGCCCCACCGTGATTGCAGGCTGCACAAGGAGGCTGCCGGGGAAGGTGACTCCAAAGCGGCATCAATCACCAATGAATTAGCGGGCCATCCATCAATATTAGGGAAGGGATTGCTTTTTAATGGGGCCAAAGAATGTGTGTTCCTGTGACTAGTGGGAATATTTGTCAAATGCCCGAGAACCTGGTAAATAAGCTCAAATGAACCAGTGTTTGTAGAAATGGATATTAATGACTGGATTTTATAACAGAGCAAGGGTCCTTGGTGTTTGTGGAGCAGCTTATGGGCATTGGCTGAAGATGGGGGAGCCCCATACATCTTTAGCCCACAGTACTCTCAGAACGACTCCTTATTTTACAGGCCAGTAGCTAAGGCTTGTTCAAGTCTGGATTGTGGGGTTCCAGAGTGGCTGTGGCCTCCACTGGCTAGGCTGCTGCTAAAGGGTGGGAGTGGGGGCTGGTAACTTGAGAGCTAGCTTCCTGGGAGACTCCAGTGCAAGGCCCACCTGGAGTGAGGGCTTGGGTGGGGGAAAGGGCCCTGCCTGGAGACTTAGTGGGTCCCTCCCAGAGAGACATGTTTGTCCTTGATGCCAGGGGACTGACATCAGGGGCCTGGCCAAATGCCATCTCTTCCTGCCTGAGGCTGCCCTCATCTGATAATACCCTCTATGTGCAGTGAGGGCCTGGGGGCTTCTGGAGGAGGAGATTCAGCCAGGGGGAGGAGGCTTGGGAGGGGAGGGGTGCCAGGAGATAGGGGCTTTAGGAGTTCCCTGAGAGAATGGGGCTCTGCAAGGAAGAGGGAGGGGGCTCAGGTAGGAGGTCGGGCTCTGGGAGGGGAAGGGGGCAGTTTCCAAGAATACAGCACAGAAGGCTGGCCCTCTTCTGGCCCAGGCACCCCTCCTGTTCCCTAACCTTGCCCACCTGCCCACAACCTCTTCACAGCCGGAGTCTCCCAATTTAGCAGGATTTATAGGTTGCATTAAGGTCCTTGAGCTCTTCTCCTCTTCCCACTCCCTAACTTGATCCTGCCCTTGGGGATATCATTTCCTCTGTCCACATCCACGGCTCATCAAACCTGGTTTCACTGCCAGCTGGAAGCCTCCTTTCTGTCTGCCTTCCATCCTTTTATCCCTCTCTGCAGGGACACCCCCCCCCCCCAACCTGGTCACCAGGCCAGCTGGAGATGAACACCAAGTCTCTGTGCCCCAGGGTCCCTGCCTGGCAGCCCCCCTGAGGACCCTGGATCCAGTCTCAGCTTTGGCCCTGCCTGCAGCCAGTGACTGTCTCTGAGCCTGTGTCTCCCTGGGTGCTACAGCAATGGTGAGCCATGTCTCAGCTGCCTCTTGGGGAGCCCAGGAGGCCTGGATGGACAAAGGTGTGGTTTGGAAGCATTGCTGGGTCCAGGCTGTTGTCCCAATGTGGCTTCAGGCCCTACTGCACTGGGCATTTCTGATTTTTCAGCTTGCCGACAGTGCCAGTCTGATGGGTGGGCCCTGCTACCCATTTTGACTCCCTCAGCAGCCAGCCCACTAGTTTCAAAACACTCAGGGAAGATGCTAAACGGAATCTTGGGGACCACCAGCTTTCTTGGAGCTGCACAAAGAATGACTTTGTTCTGCTTCTTTACCTCCTGCTCCATGTGTTAGACCTGTCTTGTCTCCCCTGGACTTTCGAGGGAAGTCCCTAAAAAGATCCTTACTGACTGATCAGTACATAAGCCCTGACACACTCGTACTCAGCCCTCAAGGCCCATTCAAATATCCTTTCTCAGAATCTTTCCTCTGAGCTCCTGAAACACTTGGCCCCCTCACCATGATTCTAATCTGTTTTATGATGGAGTGGTCGTAAACATGCTTGTTTCTCTTCTGAGATGGGAGTAGGGGGTGGGGGTGAGGGGTGGTCTTTGAGGAGGTGACTCCAGTCTGGCTCTGGTTCTCCAACATTGCCCAACGCAGTGCCTAGGACACTTATGTGTCCCTCCCTGTCACTGGTTCTGAACTGGACAGGTAAAACTGAAGCTTCCAGGCATGGCTGCTGGAGGGACTCCTCTGCTGAAACCACAGGCAGCCTCCCTGGTAATGGTAATAAGGGCCCATTGTGCTCTCGTGGCTGGCAGAGTCCAGGAAGCTCAATAGAGCCGTTTTAGAGAAGGGCAAACTGAGACCTTGACTTGTCATAGGGGTTTCTATGCTTCTCTCCTCCCCACCCCTGCCTGGACTGGACGTTTCTGGAAGACATGGACTGTCTCCTCGGCGTCTGTGAATCTGAGCTTAGTTCAGAGGTTGACGTAGAGCAGGCGTTCAAGACAGCTTATAGGCTGAATAAACTAATAAATGAATGAAGGTCGTCGGGCCTTGCGCCTTGCGAGGGCTCTACCCCGACTGGATCAGGGCCTGGCCCCTCGCCGGCCCCGCCCCGGCTCCTCCCCGGCTGCGGCCCCGCCTCGCCCCGGGCGCGCTCACCCCTGCTCCTCCATCATCTCTTGCAACTCCATGCACTTGAGCTCCACGCGCCGCTTGCGCTCGTGGTCCAGGATCTCGCGGTGCGCGCGCTTCACCAGGCCCGGCTCGGCGGCGCGCAGTTCCTCCTCCGCCCGCGGCCAGGCCCCGGAGGAGGCGCCCGGCTGCGGAAAGCCGTTGGCCGCGTCCGGTGGGGACGGCATGCTCGCCGCCCCGTTGTTCACCGTGGAGGACATGGCGGCTGGCCCCGGAGCCGCCGGCCCCGGCCCTGCGAGACAGACACAGATACCAGGCCGGATGGTCACCTCTCGGCCACCTGCTAAACTCCTCTGCGCGCGGGTTAATCCGGGAGATTTAAAGGCCCACTCATGGCTCTAATCCGCTTCCCCTCATGCTGCAGAGGGGGGCGGACGTCAGGTTAGCACCTTTGGGTCACACCTCAGGGCATGAGCGGGGGACTAGACACCAGGCTTTCCTGCCTGCAAAGTGGGTGGATGCAGGCTGGACTAGAGGGCCTCCTAGGGCCCTGGCCTTGGAATGGTCATCTCCAGGGACCTAGTAACCACCTAGGGCAACCCTCTCTCCCTTGTCACAGTTCCTGGGCACCTGCTTGCAACTTCCCAGGCAACCACATCAGTCTCTGGGAAAATTTGTTAGTTGGTTTTTTAAATTTGTTGTGTTATTTAAGTAATCTCTACACCCAAGGTGGGGCTTGAACTCACAGCTCTGAGATGAAGACTCCTGTGCTTTTCCAGCCGAGCTAGCCAGGCGCCCCAGGTAAAATTCATTAGTTTTATTTTTGTTTTTCCTCCAGCCTCACTTAAACTTCCACCTCCCTCTGGACACACACTGTCCTGCTGGCCTATGGGGTCACAAGCTACATGTGCTCCCACCTCCCATCTGCTCCCAGGGCAGCCCTGCGGAGATGGGAAGATGGAGTCCACTGCATTCCCACCACGCAGGCGGTTTGATCTGGCCAACTTCTCCAAAGCCAGCCTTCCAGGTGTGTGCCAGGTCCAGATGGAAGGCCATAGATCTGTTCCCTCCTTTGTTCTAGAAACACTGCTCCTAAAGATGTGACCAAAATGGCAGTGACATTAGCTTTCCAGTCAGCCACATCCTCCGGCAGGCTCAGGGTGATGCGAGTCAGCATGGCTTGAAAGGTCAGAGACCCTGGCTCCACACCAGGCTCAGAGTAGAGTATGCACACGCACAGGTGCAATGCACACTCATGTGCACAGACCAAGGACCTAGCTTGACAGAGGGGAGGTACCTCCAGCTATTTCCATTTCCTTTCTCCAAGGCGCCAGCTAGTTGCTAAGCAACACGGAGGCCTTCTTCCCAGGGAGTAGGATGAGAGAGAGGAGAGTGGAGGGAGGTGGGAAGAGCATGTCTGGACATCCTGGATGGGGCCTTTCCTGCAACACAACCCCCAAATCACACTCTCCTCACTGGGTGATGGGGGGTGGGTGGGGGTGTTCAGAGCCACAAAACCCTGGAAGGCAGGGAAGGGGACAGAGTGACAGGCAGTGACGATGATGAGAACATAAAGTCTTTTCTCATGTCCATCCCACTAAACCCCAAGCCCCTGGATTCTAGGATGGGCTCCTCTACTCCTTGCTGTGAGACCCCCGAGGATGTCACTGACCCTCTCTGAGCCTCTGGTGCCTACCTGTGCCTGTGAGCATCATCCTGACTCTTTAGGAGAGGGACGCTCTTGGGGTGGCGTTACAGACCAAACTGTTCGTTCAAACCTCTTTCTCATCCCTAAGCCCTGCCAGCTTCTTGCCTCTGTCCTAGCCCAGCCCTGCACCCCAGTTCCACCAGGGCCTCTCCTGGGGTGAGAGGCCACAAGCATCACACACTCACCAAGCTCCACAGAGAGCTCTGGGAGCCTTGCTTTCTACCTGCTTTGGTCTTAGTGCTTGGCTCAGGGGTGACTCTCTTGGCTGTCGGTCACCTGCACCAGGGACATGTGTGGAGTTGGAGACCCCTGTTGCCTTGGCCTACCACAGCTCACCTGTCACTAAATGTGGCCCCCCATCCCCTCTTCTCCACATCACTTCCATTTATCCACTTTCCCCCCTCCTGTCCCCAGCAAAACCCAAGCCCCTCACTCTGATCTGCTACCTCTGCATCCTGCTCCCTCCCCCACAACACCAACACCCAACCCTCCCATCGCCATCAGCAACCTGACAGATCAGTCCAGGAGCAAATCAGACTATGTCATGCCCTGATTAATAGCTTCTAGTGGCTTTCCGTTGCTTAAAGTCATGGCATAGCCTGCCTCCTGGTCTAGTGGTAACCACCCTCCCCACTCACAGGGCCACACAGATTCTCCAACTCTTTTGTGTCCAGGCTTTTCCACTTGGTGCTCTCTTTCCCTGGGACACTCTTCTCCTGACTCCTTTGTGCCCTCGGAGTCCCTGCTCAGAGGCATCACCATCTTCTTGAAGGCTCCCTTTACCCCTCTAGCTGGTGCCACCCTGCCAGAGCTCTTGCCACTCACTGTTGTTACAGCGGGCTCACAGGTCTGGCCCCCTCTACACTGAGGGCAGCTTAGCTTTCAAGTCCTAGTGCCAGCAAAGTGCCTGAGTGAGCAGGTGAAGCTCAAAGCACATGGGTGGAACAAATAGAAGATAATTATAAGGGGAGGTGGGATAGAGGAATACCTGGCACAGTCCTTAATACAGCGTGCAAGACCCCTTCACATTTTGCCTTATGCTATCTCACAACTTCATCCCTTGCTGCGCCTCATCCTGCAGCCAACATCTAGCCTCTTGGCTTTGGTCATCTGTCTCCAGACATGTGCTCTCATTCCTTTGGGCCCTGCCCATAGGTTCCCCTGTGCTGGAATTCCGTTTCCTCTCTTGTCCCCCTGGGGAGCTTCTGCTCACCCTTCAGGGCCCAGCCCAAATGTCACCTCCTCTGGGAAGCTATCCCAGCTTCTCAGGAAGGATGAGCCATTATCTATTTGTGCTCCAGTTTTTGTCCTCACCTCTGTAGATACTGAAGTTTAACTTGTTTGCATCTGATTCTCCTTCTGAGCTGTGAGCCCTTTGCGAGGAGGGATCCCTTCTTTCTGGCTCCCCAGAGCCTATCCAGCACCTGGCGATGGAAGAGGCATGCTGAGGGTATGGGGAGAAAGTGCTTAGGCCCCAGGGGAGCCCATGGAGCCAGGTTCTGAGCCATGCTGCTCTGCATGCTTTCCCTCTGACCTGGGCGAGGCTTCCTGGCTTGGAAGTTGGCCTGAGCTCCTTGAGGGTGGGGGAGGGGAAGCTGGTGGGAGCAGTTTTGAACACACTCAGATCTCCAGACCCCAAGCAGTTCTTCCCCCAGCACTAGGAGAACGCCTGGCTAAGATTGCTTGCCGGCTGAGTGCAATCTTCAGGAATGGCTCTTAGAAGGAAAAGAGAGGGGCATATGGGCAATGGGGCTGGGGCAGCCTGGATTTTCACTAAGATAGTTGGTGGATTCTACTAACTTCACCTGATGTGTTAGAGGCTGCCACCAGGCAAGAATCAGAAGCAGGTTATTGAAGAATGACCCCTGAACCCTGAGAGGAGGGGCCTGGCCCCTAAGAACAGTCACTGCACATGGAGCCCACTTCCTTCCAAGCTGCTGGTGCTGGGCCAGCAGACCAGGGATCTATCCACCTTACTGCAGGCAGGAGATCTCTCTGAGAGGCACCTGACATTATCTTTTATGGAATACTTGTGAAATTGTGTAAGGAGACAGAGACACTGCAGTTATTGGAATGAATAGTCTGCACTGTAGTAATTGGTGGATAGATTGACCTGTACTCAAAGGGAGCTGATTAATGAGTTGATGTCACATTAGATGAAGGTATTTAGTGGAGGACCACAAGGCTTGGTCCTCACCCATGTCTGATCTGGATGTTCACCACTGACTGGATAGAACACTGATAATCTGATGATCAGATTCATCGAGGGCAGCGCCTGGGAAGCCTTTTAAATAGAGTCAATTTTAAAAGGACTCAGTAGGCTGGAAAGATGGAAAGAATAGAAGAAAGTAAAACAGGACAGAGACAAATCCCTCACTCTAAAGCCAGTTCCCGAGCTAACTTTTTTTTTTTGAAGATTATATTTATTTATTCATGAGACACACACAGAGAGAGAAAGGCAGAGACACAGGCAGTGGGAGAAGCAGGTTCCCTGCAAGGAGCCCGATGTGGGACTCGATCCCAGGACCCCGGGATCCAAAGGCAGACACTCAACCACAGAGCCACCCAGGTGCCCCGAGTTAACTTTCTAAAATTGGAATGGGGTAGACATGATTTAGAAGCAGCATATTTATGAAGGATTTAGGGGTTTTCAATGGCCACAAACCCAATTTGAAGTCAATATCATATTGTGGCTGCCAAAAGTGCATGTTATCTTAGGCTGCATCAACAAAGACATTATGTCTAGAATGGGGAGGTGATAAGAATATACAGGTGGTCAGAATCCCTATCTTCAAATATCTGAAGGATTGTAGAGGATTTAGGTCAAACCTGGCTGAATCTATGGGGAAGCTTGTTAGAATTAGATAGGATTGGGACACCTGGGTGGCTCAGTCACTTGGGCGTCTGACTCTTAATTTCCACTCAGGTCGTGATCTCAGGGTCATGAGATTAAGCCTTGGGACAGGCTCTGTGCTGAGTGTGGAGCCTGCTTAAGATTCTCTCTCTCCCTCTGCCCCTGTCCCCTGCATGTATGCCTGTGCTCTCTCTCTCTCACAAAAAAAAAAAAAAAAAAAAAAGGTAGGGTTGCCATATTTGACAAAAATACTAGGATGCACAGTTGAATCAAATTTGAATTTCATGAATTTCATATTTGGGGCATACTTAGGCAAAAAAAATAATCATTGTTTATCTGAAACTGAAACTTAACTGGGTGTCTTGAATCTTTACATCTTGACATCAATCCTACCTGGGACCCACCCCAGACCTACCAAACTTGAATGTCTGGGGGATTGTTGATGTTTCCTGAGTGATTCTAATACAGACTCTCTCTGGACCAGCCATTGGGATCTGGTGTCTGGAGCAGCAGATCTCTGATTTTTTAGGCATCAGAGTCACCCAGAGGGTTTGTTAAAATGCAATTTCATTTTCTGATTCAGTAGATCTGGGGTAGTGTCTGAGAATTTGCATTTGCAACAAGTTCTCAAGTGCCCTTGATGCTGCCAGTCCTGGATCACACTGAGAAGAGGAAGGACCTCCTCAATCTGGGCTGTTCCAGAAGAAAGCCAGGACTCCTGCAGGGAAGTCATCTAGAGTAGATTTCAGCTGAGTCCAAGACAGTATTTTTTTTTTTTTTCTTAGCAATCAAACCTTTAAGAAAAAAACTAAGCAGTTCAGTTCCTTGCAGGATAGGTGAGTTCCCCATCACAGGAATGTTCAGAACAGGAGGTAGACATTCTATTCACTCAACAAATACCCACCCAGCATCTACTCTGGGCCCTACACTATGAAAAGCTGAGCATTGGAGATGCACACGACCCTAGCCTGGCCATCTGGGAGCTCATGGGCTGGCCTGGAAGACCAGATGGATGGTACAGCCATTTACTGGGATGGGGAACATGGAGGGTAAAATGGGGGTACACTGAGAACAAGGAGTTTGTGGGGATCAAGCAGACAGTTGTGGGGCCAGAGCCATAACTCTCACCCTGACCCTAACATGTTAAGGTCCCTGGGGACATTTACATTTAGTCTCTTTGGAGGTGGGGCAGAAAATGGGGAAGTTTTTTTCTCTACTGCTGATTGGCTGTGAGACCCTGAGAAAGCCACTCCCCTTCTCTGGATTCTGTTATCTCCACCAGACAATGAGGATGCTGGACTTGAAGATCCCATAAATCCTTTTCTCCTCTGCAAGTCTAGGTAATACTAACTCATATGTATACTGCAAGTCTTCAGCCTAGCCTTTTCCTGCTGAGGGTGTCAGTGGCGGGAGCCACACCATCAACCCCCAGAGCTCAGCCCTAAGGCTGTCCCCAGCATCAGGTCAGGTCCCAAGGGCAAGCCCAGATGCTGGGCCAGCCACATCCATGTGCACATTACATCCTGGAACTCTAAGAGAACACCAGCTGCCGGGGGAGCATCTCCTCTTCTGCTGGCAAGGAAGTGGTTCAAGGGCCAGAGCCCTAACCTCCAAGCCTTATGGCCGAGTCCCTGGGCTGACCTCCTTCCCTCAGACCCAATCCAGGCTCCCCTGAGCAGGCTTGGCTGAGAACAGGATGGAACACAGTCTGGCTGCTAGGACTTTCAAGTCCAGCTTTGCTGGTAGAGATTAACTGAGGGCGAAGCAGCCCATCCATACAGCAGTGTCCAGTTGGCTGACAGTCACAGAGGCCTCACAGCTAATGAACTGATCACTCACCCTGGGGCTCAGAAGGATAGGATGCTCAGGTCAGTAGCAACCTGGCCAGGTCTGGGAGAGGGGGCACTGAACCACATATGCATCTGAGTGGGAACCCTGGCCCTGCCGTGGAGAACCTCAGTTTGATGGGGAGATAGGGAGGCTTTGGGGGGAACTCATGAGCTGAGTGACCTTGTTCAATTGACTAAAACTCTATGTCTCAAGTTTCCTTGCCTGTAAGGTAGAACTAATAATAGCATCCTCCCTCCAGGTTCGTTGTAAAGGACCAACCCCTGGGAAATCCCTCACAGAGCCTGGCATTTTGATGAGTGTCTCATCGGTGGTCCTGGGGGTCACCCTTGTTGCTTTGTCAGTGGCACCGTCCTCTTCAGGACATAGCGGGTATGAGGAATCCCTACACGTGCAGGTGAAGAGGTCTAGGAAGCCTCAGAGCAGGGGTCTGGCACTTGGGAGGCTGTAATCTGGGCCTGATGTAGGAGTTGTCATTACATTGGGAATACTAAAACCCGAGAGTGAACCAGGTGGTTGATTGTGGAGGGAGGTGAGGCAGGGGCTGGCCAGGCCAGTGGGTGGGCACCACTCCAAGGAGCTTGCTGGACTGACTCTGCCTACTTTCCCTTTCCTCCTTGCTGGCCACTTCTCCCCCTCCCCATCTTCTAAGCCTCCAGCACTGGGGCACCCCCAAGGTGGGTACCCAGGGGCCCCCTTGGTTCCCCTAGAGCGCAGCACCCTTCCCCTGGGGGCTCCTTTACCTGCCCCTGCCCTTGAGAGACCACCTCCCCAGATACAGTGCTGGTACTCAGTGCCACCACCCCCTCAAGGTACAGATTTCCACAGCTTCAAGCAAGCCCTGGATCCCTGGTCACCCACAATTCAATTACCATCTTGTCACTAAGGTCCTCCTGCTGTTTCCCATTGGCCCAGGACAGAGATGGAGGTGGGGCGTGGGTAGACAAGGATCACTGGATTCAGAGCCAGAACACCTGAGTTTGAATTCTAACTCTACCATTTGTGTCTGGGCAGCCAGGGGGAAGTCAGTAAACCTCCCCAAGCCTCATTTTTTCTCATCTGTAAAATGGAGACAATACCCCCTACTTCCTAGTGTGATGGAATGGTTGTTCTTTCAGTGACAAGCTTGTTATGAAGACAGATCCTGATTACCCTCCTCACCTCACCTCATGCTGGGAGAACAAAAGAGACCAGAGGGGGTCTGTCTGTGTTTGTGAAGCTCTGGGAAGGCTTCACAAAGGCGATGGTGGTTGAATGGGCCCTTCAAAGGATGAGTCTCAGTCCTTGGTAGGAAGGGGGGATGCAGGCAGGGCATAGCACGGGCTGATGGCAAAGGCGAGGCAGGGCCCAGGGATCTAGGACAGAGGGCCAGGGTGTGTGGGATGCATGATGCGGTGAAGATGGGGTCTGTGAACAGAGGGTGAGCCCTTCTGGAGAAGAAGCCCAGTGTGTGGACAGGGGGGCAGGGCGGGGCAGGCCTCCTGAGCTTCTTGGAGAAAAAAAGATTCTTTGTGGCTGTCAGAAACAGGGTGGAGGGCAGCCCCTGTGGTGGGTTTAGTGCCGCCTGCGGCCCAGGGCGTGATCCTGGAGACCCGGGATCGAGTCCCACGTCGGGCTCCCTGCATGGAGCCAGCTTCTCTCTCTGCCTCTCTGTCTCTCTGAATGAATAAATAAATAAATCTTAAAAAAAAAATTAAAAAAAAAAAAAAAGAAACAGGGTGGAACTTACAAACACACAGGAAATCAGGTACTTAGATTGTGAAACTAAGTCCAGGTCTTTGTAAAAATGAGTGTGCAACCATAGTGGTTATCAGGCTGGAAAAGAAAACTCATCTCTGAGAAGTCCACAAGGTGTCCCTACCCCAACTCCCATCCCTGGCACTGAAGCCAGGCTGCACCCATGGCACTGACATGTCTCCCGGAGCAGTAGGGGACTGTCTCCTATTAACCCCACCCTTCCCTGGGGGACCCTTCTCTCAACCTCCAGCCCATAAGCATGAGTATGGGCAGAGGGGCAAAGATAATCAAGTAGTGGGTGGAACAAACTGGAAGCCTTCCTGTGCAACCTGTGCAAGAGGGCAGGGCTGGGGGCTAAGGGCCACAGGATCAGGTAACAGCCCCCTCAGCTCTAGGTTCAGGTCACTTATTCATGTCACAGCTATTCAGTGAGTGGCCACTGATGCCTATAATGTAGCAAGATAAGTTCTGGGATGGGGGATGTGGCAGAGATATCAACTGAGCTGGGGTTCCTGCAGAGGAGCATAGCTGGGAGGTCTTCTTGGAGGCAAGATCTTAAAGCTTAAGGAGGAGCTGTGGGACAGTGAAGGGGAGGAAAGATGTTCTGGGCAGAATGTGGGGGTGTGTGGGAAGAAGTCTTGAAGAGAAAAGAGGGAAGAGCATGGGCTTGTGCATGACTGAGCACAGAGGCCCAGAGAGGGGGTGAGAAGGAACAGAGGAGCTAGGACCATACTCTGCAGGCGATGGGGAGCCAGGGAAGGCTGTTGAGCTGGGGAGGTCATGGTCAGATTTCATTCTGGAAAGCTCTCTTGCTGCCCAGTGCTCTCACTTTTGGGGGTCCCTGCCCTCTGGAGAGAGGTCTGACCCTAAGAGATAGCCCAGTCCAGGTGCAGACCAGCAAGTGGCCAAAGAGCCAGCCCGGGGTTCAAGTCGCTTACTAGGTAAACTGACGTAACCTAAACTGACAACCTCTGTGCTTAGTTTCCACACCTGTAAAATGGGATTAATATAAATGCCTCCTCTGTTTAGGGACGAAGTAATTAGCCCTTAAATTAAGGGTACGCAGTAAGTTAACTGCTAGTTTTACCCATAAACAATGCCACCCAGTCTGAACCACTACAGGCATGAGTTAACCAGTAAGACATAAAGATCAGTATAAATCAGAACAGATCGAGTAGATAAGTACCATCCCAAATCAGCACCACCTTGGAAAGACTAGCAGGCCAACAAGGTGGCTTTTCATAGATACCAAACCACCTAGACCAGAATCCCCTGGTAAGAAGATCCTGCAGCATGAGGCTGGGAAGCAAGGCATTCAGACAGGCTGGCAACGAGAGGGTTAGCAGAGTGAGTTTCCTCCCTGCCTCCTTGGAGTCTCTCCTGGGAGGTGCTGGCACTGCTGTTTGTTACCCAACCCACGAGAAGAGGCTGCAGGGGGTAGGGAGAACCGCTGAAAGCCTTCCTTTTAATTATTCAGCAGCTGAGCTTCCTGCTGCCCCCGTTGGAGCCAGAGGAAGGCTCTGGCCAGAGCCCCTGGGCTGGGTCTGGCTGGGTTGGGGGAAGGGCCAGTTCCAGGAGGACAGGCAGCCTGGCCCACGAGGGTGCTGGTACCACAGCTTGGGCTGCAGCCCTCGTGGTCCAACTCCTGCCCCTCCTTCCCATCCAGTCTGGCCCGGGTGGGGCTTGGAGCTGTCCTCTCCCTACAGCCTGGGTTTGCTGTGGAATGGATGCGGCAGGGCTGGCCAAGATCCTAGAGTCAGGATGGGGAGTCAGGGCAGGCAGGGAGGGAGGGCAAGCCCACTGTCTACAGAGAAAGCCCAGGCAGCTTAGCTGGCATCTGGGTCCTGAGCAACCTGTACAGACCCCCTGTGTCTCAGGCACATGGCACTCTAGAACACACTAGTCCCCGCTGTTCCCTCTGCCTGGAATGCCCTTTCCCTTCCATTTTTTCCTACAAGATGCTACTCAAGCATCTCCTCCTCTATGAAGCCTTCCCTGACCTCGGGTGGGGGATGCACCTCTGCTGTGCTCTCAGAGACTTGCTCTCCGGCCACCACTCAGCGTTTACTTCTTTCTACTGTGACTGCTCCCTGGCCTAGTGAGGGCTCTTCAAGACCTGTGGCTCCAAGGGCTCTCCAAGGGTAACATCCAACCTTATGTCTCTTTTTTGCCCAGCACAGAGCTTGGCACAAAGCAACCAAGCTGTGAACCTTTATTGAACCATCTGTGAGACTTTGTTGAAATTCAGTCTGTGTTTGCACAGATGGGGAGCTCACTATTTGTTTTTTACCACTGCCAGAGACCTCAGCAGGAAAGGTCCTTGTTTCCTACTGTCAATATGCCCAGACTTTGCAATTGTCGGCATTTTTGCACAGGTTACATTGTCATATACTTTGCAAAACTTGGAGTTCAGTTCTGTCTTTGAATGGGCAGAAACGACTTGCCTGGCACCCAGGCTCCCACCTATCAGCCCAGGGCCTCTGTCTCTGTTCCTGTTGGGTCTGATTTAGGTTCCTAGAGCAGAGGATTTGGGAGGCAGGTCTCTATGGATAAGGAGGATTCTGTTGTCTGCTCCCCATAGAGGAACCCACAGTAAAGGCAGTACAGGCCAGATGAGACCAGCACAGGCCAGTATAGCCCAGGACAGGCCATGGACAGCCTGAAGCTGGAGTTCAGACTAGATCCATCAACAGAGGACAGTGGGGGAACCCAGAGACCGATGCAGACCAGCATTATAGTCCAGTGTAATAGAGCCAAACATGCAATACCGGTCATTGAAAATAATGCAGAGTGCCTGGGTGGCTCAGTGGTTGAGCATCTGCCTTCGGCTCAAGTTGTGATCCCGGGGTACTGGGATCGAGTCCCACATCGGGCTCCCCACAGGGAGTCTGCTTCTCTCTCTGCCTATGTCTGTCTCTCTCTCTGTGTCTCTCATGAGTAAGTAAATAAAATCTTAAAAAAAAAAAAAAAGGAAGAAAGGAAGAAAGAAAATAATGCAGACGAGTTCAACCTGGGAGGCAGATCTGTATAGACCAGTGCGGATCCCAAAGAGGTAAGTCTATATATTAGACTCCCTCCCCTGCACTCCAGTGGAACAGGAACCCTATCCCACCCAGCCTACTTTGCTTCTCCCTCCCACACTTGGGAGCTGGGCTGAGGAAGGATAAGTGGACCAGAATCTGTATGATTAGATCTCTTTTCCTGTTTGAGACTCAGTGTTCCCATCTGGATTAAGTATCAGGGGTCTGGGTACGGTTGGGGCCAGGGTCGGGCTGGGCTCTGAGTCTCTGGCAGTCCAAGACTTCGAAGAATCGAAGTTGGTGGTGATGTGTTGCCCCAGGGGTTCTCAGCAGGAAGGACATGTACGGGACAGAGACAAGCCCCTTCCACCCACTGGGGAGGGTGACAGGAGAAGCCAGGGCAGCTGCCTCCAAGGCCCACACAATCTCATTATGGAAAATTCGCTGTATTGACTCAGCTCTAATCAAGCAGGCTGCCCTGGGCATCCCCCCCAGGTTTCTGTTGGGCCGGGAGAGATCAAAGAGGGAGCCAGGCTGGGGGGCTGGAGCCTCGCCTGCCATTCCCATCGATCCAGATGCGCCTCCTGTTGCTAGGCAACAGCCTCCAGTCTCTTCTGGTCCTTCTTCCCCCAGGGGCTGCAGGATTGGGCAGTAAAGGGGAAGAGAGAGACCCCACATTCATTCTCTAGGTCTTCCCTTACCAAACTCGAGATCTCTGTCACCAAGGCTCTCCTCTTACCGAGGAAGTGCTCCCCCACCTCATCCTGGCAACTTGACCCTCCTGCAAAAATGGACTCCTCTTCTCCCCTCACATTTGTATTCATCTCCGGAATACTGAAAATTCACACCTCCTGTGCTCCACGTTAAACACTCTCTCAGGAAGACAGGCCCAGATTTTGGAGAAGAGAAGGGACCCACAGGAGTTCTGCAAAAAAGTCAAGGCTACCAACTTCCAGCCCAGCATTGGACTGGATGTAGGAGCCATTTAAGCTTCAGAGAGCGGCTCTGAATTCACACTCCCAGTTTTGAGTGGGTTGGCTTTTTTTTTTCTTTTTCTAAAACGTAGGATGCATTTCATAGTAGTTTTTTTTCTTTTTTGTTTCAAGTGCTATAATTTAAAACTGTAAGTTGTGTTTTAAAACAGGCATAAAAATGTACTGTGGGCTTTGGGGGCTGTAATTGACTAAATAATGCAAATCTGATCACTTGATCACATTTAATATTATGCATATTTTATCTACCCTTTACTGCTCATCTTTTCCTTTTTTTTCTTTTTCTTGAACCGAATATATGCATGCCACCCAGCAGTTGTTATGTGGTGACCTACTTAGATCCTGACTTATTTAGGATTTTAAGGTCTCTCTCCCCTACTCCAAGGTCTTTACAACCCTTAGGATTGGTAGGCATCTCCCTTTTCCCACTGGTCCCTCATCAGACCTTTTTCAACACAACTAAGGACAGGAAGACGGGCAGCCCAGGTGGCCCAGTGGTTTAGCGCCGTCTTCAGCCCAGGGTGTGATCCTGGAGTCCCAGGTCGAGTCCCACGTCAGGCTCCCTGTATGGAGCCTGCTTCTTCCTCTGCTTGTGTCTCTGCTTCTCTCTCTCTCTGTGACTCTCATGAACAAATAAATAAAGAATCTTAAAAAAAAAAAAAAAAAAAAAAAAGACAGGAAGAGTATGAAGAGCCAGAACTCAGGAGTTCAGGGGCCCACCCCTGAGAGCCACTGGGGGACACAAAGTCCCTGTATGGCCGTCTTGGTGCCCTTGGTCCTGCCACTGCCTGCCACCTGCTCCCTTAGCTCTGCAGCATGGTGACAGCTCCTCCCTGACTCCCCTGCTCAGCCCCAGTCACACACTTCAACTCTGAGAGGCACAGCTTTCCAGGGTCCTTGACAAATGGTAGCCAATTAATGTCAATTAATCTGATTAGCCTAAATAGTTAATTAAGCAGTTAATTAACAACATCATTGACAATAACCTATGGCTCCTGAGGGATTGTGGGTGGGAGGCAGGAATGGTCGGGAAGGGGGAGGCTCTCCTTGCTCTGGAAAGGGGTGAGTCCCTTAAGGTCAGATTGTGGGGGAGGCTGTTCTCTGAGTCTCCACCTGGGGCCTCGTCTGACCCCACCCTCAACACAAGCCCTGCCCCCTGCTCCCTGGCCAGGTTTGAGAGGATCTGATTTATTCAGGAGAAGCCACACCTCAGCACAGCAGAGGAAGGCTATTGTCTGGAAAACTCTTCTGCCCTAAAATCCCAGAGAGGAGTTCCCGCCTTTGCTGCCACCATCCGCACTCCAGACCAGGCACCTTGTGCCTCGATGCTTCAAACCCTGTCAGGGCCATGGACTTTCCCAAGCTGCAAAGCAGCCCTGGAAGGAAATCACCATCTTTAACCCATCCTACAGATGAGGACACTGAACACCTCCCCTTGGCTAGACCCTGTGTTTGCCTTGAGGACCTGTGACAGTGACTAACACGGGGTTTCTGCCCTCAAAGAGCTGGTCTGTGTTATCATCAAACGGCGCAGCCTCTTTATTCCTACCGGGTCTTATTTGGGTGATGCTGGTGACCTCATTAACCGCCCTGTGCCTCAAGGATCCCCCACACTGGCACCTGACCTGACTCCCTCATAGGATGTTGTGAGGACGGATGAGTTGGTACGTGGGAAGTACAGTGTACGGTGCCCAGCACTTGGGAAATGCCTAATGGGTGTTCACAGTGATTATCGAGGGAGATGGGAGGGCAGACAACCAGCCAGGACAGAGGACAAAACGGCCCAGAAGGAAGGACAGGACACTTAGCACAGGACACTTAGGGGCCCACGGAGCGAGGAGAGCTTGGAATGAGCAATTGTCCATAAGACATGGGAGCAAAGGCTGAAGTTCAGAGAAGTAGAGGAAGGGGGAAGAAGGGCATCCTGGCAAAGGCAACAGTGTGTGCTAAGTGATGAGATGCTGGTTCCTAATTCTGGCATGGACACTCACCTGGGAGCTTTAAAAATGCAGACCCCTAGGACCCACACTGACTCCATCATTATGGGTGGGTGCCAGGAATCTGCTTTTCACTGGTGGTCCGGAAACCCCAAGGCAGGTACGCTGCACCCAGAGACCATGGCTGCAGTGGTTCTGGGTGCCCGGGTGGGGAGAAGCTGAGCTGCAGTAGGAGAGGCCCCAGGCCATGTGACCCGTGTCCTGAAAATACACTGCAGGTCCCCAGTTCTCTCCATCTGTCCAAATCATGCTCGCCCTTCGGGGGTGACCTTCCCGAAACAGCTCTGGCTGTTTGCTTACCTGCTGGGAACATCTCTTGGTTCTTCCTGCGGACCAGACTCCCTGGACACCTCCCTCTCCAGCCTGGTTCTCAGTACCTGAGCCCAGACCCTGACTCTCCAGCCACACTGCTCCCCAAGTGCCTGGTGTCCTTCCCTCTATATCTCTGCTCACGCTATTCCCTCTTCCCAAAATGCTTTCCGCCTTTCCTTCCCCTGGCAAACCTGTACTCCTCCTATCAAGTCCATCTGTGAAGCTGGCTCCAAAGTCAACTGGGCAAGCAACCTCTCCCACTGCCAGTGCCTCAGCTGTCCTTGGAATGCTCCCTCATTAACCCATATTCTGTCTCAAAACATTCACCAGTTTATGGGCCTGCTCCCCGCTAGATGTTGGGTTCCAGTGCCTAGCACAGAATTTGGGGATGACAATGGTAAGTGAGCTTTTAAGTTCAGAGGAGCTGCTGAGCAAAAGTTTGATGGATGGATGGATGAATGAATGAATGAATGAATGAACATCTCTGCTTTCTGATACATGAGGAGCAGGGGACAGAAGGAGAATTTTGAGGCAGGGAACAGAAGTGTTCTGGGGACACTAATGGATGGTTCACAAGGACCAATAAACATATGTCAGACAAGGCCAGACAGGGAGGGGGGACAGGGCTGCCTAGAGGCAGGACCTGCTGAATGTCCTAGCTTCCTCATGGGAGGAGGGGTGGCTTGGCTCCTCTGCCAGTCTTGAAGCTGGCTCCCCCAGCCTGGAGTTCTCTGATACTGAGGGCTATGCCGGCAGCTGGAGCTGGGCATAGGGGTAGGCTGCCTCCTAACTTGCCCTGCCCCTGGCCCACAGCTCTTTCTTTCTCCCACATCCACATATACCCCTCTCAAATCTCCCAGTGGCATGTCTCCAGTACCTGACCCCTTTGTAGTCACCTCTTCCTACCCCCCCGCCCGCGTGTTTGTCCTTGGTCTCTTTCCATCCTTCCCCCTGCCCCAGTGCAGTCAGAGTGGGCTTCCTAAAGTGCATATCTGACCATTTCATGACAATGCTCCAAAGCCTTCTTTGACTTCCCTTGCCTTCCAGATAAATCTCCAGTTCTTACAGTGGTTCTTAAGATCCTTCACGACCTGTTTGGGCCTGTCACTTCCCCCTGGGCTGCCCTCCACCCTCTACTCCCAGGCATGCCCTCTGTGCTATGGCCACATTAGATTATTCATTATAATGAGGCATTCAGTAGATCTTGACTGTGTGGTCTCATATTCAGATGACTGCCATGTCTGAGGGGAGTACACTCGATTTTATCCTTGCCTGAGTCACTTCTCATAGCACATCAGGTGGCAGATATCAATATGTCCATTTTACAGGGGAGGAAACAGACTTGATTGTGGAGGTTGGGGCCCAAATGAGATCAGAGCACAGGAGACTGGCAATCGCTTGACTTCTCCTTATAAGCTTTCTTCTGAGGTCTTGTTGGATCCAGGTTCTCACCTTTTCCAGGAGATGCATGACCCTCACATGCTCCTCCTCCCCCAGCAGCTTTGGCCCTTCTCTCCTCAATCCCTGGCTGATTGTCATAGGGCCCATGGCCATCCTCTCCTAGGAAACCCAAAGCAAGAAGACCTGAAAGGTGTGCTCCACTCAGGAGGGAAGGGGGGGATGTTCTCCTCTCAGCTCCCACCAGCTCCTTTGGGAAGCAGCTCCACCCATGTCCAGCCTTCAAATGGCCATTAAAAGCAAGTTTTTTGAAGAATCTTTAAAGACATCAGAGAATTCTCATGATAGAGTGAAATATAGGATGCTGGCTTCCCTCACCAGTGTGTTCTCAGTTATTTAACTCTACGTATCTGTGAACACATGGACAAAATCCTGGAAGAAACATCCCCCATGTTCTCAGTGGCTATCTCCAAGTGGCAGAACTACAGGTGATTTCTATTTTCTCTTCGGTTTTTCTATTTCTCAAGTCTTGGACAAGGCAGATGTGCCATTCTTGGAATCACAAGAGTTCAATGAAACTTGCTTTTACCTGTCTCCAACCTGAGGAGTTGTGGGAGATGGTGGTAGGGATGGAGTTCAGTGTGGGAAGGGTCTCAAGTCACAGGCCATACTCAAAGCTAGAAATAAAACAGGTAGGCCAAGGGCTCCCCAGTTCAGTAAAAGCTACCTGTACTTCAGGGTCCAGTTCAATGGGCCCAGACCACCTCATAGGGCTCAAAGACCCCAGCAGGATGCTAAGGGAGCTGTGGTGCTGCTTGCCAACTTCAGCTGGCACAGCAGCCTCTACAGTGGGCAAGAGGCCAGGGTGAGGGTGGCAGGAGACTGGGTCTGTAACTGTTGGTGATGTGCCCCTCCCTATCATAAGCCCCTCTGCTCACCTGGGCCTCCTGCCTTCTCACCAATCTCTGTCTCCTCTCACAGAGCAGCCCATCACACCCCTTCCTCTCCAAACCCACTCTCACTGAGTACCCTCTGTGATCCTTCCACCTCTCTGAGCTCCCTACCCCTTCACTGGGCCCAGGGGGGTGTTAGAATTGAGGAGGAACTTTCTGGCCTGACATCCCTCCCCATTCAGACTGGACTAGTCACCGGACCGACTCATTCCCTCTCCAGGGCCCCACATCTGCTCTTCAGAGCATCAGCTGCAAAATCCCTCCCTCTCTCCAAGACATTATGAATAAGCCTCAACCACAGCACCACTGATGCTTCCCTGGATTTAGGGCCTGTGCACATGTGTCCTGGGAGCTCCTGGAGTCTGATGAACAGCTCTGGGAAGTGTGTGTGGGATACCTTCAGTGACACTGCAGGTCACCTCCAATCCTGGGCCAGGACAGCTAAATCCTGGCTCAGCCAAAGAATCTGGGGTCTCCACGTAAGCTACTGGGCCTCTTCAAGGTCTACCTTCTAGTTAAGACCCCAAGTTTGAAAAAAAAAGACCCCAAGTTTGTAGATGGGAGGGACGGATGAATTTTAAATCTCAGCTCCAACTAATAAAGCAAACATTGAAACACTTGGAGGTGACTTCTTAGCTTGCCAATAGAACCACAGGCTTCCCAACATACAGATCTACAGAGCAGAGAGATCTTAAAATTGTGGTGCTGGCAGGGCTCTTGGGGGTCATCCAGTCAAACCCTATTGTTTTATGGCTGAGGACACTGAGGCCCAGAGACAGGTAGGGACCTGCTCAAGGTCACAGAAGGAGTCAGTTAGGGATGGGCCCAGAAAGAAGGTCCTTGGACTCCTGTCCCAGAGCCCTTCAGTTACCTGTACCACCTGCCTCCTCCCACCTCCTGCCAGCCCACAGTGCCACAGTGCCCTGGCTGACCCTCACCCAGGAGAGCCTGGGGAATTGAGGACAGAATGATGTGGAAGCCACACTGGGCCTCTGCAGCAGTGGGCATGGGCTGCACCGAGACCTTGCTCTGTGACCTTGGCAAAGTCATGTCACTTCCATGCCCTGGTCTGCTCCTTTGTGAAAGGGAGCAAAAACACCTTTGATACCAGGTTTTGTGAGGGTGAAATGAGGTCATGTGTGTGAAGTGACAGGTGCCCAGCAGGGGCTTGGAGTGTGTAAAGGAGTCAAGGAAGAGAGAGTGGGCTCCCCTCATCTTTCAGCAGAGCCCCTGATGGCTGCTGGGACAGGAGGAGCCTTGATTCTGCCCCCAGGGCAATGAGAAGTAGACAGAGGAAGAGAAAAGTCAGTAGGGGAGGCTGACCCCAGCAGTGCTGGCAGTGGCTATTGACTACGGTCCCATCTCAGGGAAGTAGGGGCTAGCTGCTCAGAAAGGAACAGGCAGTCACTGGCTTGCTGAGGTCAGCAAGAGACTGGCTGGCAGGCAGAGGAGGTGAGAAGTGGGTACGGCAGTGAGCAGATGGGCCTGCCAGACCCAGAGTCCCCCTCTGGCAGGAGTGACAGTGGCAGGGGTGGATTGCGATGGGGGCACCCAGCTGGCCAGTTCAAAGCACGTTCCACCTCCGAAATATCCCAGTGACCTTGGGGGAGTCAGCTCCTCACTGCACCGCACACCCTCATTCATACGCCTCAGGCTCCCCACCTGGAAAGCTGGCATCATGAATCAAGAAACTGGCATTTAACTGGGCCTTGCTATCAAGAGGCTGGGACAGGTCATCAGCTATACTCTTGTCCCAGGGAAGACAGCTTGGGTAGCTTCATGACCTTGGGAAAGTTACTGGTCTCATTTCTCAGCTGTGAAATAGGGACAATGATATCTTCCTTGGGAGGCTTTTGTGAGGATTAACTGAGTCATCTGTAGTACTGTGCCTAGCATGGAGCCTGGTATGAGGCCGTCAGCCAACGTTTAGCTCCTCTGGGAAGAGAAAGACGGGCTTCAAACAATGCTGAAAAGTTTCCCACCTTTATCCAGCTCCTCCTTACAAAATTCTTACTTTCATTCAATCGACTAACACTTGCCCAGTATTTTATAGCCCCAAAGTAATCTCCCATCCATTGTCTGGATTATTTCTTTGAATGGCAAAGTAGATGCTGTTAACATGACACCTGTTCTACTGGTTGGGAAATGGGCTCAGGAAGGATCAGTGGTGTATCCGAAGTCATGTAGCTTAGGTTTGAACTCATTACTCTCAGACTTCATGATGCCCTACCCACCTATCCCTTCTTAAAATCTAATCAAGTCTTTATTCACCCTTCAAGAATTCCTCCTCCACCCCTCACAGGTGAGTAGGATGGGGCATAAAGTTAAGGAACCAAAAAGCTGGTAATGTGTGGGAGCAATTTCCTAGCCAGCTTGGTCCTATTTCTGTCTGGGGAGGAATTTGGTATCTGTTGGGGCCACGACCTTAAGAAGCACAAGGAAAGTCTTCAGCCCCTGTCCTGCTCTCCATCTAAGTTCCTGCCTCTTCTCTTGACGCAGGACAAAAGGCCAGCTCAGGCCCTCTGATGCCAGAAGTGGGTGAGTGAGTGAGGTCTGAAGGGAGTGAGAAGTCGCAGCTCAGATACAGCACAGGTATTGGAGTACCAGGCCAGACCTGGGTGCCCTTCTCTTGCTCTCTGCCAAACCCATCCCCACAATGGACCTGCTGCCAGGAGCAGGAACTGCAGGAGGCTTCAACACTGCCCTGGCAGGAGCCCTGGGAGGGAGGGGGAGGAGGAGGAGAGGCAGAGGCTGCGTCTCTTCTCTCATCTCTCCTTTTTACCAGAAATTTGCTCTGAGCTCAGGCCCACTCTGAGCTTCAGAAACTCTCCCCGGGCATACAGGGAAGCCACAGAGATCCCCTCGAAACTCCTCATGGCTATTTTTTTCTTCTATGCCCTCCATCCTCTTCCCAGTGTGAGAGTAAATGCCATCCTGTGTGAGACCCAGTTCTCATTGCCAGTTCCTGCCTCCCTAGGGGCATTTGGACAGCTGGGAAAGGGGCCAGGCCGTCCCCTGTGCTGCCACCTCCTGCTGGACAGAAGCCCAGCATTCAGGTGGGGGCTTGCTCCCCCCACCCCTGCCAGTGACCAGCATCTCCACGGGGTCCCTGCATTGGTCTCTCCCTTCCCTAGGGAGCAGGTCCTTCTCCTCAGTTGGGGGAGGGCAACTGGACTGCAGCTGGGGGCCTCCCTAGCCTCTCATGGGCCAGGCCATGGTCATTTATGCCCAGGGGAATCCTGTCCATGACCCCGTAGGGTTCCCACTTTCTCTATTCCTCTCAGTGAAATGAACAATGTTCCTTATCTCTGTTTCCCAGTGTCTCACACCCTCTATCAAACACTCTTGCAGTCCCCCAACGTATCCCCTGCTCCAGGGCCTGCGGACTCTGAGCCCCCCGTCCGACTGTGGAGGCCCAAGGTTCAACCCAGCCCCAGCCCCTCTGGGAAATGCCCCCGCCCCACTAGGGGCTCTCACCTCCCCGCTGACCGCCTCGCTCCGCCGGGTGCTGAAGCCAGGCCCTCCGGCCCCGCTGGTCCCGGCTGCTTCTTCCGCTTGGCTCGGCAGGGCAGCTCCGCGGCCCCCACGGCCCCGCGCCCTCCGTCTCCCCGCGGACGCCGCCGCCGCCGATTGCTGAAATGCTGGACAGCGCACCACCATGGAGGCGGCCTCCCTGTCCGCCCGCCGGCCAGAGCGGCCCGGACCCCACAGCGCCCCCAGCAGGCCCGGAGGGCCCCCCGCCGCGGAGGCAAGGAACTGGGCGTCTGGCAAGGACTCCACCCCAGCGACATCAGTTCCACTCCCTGCGGGTGGGAGCACTCCAGCCCCCGGAAGCTCCTGGGGCCAGGGAATTATTAATTTGGAACTGGAAGCAGAACTCGCTATCCTGAGTTCTCTCCAGGGCACTGCGCAGCTGGTGTCTAATAGGGTCCTGGGATCCGACTGGGAGATGCCTCAGGAGGTCCCTGTTATCCTGCATCCCGATAGCTGACTGAGGCTGGGAGGGGTGGTGCGGGGGTGGGGTGGGGGAGGGCCATCCTAACTGGGAGAGGAATTTGAGAACGGAATCTCTGGACCTTTGGTGGTGCTTGTTTGGGCGTCTGGAGTCATAGGTTCAAGTCACCTTTTGGTTACTCTCTTTGTGACTTTGGGCAGCTGTCTGACCTGCAGTTTCCACCTTCTTTTCCTTGCCCCACAAGTGAGCAGTCTGAGAGTTGGAAATTCAAGGGTAGGGCCGGCTCCTGAAGAGGCTTTGGAAGTCCAGAGACCTTTCTCTAGTGGAAGTCAGGAATGTGAGGCCTTTGGTTGGGGCTCACTTAGGCATGTCCTCATAGAAGCTTCGGGTCCCAAACAACAAGGCTGGAAGTGCCAGAGCTGGCTTGAGCAGCGCCCAGACTGGGGTGAGGCAAGTGACAGTCTTGGGGCTCAGATTTTAAGAAGGGCACTGAGAGTCGTCCCTGGTTGGAGTATATTTGTTCTAAGTCTGTGTGTTTCTGTGCCTGTGTGCCCATATACAAGTGTCTGTGCATGCCTTCCCCCCTCTCTCGCTTCCTCACATTTCTTCACCTACATGTGTCTTTGGAGTGTGTGTGCGTTGAGTGGTTGGGATCTTGGCACAACAGGGCCATTCCAGTCTGCTGAACAAAGCTTGGGGTGGAGGAGCGGGGTGGGCTACAGCTGCTGCTGCCATTACCACAGCCTCATAGCCCCAGGGGTGAGTCCTCTGCTGGTCTCCTGCCTTCTGGCTGCATGAATATTTTATCTGCAGGGGCCTTGGGCTGGCTTAACACCAGTGTGTTCACTCTTCCTGCCCCGTTTGCTGGCCAGGCTTCCCAAAGCAGAGCAGGGAGTAGACAGATCAGGGCTGGGAGAGAGCCTCTGAAGGGGGCCTTGCCTTGCCTGGAGAGCCATGGCTGAGTGTGCACAGGGGGTGTGGGGAAGGCCAGAAGCGGTGTAGGAAGGGGGCATCCTCGGAGTGAAACCTGTTCCTTAAATAAAATCAAGGTGGCTTTACAAAACCTCACCACACTGATTGGGTCCTGACCAGCCCTGGCCTCAACTGTTTGGAACTAGTGCCTGGGCACACCTTGCTCTAGCTGGGCACACTTCCTCCTGCCCTTCCTCATCTGCCCTGCAGCCCCTGCACCCCGCACCCCCCATCCCCCACCTCCAGCTTCACAGAGAGAGGTACTTCAGGGAAGAAGGAGAGAGAGGCCCTGCAAGCTGGCTGCAAGCTAGCCTCCCCGGCTGCCTTGGGCCCTCTTTCTACCAGACCTGGGATGGGGAACCCCGATGCCTGGGCATCCCCTCAGCCCCAGTAGCTCCCTTATCCCTTATACTCCCTTGCCCTGCCACAGAGGAATAGGCCTCTACCTTGGGCTCTCTACCAGACAGCTAATTTTCCAAAAAGGGCTCCTTCTCTTGCGTTATTCATTTCAACAAACAGCATCACCATCTGTGCTGGTTTTTCTCCATTTGCCCCTCTGAGTTCATTCTCCTACCTTCTTTGGCCTTGGGAGGCTGACCTCTGCAGACCAATTACCCAGGTTCCCTTGCCCTTGGCTACTGGTTGGGTTCCTTCCAGGGGAAGCATCACCAGGAGGATGAAAAGCAGGAGGAAAGAGGAGCTAGGGATTAATTCCCCTGATGGGTTCTTCTCCAGCTCTGGCCCAGTGACCACTCATCCACAGCTCTAGGGCTCCTGGCCTGGCTATGGCATTGTTTCCTCTCTGTGGCCCTTCAGGCCTAGTGTTGGTGGCTCCTACTACTAAGAGTCTGGTCGCTTCTCTGTCCTTGTTGGCTCGTTCTCATATCCTGACCTGCCCCTCTGTGCACCACCCCTTTATGAAGCTCTCTTCACTTAAGCCTTTGGAGGTGTTGTCTACTTCATTCTGGGTCTCTGCCTCACGTATCTCCCCACCCCAAGCCCAGCCTCTACATCAGAGCCTGTGAGGCCTTGAGCCCCGTCTGGTTCCTCTTCTCCCTGCAGACCTTCTACCTCCTGGAACTATCCCTCTTCTTCACCTTCATGGTGTCTGCTTGGCCCAGGTCCTGGACCCCTGCCTGGTTCCCACTCCTACCTATTCCCTCCCCCTGAAATGTACATATCTACTCCAGTCACACTTGACTGATGAGACTTTCAAATACCTCACCATATAGAGTGCATCTCCTTGAGCAGTGCTATTTTCCCCTCTTACCTTCCTTTAAAAAAATTATTGTGGGCAAGCTTGGGTGGCTCAGTCCATTAAGTGTCTGCCTTCAGCTCAGGTCATGATCTCAGGGTCCTGGAATGGAGTCCTGCATTGGGCTCCCTGCTCAGCAGGGAGTCTGCTTCTCCCTCCTCCTCTGCTCCCTACTCATCCTCACTCTCTCTCTCTCTCACAAATAAATAAATAAAATCTTTTAAAAAATAAATTATTATGGTAAAAATATACATTACAAAAAACTGATCATTTTAATCATTTCAAGTGTATAGTTCAATGGCATTAAGTCTATTCACACTGTTGTGCAGGCATCACCTAAGCCCAAACTGGAACTCTCTACACATGAAGCATTAACTCCCTGTCTCCTCTCCCCTCAGCCCCCTGGCACCTGCCACTCCACTGCCGCTGTCTATGAATATGATTGTTCTGGGGACCTCATATAAGAAGAATCGTATAGTGTTTGCCCTTTTGTGTTTGACTTATTTCACTTAGCATCATATCATCAAAGTTTTTCTTTTTTTAAGATTTTATTTATTTATTTATTTATTTATTTATTTATTTATTTATTTATTTATCTAGCGTGAGCAGGGGGAGGGGCAGAAGGAGAAGGAGAGAGAGAATCTTCAGTAGACTTTGGACTGAGCTGAGCATGGAGCCTGATGCAGGGGCTCATTCCCACAACCCTTGAGATCATGACCTGAGCCCAAGCCAAGAGTCGGACACTCAGCTGACTGAGCCAACCAGGTGCCCCATCCCTTTCAAATTTTTTTTTAAAATTTTTATTTATTTATGATAGTCACAGAGAGAGAGAGAAAGAGAGAGAGGCAGAGACATAGGCAGAGGGAGAAGCAGGCTCCATGCACCGGGAGCCCCACGTGGGATTCGATCCCGGGTCTCCAGGATCACGCCCTGGGCCAAAGGCAGGCGCTAAACCACTGCGCCACCCAGGGATCCCCCTTTCAAATTTTTAATAACAGGTGTGAAGTATGTCTCGTTTTGGTTTCTATTTGTATTTCCCTGATGGTTAGTGATGTCAAACATGTCTGTGTTTTCTTAGTGGCCATTTGTCTGTCTTCTAGGGAGAACAGAACCTCCCTCATGTGTATCTTGTCACCATCATCATATTATTCATCCAACTTGTGTTTTTTTTTTCTGTCTTCACACCCTACACCTTGAGCTCCATGAGGGCAAAGACTTGGTTACTTGCTCTGTTCCCAGTCCTCACACATAGTAGGTTTGCTCACTAAATAGTTATTGATTGAATGTCTAACTGTTTCTCTGGTTGTTTTCCCAATCCATCTTCTGCCAACCCTCAGCAGCCAAAAGTTTGTCTGTCTCACATTCTGCCACTTGTTTTGTGAGAACAATAACGCCATATATACGAGGCACCTGGGTGGCTCAATCGGTTGAATGTGTGACTCTCTTGATTTTGGCTGGGGTCATGATCTTGGGGTTGTGGGGTTGAGCCCTGAATTGAGCTGAGCATGGAGCTTGTCTGGGATTCTTTCTCTCTCCCTATCCCTTCATCACACTCTATTTCTCTCTCTCTCTCAAAAAAAAATTCTTTTAAGAAAATAATGTGTGAAGGCACCTGGGTGGCTTAGTCAGATAAGTATCTGCCTTTGGCTTAGGTCATGATTCTGGGGTCCTGGGATCAGAGTCCCACATCAGGGTCCCTGCTCAGCAGGGAGTCTGCTTCTCCCTTTCCCTCTACTCCTCCCTCCTGCTCATACTCTCTCTCTCTCTCAAATAAATAAATAAAAATCTTAAAAAAAAAAAAAAACTCCATGAATAAGCCTTTTCAAAGTAGGTACAGGACCCAGAGTCTGATTCAGAGCCCTGCACCTGGAGTCCGTTTGTGCTTTCCCATCCCTCCTATAGCCAGACTCATTTGCCTATAGTCTGTCACTCAATGTGGCATTGCCCACGTCCCCGTTGCCTCCCCTTCCAACCCCTGCATCTCCCACTGGCCTCTGCAGTTGTTCTCTCCCACCGGTAACACCTGTTCCTATATCCCTGTCTTTCAACATTCAGCTCCAGGGAGAACTCCTCCAGGTGTCCTCCCCACTGCCTGTACCTGATCAGCCCTTCCAGGGGCCTCATGGGCCGGGGCAAGAGCAGGCCCTGTGATGCGGGGCCAGGCCAGGCCAGGCCAGGCTGGCATCCTACACTCACCAGAGCTCCAGGCCCAGAGAGTAGCCTTGACTCAGAACTGGCCTTACCCTTTCTCTCTTCTCCCGCTGTGTCTCTGTCATCCTCTTTCTGTGCCATCTTGTGTCTAGAACATGACCTGTATGAAAACAGGGCTGGGTCATGTTTATCTCTATTTCTCCCACTCCAGCCACAGGAGGCAAGAGTCATTGCTTATTGAATTGAGTTGTCTAATTTTCTGACTGTCTTCAAGTTGCACTCCATCTTTCTCCCTCTTAAAAAAAATTTTTTTTGCCTCTCCACTCCTCAATCTACTACTCTCTTTTTCCCTGGCTTTGCCTTATCTCCTTCCATTTATTTTTCTGTATGATGGGATATAGACATGGACCTTGGGGCACTTGTCCTTAGAGCCCATCCCTTGCTTCTGGTGCTGCTTAAAGTGTTCCCCTGACCCTGCGCATCAGAGCCACCTTAGATGCTTGTTGAATGCATTGGTGTCTGGGCCTCTACAGACTTACTGTAATGATAGCTACTGCTGTGTAACAAATACTCCAGAACTTAATGATTCAAATGACAATGATTCTTAACATATCTCACAAATTTGGTGGTCAGAAATTTGGGCAGGGCTTGGCTAAGGTGATTCTTTTGCTCCATAATGTATTGAATGGGGTCATTTTCCAATGGGATGACTTTCAGCCAATGGGTGGCTTGTGGACTGGAAGGTCTAGGACACCTTCGTTCACATGTCTGGTGCTCCTGGTAGGGATGGCTATAGTGTTGGACTCAGTTCGCTTTCTCTCTTTCTCCAAATAGTCTTGGATCTATCCATGTGGTGTCTCCAGCAGAGTCATCAGACTTCTCACAAGGCAGCTTAGGGCTCTGAATGCAAGCGTTCCAAAGAGGAAGTAGGGCACAACATAACTTTCCCCATTTTTTATTGGTCAAAGCAGTTACAGACCCTACTGCATTTAGAATAATTTTGTCACTCATATTCAAAGGTGAGGGACATAGATCCCACCTCTTGATGGGAGGAGGAGCAAGCAGTTGGTGGCCATTTTTTTTTTTTTAGATTTTAATTTTAGGGATGCCTGGGTGCTCAGTTGGTTAAGTGTCTGCTTTGGCTCAGGTCATGATCTCAGGGTCCTGGGATTGAGCCCGTGTTGGGCTCCCTGCTCAACAGGGAGTCTGCTTCTCCCTCTTCTTCCACCCCTCCACCTGCTCATGCTCTCTCTCTCAAACAAATAAAATCTTAAATTTTTAAATTTTTAAGTAATCTTAATCTGTACACCCAACATGGAGCTCGAACTCACAACCGTCGCATGTTCCAATGACTATGCTGCTTGGTAGCCATCTTTAATCCACCATATCTAATGAGTGACACTCCACAGTAGATCTGCAATCATGCTCCTGAACTTGAATACCCAATGCTATGGCCTTTATCTGCCCCAGAGCTCAACTCTTGGGCTGTTCCTTTGCCTGGCATACCTCACAGCTCTGTCACCATGGATTGACTGTCATTTAACAGTCCCCTTCTTTGGCCTACCTCCCCACAGCACACAGTGACACTTGTGTGAGACACATGGGTAGGCCACAGGATAGCAGGATTCAAGCATGCGTGGCCAGCAGGCATTTGCAAGAGACTGCACTGGGCATGTGGTAATGTTGAGTGATTGCATAATCCTGTTCTCACTGGAGAGAAAGGCTGGAATTGAAAGACAAAAATAGTCCCTTGAACCTCAACTCCAGGGGATTTGTGCAAAGCTGCCCAGGGCACATAAGACAAAAGGTGACAATCTGAGGCCACCTGGACTTGTTGATCCTCCAATGAGTGATAGGTGTGTCCCTGGTGTGTCTCTGGTTGGTGTGGGCCTAGGGACACTGAGGGCATGGCCACTGTTCTCCATGCTGGCAAGAGTGGGGAGGGGTCAAGGTGCTGAAAATGTCTTCCAAGACTGGCTGGACTTGGGCCCTCAAGAGGCTACTGAAACAATCTGGGAGATATTTTTGGAGAAGAGTCTTTAGCTGAGCCCAAAGCGTGGGGAGGGTGTGACAGACTCAGTGGGAAGTGGGTCTGGAGCCAGATTTGCCACTGACTAGCCGCATAGATTTGGAAAAATGATTTAAGCCTTGGTGAGTCTCAGTTTTCTCATCTGCAAAATGGGGCTAATAATACCTGCCTGAGTCCTGAGTGTTGTGCTCCTTTTCTAATTATTATCTATCTTCTCAGGGTGACAGCCTGAAGTAAATTGGTGATGTGGTTGAAAGGTCAGTGATGTTCTGGCCAATGACTTGGGCATCCAGGTCACTCCCCTGGTCCTGGTATCTTAACTGCTCATTCTTTGCCCCTGGCCTCAGTGGGTCCTTTCTCTCTCCTTGGTCCCATCCCTGCTGTTCTGGTGCCCCATCTGTGCCCAGCACGATGCACCTCTCCCTCTGTGCCTCTACCTAGCCCACTCAGGCCTCCTCTTCCTGTCCATTTTCTTCCCCTCCTCTGGCACTTCTCTCTCTGCAGAGCCTGGGAAATTGAGGAGTCTCTTGTGGCAGACAGGCAGGGCTGACCTTGAAGTGGATCTTTAATAAAAAATGAGCAGAAGCGTCAGCCTCCCCTCCTCCCTCTTGCCTCTTGCTCTCTTCTCCTCTGCCTGTGAATCTCCCATAAGGAGCACTTGCTGTAGAGTAAGCATCACCTTCATTAGGGAACTTTTGGAGGGCACAAATCCCTGGGATGCAGGAGGGTAAAGGAAAGAAGCTTTTGGTGGCATTGGGAAAATGATACAGGGGAGGGTCTACCCTCTGAGGTTGTAGGTCCTGCTTGCTTCTGCCTTAGAACTTTGCATAGGAATTCACCCCACCAAGGCTTCACAACGGTTCCAATGGTTCAGTCCCTAGTCTGGTCCAAGGCAATCGTGGATTAGAGTTGGGGGGCCAGCAACAGCAGCATCAGGTGGACCCAGGAGTAAGAGTGACTCACACTCCAAACTTGGCTTGGTCCCAGCATTATATTCATTCTCATTATTTCAAATCCTCATGATGAGCCTGTGAGCTGGAGATCATTGTCCTATCTCACAGATGAGGACATGAAGGATCAGAGAGGTTCAGACCTGCCCATATCCACCTAGTCCATAGGTGACCGAGGCAAGGACTCAAATCCAAAACTCATCTCCCTCCCTGCTGGAACCACTGGCCTCGGAGCTGTGCACAGTCTTATTGCTCCTCCCTCGGTCTAGGGCCCTGACCACTGTCCTGACCAGAGCAACCAGCTTCTCTTCTCCACTAAGGCTGGAACCCACAGAGGCCCTCAAATGTAATCCCTATAGGAGGGACAGACTTTCCAGAACCAGGTTGCCAATTTCCTGGCTCCTCAGTATGTCCCTCTTTCCCCTGACCTTTTGGGACTCCCCTTCCCTCTGAATTGTATACATGGTAGGTGTGTGACTCAGGCTGGTCCAGCCACTGTGCCCTTAGGGCCTGAATAGGTCTTACAAGTATATGGGAGGTATACACAATTGTATGGATGTGTGTGCACAGATGAGTAAATATAGCAGGTGTAAAGCATGTGGGGAAAAGTGAGTGTATGAATTTGCCAATGAATGAATGAATAAGTCACTCAAATGGGTAAGTAAATGAGGCATTGAGTTAGTGGACTCTGCCTGTTAGGCAAGGTAGATGCAGGAGCAGAGATTGTGTCCTCTCTGGGCTCTCCCTTCCCATGAGGTCCACTGTGACAGAGATGCCCACCACATGTTCTTGCTCCCCTTCCAGAGTGGATAGTCGTCAATAGGATGTGAATGCCCATCTAGGAACTACATCTCCCAGCATCCTTTGGATGTGGATAGACCATGTGACTAATTCTCACCAATGGAATATGGGCAGAAGTGACATTTTGCTGAAAGAGGAGCCTAAGAATCAGGTATGCCCTCTCTCCTCCCTCCCCTTATCTGCTGGCAGGATGCACAAGACTCCAAGATCCTGGAGACCCGAGAGGGAGCCACAAGATGGAAGGAGTCTGGGTCCCTGTGTCATCATGTGGGGGAAAGCTTGCCTGCCTACCAGGAACATCAGCATATAGGACCATCAGAGATTGAGAAATGATAAGTAGTAAGAAGCTACTGACACTTTAGGATTCCCTGTCATAGCAGCCAGCATTGCTTTAACTGGTACACTCACAGAAGCTAAGAACTTAGTGGGGACCTTGGAACACTTGACAGGCATCCATGATGAGGGTAGACAGCATGGCCTCCAGCTATCTCCTCACCTCCTACATTCAGGGAGGAGTTCATGTTGCTCCTGGGTTGAGAGAGAGACTCAGATGTTGGGGTTAAAAATGATTAATGAGCCTAAACTAACCTACAGTGTCAGAAGTCAGAATACCGGTTTTCCTTGGGAGGTAGGGACTAGAAAGGGTGCACTGGGGCTGGAAATGTTCTGTTCCTTGATCCAGATGCTGGGTGCTTGGATGTGTTCAATTTGTGAAAATTCAGTGAGCTGTATGTGTACAATTTCTGCACTTTCTGTATGTATATTGTATTTCTAGAAAACACATTTTTTATTTTTATTTTTATTTATTTATTTTTAAAAGATTTTATTTATTTATTCATGAGATACACAGAGAGAGAGAGAGAGAGAGAGGCACAGGCACAGTCAGAGGGAGAAGCAGGCTCCATTCCATGCAGGGAGCCTGACATGGGACTCGATCCCAGGTCTCCAGGACCACATCCTGGGCTGAAGGCAGTGCTAAATCGCTGAGCCACCCAGGCTGCCCTTTATTTTATTTTTAAAATATTTTATTTATTTATTTGAGAGCCAGAGCATGAATGAGGGGCAGGGCAGAGGAAGAGGGAGAAGCAGACTTCTCGATGTGGGGCTCGATCCCAGGACCCCAACATCATGACCTGAGCTGAAGTCAGACTTAATGCACTGAGCCACCCAGGTGCTCCAAGAAAACATTTTAAATGCCCAGCAGAGGGAAGGTAGGAGGTAGAGAGAAAGAAGTGGAAGGAGATGAAGTAGAAACAAGGAGAGGGTGTTGGCAAAGGCTGTGGGGCGGGGGGAAGGACACCCATGACCTGGGACAGATGCCTCCTCTCTCTCCTTGGCAGGCCACTGTAGGCCATCACACACCACCCATCATCCCTCAATCCCACACAGACACCTACTGGGTCTGGGTCCAGGAAACATCCAGGCTACCCCCTTGGGCAGGTGTCATGGCCTGGGGACCCTCACACCCCAAGGACTGTGCAGCAAGCACTCCTTGGAGGTCTGGAACACCACCTCTAGCTCCATGTGCCTTGCCTGGGACAGGGCACAGAGGGTAGGGGTCAGGGTCAGGATGAGGGAAGGGGGCAGGGTAAGCTGCAGAGATGGCAGCTGAGGCTATCTTGGAGGATGTGACCCAGTTTCATTTCCAGCGTCTGTCTGCCAGCAGAATAGATTCCAGTCACCTGGACCCACTGCAAACGTCTACACAGCTCACACACCAGACTCATACACAACTCGCATATATTTCGTGTACATGCCACATGCGCTGTCCCATACATGTGCCACATACATGCCCACACAGTCCTTCATACCCTATATACACGCCTCATACATATGACCCATAGCCACGCCTCATATATACCCCCTACACACAGGCCCACACACAAGTCACATACATGCCTCATACAAGCCCTCCCCCCACTACACCCACACATGCAAGCATGTGTGTTCCCTCAGGGGGAACCCAGCCACAGTGACTTGGATCCCAGGCACCCAGAGGCAGGTGCAGACTGACCAAAGGCCCTTCTGTGGGGCCTCAACCCGGGCTCCTTTGTTTCCATGAAGGCCTTCCTTTACTGTCCTGCCTCAAGTGAAAGGTGTCCTCATTGGGATCTCCCAGAGCCCCTGGCCCTGCCACAGTGGGGGCCACAGCCAGAGTGAGCGAGCGGTGGGGCTGGGAGGCAGAGCCAGGTGAGAGACCCCAGGGAGCTCTGGGGGGGCCCTTGGGCTGGACCAATGGGCGGCCCCGCTCTGGGGAGAGGGAGATGGCTTGGGGCAGGCTGTCAGGGTGGGGCAGGGTGAGAGTCGGGCTCCCAGGAAGAGTACTGCATGTGTGTGCGTGCACATACACGGCGATTGATATAAGCATTGTGCATTCAATTGCACACTACCAATAAACTTGCACACCTGATAAACTGACCTCCTTCTTCCCCTGCCCCCTGGCCTTGCAGGGACCCTGACTGGCTGAATTTGCCTCCCGAGCCCGAGGCCAGCTCGGACAAAGCAGCACAGGGGCAAGATCCTGCCCATCTGCTCTGCCTGTGGCTGCTTGTGACACCCTCAGTTCTTTATCTCTGGCTCCCGCAGCCCTCCTCTTTCAGCAGCCTCCATTCTCAGACCAGGAGCCTCCCTGTGAACTCCAGGGGAGCCCTGATCTCCAAGTGGGGAAAATCACAAAGCCAGTCACCATTTATTGAGGGAGCGCTACGCTGTGTTGTGAACTTTGTTGCTTGACTCTCTCAGCGAGGCTGGCAGTGGGCAGGATCAGCTCAATCTTTTTAGTGAGGAAGCTAGAGCCCAGAGAAGTTAAGCAATTTGCTCAAAGCTCCACAGCCTGGGCAGGGGTGGTTGGGCTTGGGAAGAGATCTGGGGTCTGCAGTGACGTGCCTGTCAGCCCTCAGCAGCCTCATCTTCTAGGCTGTTCTTCCGGACTACTCCAGCCCTGCTAGACTTTCCCTTCTGGAAGGTTCTGTGGCACTGGGGAGGATAGAGTCAAATTTATAATGTAGCATGTTGCCAGTGAAACTTGAGCAATTGGAGTTCTGT
Source organism: Canis aureus (assembly GCF_053574225.1). Classification (NCBI taxonomy): domain Eukaryota; kingdom Metazoa; phylum Chordata; class Mammalia; order Carnivora; family Canidae; genus Canis; species Canis aureus. Next base: position 70,647,470 of record NC_135618.1, read on the forward strand.
CTCCACATACCTGCTCCTCTGAGTGCTTCTGTGCTGCTTGTTATTGAGCACTTTCTCGAAATCAGCTCGTGTTTGGGCTCAGCCTTGTGTGAGCAATGCTGCCCTGGATGTGGCCAGCTTGACGTACTGGTTTCCAACATCGAGACACACATCATAGCAAATGTGCTTATGCCACGGCGGGGCCCTGTGAAGAGGCCTGGCATGGTGCCTGGCGCCAGATTGTGGTCAGTGCACCCCGTCCCACAGCCTCTGGCACTGCTGCGGTGACAGTCCCTCCCCTCGGACAGCCAGCCTGGTGACCGTGCTTCTCCCTGTAGGAAGCCCCTTGGGCTGGGGTCCCAAGTCCCCACCAGCCATCCCCACTGCTGAAGTCACTTGACTTGAGTTTCGGTTTGCTAACTGTCTTCACATTCATACCCAGGTCTAGTCGGTGCATGGCACAGAGTAGCTGTCCTGTAAAGGTGGCTAAGTTTGCTCTGGGCTTATAAGCGGAGGAGGGCCGCTGGGCAGACAAGCCCTCTGTGCTTCCCTATTTGTCACAGATGCCTCCTCACTGGCAGGTGTGGAAAGTTCCGGGAGGACAAGATGCTCTGTGATGCCAACAGGCACTTTCTGGTTTGCTCCAAATGGGCAGCAGTGGGGGCCCAATTATCCCACCGCAAACCCTCTTTCCTGAGCCAGGTCTTTCCAGTGAGCACAGCCCAGCACAGGTACGCCTGACATTTGCTTTCAAAGCTTACAGTGTCAGCTCCCCAACACACACACACACACACACACACACACACACACACACACATCCCAAACACACAACACATTCATGCACACTACACCCTCCCACACCACACTCATGCACATACGCTCACACACACACACACACGCACACCACATGCATGCATACACCACACACACATCGACACACCGTACACACATGCACACTACATCCACAAATGCACACACATACCACACCCCACACAAGACACCCCCACACACCAGACATACATGCACACACCATACACACATGCACACTATGCTGACACAAACCACACACATACATACACACACACACTATCACCCCTGTCCACAAAAGGAGCATTTTCAATCACCCAACCAGCCAACCTCCCTCGCAGGAGGGGAGTTAACCTAATTACTGGCCTGGTCTGCCTATTGCCTGGCTGGGAGAATGTTAACATCAGCAGGAGCCTGGGAGGGAGAGAGCAGGGCGGAGAGGAGTTATTTTAGGCGATGAGGTGGGGTTTGCAGTGGAGCTGGGCTTTGGCTTACAGAGGAGGGGGCCCAGAGGGATGGAGGGCTCCAGTCAGGGAGAGGAGGCAGCCTGGCTGTGGCCTCCCTAAGAGGGACCAGGCCAGCGGCGCTCTCAGGGACAGGGGGAGGGGCTGAACAAAGGAGGAGGGACTTGTCATCGCTTCTCAGCAGAGGGGTCCCGCTGGGTGGGGGCGGGGGCTGGGGAGAAGGCTCCGTGGGACCTGACAGTTCCCCCTCCACCACACCCACAGACAGACAGGGTGTGAGCAGGGCGGTGACTCTCAGTCAGGCCTTTGAGAGTAGCTGGGCAGTGGCAGGGACTGTGATGTGACATCTCAGGCATGCCAGTTCCTCTGCAAATGGCCTCTATTTAGGCCCTGAGCAGGGAACCATCCCCCATGGAGTTCCACCAAGATTCTGCCTCTTGCGGTGGGGTGGGGTGGGGACACAGCAGGGACCCCACCCCTCCGCCTGATCCCCTGCTCCAGAAGCATGTAGGGCCTCAGAGCATGGGTGAGCCAGGAACCCAAGAAGCCCAAGGGTCTGCTCTGAAGGGACAGAACCAACCCACGTGCAGGGAGGGTCTGACACGCAGGGGAGGCAGCTACAAAGAGGCGAGATGTCTGAGACACAGCCCTGCACCTGCTGCAGGCACCTCGCTGAAGGGGCTCAAATCCCAGCTCCTTTTAGCTGCTGTGTGACCTTGGACAAGCTGCTCAGGGTCTCTGAGCTTCCATTCTTTTGGCTATGGAATGGAGATTCTAATTGTACCCACTTTAGAAGGGTATGAGGGGGGTTAAAACAGGCCTGCTAACACCCAGGAGGGGAGTGCCAGCTTCCTGTGGTGGTAAGCAGCAATTACCACAGACTCAGTGGCTTATTATCTAACAATTGTCTAATAGTTCTGGAGGTCAGAAGTTCTAAACCAAGGTGGCAGCAGGGCTGCTGTTGTTCTGGAGGCTCTAGGGGAGGATCTGTCTCCTTGCCTGCCTTCCTGGGCTGGTGGCCCCTCCTCCATCCTCCAAGCAGCATCCTCACATCTCCCTCTGACCCACCCGCTTCTGTCCTCATGCCTCCACCTCTGGTTCTGACCCTTCCGCCCTCCTGTTGTGATGATCCAGGAGATTCTCCCCATCTAATAATATTTAACTTAAAAAAAAGATTGTATTTATTTATTCATGAGAGACACAGAGAGAGACAGGGAGAGGCAGAGACACAGCCTGTTCGAGAAACAGACTCCATGCAGGGAGCCTGATGTGGAACTCGATCCCAGGACTCCAGGATCACGCCTTGGGCTGAAGGCGGCGCTAAACCGCTGAGCAACCCAGGCTGCCCCTAATAATATTTAACTTAATCACATTTACCAAGTGCCCTTTGCCATGTAAGGTCACACATCCACAGGTTCCAGGGATGAGGAGGTGGACAACTTTGGGGGCCATTCTTCTGCTTCCTGCAAGACTTGGGAAGTAGGTGGGGCTTAGCAGATGTGAGAGAGGAAAAAATGTGCTCATGGCCCTGGACAGGGTGATACAACTTATATGGTAGGGGATGATTTCATCAATAGGGGTTTCCAGGAGCTTCCAGAAAAGTTGGCCCTGTGTTAGGTAAAATGTGACAGCAGAATAAGGTACCTGAGACATTACAACTCCCTGGTGCATAGCTCTTTATAGTTTGTAAAGGGCTTTGCATCATCATATAGAAGAGGAAACTGAGACTTAGCCAAAGAACAGTGCTTCCCCCAAGATCACTTGGGTATAAATGGCAGAGCCAGAACTGAATCTAGGGCTGTGGGACTCCAAGTCTGGGGGTCTTCCTACCACCCACCAGGTGCCACCATGCCCATCAGGTGCGGGAACACCAGGAGTGGGCACAGCACCCAGAGAAGAGCAAAGGGCACTGGGTCTGGGGCCCCAGCAGCCTGAGCTCCCATCCTGCACTGTCACTCAAGCTGTGTGAGCTGGGGCAAGTCACCCTCATTCATAAAAGGGGCAGTCATGGGTGGCTGCTGCATTATATGACAAGACCCAACCATAGACATAGGGTGTCGTGCTAGAGTCTGGGGTTACCTCAATAGCATGCTCTGGAAAGACACCGATTTTATTATTTATTTATTTATTTATTTATTTATTTATTTATTTTTAAGACACAGATTTTAATTTTTTTTTTATTTTTAATTTTTTTTTAATTTTTTAAATTTATTTATGATAGTCACAGAGAGAGAAATAGAGAGAGGCAGAGACACAGGCAGAGGGAGAAGCAGGCTCCATGCACCGGGAGCCCGACGTGGGACTCGATCCCGGGTCTCCAGGATCGCGCCCTGGGCCAAAGGCAGGCGCCAAACCGCTGCGCCACCCAGGGATCCCAGATTTTAATTTTAATTTTAAAATTTTCTTCTAAGGTTTGGGATTATGGAGGTCATACAAATGACCTTTTTTTTTTTTTTTAAAGACTTTATTTATTTATTCATGAGAGAGAGAGAGAGAGAGGCAGAGACACAGGCAGAAGGAGAAGCAGGCTCCTTGCAGGGAGCCTGATGTGGGACTTGATCCTGGATCCTGGGATCATGTCCTGAGCCTAAGGCAGACGCTCAACCGCTGAGCCACCCAGCGTCCCCAAATGATCTTTTTTTTTTTTTCTTTAAGATTTTATTTATTCATGAGAGACAGAGAGAGAGAGAGGCAGAGACACAGGCAGAGGAAGCAGGCTCTATGCAGGGAGCCTGATGTGGGACTCGATCCCGGGTCTCCAGGATCACACCCTGAGCCAAAGGCAGGCACCAAACCGCTGAGCCACCCAGGGATCCCCAAATGATCTTTTTTTTTTTAAAAAAAGATTTATGTATTTATTTAAAAGATTTAATTAATTTATTTATGAGAGACACACAGAGAGAGGCAGAGACATAGTCAGAGGGAGAAACAGGCTCCCTATGGGGAACCCTAGGTGGGACTCGATCCCAGAACCCCAGGATCACGACCTGAGCCAAAGGCAGATGCTCAACCACCGAGCCACCCAGGCACCCCAAAGATTTATTTATTTGAGAGAGAGGGAGGTGTGCTTACAGACACCTACACATGTGAGTGGGGGGAGGGGCAGAGGGAGAGAATCTTTAAGCAGACTCCCTGCTGAGTGTGGAGCCTGACTTGGGGCTCAGTCTCATGACCCATGAGATCATGATCTCAGCCAAAACCAATGTCAGGCACTCAACTGACTGAGCCATCCAAGTGCCCCTGAATTTTAATTTCATAAGCGATACTCATTATGCATTCTGACCTCTGTTGGGAGGGATCTCTTTCTCACTGTGCAATATTTAACTCTACAGAGTATGTTGATGTACTGGGGCCACTGTACCAAATTACTGCAGAGAGGCTCAGACAATAGAAATTTATAGTCTCACAGTTCTGGGGCCAGATCGAGGAGGAATCTATGGTATTGATTCCTTCTGAGAGCCATGAGGGAAGCTCTGACCCATGCCTCTCCCCTGGCTTCTGGAGGTCTGCTGGCCATATTTGGCATTCCTTTGCTTGCAGATGCATCTCCCATCTCTGATTTCGTGTTCACATGACATTCTCCCAGTGTGCATGTCTGTGAGCAAATTTCCCCCCTCCTTTTTTTTTAAATAAAAGATTTATTTATTCATGAAAGACAGAGAGAGGCAGAGACATAGGCAGAAGGAGAAGGCTCCCCACAGGGAGCCTGATGTGGGACTCAATCCCAGGACCCTGGGATCATGACCTGAGCCAATGGCAGATGCTCAACCACTAAGCCACCCAGGCATCCCCAAATTTCCCCTTTATATAAGGACACCAGTCATTTTGGATCAGGGGCCCACCCCAATCTGGTATGACCTCATTGTTAATTACATCTGCAATGATCCTATTTCCAAAGAAGGTGGCATTCTGAGGTCCTTGGGATTAGGGAAGGGTTATTCTCAACATGGGAATTTTTAGGAACACAATTCAACCCATAACACAAGTATATAGAGGAGAAAGCCGAGGAGTGCCTGGGTGGCTCATTCGGTTAAGTGTCTGCCTTTGGCTCAGGTTATGATCCCAGGGTCCTGGGATCGGGCTCCCTGCTCAGTTGGGGAGTCTGCTTCTCCCTCTCCCTCTGCCCCTGTTCCATGTGCTCTCTCACTCACTGTCTCTCTCAAATAAATACATGAAATCTTAGAAAAAAAATCGAAAGCTGAGAGTGCCCTATGTACAGCATACACTCCAGAGGTAATTCTCTTCCTCATTCTCAAAGTTAATACCAAGCCAACTTACTCCAATTCCCTCAAGATCTTTTCCTATGCATTTACATTCAAATACAAATGGGCTTTTGGGGGGGTTTTGTGGGACTTTAAAAAATTTTGTGGTTTATCTACCCTACATGGAATCATATTATACACTTTAATTTTCATTTGTTAGGGTGGGGAGAGCCTTTTGTGTCAGATCAGTGCTTCATTTATTAGCTTTGGCCCTGGGGAAGAAGATGGGTTTGGTGAAGCTGCTGGAAACCCCCAAACCCAGTGCCTGGACCCACCCACCCCTGGCTGAAATAAGGTGGGGGGTGGTCAGCACCACCAGGGGGCTCTGTGCTGGGAAGGCAGTTGGAGGGGCACGCAGAAGAGGGCAGAAGCTGGTCGCTAGTTGGTTCAGGGATTTATTGCACAACTGTACTGGAGCAAACCACCAAAGATCAACCCACCTGGCTCCATTTGGGGCATCCGGTTCTGGGTGACCCTATTGGATTTTATGAGGGAATTCAGGTAGGATCCAGAAGAAAAGGAAGGGCACTAAGAACACATTTCTGATTTGTCAGCTCTGGCTGCTTTTAGAAGTTTGCCCCAGGCAGTGAGCCCACAGGCCCGGGGGAGGATGTGGGGTGGCCTCTGAAAGTGCATTAATCGAGGAGCTCCGTCTGAAGCCTGAGGGGAGGAGAGGTCCAGCAAGCACTCCGTGGGAACTCAGGCAAGCACCTGGAGGACCCAGGCTTTCCCTGGCAGGGCCGGGTGGGGCAGCTGCTGCAGGTACCTTCAGGGACCCTGGGGCTTTCTGTCCTGGCGGGCCGGCAGCTTCTGTACATCCTGGGTTTGGGTTAATCCCTCTCTACCTCCTTGGGGTACCAGAAGGAGTGGCCTGCCTTTGCTGTCTACACAGGGCCCTGCAGACAGGACGAGTCCAAGTTTACCTGGTTGACGGGAATGGGAGGTTGTCCTCCCTGCTGCTCCACCAACTCGGGGGCATGGCCTTGAGTCTTGGGCAAAGCTAATGGGGAAGGGGGTATTTCTTCCCAGACCCCCCCACCTCCGGCCTTCACCTCCCTGCATATTGTGTCTCTTGTCCGGTTTCCACGGACCTCCCTGGGCTCGCTCCCGATTCCCTTACCCCTGTTAGAGGCGGCTGTCGCTCTGGTCTGGGTGAGCAGAAACCAGACAGGGCCGAGCCGGATTTGGCTCTGGAATGCTAATCCTCACTCCACCGACTGCCCCGCTGGTCCCTAGGAGCCGCTCTGCAGCACCAGCCTCCTGCTCCCTCTCCAGGCAACCTGGGAGAACTGCAGAGGAGGTTGGGCGCGCAGAAGTCCCTCCTAAGGGAGGTCAGGGTCATTGCAGGTTAAGCTGTTCACCCCTCTGCCTTAGCAGTGAGGATGTAACTCTGCTTTCCTTATAATTACCCAACTTGGCTGTGTCTCCCCGGGACTTACACGCAGTCTCTCTACAGGAGCAACTCTTCGGTCATGTAATTACCCTTTTAGTGCGGGTGCTTGGTGGCTTCCACACCAGGCTTCCCTTCACTCTCTAAAGGCTGGTTCTTGGCCTCCCCCAGCAAAGTCCCCAGCTCATTATGGTCATTAACACTACACACCCAATCCCTCGGTTTCTGTTCCTTGCTAAGGGGGGACAGGGGTCGTGGTGTCAGGAGGCAGCCAGAGGGCAGGGATGGCAGCCAGTCTGTGGACCAGGAGGCACATAATTGGAGTTTGAAAGCGGGGGCGCGGTTAGCATAACTGTCCTCATAACTGGCTGATGGACTTCTGCGTGGTGGAACTGGGAATGGGGTTGGGCAATGCTGCTTTGTCTCTGTGTCCCTGTCATCCTATACCTCCCACTCACTGCCACCCTATTTTGGGCCTTCAGCCCTTCTGCTGCTGAGCATCCTGAGTGGGCCCTGCTGCTACGGCTTTCCTACTTAGAGGACAGCCTGCAGGCCTGTAGCAAAGGTGTCACCTGGGCCCCACCCCCAGGCTCTTGAGTCATACTGGCATCGTGTCACCATCTCTTGTCCCCACCTTCACAGAATGAGGTCCGAGCTCTTCAGCCTGGCATTCCAGACCATCCCCAGGAAGAGTCCCATTCCATCCTCCTTGCCCTAGGCTGCAAGCCAAACATTTGGCCTTTCTTCAAGCACATCTTGCGTACATCCTTTTAAGCCCAGCCACTCCTGTGGCTGCCAGACAAGCCCATCCTGCTCTCCTTGCCGTGGGAATCCTAGCTAGCCTGCAGAGCCAGCTCAAACGTTCCTCCTCCCTCCCGAATATCTCGAATGAGGCCTCTCCCTTGCTCCTTGCCTCTTTGCCAGTATATCCAGAAATAACCTTGTCCTGAGTCCTGTGCTACTTTACACTTTTCTCACTGGTTCTCGTGTACCCGACTTAAGTCCTGAAAGGCAGGAGGCCTAGGTAGTGGAAGGGCTCTGGGGTAGCCAGCGTTCAAAGTGTAGTGGGTTCCCTTCCCCTTCCCCAGCGTAATCTGGAAGAGTCTGGACTATTTTCCATTCTTGGCCACCCTTCTAGCCCCCCACCGCCCCACCTTCTCAGATTGCTAGGTCAGAACTTCTGAGAGGTAGGGGTCAGGAAGCCGCATCTTTAGCAAACTGGGAGCCCCCTGTGTGGTGACAGCTGGTAGGTGGAGATTCGCACTGGCCTTCCTGAATGAAACAACCTGCTCTGAGTTGCCTGTGCTGGCTCTGCTGGTCAGGGTTGCCACAGGGATCCCATGACAGAGCAAACGAGCCCAAGGAATGCTGGCATGGTGTTTCACATACAGAATTACCGGGAGGAATTAGTCCGAAGGCAGTGTCCAGAGCCGTGCTCTTTACCGTAGCGATAACCTCAGCAACCCAACGGTGGAATTACCGTGGGCTCACCCAAAGGGCTACCCTGTTATGACAAGTGATAAGGGAGCACATCTAGGTGCTTGTAGGGGAAGAATCACCTGTGGTAGCTCATCTCCAAAACTGGCCCCCAAAGAGCCAGGCCTTCCTGGAACTCCTGCCCTTGTGGCCAAGCCCCCCCCAACCACAGGCCTGGGCCTGCCTGGCACTTGCTTTAACCTTGAGAAAGTGGCAGAAGTAATGCTGGGCTGGTTCTGAGCCTGTCCTACTGCCTGGCAGTTTCTGGGTTTGCACTTCTGGGAGTCCTGAGCTGTCCAGTAAGACCTCTGCCCATTTGGCAGTAGAGGCCCCATGAAGAATGACAAGCACATCTGCCCCCACATCCCCTACACACCAGCCACAGATGAGCCACCATCTGAGATGTACCAGCCCAGCCAGGCCTCACACCCCAGGGAGAACCATGCAGCAGAGCCTTGTCAGCTTGTAGAAGGGGTGGGGGTCATAACGTGGTTTTCAAGCAACTGGGGGTGGGGGGGGTGGGGAGGGGGCATCACAGGTACATATAACCAGAAGAGGAGGCTACAAAATGGCACACGAAGCCCTACCTCAACTTGTGAAATAAGCAAACCTTAGGAAGACATATACCACTAGCTGTGATTATTTTCCTGCTTTATTTTTTGGCTACTTTTTAGGTTTTAGACAGTAGACACATATTACTCGTGTAAGACGATGATGTCATAGTGACACTATCCATTTTAGTTCTGAAGAAAAGCTGCTACAGATAGAAGATGGTCCTGTCTAGGCAAAGCTCTGCCCCCACTTGCCCTTTCACCCTGTCACTTTAGGGTCACCTGCTGCCATCAAGTTCTTTCCCAAGCGTGGGGCTCTTAGTTTCCACTTCCAAGGAATGGGGCACAACCCACCCTATCGGGAACAGGTCCTATTCTAATTCCCCACATTTACCTGAGCCCAGAGAATACAAATCAAGTTCCTGATTGGGTTCCGATGGGAGACACAGAGCCAGCCTTCCCGCATCCCTCTCGCTGCCATGGCAGCTGGCGTTGATTTCCACCCCTGCTCCAGCCATCACAACTCTGGCCATGGGTCTCCCCATCCGTGGACACCAGGCTGGGCAGGGGAGGAGGAGACTTGGAGCAGGGACAGAGGTCAGCCAAGGCACTCCGATAGAGAAGATGGACCCATAGGCTGAGCCAGATACCACCACACGGGGGAATTGGGGACAGGAGAGCTAGGCATGTACCACAGCTGTCACCCCAGGACACTTGGAGGAATTAGGCTGAAGCCAAGCCTGCCCTCAGCTTGCACAGCTTGGGGAGGCAGTGGTGCGGAGCAGGGTTGGGAGGAACAGGAAAGAAATTTTTCAGACTTTCTTGAAGCTACTGAAGAAACCTTACATGCATCAGCCTAATATTTAAATAACATCTCGTTCTGATTCATGATGGAGTCACTGGACAGCCCCCTTGAACCCAGCGTGGATTGGGAAGAAGGCACATTTATGGAGACCTTGAAAAAGAAAATGGAAGCCTGCTTTTATTGATGCACACATTGACGGACTTGCGATTGGAAGGGGCGGTGACGTTAACATGACTCTGGTGGTTAACGCAACGGAAACATGAGGGCAGGAGATGGCTTTGCAGGGACATGATGCCTTCATAAGTTAGGGAAACGGACTGCTAGCTGGCTGCCCTTTCATTTCATGTTCTTCACAAACTCCTCTCCCTTTTTGATGGAGGCCTTCAGCTCGGGGATGGCTTCTGCTATCATCTTCTCTTCAAAAGGGGAGATCTTGCCAATGCCTAGATTCTTCTCGATGCCCTTTTTCTGGAGAAGAGGGGAGGGGGGTCAATTGGACAATCTGAACATTTACAAGGATCATTTAAAATACTGCAAATTTTACAGGTTCCCACAAACAAGACTGTTAAGGAAAATCTGACGTGTAACTTCACAACCCTGCCTGGCCCACCCACCCCTGGGCAGCCTGCCAGGGGAGCCTGGGCACCTAGGATGGAACGCCCCCAGGTGGGATCTGGACCCTGGCACTCACTCCACATGTACCTAGGCTAAGGCGGTTTCTTATCTAGAACACAGGCGTACCATCCACCTCTAAGGAGGCTGTGAGAACACTCATGGGCGGCCTGGCACACCGAGGACTCAATCGTTAGCAGCACTGAATGTTATTCTCCCCGACATGGAGCATACTTTTGGGTTCTAGTCTTTTGCTAAGTTGGTAATATCCACCCAACTCCAATGCAATCAAGTAGGGAGATGGAAAAGACATCAAGAAAACAACAGGAGCCTGTTACCATGTTGCCCTTACCACTAAGCTGGTTTGTCTGCACCAGCAGCCTCAGCTTCCGGGCCTCATCCCTGGAGAGCCCTCCCTGACCCCAGGGCCTGCCACACTGCACACGCCCATACCCCCACTGGTCATGGAAACAGTCTGCTTGGTGTCTGTCTCTCCACCACATGGAGTCTCCAGGGCCTGGGGCCAGGTCTCAGTGACCTCTGGACATCATGGCATCTGTGGGAAGGCCCTATGGGTGGCTCAGCACGTCGCCAAATTCTCTTTCTGGGCAAGAGGTGAAGGCAACCACATCTCTGCCTGATGTCAGCAGCTGCCTGAACACTGGAAATGGAAACCTGGCTGGCTGGCTTGTGTGAGAGAGACCTAGGGGTTTCTGCTCCCCAAACACTCGGGAAGAGTCACCAGACTGGATAGCTGCCTCCGAAACAGCCTGGCTGAAGCCAAGCAATGTGACCCAATGGGCTCTGTCCTAGACGCCACGATCTCAAGGGGACAACCTACAACATGCTCCAAGAAGAAAACCAGAGGGGGCAGGAGGAGGAAGTAGAATGCCTGAGCAGGAAATTATCACAGCTGAGCAACCTCTCTGAGCCTCCCTGGAAGAGGAACCCTGAGGTCAGGACAAGAAGGAACCAGTATGAGCCAGAGGGCGACAGCACACAGGCTAGTAGAGGGAAGCCTTTGCCTTCAGAATTGTCCACAGCTGCCTTGAGACGGAGGAAGTGTCTCATCAAGAGACACACAGAGACAGCCGCTGACCAGCTGGCAGACCCACAGAGAAGGAGATTCACGTGCCAGTGGGTCCCTACCAACAGCTCGAGATTTCTCCCTCCTCTTAATTCTGTGATATGTGCTCACCCTCAAAAACCCCAGTACAGGCCAGGCACTGGGATGGAGTTACTGCACTGTGGAAAAGTGAATTACAGAGCAAACAGGCCATGGCTCCCAATCTTAAGTATAGAGAATGCGTCTCCTTCCACAGTTGCAAGACCCCAACCTTCAGGATACATACCCCCAGCAGTAATGGTGTGGAGAAATAGGCACAGTCTGCTTCCTGGGATTTAACAAAGGAACATTCGACAACTCCTTCCTTCCCATTCATTGCATCCACAAGGGAGAAGACAAACCGAGCTCCAGCGTATGCCATGGACAGGGTGGCAGAGCCTAGGAGGACACAGGAGGGTTAGCCAAGCTAGCACTGCAACCGCAAAATCCAGGTGAGCCTGCCCTGCCAGCTAAATAAAGCGGCTGCAAAATCTGCAGCTTTAGCTGAGAAGAATTTAGGTCAGCATCTCTTAATTTTTACAAACTCATGAATGATACAAACTAGCCTGGCCAACCTCAAATGCCAATCCACTCCACAAAGCCCGACTGCCCTCTGCCTCGGGGCTGGCTTAGCAAGTGAATGTATAGGGAGCTGAGAAAAGCATTCAGTGCTTGCCCGGCTCTTCTGTCTTCCACTGTGAGCTGTAGCAGGGCCCCTGGCATCAGCACCCCACCCTGGGGCTGCCTCCGAGAATGTACCTGCTCCAGCTTTGGCCTTCACCACCTCCGTGCCGGCCTCCTGAATCCGCCCAGTGACGGCTGTCAGCTGGTCCTGGGGAAGGTCCACCTTGGGAGTGCACTGCAGGTCAAAGCCACAGGGACCTGAGCAGGTTCGGCCACCACTCCCAGACCCCATCCTCATGGCAGGCACCCCCTGCCCCCCCATTGCCACCACCCAGGAAACCAAGACCACCTTTGCTTTAAAGAAAAATTCAACTTTGTTGGGAGGTGTAGTGTGTTCCCCACCCGCCCCCCTGCCCTTTTTAAAAGTAGGCTCCACACCCAACATGGGGCTTAAACTCACGATCCTGAAACTCACGATCCTGAGATTAAGAGTCACATGAGCCAGCCAGGCACCACCCCCTACCCTGTCCCTACTCAGTTTTGAGGAACTTTTAATATTTTGGACTAATTTTAGACTTAGAGAAAAGTTGTAAAAATTGCACAAAGATTTCCTCACCCAGCTTACCCTCACGTTAGCATCTTATATAACCGCAGTGCAATTATGAAGAATAGGAAATTATTATCACTACATCAACCACAGGCCTTGCTCAAATGTCACCCATTTCTCCACTGCAGTCTCTTTCCTGTCCTCACCCAGGACCCCACCTCGGTCCATTCCCCAGCAGTCCTGTCTTCTGGGACACTTGTCAAGAGGACTGACCACTTGTTCTGTAGTATGTCCATCAATTGAGATTTATAAAAGGTTTCCTCACGCTTTTCTCATAAGGTCATGTACTTCTGGCAAGACTAGCATAGGTATTTTGTGTCCTCAGTGCACTGTACTCAGGGGTTAGCATACTGATTTAGTGAATCTTCCTCTTGGTGGTATTCACCTTGTTTCGACTCATCTTTTTAAAAAATTTTATTTTTAAGCAACCTCTACACCCAGCGTGGGGCTTGAACTCCCACAGCCAAGACGAAGAGTTGCATGCTTCACTACCAGCTGGCCAGCTCTGACCCCATCAGAGATTCAGTGATTTCTTGCAGTGGCGGTTCTCACTGTGTGCTGGGAGTGGCTACTGCGAGCACTTTCTGACCGCACGCAGTCCCGCAGGTGCCGACCTCCAAGGGTTGGGCCTGACTACGGCCCCCTCCCCCGACCATGGCTGGGGCCGGATCCACAGCAGGAATCTTCTCAAAATATGACTGAAGCTTACATCTTGTTAGTCTGTCTTCAGTTCTCGAAGGAGGACCTCTTAAAGGCACTCCTGATCTCATGGCTTCCTGGCAAGGTGACATACTTACCTGAGAGATCAGGGGGATGATGGTCTTCCCAGCATGACCGCCAATGACAGGAACATTGACTCGCGCAGGATCCAAACCCTGGCCACCAAGGAAGGCATGAAGCTTTGTTAATTTTTTTTTTTTTGCCCCCTTTTTTTTTTTAAGTTTTGTTAATTTTTAAAGCTCTTTGAGTATAAATTATGTCATGTCCACCTAAAACACCAGAACTGGAAAAATCCACAGAAGTCAGAACGAAGAAAGCACAGAAGCCTGAGTCCAGCTGTGATTAGGTTACGGCCCCACCATCAGATGGTGGAACATCAGCTGGAGCGTCGTGGCGAGGAGTAGTGTCATTTGGTGAGGTCACCTCCTTTACAGTGAGCAGAAACCTGCCTACTGTAGGATCTCCCCATGGTCCCTGTCAGTCTGGCATCTTCTGAGAATCAGAGGATCGTCCTCTTTCCCAGAGCTAATGTCATCCCCTGTGTATAAGCCCAAACTCGAGGCCCCATGGTTGGTCACAGAAAACGAGTCCAGTTCCCTTTCCCTCATTGTAGAGCAATATTCAAGACAGTTCCAGGAAACCACCCGGGGGTGAGGAGTCTGTCAACTCAAACAGTGATCAGGACAGAAAAAAACTGAGCTGCAAGGGGTCCAAACACCAGGGTTCTTTGTAGGGCTTGCTAGGAGAGGCTGATTCATTTGTTCAACCAGAGGCACGACACCCCCACAGATCTGTGGACTGGGTATTTCTTAAGATGGTTTAAAAAAAAAAAAAAAGGATCCCTGGGTGGCGCAGCGGTTTAGCGCCTGCCTTTGGCCCAGGGCGCGATCCTGGAGACCTGGGATCGAATCCCACGTCGGGCTCCCGGTGCATGCAGCCTGCTTCTCCCTCCTCCTGTGTCTCTGCCTCTCTCTCTCTCTCTCTGTGTGTGACTATCATAAAAAAAAAAAAAAAAAAAAAAAAAGAATCTGGTGGAGTTATGGAAGGGAAGGAAGGGAGGGGTATCCCAGTGATGCCACCTTCCCCAAAGGCCACTGCTGTTAAAGAGAGCAACCCTAAGTTAGGAACCCATCTTGCCCAGCAAGGGAGACCCAGCCTCCACAGCGGGCTGACCCAGTAGGACCGGGGTCAAGGAGTGGGGCACTCACACAGGGTGCCTACGTGCCAAGGCAGTGTGCTGGTCACCAGGCACACAGGCATGGACAGACGGGGTCCCTGCTTTCCAGACATTCACTGTTGACTGTGAGACAGATACGAGTGATGTCCCTGGGTAAGGCTATGACAGCCACACAGGGCGGACTTGTGAGCAAGGGGAGCACTTCATCAGTGTGGGAGAGGCTTTTGGGACAGACTTAACTCCATCCGGGAAGCAGCAGCAGCACTCTGCCAAAGGAAGCATATTCTAGGCAAAATGGGCAGAAAGAGCAAAGGCCTGGGGGTATAAAGAACATTTATTACATCAGCAGAAAAGCCAAGAGAAGGTGGCAGAGGGGGCAGGAAATGGCAGAGAGGACTGAGGGAGGGTGCAGACACTGGAGGAGTAAGGGCCAACTATCATTCCTGATACAATTCAGGATTTTTCCAGAATGCCAGAGAGCCTCAGGGGGAGGACAGTTCACTTAACAGAGGCTTGACAAGCACTAGGTTCTTTGCCAGGGGCCAGGATCCCCCTCTTCCTCCACCTCAAGCAGTAGGACTCCCCAGGTTATGAAAGTACCATCCAGCAGAACCTTCTGGGAGAACACAGGTGCCACATGTGGCTATCGAGCATCTGAAGTGTGGCCAGCACAATGAAAGACATGAATTTCTCATTTTATGTAATTCTAAGCAATTTAAATAGACACGAGTAGCTAGCATGTCGCAGCAGGACTAGGGGCCCAGGGGAGAAGGCATGCTTCAGCCCCCAAAGTTGGTAGCACCACAAGAGCTCAAAGTGATGAGCACTGTGGGTTCCAGGAAGCTGGGCTCCAAGCCTCAGGAAGCCCAAACCCTACCCTCCCAGCCTGTCCTTGGTCAGATTCAGCTTGAGCACAAGCTCCTCTGGAAAGCCTGTCCTGACTCGGACAACCACCCCACACATCCAGGCCGAACTGCTCACTCGATTACACTGGCTCTAGAATCCCAAGGCCTGGCCCTATATTATCTGGATCTCTGGGACTCCACACCCAGGACAGAGGCTGAGGACATGCCACAACCTGAATGAGAGTGGGGTAGCACACGTCAGAAGCAGACCTGTATGGCGCAAGGGGCACTACAGCGAAGGTCAATGGTGTCATGTGAGCAGTCCTCACTAGGCCACATGCAGGACAACTGTTCCTACTTTAGAGAGGCCCTCATCTCCACAGTCAGAAAAAACTGGCCTAGGGATCAAGAGGGACACTTCTTCAGGCCAGAGAAGTGGTTCTGGTGGATTCACAATCTGAGATTCAAAATCAAGCCATGAGAGGCACCACGGAAGCCAGAGCTGGCGCAGGTGCCAAACCCACCCCAGCATGGGCGGGTGGCCCCATCCAAGCCCAGGGAACGGCAGGTAACTGTGGAGTCAGAACTACAAGCCAGAAACAATGATCCTGACATCTTAGGACATCAGAAATGTTCCTAAATTCATGTTTTCCCATTTTATCATTTATCTAACGATTAGCAGGTAAATCTTGTTAGTTCTAGTTTTCAGAGGCAATGACCTTAGAGAGCACAACCCAAGTGAGCCAGCGAGAAACCTGGGAAAAAGCCTGGATCCCTCAAGGCACCAGAGAGGACAGAGAGTGAGAAGAGTTGAGACTCTGGCTGGCTGATTAACCTGCAGGGGTCTGTTTGGATCCCCCAAGAAAATGTGAGAGCCTCTCTCCCCCAAAGGGGCAAGCTCCAGGAACATGGAAGACTCCCTGGTCTCCAACGCCCATTGATCAGCCAAGGACAGCCAGAAATGGAGCGTGAAAAGAACCCCTGCAGCTCTTACCTTTAGTTCTGCAATGAAAGTGTTGGCCCTGACAATGTCCAGGGTCGTCACCCCGAAGATTTTATTGGGGTCGTAAGCTCCGTGTTTCTTGAAAACCTCCGTTGCAATTGGGATGGTGGAGTTGACCTAGAAATCCAAGAGAGAGGGGTAACTTGCCCTGTGTTCTGAGAGAAGAGACATGCAACAGACGGAAAAATCTTTTCCCTGGGCCGTTAACAAGTGTACGGGCCGAACTGCTCTGATAACTTGGTTTACAAGCAAGCTGCTCTTACAGTAGAAGAGGTCCCAGTGGGCCAACTTCCTACTCTCCCCTCCATGGCAGTAGGCGCTCTTCCCCTTAGGGGCTCCTGGGCCCACAGTTCAAAGGTGCATGTGACCTTCCAGCTGCCAACCTAAAGCATGATGATGGCTCCACAGGACATCTCCTGCTCCAGCTGGGGCTGACATGTGAGCGGCCAATTTTTATTTATTTATTTATTTATTTTATTTTTTATTTTTTATTTTTTTTTATTTTTATTTTTTTTTTGAGCGGCCAATTTTTAAAAGAGGACCTTGTAGCACAGGGCCAAAGCTTCAGATGGCCTCGGGTCAAGGCCCAGCTCGGCCACTCTGTGAGGTAAGCCTGGGCAAGATTCCCCTCACCTATAAAGGGGCTTTAAAGAGACAACCACATTATGAGGCCGTGAAGATTAAGGGACTTAATATATAGCAAGTGCTGACACAGTGACTGGTGCATGGAAAGAACATAAGAAAAACGAAACACAACTGCGGGACTTCAGTTAGGCAGTAGGTCAGCGTCCCAGCAAAAGCAATGGCTGCTTCCTACAGCTGACCAGCTGCCCTGAGGAGGGCGAGCTGGTTGGGGATCTGTTTCTCAGAGGCCCTGGGGATAAGCCCTGGGCGTGGATCAGCAGGCACATCCCTTGGTCAACATCATGGGTCATTGCACTTCCACACAGAACCTGAGCCTCAGAGTCTGGCTTCAGCCAGAAGGGAGGCACAGAGGCTGTAGCGGTCTTCTTCTTGGGGAGGGGAGGGTACGGTACGTGCACTTTTGAGATCGAAGGAGACAGTCCCCACAAAAACCTGTGAGGAGGGCCTGCGGTGGCTGAGCAAGCCTGATGGAGAACCAGAAACTGCAAACTGAACAGAACAGAGTAAAAGAAGTTAATAGGCCACCACAGTCAGAACCACCACAGGCTCTGAACAGAGCCTCAAGAGTGGGTTTTGCAGGTGGAAAGGGGAAGGGATCTGTCCAAAGGCACACAAGTGGTGGGAAAATCGGGGTGGAATTCACACTTAGGTCATTTGATTTGGCCACTGCTGCCCCTAAAATCGGGTTTTGGTCCTGGTAAGCACCTTGGCATACTTTTGCTAACCGTGGACACAGTATTAGCGGCCTGCCAGTGGCACTCACCGGATTTGAAATGACGCAGATCATGGCCTCGGGGCAATGCTGGGCGCAGGCAGCAGTCAGGGTGGCCACAATTGAGGCATTGGTGTTGAACAGGTCATCCCGTGTCATGCCTGAGAATGATCCGATTCAAGATGTTCACAAAGCACAGAATGAATTGCCAAATGTGTGCCACTTGTTACAGGAAAACCAAACATGAGCGAGACAGGGTCCCTATTCCCAGCAAATCTCTCTTGGAGAGAAAACAATCTAGTATAAGAAGTACATAAATAGAGGCTTGTGGAGGGGGCTTGAGGTGGGTATCTGAGGAGGATCCCCAAGGCTCAGTAGGAGTTCCCGAGGAGCAGGTGGAAGAAGGGGAATTCTGGGCAGATGGCGTGCACAGGAGCACCAGACTGAGCAGGGGACAGACACAGCAGACTAGTGCATGGCCTGAAGTGCCAGGCCAACAAAGGGACTTCTCTCTATCCCACAGGAACTAGGGAGCCTCTAGAATTTTTCTCTGCCACGGAGACATTGCCTCAATCTAGTTTAAAGGAAAACCCCTTCTCCACCTGACAGGCAGGGAGACATGAGGAAAGGCTTCTACACACACACCTGGTTTTCTTGGGACTCCAGCTGGAATAACCACCACATCGCAGCCTTTGAGGCAATCCGGCAGCTGCTCAGGTCCGAGGTAGCCTGGAAGCCCCCCCAAGAAGAGAGCAAGGTCACTTTTTCTGACCTGGAGAGGCGAGTATGTCTGTGGGGATGGAGCTGGGGGAAGGACGGCCCCATCTGGGTCTGATGCCGACCACAGGCCTCCAGAAGGGCTGCAAGGTCCACTGTGGAGGGCTTCCTGACCCCTGATGCCCACAGGTCTGATAGTTCTGGCTCCTTCCATGCCACTTCCTCCAGCCCCCAACCACTCAGGTCCCCCTGCTTTGGAATGGATCTAGGTCTCCCCCTAAAACATACCAGGTTCAGCTGCTTGTCTTTATTTGACCTGCCAGCCCCTGTAAGGCCTTCCTGGCTCACCATTCGAAGGGCTGCTTATCCACCTCCCCAGTCATCCTAACCAAAGCTCCATCTCAGGGTCAGGTCGGAAGATGTACTAGAGGTCATGCGAGAAAATCATGGTTGATAAGCAGGGACTCAAAGTATTAGTATCTATTTTCTTTACGCCTATCATCTCAGGAGAAGAAAGGTCCATTTTCAAAGGTTTCAAGGGAAATTTGCTCTGATGACCAAAATGCGCTTTGATTTGAAATTTCCTTTTCTTGCAGGAGCTTTCAGAAGCTCCGAAAGAAAAGGAGCAAACGGATTCAGAGACAATGGAAGGCATATAAACTAAGAGCTGACAGTCGACCTCCTGAGTTGTGCCTGCTGGCTGAGGATGTATGGTTAATACCATCATGCAGGGCATTCCCACAGTCAACAGAAACAGAGATTTCTACCCCCTTCCTGGATGGTACCTTGGACTTTACAGTAAAAGCTTTAACATAGTCATACCTACTAATTCTACTTCTGGGGCTTCTAAGAAGATATAGAGATGAAGATGTTCATCACAGCTTATATATTTGTATTTAGAGTAGAACAAAACAGGAAATAGCTCAATGGCCAACAAAACAGCTAATATGCTAAATAAAAGGTGAAGTACAGTCTTGCTTTAAAAATGATTTAACCAAGAATTTGGTGACATGGATACTGCTATAAAGTAAAGGTAAAATAACCAGGATATAAAGTATGTATAATTACAAATTATTTCTTGGATTACCTACATGTGTTTGCCTAACAGGAGGAACAGATTTCCCTAAGAAGGCTGTGCTTTTGAGAAGCTGGCATAGGAGCCCAGGGTGGAGGGAGGGCTGGCCCATGGCATTGGAAGGCAAACCTGAAGCCCACTGGGAGGCAGCATTCCTAATGTCCCCCTAATCTCCAGAAGGCCCTGAAAGTTCCCCTTCCTCAATCTTATTACTATTCAAATTATAAAAAAATTAAAAACGGGAAGATTAGATCACCTTTGCTTTTCTGAAAGACACTGCTGTTTACATTTTTACTGGCATAGTCATTTGTGAAATTCAATTCTACAATTAGTGTGGAAACCCCGAATCTCTGATCTATTTTCACTGAAGAACTGTGTTCTATCACTTGGACTCTGGTCCACTGGTAAGAAGAGAAGCAAAGACTCCAGGGTCAGTGTGTCCGGTACCTTTCACGGTTGCTCTGGTCTCGATGTGGCTCAGATCTGCGGCCACTCCGGGTGTATGAGCAATATCGTAGAGGGTCAGGCGGCTCACTAAGGGGCTGTTCTTGAGAAGCAGCGCAAGGGGCTGCCCAATTCCTCCGGAAGCCCCAAGCACAGCTACTTTAGCATTGTTCTGAAAAGAGGCACAAAGGACTCTTAATATACAATCAGTATTAGAAGTAGACACCTGATATCCTGTAAAATACTGCACTGGACCTCTTTTATTGCTGTGATGCCAAAGGAGACACCAGTGTCGCATTTCTATTAGTCCAAAGGTCCAGTTTCCTTCTGCAGTGTAGAGGCTTATCTCAGGGAAATAGGGAACTTAGGTCCACAGATGTTGTGATAGTCAGGGTCCTACTGCAAACACCCTCCGAAAGAGGAACAAGCTTTCCTTAGGTAGCTTTCTAGTTAACCTGCAGTTTTATGTTTTCATTTAGTTTTAGAAGATTTTATTTATTTGACAGAAAGAGAGAGAAAGCATGAGCTGTGGGGAGCAGCAAGGGGAGAGGGAGAAGCAGGAAGCAGGCTCCCTACCAAGCAGAGAGCCCGATGTGGGACTTGATCCCAGGATCCTGGGATCATGACCTGATCCTAAAGCAGACACTTAACCTTCTGAGCCACCCAGGGGTCCCAGGCCTCTGTACATTCAACCAAACTTCTGGGTGACTCTGGCACTAGCCAAAGACTGAGAATCATGACTGCTCCATACCAAGCCAAACAGGAGAACAAGCTCTGGGCACGTCAGTTGGTGGGAAGAGTTAAAAAGTGATATAGCTGAGAGACTCAACTGCCTTGCTAGCATCTAAAAAGCTGGAGCTAGAGGAATTTTTTTTTAAGATTTTATTTATTTATTCATAGAGACACACACACACACACACAGAGACAGAGAGAGAGAGAGGCAGAGACACAGGCAGAAGAAGCAGGCTCCATGCAGAGAGCCTGATGTGGGACTCGATCCAGGGTCCCCAGGATCACGCCCTGGGCTGCAGGTGGTGCTGCGCCACGGGGGCTGCCCTGGAGCTAGAGGAATTTTTATCAGTTTATCAGTCACCTTACTGGAACTGGACTTGACTTTAGACAGCTACTTCAGAGCTAAGTACATCTAATGACTGGCATCACTTAATTCCCTTCTTTTTCTTACACCAGGGAGTGGGACTGAGGAGTCATATGGCAACTCCATGTTTAACCTTTGAGAAGCTGCCAGACTGTCTTCCAAGGTGGCTGCTTATTCATCTTTAAGGCTCACCTCCAATTCAATAGGCATGGACTTCCTATCTGCCACATGCCAGACTGTCTTGCTAGCACCAATGACAAGACTTGCAAACTGAAAGATGTGCAAATGGAATAAACAACATCTAGTGTGACAAGTGCCATGGAGGTAGATGCTGGGAAGAGCAGCAGCACAAAGGAGAGAATAAACTGCGAGAGGGGATTTTGAAGGATGAACAGTGTTTTGCCAGATGGATGCTAGAGGGAGGAGCTATGGAGTATGGCCTAGTGAAGGGAAGCAGTCCTCTATGGCTCGGGCATTGATGGACACATGTGGAGGAAGGAAGAAGGCAGGGCAAAAGCTGAGGACCTAGCAGAGTAGATCTGGTTCTTCTGGGCATTGGGGAACCAGCACAGGCCTTAAAAGTTGGGAAAAATATGTCCAATACTGTGTTTTAAAAAGATGAGGGGCAGCTTGGGTGGCTCAGCGATTTAGTGCCGCCTTCAGGGCCAGGTGTGATCCTGGAGACCCGGGATGGAGTCCCATGTTGGGCTCCCTGCATGAACCCTGCTTCTCCCTCTGCCTGTGTCTCTGCCTCTCTCTCTGATGAATAAATAAATAAAATCTTAAAAAAAAAAAAAATGAAGCAGAATGGAAGATGGCCTGGAAATATACAAGAATGGAGGCAGGGAGACTACTGCAATAGTCCAAGATGACTCAAGGGTGGGATCTAGGTAAGCAAGAAGGATGGGTAGGTTATAAAGGATTCAGTCACCACCCTCCCCTTCCATCCGGATGGTGAGTAGAGAGAAGATCTTGGGATGACAACTTCCTGGCTTGAGTAGACAACACTGCCTTTAGGCAATAGAGGGAACTTAGGAGAGGTAAGGGGTTTGGGAGAAAGGATAATGAATTCAGTTTTGCATGCCGGGTTTGAGTTCCTTGAAATACACACACACACGACCATTAGGCTAAAGGCTTGGACTGGAGGTCCTAATAAGCATCTGCCCTGAAATTAATGGTAGCCACAGATGTGGACAAAGGGACAGAGCCCTATGAATACCAGCATTTAAGGAGGAAGAGGAGCCTGTGAAGGATAATGACCAAATTGGACTTTTTTTTTTTTTTTTTTCCAAATTGGACTTAAGGCCATTCCCACCCCAGCCATTTCCAACAACGAAATCAATGACTGCCTCTTGGTAACCTTTCTTATGAGGAGTAGAACTTACTATACAGTAGACCTTCACCCAAAACTCACACCATCCAGTAACCTCATTTATTGGGGACACCAGAAGCAAAATGATAGCTGTGGGGCATTTGTCAGGTCTGGTCTGTGGCTGGTACTGAACTAAGTCTTTCCTTATCTGACTCTCAGAACTCCATTAAGTAATATAATTGGACTCATTTTGCAGATGAGGAACTGAGGTACAGAAGTTGTAATACGCTCAGGCCCAAAAATACAGCAAATGATGAAGTGGGATATGAGCCAAACAAAGGCTGCTTAAGAAAGATAAACTCTAAAAGCATATACAACTAAAAATCTGACTTCAGTTTTGATTTTTTTTTTTTTAATTGGTGCTGTAAATGGGGACTCCTGACTTCCCAGAAAACGTAACTAGCCATTTCAACCTAAAACCCGAGGTCTGGCAATCTCATCACTTCTAGATGTTCACTCTTACATCTTGTTTCTACTCCTAGGGATCCCCCCGCCCCAATCCCAAACTCCCACTTTCCCAGCTCTGTTAGGCATTCCAATGGTGCCATAAGCTCAACTGTCTAAATAAATGTAGGCTTTCTACTTCTGCCACCCTGTTCCCAAATAGTACCTGTGTTCTCCCAAATTCAAACCCTTAGAACCATTTCCTGTCTCTTTGCTTATTAGAGACACCCAGTCACGGCATGGAGGACTTAGCATCTCAAACACCTTCCCAACATGCCCCCACCTTCTGTTCCCATTCCATTATCTATCCTAGGCCCTCAGCTACACCTCAAAACCATCCTTCTAAAAATTAACTTTTAATCATTTCATTTCTTTACTCAAAAAAAAAAAAACCTCCTTGAAGTCCCTCATGATCAGATTATTCAGCCTGGCTTCCAAGGTGGACCCTGGAGCTCCATATTGGGTGCAGAATTACTTAGAAAAAAAAGAGACAGGGACGTCTGGGTGGCTCAGTGGTTGAGAGTCTGCCTTTGGCTCAGGTCGTGATCCCCGGGTCCTGGGATCGAGCCTTGCATCGATGCCTCTGCCTGGGTCTCTGCCTCTCTGTGTCTCTCATGAATAAATAAATAAAATCCTTAAATAAAAATTAAAAAGAAAAAAAAAAAAGAGACAGACCTGATGCCCTTGCTAGGGTATTCAAGTGAATCAGTTCCTTATGATACATAAGATGACCTCATTCATTCTGTTGCTTTCAGGGTTGAGGCGCTATCATTATTTTTGTGTATTACAAGGTTTTAACAATTTAGTTAATATGTATAAAAACAGTCCTTCAGTGGTGGAATCTTTATAATGTAGACAAGAATTTGTGGTATTGCAGGGATTAACTTATGATCTCTTTGCAGAAGGCCAATCTCCAAATTTATGGATCTTTTCTGCATGAGGAATGGTTGTCAACAGCACACATCCAGCAACTTTTACAAATGGATATACAATAACACTTCATTTATAGGTTTGCTTTATAATGTAAGTCTATTATGGCTTGTTGTTAAAGTTCTATTTTTTATGTTATATATATTAGTACATACTAGAAATAAATATATTGAGGCTGTGCACCAGATACATTTTTACTGTTAAGGTACAAGATCCAGGAGCGCCTGGGTGGCTCAGTCAGGTAAGCCTCCAACTCCTGATTTGATTTCCAAACTGGTCATGATCTCAGGGTTGTGGGATAGGGCCCTCAATGGGTATGGGGTCTGCTTGAGATTCTCTCTCCCTCGCCCATGCTCTTAAAAAAAAAAGGATCCAGGATCTAAAGTCTCTAGACCAACGTACCTACTTTGCTTAAGCTCATCATTCTGACTTACTCTAGTACCTTCTCAGTGTCACCACTTATATGTCCCAATGTCCCATATACATCTTAAACATCTCAAACTGAGCTCCTGATGTCCTCCCCTGTTTAAATCCACTCAGTTCCAGCAGCCTTTCCCATCTCAGCAATTTCAAAGTCCATGCCAGTCTGGTATACCTCATCCAACCGTCTTGTCAGCAAATCCCAGGGTCTTATCTGTGATCAGTTCCCTTTCCCCACTCCTCTGGGTCAGTATTCAGCACCTCCACCTGTCCTAAGTTTATTCATTTGGGGCCTATCTCAGGTACCACTCCTTACTCATCTTGGTATCTCCTGCAGCACCCGACACAGATCTTGGCGAGCACGGATACTCAATGCTCCTATTTGTGTACTTATTTTTCAAATGAATTGAATGTCCAAGAAACTGATCAGAAGGACAGAAGCTAAAGCAGAAAGTTCCTTTACTAATCACTTCCCTTTGGTGTGCAATACTTAAGAAGCAATGTGGTTATCTCCTGGGTTCTCAAACTTTAGTTATTTTAGAATCACCTGGGGCACTTGGTAAACATACAACAGGTCCTACCCTCCTTCAATGCACCTGGGCCTGTTCTTCATTAGCTTTCAGGTGATTCTAACATGCACCAGAGTTTGAGAACCACCATCCTAGGAAGATGAGTCAGAGAAGCTTAGGCTTATGCACTCCCAGGCCAAGTCCTGCACAGTCACCACTTCTGGGGGCAGGCCCGGTGGCCCACAGCAAGCAGGATCCTTCAAAAGGGTCCTTAAGAGAAGGCTGCGTCTTTCCGTGGGTAGAGCGAAAGCTTCATGATCCCAAAGCCACTGATAGTGGGCAGGACAGCTGACTTAATTCTCGGGCCAAATGGCTGTAACCTTGGACCAGTTCCCTACCCTCGGTATCTCAGTCGGCCTGCTCTATGGAGTTAACGATTACACGTTATTTGTACGGATGCTACAAGAACAAGGTTAGTCGTTTAAGGTACTATAGAAAGTTGCATATAAGCATAAATTATCTTCGGCCCTACAGCCAAAGCTTCTCAAGCCTGAAATTGTGCAGAACAAGAGCAGGCTCTCTGGGGACTCGGGGGAACGAGATGGGGGGCTCCCCAACCCCTCTCCTGGGCTTTCTTTCGGCACTTCCCTCCCAGTATCCGGGCCGGCCCGGGGCGCCACAGGCGCGGGGCGGTACCGGGCGACCCTGCAGTCTAGGATGGCCCGGAGATCAGGGCTGCTCGCGAGCCCAGAACCCACGTGGCCCAGGCCGGGGGGACCTCCGCCTGCAGGGAGCCCCTCGCCGGGCCTACCTGGGCCGAGGTGCTGAAGCTGCGGCGGAGAGCGGCGCCGGCAGGGCGGGCGAGGGCGGAGAGCATGGTTGGTTGGAGCGGGCAGGGAGCCGAAGAGCAGGCGCAGGAGCCGGCGGCTGGCAGGTGACACCAACGACCTCCACACCGCACAGGGCTCCCGGCTCTGCTCTGCCCGGCCTCGCGAGAAGTGGCGCTCCTTCCGGCCCCGCCCACCTCCCAGATCTCGCGGTGTGGACCCCGCTGGGCCGCGGCGGAGGAAGGCGGGAGGGGGCTTCCTGCGCTCGGGGAGCGCGGGCCCCCGGGGTGGTGGAGCGCTTCGCGTTCGGCGCGGCCGGTGGGGGCGACGCGGTCGCGAGTGGGAGGGAGAGTCCGCACCGGAGAGGTGGAAGAGGACGGGATTTAGGCTGGAAGCGCCTTAGCGGAGCCATTTCCAGGTGGGGCCACAGCCAGAGGCTCTGACAAGGAGACCGGTCAAGGTCGCGCTGCAGGCCGGGCGGAGTGCGTGCGGTCCCGGCCCCAGACCTCAGCCAAACTGCTCCTCGTGGAGGGTGCTCCGAGCTCCGGGAAGCTCCTGAAAGGAGAGCGGGGAGAGGAGGTTGAGTCCTGGGGGCGGGGGCCGAGGATGGGGTCCCCTGTAATCAGTCACTTCGATGCACCCCCCCCCCGCCCCCCGGAAACACACCCGGCCAGTGCCCTCGTCCCTCCAGGGGCGCAGGACCTTCACAGACACCGCCACCGAGAGTGGCGCATACAGCCCTGCGGGCGGGGCTCTGTTCTACAAGTTGATGGGGAAGCTGGTATCGAGGTGGTAACTTGCGTGGTCACCCGATCCCTGCTCCTCAGCCATGCTGTGAACACGGCCGCATCGTGGCTGCTTTATGTAGGAAGAAACTATGGCTTAGCCCACTTGAGTGGATTTGTTGAGTTTTCCCGGCAGGAAGTAAAAAGCTATGGTTCTTAACCAGGAATTTATCATCTAATGTATAAGTTGAATTAGAAGCTTCATTTCTCCCCCCCTCCCCACCCCCTCACGTCCCGCAACTGCTTCCTGGATGTACAGAGAGAGTTCCTCGCCCTCGAAAAGCTCAGTCAAGTGGGGCAGGCAGATGTGCAGCAGGGCTGTTGGTTTCACAAGATCCCGTTTTTCTGCCTTTAAGGAGCTGAGTCTAGTAGGGGAGACACCAGGAGGGTTATGAAGTGCCGTGGGAGCAGAGGAGGTGCATCTCACCCGGTGGGGTGGGGGCCTTGTGGGAGGGGACATTCCCCTGCAGGAGAGGGAGAGATCCTTGCTTGAGCAGGGGAGTTCAAGCGTTTGTTTATTTATTTTCTTAAAGATTTTATTTATTCATTAGAGGCACACAGGCAGAGGGAGAAGCAGGCTCCCTGCAGGGACTCCATTCTGGGTCTCCTGGATCACGCCCTGAGCTGAAGGCAGATGCTTAACTGCTAAGCCACCCAGGCATCCGGAGAGTTCAAGTGTATAGATGAGAAAGAAGAACCCAAAGTAAAACCTGGGCGTAGGAAAGCTTAAGTCTATGGATGGAGAATAATAGATCCTCTCTGGTGGAGTGGGGTCATAAACACATGAGCAGTGTCCTTTATCTTATCACTAACTACTCTCTGGTTCATTATTTGCCCTTCTATCTTACCACTAGAAACGAGAGTACCTTGTGGTCAGGTGTGCCTCTCATCTCTGAGCCTTTATTACCCAGCACGTAACCAAGCTGAGAGTGGGTCTCTTGAGTTTTGGGAGAGTTGAATAGTTTTGGTAAGGCTGGGAAGAGCAGGTTGCAAAAAAAAACCAGATTGTGCAGGACCTCTGAATGTTAGCTGAGAAGCTTGTATTTATCAGTGTTAGCAAGTGTTTATCAAAGGCTTTTATGATCCCACCAATACCATGAGGAAGATTGGACGGCCCTTGGTGTGCCAAGGTTTCTTTTCTTTTTTCTTTTTCTTTTTTTTTTTAAGATTTTGTTTATTTATTCATGAGAGGCACAGAGAGAGAGAGGCAGAGGGAGAAGCAGGCTCCATGCAGGGAGCCCAACATGGGACTCGATCCTGGGTCTCCAGGATCATGCCCTGGGCCAAAGGCGACGCTAAACCCACGGGCCACCAGGGCTGCCCTGTGCCAAGGTTTCCAATGGAGGATGTGGAGGGCACGGAGATTGTTCAGGAGGCTATCTTAGGAGATGATAAAGATCTGAGTTATGATGGTGGCCACAGAAATGGAGGGAGAGGGTCCAATGAGGAAGCAGTCTCAAGGAAAGAATTGATTAGTTTGTGCCTATCTGGGTTTAAGAAATGAGTAAAAGAGATGTGGGAAATCCAGGCTGAGAAGTATATAAGTCCAGAAACGGGATTTGGGTTTGTGTGGAAGGAGAGCTGGCTGGAGGCAAAAAATAAAGAGCTCCGTTTTAGAGGAGTTGAATTGGAAGTGATGGTGAGTTGTCCACATAGAAATACCAGGTGGGGAGAGATGGGGAGTTACTCCAACATAATATGTGGGATTGAACCCCTGAGAGAGGACAGGGCTGAAGGCATCCCTGCAAAGGGGAGAAGTGAGGCCATGAGAAAAATAAGAATCACAGATTCTCAGGTTTGCTCCAACAACTGGGGCTCGAGTCCCGTCCCCCTCCCTGCCAAGTTCTGTACTCAAGCCATCGGGAAGCACTTGACTGTTAGGAAAGCCAGCCTCATACTGAGTTCCCAGCTGCTTCCCTTTCAATCCCAGGATTGTTCATAACAGTATTAACAACTACTGTATTAAGCTCCGACTCTGTGCTCTGCTTTGCGTGTGTGACTTACACTGAACCCGCAGGGCCTCATTCAGGAAGCCCATTGCAGTCCTAAAAAGCCGTTTTGCTTTGTCGTCATCTCCACATTTCCTTGTTTGGTTTGTTTGTTTTAAAGATTTTAATTATTTATGAAACAGAGAGAGATTGGCAGAGAGAAGCAGGCTCCATGCTGGAAGCCTGATGTGGAACTTGATCCCAGGACTCCAGGATCACACTGTGGGCCCAAGGCAGGCGCTCAACAGCTGAGCCACCCAGGCGTCCTACTTCCTTGCTTTCTTTATTTCTTTGCTTGCTCTTTAGTTACACTGAGTCATCAGAACAGACTCCCTGCAATCACCTCAAAGTCCAGTTTACATTAGTTGTCCAATCTCAAATCGATTTGGTGTGAGAGCTTCTCTTTCCTCTCCCCCCCTCCCCCCTTGAGCTTGCTTTAGGCTCCCACCTTGGAGGGGAGGGTGCTTGACTTCCCCATTTCCCCATCTTGCTTCCTTACACACACACCCCTCCCCCATCAGACTGTGGCTTCAGACCCATGGAAGTTGTGGGAGAAGAGATAGGGTAGGAAAGATCCCCCGGTCACCTGGCATTAGTATTCTCTGAGCTGGATGGGAGTTTGTGGCTCGTTATTCTCCATGTAGTGCTTTTTTTTTTTTTTTTTTTTTTTTTATTTTATTTTTTTTTATTTTTTATTTTTTCATGTAGTGCTTTTGTGATGCAGTTCCTTTGACCTAAGTGGTGATGCCTCAGTTTTGCTGCCTTCATCTCTTTCTTCAGCCCCTGGTTTCTGGAATTCCCTACTACCTCCAGTTGGCCCATTGTCCTTCCAGGTGGCAAATCTTGGGCAAAGTCCCTTTATAATGGCTTCTAGTTGGTGGCTTCCCTTGCCCACATTTGCTCTGTAGGAAACGCTTATGGATCCTTTGCCCCAACAAATCCTTGCCAGGGGTGGGGGTTGTGTATATAGGGCATTTCAAATGCATCTGCCTCTCCTTGCTTTGCCGACAGCCAGCCTCAAACTTTTCCAGGATGGGGCCCAGCACCAGCCTGTCTGCTTGCACTATCTTCAGAGGGCACAGGCCAAGCGATTCTAAGGGTTTTCTGGTTTCATGAATTGTTTCAATAAAGCGAAGGCTTGTGAATGTTGGAATTCATGAGGATGCTAATAGAGGGAGTGAGATTTGAGAAGCCAAAAAGAGAGAAGGTTTAGATTGGAGAAGGTAAGGTCAGGGGATTCCAGGAGAAAGCACAAAGCCCCCAGCCCCTACCCCCCAGGGGCAGGTGGTTGAGGAGGGCTGTTCATACTTTACCCTTAGGCACGAAGTAGGAAATGAGAGAAGTTGCTCCTTGGGGACCCAAGGAGGGTTGAGGAGGTTTAGATAAAAGGTACAGCAGTTGGGAAAATTCTAGGCAAATGAACAAAGAGCAAGGGATTTACTGGTAGCTGTTGAAGCCAAATTGAATTCTGCAGTGTGTACTTTCTTTGTGTCCAAATCCACATGGTTTCCACAGCCCAGACCCCACACCAAGGTCATCGATGAGCAGGTGGGGCTACACACACAGACTCCTATCCACACCTGCATATTTGAACACAAACACCTGGATCTACACAGGGAATTTATTTTTATGGGCATATAGTTTACATACAATATACGGATCTTAAATGTTGTTTGGTTTTGACAATTTACACCCTTAACCACCACCCCTCAAAACCATCTGTAGAACATTTCCATTATTCCAGAAAGTTCCTTCATGCTTCTTTCCATCAATCCCCCGGGACTGGTACTTCCTGATTCCTATCACCATAGTTTCATTTTTACCCACTCTTATATATTTTTATACACAATATGCAAGCACATTGACCTCCTCCTTGCCCTAACCCACATATACTCAAGCCATACACATCCATGTATACTGACCATTTTGTGCCTTACAGTAGTCTTAGACCATGGTTATGGACTGTCATATTTTTGCTATTAGATGCTTGTATATGCTAACCTACCTTCAACCCTAAAATTGTACCCCAAGTGAAGTATTTTAAATTTCTTCTTCGGATTCCTGGAGCAAAGAGTGAAAAGTAAGAAAGGTGGTAATCATTCCGTCTTGCATGGGAGATTGAGTGATTGATTGATTGATTGATTGATTGATTTTGGTGCTCTAGGATATTTTAAAACGGAGCTGTATTTGGATAAACAGCTTTAACTTTGTTGTGGCTCTTGCCTGCCAGAAGTCAAAGGATTTGGCTTCCAAGATACATTGCAGCAGAACAAGTGTGAGGTGGTGGCCTGGCAGCAGCAGAGGCATCAGGAAGCATGGGTGGGCAGGGAGTTTCTAAGAGCTGGGAGTCACTGATGGTGGCAGGTATGAGTCAGGAGCAAAGCCTTTGGTTTCTCAGATCAGTCAGAGGTCAGGGAAGTAAGAGCACAGCTGTGTTTCTGGACTCAGGGCTGAAGACTTGTGTCAGAGAAGCACAAGGTGAGGTCTAAGCCTGGTCAAGGAGCAGAGAAGTAACTGCTGAGACCAGGTGTCATGGTCCCAGCCTTTGGGAGACTTAGAGTTGACCAGCCCCTACCCCTGACAGGTAAATTGAATGGATGGACCTGTTAATCTCACAGGACTGCAAGAGTACCTCTCAGATGTGTAGTGAGCCTAGGTTTGGGGACACAAAAGTGAAGGCAAGATAGAAGATTAAGAGACAGGGATGTGGGTTCCTTGGCCTGGGCGCCCGGCCCCTACCTGTTGCTTCCAAAATACAGAAATTCTGGCAGTCACTGCAAGAGAGCCTGGTGCTCTTCTGGACTGAAAGACTGGTTTCAAGACCACTTGTGACCTCCACAACTCGGGGGTGCTATAGCCTAGAACTGTGTCCTCTAGCTTTGTCAAGGTTCAGGGCACAAGGAAGGTGTCTGGCTGTGAGCGAAGACCACACCAGATCCTTCGGGATCCTGTCCCTCAGGCAGCATGCAAGGCTCCCTCCACTTACAAACTTGGACAGCTCCTGCTCTGCTCCTTGGCCTGAGAGTCTCTGAATAGTGCTCTCTGTCTACTGGGTTTGTAGTGATTAGAGGCTCCTGGGTGAATTGGAAGGAGACAGCTAGGGTAGAAGCAAAGGAGTGCCTGTTTCCCAAGCTACTGCTCTATGCCATGGCCAGTGCTGGGCAATTTGACATCCCAATGTAACATTCCCATAGCCTTTCCAGTATAATCCCATGTAAACTGCCTCCCTTTATGGGCAAGGGTGTTGAAGTCTGTTACCATGTTAAGCTTTGGTCATCCTGGCATAGCCTCTGCTTCACAGAGAACCAGGGCATCTGTGCAGTCCTGAGTCATATCTGTGCAGTCCTCTGGTCCCTGCTCAGCCTGAGCCAGGAGCCCGAAGTAATGCTCATGGCCTAGTTTCCCCAGGAGCATTGTGCCTCTCCTCTCTACCTGAAGCAAATGCCCATCAGTTGTATTCAACCAGACTGCCTGGGGCTGAGCAGCAGACCACACTTTCTGCCCTGGAAGTCCTTTGAGAAGCCTGATGTGAGGCCTGGCCTCTGACAGCCATGCCATTAGAATGGAAGGCCTCATGTACTGTTTGTCAAGCCCTAGGAGGCAAGAAGGGCCGGGTCTGGTGAGTTTCCAGCTTCATCTCAGGCTAGGGCAACCCCTAATGAAACAGGCCTTCCCAGTTGGTTGGTTTTCCCTAAATATAGACAAGTAGTGTCACCGGAGCTGCATTCAGTAGCCCAACTGCATCCAGACAGCTCTGGGCTGATAGAGAGCGAGCCACACACAAACCTCCTAGTCTGGAGAGAGGCCAGGCCACTGCAGGGGAGGGTGAAGCACCTTCCTACTCATGGGTATCCAATGTGCAAGGACAAGGCTTGTGCTGGCACCCTGTTCTCCTGACAGAGTTAAGTGGCTTTGCTTGCCACCCAAAAAGCTGTGTGGATTTCCCAGACTGGTCAATTCATAGGAAGATTGGTCTTCCTGATGCATGAAACCAGATCCTCAGAAAGTGCTTCCTCTGACCACTCTTCCATCTGCCTGCCCCATTTGTCTGCAAGAACCATCACACCGAACCCCTCTCCCTGCCAAAAGTCTCAAAAAGTGCTATCTGTGCTGAAAGAGTCCTCAAGGGGATGTCTTAAACATACCATTTTGATGCTACTGTTTTGAACAGGTCACTAGGAAAAGGATACTTGGTAGACATAATCATTACATACAAAGCAGTGGCAGAAACCATCCTCAGTCAATGCTGCTAGGATAAAAGTCTGCCTAGGAATCAAATCTTTATTGTAAAATTCACACACACACACACACACACACACACGACTTGATCTTGGGAAGACTAATTTTGGCTAAACAAAATTGAAAGTGAAAAAAAATCGTAATTGGTTAACTATGAAATCAAGGAATTAAATTGGCTTAAGGGAATTCACTAAGGAAAATGGCAAAAACTTGTCAATATTAGTGTAATGGTCTATGTAAAAGCTCAACATCAAAATATTCTTAGGGCACCAATGGTAGAGCCAAGAACATCTTAAACCTTGTAGAGTTTGGAGTAGCACTGAAAGGGAGGTGAGCACTTGGTCTTCCACCTGCCCGGGCTAGCAGTGCTCCTGATCTCAGCTCATGGGGCTGCATCCTCTTTCTGAACTGTGCTATTAGGTTCGGGGACTGTTCTTAACTCTCCTGTACTTTATCAGCAAATGAGGGCAGTTTTTGCTTGACCAGGGAGAGTTCTCTCCAGGGAAAGGAGAAAAGTCTGGAGGAGTTGATCCCTGGGGCTGGGTTTTCACCTGGATACCTGGAGACAATCCCACCAGTAGTGAATGAAGGGATGGAGGTTGCAGTGGGGAGAAAGTAAGTGAGAGTTTGAGGATAGGCTCTGAGCTACAGACCAGATAAGTTAGGAGCAAGTGTTTAGGATGGCTTATGGGAACTTGTGGGACTAGATGCAAAGCTCATCCCCTCTCTACTCACTACCTCCAAAATGCCCTGAGCACTGGGCTTTCAGAGACAGAGGACCTGACTGGGGGTGGGAATGGAGAGTTCCTTAGGTGCAGTCCACCTGTGGCTTCCGTATGTGTGGCATTGAGTCAAGTTGGCCCCATTAGTGAAGCCAGGAATGAGGACTAAGAATTGATTTATTCAATGCATGCTTATAGGGATGCCTGGGTGGCTTAGTGGTTGAGTGTCTACCTGTGGCTCAGGGTGTGATCCTGGAGTCCCAAGATTGAGTCCTGCATCGAGCTTCCTGCAGAGAGCCTGCTTCTCCCTCTGCCTATGTCTCTGCCTCTCTCTGTCTCTGTCTCTCTGTGTGTGTGTCTTTCATGAATAAATAAAATCTTAAAGAAAAAAACAATGCATGCTTACAGAGCACTGTTCTGTACCAAAAATCCTGGGCACTGGATGAGGATACAGTGAACAAGAAGAACAAGGTCCCCGTCCTTATGACCCATCCATTCCAATGGGAGAAGATTGATGATAAAGCAAGCAAACAAATGAGTGCAGTAATATTGGATGGTGGCAAGTGAGGTAAAGACAAAGAAACTCATAGTTCAAAAAGCTCACCCTGACAGCTCACCCTGACAGCCATGCCATTAGATTGTAGGGGGGAAAGCAGGAAGCACAAAGTACAGTTGGGAAGTGTGGCATCCTTAGGCAGAGAGGATAGTACCTTGGTCTAGGATGTTAGCTCTGGAGCTAGAGCAAAGTGGATGGGTTTGGATTATATTTAAGTCTTGGAGCTAATAAAATGGATATTCTATTAGTTGGGGCTGGGGGAAAGAGGGATTTGGGGTGTGGACTTGAGTAACTAGGTGGGTAATAGTGCTGTCCTTTGAGACTGAGAAAACTAAAAGGTATTGGAAGTGTGGGCACGTGTGAATGAAAAGTTCTGTTTTGGCTATGTTGCATTTGAGATGCCCATGAGTCATCCAAATGGAGTCCAAATCAGTGGAGAGATCAAGCAGGGGCTACAGTTTGGGCCTCTTTGGTATACAGAGGATATTCAAATCACTTAGACTCTAGATCTTAGAGTGGTGGCTCTCCAGTAGTGGTGACTTGCCCCCTTCTTCCAGGGGACATTTGGCAACATCTGGAAACATTTTTGGTTGTTACAACTGGTTTGGGGGGAGGTTTGCTATTGGCATCTCCTGGGTAGAGGCAAGGGATGCTGCTCAAGATCCTGCTATGCATACCCCCACAGCACAGAGTTAGTTATCTGGCTCCAAATTCTAGTGGTGCTAAGGTTGAGAGCCTTTTCCTGGAGAGAGTGTAGATGGAGAAGGAAAGAGGTGACAGTCCCAGGACTTAATTAATGTGAGGAGGTAGAGCCTTCTGCACAGAAGACTGAGTAGCAACAACCAGAGAGGTAGGGAAACCTGGGGAGTAGACTGTCCTGGAAGTGGAGAGTGTTGGGAAGGAGGGGTGCTAAACTGGGCTGAATGCTGACAGACTCCATCCTTCGAGTACAGAGAGAAGTGGCTAATGGCTTAGGCAATATGGACATCGTTGATGACCTTGATACGAACAGTTCCTGTGGTTTGTTGGGTTAGAAGCTCCAGGGGAGAAGGTTGCATTTCTTCCCTGACTGGAATGTCTCATGTGTGTAATTTCATTCATCCACACGCAACCGGGAGGTTCTGTTATTCTGGTTTTATAGGAATGGCAATATTACCCCATTTTATAGAGGTAGAAA
Organism: Canis aureus; assembly: GCF_053574225.1. Lineage (NCBI taxonomy): Eukaryota > Metazoa > Chordata > Mammalia > Carnivora > Canidae > Canis > Canis aureus. The sequence continues at coordinate 70,682,555 of NC_135618.1, forward strand.
CTGAGGCACAGGGAGGCTACTTACTCCTCATGGTCAGGCAGCCAACTGTCAGTGAGAACAAAGATGAGTACAGAAGATGTTTGCCTGCTGGTAGGAATGATCCATGGGGAAGCTGAAATCAACGATGTTGGAGGGGAAGCTGAGAACCAAAGTCTGAATTAGTGAGAAGGATCTGGGGACCATGTTGAGGGGTTTGGCCATTCCCAGGAGCATTATACAGGTAACTCTGAAGTGGACCGTTGCTGTTTTGAGCAAGATTACCCCTAGACTCAACTTCTCTCCCACATACCCCCTGCTGGCCTCCAGAGGCTTGCTGGGCAGTTCTCTGTAGCCCCCACCCTTGATAAAGGGTAGCCTCCCTATAGGTAGCTGCTGCAGGGGCCCAGCCCTTCTGCTTTGTGGGGCACCAGGGAGGCTAATTACTCCCCATGGTCAGGCAGCCAACTGTCAGTGAGAACAGAGATGGGTACAGATGTTTGTCTGCTGGTAGGAATGATCCATGGGGAAATCTTTGGGGCACCAGAGACTGGATGTGCTCAGGAACCAGTATAGCAAGTAAAGGCATCCCTGTAGTCAGGAGCCAGAGGCTGGCTGGGCAGTTCTATCAATACACATCTGTGATTTCCCCCCCCAAATTGGACTGCCTCCAGCTTTATCCTAAGCCTAGAAGGCCCCACCCCAAGGTTTTTGTTCTTCACTCTCTCCTTGTGGTCACCACACCAGCCTCCCTTAGACTCTCTCAAGTCCTGAATGTTCTTGTATTCTTCACCTTCTCTCCCTAGCTAACTTGTATAGCCTCTTGATTCAGGAGCCCCAGTTAGCAGTCACATCTCAGACAGCCTTCTCTAACAGCCCCAGCTAGATGAGATCCTCCCGTTAGCTTGTCCTCCAACACTGGGTGCTGACTCTTTGGTGGCATTTTTCCTATGTATAATGTGTTTTTGGGTCCAATGTTTGTATTCCATGCTAGGCTGTAGTCTTCATGAGGGTAGGTCTAGTTTACCAGTTATTTCCAGGGCCTGACATACAGTAGGTATTCAGTAATTATTTGCTGAAAGAGGAAATACTGACTATATTATGACTTATTTGGGGTGCCTGGGTGGCTCAGGTGGTTAAGCATCTGCCTTTGTATCAGGTCATGATCCCAGGGTCCTGGGATCAAGCCCCGCATCAGCTCCCTGCTCAGAGGGGAGTCTGCTTCTCCCTCTCCCTCTGCCCATCCCCCCACCACCTTGTTCATGCTTGCTCTGTCACTCTCTCAAATAAATAAATAAAATCTTTAAAAAAATATTATGACTTATTTCGTATTTCTCTGGCTCTTACATGCTGTGTTCAACACTTTATTCTTCTTGACACACATATTTTACTACAAATTCTTAAGCTTTCCTGATCACTCACATGATTACTATCATTTTTTAAAAAGATTTTATTTATTTATTCATGAGAGACACACACAGAGAGAGAGAGAGAGAGGCAGAGGGAGAAGCAGGCTCCATGCAGGGAGCCTGATGTGGGACTCGATCCCAGGATGCAGGATCATGACCCCAGCTGAAGGCAGACACTCAACCACTGAGCCACCCAGGTGTCCCTCATTTTTGTTTGAAGGTGTATAAAGGAGTTTAATACAATATCTTTGGCCATTCTTTAAAATAGAAAGAGGTACTAAGCTTGTACATTATTGATTCTTCCCAGTATAGGATGGCTGGTTTGGTTTTGTGTGAACCAACAGAACTTTACAACATCTTGAATCAGGTCACAAAACTTTCCCGATTGACTGAACCCAACTATCTCTGCTTATTGGGTAAGTACTCTAAAAAGCTATGTTTTGTTCAGTGTCCTTCATATACTATTTTAGGTAAATCGACAAACTTATGGGGATTGAGGAATAAATGACTTTAGAAAACTGTTAGACTCATTGACTCATGACATAGCTTAAAATGCTGCTGCTAATTGTCACCTGACTTGGAAATAACTCCAGATTAAATCTAGAAGTTCTTAGAAGACTTGTGTTCTTGTTCAATGGAACATTTCTTTTTTTAAAAAAAGATTTATGGGATCCCTGGGTGGCGCAGCGGTTTAGTGCCTGCCTTTGGCCCAGGGCGCGATCCTGGAGACCCGGGATCGAATCCCACGTCGGGCTCCCTGCATGGAGCCTGCTTCTCCCTCTGCCTATGTCTCTGCCTCTCTCTCTCTCTCTCTGTGTGACTATCATAAATAAATTTAAAAAATAAAAATAAAAAAATAAAAAAAATTTATTTATTCATTAGAGACACAGAGAAATAGAGGCAGAGACATAGACAGAGCCAGAATCAGGCTCCATGCAGGGAGCCCGATGCGGGACTGGAACCCAGGACCCCAGGATCATGACCTGAGCCAAAGGCAGATGCTCAACCACTCAGCCACCCAGTGGAACATTTCAACTATCTAACAAATATATAGTGATACTAACAAACATTCACATACCCATCACTCAGATTTAACATAGTAGATCTGTTGTATCCCTCTTTTGTACCCCATCCCAATCCCATTGCTTCTCTTTCCCATAGATGATAGCTTCTGTATTTTCTACATTTTTATTGTACGTGCAGGCATCTCAAAAATAATATGTAGTTTAAACATTTGCACAAATTGTACCATAATGTACAGTCATTCTGCAACTTGTTTTTTCTTGAAATTTTTGAGATTTCCCCCCTCCATATCTAAATGTGAAGATCTATTTTAACTGTTAGGGTAGTACCCATTCCTAATCAGTCGTGATGGGTTGCTTGCATTATGTTCCTGTTATGAACAGTGCTGCACTGAAGAACTTTATGCATCTCTTGCCCACATACAAGAGTTTCTTCAGAATATCTGCCTAGAAATGCAATTGCCAATTTGCGAGTTCTGCTTCAAATTGCCCTCCAAAAAGATTGTATCAATTTGCATTTCCATCATCAATTTAAGAAACATACCTACTAATACCTGCTTTTGTCAGCCTTTAAAATTTCTGCAGTCTGATTGGTGTGAACTTGTGAGGTTTTCTCCTCCAATTAAAAAAATTGTGATTAAAAAAAATTGTGATAAAATCCACATAACATAAATGTGTCATCTTATCCATTTTTAAATGTACAGTTCAGTGGTGTTAAATATGTTCATAATGTTATACATTATGCATTATGTGCATCACTTTCCATCTCCATAACTCTTCATCTTGTAAACTCTAAAACTCTATACCCATTATTTTTTTTTTTAATTTTTATTTTATTTATGATAGTCACACACAGAGAGAGAGAGAGGCAGAAACACAGGCAGAGGGAGAAGCAGGCTCCATGCACCGGGAGCCCGACGTGGGATTCGATCCTGGGTCTTCAGGATCACGCCCTGGGCCAAAGGCAGGCGCTAAACCACTGCGCCACCCAGGGATCCCAAAAAACTCTATACCCATTAAATACTACTTGCCCCTTCCTCCCATCCCTTAATCCCCTGGAAATCACCATTCTCCTTTCTGTCTCTATGATTTTGACCATTATAGGTCATGTAAGTGAAATCATACAGTATTTGTTTTTTTGGCTTGTTTCGTTGAGCTTCATAAGGTCCTCAGGTTCATTATGTTGTAACATATTGCAGAACTTTCTTCCTTAAGGTTGAATAATATTCCATTGTATGGATATACCACATTTTGCTTATCCATTGAATCAGCAAATATTTGGGTTGCTTCCATATCTCAGTTATTGTGAATGATGATGGGTGTACAAATACCTCTGAGACCTTGCTTTTATTTATTTTGGGTGTATGAACCAGAAATGGAATTGTAAGATCATATGGTAATTCTATTTGTAATTTTTTGAGGAACTGTTGTATTATTTCCATAGCAGCTGTGCCATTTTACATGAGCACAAGGGTTCACAAGTTTCCAGTGTCTCCACATCGTTGTTGACACTTGTTTTCTGTTTTTTGGGGGGATAGTAATCCTTCTAATAGGAGGGAGGTAGTATCTTATTATAATATTGATTTGCATTTCCCTAATGATTAGTGATGTTGAGCATCTTTTCATGTACTTCTTGGCCATTTGTGTATCTTTGGAAAAATATCCAAGTCCTTTGCCCATTTAAAAAAAATATTTATTTATTCATGAGAGACAGAGAGAGAGAGAGAGAGAGAGAGAGGCAGAGACACAGGCAGAGGGAGAAGCAGGCTCCACGCAGGGAGCCGGACATGGGACTCAATCCCGGTTCTCCAGGATCAGACTCTGGGCTGAAGGTGGCGCTAAACCGCTGAGCCACCCGGGCTGCCCTCCTTTGCCCATTTTTGAATCAGATTTTTTTTTTTAAACTATTGAGTTTTAGGAATTATCTACATATTCTGGGTATTAATCCCTTATCAAGATTTAATTGTCATGAAGTTCAGTTTATTTTTTTTCTTTTGTTCCCCATCCCTTTGATGTCCAGGAAATCATTGCCAAATCCAATGTCCTGAAGACTTTTCCCTGTTTTCTTCTAACAGTTTATACTTTTAGGTCTTACATTTAGGTCTTTGATCCCTTTTGAATTAATTTGTGAGTTAAAGTGTTGTTAGTGTGGTGTGAGATAAAGGTTCAAGTTCATTCTTTTGCATGTGGATATCCAATTCTCCCAGCACCATTTGTTGAAAAGATTGTCCCATTCTTAGTCTCTTGAAGATTCCATATGAATTTTAAGATGAGTTTTTCTTTCTATAAAAAAAGCCCCATAATGGGGCACGTGTGTGGCTTAGTGGTTGAGCATCTATCTTTGGCTCAGTTCGTGATCCTGGGGTCCTGGGATCAAGTCCCACATTGGGCTTCCTGCAGGGAGCCTGCTCTCCCTCTGCCTGTGTCTCTGCCTCTCACTCTGTATCTTAAATATATATATATATATTTGGGCAGCCTGGGTGGCTCAGCGGTTTAGCTCCTGCCTTCGGCCTGGGATCCTGGAGACCTGGGATCGAGTTCCTCGTCAGGCTCCCAGTAGGGAGCCTGCTTCTCCCTCTGCCTGTGTCTCTGACTCTCTCTCTCTCTCTCAAGAATAAATAAATAAAACCTTTAAAAAATAAATAAAATATTTATTAAAAAATCATTGGGATTTGGTAGATAGTACATTGAATTGCTTTGTATAGTGTTAACATCTTAACAACATTGTTTTCCAATTTATGAACCCAAAATGTTTTTCCATTAATTTGTCCTTTAGTTTCTTTGAGAAACATTTCATAGTTTTTCAGTATACAAGTCTTTCACCTCTTCAGTTAAGATAATCTTATATTTTATTCCTTTTGACATTATTGAAAATGGAATTATTTTGTTAATTTCTTTGTCAGATCATTCATAATTAGTGCACATAAATACAACGTTTTTGTATGTGTTGACTTAGTATCATGCAGCTTTGATGAATTCATTTATTCTCAAAATTCTTTTTCTTGGTCAAATCTTTAGGGTTTTTGATGGATAAGATCATTCTGCAAACTGAAATGATTTTGCTTTCCAATTTAGATGCACTTTATTTAGTTTCTTGCCTAATTGCTCTGGCTAGGACTTCCAGTGTTACTTTCGAATAAGTGTAAAAGTCTGAATCCTTGTGTTTTTCTTGATCTACAGGATATGCCTTCAGTCTTTCACCACTGAATATGATGTTTGCTGTGGATTTTTCATATGTGGTTTTATTATGTTGAGGTAGTTTTTTATTCCTATTTTGTTGGATGTCTTTATCATGAGAGTGTACTGAATTTTGTCAAATGCTTTTTTCATCACTTGACATGATCATATATTTTCTTTCCTTCATTCTGTTGATGTGTATAACATCGACTTTGGGATATATTGGACCATAATTGCATTCCAGGAATAAATCCTACTTGGTCATGGTGTAATTGATGTAGGAGAATATATATGTTAATTATAATAATATGGAATATAGTCTATCTGTCTGTCCGTCTGTCTGTCTATCTATCAATCCATGAGAGACACACAGAGAGAGACATAGGCAGAGGGAGAAACAGGCTCCTCACAGGGAGCCTGATGTGAAACTTGATCCCTGGGCCCCGGATCATGTCCTGAGTCAAAGGCAGACACCCAACGTCTGAGCCACCCACGTGCCCCTGGAATACAGTTTAAAGCCTTCTCTATAAATACACACCCTATATAGATTCAGCCTTAAAGTTAGAGTGGTAGAGTGGTTTATTGAAAGCTTTTATTTGCTGGGAGATTGTTGATTATTGGTCCAGTCTTCTTACTGGTTATAGGTCTATTCAATTTTTTTTTTCTTTGTGCTTTGGTCTTGTAGATGTGCATTTCTAAGAATCTTTTTTTTTTTCATTTCTAGGAATCTGTCCATTTTATCTAGGTTATCTATTTTTCTGATATATAGTTAATTGTTAATAGTTATCTCTTACAATCTTTATTTCTGTAGAATCAGTAGTAATATCCTTATTTTCATTTCTGACTTTAGTAATTTGGATTTCCTTTCCCCCCCTCACTGCTTTAGTCTATCTAGCTAAAGGTTTGTCAATTTTGTTTATCTTTTTAAGGAACCAACTTTTGGCTTCATCGATTGATTTTTTTTTTTTTTTTGTTCTGTTTTTTTCAAGTAGGCTCCATGCCCAACATGGGGCTTGAATTCACAACCCTGAGATCAAGGGTTGGTTGCTCTACTGACTAAGCCAGCCAGGTGCCCCAGAGGTCTAAGTGAGTTTAAATTTGTATCTGCACTCATATGCAAAATAGTCCCCGAAGTTAAAGACCACATGTTTGTAGAAATTTTAAAAATAAATAAATAAAATGGCCCTTCTTGGAAGATCAGGGCAAAACATCCAATCTTCTTCTATTTAAGATTTATTTATTTATTTTGAGAGAGAAAGAGAGAGAACAAACAAGTGAGAAGGGCAGAGGGAGAAAGAGAATCTTAATCAGACTCCATGCTCCAAGCCTAACCCCGACACTTAATCGACTGTGCCACCCAGGTGCCCCATCAGTCTTCTTCCTAATAAGAAACTAACCCGTTTGCCCACCAAGGTGTAGCAAAGCCAATCATGTGGCGAAGAAAGGGTTTACTTGAGAACAGCCAAATGAGGAGACAGGAGGGCAGCTCTGAAGAAAAAAAGTGTATGTATGTTAAAATGTCTTAAACTATTTATTGAATCGTATTTATATTAGTTAAAAGGGATCCATTGGTAAGACTACCTAGAGTTAGTCTTATAATATATATTCTAGTATTTCAAGTTTATTACTAGTTACTAAACCTCAGTTTACAAATAATATATTCATTTTTTCAGATCTTTTTCCCCCAGCTTTATTGAGAAATAAGTGACACGCATCACTGTATAAGTTTAAGACGTACAGCATTATGATTTGATTTACATATATCATGAAATCATAATAGATTTAGTTAACCTCCATCATTTCCTATTGATACAATAAAAAGAAAAGAAAATCTCTCCTCATAAGAACTCTTAGGATTCACCCCTAAGAACCTTTACCTGGGGGTGCTTGGGTCGCTCAGTTGATAGAATATGAGACTCTTGATCTTGGAGTTATGGGTTCAAGCCCCACATTGGGTATAGAGATTAAAAATAAAATCTTAAAAAAAAAAAACCTTTCCTACCTGTCCTACAGCAGTGTTATAGTCCTGATGTTGTACATTATAACACGTTTGTTTTTTTGTTCCTTTATCAAGAGGGAAAATTCTAGCATCAACTCTATCCAGTCAGGGAAAAACATAAAATAAAAGATTCCAACAGTTCCACACAAATATTACATTTATCAAATGGAAGAACTCCCAATTGGACCAGATGCTTATATTACTAAGATACTTTTCATTGATGTAATTTTTTTTTTCAAGAAAAAGAGCAAGAACGAATGCACACATATGGGAGAATGAGTGAGGGGCATAGAGGGGGTGGGGGCAAGGGGCAGAGGGGGAGGGAGAGAATCTCAAGCAGGCTCTATGCCCAGCATGGAGCCCAGTGTAGGGCTTGATATCATGACCTAAGATCTCATGACCTGAGCTAAAACAAGGTTGGATGCACAATCGATTGAGCCACCCAGGTGCCTCCCACTGACATAATTTTTAATAAGCACAAATATATAGCTTTAGTTTCAGAACTTAATATATGCCTGACAATCAAAGCCTTCTTTCAGGAAGAAAGGTCTTAAGCCCCACTCAATCTCAGTAAAATATTTTCACCGAGTGCAGTATTTTACACTTTTCTTAAATATAAGGTGCCCTCATAGCAGCACCAGGATAGTTACAATTCATTTGAGTCCTCATTTGTAGAAAGAGGCTGTCATGGGATAGCCAGGACACCCACTAGTTTGTGTTAGTTACCTCTGTTTTTTTGGGTTGTTTTTTTTTTTTTTGGCCTTAAAAACTAGAAATTAGTCAAATTGCCCATAAAACCATCTCTTCTTTTTTTTGGCAGTGTGAAAGAATCCATCAAAACCTCTTCTTCTAGCTAATTTCCCAAACTCCCATCTGGGGTTAAGATGAATCTTTTTATAAAAGGTAACTTTTGGTCCTGGAGTCCTGGAGTCTGGGATCGAGTCCCACATCAGGCTCCCTGCCTGGAGCCTGCTTTTCCCTCTGCCTATGTTTCTGCCTCTGTGTGTGTGTGTCTCTCATGAATAAATAAGTAAAATCTTTAAAATAAAAAAGAGGTAACTTTCATAACATGTATCCATGAACATTAAAACTAGTTGTTAGATTAAAGTAGCCTTATAATTTAAGATTTATTTATTTTTTTATGATTCTATTTTTTTAAGTGATCTCCACACCCAACATGAGGCTCAAACTCATAACCCTGAGATCAAGAGTCACATGCTCTACCAACTGAACTGGCTAGGCGCTCCATAATTTAAGTTTTAACATGTAAATATTTATAGTTTGATCTTGTTGACAATGATTGTCAGAACCTGGAATTCAACATCATTCACTGATTCCCATTCATGGCCCTAAAACACATATCATCATTACATAACTTACCTCTTGCATCTTGAGAGAATCTTCTGCTTCTTTAAATCTTTGGCTCCTAAGCAATTCCAGGTTTTGTATCTTTTGATGGAAATTTAACTTTCAGACTAACATTTTTAAAAAAAGATTTATTTATTTGAGAGTAAGAGAGAGAACATGAGCAAGGAGCAGAGACCAAGGGAGGAGAAGCAGACTCCCCTGCTGAGTAGGGAGTCAGACCCGGGGTTTGATCCCAGGACCCCAGGATCCTTACCTGAGCCAAAGGCAGACACTTAACAACGGACAGAGCCACCCAGGCACCCCTCAGATTAACATTTTAACTCTTCTTACCTCTTGACAAACTCTACTCTCAGATTTTTTACACTTCATCAATGCTTTTCTTTCTTTCTTTTTTTTTTTTTTTAAGATTTTATTTATTTATTCATGACAGACAGAGAGAGAGCAAGGCAGAGACACAGGCAGAGGGAGAAGTAGGCTCCATGCAGGGAGCCTGACGTGAGACTTGATCCGGGGTCTCCAGGATCACACCCTGGGCTGAAGGCAGTACTAAACTGCTGGGCCACCGTGGCTGCCCCATCAATGCTTTTCCTGATTTTTCATATCATTGTACTGTTAAAATCTGAAACCTGGGACACCTGGGTGGCTCAGCAGGTAAGTGTCTGCCTTCAACTCAGGGCGTGATCCTGGAGTCCCAGGATCGAGTCCCACATCAGGCTCCCTGCATGGAGCCTACTTCTCCCTCTGCCTATCTCTCTCTCTCCTCTCTCTCTCTCTGTCTCTCATGAATAAATAAATAAAATCTTAAAAAAAAAAAAAAGAAAATCTGAAACCTGCCTCAAAGAGATCATCTGATAAAAGAAACAAAATATAAAAATGATTATTTTGGAATAGATCCTGGGAGGTCAGAGTTGTTCAAGATTCCCTATTGGGACCATACTTTATATTTTACTGCAATGTGTAATGATTATCAGCAAGAATTGCCAAAAATCCTATGTTGGGTGCTTTTGTAATCTCCAGTGACTGGCCAGAGAAGCTCCAAGAAAGTTTGGGAGTACATACCCTTTTTCATGCAAGTGCCCTCATAGAGTGAATTGTAAGAGAAATACCATTTATTTGAGGCCTCGCCTGTAGAAAGAGGCTGTCCTGGGAAAGCCAAGATACTCACTAGTTTGTGAATGTCCCTGAGAAAGAGTGACTTGTAAAGATTTTATTTTTTTTAAGTCCTTGCCACACTCAATGTGGGACTTGAACCCACAACCCTGAGATCAGTTGAGCCATCACCTGAGCCAGCCAAGTACCCCAAGTGTGAATTTTTTTTTAAAGATTTTATTTATTCATGAGAGACACACAGAGAGAGGCAGAGACACAGGCAGAGGGAGAAGCAGGCTCCGTGCAGGGAGCCAGATATGGGACTTGATCCCGGGACTCCAGGATCACATCCTGAGCTGAAGGCAGGCACTAAACCCCTGAGCCACCCAGGGATCCCCCACCAAGTATGAATTTTTAATCTGGGTTATACTTGAGTTTCACCAGCCTTTTTCATTGTATTCATAGGAAGTTGCTGCTGGTCGATCAGCAATCCTACCACCCCTGTTATCCTGAGTTTGGTTCTGAAGCTATTTATGGCTTTAGAATCTCACAAGTGATCTTCTTTATCATTTGAAGGAATCATCCTGTCTCCTCACTCTCGCTTTACAGTTTCCAAATATCACTTAGAGTATTTTATTCAGCTGAGTAGCTCTATGGACAGCAACACCTATGAAGAAAGGGTTTTATCAAATATATGACTTAATACTATCATTTAAGAAGTAGATGTACTAAAATAGGCCAACTAATTTCTAGTTTTTAAGACCAAAAAACAACAACAAAAAAAATACAAAGGTAACTAAAACTCCTTATTTAAAAAAAAAATCACATTTTCTCAGAGATGTCCACAAACTAGTGGGTGTCCTGGCTATCCCATGACAGCCTCTTTCTACAAATGAGGACTCAAATGAATTGTAACTATCCTGGTGCTGCTATGAGGGCACCTTATATTTAAGAAAAGTATAAAGTACTGTACTTGGTGAAAATATTTTACTGAGATTGAGTGGGGCTTAAGACCTTTCTTCCAGAAAGAAGGCTTTGATTGTCAGGCATATATTAAGTTCTGAAACTAAAGCTATATATTTGTGCTTATTAAAAATTATGTCAGTGGGAGACACCTGGGTGGCTCAATCGATTGTGCATCCAACCTTGTTTTAGCTCAGGTCATGAGATCTCAGGTGCTACACTGATGGTTGGCATTTGAGATAAAAATCCATTCAATATAGAGCCTGGTTGTTAATCTATTGCAAAATCAAAACTGAGAGCTGTGAATTTACTATATCTATTTAAAATAAATAACCTATGAAATACAGATTTTGGCCCAGATAGAAATGGGACAATCAAGATCAATGGATTTAACCTGCATGCTTCATTTGCTCACAAACTTGTACACACTAATAGTCTACAAAAGAAACTATTATAGTTGGGATATCTGGGTAGTTCAGTGGTTGAATGTCTGCCTTTGGCTTGGGGTGTGATCCTGGAGTTCTAGGATCAAATCCTGTATCGGGCTCCCTGCAGAGAACCTGTTTCTCCCTCTGCCTCTCTCTGTGTGTCTCTCCTGAATAAGTAAATAAAACAAAAACCAAAAAAAACTATTGTAGCAAAGAGAACTGCCTTTTTGATTTCGTCTGAAGTCTAAAGAGTTACTGTTCAACATAAATGTTATTTCTAGAAAAAACTTAACTGCATAGGTTAGAATAACCACGTGTAACGTTTTCAGCCACTAAAGCACCAATTCAAAGAAATTTTAAAATCATTGTTTTTATGACAGTATATACAAATAAACATTGATCAAAACTCAGGAAGTAAATACCTAGATTAACACAAGTCAATGGTCAGGAGAATTTTTGTTTGATTGAAGTATCTTATCATCTCTTAAAAAAAATTAAGTGCTAACATATAAAGCAGGCAAATTCTTCAAGTAATTTGTTCTTAAATATGCCAATTTTTATAGATCTGAACAAGGGATAAGAAAAAAACTGAAATGAAACCGGAGGATAGACATGGGGGAAAAAACTGACCAATCATAGCTGGACAAATGCTACAATACTATCCTGGCCTGAACAGGATATTTCATTAAATGCATGAACAGATTAACAGGTGTCTGCTGATTTAGTATACTAAATCCCTTATATTGCTAAAATTCCTGCAACAATCAGTAGGCATACATGCAGTCTTAAGGAAAAGAGTACCACTTAAAAATCAGCATTGGACACCAACTAAAGCAATCTTTAAAATGTTTTTATTATTCGCTATTACTGTGAATGAATATAAAATGTAATCAATCTTCCAAATGAAGAACTCTAGCCTTGTCCAAAGTTTAATGACTTCTTGGGGGCACCTGGCTGGCTTAGTCAGAGGAGGAATAATTGACTCTTAATCTCAGGTCATGAGTTCAAGCCCCACCTTACATGTAGAAAAAACATTTAATGACTTCTGCCCATTAGCTGTTCTCCCCAGGAAGTTTTCTGTTAACCAAATAGTGATTAAAGTAATCTTCACCATTAATCAAATGGCCTTTGTTGTAACCTTTTTCTTTTCTACAAGAAGAAGTGCACAAGATTCAAACAAAATCTTCCTTGGCCACTTTGACTGTCAAGATCTTTGCACTTTTTCTACTAGTTTCTAACCGGCCAGGTTCCATTCAGCATAGTCATTACTGCCCTCTGACATGTTGTCACTTAGGTCACTTTCAGACCGTGAAATCATGACCTGAGCTAAAGTCAGAGGCTTAACCCACTGAGCCACCTAGGCACCTCTACCCTTTCACCTTCTTAATGTTGTATTTTGATGAGAAAACGTAGACTTTCTTAATTCTAGTAGAATTAGGTTTACCCATATTTTCATCTTTGGTTAGCATTTCCTTATGTCCTTTTAAAAAAGAAATAGACTATTTTTTAGACCAGTTTTAGGTTCATAGCAAAACTGAGCAGAAAGTACAGAGATTTCCTAAGTACTCTGTCCCCCCTTGTAAGCACCACCTCTTCAATTATCCTCAGCCCCCACCAGAGTGGTGTATTTTTCACAGATGATGAACCTACATTGATACCTCATTATCATCTGAAGCCTAGAGTTTACATTAGGGCTAGTGTACATTTTCTGGGTTCTGACAAATTTATAGTGACATGTGTCCATCATGATAGTATCATACAGAATAGTTTCATTGCCCTAAAACTCCTGAGTGCTCTGTGTATTCATCCCTCCCTCCCCACGAATCCCTGGCAACCACTGATTTTTTTTTTTACTGTCTCTATAGTTTTGTGTTTTCAGGAGTGTCCTATAATGGGAACCATACAGTATGTAGCCTGAAACTGGCTTCTTTCACTTACATATGCATGCATTAAACTCTCCATGTCTTATCCTGGCTTGAAAGCTCTGTGTGTGTGTCCATGCACGAACTCAATGATATTCCATTCTCTGGAATTTTCAACTAATTTGGGTAAATGCCAAGGGGCATGATTGCTGATAAGAATATGTATAGTTTTGTTAGAAACTGCCTGTCTTCCAAAGTGACTACCATTCTGCATTCGCACTAGCAATGAATGAGAATTCTTGTTGCTCCACCCTCACCAGCATTTGGTGTTGACCATGTCTTAGATTTTTGACATTCAAATAGGTATGTAAGGGTATCTTATTTGTTGTTTCAATTTGCGTTTCTTTGATGACATGTTGTGGAACATCTTTTCCTATGCTTATTTGCCACTTGCATATCTTCTTTGGTGTCTCTTCATATCTTTTGCCCGTTTCCAAACAGCTGTTTGTTTCCAACCATTTCCAAAAGGTTGTTTGTTTTCTTGTTGAATTTAAGAATGATGTTTTGGGGGCAATTGGCTGGCTCAGTCAGTGGAGTATGCAACTCTTGATCTCAGGGTTGTGAAATTCAAGCCCCACATTAGGTGTAGAAATTACTTAAAAGGTCTTTAAAAAATGATGTTTTGGATAGCATCCCTTTTTAGGACTTATGTATAAGGATGTGGTCCTGTTTCACATTCCTCCCAACTTTGAGGACATCAATCATGCCTTCTGCCCTAGCAGAGGTATTGGAACCTCAGTTCCTAGATTTTAGAGTGAATTTCAGTCTAAAATTCCATGGGGCATTAGTATGAGCTCATTCCGGCTTTGATTTCTCCCCCTCCCCACTTCTTTGGACCTCTGAGAAATTTTCCCTTAAATCAAAGATACAAAGTCTCACTACCCCTTAAGGGGATATGTGGGCGTGAGTATGATGGGGAGAGTCATAGGGGCAGCCTAGAATAGTGGAACTACATACCTCCAATTTTTTCTTTTTCTTTTATTTTTAAAAGATTTGATTTACTTAGAGAGTGTGTGCTAGTGGAGGTGGCAGAGGTAGAAGGAGAGAGAATCCTAAGCAGACTCTCCCCACTTAGTGTGGATCTTGACACAGTCTCCATCTCATGACCTTGAGGTTACAAACTAAGCCAAAACCAAGAGTCAGATGCTTAACCAACTGAGCCACCCAGGCCCCCCAAATGCCTCAGGTTTTTATTTTTTAATTTTTTTATTTATTTATGATAGTCACAGAGAGAGAGAGAGAGAGAGAGAGAGGCAGAGACACAGGCAGAGGGAGAAGCAGGCTCCATGCATCGGGAGCCCGACGTGGGATTCGATCCCGGGTCTCCAGGATCGCGCCCTGGACCAAAGGCAGGCGCCAAACCGCTGCGCCACCCAGGGATCCCTGCCTCAGGTTTTAAACTGACAATTGCTGTCACCTAATTGCCAAAAAAAAAAAATATGTTGAGGATGGTGCAAGTATTCTAAGGAGTTTGGCCATATGCTCCTTTGCAAACACCATTATTAAATACCTTTCCTTTTCAGATGTGCGTTCCAAACAGGAGTATGATGAAAGCCATGTGATTACAGCCCTTCGAGTGAAGAAGGTATACTGGCAGAGTCAGAATGTGGGGCAGGCTGGTTATCTTACAGGAGGGTGGGGGAAAATGCGGGATTTTATCCTAGATCCAGGAGGCAGCACAGTGGTGGACACTGTGGACAGCAGAGGCAGGACCACCCCTGTGCATCCACCAGGAGGGTCTCCCACATCTCTCACATATTCCCTAAGGTGTCCCCACCCACTATGATGGCCAACAGCTTCACTAGCAAATGTTGATTTAATTCCTTGTTGTGCTAGGCACTGTTCCAGACCTTGGAGATGCAACAGAATACAAGATGCCCATGGTTCATTGTTTCCTGTCCTACTCAGGGAAGCAGATAATAATAAACCATCAAAATGATTACTATAATCCAGGGACACCTGGCTGGCTTAGACTGAAGGGCAAGCGACTCTTGATCTTGAGTTTGCAGGTTTGAGCCCCACGCTGCTGTAGAGATTACTTGAATAAATAAACTTAAAAAAAAAGATATGATCCAAAGATGGAAACCACTTCCCTTCCCTACTTCCCCACCCCTTCCCCATTCCATCGTTCAAAGAAATTATTTATTTGAGAGAGTGAGCATGCACACAAGTCCGGGGGGTGGGGGGCAGTGGGGAGTAGCAGAGGGAGAGGGAGAAGCAGACTCCCCGTCGAACAGGGAGCCTGACGTGGGACTGGATCCCAGGACACTGAGATCATGACTTGAGCTGAAGGCAGACCGTTAATTGACTAAGCCACCCAGGTGCCCTTGCTGGGAGATTTCACTCAGGCTTCCAGTTTCAACTATCCAACTGCCATTAGCCGTCCTGTCAGTTTTGCTTCTAAGGTTATATCTGGCAAAGCTGACCCCTCCCCTTCCCACTGCTGCTGTGCTGGTATGTACTCCATCTCTGGCCCTTTGCCACGGGGCACTTGATAGGGAGCCTGGGCCCTGGCTCAGGCATTTTTCCAGGATAAGCTTGCTGCTTGGGGTCTGGCTCAGGGGTAGAGCATCTGACTGCAGGAAAAGCTCACTGCCTAACACTCTCCTCACCCCAAACCCATCATTACCTACTTTTTCTCCTTGGGGGTTTTCAACTCTTTGACTTCAACCTCTAGCCCATAACCCCCATTTCAGAAATTTCTCTGCTTTCTACAGCTGGTTCAGAGCCTCTTTGTCATATATGGCTTTCGGTTTCTGGCTCCACTCTCAGGTCTGCATATTCTTTGGATTCTGGCAGCACCCCCAGCTCTGGAAGAGACCTTCCCAGGGCCTCAGCCAGGCTGACACCTCTTGGCTCCCCTCCCCAACTTTCCTGCCAGCACGGTCCCCCTGCAGGACTCAGCTCATGGCCTCCCTCTTTGGCTTCCCCACATAACATGCCTGCTTCTACTCTCCCCTGGCACCTCAACATCATCGCCTTACTTCAAATTTCCTTGGTTCTAAGATGCACATATTCCCCCATATTTTAACACTTCTGAAATTGAAATATATCCTACAATTGATCGACGCTTTAATGTGTATCTTTTCTCCCAAAAGTGATGTGGCAGAGATCCGTTCCTTTTCTTTTTAAATAAAGATTTATTTATCTTAAAGAGCATGAGCAGGAGGACAGGCAGAGGGAGAGGGAGGGAGAGAATCCACAAGCAGACTGCATGCTGAGCATGGAGCTTGATGCGGGGCTGGATCTCACAACCCTGAGGTCATGACCTGAGCCAAAACCAAGAGTCAGCCACTTAACCAACCGAGTCCCCCAGGGGCCCCCTGTCTGTTCCTTTTCTGTGTAGCAATAACCCCCTTTTTTGAGGGGAACTCTTCTTCTTCCTGTTTAAACCGTGGGAGTCTAATGGTGATCCCTAAGATAGTACCCAGATTCTGGCCTTGGTGATTGGCCATGGGCCGAGGATGGAAATAGCAAAGCAGAGTTGTAATTAGAGAGGGTGGCTCTTCCCCTTCTCATAGTGGAGTTTGGAGGGTGTGGGCATCTGTGTGTCACTGTGGCTGTGCCACAGGCCTCAGGACCAAGTAGTCTGAGAAGGTGAAGTCAGTGTGCAGGGGGAGCAGAGAGGAGCACCTGAGGGGGAGGTCTGGGCTTTAGATCCCTGGTTCAGGTTTTCCTGGGGACCAAGAAGTTTTGTTATATGCCAGCAAGTCCCTCCTTTCATGTTCACTCCTGACAGCAATGGTTTTTAAGTTGGTGATGCCTGTAGCTACATCAGGCTCCCTGCTCAGTGGGGAGGGAGCCTGCTTCTCCCTCTACCACCCCACCCCCCGGTTGTGCTCTTTCTTTGTCAAATAAATAAACAAATAAAATCTTTAAAAAATTGGTGGTGCATCTTCCAACTAACGGTCTCTTAATCTAGAAAATACAGTACACAGGCCCCATGAGCACATTGCTCTCTCAGGCCTCCAGATCTTTCTCTGGGAACATGAGAATGGGTGTGCCTTGTTCATCACTGTGTCCTGGAGGCTCGGTCGGGTCCCTGGCATCTGGGATGTGCTCTGCACCTGTTGGTTGACTAAAATGACCAGCTGGATGCTGTTCCTTCTGCCTGGAATGTTCTCCTCACCCTTATCCATCTGGCAGTTCACCCTCACCCTGCCACCCTGCACAGCCTTCCTGAGTTCTCCAGGCCAACTCGGGTGTTTCCCTGTGCCATTCTAAACCTCTATATTCCAGAACCCCACATGGTGTCAGCATAGAGTGGACCCTCAGCATTAATTATTGAGCTAACAAGTGAACATCCAGCCACATCTGTCCTCTCCCACCTCTCCACGTCTCTACTCCCTTTCCCCATGCTCATTCAGAAACCCCCCTTCCCTCATTATCTGTGCAAACCCTGTTCGTCCTGAGTACCATTTCTCTCCTAGTTCCTCCAGGCAAATATGATTCCTCCTCTCTCAACCTCAGAAAATTTTCTGGTCTGTCCCTCCACGGGCCTTGCTTGACTGTCTTGTCGATTCTTGTAGAATCAATAAACACTTGCCCTGGCCCACCTGCAAATGTTCTTTCAGGCCATCTATGGCATCCAGACTGGGATGCAAGGGACAGAGTAGTGGGGGCCACCCAGCCAGGCCTCCTCAAGCTCTGGGGCACTCTTGGGGATCCTGGGCATTGTCCTTGCTCTGGTGGTTTGCCTTTCTGGCAACTTAGCTGCTCCCAACTACTCACGATGTCCTGGTTCCTGTTGGCGCTTTCCTTCCTCTGACTGTATTTATAGCCACATGCCAGGTACTGTTCCAGAAGCACAGGGTACATCAGCGACTACAAAAGAACAAAAGTTCCCACGCTCACAGAGCATACATCTGAGCATAAAGTCTGCCACATTATATCCACAAGCCTCCTGCTTGGTGCCCTTTTAATGCAGACTTGGCCCCCACGGCCAACCACCCTCACCCAGAGAGGAGATGCCATCAGTTTGGCTTCAGTTGCTCTGAGAGCATGTGTGCCAGGCCACCCAGTGGGCTGCGGGCCAGTTACTAGACCAGCTCTTTTTCAGTCAGGCACCATCTCTGGTCTGGTCAGCTGTGGTCAGCTTCCCTCACAGCGGGGCATGCGGGTGTGGAGGGTGCTCGGCATTCAGTATACTTTCAGGTCCCTTCTTGGCACTTTCGTACCTGTAGTGTGTGGTCAGGGGAACAGGCACAGTCCTCCCTCCAGCTCCACACAGAGCTGGCGTGCAGGGAATATGTGCCCAATGGAACCCATCTGCCAACAGAACCTTTCTTGTGGTTTCTTTAGAAGGAAAATGAGTATCTTATCCCGGAGTCTGTGGATCTGGAGTGTGTGAAATACTGTGTGGTATATGATAATAACACCAGCACCCTGGAGATAATCTTAAGAGAGCAGGACGAGGATGACAACTCTGATGATAGCAGACAAGGTAGGTTTTTACGATTGCAGCCAGAAGCACAGCTGGTGGTTATCAAACACTTTGCTGCATGCCGGGAACCATACCAAAGGCTCTCTCTGGGCCAGCTCCTGCAATTTTCAGAACACACCCATGAGAAATAGTAATGTCAAGAACTGGGGCAAGGCTGAGATTTTTTTTCTTCCTTACAAGATGACAAGTGAGCTTGCCACAGTCTCATGGATGCTGGCAGAAGACGTGCAGCTCCTGAGTCAGAAACGATGGACTTTATTCTTCAGAGCCCTGAAAGTAGCCAGAATGTCCTCATTTTCTTGCCCTGATGCCGAAGCCCCCATTCTCACAGGGTGACAGGAAGAGGGCCAAGTAAAACCTACCCACACAGTGGGTTGTATGACAGGAGAACCCTGAGCTCAGGGAATTTTTTTTTTTTAAGATTTTATTTATTTGAAAGAGAGAGAGAATGAGCAGGGGGAGGAGACAGAGAGAGAGAGAGAGAGAGAGAGAAGCAGACTCCCTGTTGAATGTGGAGCCTGATACAGGGCTCAGTCCCAAGACCCTGAGATCATGACCTAAGCCAAAGTCAGTTGCTTAACAGACTGAGCCACCTGGGTGCTCCCACGGCCTGAATCTTTTATAATGGGAAGAAAACATGCCTGCCCCTGGCTCTGGAGAGAGAAATAGTCTATCTTCCAAGGCTCTTTGATATACAGATATTCTTGAAAGGCCAGTACCTTTGCTCACAGGACACATAGAAACCTGAGAGGCCTTCGAGAATGATCTCTATAGATGGGGAAATTGAGGCCCCGAAGTTGCATGCTGTAACTTACTCAAGGTCCCACACATGTTGAATTAGTTATTTATTGCCATGTAGTGAATTACCTCCAAACTCAGTAGCTTGATACAGCAAACCTTAATCAACTAACCAGTACCAGGTTCTGGTAGACACGGTGTGTCTCCTGAGATTGCAGTCAGGATACTGGCTTTGGTCGCTGTCATCTGAAGGTCTGACTGGGCTGGGCTGATCTGCCTCCAAGGTGCATCACTCATACAAGTATGGCTTCCATTCCCCACCACCTGGACCTCTCTGTAGAACTGCTTGGGTGGCCTTGTGACATGGCAGCTTGTCTCCCCCAGAGCGAGCCATCCAAGAGAAAGAAAGAGCTAAGGAAAGCCACATGCCTTTTGCAACCAAGTCCTGAGACCTCTGGTCACTTCTGCTATATTCATTAGAAGGAAGTCACTGAGGGCAGACTACCCTCAAGGAGTGGGGAGTCAGACTCAACCTCCCTTTATATTCTTTTAAATATTCTTTCTTGTATTTGAAAGAATTTGTGGACTGCTTTTGAAACCCTCACACCTACTAAGCAGTGGGGTTGGGATTTGAA
This sequence comes from Canis aureus, assembly GCF_053574225.1. NCBI lineage: Eukaryota > Metazoa > Chordata > Mammalia > Carnivora > Canidae > Canis > Canis aureus. The sequence continues at coordinate 70,702,724 of NC_135618.1, forward strand.
CCCTGGGCAGGTTGGCTGTGTCTGGTCTCCCAAGGCCTGGATAGTGGAGCTGGAGAGCAATGCAAAGTCACTCCAGTCCTGAACCCGAGCATTAAAACTTGGTCAGCTCTAATCTTCTTATCTGCTTTCTGGGGTGCCCCTGCCTTCTCCACCCAGCTCCTGGTTTGGGACTGACAACCCCTTGCCATTTGTCATAGGGGCTCTGCTGCTGGGGGCTCAGTCATGAATATGCGTGGTTTCCATGGGCCTGGGTGTTCACAGCAGCGGTCACTGGGTGGCGCTAGGCTTCCACCTTTAATAAAACCAGTCTTCACAGGAGGTCCTGTGAAATTGTGCCCTCTTTCCCTAAATTTACCGGATTGAGTTCCAGTCTGCAATCCTGGGATTGTACACTGGACCCGAAAACCACAGGAAACGGTGGCCAATAAAGATAATCCTGCCTACGTTCTATAAATGATCTCATGGAACCCCCATTCTCACTCAGTAGGAAATCACAACCACAAAACAACACAGCAAAACCCAAACTGCATGCGCGCGCGCGCACACACACAGACCTTGTCCACTTAAGGTACTTTTCTCCTTTAAAAGGGCAGCTTTCAGGCACACACAGAGTCTCTGGGGTAAAAGGCCATTTTGAAGTTTTTCTCTCCATTCCCTTCCTACTGTTAAGCACCCACCTCCCCGCCACCCCCCCCCCCCCCCCCCCGCCCGCCCGCCCGCCCGCAAGGAAATCTGGTTGTGGGCAGAGCTTCCATCACATCCTAGAAGCAGGGATCTGGCTCTGTGCAATCCTCTTCTGCTGGCCTCCTGGTGTGTCGCAGCTCATCTGTGTGGCCTTGGGTGGTGGGCCTCTGTCCTTGCTGTGTCCGTGGCTGAAATGTCCCCATCCAGGGTCCTCACAGCCCTGTGCCCTCCTTACCAGGCTTTCCACGGCTGCTACTAGTCTTGGGGCTGCGGCTGCCTCTCTATTCTCCAGCATTAGCTTAACCCCTCTCTGGCCCTGCTGGGGGTGTGTCTCAGGATTCCTGGTGGGAAACAGGGCACAGGTGGTTTTTTAGCACCTCCCCCCCTCCCCTTGCAGACAGGAGTTTTTGTTTTGTTTTGTTTTGTTTTGTTTTCAGGAGTTTTTTATCTTCTCATCTGGTTTTCTTCCTAAGATCCTGGAGAGCACCTTCCCTTGTCTTGTTCTCTGTGGTTCTTTCTCCAAAACTCCTTTTACCAGGCACAGGGCAGTCCCCTCCTTGTAGGAGAGAAATTTTTCTTATGTTAAATCAGCCTGCCTTCCTTGCAACATATGAACTATAGACCCTGCCCTCCCCCCGCCCCCCCCCAAACTGGGATCTTGATACATGTGGGTGGAGTTCCCTGGGCTGGGGCTTTCACCACAGCTGTGGGGGGAAGCTTTGGGAATGTGGACATTTTAGTTTTCCTCCTTTCTGAACAAAGCCTGACTTTCAAGCCACTTGTCTGGCTAAGTAAGGACCAAAAGGAATTTAACTTAAAGCTCGCTGCTGAGTAGAGAGCCCCTTGGCCTGAGTTGTTACCCCAGTTCAAATTCTGCGAAGCCTCACATCATTGGAAAACTCAAGATTAATAGGATTAAAAGTGAATTTAATGTTAATGACTCCATTATACCTGTGGCTGGGTAGCCTGGGCCAGACTGTTCTCATGGCTTTCCCCTGGAATCTCTAATTGTCTTCCTGAAACTGGATCCAGGTTCTTCTTCCAGATACAGTCCTCCACATGGGTCTCAGGCCCCTGCTGCCCTCAGCAGCTACTGCTGGAATTGGTTTTCCCTGGAAAGAGAAGTCAGAGTCCATACCCTTCCCTTTCTCCTTTCAGCTGACTCTCCAACGCTGACAGAACGGTATTTGGTATTTGTCTTCAGGGTTCAGATCCTGGTCTTAGGATATCTTGGTTTAGCCTTAATAATGCAGACTTGCTGACCTATATATCTAGTTTGCATACAGTCAGTCTCCTAGTGATTCTGCAGAGCAATGAAGGCTTTTAAGATTAAATCAATGGCAAAACCACAATGAGCTGTCCCTCCACACCCACTAGAATGCCATGATAAAAAAGAGGGCTACTAGCAAGCCTCGAGGAGGATGTGGAGAGATGGGAACACTCCCACTCCGCTGGTCACAGTGTAAAATGCATCAGGTGCTATGGAACAGTTTGGTGTTTCCTTCAAAAAGTTATACATAGAGTTATTGTATGATTCAGTTCTGCTCTGAGGTACCTACCCAAAAGAGATGAAGACCTGTGCACACAGGAACCTGTCCATAAGTGTTCACAGTGGCACCATCCACAGCAGCCAAGAAGTGGAAATGGCCCAATGCGCCTCGACAGATGAGCGGATAAACCAAAGATGGTAAAGCCACACAATGGAATAGTATTCAGCCCTAAAAAGAAATGGAGTACAGACACACACTATGACATGGATGAGCTTTGAAGACTCTATGCTAGGTGAAAGAAGCCAGATGCAAAACCATATACCGTAGGATTCCCTCTGTACGAAATGTCCAGAATAGGCAAATCCATAATGAGAAATTAGTCTGCCTCAAGCTGGCTGTTTGAAGGGAAAGAAAGAGTGAAACCATTGCACAACTCTGTGAATAGACTAAAAACCATTACTTTACATACTTTAGGTGAATTGTATGTTATATGATATATGATGTATATGTACGAGAGAGATTTTCCTTATGTTAAATCGTCTTTCCTTGCAGTGATGTGGAGAGCTATAGAATTGAAGAGTTTACAGAAAGGAAGGATCAACTTACTTGGTAGCAAGTGGCTTTTTAAATTTTAGTCGTTAACACTCCTCTCCATTTAGATTTGCTTTGGGCTTCTAGACCGTTGCCTTACCAAATCAAGTGGCCATCAACTGGGGCTTTAGGCAAATGGTGAGCGCCCAGGGCACACTCAACTCTTTGGTCTTCACTCTTAGAACTGGTGCCTGGAGCTGCTGTGGCATGTGGCAGAGCCCTGGCCCAACTCACTCACCACCCTGTCTGCATCCTAAAAGGAGGCTATGAGTGCTTCTCGGCCATGTACCACTTCTTTCGGACACAGAAGATCATCTGGATGCCACAGGTAAGGTAGGGCACTGAGCACAGGAAGGCTCAGATGGAAGCATGGCCTTCCCCTGAGGACTGAGTGGTAGGGAGCAGGGTGGGAGAAAGAGGAGGCTTGTGACATGGGAATGATGGAAGAGATGTAGGAGACTGTGCTTGGGAAGTAGATCTGGGGCAGCCAGGAGATCTAGACCATCAGGGTGAATTTCTCATTGCTGGGTTCAGGCCAGAGTTCATGGGGTGGTGAAGAGGTGGTCCCCATTCAGAAAGCAAGGGTCCCAGGGGGAGCTCTGGATGGCAGGCCCTCACCAAAGACAGGCAGGGGTACCATGATCTGAGGCTGCCTGTCCGTTCTCAGCTGTTGGGACCTACAAGCCCTGGATGGTCCAGAGGAAACAATAAAGATCTGCTAACATCTCTGCCCATGAGGAGTTCTTGGCTAGCAGGAGAGACCGGGGCACCCCAGGTGTCTGGAGCCCAGAGGGGAGGCACCTCTTGGAGCTGATCAGAATGGCGTGGAGGGCGGCTGAGGCGGGCGTGGGGTGGCCGTGACTGATGGGCAGGAGCTGGTCCTTGGAGGGCATCGTGCAGTGTGTGGGGCTTATTGAAGAGTCTGATGCAATGGGAGGTAGACCTGGCTTCATTCTTTCCAGGAATTACCTTCTGCTCTTTGCCCTTAGCAGCACCTTGGGCAGATTCCAGAAGTTCTGGTCACTTTCAATCTAATCCTAAAATGATAGGGAGAATGTGCATTAATTAACTGGATCTTTCAGAGATCCAGAATAAAGTATTTATGGGCTAAAACAACATGATGTCTCTAATTTCCTTCAGAATGATTTCGGGCAGGTGTTGGGAAGTGGGTGAGGGTAGAGCTAAAACAAAGCAGGCCATTAGCTGATGATGGGTGATCGACCCAGGGGTTTATTATACTGTTCTCTCCACTCTTGCATATTTTGAAATAATCTCTTAAAAGGGAAGAAAAGCAATCAGTCCAGTATAAGTGAGGCTAGTTTAACATTTCAATCTCAGATTTGAGTCAAGTCTCATTTCTTCCCATCCCCTAGAGCTGGGCAGTCTTGCTGGGGGTGGGAAGGGTGAGAGGTGTGGGTTAGCTGAAGGGACTTCTCCTCTCTGCCCTGCTCCTGGGCCTGTGACTTGGGTGCTAGGGGTCCAGAGTGGGGCCTGTCTTGTGGGACTGCTATCTGTCAGCGGTGGGGCAATGCCTTCTCACTCAGGTCCCACCTGGTTCTGTATATTGCTGGTAGCCTTGGCTGCTGGTTTCCTTGTGGCCCGATTTAGGGGCCCTGTCTGCTACTAAGGATCTTTCAGAGAAAGCCAGCTGGGGCTTCCTGCCAGGAACACCGCCAATTCTTCATTTTACTTTGTTAGCCCATGACTCCTGACCATATCCGCACTCCCTCAGCTGAATCACTGAAGGGACCACAAGGGAATGATGGTGGGGAAAGATGCCCAGGTGGACCTCCTACCCTTGCTGACTCAGAAGCTCTAGCCAGCCTGTGCGAAAAGGCAGGGACACAGGTCTGAGGTCCTATGTATTCCCGAATCCAGGGTAACTACCTCATGTCTCCCTCCTCTCCTTCCTCTGAGATAGTAACACTATGATTTTCAGCTCCACAGGTGTACCACCAACCTCTCCATCCTGCCAGATACTGCTCACTCCTAGAGAAGCTGCCCTTACTGGCTTTTCAGTGTACAAAATAAGTGTTTCTCTGTAAACATCCTCATGCTGATAACTCACCTCCTGCCCTTTTTTTAAAAAAAAAAAACAGCTTTAGTAAGGTATAATTGATGTAGGATGATCTGTACATATTTAAATGTACATTTGGGTTAATGTTAACATGCGTACACACCTGTGACTTGTCCTTGCCCCATCTTACATAGATTGGGAAGAGGGGTGGCCGGTGGCTGCTGGTGGTAGCTAGCAGGGCCTATGTGGGCTGAGCTCTGCCCTAGGTGTCTATGGCCTTCCTTAGAATGTAGTCGCCTAGCATGTGTCTCTCCTTGCTTTGAACCTTTGTTAGTAACTCAGGGGCAAGAATGGAAGCCCCCACTCCCCTCTTCCCCACTCTGACACACTGTAAAGCAGAGGTGTCCCTGTGGCTCCCTTGGAACTCCTTCTAGGAGGGCACTGACCTTTGGGCTTTAGACAGAGAGACTTCTCATTTCCTCTATTTTACACATGGTATCTGTTAAATAAGATTTCACTTGGAACAAAAGGTTTCTGTGACTAAAACATGAAGCCAGCACTAGAGAGAGATGGTGGTGAGCCCTGGGGGGCTGGTGCAGTCAGATTGCACTTGAGAAAGATCATCAGTGATCCCGGTGTGGAAAGTAGACCCATGAAGGGCCAGGTAGGTCTGGGGAAGGTGGAAGGCAGCTGGCGAGAAGACACTTAGGCAGTGGCACTGATTAGATACAGGGGGAGGGGAGTGAGGATGGGGACATAGGGGAGGGAGGGAGGAGCCTGGAATTGGTGCCCTGGTTCCCAGTGTGAGGACACAGGAGGCCTACGTAGTGTGAGGGAGGGCAGTGGGCTCAGTTTGGAATCCTCATCAATGTGGATAGCAAAATCATGTCATCTCGAATTAACATGCGCTTGCTCTTTTTTTTTTTTTAAGATGTTGTTTGTTTGAGAGACAGAGCACGAGTTGAGTGGGGACAGAGGGAGAGGGAGAAGAAGACTCCCTGCTGAGTAGGGAGCCCAGTGCAGAGCTAAATCCTGGGACTCTGAGATCATGACCTGAGCCAAAGACAGACATTTAACCGACTGAGCCACCTAGGTGCCCCAACATGCACTTGCTCTTCACAGCATATTTTTCCCTGCCATGCAGCCACAGGAAAGGAAGCTGGTTTGAAAGCATCAGGAAGAGTTAAAAGATCTGTTTTGGGTGTTCAGGGAGATTTTCTGGATGAAACTAGGAGAGTTTCCTTTGGCTCCAGCAAGTTGAGCCTCCTGACTGGGGTCAGCCTGAGCCCTGGGGAAGCTTTGGGTTATATCAGGCAGACTTGCCTGCAGGTGAAGGATCACACATCCTCTTCACACTTGAGAATTGGCTCGGCTTGGTGTCTGCTCCTTGAGAAAGGCTTTTTAAAAAAAATATTTTATTTATTTATTGGAAAGAGAGCACAAGCAGGGGGAGCCGTAGGCAGAAGGAGAGGGAGAAGTAGACTCCCTGCTGAGCAGGGAGCCTGTATGCAATGCAGTGTGGGGTTCGATCCAAGGACCCTGGGATCATGACCTGAGCCTAAGGCAGATACTTAAGCAACCGAGCCACCCAGGCACTCTGAGAAGGGCTTTTTGAGGCTCACAGCTTGGGGAGGATGTGGGCTTGCAGTGGGTTTGCTGGGAGGGGAGATATACTAAGGCCAGAAGGCTTGGAAGCCTCTGAAGTGGACAGTAGCCTGCAGTACTTATTTCCGAGTCAGACTTGGAGCCAGAGGAATTTTAGAAGTAGGTTTGACCTTTGAAAATTCCATGGGTCAGCATTTACCATGGAAAACTCATGCAAAAAAGGGACCTCTAAAAAGATCATATTGGAAACAACAGTTTATATTTTAGTGGGGGTTTTTGTTTGTTTTCTTGCCTAGTTTTTATTGTACTCAATATCACAAGTCATTTTCAACCCTAACCGACGACAATCAATGTAGCCACTGTGTTATCTCAAACATCTGGGCTTCAAAAAGGAACTAGTAGGGAAGTTTTTAGCAGTTCCCCAAAGGTATACTTTGAGAATACTCTTAGACTGGCATGCTTTACTGTTTTCCAACTAGTTTATAAATTATTATTTGATAATTTTTTTTTCTAATTGCCTGTTGGACAATCGGCAACAATCTCACAGTCTTTCTTTGAAACAATCAGATTCTGTAAATTTTCCCCTTCAGTTTATTGATAAAGAATTGACATATAACATATATAAGTTGAAGGTGTACAATGTTAATTTGATACACGTACATATTGTGAAGCGATCACCAAATAGGGTTAATGAACCCATCCATCACCTCACCTAATTACTATTTTTGTGTGTGTGTGGTGGTGAGAACATTTAAGATCTACACTCCCAGCAACTTTCAAATATATAACGCAGTATTGTTAACTAAAGTCCCCATGCTGTACATAAGATCCCCAGAACTTGGGCCTCTTATATCTGAAAGTCTGTACCTTTTTAATGAACATCTCCCATTTCCTTCACTCTCTGTCCCCTGGCAGCCACTGTTTTACTCTCTGTTTCAATGAATTTGGCCTTTTTAGATTATACATATAAGTGAGATCATGCGGTATATCTGACTTACAGGCATTCCTTGGAAGTATTGTGGGTTTGGTTCCAGATCCCTCCAATAAAGCAAATAATGCAATAAAGCAAGGCAAATTACTTTTTTTTTTTTGCTGCGTATCAAATTTATGTTTATTTTTAAAGATTTTATTTATTTATTCATTAGAGACACACACAGAGAGAGGCAGAGACCCAGGCAGAGGGAGAAGCAGGCTCCATGTAGGGAGCCTGATGTGGGACTCGATCCAGGGGCTCCAGGATCACACCCTGAGGGGAAGGCAGATGCTTAATCACTGAGCCACCCAGGCATCCCTCAAATTATGTTTAGACTATACTTGTAGTCTGTTAACTGTGCAATAGCATACATCTGAAAAAAATAGACACACCTTCATCAAAAGTACTATATTACTAAAAAATGTTAACCATGGGGATCCCTGGGTGGCTCAGTGGTTCGGCGCCTGCCTTTGGTCTGGGGCGCGATCCTGGAGTCCCGGGATGGAGTCCTGCGTCAGGCTCCCGGCATGGAGCTTGCTTCTCCGTCCTCCTGTGTCTCTGCCTCTCTCTCTCTCTCTCTCTGTCTCTCTCTCTGTCTGTCTCTCTCTCTATCATAAATAAATAAATAAACAAACTTTAAAAAATGTTAACCATCATCTGAACTTTCAGTGGGTCATAATTACTGATCACAGATCACCATAATATGTATAATAATGATGAGAAGGTTAGGAATTTTGTGAGAATTACCAAAATGTGAAAGAGACATGAAATGAGCAAATGTTGGAAAACGTCACTGATTGACTTGCCTGATACAGGGTTGCCGCAAATGTTCAATCTATAAAAATTGCAGTATCTTTGAACCAAAATAAAATGAAACATAATAAAATGAGATGTTCCTGTATTTTGCTTAGCTTAATGCCTTCAAGGTCTACCCATGTTGTCACAAATGGCAGGATGCCCTTCTTTCTCATGACTGAATAATGTCCTGTCCTATACACATGCCACATTTTCTTTATCCGTTCATCTGTTGATGGACACTTAGTTTGTTTCTGTGCCTTGGCTACTATGAATAATGCTGTAGGGAACATGGGAGATACCCCCTCAAAATAGTGATTTCATTTCCTTTGGATATATACCAAGAAGTGGGATGGCTGGATCATATGATAGTTCTATTTTTAAGTTTTTTGAAAAAAACTCCATACTGTTTTCCATAGTGGCTGTAATTAGCAAGTTTCTTTACTGCCTTTACTTCTCCTACCTTTACTTGGTAATGTACATTGTGAATTTCTGAGGCAGGGATATCCTAGGTACTGCTTCCCATTCTCTAAACTACCCCCTTCCCCCTTTTTAAAAGACTTTATTTATTGGGGAGAGAGAGAAGAGAGTACGAGTGAAAGAGAGGAGACAGAGGGAGAAGTAGGCTCTCCACTGAGCAGGGAGCCTGACGTGGGGCTCGATCCCAGGACCCTGGGATCATGACCTGACCCGAAGGCAAATGCTTAATGGACTGAGCTGCCCAGGCGCCCCTCTATTTTTTTTCTTTCTATATTTTATTATTTCAAACCAGGTGAACAATTCTATAAAACATATGAAAAAAGTGAGGAAGTGTTTAACGCTGAAGGACCCAGGCCTGGGCAAGGGCATGAGGGGCATGGCCCTCAGCAGGCAGCTGCGGTTCCTAGGTTAGCTCTAAAGAGCTACATTTAGGTTAATGGAGCCAGGGCCCAGGGCCACTAGGATGGGGCCCTTGGTGATGTTGGCAGTTATCTGGAACAGCCCTTGGAACCCAATTCTGTGGAGGGCAGGGCAGGGAAGGGCAGGGGTGCTGCCCGCACGGGTTGCAGGGGGGTAGACAGCAGAGGGATGGATGTAAACATGCAGACACACTCAAGGCATGGAATCACTGGAAGGGGGCTAGGTGGGCGCTGGTCAGGATCTGAGAGTTTTAAATAGTTTTTTTTTTTTTAAAGATTTTATTTTTTAAATTTTTATTTATTTATGATAGTCACAGAGAGAGAGAGAGAGAGAGAGGCAGAGACATAGGCAGAGGGAGAAGCAGGCTCCATGCACCGGGAGCCCGACGTGGGATTCGATCCAGGGTCTCCAGGATCGCGCCCTGGGCCAAAGGCGGGCGCCAAACCGCTGCGCCACCCAGGGATCCCAAATAGTTTTTTTCTTAAAAATTTTCTAGGTTTGCCATTTTTTTCCCTTTCCTTTAATTTTTTTAAAAAGCTATGAGAATGAGCAGGTGGACTGTAGTCTCCAGGAATGGTGGCGTCTCACGCATCTTGTGCTTTTTCCTTTGGGGCCTCTGAGCGGCTGGAGGGGTGGGATGGGCAGGAGGCTCCCGGTAAACATTTGGACTTGGGCTGGGTCAGGGGCTTGTGTTGAGTGAAGCCAGAGGTCTCAGGCTGGAGAAGTGCCTCTCCAGACACAGGCCTTGGGAGACCCAGCATGTGTTCCCCTCCCCTGTCACAGAATAAGACAATGCCCGGAAGCAGATGCCCAGGAAGGTGGTACTTCAGTCATTCCTGGAACCTAGGACAAGGGGCAGCTTCAAACAGGGAGGCCTGTGGCAGTTTCTCCTCGAGTCTCTGGAACTGAGAGAGGGGACAGGGGAGCCAAGAACAGAAAGAGGAAAAGGGGGAAAGCAGCCGGGGAAGGTGGGGGGGTGCAGGCAGGGAGCATGGTCCTCTTGCCCCTGTCTTCCTCAGGAGCTGGGGGAGCAGTTGGCAGTGGCCCATCCAGGCACCCCTCTAAATGCTTTTTCACAATGCATTGTAAGGGACCTCTATTTCCTAGGACACACTTTGGGGAAATGTAGGAATAATCTTTCTCTTTGTATCTTTGTTTTTCAAAGAAACCCCAATTTTTCTTATCATAACTTTGGACCTGGAATTCCAGTGAGCTCCCATTTAAGTGGTGTCCTATCTTCCTTACCTGTCTATATCAAAACTCATCAGAATTTATTTGTTAATGACTGACAGGCTCTATGTGAGTAGTTTTAGTGTTTTCTCTTTTTTTTTAAGAAGGTGTTAAAATTCTGTAGCCTCCAAAAATAATACAATATAATTATGTTATTAATAATGCAATGTTATTAATAAAATAATTTTTATATATGATTATATGATTCAAGGGCTATCCCTTCAATAATAATATGATATATAATAAAATAAGGCTGTCCCTTCCCACCTTCCCCCTCCCTCTACTGGATACACTTTATATTTTTACAGTTCTATGTCAAGGGGTATTAGAGGCACCCAGAAAATTACACAGAGGTCCCATGGAGGAAAGTGGGATTTAAGTGTTCAGAAGCGGCATGCTGTCTGTCCTAAATGGCTCTGTCCTATTACTGCCAGCCTTCTAACTCCTTATCCAAGTCTATCTCATTCACTGTTCTGGATTATCTTTCTAATGCTGAGCCACATTTCAAGAGACAAAAAACAAACAGAAAACAAACAAAACCCCGACAAGAAACAAAAAGTTTCCTCCCTGGGGAAAGAATATCCTATTATATGATACATAGCATATATATTCTATACAGCAGACTTTCTCCCTCCCTTTCCTCAGGAACTGGATGCCTTTCAGCCCTACCCTGCTGAAATAATGCCAGGCAAGATCTACCTGGGCAATTTCAGGCAAGCCTGCGACCCGAAAATTCAGAAGGATTTGAAAATCAAAGCACATGTCAATATCTCCATGGAGACAGGGCCATTGTGAGTAGAAATACACTTGATTTTTAAAAATTAAGCATTTATATAAGATTCCTAGTGTTGTGCATTTATAGAGCTGAAAGGGCTTTCGAAGTCAGCACATACTGGAATAGGCTCTGTACTTACCTTCATCTGTGTCTGGCTTGTAATCTATTTCCTGGCTTGGCTGTGGCCTCTGAGACCCAATACTTACCCTTCAGATCTCACCAAAAGTAATGCTTCCTGGGTATTTAACATTGTGGTACAGAGTATTCCATTTTACCTTGCTTTGCTTATCTCAGGCCCTCTGAGAAATGTCCCTTGTCTTAGTCTCTTGGGGCTGCAATAGCAGAATACCATAGACTGGTGGTTCATAAACAAAGTAAATTTATTTCTCATCAGTGTGGAGGCTGGGAAAATCCAATATCAAGTCACCAGCAGATGACTTGATCTGGTGAGAGCTTGCTTTCTGGCTCATAGACAGCCCTGTTTTTACTGTGTCTTCACATGGCAGAAGGGGCCAGAGGGTGATCTGGGACCTCTTCTACAAGGGCGTTAATCCCATCTGGGAGGGCTTTACCCTCATGACCAGATTTACAGTCCCACTTTAAGCAACCCCAAAACCCCAGATAAAACATTAAAACAAGGGTTTCCAGACAATGGCCAACAGGCAGCATAGGACATTGATTCCTGAGAGGAGGGAAATAATAAGAAGAGCCCTTCAGGTGATCCTACTTATTGCTAGGAGACTGTTTGCAGGTCACAATACAGGAAACAGGCCAAGACAGATCCTGTCATTCCTTCTGAGTTGAGGGTACAGAGTTGAGAATTTATTGGCTAAGTTGGCTAGAATTTGCAAGAGAGGGCTGCATGGAGAATAGAGAGCTGAATATAAAGAAAAAACTCTTAACATCTGTAGAATGCCCCCTGACTCTTCAGCTGAATACTGATAAGCACACACATGTGAGGAGACAACTCAAGGCTGGGAGAAAAACCAGTAGAAATGAACAAACAGTACAATCCCCAGAGATTATGTAGGGCTAAGAGTAGTTTGCATTTCCAATCAGAATAGACAAACCCACAATATACCAGGCATCAAAGAGGGCACTGAGAAAAGTGCTGCCTCGGTTGTGAGGAAAAACTATCTCTAGGCTAGGTATGAAAATGTCTGAGATGAAACATACACTGGATGGATTTCATGACAGATTAGACACTGCAGAAGAAAAGACTGGTGAATTTGAAGACCTATGAGTAGAAAGTGTCCAAAATGAAACCTAGGGAAGAAAAAGAAGAAAAGAAAGAATGTAAGGAAGAGAAGAGAAGAGAAGAGAAGAGAAGAGAAGAGAAAGAAGAGAAGAGAAGAGAAGAGAAGAGAAGAGAAGAGAAGAAGGAAAAACCAAAACAGAATGTCAGTGAGACTGAGATAATTCAAGGGGCTGAACATATGTGTAAATTAGAATCTCCAAAGGAGAGGAAAGTGAAAAGACAGAAAACATATTTAAAGAAATGATGGCCAAAAATTTTTCTAAATTTGATAAAAGCCCTAAATAAACAAAAGTTATCACCAGAAATAATAATTATGTAGATAAATATAAAATACTTTCACTGTTGCTTTTATATCTCTTCAAAACATAATTGGTCACATGGGGCACCTGGATGGCTCAGTCTGTTAAAGAGTCCAACTCTTGACCTGGGTTCAGGTCATGACTCAGGGTCATGAGACTGAGCCCTGTGTCAGGCTTGTGCTGGGCCTGCCTGCTCAAGATTCTCTCTCTCCCTCTCCCTCTGTCCCTCACCTCTCTAAAACAATAAAAACAAAAAAGACACCCCCCTCCAAAAAACCCAAAACCATCATTGATCACAGAAAAAATAGTAACAGTGTATTTTGAGATTATAGCATATGTAGAAGTAATATGTATGCCCGAAGTTTACTAAGGCAGGAAGAAGCAGGATAAAAGTATACACTTGCAAGATTCTTACACTATTTCCATGAAGTGGTATAATGTAATAAAAAGTAAAAGATGGGGGCACCTGGGTGGCTTAGTCAGTTAAGCATCTGCCTTTGCCTCAGGTCATGATCCGGGGGTCCTGGGGTCCTGCTCAGTGGGGAGCCTGCTTCCCCCTTTCCCTCTGCTATTCTCCCCACTTGCTTATGCTGTGCTGTCTGTCAAATAAATAAAAATCTTTTTTAAAAAAGAGTTAAAGATGTGTTCTGGAAACTCTAAAGCAATCACCAAAAGCTAGAACAAAATGATAAGTAAAACAGTTGTAATTAATAAAACAAAAAAAGAAAATGGAATCATTAAAAAATCCAAAAGAAGGCAGGAAAAGAAGAATAAAGATGAGATGAGGCCAATAAAAAACAAATAGCAAGATGATCATGTCAATAATCACACTAAGTGCAAATGGTATAAATACCCCCAATTTAAAGGCAGAGGTGTTGCAAACTGTCTACAAGAAACATACTTTTTTTTTTTTTAAAGTTTAAGTAATTTTTGCACCCAATGTGGGGCTTGAACCCATGACCCTGAGATCATGAGTTGCATGCTTCTCTGACTGAGCCAGCCAGGTGCCAGAAATGTACTTTTTAAATACAAAATGAAGATAGGTTAAAAAGGGTGGGAAAAGATACTTCAAGCTAAGACTAATTAAAAAAAAAAAAAAGACAAATCACCAACTTTTGGAGTGACTCCATTATTAGATAAATTGAACTTCACAGGAAAGAATACTACCAGATATAAAGAGGTCATTTCATTATGGGAAGGTGGGCAATAATCTAGACTCTAGATTCTAGAGAAATTCACAGTTATAACTAGATTTCAACATCTCTCTCTCAAAAGACAGGTTAGGTTAATAGGTTATAATTTCAAAGACTAGGAGAGTAAATTTGCCTAATTGACAATTATAGGACACTCTACCCAGTAACAGTAGCATTCTTCTGGTCTTTGAATGTGTTCTACAGTATGCATTCTTTTCAAGAGAACGTGGGACGTTTTTGACAAGATAGAGTATTCTGTGCATTAAAACAAGTATCAAAAGAGAAAAGAATTTGTTATAAAAAATTATGCCCTCTGATTACAGTGGAAAAAGGTAGAAGCCAATAAGCCAAACAAGATATCTGAGAAGAATCCCAAATGTTGAAACTAAGTAACAGACTTCTAAGTAGCCTGTAGATTGTAAAGAAACCAAAAGGAAAGTTAAAGTATTTTGAGCTGAATGAAAATTAAAAAAACAAATAAGAATTTGTGGATGCAGCGAAAGCAATGCTTAGAGGGAAATTTAAAGCCTAAATGCCTATATGAGAAGAGTCTCAAATCAAATCAAGGACCTAAACTTTCACCTTAATAAAAAAATGAGAAAAAGTAAACAGGAGGAAGGAAATGACAATGGTAAGAGAGGAAATAAGTGGAGTAGAAAACAAAACAATTTGAGAAACACAATGAAAACAATAACTGGCTCTCTGAAAAGAGCAGTAATATTGCCAAAACTATACCAACTGATCAAAAAAGAAGACAAAAATTATCAATAATAGGTATAAAAGAAGGAACATTTTCACTTTGGACCCTACAAATATTAAAAGACATTATTTTGGCATTTATCCCACAGAAGTGAAAATTCAAATTCATACAAAACCTATACACTAACGTCCACAGTGGCTATTCAGCTGGTGAATGGTTATACAAACTGTGGTGTACACATATCATAGAATACTACTCAGTGATAAAAGGAATGAACTATTGACATTGCAAACTTGGTTAAATCTCTAGGGAATTAACACAGACAATCAGAGTAAGAATAAGGCAGTCCCAAAAGGTTATATATTATATGATCCCATTTATGCAGCCTTTTTTGATCTCATAAAATTTTATAAATAAAGGACAGCTTTGTGGTTACCAGAAGTTAGGAAAGCTAGAGGGTAGGAGGTATGGTTACAAAGGGCAACATGAGGCATTGTTGGCGTTAGAACTGCTTAGTATTTTGACTAATAGTGGATGTGAATCCACCCAGGTGATAAATTTGTATAGAACAACAACTTCTTCTTCTTCTTCTCCTCCTCCTCCTCCTCCTCCTCCTCCTCCTCCTCCTCCTCCTCCTCCTTCTTCTTCTTCTTCTTCTTCTTCTCCTTTCTTCTTCTTTTTTTAAGATTTTGTTCATTTATTCATGAGAGACACAGAAAGAGACAGAAACATAGGCAGAGGGAGAAGCAGGCTCCCTGCAGGGAGCCTGATGCCAGGATCACAACCAGAGCTAAAGACAGATGCTCAACCACTGAGCCACCCAGGCACCCCTGTATAGAACTTCTTACATACACAACACACACACACACACACAATACAAGCAAAACTGGGGAATACAGTTGACAGATTGAATACACTTGATAGAATACAGTTGATAGATTGTATCAGCATCAGTATCCTGGTTGTGCTATTATAGTAGAGTGTGACCATTGGGGAAACTAGGCAAAGTGTGCAGTGGATCTCTCTGTATTACTTCTTACAACCACATGTGAATTTACGCTGATCTCAGTAAAATTTTTAATTAAAAATTAAAAAATAATTAGGAAATATTATAAACAATTTTATGCCAATGCACTTGAAATTTCAATTAAATGAACCAATTTCTTGAA
The DNA here is from genome assembly GCF_053574225.1 of Canis aureus. NCBI lineage: Eukaryota > Metazoa > Chordata > Mammalia > Carnivora > Canidae > Canis > Canis aureus. The sequence goes on from NC_135618.1 coordinate 70,718,403, forward strand.
AGAAAGACTCAAGTTTTCCTCACTGAACAAGAAATAGTTCATCTAAATAGCCCCCATATCTATTAAAGAAATTGAACTCATAGTAAAAAAACTTTTCACAAGGAGGACTCTATGGCCATATGGCTTCACTGGTGAGTTCTGCTGAACATTTAAGGAAGAAATAATACCTGATCCACACAGTCTTCCGGAAGATAAAAGAGGAGGGGACACTTTCCTATTCATTTATAAGACCATCATTACTCTGATACCCAAACCTGACACAAACTTTATAATAAAGGAAAACCTCAAAGCTCATGAGGATGGGTACAAAAATTCTTGATAAAATTTTAGCAAATTTGATCCAAAAATATATTAAAAAATTTACTCTAAAATTATATAAAAGGATCCAAAATTTTAGCAAGTTTGACCCAAAAATATGTAAAGAGATATACATGACCAAATGTATTTCTCCCAGGAAGATAAGGTTAGTTTAACATTAGAAGATCAATGTAATTTGCCATATTAACAGACTAGAAAAGAAAAAAACTTAAATTATCTTCAGAAAAGATACAGAAAAATGGCACCCCACAGCTGCTGAATCTGTATTTTTAAAAAAGTTTACATGGAGGGGGACACCAGGTGGTTCAGGCAGTTGGGCATCCACTTTTGATTTTGGTTTCAGTCATGATCTCGGGGTCATAAGTTCAAGACCTGGGTCAGGCTGTCTCAGTGAGGAGTGGTCTTCTCTCCCTCCACTCCACCCCCCTGCTCACGCTAGCTTGTGCTCTCTCTCAGACATATATATAGATAGACAGATAGATAGATAAAATCTTTTTAAAAAGCTTACATAGAAGGAGCATTTATAAAACTTGACAATATTATAGTCCATACAGCAAGACTCAACCAATTTTAGGAGATTTAAAATCACATAGAGTTGCCTTTCAACCACTATGGAATCAATGTACAAAGCAATAACTTAAAGATATAATCAGAAAATTATTGGAAACTTAGAAACAGATTTTTATTTTTATTTATTTATTTAAGTATGCTCCGTGCTGGGCATGGAGCCCAGTGTGGGGCTTGAACTCACAACCCTGAGATCAAGAGTTGAGATCAGGAGTTGGACACTCAACTGACTGAGCCACCCAGGTGCCCCTAGAAATAAATTTTAGGGCAGTTCGGGTGTCTCAGCAGTTTAGCGCCGACTTCAGCCCAGGGCGTGATCCTGGAGACCTGGGATCGAGTCCCATGTCAGGCTCCCTGCATGGGACCTGCTTCTCCCTCTGCCTGTGTCTCTGCCTCTCTCTCTCTCTGTCTCTCTCTGTGTCTCTCATGAATAAATAAATAAAATCTTAAAAAAAAATAAAAGAAAACAAGAAAAAGATGCCTATTTAAAAAAAAAGAAATAAAAATTTAAATAGCATGGATTAAAGAAGAACTCATGATGGAAATTATAAAATATTTTCAACTACATAAGAATAAAGATATAATGTGTTAAAACTTGTGGAATGCAGTTAAGCTGTGGGCAAAGAGAAATTTACAGCCTTAAATATATCTATTAAAAAGAAGAAAGGCTAAAAATCAACTTGTTAAGCAGTTAAGGACTGACCAATGGAACAGCAAACTAGGAGAAGAAGGAATAGTAGAAGCAGATTATTGAACCAGAAACAATGAAATAGAGAGGATTGAGAAAGTCAAAGTAGTTAAAAAAAAAACAAACAAACAACTAATAAATCTGGGGCCTCTGGATGGCTCAGTTGATTAAGTGGCTACCTTTGGCTCAGGTCATGATCCCAGGGTCCTGAGACTGAGCCATACAACCTGCTCCCTGCTCAGCAGGGAGTCTGCTTCTCCCTTTTTTCCCCACTTGTGCTATCTTGGTTGCTATCTCTATCTCTGTCTCTCTCTCAAATAAATAAATAAAATCTTAAAAAAATAAATTACTGGAATAAACAGAAGATATACTGTGGTTATAGATTAGAAGCATCCATTTTGGGGGCACCTGGGTGGCTCAGTTGGTTAAGCATCTGCCTTTGGCTCATGTCCTGATCCTAGGGTCCTGGGATGGAGCCCCATGTGGGGTCCCTGCTCAGGGGGAAGTCTGCTTCTCCCTCTCTCTCTGTTCCTCCTCCATCTTGTGCTCCCTCTCTTGGATAAATAAAACTTAAAAAAAAAAAAAAAAGCATCTATTTTGTAAAGATCTTGATTCTTGTCCAATTGATCTACAGGTGCAGTGTAATGCCAATAAAATTCCAATAGATTTTAGAGTAATTCTAAAACTTATATGGGGGGATCCCTGGGTGGCTCAGTGGTTTAGCGCCTGCCTTTGGCCCAGGGCGTGATCCTGGAGTCCTGGGATCGAGTCCCACATCGGGCTCCCGGCATGGAGCCTGCTTCTCCCTCTGCCTATGTCTCTGCTTCTCTCTCTCTCTCTCTCTCTCTCTGTCTCTCAGGAATAAATAAATAAAATCTTTAAAAAAAATAAAAATAAAAAAAATAAAACTTATATGGAAGTGCAAAGGGCAAAAATAGCTGAATATCAAAGAACCTGAGATGAGAAACTTGCTTGACCAGATACCAAGTGGTAAGAAACAGTAACAAGAAAGGCATTGTGATATTAGTGCAGTTAGAATACACCAATGGAGCAGAATAGAGTCCAAGCAGACCCATGCATATTTAGACACTTAAATTTTGACAGATTTTCTCCTATATTTTCTGATAAAAGTTTTATAATTTTAACTTTAATAGTGATCCATTTTGAAATAATTCTCACATATGGTGTCAGATGTAGAGCAAAGTTCATTGTTTTGCATATGGAAGCCATTGTTTGTTGAGAAAAAAGATGATCCTTTTCCTGTTGATGGATTAGATACCTTTGTTGGAAACCAGTTGGCCATATGTGTATGGTATTATAACTGGATTCTTGATTCTTTTTCGTTGGTCTGTGTTTTTCTTTCTATCAATTCCATACTCTTGCCTATTGTAGCTTTATAATTAATCATGAAATCAGGTAGAGCTAGTTCTGTGATTTTGTTCTTTTTCAAAGTTGTCTCCTTTGCATTTCCAGTAAGTTTTGGAATCACCTTGTCATTTTCTACAAAAAGCCTGCTGGAATTTTGATTGGGATAGAATTGAATCCATAGGCCAATTTGAGGAGAACTGACATCTTACTAACGTTGAGTCTCCTGGTCATGAGCATGGTCCATCCCTCCATTTACTTTGTCTTTCATTTTTCTAGAAAATGCTTTATAGTTTCCAGTGTATAGGTCTTGTACATCTTGTGTCAGATTTCTTCCTAAGTACTTAATATTGTTGAGGTGGTTATAAATGGCATTTTTGAAATCTCAATTTCTGATTATTATTGCTAGTATATAGAAATACAGTTGATTTTTATATAGTAACCTTGTATCCCTCCACCTTCTCTATCTAGATTCCTCCTACATTATGAAGCTTTCCCCAGCTCCCTCAATTTCTCCCTGCCCTTCTTCTCCAGTATCACATGCAGGTCTTTATCCCCAAACCTAGCTGATTGGATTGGGGCTATTTGTTTCTGTATCTGCCTCCCCCATCAGACTGGGAGCTCCTTGAAACTGGGAGAGGCTGGCCCTATTTGATTCAGCTTGTGTCCACTAGGGTCCAGCCTAAAGTTTGGCACACAATAGGGATTGAGTGAGTGAGGAAAGAATGAATAGATGGATGGATGGATAGATGGGGGAGGGAGAGAGGGATAGATTGGGGGGAAAGATGGATGGATTGGTAGATAGGTGGATGGATAGGTGGGTGGATGGATGGATGGACAGATGGACAGACGTGGGTGGGTGGATGGATGAATGGATGGATGGGTGGGTATATGGATGGATGGATGGATGGATGGATGGATGGATGGATGGACAGATGAATGGACAGACAGATGGGTGAGTGGGTGGTTGGGTGGATGGATGGATGGATGGATGGATGGATGGATGGATGGATAGTGGGTGGACAGATGGATGGATGGGAATTGTGCTTGTATTTGCTGAAACTAAACCAGACTGTTTTTGTTTCTAAATCTACTATAGCTTTCTGCATGCCACGGTAGTCTGCGTGCCCCTGAGTGTCACCAGTAGCCCCGTCTTCACAAATAACATTGCCCAAGTACTTACTACATGCCACACATTCTGCAAGCTCCTTGCAGGCATCCTCTCATTCAACATGCCACACACCTCCTCTCCCTCCTGTCTCTCCCTTGTCTGTGAAGTTCTAGCCACTCTGATCTCTCTGTTGTTTCTCAAGTCCACTAAACATACTGCCTCTCAGCACCTTTGCCCTTGTGTTCTCCCTTACCCAGAACCTTCTTTCCCCTAGATAGCTGCCTGGCTTGTTCCGCCACCTCCTTTATTTCTCTGCTCAAAGCCTCCCCTGACTACCCCATCTCAAATAGCTAGCCCACCACTCTCCATCTCACTTCCCTGGCTCTCTCCATTTAACATAGCAGGCTTATTCTCCAAGCACTTTACATATTCCCTCCCATCCTCATTTGACTTTCTGCAACAGGTTAATAATAATGATGTCACATTTATCGAGTGTTTACTATGTGCCAAGCAGACTGCCAAATGCTTTAATAGATCAAGTGACTTAATCTACATGACACCCCTATAAGGCAGATACTTGTTTTCTGAGACAGGCTCAGTTATTTGCCCACCTCCCTGTGATGCTAGCTCAGCATCCCTTCCCTGCAATCCTGCTGCCGTACATGAGGACCACTCCAGTGGGGCTGTGGGTGAGTCTGCCTGACTACCTGTGCTTTCTTTCTGTTCAGTTTCTTTCTTTCTTTTTTTTTTTCTGTTCAGTTTCATAAACGATGATGACAACCTTCTACACATCAAGATAGAAGATTCCCTGGAAGCCAACATTTTCCCCTTTTTACGGCACCTCTGTCACTTCCTGGGTAAGGAGCCATCAGGGGCCAGGCAGCAACTGGCCTGTGCCCAGGGTCCAGAGGGGCTATGCACCTTGTCCGCATGCCTCTTCCTGATTGTGAGGAGAGGAAGGACAGGGCCCAGCCAAGGCCCAGGACAAGCTCACCTCTCAGGAGCCCTCAGCAGTGTGGACAGCCACATGTTTGCTTTGGGGGACATGGGGCCAAATAAGAGCACCAGATTGTAGATTGGATGCCCCCTATTATAACCCTGGGTGGACTGCTAGGCCCCATTGGGGCCTGGTCAAGCCCCAGTCCTGGTCTCACTGTGCCTGTTGGGAAACAGGTGTGCTAGTCCACTGTGTGGTACAAATGTCCAGGGAGGCCTGCTCTGGGCTGAGCTCTGGGGACTCGGAGGTGAATTGTGTGCCATCCGGGCATTCCTGTCTGGTCAGCACGGTGGGGTGGAAGGAAAACTCTAGAACCCTCCCAGCTCTGTCTCCTTGATCCTCCCAGTGTGTGTGCAATGCCCTTCTGGCTGTCCTACCACACATGTCAGTGACCACTCATTGAAGGTAGAATCTTCAGTCATTCCGGGGTTAGAGCCAGATGGCTGGAGAGAGTGAGGTTGAGCAGGGTCAGGGGCCCCACCCCAGGACCACCTGCTCCACACTGCAGTGTACAGCTCCATTGCTGCACAGGGGCTGGAGAATGATGTGTCCGCCCAAACATCCCTTATTTGCCTTGGAGGTGGCAACTATCACTTGACTAGTATCTGAGATTGCAACTATCCACACGTCCCACCATGGGATGGCAGAGACCTGTGGCACCAAGAGCCCCTCCCCAGCCCTTACTTGCTCGGTGGCTCTGGGGCAGGCCTTAACTGCTCTGTGCTTCTGTTTCCTTATCTATATGATGAGACACTTGGCCTTCATCATCTTGAGGTCCTCCTCCAGAGCTGATAGTCTGTGATATCACGTTTGATATTTTATCTCCCGTTCTTGGGGGTTACTGGATTAGCCTAGGATGCCAGCTTAGATTTCCTCCCCACCCCTCACTGGGCAAGACCCAGCTTCAAGAGCATTATTAAGTGTTGATAGGTGACATCTCTGTGCCAGGTGCTGGGCTAAAGCCCAGCACAAAATCTTATGAGGTAGATAGTCTACTATTGCCTTGTTTTCTAGATTATGGAATTGTGACTTAGAATAACATGCTCAGGCCCCACAGTTTGTGAGTGGCAGAGCCAGGATTCACACCCAGGCTGCAGTGTCTCCATCAGTACCCAAGTGCCCTGGGTGGTGGTGGTGGGGGGGGGACTATCCTTTCATTCCACCCAGAGAGGCCAACGGGTAGCAGAGCTTCCTGGGCTGGAAGCCTGGAGAGCCAAGAAAAGGCCTTTGCATGATAAAGCTAAACACCCAGTGTGATTCTCTTGAAGTGCCCCTTAGGTCTAGTGTCCTCATTTACCAGGTGACAAAACAGTGTCCTAGAGAGGTCACATGACTAGCTGAGGCCATGGTGTGTGATGGGTCCAAACTCACTCCTGGGCCCTGGGCCTACTGAAACTGGTCAGCTTATAGCACCTCACACCCACACCTACCTTCATCTTGCAGAAATTCATCTCCAGCTAGGCTCGGTCATCCTGGTCTTTTCCACACTGGGCATCAGTCGCAGCTGTGCAGCCATCTTGGCCTTCCTCATACACTGGAATGAGCAGACCTTGAAGGTATGCATTCCCCAGGCGAGGGTCAGACTGCAGCTACGTGCAGTAGACAGGGTCAGACCTGGACCAGGGAGGAAGGGGGCCCCAACTGGGGGTGGGGGTTGGGAAGAGAAGGGACTGGAAAGAGAGCTCTAAGTCCAGGGCTTGACCCAGCATACCACACACAAGGGCAAGGTCCCAAGGGTCTGGGTCAGAGGCTGAGACTGTACGTTAGAGGTCTGGGACCTGGGAATATGGGACAGTCACCAGGGGCTCAAGCTGGGGAAGGCCATTGCCAGCAGCACCATCCGCACATCCTCTACCAGCCTTCGTCAGGCTTCTCCAAGGGAGGTACGTTTTGGCTATTGCTTGGAGCCAGGGAACTGCAGCCCCAGCAGGATTCCCAGGGCACTTGCTCCCTTTACCCAGACTGACAAAGAGGGCAGGGGCCTGTTGCCACAAACCCTGTGAAACCAGGGCTCCAGATGCCAAGGGCAGCACCTTGTCCCTGCACTAGGTAGGAGATGGCAGCTTGCCCTAAGAGGAGGCACAGCTTGGGCGTGACTTCCGAGGTCTTTGGTGGGACCAGAAAAAGCTCCCATGTACCTCCAGGATTGTGCTTGAGGGTCAGAGAAGGACCATGGTCAGAGCCCATTGCCAGTGGTTTTGGATATTGACCGCACGTGCTCTTTGGGGGTGAAATTGCAAGCTAGAAAGAGTCTTGGATGGCCAGCAATTCTACCAGGTACATCCCCAAAGGGAATGGAAGCAAGGGCTCAGGTGTTTGTAGAGCTATTTTCATTAATAGAAATGTTATTCACAATAGCCAAGAGGTGGGAGCAACCCAAGTGTCCATTGACAGATGGAGGGATATTAAATGAATGGTCTATCCACAGTGTAATATTACTCAGCCTTAAAAGGGAAGGGCATTTTGATACCTGCTGCCACACAGATGAACCTGGAAGACATTATGATGAGTGGAATAAGCCAGTCACAGAAGGACAAGTAACTGTATGATTCTACTTATACGAGGTCCCCAGACTCATCAGATTCACAGACTTGGGAGGTAACATGGTGTGTGCCCAGGGAAGGGGACAGTGGGAATGAGGAGTTGTTTGATGGAGCTTTGGTTTGGGAAAATGGAAAAAACTTCTGGAGGTGGATGGTGGTGATGGTTACCCAACATGGCGAATGTACTTAATGCCATTGTATATCCAAACACCGTTGAAATGGTATGTTTTCTGTTGTGTATATTTAAAAAGAAAAGCATCTAAGGGCAGAATCACAGGCCCAGAGCCCTGTTTTCTCACCCCTCAAGAGTTGAATTGTCAGGGATCCTTGCCTGTTGGAGTATTTTGGTGTGTGCTGGGGGGAGGGAGTGATGTTGCTGATAAATCTGGGGAAGGACACCTGTGCTGTTGTTCCTGTAGAGATGCTCTCCAGCCACCTCCCCAGGAAGAGGCTCTGGCTTGCAAGGGGCCTCTTCTTCTCTGCCTTGTTGAGCTGGAATGTAGAGAAGACCTGGAGCTGGCAGGAGGCAGGCTGAGCTTACTGCCTGCAGAGGAAGTTCTAGGACATGAGCTCCCCTGGAGTTTGGATGGGGCCCATTGTGCTCCCTGGCTTCTTGATTGCTCACAGTAAGGTCTGGGCTCAAAAAAGATCGACAGCCTTGCAACTCTGATATTTAGGGGTGCTTCCTGGCCCTGACCAGCAAGTCACAGTCTTCTCTTGGTTCATATCACAGGCAAATATCGCAGCTGCTTCCAGAGCCAAGGCTGGGGGAGAACAAAGAAAGAGGAACCCCATCTGGTTCCTCTGAGTTTTCCAGCAGTGAGGGCCCATGCAGGTCTGCCCCCTGACCTTTACTCACCCCTGTACAACTCCAGCCCATCTGGGTGTGGCTGTCCTGATCAGTGGGCAGACAGGTGCTTGGGCCCTCGAGGACCAGCCAGCCCTTGCTCTCAGGAAAAACCCTGGGGCTCCCATCCTGGGGCAGCGATCTTTGTCTTATGTACAGGGAAGTCCTGTTGCTGGGCATTGTGCCCTGAGATGCCATCTAGATAACTCTTGATAAATAGAGCTGTAGACAGGAAGGACTGCCACTGTGACCTTGCTGGGTCCTTTCCAGGCCAAGTCCGGTGTGGTGGTTCGATTTTCTTGCTAACAAGCAATGCCCTGGATTGTTGACAGAGGTTGACCTGGGCTCCGCTCGGCTGCTGCCTGGGGTCCAGAGAGATGTTCCTTCCTCCTTGTTGTCTGTGTGATCCTGGGGTCCTCCTCAGTGCATTCGGGAAGCTGTGCCCCTCGCTGTTGTCAGCTTAGTGGTGGTAGTCAGAGCCCATAGGACTGGCAAAAAAGGGTGTGGGCCACTCTTGAGCAATATACTGCTTCCTGGGACTTATGGTCCTCACTCAGTTCCTCAGGCAATACCAAGACCAGGAGTGGGAAGTTGAGGAGTGAACTGGGAATAACCTGGTGCCCCAGGGCCATCCTGCCTGTCGTAAGCTTTCAAAACTTTGGTACGAGGTTGTATGGGCTCCTAGAGCCAGCAAGCCCTTAAGGAATCTATTTCTGTTCCTTTAAAGTACAAGGAGTAACTTTATCCTGTAAAGATCTTCAGAGGAAAAAAAAAAACAACAACAAACCAACTCCTGCGGCATTATAACAGCTAACATTGGTGGAGTGCTTCCCGCTTGCGGTTATGAGTACTTTATGTGTAATGAAAACACAGTGACCCCATGGCATGCTGTTATTTCCATCCTGCAGGAGGCTCATAGAGGCTGACTAACTTGCCCACGGCCCCACAGCTTTAAGTAGCAGAGCTGGAATCCAAAGCCACATGACCCCGGTTCAGAATCTGGGCTTTTCACAGGGCCCTAAGGCAGCAGGAGGGGAGCAGTCTGAAGGATGGGTGTGTGCTTGCTGCTGCCCCTTAACAAGAGGTATCCGGCCATGACCCTTCATCCTTCTATCCCACTGGTGTTTGCTGTGAGTCCCAGCAGATACTTTGTGGGCTGGAAAAATGGGTTGTGAGCAGTGAGCGTGGGGAGCTATGGTTATGGTTTGTCCTTAAGGGCCCAATCTGACCAGGACTTAGTAAACTTTAGAACTACATAGCTGTGCCTGGGGTACCACCGATTTTTTTTTCATATATATAATGGCAAAATACACATAACACAAAATTTACCATCTCTGTCATTTTTAAGTATACAGTTCAGCAGCATTAAATACATTTACATTGTTGTGCAACCAATCTCCAGAATCCTTTTCTTTCTTTCCTTTTTTTTTTTTTTAAGATTTTTAAAATTCTTTATGAGAGACACAGAGAGAGGCAGAGACATTGGCAGAAGGAGAAACAGGCTCCCTGAGGGGAGCCCAGAGCGGGCCTCGATCCCAGGACCCTGGGATCATACCATGAACCGAAGGCAGATGCTCAACCACTGAGCTACCCAAGTGTACCCACCCCCCACCCAAAACCCTTTTCATCCTGCAAAACTGAAACACTATATTCATTAAATAGCAACTCCCCATTCTCCTTTCTCCCCTGTTCCTGGCAGCTACTTTCTGTGTCTATAAATTTGACTACACTAGGTACCTCATATAAGTGGAATCATACAGTATTTGTTCTTTTGTGTGACTGGCTTATTTCACCGAGCAGAATGTCCTCAAGGCTCATTCATATTATAACATATGTTCAAATTGCCTTGCTTTTAGAGGCTGAATCATATTCTGTTGTATGTAGTATTCATTCACTGTGAGCCCATCTGGGCCTGGTATCAAATCCAAAATATTATCACCAAGACTGATATCAGGGAGCTTACTGGATATGATTTCTTCTAGGAGCATAATGGTTTCAGGTCTTAGATTCAAACCTTTAATTTATTTTAAGTTATTTTGAGTTAATTTATTTTGTGTATGGAGTAAGACATGATCCAGTTTCACTATTTTGGATATGGCTGTCCAGCTTTCCCAATGCCACTTATTGAAGAGACTGTCCTTTACCTGTTGTATATTCTTGTTTCCTTTGTCATAAATTAATTGAAAATATATGTGTGGGTTTATTTCTAGAGTGTTTTGTTACATTGATCTATGTGTATATTTTTATGCCAACCCCATCCTGCTTTGATTATTGTAGGTTTGTAATATGGTTTGAAATCAGGATGTGATGCCTCTAGCTTTTTCTTTTTTCTCAAGATTGCTTTAGTTATCTGAGGGTCTTATGGTTCTGTACAAATTTTAGGATTGATTGTTCTACTTCTGTGAAAACTTCCATGGGATTTTTTTTTAAGTTTTTATTTATTTATTCATGAGAGACATAGAGAGAAAGAGAGAGGCAGAGACACAGGCAGAGGGAGAAGCAGGCTTCATGCAGGGAGCCTGACATGGGACTCGATCCCAGGTCTCCAGGATCACACCCTGGGCTGAAGGCGGTGCTAAACCACTGAGCCACTGGGGCTGCCCTTCCATGGGAATTTTGACAGGGATTGTGTCGAATCTGTAGCTTGCTTTGGGTAGTATAAACATTTTAACACTATTAATACTTCCAATCCATGAACATGGAGTATCTTTCTATGTATTTGTGTCTTCTTCAGTTTCTTTTATCAATGTCTTACAGTTTTCAGCGTACAGGTTTTCACCTCCTTGGCTAAATTTACCCCTGGTATTTTATTCTTTTTGATGCAATTGTAAATGGGACTGTTCTCTTAATTTCTCTTTCTGGCAGTTCATTATTAGTGCATAGAAGCGTACCTGATTTTTATGTATTGATATTGTATACTGCAACTTTATTGAATTTGTTTATTAGTCCTAACGGTTTTTTGATGGAGACCTAGGGTGGGTTGGCTTGCCTGCTTGCTTGCTTGCCTGCCTTCCTTTCTTTCTTCCTTCCCTCCCAACTTCCTTCCTTCCTTCTTTCTTTTTAAGATTTTATTTCTAAGTAATTTCTGAAACCAGTGTGGGGCTTGAACCTACAATGCTGATATCAAGAGTCATATGCTTCACCGAATGAGCCAGCCAAATGCCCCTCAAGATATTTTTGATTTATCTTTTAATTCTTCATTGACCCATGGGTTGTTCAGTAATCTCCATATATTTGTGCATATCCTAATTTTTTCTTGTAATTGCTTTCCAGTTTTATACCATTGTGGTCAGAAAAGATGCTTGATAATATTTTATCTTATCAAATTTATTATTATTTGTTTTGTGGCCTAATATGTGATCTGTCCTGGAGGATGTTCCATGTGCACTTGAGAAGAATGTATATTCTGCTATTTTGGGATGGAATGTTCTGTAAATGTCTGTTAAGTCCATCTGGCTATTGTGTCATTTAAGGCTAGTGTTTCCTTATTGATTTTCTGTCTGGATGATCTTATCTGTTGATGAAAGTAGGGGAATTAAAGTCCCCTATTATTAGGGCACCTGGATAGCTCAGTAGTTGAGCTTCTGCCTTTAGCTCAGGCCATGATCCCGGGGTCCTGGGATCGAGTCCTGGATCAGGCTCCCTAATGTCTCTGTCTCTCTCTGTCTTTCATGAATAAATAAATAAAATCTTTTTTTTAAAATAAAATCTTTTAAAAAATAAATAAAGTGCTAAAAAAAAGTCCTCCACTCTTATATTGCTGTCTATTTCTCTTTTTAGGTCTGTTAATATTTGCTTTATGTATTTAGGTACTCCTATGTTGGGTGCATAAATATTTACAAAGTTTTCATCCCCTTGTTGCATTGACTCCTTTATCATTACATAATGACCTTCTTTGTCTCTTATTAGAGTTTTTGTCTTAAAATCTATTTTGTCTGATATAAGTATAGCAGCCCCCGCTTTCTTCTGGTTTCCATTTGCAGAGTATCTTTTGCTGTCCCTTCACTTTAAGTCTGTGTATGTCTGAACATCTGAAGTGAATTTCTTAGGCAGCATATAGATTGTTCTTCCTCTTTCTTTTAAATCCATTTAGCCACTCTGTGTTTTGAATGGAGAATTTAGTCCATTTACATTTAAGGCAATTATTTATAAGTATGGACTTACCACCATTTTGTTAACTGTTTTTTGGCTATTTTTATAATTCCTTTTTTCCTTCTCTTGCTTTATTCCTTTGTGATTTGATGATTACCCATAGTGGAATGCTTATTCCTTTCTCTTTATTTTTTGTGTATCTATGATAGGTTTTTGCTCTGTGGTTACCATGAGGCTTACATAAAACAACGTAGAACAGTCTGACTTCAGTTGCTAACAACTTAAGTTTTGGGGTTTCTTTTTGTTTTTAGATTTTATTTATTTGATAGAAAAAAAGAGCACAAGCAGGTGGAAGAGCAGAGGGAGAGGAAGAAGCAGTCTCCCTGCTGAACAGAGAGTCCAACGGGACTGAATCCCAAGACTTTGGGATCATGACCTGGGCTGAAGGCAGACACTTAACTGACTGAGCCACCCAGGCACCCAATAACAACTTAAGTTTGAACACAGTCTAGAGCTCTACATCTTTACTACCCCCTTCCCCAATGTTTTATGGTTTTGACATCATAAGTCACATCTTTCTCTTTTATATCTTTAAAGAATTATTGTAGTTTCAGTAATTTGTACTATTTTTGTTTTTTAACCTTCATGCTAGATTTATAAGTGAACTTACCACCTTTACATTATATTATTCTGAATTTTACTTTGCTGGTGATATTTATATTTGCCTGTTTTCCAATTTTTTAAAAGATTTTATTTATTTATTCATGAGAGACACAGAGAGGCAGAGACATAGGCAGAGGGAGAAGCAGGCTCCCTGCAGGGAGCCTGATGTGGGACTCGATCCCAGGACCCCAGGATCATGACCTGAGCCAAAGACAGATGCTCAACTGCTGAGCCACTCAAGTGCCCCTATGTTTTCCTCTTTTCCTGATACTAATTAGTGCTATTTCGATTCAGCTTAAGTCCCTGTAACATTTCTTGTAAAGCTAGTCTAGAGGTGATGAACTCTGTCAACTCTTGATTACCTGGAAAACTCTATCTCTCCTTCAATTCTGAAGGACTGCTATGCTCTGTGAGTATTCTTGGTTGGCAGTTTTTCTCTTTCAGCACTTTGAATATATCATGTCACTTCTTTCTGGTTCTGCAATGTTGCTGAAAATCTGCTGAGAGTCTAACAGGGCTTCCCTTGAGGGTACCGAGTTGTTTTCCCTCATTGCTTTTAAGATTCCCTCCTTGTCTTTAACTTTTGACAGTTTAATTGTGATAGGTCTTGGTGTGGATCTCTTTGGGTGCATCTTTTTTTTGAATTCTCTGGGCTCTGGTTATCTATTTCCTTTTCCAGGTTAGGGGCATTATTCAGTGTTATTTCTTCAAATAAGTTTTCTGTCCCTTTCTCCTTCTGGTCCTTATGGGATGCCTGTAATGCTAACATTGATCCTTCTGATAGTGCCCGTAAGTCCCTTAGGTATGCTCACTGTTTTTTCTTTTCTTTTTCTTTTCTTTTCTTTTCTTTCTTTTCTTTTCTTTTTTCTTTCTTTCTTCTTTCTTTCTTTCTTTCTTTCTTTTCTTTCTTTCCTCCTTCCTTCCTTCCTTCCTTTCTTTCCTCCTTCCTTCCTCTTCCTTCCTTCCTTCCTTCCTTCCTTCCTTCCTTCCTTCCTTCCTTCCTTCTTTCCTTCTTCTTCTTTCTTTCTTTCTTTCTTTCTTTCTTTCTTTCTTTCTTTCTTCCTTCCTTCCTTCCTTCCTTCCTTCCTTCCTTCCTTCCTTCCTCCTTTTCTTTCTTTCTTTCTTTCTTTCTTTCTTTCTTTCTTTCTTTCTTTTCTTCTTCCTTTCTTTTCTTTCTTTCTTTCTTTCTTTCTTTCTTTCTTTCTTTCTTTCTTTCTTTCTTTCTTTCTTTCTTTCTTTCCTTTCTCTTCCTTCCTTCCTTCCTTCCTTCCCTTCCTTCCTTCCTTCCTTCCTTCCTTCCTTCCTTCCTTCCTTCCTTCCTTCCTTTCTTTCTTTCTTTCTTTCTTTCTTTTCTTTCTTTCTTTCTTTCTTTCTTTTCTGTTCCTCTGCACGGTCTTTGAGTCCACAGATCCTTTTCTTTCCATTTTGTTAGTCTGTGGTTGAATCCTTAATGTTATATTTTTTCAGCTCAGTTATTGTATTTCTCAGCTCTACGATTTGTTTGGTATTCTGATGTTTCTGTCTCTTAGTTGGAAATCTCACTTTGTTCATGCATTGTTCTCCTGACCTTAGTGAGCATCTTTATGACATGAACTCTTTATCAGTTAAATCACTTGTCCCCATTTTATTAAGAATTTTTTCTAGGGACATCTGGGTGGCTCAGTAGTTGAGCGCCTGCCTTCGGCTCAGGTCATGATCCCGAGGTCTGGGATGGAGTCCAGCCTTGGGCTCCCGGCGGGGAGCCTCCTTCTCCCTCTGCCTATGTCTCTGTCTCTGCCTCTCTTTCTGTGTCTCCTATGAATAAATTTTATTTATTTATTCATGATTTTATTTTATTTATCATAAGCAGAGGGAGAAGCAGTCTATCTGCAGGGAGCCCAATGGAAGACTTGATCCCAGGACCCCGGGATCACAACCTGAGCCAAAGGCAGATGCTTCAACCACTCAGCCACCCAGGTGTTCTCATTAAGATGTTTTCATGAGGTTTTAGCTTTTTCTTTCATTTGCAATGTATTCTTGTTTTTTCCTTTCCCTGACTGTTTATTTCTGTGCATTAGGGAAAACAGCCACCTTTCCCAGTTCTGAAGGAGTGGTCTGGTGTAGGAAATGAACCTATGGTTCAACTCTTTACTAGTTCTTGGTTTTCTCTCAAACCTTTTCGATTTTCCAAGCAGCCTGCTTTGTTTTTAGTGGTGGTCAGTATTAGAGGGTTTCAAGACCTGTCAGTTTCCTAAAGGGGGAGGATCTCAGTCTACACCTGGGTTCAGGCTGATTGGAAGCCTGACTGTGAGAGAGCAGCTTTAAAAGTCTGGCAAATACACCTTTTGTTAGGGGAAGACTGGAAGATAGGCATCTTTGTCTGCTTTTACTGAGCCCTGGGACGATATAGCCAGTTAAGAACTATTTCTTATTTCACTGCTGTCCTATTGAACCCAGAAACACAAGCTCCACTGGCCATCTGCTTTCAGTTATTTTGGGTATAAACCCAGAGTGGAATTGTTGGATCATATGGTAATTCTATTTTTACTTTTTTGAGTAATCACTATACTGTTTTCCATGGCAGCTACACTATTTTAAATTCCCACCAACAGAGCACCAGGGTTCCAGTTTCTCCACATCCTTGCCAATACTTGTATTTTCTGTTGTTGTTGTTTTTTTATTAAATAGTAGTCATCCTAATGGGTATGAAGTGGTATCTCATTATAGTTTTTTCCTCTTTATTGTGTTAAAATACACATTATATTTACTGTCTTAACCATTTTTAAAAGATCTTATTTATTTTGCAGAAAGAGAGAGCATGTGCAAGCGGGGGGAAGGGGCAGAGGGAGACAGAATCTCAAGCAGACTCCATGCTAAGCCCACATGGGGCCTGACATGGGGCTTGATATTACAGCCCTAAGATCATGACCTGAGCCAAAACCAAGAGTTGGCTGCTGAACCGATTGAGCCATCCAGGTGCCCCTTAACCATTTTTTTTTTAAAGTTTACAGTTCAGTGGTATTAAATACTTTCTAGTGTTGTACAGCTATCACCATCATATATCCCCATAACTCTTTTCATCTTGTAAAACTGAAACTCGATACTTATTAAACACCGACTCCTCATTCTCCTCTCCCTCAAGCCCTGCACCACCATTCTACTCCCAGTCTCTATGATTTCAACTACTCTAGGTACCTCACATCAGTGGATCACACAGTATTTGTCCTTTTGTTGACTGGCTTATTTCATTTCTGATAATGTCCCTAAGGTTCATCCATGTTGTAGTGTGTGTCAGAATTTCCTTCTTTCCAAAGATAGAATAAGAGTCCATTGTGTATATATGCCACATTTTCTTTTTCTATTCATCCGTTGATGGAAACTTGGGTTGCCTCCATGTTTTAAGTATTGTGAATGATGCTGCTACAAATATGGTGTATCAATATCTCTTCAAGACTCTGTTTCAAATTTTGGGTAGATACCCTTAAGTGGAGTTGCTGGATCATATGGTAATTTTAATTTTTTAATTTTAATTTAATTTTATTTTTTTAAAGTTTTTTTGGTATTTTTAATTTTTTGAGGGATCTCCATACTGCTTTTCCACAGTGGCTACACCATTTTATACTCCCACTAACAGTACACAAGGGTTCCAATTCCTCTAAATTGTTGCCAAAGCTTGCTGTGTTCTGTTTATATATATATATAATAACTATCTTAATGGGTGTGAGGTGGTATCTCATTATAGTTTTGATTTGCATTTTCCTAATAATTAGTGATGTGAGAAAATATTTTCATGTACTTATTGACCATTCATGTTACTTCTTTGGAGAAATGACTATTCAGGCTCTTTGCCTATTTTTTAATTGGGTTGTTCAGGGGGTTTTGTTTAGTTTTAGGAGCTCTTTCTCTATTCTTCATACTAACACCTGGATATAAATCAGATACATGATTTGGGAGTTATTTTCTCCCATTCTGTGGTTGCCTTTTCACTCTGTTGATTATATCTTTTGATGCATACAAGTGTGTTATTTGTATTTGTATTGTAGTCCAATTTGTCCATTTTTAAAATTACCTGAGCTTTTAGTGTCTTAATTCAAGAAATCATTGCCAAATCCAGTATTATGAAGCTTTTCTCCTGTGTTTTCATCTAAGATTTTGATAGTGTAAGCTCTCACAGTTAGGTCTTCAATCATTTTGAGTTAATTTTTGCACATGGTGTGAGGTAGGGGTCCAGCTTGACTCTTGCATAAGGATATCCAGTTTCCCCCAGCATCATTTGTTGAAAAGACTATCCTTTCTCCTTTGAATGGTTTTGGCATCCTGTTGAAACCATTTGGCTGTTATATCCTATTCTTTTGGTCTCAATGTCTATCTTTATGCCAGTACCACACTGTTTTGATTACTGTAGTTTTGTAATAACTTCAGAGATTTGAAATCAGGAAGTACGAGAATTCCAGGGCTGTTCTCTTTTTTTCAAGATTGTTTGGCTATTTGGAGGTCCCTTGTGATTCCATATGAATTTTAGCATGGGTTTTTAAATTTCTGCAAGAAATGCTGTTGGGATTTAGTAAAGATTCCATTAAATCTTTGGATACTTCAGGTAGTACTGACATCCTAACAATATCAAGTCTTCCTATGTGCATAGGATATCTTTCCATTTATTTCTGTCTTTTTGTTTCTTTCAGTCATGGTTTCATAATTCTCAGGGTACAGGGCTTTTACTTCCTTGGTTAAGTAAGTTTATTCCTAAGTATTATATCCCTTCTGATGCCAGAGTAAATGGAATTGTGTTCTTAATTTACTTTTTTAATTTTTAAAGATCTTATTTATTTATTTGAGAGAAAGAGATCGAGCACAAGCACGAGCAGGGGGAGAGGCTGAAGCAGGCTCCCTGCTGATCAGGGAGCCTGATGCAGGGTTCAGTCCCACAACCCCAGGATCATGACAGATGCTTAACCAACTGAGCCACCCAGGTGCCCCTTAATTTACTTTTCAGGTTATTCATTGTTAGTGTATAGATATGCAACTGACTTTGAGTGTTGATTTTGTGATTTGACAAACGTTGCCAGATTCATTATTCGGACAGATTTTTTTGGTGGAATCTTTAAGATTTTCTAAGCATAAAATCATGTCATCTGCAAACAGAGGTAATTTTACTTCTTCTTCAATTTCTATGTATCTTTTTTTCTCCCTCCCTCCTTTCCTTCCTTTTTGCTCTGGTTAGGACTTCTGGTACAATGTTAAATAGAAGTGGTGAGAGCTGGCAGCCTTGTTTTGTCCCGATCTTAGAGGAAAAGCTTTCCAGCTTTCACCACTGAGTGTGATGTGACCTGTGGGGTTGTTGTATGGGGCCTTCAGTATGTTGAGGTGCATTTGTTCTCTTCCTAGTTTGCTGAGGCCCCACTTTTCCTTTTCCTCTGTCCTCAATCTGTTAAACCAGCTTGTCCTTTTCCCTCCTGCATTCTAAGGTAGACACCTGAAAGAGAGCAGCTTTAATTTCCCTTCTTTGGAGAATTTCCCTGTAGTTCTCTTCCCCTTTTCATCAATTTATCCATTCACAGTGCAAACCTTTGTTGAGGTTGCACTGTGTGCCAGGTGCTCTCAGGGTGCTCTCCTGCCCACAGGAGTTATCACTTATGTTGTCTCAGTCTTCGCAAGGTCCATTGGAAATAAAACGATCTCTGTCTCCATATCCACCAGCAGAAGGGCTGGCTCAAAACAGAGCCAGTTTCTATAACTCCTTGTCCTGCTGTGTTAACCTCAGGCTGCTGCCATTTCTGTGTCCAGCTGTTTAGCCATGTTGCTGGTCCATGGGCAGGTGTTTCCTGTCCCTCTTGAGCTGGCTGTGTTATAGCGGGAAGGGCCCAGGTTCAATCCTAAAGTCTGTTTTCTCTCCTTGTGTTGACAGAAGTCCTGGGCCTTTGTCAAGAAGTGTAAAACAACATGCGTCCAAATCGGAGCTTGGTGGCTCAGCTGTCAGAATGGGAGAAGGTGATCCTCGGAGATTTTGTCACAGACATCTTGGATCCACTCTACTGATCTTCTCTGTGGTCCAGCTATGGGTCCCGAAGAACCTTGTGGGGGTGGGGTGGGGGTGGCGCTCTTGTGGGTAGTGGGCCAGGCTGTGTAACCAGGTTGGTGTGGAAAGAGAAGGCCTTTGCTGCCTGGAGTCTCGTGTCAGCCTCCTGCAGTGGTTCTTCTCAGGCTCCTCGTTCACACCACAGAGCAGGTGTACTCTGCTCAGACTCAGCAAGAACCCCCATCCCTGGGTCATCTGGGACCACCCCTGCCACACTCCTGAGGCTGCCTCTGGAAGAGCATCTGGCCCTCTGAGCAGCTCTGCCACAAGTCCCTGGTCACTTGGACCCTTTGGAGGTTTGTTTGGGAGGAGCTAGTAGCTACAGGGGTTCCTCCTGCCTTGTGTTGGTCCACATGGGTGTCATAATGCCCACCCACGGGCGGATATCTGCCAGACCCAGACTTGGCCCAGGTGCCAGGCTCCACAGCTCTGAGATGCTATTGGCACAAGGTACACCCTTGCCTCAGCCCGGGTCCCAGCACACCCCACCACTCTGCCCTGTTGATGATTTGTTCAGATTTCCTTTCTTTCCTCTCCCCACTCATTTCCTCCCCCACTCATTTCCTCCTGGCTGGGTTCCCCAAGAAGAGATTACTACCCCTCTTAACTCCCACACTCATGTTTCTAGAAGCTTCTTCAGAATGTGCTTCCCAGCGCTGACAGCACCCACAGCACCAGTCAGGAGAGGGCACGCAGGATGGGACTGAAAAGGAATTGGATGTCCACGTCCATTCAGCATTCCCTGCCATCTGCGTGCAGCTGGGGGTGGTGGGGGGACATAGAGGTGAGGGCCATCTCACCTCTCAGGACTCTCTGCTGACGGGTAGTGCCCCACCCCCTCCGTCCCAGGAAGCCCCGTTCCCTCAAGCAGGGGGGTTTTGCCTGAGGAACAAGGACTTTCCAGTCAGCGCAGGCTTGGGATCAGTTAGGATACGGGCCAGAACAGAGCTCGGGAAGGCTGCAAGCAGCGGCTCAGAGACCTTCGGGTGGGAAGGGCAGAGCCGCTGTAAAGTTTTCATCGGGGCCATGGCGAGGATTAGGCTTGGGCATTAGCGCTGGCAGCCTGGCGGCTCCGTGAAGGACGGCAGCGGGGAGCCTGGGGGCAGGGAGCCAGCAAGGTGGCCGCTATAAAAGTGCATCCGGGAAAAGAGGCTCGGAAGCCTCTCCCCGCAGAGGCGCAGCTTTCGCAAGGACAAGAGCGTCTAGGCAGGGGTCACCTCCGTGGGCCTCGGTTTACCGCCAGCACCGGGGCCGCAGCTCTGCGGGCCCTGGCGCGCGGCTGGCGCGACCCCGTGGAGCCCAGCCCGGGAGCGCCGCGGCGCCGGCCCGGGCCCCCCGAGCTCCGCGGCGACGGCGGCCCCGGCTGCGCTTGGCCCCGCCCCGGCCCCGCCCGGGGCCCGGATTGGCCCAGGCAGGGGGCGGGGCCAGCGCGCTGGCGGCCCCAGGCCTTTTCCCATTGGTGGTGGTGGCGGCGCGAGCCCGGAAGCGGCCGGGGGCGGCGGCGGAGGCGGCGGAGGCGGCGGAGGCGCCTCGGGCGGGCCGGGGTTGCGGCGCGGCTCTTGACTCGGGTTGTCCCGCGCGTGGCCAGGCAGCCATGCAAGCCCCGGCCCCGGGCCCGCTGGGCGACTGCCTGCGGGACTGGGAGGAGCTGCAGCAGGACTTCCAGAGCATCCAGGTGAGTCCCGGTGCGGGCGCCCATTGGCTCTGAGCCACGTCTCTCTGGCTGGAGGTCAAGGGTCGGGCAGCCCTGGGTCTGGCAATAGGGGGTTCAGGGTCAAGGGTCGGAGGCCCTGGCGTCGCTCCCCAGGGCGGCGAGGCCCTGGGTCCCGGCGGCCCCAGCCGGACCCTCCCCTCGGCCTCGACTGCGTGTCCGGCCGCAGCTCCCATCGCGGCCACGCGGCCGCTCCGACCCCGCCGGGAACCACTGAGCCCGGCCGGCCGGGGGCCTTGGGCGGGGGCCTCGGAAACGGGCCGCGACCCCTGCCCCTTCTCCGCCCTCTCCCAGGAGAGTGGCCGCCTGAGTCACAGCCCCGGGCCCCGGGTCCCTCAGCAGACCTGCGGCGGCGCGGGCCGGGCGCAGCCGGGAGCAGCGCCGGGGGCTGGGCCGGGGAGTGATGCGGGGCCCGTCCGGGGTGAAGGACAGCACCCCCGAAGGCAGGGCTCTGCGGCTGCTGTCGGGAGAGCCGGGGAGGGTGGGCCAGACCCTGCAGGGCCCTCGGGGCAAGGACGCGATGGGAAGCCTTCCCCCAGCACTGGGGAGCCACGGGAGGAATTGCCTGCATCTGACTTGTGTGGACCATTGTGCTGTTCCGTGGGGAGGCCAGCAGGGAGACGGCCGCAGGTCTCCCCTAGGCAGGAGAGGGTAGCTGGTAGGGGTAGGCAGACGGGGCACGTGTGGGGTTTGAGGGGGTGTGGTAGCCCTTTTAGGGCCCCAGAAACAAGACCTAGGAAGGGTAGAGCCTGGGCCAGCTGTGTACTTGGTCATGCCTTTGTCGCTTCTGGACCGGTTCCAGCCCTTTCCTGTCTGCATTGAAGCCTTGCCGCCCCCCGGCCTGGCCAGCCCTGCTGCCACTAGTGTTCCTGGAGTCCAGAGCAGGACAGACCTACTTTCCCATACTGACCCCTGCCTGACCTTCCTCGTGCTGCCCCTTGTTGTCTCCAGGGTGCTCTTCTGGAAACTCACCCACCAGGGCAAAGTGCTCTGGAAAGCTTTGGGCCAAAGGTGCTGGGGGAGGGGTGAAAGAATTGGTCTTCACGGTGGTTCTAAGCGCTGAAGCCTGGTAACCTTTAACCTGGGAGGCAGATGCTGGGAGTGCCAGAGCAGCAGGCTTCTTGGACAACCCCAGCTCCCCGGGCACTAGCCAGCTGGGTAGGCAGGAGGATCCCAGAGAACCAGAGTGGCCTCAGGCTCCTGGAATCCTAACTCAGGGTGGAACAGAGGGGTGGGGACAACAGAGGGTGGGCTGAGATGAAGACAACCTCTGTGGAGCTAGTTTGTCTCTGGGACCGGGATGCTGTCTCTGGGATGGGGATGCTGCAAGGGCTTCTGGGCTTGCAGGGAGAGCCCCATCCCTTGGCTGGCCCTAGGGAGAGAACAGCCTCAGGGGGTCCCTGGGCTGGCTGCCTCCTTTCTTGCTCAGACCCTCCCAGGGAGCCCCTGCCCACCCCCACCCCCCACTTGCCCAGCAGGCTCTGGCTCAGGGGCCTTGCCAGCAGCCTGAGCCTTATCCCGCCCGCTCTCCAGGAGACACACCGGCTATACCGCCTGAAGCTGGAAGAGCTGATCAAGCTGCAGAACAGTTGTACTGGCTCCATCACTCGGCAGAAAAAGCGGCTCCAGGAGCTGGCTCTTGTCCTGAAGAAGTTAGAACTGGCCCTCACCCCCCGCAGAACCCCCCACCCCCACCCCGCCCAAGCCTCCCATACCCCCCTGGCCCAGGGCTGGGGATGAGTGTCAGATCTGGGGCAGGTAGAGAACTGGCACTGACTCCTGAGTGTCCCAGGGCCCCTGTTTGCCCTCCTGCCCCACAGGGGTCCAGTGTGACACACCCCACCCACCACCCCACTCCCCTCCTCTGACTCTGGATTTCGCGGGCCCTACAGATGTAAACCCTCCCTTCAATCGGGGGCCAGAGAGGCTGCGCAGGAGCTGGAGAACCAGATCAAGGAGCGCCAGGGCCTGTTCTTCGATATGGAGGCCTATTTGCCCAAGAAGAATGGGTGAGACCCCCCTCCCCTGAGCTCTGTTCACAGACACTCCTGGGAGAGTGGCCTGAAGCATGGTCTTGCTCTACTTGGTCACCTGGCCAGCAGATGCTCCCTGGACCCACTCTGGGCTGAGCAGGCAGGCACGAGTGACAGTGACAGTTGATTGAGATGGGTGTTTTGTGGGGGAAGGACGGGGGATGGAGGAGCAACAATGAGGGGCACGTCACCCAGCATGGTGGTCAGGGAAAGCCTAGAGGATCAAGGAGTGAGCTGGGCAGGCACAGGAGGACGGGGACAGCATGTGGCCAGAGCTCAGGGTGGGAGGTGGAGAGGAGGCCAGAGGCAAAGCTGGGCTTCCGAGCTGGCTTCAGGCCCAGTAGGCTGGGCAGAGTGACCCTTAGGCCAGGCACAGTTGCCGAGGGGGATGGCAGGGGACCGTGCACAACCCTAGGTTGAGTAAAACACATCCAGTGGAGGCCACGGGCAGCAAGACAGTGGGGAAGGAGCATGTCCCAGAGGGCGACGAAGGAAGGAGCGGTGGGTAGCCTCAGATCAGACGGCCCTGGGGTGGGGGTGGGGGTGGGGGTGTTGGTGTCAAGTGCCATACAGAGGGGCAAAGTCAGGGATGGAAATCAGGGATCAGCCACAGGGTGGTGGAGGGGAAGTTGCTAATGGGGAGACAGGTGAGTGTAGGCAGCTCTTCAAAAGCTTGGAGGTGAGTAGAAGGAGAAAGCGGCTGGGGCAGGGGGAGGCTCATGCTTGGCTGTTTGTGTTACTTGGTACCTAGGGAATCTTCGAGCATGTCTACCTGCGGGGAGCTCGGCCCTCAGAGCACAGACCTGGCAAAGGGGAGTCCCAAAGGGAGATCCCTGGGGAGCTGGCAAGGGTGGGGCGTGGGGCCTTCTCATTTGTGATGAGAGGGTGTTTAGAGAGGGTGAGGAGGGGTCCTGGAGATGTCAGCCGCAAGGAGGGAGGGTTTGACGAGGCCTCGGCAGGGATGGCGTAGGGAGCCGGTGGTGATGCTCGGAGGTGGCCTGGTCCAAGTGCCCACCGCACCCCATCGTCTCTTCATAGCCTGGGGCAGGTTTCCGAACCCCTCTGAGCCTGTGCCACGGCCCGAGTGTGAACAAGGGCTTAGGTTGTCGACGCACTGATCGGGCACACAGGCTTGGTCACCTCTTGGAGCTCGCCGGCAGAGAGGGGTGATCACACAGGCTCCGTCGGCAGAGTGATGGCATCACGAAGCTGGGGGTGATGGGCTTGACAAGAAAGTGGCTGACGTGGAAGGGGGCTTGGCGACTCAGCTGACTCGGGAAGGGAGACCAGGGTCAGGTGGCCTGGGAGCC
This sequence comes from Canis aureus, assembly GCF_053574225.1. Lineage (NCBI taxonomy): Eukaryota > Metazoa > Chordata > Mammalia > Carnivora > Canidae > Canis > Canis aureus. The sequence goes on from NC_135618.1 coordinate 70,742,703, forward strand.
TCAGGGAGGGCCAGGGTCCACATGGTGAAACCAGCTTGGGAAGCTGGACACCCGGGGTCAGAATACGAGCAGAGTTTCTGAGGGACCCCGCTCTGGCTGGGAGGGGGCCCCGGCGTGTCCATGATGTGGGGCTCCAGGCTGAAGGTTCTCGGAGGTGGATGGGTGACAGGGTGGGTGTGCACACAGGCATTGAGTCCTGCCCTGGCCCACAGGGCGATTAGAGCCGTGGACACGGCTTCCATGGGGTCAGGGAGCCAGGCTGCCCCGGAGGCCCTGAGGTGGGAGGCCTGGGGGGACAAAGGCAGGATGTTTGGTTTCCCTGGGAGCAGGGAACAGGCAGAAAGGCGGGAGCCCAGTGTTTCCTTCCAGTGGAGCTGGATCGCACCCCCCAGGTCAGAACCGTAAGCACTACCCAGGGAAGGCCGCTTGGGGGGTGGCGGCCCCCTTCTGGCCTGGCCCCCGGCTCTGTGCACCTGGCGTTCCTCTGTCAGGGGCCTCTCCTCACCTGGCGTCCCCTTCTCTAGGTTGTACCTGAGCCTGGTTCTGGGCAATGTCAACGTGACACTCCTGAGCAAGCAGGCTAAGTAATTTGCCATCGTGCGCTGGTTCCCAACCCGCTCTCTGCCCTCCTGGGTCCTTTGCATCCTGCCCCAGCTCCCCTGGCTGAGCCCTGGGGGGCCAGGGCCGCTGTCCCCTGCTGGTACCCCGCCGGCCCCAAGCTGCCTACGGAAGCGCGTCTGGAGCAGGAGCCTTCCTGCGGGCCGAGGCTGGGGTGGGGGGGCCCTGCCGGCAGCCCAGCCTGTGCCACGAGTGTGTACCCACCCAGGTTCGCCTACAAGGACGAGTATGAGAAGTTCAAGCTCTACCTCACCATCATCCTCATCCTCATCTCCTTTACCTGCCGCTTCCTCCTCAACTCCAGGTGAGTGTCCTGCTGCTCAGGCCCGCGCCCCGCTCCCTGTTTCCTGCCGGCGCCTGCGCCCACCCTCCGTATCCCCCGCAGGGTGACAGATGCCGCCTTCAACTTCCTGCTGGTCTGGTACTACTGCACGCTGACCATCCGAGAGAGCATCCTCATCAACAATGGCTCCCGGTGGGCGAGGGCAGGGCCTAACGTGCTCCCCGGGTCGGGGAGGCTGGGGGGGGCCTCTGGGGAGCCACGGGACCAGGGTACTGGTTTCCTCCCGCTTTGGCCTGGGTCCCCGTCCCCGGGCACTGGTCCTCGGGGCCGGGGCGGTGGGGGGGGGGGCGGCTGGAGTGACAGTGGCTTTCTGATACAGGATCAAAGGCTGGTGGGTTTTCCATCATTACGTGTCTACGTTCTTGTCAGGAGTCATGCTGACGTGGTGAGTGGCCAGGCTTGGCTCCCAGGGCCTGGGGGCGTGTGGGCCAGAGAGAGAGAGAGTGAGCTCACTCCCCTTCCCTCGCTTTCTGCCTTAGGCCTGATGGCCTCATGTACCAGAAGTTCCGGAACCAGTTCCTGTCTTTCTCCATGTACCAGAGTGAGTGTCTTGGGGGGGCTCGACACGAGATGTGGCTCAGGACATGTGTCCTGGCTCAGGACATGAGGTGTGGCTCCTCCACGGGGAGGGCTGGGCCGAGAACACGGGGCACCAGCACTGTCAGCCCCGCTCTCACTCCCCCTGCCCCCCAGGCTTTGTGCAGTTCCTGCAGTATTACTACCAGAGCGGCTGCCTGTACCGCCTGCGGGCCCTGGGCGAGAGGCACACCATGGACCTCACCGTGGGTGAGCCAGCTGCCTCCGCTCCTCGGGGTGGGGGGTGGGGCTGACGGGCAGGGGTCCTTCCCCACCCCTGGGCCTCTGAGAGACGTCCCTGTCCTGCCCCTTCCTCCTCACAGAGGGCTTCCAGTCCTGGATGTGGCGCGGTCTCACCTTTTTGCTGCCCTTTCTCTTCTTTGGACACGTAAGTTGTCTCTGCCCCCGAGCGTCTGGCCGGCATCCCTGGCTCTGGCTGTGGGCTCACGGGGGACTGGCTTCTGCTGTTTGAACCCCGCTCCCACGTCCCTCCCTCCCAGTTCTGGCAGCTTTTTAATGCGCTGACCCTGTTCAACCTGGCCCGGGACCCTGAGTGCAAGGAGTGGCAGGTGAGCTGGGTGCCCTAGGTGGGACGCCGTGAGGGCCATCGCCCGGCCCTGACCTGATCCCCTCTCCTCCCCCAGGTGCTCATGTGTGGCTTCCCCTTCCTCCTCCTCTTCCTCGGCAACTTCTTCACCACCCTGCGGGTTGTGCACCAGAAATTCCACAGTCAGCGGCACGGGAGCAAGAAAGAATGAGTCTGGGTCTTCCCCTACTTGGCTCCCCACGGCCCCCCTGGCCTGGAAGGGGCTTCTGGCCCCTGTGTTGAAGGGGATAGGAGGCTCCCCTCATCCGGGAGGGTCCCTTCCGCTCTCCCTGGGGTTTTGTGGGCTCTGTGGGCCCCGAAGGCGACACTAGAGGAGGAGGACTGGCCCCAGCAGCCTGAATAAAGGAGGAGCAGCAGATAGGTGGCTTGAGGTGTGTGCTCTCCCATGGGTGAGGCGGGGCCTCGGCGCTACCACGCCTGGGGTGTGTGGAGCACCTGAGCTGCTGTCCCTGGGGCTCAGAGATGAGTGGACCCAGGGGGAGACCCCACACCTACTCAAGCGATAGCAGCCAAATACAGAAAACAGAACTTTATTCCAAGGACGAGAGAGTATTTAAAATTATTTACAGTCATTGAAAATGACGTGGAGGGGGCTGAGCCCTAGCTCTGCGAGAGGAGCCCCTTCTGCGCAGCCCCCCCACCGGCTCAAGGTGTTCACACAACACACACCCTTGACCACTTGCCGCAGGGCTGGGGTGCTCCAGGGCTTGCGCCTTGGGGCCTGGGCCAGTTTCTGCCCCGGGCCTGCCTCCTGGGGGAGGGCCTAGCAGAACCCATCCCGGGAGACTGGCAGAAGGGGGCCAGGAAAATGATTACACGGGGAGGCAAGTCTGTGGGGCCCGAGGGGCCGAGTGAGGTGGGGCCGGGTGGCTTCTAGCTCCACACGTCCAGGGAGTAGCGGCCCTTGGTCATCAGCTTCTTGATGTAGTCCACGGCCTGGGCATGCTCCATGGCCCCCACCTCGGCCACGATGTCGTAGAAGGTGTTCTGCACGTCCCTCGCCATGTTCCGAGCGTCCCTGGGGTGAGAAGAGGGGGCGCTACGCCGGGGGGCCCCCCCACGGACGGGCAGGCCTTGCATCCCCCCTCCTCTGCCCTCACTCACCCGCAGACATAGATGTGGGCGCCGGCCTCGTGGATCAGCTGCCACAGATGCTCCTTGTCCCTCTTCAGTAAGTGCTGCACGTAGACCTGGGGGGGGGAAGGCAAAGACCCTGTGAGCAGCGGCCCCATGGCTGCGAGTCCCGGCTCCCGCCCCCCGGCCCCGAGGCCTCACCTTGTGGGGCTGCTCCCGGGAGAAGGCCACGTTGAGCTGGGTGAGGGAGCCGTCCTGGTGGAACTGGGCCAGCTCCTCGCGGTACAGGTAGTCCTCGTCAGAGCGGCGGCAGCCGTAGTAGAGCAATGTCTCCCCCACCTCCTTGCCTGGGCGGTGGGGCAGGAGTGAGCAGGGACGTGGCTGCACGGGACCTCACGGGACCCCAGAGAACCCGGGCCAGGCCCGCACTTACCCTGCTGCCGCAGCCAGGCCCGCTCCTGGATAAAGCCGATGAATGGGGCCACCCCCGTGCCGGGCCCCACCATGATGACCGGGGTGGCCGCCTTGAAGGGCAGGCGGAACTGGGACTTGCGCACGAACATGGGCACCAGGGCCCGGCGCCCGTTCTCCCCGGCTGGCTCCTTGGCGCGCAGCCAGCTGGTGGCCACGCCCTTGTTGATGCGGCCGGACCGGGTCTGGTACTCCACGGCCACGGCGCAGATGTGCACGGAGTTGGGGTGGACCTGGGATGGGGTGGGGTGAGCACGCCTGAGGCTCCCTCCATGCGGCTGCCCTCCCTGCCTCCATCCTGGGGTCCTGCTCAGGGCTCTTCCCCACCCTCGGGGTGCCCCTGGTTCCCCAGAAGCCCTTCCTGGCTGGCCCTGGATGCGGGCTGGGAGCCGGTTGTAGTGTCCCACCCGCTGGGCCCTGGGCTCTAGCTGCCTGCCCGCACCCCTGGGGAAGAGCTGGGGCCACAGTTTAGGGCACCCCACAGGCCCTGCCCTCTCTAACCAGCTGCCCCGCACCTTGGAGGACGAGGCGATGGAGTAGTAGCGGGCCTGGAGCCGGGGCAGCAGCTCGCACAGGTGGTCGATGGGGGGCCGCAGGGACGGGTAGTCCTGCAGGATGGCCAGGATGTGCCTCCGGGCCTCCACCACCCAGCTCAGGTACAGCTCCTGGGGGAGACGGGAGCGGGGTGAGGCGCGGACCGAGGTGGCGGCGCCCCGGGTGCCGGCAGTGGGAGGGACGGGCCTACCTTGCCCTCGCCCGAGGAGGAGGCCATCTTGCGCAGGTGCTCCTGCTCGGTGGGCTCAGAGGCGTACTGGGCCAGCTCGTAGAGCACGTTGGTGCGGGGTGGGTTGGTGATGTCCAGGTAGTAGGTGAGGGCCGTGCGGTAGGAGGTGGGGCAGGGGAAGGGGTGCTTCTTGTTGGACTCCTCTGCGGGGAGAGAGGAGGAGGATCTGGGGTCGGTGGCCGCTGCTCTGGCACCTGGAACCGTGGGGCCTCGGGCCCTGGGGACTCATTTCCACCAGCCGCCTCGGGCTCCGGCTGGAGGAGACGGGGCGGCCTGGATTCCAGGACTCACCGTCAAGGTTGTTCAGGGACATGACGACGTCCAGGTCGGCACCCAGGATCTCGCCAAGCTGGTTGACCAGGGCAGAGTCATTGGCTGGGTACACGGCCACATGGTCCCCAGATTCATACCTGGGGGGTGGAGGGGAATGTGAGGCTCAGGTGGGGTGGGGTGGGGTGGGGGAGGTGGCCTGGAGGCCCCAAGTGGGCTGGGGGCAGGGGCGGCTGCTGGCACCTGAGTTTGGAGTCTGAGATGTCTAATTCCAGGTGCATGAGATGGCGCTCCGTTCCCTGGTTCAGTTTCCGGTTGGTGGTGACCGCGGCCAAGAACGGATTCTTGGCATCAAAGGGGCTGGGTGGGGAGGAGGGCAGCTCAGTGATTGGCCAGGTCTTCCATCTGAATCTCCCTGCCCCCAAGGGACCCTTCTGGTTTCACAGGACACGGGGAACCGTAGAGCCGGCCTCCAAGGGCCCCAGGAAGGCTCTCCAATTGTGTGAAAGGTTCTCCCACGGGTCCATCCACAGCAGCACTCCCATAACCCCCCAGAGTGAACAGAGCTAGGTTATCTGTTCCCCATTTACAGATAAAGAAACAGAGGCTGGCCCCTAAAACCTGGGGAGACCTGCCACATGCCACCCAGGAGGACCCGGCCCCTTGAAGATGGCTCCCCAAGACCCAGGGTGACGGGCCCCCTGGTGACGGGAGCAGAGCACCCTCACCCCCCACCCTGGCCTGTGTGCCGGCAGATATGGTTTTACCCTGCACGGTCACTGAAATGGGGGCTCTCCTATGAAGGCAGAGCTGCCGGTCTTCAGTCCTGGGGGCACCAGAGAGACTTTTCCTGGGCGCCCCCAGGAGCAAGGCAAGTCAAGAACCCAAGAGAGGAACACTGTTTTTGGACAAAAAGTCCAAATACTGAGGCAGGTCTTAAGGCAGTGAGCCCTTGTGCTGACGTTCAACCTGGACCCACAGCCAGACTCGCCGTCCTGCTCTGTACACTGGTCTACACCCCCGCCCCCCGGGATCTTTATGGAGCACAATGTCAAATGAACAACACACCGAGCTCCAGTCTCCCCGGGGTCGGGCCCTGGCCTGAGGGACCACTGGGAGGGGGCATGGGAGAGGCTAGGGCCAGGGTGCAGGCAGCCTCCCCTCCCTGCTCTGGGCCTCATGCCCTCCTGTGTGGTGGAGATGAGATCGTGGTGCTCCCACCCATGCCCGTCCTGGACGAGGGGGGAGATAAGGAAGCCCCACGGGATGGCCAGCTGCTGGGTGTGCAAGGGCCACAGGCCCCCAACCACGCTCTCCACCACTCACGGTTTCTGGTTCTCGTAGCTCTTCAGACGGCCCATCTCTCCCACGTACACCTTGGCCATGTCTATGTCTGTGTGGACCACAAGCTCATACTGGCGAATGCTGGAAAGGGGAGACGGGGTGAGGCGGGGAGGGTCCGGAGGTGGTAGGAAGGAGAGCGAGTGGACACGGAGCCAGGAAGGTCTGGGCAGCCTGGGGTGCTGCAGGCTTTGAGCTCATTCTGTTATAAGGCGAGGAAAGCCCTGCGCGGTCCCTCACTTCCAGGCAGAGCCCAAGTGCCTCAGTCTGGGACTGGGACCCTCTCATTCTATGACTGAGCTTCTACCAGTTTCTCAATGTGTCCCCCCCAACCCGTTACCTCACCAGGCCTGGTCTCCCACCCTTGGGGGGCACTGGGCTCTGGCCCCCACCCAGTCTGTGGCATACCCTCACCTGGACTCCTCTCCGGTGGCTTCCACCCCGAAGTGTTCGCATACGGCCGGCCAGAACTGCTCTCGCCACGTGATGAAGTCCTCCTCCAGGCTGGTGAGAGGAGGGAATGAGCCCGGCCCCAGGGAGCCCCTGCCGCAGGCTGGCCACCCCGGGCACCCCTGGGCCCCCGGCCCCCTCCCCACGCAGCCGGAGGCCACCCAGTGATGTGACTGAAGGGACTGGGCAGCGCTTGGGGTATCTGTGCTAACCCAGGGCAGCGAGAGGATGGGATAAAGCAGGGGCGTGGGGTGGGGACTGCCATCTGTTGTCCTGGGTGGTGCCTGGCAGGAGACTCGCTGACGCCTGGCTTCGCGCTCCCCTCAGGTACCACAGTGGGCCCCAACCCTGTGGGATTGGGGATGAGGGGCAGGGGGCAGGCACTCACTTTCCATCGTCATCGCCCATCCCCAGCTCAAAGATCCGCTGGGCGCCGAGCTGCTCCAGCCGCTTGTCCACGTACTTGCCCATGGCATTGAAGTGCTCGTAGGTCTTGTTCCCAAGGCCAAACACCTGTATGGACAGAGGAGCGGGTCTGAGGCTGGGTCGGGGTCGGGGGTGGGCCTCTCCGCTGCACCCTTGGGCCTCCATGGTAGTCAGACATCTTGTGCTGTGAGGCGGGACCGCCTGGCCCCTGGAAGTGGCTTTGTTTCAGTGCCATGCAGCCTGTAAGCCTCAACCCTGGGTGGGCAGCAGGTTGCTCCCCCTGCCCACCTGGTGCTCCTGGCCCTGCTAGGAGGCCATCTTGGCCAGCCTGCTAGGCCTTTCTCCACTTCAGTGCCCCACAACCAATGCCCCCTGGAGACAAGTGGGGCTGGGGACAGGGAAAGGGATGTTCTCAGCGTGGGGCCTGGGCAGAAGAGGCGGCTGCCCTGGGTCGCCCCGCCAGGTGCCCCAGCTTGAAGCCCCCTGTCCTGACACCTCTGCCTGCCCTGACTGGTCGGAATGAGGTAGAAACTGGAGGCTTTCCCCTTGGACACGGGGTCCAGAGGCCCAGGAGAGGCGCCACAGGCTGGGAAAGCCCCCGGAAGGAAGATGGGTTGGCTCACCGCATACTTGACTCCAGAGAGGTCCACATCGGTCTCCTGGAGCCAGTCGTAGAAGTCCTGGGCATTGTCTGTGGGGTCCCCTTCACCATAAGTGGCCATGCAGAACACTGCCAGGGAGTTCTCGATCTCTGGCAGGCTGCCCAGGTCGGCCTGGGGAGACAAGAGCCGGGCCCAGGCCCAGTGACCCATGACTGAGCCACGTCGGATCTGCGCCTGATGGGATGCAGACAGACGAGCCCGTGCCCTGCCCACGTAGCTGCCAGCCAGGGATGTCCTGTGTGCTGTGGGACGGGACAGAAGGGCTCCTTCGGGAAGGGGATCCAAGCAGTCAGGGAGGGCTGCATGGAGGTGGCTGGCGTTTGAACCAGTGAGTGGGACAACTAGACATGTGTTAGTTTTGAGTGGCAGCAGTACGTTGCCATAGGAAAGGGAGCAGCAGGCACAAAAGAACACATGTGGGGGCCTGGGTGGTGACAGGCAGAAGCAGGGTGGGTGCTGGGCCACCAGCTGGCACTCAGAACCTGGTTCCCTGTGCCCCCGGGGGGAGAACCTTGTCATCCCACAAAGTCCTGGGAGCACAGCAGGCCCTAACGAACTGTTGGCCAACTTAAAACACAGGTCTGCAGACAGATGGGTGGCGGTGGCGGTCACTGACACTGAAGGTCGGGGTGGGGTGGGGACGGGAGCCCAGGTCTGAGGGAAAGGACGTGGGCAGCAGGCTGGACCTGGGCCATGACTGGCAAGGACCCCATCAGGGGAGGAGCAGGATGGCGACGCTGGACTCCTCCCCAAGACCACCTGCTCCCTGCCAGCCTCTTCCCCTCCCTGGCCCCTGCCTCTACCTCAGGCAGGCCTGGCTGTCATTAGCTCTCCTGGCCCCCAACAGGCAAGCAGACCAGTGGAAGCTCCCTGGGCTCTGGAGAGCTGCCGCCATGCTCGGGGAAGGATGAAGAGCAAAGGCCGGGAGGAGAATGAGCAGGGCAGGCCTGCCCCACATGGTCCCCCTAGAGAGGCTAGGGGCAGCAGACAGCAGGAAGTGGGCCCGAGTCCCGCAGACAGTCCTGTGGTGACACCTTGAGGGCAGCTGATGGGGGACGGGGGATCCTGCAGCTCCAACAGGGGGCCTTAACCCCCCAATTCTCAGGCTCCCCAGCCCCTCCGGAAGTGCTCCGGCCCCGTGGACCCTCTTCCTGCTCTGGTTACAGTTAATACACAAGAAACACGTGAGTTAATACAGCCTCGTCTCACAGCCCAGCCGCAGGGCTCTGTGAGATGCGCCCCCACTGCCCAGGGTTGCACGGCCGCCTCCCCTGCTGCTGCAGTTTGAGGGCAGAGCAGGGAGACGGCAAACAATTCCTTCCCGGACTGCTGAGACCTGTTCACTGTTCAAGCCGTGCCCGATCCCCTGGTGCTGAGCCCCCCTACGCACACTGGGCCAGCTCAGGAAGCTTGGAGCAGGGCAGGCTGGGTATGCACGGCGCCCGGAGCTCACATCTGCACGCCTGGGGCCACGTGGCTGCCTGGACAAATGGCAGGGGCTGCCCATTCCTCTCTGTCCCTTTGGCTGGCTCAGCCCTTTACACATACGGTTCCATGATCTGGGCACCCTGGTCAATGCAACTGGAAGGGCCGGGGTGTGGGGAGTGCTCACCAAGTCATATTCCTCGGGGTCTGCAGCCATGCCCCGCATCCCGTAGCGGTGGGCGTCCTTGGACAAGCGGTTGGCAAACTCCTCCGCTGTCCCCGTCTGGGAGCCGTAGAACACGATGATGTTCCTGCCCTAGAGAGGGCCAGACACACGGGGTCAGTGACGGACCAAGAGCCACAGGCTTCACCAGAGACTCGAGGTGACTGCAGGGCAGGCTAGGCAGGTGGGGTCCCTCAAGGGGCCCCCTTCCTTCCTGCCTCAAGTCCTCCTCTTTTATTTTTTTTAAGATTTTATTTATTTATTCATGAGAGACACACAGAGAGAGGCAGAGACACAGGCAGAGGGAGAAGCAGGCTCCACACAGGGAGCCCCACGTGGGACTCGATCCCGGGACTCCAGGATCACGCCCCGGGCTGAAGGCGGCGCTAAACTGCTGAGCCACCCGGGCTGCCCTCAAGTCCTCCTAAGTCACTTTGGAGTGATCGTCTCGCTGCCACAGCTACTGTGGTGGACAGTGACCAAGGCCACCTAGCCACACAGCTGCAAGATCATACTTAGGACAGATTATTAAGTGACACATGAAAAGACACAATGGAATGTTCAGTGGAAAAAAAAGTGAACAAATAGGATGTATAGCACACTCCCATTTTGTTCTGGACTCACTGCGTGTACATCTATGCATTTTGCTCTCTCTCTCTCACACACACACACACACACACACACACACGCGTGTGCCAGGGGGAGACTCGCAAGCAGTATACCAAATGGAGAACCGTGGGCGATTCCTAAATCCACATTATACAAATCTAGACGATAGGAAAGGTACCCAGTGGATGGGCTCCCACGCTCCTCACTCCACCTGCCTCCTCCCCATGGCCTCTGCCGCAGCTGCTGAGAAACCGGACCTCTATTACCCAGACTCCCTTGTGGCCAGGGGTGCATCAAATCAGGTCTAGCCCACTGGACATGCTCTGCAAGATCTGAAAGGTGCGAGTGAGGCACAGGTCACCTTCCAGGCCCTTCTGTGGACATGAGGTTTCCCTATGGTAGGGCTCCAGTGCCCCCAACCCCTGGGGTGCTCTCTGGTTTGTGTGCAGAGTCCTAACGTGAGGGTACAAAGGACAAAAGAAAACGTATGGGTTATAATTGCCCTAAAGCATTCTCATACCTTTTATATTTCCCGAATGTCCTACAGATCATCTAAAAATGTATTTTTAAATAATCACTACAAAAACTACTTAGTGAAACAGGAAATCTTATGATTTCAGGTTAAGGGGACAAAAAAGGATATAAGATAGTAGCTAAACGTTTACAGTGGCATCAAAACACATGAAATACTCAAAATAAGCTTTCTGAAAACTGGCAAGAAACCACCGATGAAGGATTCAACCAAAGTGAGCGGCACAGAGGCCTCAACAGACAGGAGGTCAGTTCTCCCCTCCTCGATCCGGGAACCAGTACGAGGTGCGATATCCGAACAGCTCTTTGTACCTCCACAACTTCATCCCGAGGTCATGTGGAGAAAGAAATTCCTCCACTGGAACGTTACTTGACAATGAGGAGGAGAGATGCCGTGAGGCAGATGGAGCCCAAAGCCGTGAGGCTCAGTGAAAGGCGCTGGCCACGAAAGGCCACATATGGAATGATTCTGAGATACAGAAGGTCCCAAACCGGCAATTCTCTAAGGGGCCTAGAAAGTGGCTGAACCGGCTGCTCTGGGCTGAGGGAGAGCAGGTTAGGGGGTGGGGAGTGGCTGCTAATGGATACAGGGTGTTTTTGGGGTGACGAGAATGTTCTAGAATGGATTGTGGTGGTGGTTGGCACAAATGTGGGAATACGTTAAAAACACTGAAGTATATACTTTAAAAGGGTGACCTGTATGGAATGTGAGCTGTATCTCACTAAAGCTGATGCCCCAGACAAATACATATAAAATAATGGCCAGGAAAATAAGAATGGGGTGCTATTTCCTAGCAATATGGAAATTAAAACAAGCTTTCTAAACCTCAGTAGGATACTGTCCGCAGATGGCCAAAGTGCTGGGGCAGGAAAATATAGAAAAAGGCCCAACCAAATATGTATGGGAATTATGTATTCGATAAAACTAGTGGGGAAAGACAGATGCTATTACATGGAGCTTAGTGGGTACAAGACGTAGCCCTGGGTTCATGTCTCGCATCTTATACCAGGATAAATTCTCAATAGACTGAATTCTAATTATGAACGAGAGAGAACTCAAAAACACTAAGAAGAAAATGTGCAAGAATTATTTTCTCTTTAATGATCCAAATTGCAAATAACCCAAAGTCCAGAGGTCACAGGAGGAATAAAGTGCCCTGTACAACTTCTACACAGCAACACACACACACACGATGACCCAGGTCAAGATACAAACTATTAAGTGGGAAAAATATTTTTTAATTCCTGTCACAAACAAGGGGATAATCTCCTTAATCATTTAAAGGAATTCCTCGAGAAGGATCAATCCCGACAGAAGGGTGGGCCAAAGATTTGAATGGAGGAGAATCTATAAAAAAAGAAATGCCATCACAACATCCGAAAATCTGCTGAAACTCATTCATAAGAAAAACGTAAATTAGAAATACACAGAGATAGCTTTTTTTTTAAAACCTAGAAAACTGGCAAACCTCCAAACTTGGATGATAAACTCTCCTGGCAAGGCTGTGGGGCAATAGGTCTTTGCACACGCTGCTAATGAGAGTGCCTGGTGCAACCCTGGGGGCGCAGGGTGGGGGCTCAATCTGGCAGCTTCTATCACGATTACTAATGCACTCTACTTTGGATCTAGCACTTCCCCTTCTGGGGTCGGACTGTATTTACAGATGTGGACAGTGGTCTCCAGAGCCGCAGCTGCATGGTTTCTAAGAGCTAAAGGTCAGAAATGTTCTAAGTGCCCCTTGACAGGGCAAAGTCCAAACAAATGATCGTATTCACAGTCACATAAGGAAATCACGATGCGGCCACAGTAAAGGAGGTGGTGTCTCTGAATTACTATCAAAGGAGCTCCAACACAGATAGAAAGTTTAAAAGTAGAAAGGTAAAGAAAAGCATGGTTTAGGGCAGTGCATGTAATATGCCACCTTTTGTGTTTTGAAAAGGTGTAAAATAAGAGTCTAGGGTTTTTTTGGTATGTGCGCAGAGGCTCTAGAAGGATCCACAAAATGCTAAGAACAATGGTGATGAGTGGCAGTGACAGGAGAGAGGCTCCCCCCTGAACAGTCTGTTTGGGATTTTAAGCATGTGAATGCAGCACTCTCCCATAAAATGAAATACTTGAACACAAAGAACACCGTGGCTGTGCTCTGGCCACAGCTATTGTGAGGCTTAGGCTTACATCCATCTGCTCGGCGCTGGGCCTGGACTGGGAGCGTGCACAGGGACAGCCCCCCCCCCCCCCCCCCCCCCGTGTGGGAGGGAGGGGCTAGGCTCACAGTGTTCATGAAGGAAACACCCAGAAAAGAAGAGTACGCTGTCCTGGCCAAGCAGAGCAGCTTCGAGGCTTTAGTTAGACGAGTATGTCTGCGCCCACTCTTCCCTCCTGTCCAGTGAAGGTGCCCTCCGCCCCGGTCCACCAGGGCCATGACCCCCTCCCCACCCCATAAAGGGCACAGACACAGCGAAAACTCACCGTCTTCTTCATCTTTTCCACAAAGCTGCTGTCTTTGGCAGAAGAAGTCCTGAAAGACAAAAATACCCGATGGGCATGGGACACACATGGCCAGCTCTGGCTGAGCTGCTCCACGGCGGGCAGGCCAGGAGAGCCTCTGGCCCAGTGGCAGGACCCCGAGCTCCCTGCCGGCCCGGCTCCCCATGTCCTCTGCAGGGAGTCCAAAGCCACCTGAGACCCTGCCACTATCAGAGCAGGAACCTCCGGCCCCAGATCGATGAGAACGAAGAAGGATCAAGGACTTCAGTCCCGCCCCTCCCCATCCTGCCTAGGGTCCCAATGGCCCTGCCTCATCCCCAATCCCCACAGGCTCCCACGGCCACAGACTGGGGCATGCAAGTCCCTTCAGAAGCTGTCCCCAGCCTCACCTGGCGCTCCCCTCTCCACGCCATACAGGGATGTGAGATTTGTATACCACTCCCTCTGTGATGGCCCTCAGCACCGTGCCCCCCGTGGCCTCCGGCCCGACTGCTCCCACTCCACTTCCTCACCTGAAAGACTCCTGTGCCACCCCCAAGGGCCCCCTCCCATCCCCATAGATGGGACCTGTTCTCTGTGGCCATGGCACCTTCTAGAGCCCTGGACCTCATCCTCTCCAGCAGCACCACTGCCTGCCCACTCTCCACCTCCTAGCTGCTGGCCTCCTGCCCCCCTTCCATTTCTCATCCTTTCCTTTATCTTCTTCCCTGCCCCAGGCCTGCGGGGCCATCTAAAGTCCAGTGAGGGACACCTGGGTGGCACAGTTGGTTGAGCATCTGACTCTTGGTTTTGACTTGGGTTGTGATCTTGGGGTTGTGGGACCAAGCCCTGTTCGGCCTCCATGCTCCATGTGGTGCCTCCTTGAGATTCTCTCCCCTTCTCCCACTGCCCCTCCCACGCGCGCGCGCTCTCTCTCTCTCTCTCTCACTCAAATAAACAAACCTTTAAAAAAAAATAATAGGGACGTGAGGAGTGGCTCAGTGGTTGAGCGTCTGCCTTTGGCTCAGGGTGTGATCCTGGAGTCCCAGGATCAAGTCCCATATCGGGGTCCCTGCAGGGAGCCTGCTTCTCCCTCTGCCTGTGTCTCTGCCTCTGTCTCTCATGAATAAATAAATAAAATGTTTTTTAAAAATTTAAGAAGTAAATTAAAAAATAATTTAAAAAAGCCCAGTGAGCCTAGCTAGGGACCCTCAGGCCTAAGAAAGCAAGGAGCACAAAATGTACCTCTGAATGACAAATCTTTGGGATGTGTGATATACAGCCTGTCTGAATGAAGTGACAAGTCTGAACGCTAAAATGTGGTTCAAAACGACACTACTAAGGAAATGAAAGGTGGGCCGTGGCAAGGGAGATGCTGCAACATAGGCACATGTGACAAAGGACTTGGGTTGAGAACATAAGAAAGCCCTACCAATCAACTGGAAAAGATGGACAATCCAAGACGAAAATTGTCAAAAGACCTGAACAAGCAAGCGCTTTCTTAAAGAGTAATGCTATTGTCGGGAACATGATTCGTTGTTAGTTACCAGAAAACCAGAAAATAAAACCACAGCAAGATGTACCGCGCACTTACTAGAAGGGGTCCGACCAGGAAAGGCTAACCCCTCACCTATAGCCGAAGCTGCTGGAGTGGACATGGCACAGATGTTCTGGAATGCTGCTTGGCGGTGTCTTCTTTAAACCTATAACTCAGCGCTTCACTCCTCGGTGGACACCGGACAGAGCTCACTGGTGCCTGTGCACCAAGATACACTCACGGAACATTCCGGCAGCGTTAGACATGTGGGTGCCAAACAGGACCCAGAGGAGAACAGACGGACTGTGGCTTATTTGTACAACAGGATGTTCTCCTGTGCAGTATGCATGATCACAACATGCCCGGGGATGAATGAGTCCAAGGTGTGATGCTGACAGCGAGGAGGCAGATGGAAGAGAGTGTAAGTGTCCGTCTGTCCGACATCATTATACAAAGTCCCCATCAAGAGAAACTAATCCCCAGGGACCAGAGTCAGGACCTGGCGAGGGACAGCAGGGGCTCCCTGAGTGCCGGCAACAGTCTGCACTCTGATCTGGGTAGTAACGACTCCTCATTCACGTGGTAAGATCATCTCTCTGTGGGCACCTTTCTGTAGATACTACATTTTAATAAAGTTTTTCCTTACACTACTTGCTTCCAGAATTCACTTTTTCCCCACAACCAAGGCCCTCAGGCCGGCAGAGGTGCAACGAGGCGGAGGGCAGAGCAGGGACTCCGGAGCGGGCAGCTCGCGCTGCCACACCCAGCCTGCCGAGTCACAGCCTAGTGAACTCGACCTGCGCTTCACTGCTCCTCAGCTAGAAAACGGGACTAGCAAATACCACTTTGAAGGCTTCTGCAAATGTCACATGAAGTAAAGGACAGAGAGGGTGGAGTGCTGTGTCCCACACGCGCAGGATCTCAGGGGGCCTGGACGCCCACCTTACAGGAAGGCTGCCAGAGGCCTAACAGCAGTCCTTGTGGCCAGTAACGGGTCAGGCCAGGGCCCCGTCCCCTTCTGACTCCCAGGTCTTTGCCCTTTCCACTACATCCTGCAGCCTCCTGTGCATGGGAAGTGTAATAAAGTCGGCGTGGAGTGCCAGCACACACACGCAGGGACAGCTGCACAAAAGTGGTACCTGTTGGGGCTAGACAGCTGCAGTCTGTGGAAAGATCTATGATGACTCTGCAAAGCTGTTTAGACACAGGATTTCGCAAACATAAAGGTATCAGAAGTTCCTATTACGCTGCCCTAGGTTTTTCACTAAATTGGGTACAGGCCCGGGGTCATTTTCAGGGCCCCTCAGAGTTTAAGAGCATTTACCTGTGGGTCAGCTGAGGGACCGGATGCCAAGACCTTCCAACCCAGACATGGCCCAGCTGCCCAGGAACCCAAAACAGGCCCTGACTCCCCATCACCCCACCCAGCACCCCCCGGGCAGACCCACCCCTAATGGCAGCAGAGCCAGGGCGAGAGCAAGTCTGGAGGCCCTCAGGGCCACCCTCCGTCTTTCCCTGGTGCCCAGGAACCCAAACAGACCCTCCTTGACTCTCCATCACCCCACCCAGCACCCCCCGGGCAGACCCACCCCTAATGGCAGCAGGGCAAGGGCGAGAGCAAGCCTGGAGGCCCTCAGGCCTACCCTCTGTCTTTCCCCGCTCTGATCTGCATTCCAAAAGGGTCTGGTGTCTGGACATCTCAGACCGCATGTCCAGCTCCTGCCCCTGCCCTGCCACGAGAAGCCACATCTTTCTGGCCCTTCCAGTTTATGTTCTGCCTGGAGCAGGATGCTTGCTACATGTGCGCTCACACACATGCTCTCCCGGCATCCTTGTGTGATGAAGACCGTGCAGTGTGCAGTGACTCCCACTGCTGCATGCCTTCTGAATTCTGAGCCATGAGAACACATGACCCACATTTAAACATAAACTCAAGTGTAAATGGATGCTTCGGTATCAGCCAGCAAGCCAAACGTTAGTGATGAAGCACTGTGAGAGAAGCACAAGTGCAAAACCGCATGCAATTTCCATATGTACAGTGCCACGGCTGTACAGGCACCTCTGATTTGGACGTTTTTTAAAAAGATTTTTGAGAGAGGAGTAAGCAAGTGAGCACACAAGTGGGGGTGGTGGGGAAGGCAGAGGGAGAAGCAGACTCCCAGCTGTGTGGCTCGATCCCAGGACTCTGGGATCATGATCTGAGTCAAAGGCAGACACTTAACCAACTGAGCCACCCAGGGACCCCTGATTTGTACATTTTAAAAAACGGTCAGAATGGCAAAGTTTCCGAGGTGTGAATTTCCCCTCAACCAAAAATCAGAAACAAACAAAATGCATTTAGTTGACAATGAAAAAGCGCTGGGGCTTAAGTTTCGCTGATATGGAATGCCTTCCTACTTTCTCAACCATGGCCAGTGAGTTCACGGCACATGGACACACCACTGTAGGAGTTGGTCACTGTGTGGACTGACTCCCCACTGAGTCTCCCCAGTGCTGATCACCACACGGCCTCCCTCACATGCAGTGGCCTCTGGGGTAGGATGCAAGACCCACAGGATCAAAACAAGAGTCTCTGTCCTTAATAAAAGGGGATGCATGCCATTAATTATTCCTAGAAACAGGGTCTACAGAGAGGTACCCCAGGACCTTGACAGGGGACATCGCAGGGTTAGAATATGAGGCAGGTGGTTCCAGTGATGTTCCCAATTTTGTTTTTTCATATTATAAATACATTTTACAGTTATAAAGAGGGGGGCCAACTCCAACGTCTAAGAATTAAGGAGAGGCTAGACAGGGGATACCGCACAGGGAAGCGCCGATCACATCTACAGGTGGGGAAGGATGTTCCCAATACGCTAAAGGGAAGCAGCAGGTTACAGAATAATGCAGGTGGCACGACCCCACTTTGATTCAGAGGCACGGAATGGAAGGGCACACATCGGCAGGCTAACTGCTCTCTGCCAGGGCTGAGCGACTGTCTTTTTTGTTTCCTTCTGTGGATGATTTATATTCCCACCTCCCCAACCCCTTTTTCCTGCAGCAAGCACGGAACATTTCTGCACCAAGAAAATAAAAACCACATCCCAGGTTTAGAAACATGCATGGGCACACACAGATCTGCAGGGCTCTGTCTGGGGAGGACAATCAGAGTAGCGAAGCCCGGGGTAGAGGCTAGATGAGAGAAGCTACTCTGAGGAGCACAGAGGCCTCGGATGTGGAGTGTGTCTGGCACCTTTCAAATGCCCTGGGCCACGCTGACTTCCCGCTCATCGCTGCGCTGGGCACTGCTGCCTGCAATGTCCTTCCTCTGTCCCACGAGCTCCTACGTATCCCTTA
Source organism: Canis aureus (assembly GCF_053574225.1). Taxonomy (NCBI): domain Eukaryota; kingdom Metazoa; phylum Chordata; class Mammalia; order Carnivora; family Canidae; genus Canis; species Canis aureus. Next base: position 70,760,453 of record NC_135618.1, read on the forward strand.
AGACACAACGTACAGCTTCCTCTTCAGAGCACCTTTCCCTGCTGTCCACAGGGGAAGGCTGTGCTCACATCTTAACGCAGCACAGGCCTCCATCCAGGCCTTGACTCCACGTTCCCGACTCATCATTCCATCTGAGGCTTAGTGGGGGCGGCGTGGGCAGCTGCCTGGGCCTCTACACCCGGCACCATGCCCAGCACTGAGCACGGCCTCTGGGGACGAGGGTCGTCCTGAGAAGGCTGTTGGAGGGTTCCTCACCCACCCGATATCACAGTTTGCCATTAGCAGAAAAGCCAACTCCTGTCTCTTCTTTAGGACTGAGGTTCTAGAAGCTGTATCTGAGGAAGGGGGATTTGAGACTCCCTCCAAGAAGGCACGGGGGATGCCCCCACTACCCCGTGAGAGCCAGCGCCAGCCTCTGCCTTCCAAGGGCCTCCCACCAGGCAGAGGACGATCATGGAGGATGGGAGCGGGCCACCCCCTGAAGCGGGGGAGGCAGCTTGAATCCTGGATCTGCCACCAAACGGGCCTGTGACAGACAAGCGGCAGCCTCGAAAGGCCTCGGAACCGTCTTACTGAAAGCGCTGTGCCTTGGCTTCTGTGGCCTCCCCTCCCCGTACAGCAACTGGGGTACAGTCAACTCTCAGGGATAAAGAGGCTGTTCCTGAGAAGAAAGCCCTTTGGATCACTCTGACGTCACCGACACTCAGCGGCACCAGGTGGCACATGTGAAGACCAGACGGTCCGCCCGCAGGGCGTCTGAAGACACTAGAATGGCTTCCGGGAAGGACTGAGCTCTACTCTCAGAGACAGAAAACCACTCCCAGAGCAAAGCCACAGAAACTGGGCAGCCGATGGGCTCTTGGATGAGGCCCCTGGGGCGGGGGGTGGGGGGGGCGGAGCTCAGCTCTGGCTTCCCGGGGTGCGTGGCAGGCTGGTGGCTCAGGAAGTGGGGGCAGGGTCTGGCTGGGAACGTTCCAGGGCGGGCTAGATGGGCTGGCCCTCGGGTGCCGCCACGGCCCCTCCAACAGCTTCAGCCCCTGGGGAAGCAGGGACACTCCCACCCTCTCCCCGGGCTCCCGGGGTGGCTTCCAGAGATGCAGGGCAGACCGCGCTGCACCGGGGAAAGGGAAAGCCGAGGACGCTAAGGAGGACCCTGTGCCTCCAGTCCCCGCCCCGACATGACCCTCGGCAGTTTCCTGACTTCCTACCAGTTACACGCGGCCTCGAGCAGCAGCAGAACCTGCCCCGGGCTGCAGAGCCCTGCTGCCAGAGTTCACCTGTTCCAGGTGGGTGCACACGTGGGTGCCTCAACCGGCTCGACCCAACCCCACCTGACAGCCTCACACAGGGTTGTGCACCTGGGACCCACTCTTTTCCAGGGGGAAGAATCGGTGACTGGGGCCTTTCTGGTTTCCAGTCCAAATTCCTTTCCTTCGGGAGCTGGGAAATGCAGCCTGCAAACCGGGACGGAAGGGATGGCTGGCCCCATGTCCCGCTGAGCCCCCGGGGAACCGCCCCAGCTCTGCTGATCAGCTCCACAGGGCACCCTCTTCACGCCTCCAGGGCAGCCCTGCCCAGGAAGGAGCCGCAGGGACACCACATCTGGAACTGACCTTCTGAGGGTGGGCTCATCCCGCGGAGAGGAGTACGTGCACCCCATGGCTTCTCTCCCGACCCCAGGACTTAAAGGCAGGTTCCAGCTGCCTCCCAGAAACGGGCAGGGAGCCAGCGGTCAGAAACTCGGGCTCTGTCCATCCCTCCGCAGTGCTGGCCGGGCCGGCAGTCCAGCCGTGAACTCTGGGAAGGCCCCAGACACCCCAGCCCTGGTGGAGCCTCTGCCGAGTCCCCGCCTGCATCTGTCCCCACAGGAACAGGGAGGACTTGCGACTCCAGCCTGAGACCTCCCGTGATCCCCTGCGTTTGGGCACACACCCCTCCTCCTTCTGTATGGACCGAGGGAAGGAGAAAACCTTTCCAACCCCAACTCGGGTCTCCTTGGTAACTGTTTATACCAGAGCCCTTGCTCCCTACTTCCTCCCCCCTTCCCAATTAATTAAAAAAAAAAAAAAAAAAAGGAAGTCATGAGGTTGAATAAAGCTCTTCGAGACACTAGAAGGCAGTTGCGCAGGTTGCTATGGCAGGGCCGTCTCTCCACAAAGGAAGCCACATTGATCCTACTGCCAGGGCGCCTCAGGATCATATTAAATTAGCTCTGGTTCCCGTCTTCCTCCTCACAAAAGAACTGTGGGCCACAGAGCCCGAGACACGGGGCGGCCACCTGGGAGCAGCGTGTGTGCAGAGAAGCCACACAGTACCCTCCCGCTGCACAGGGGGCAGGTGCCCTACACAAGGGCCCCCACATTTGCTGTGACGCTTCCTCCCAAGAAGCAGCCTTCAGAGGCACCCAAATACAGAAAGCCAGCGGAGGAGGCAGCAGCTGGCCCAGGCTGGGGGCCCAGAGACCACGCGGGTCCAATGAGGGCTCTCCACTCCTAAATTGGGAGCAGAAGGCCCTCTGGTGCGGGCCTCAGAAGTCAACTGCAGGCTGCCATGTGGGGAGGATGGAAAGGAGGGTGCACGAAAGCCCTGAGTCACTTGGTAAGGGATGAATCAAGATGTCCCAGTGAGATTCATTTCATTTCCAGTCCTGGCCAACATGCAGAGGAGTTTGCAGAACTCCCAACTCAAGTGTGATTCTCTATGGCATGAATTTCTCCTGAGACTTTGCCCTGCCCTTGGCGACACAGGGGACAGCTGCTGTGGAATAGCTGCCTCCCAAAGCCTGGTGTGGTAGCAGATTCTGTGCTCCCCAGGGAGCCGCCACATGCCGGGCAGAGGTGGGGTGGGGGTGGGGGGGGTCAGGCTGGCTGGGATGGGGTCACCAGGCGAGCCCAGATTTCTCCACTGCAGGCAGAACAGTCCCAGGACCCTGTAGCTGACAGTGAACGGTTTGCAAGAGCTGCCTTTGCTGAAAACAAAGTGATTCGCTGGAGCTTAAGCTTAAATCTGAACCAGTAGCTCTCCCGCCCAAAAGAGCAGGAACGGACCAGCAGGGGAGCACCCAGCAGGGAGGGCGCCTCCTGCTGTGGCTGGTCTCTGGCAGGCGGGAAGTTCAAGCACTATGGGAGGCCTTGGGTCAAAGCCAAAACACAGAATGGGAACTCTGACTTGCTGAGTGCCTACTGTTTGCCAGCTAGTATTCAAGGAGGTCTATATTGTATTTCATTTAATCCTCCCTCCCGTGCCAAGTGGGCAAGGACTTCTATCCTTATTTCACGGCCAAGGACAGCGAGGCTCTGGGTGGGGGCAGGGGAGGGGAGCAGGAAGCCAACTCCAGGCCAGGAAAGCCCAGAGCCCTGGCATTTCCCGACTGCCTCCACGGGCCCTGTGGAGCCAAGCACGGCTTATGGGAGTCCCTGGACACACTCAGAGAGCACTTCCTGGCCCCTCCCAGGGATCTTCAGGAATCCCCAGCCCTCATCATTTGGGGTGCTCTCAGGCTCCAAGGGGCTGCTGTTTCCCTCAGGGAGATCCCCCCTCCCCCATACAGCCCTTCAACATGTGTTCACCAACACGCAGGTCAGGCCTTTATACCTGCTGTGTGTGGTCCGGGTGGCCTGCCTCCCCAGCACATGGGGCAGCACGCTGGCTTTGCCCTTCTGCCCTGCAGACGCCCGGGCAGTGACTCTGGCAGGCTGGGTATAGGCAGGGCCAGTGCTCTTGTGCAGGAAAGCGAGAGACACAGGGCCATGGCCCTGCTCAGGGTTATTTGCCAGGGACAGTGACAGAGTCCTCCTCTGCTCTGATGCCTTGGCTCTTGTCACTTCAGCCTTGCCATTTGCAAATGGGGACAAGAACCCTGTTTTAGAAAAGCCCTGGCAAAAAAAAAAAAAAAGAAAAGCCCTGGCACAGAACCCTTTCTCTGCACCGCTGACACTTTCTGCTTCTCATGCCCCGCTCTCCCTCCCAGGCACCTGGGCCCTGGCCAATGCCCACTGGTCAATGCCAGTGCCACTAGGTGACCTTCCTCCAAGCCACCCTGACTGCTCTTTAATGGCCCACTGCTCTCAGGACGCTGTCCCAGTTTACCCGGCTCCCAGGAGGGCCCAAGGCCCTGGAAGATTCACCCCCAGCCTCTTCTCTCCTGTCTCAGCTCCCCTGTGACTTCTGAGGCCCTTCACCACCCCGACTCCCTCAATGACCCCTGACTCCTCCATGACCCCCAATTCCCTTGGCGACCCTCAACTCCCTTCATGACAACTGACTCCCCTGGTGACCTCCACCTGGGCTCTACCAGACTCACTTTTCCCAGAGCAGCCCCACTGGTCCTCGCCCTGAGATTCTGCACGCGCTTCTGCTCCATGTGTCCTGCTCTGTGTGCTGCCGGCCCTCATCTATGCCCGGCCCTCATCTATGCCCATCTGTCAATGCCAGCTTTCCATTGAGACTCCCGAATCAGTCCAGGGGTACCGCAGTCCTGACATACCTACCAATGGGAGGGGGTGGCCCTCTTCTGCATTTCCACCACCTCTGGACACACTCATCTCTCCCAATGGCAAATGAGCCCACGAGGACACACAGCAGATCCCTGCGCCCTGGTGCCTGGCACAGAAATGGAGCTACCAGCAGCGAGCCCTGGGTGCGGCCTAGCGAGGTCAAGATGTCCACTGACACCCAGATCGGCAGACAGGCCACCTTCAGAGTAGTATGTGGTAGGCAGAATGGCAAAATCACTCCAATCTCATCAGGGGACGGGGAGGAAGGAGAGGCCATGAAGTCCCTCGTGGTCAGGTGGTGGTGGAAAACCCAGCCCTGGGGCACCTGGGTGGCTCAGTGGTTGAGTATCTGCCTTCAGCTTAGGGCGTGATCCTGGGGTTCTGGGATGGAGTCCCACGCTGGGCTCCCTGCATGGAGCCTGCTTCTCCCTCTGCCTGTGTCTCTGCCTCTCTCTCTGTGTCTCTCATGAATAAACAAATAAAATCTTAAAAAAAAAAAAAAAAAAGCCCAGCCCTGCGCTTGCGGGTGTGGTGTGCATACCCCAACCCCCTTTCCCACCACTTCCCCTGACAGTGGGAGGCTTTGGGCACCGTCCACCCTCCCCATTCACAGAAGCCTCTCCTCCACTCCTGCCTCTTTGTACAACTCGTGTGTGCTTCTATTTTCACATTTGGCAGAGCCCAGGACCTCCCTATAGAAGAAGTGACCCTGAATTGGAGGTGGAAGGACCCTGGTTCACTTTTCATCTGCCGGCACTTGAAAGTTCCAGACAGATGGAAATGAGGCTGGCAGCCTGGACTCCGCGCCTTCCTGGCCCTTCGGTTGAGTGCAAGCCCCCAGATAAAGGTCACACAGGAAAATGGGCTCCTTTGTGGCTTTTCAGCAGCAAGCCCCAGTGGGATGCAATCAGCAAAATCCAGACTGTGGGAAACTGTGAAACAAACGATCTGGTTTCTGGAACAAAAAATGGTGCTGAGAGTTACCAGGGATGGAGGGGAAGCCCATCCAGAGAGAAACTTCCTGTGGTGTTAAGGGGAAGAGGGAGAAGCCAGGCACAAAAGGCTGTAGCTACATAATTCCATTCACAGGACATTTGGGAAAAGGCAAAAGTACAGGGAAAGAAATAAGATCATGGTCAATCAAGGTGGGGCGTTAACTACGAAGGGATGGGGGCGGAATTTGGGGAACGGAGGAACGTGCTGTCTTAACTGTAATAGTGGTTAGACAACCACATGCCTCCAGCAGAACTCATCAGACTGTACTTTTTTTTTTTTTTTTTATAAATAGGCTCCATGCCCAGTGTGGAGCCCAATGAGGTTTTGAACTCAACCCTGAGACCAAGACCTGAACTGGGATCAAGAGTTGCACACTCAACTGAGCCACGCGGGTGCCCCAAACTATAAACTTGAAAAAGGTGTGTTTGGCTGCATGTAAATTATACATCATACCTCACCCCCCAAGAGAGAGACAAGATGTAGTCTTGCTTAGATCCTAAATTTTAAAAAGTGTTTAAAAAAATGTACCAACTAATCAGGAACCATAAACAAATACTACTGAGTATCTGAGGATCCTGAAGCTTGTGGCTGGCTCTCAGGGCTGTGAGGACAGCACCTGAGCTGTGTTCAAAAGGGAGGGCCTTTGAATTTTAGAAGACTGAACTGTTTACACAGGTCATTAATTTTGTATGAAAGATTTCCAAATTTGCTCCAAAATCAGGATTCCTTTATTCAGATTTCACACGGGTTGCATGACTACTTATAAAACATGATGGCTTTAAGATAAGCCAGGAGTGGGACACCTGAGGGGCTCAGACAGTGAAGTGTCTGCCTTCTGCTCAGGTCATGATCCCAGGGTCCTGGGGTTGAGCCCCGCATCAGGCTGCCTGCTCAGTGGGGAGTCTGCTTCTCCCTCTTTCCCTCTGTCCCTGCTCATTGCTCATTCCCACTCTCAAGTAAATTAATAAAATCATTAAAAAAAAAAAAAAAAGCCAGGAACAGAAGGGAGGGGAGAAAACAAGACTACACAGGATAGAAGGCTGTTGATGCTGAGTGATCTGTGCTGGTGCTCAAGTTCACTCTTCTACGCTCTATGCTTTAGGGTTTGTTTGAAATGTTCCACAACAAAAAGCTTTGTTTTTCTTTAAAGTACTCTCGGGCACCAGATGTGAAGCCGAGGTATGTGTGTCTGTGGGGGGGTTCGACATTGTCCCTCACCTCCAACAGAGCAGAAGAGACCAGCAGCCTGGGCTGGGACAGTGCGCAGGCCCACCTAGAAGGGTGGCCCTATTGAGCTGCACCACTGCTGGCGGGCATCACTGGGGACCCAGAGCGTCTGATTTTTTTTCAAGATTAGCTATAAATCTGGGCTTTATGTGCCAACCTTTTCAATGTTCTCATTTAAATGTTCCAATTTACTCTTTATTAATTTTTTTAGGGGAGGGGTGAGGGGGAGAGGGAGAGAGAAAATCTTAGGCAGGCTCTATGCCCAACATGGGGCCTGATCTCATGACCCTGAGATGAAATTAAGAGTCAGACACTTAACTGAGCCATCTGGGTGCCCCTAAATGTTCTAATTTAAAACAATATTCTAATTTAAAAATCTAAAACACCTGTGTAAGCTAAGGCCAGCCTGTGGGCCAGTCTGCCCCAGAGGCAGCCGCAGAAACAGGTTTAGCACTAATTCAACAGCCATTCTCTGAATGTCCCACTCAAGCGTCCCAGACAGGGATGAGTGCCCTCTCTGCACTATGGGAGGCAGAAATACAAATGTCCATCTGACAAGATGGGGGCTCTCTGCAGACTGCTATGTTCCATGTGTGAGCAAAGTGGGCACACCAGGGACCCCTGAAGCTTCAGACTCCTATGGGAACCAACATACCCTGGGTGGCCTTCGACCAGGAGCCACCCTGGCATGGAACTCTCTGTCCAAGGGCACAAGCTGGGGGAAGGCTGAGGACTACGTGGAAGTGGTTTGGAAAGAGCCACTTTTGGAATTATTACCAGCATCATTAAGAGAATGTGCTGCTCTCTTTAACAAGCCTTTAATTGCTATTATAAACAGTTCAAAAGGCCTCCCCAGGGCATACAACTGTGTTCGTATACCAGAAGACTCCATATTGTAAGGTGCCAATTAATTCAGATATGATCCAATCCCAACTAAAGCCCCAGTAAGGTTGGCTTTATCCCCCCCTTTGGTTTTGGTGGACATTGACAAGCTGGTTCTACAAGTTACATGGAAATGTCAAGGGCATTGGGAAGACAAGGGCCTTTTTCAATACCTGTGCCAGGTCCAATGGATGGATGCCTGCAGATGACAAAATAAGCCTTGAAGTGCCACATGCAACTGGCCAATGTCAAATCAGTGTTAGCTGGATGGTCTAAGTTCAAAAGCTATACCAAGGATACCAAGGAGGCTTTTTTTTTTTTTTTTGTAAGATTTACTTATTTATTTGAGAGAGAGAGAGAAAGAGAGGGCACAAGCAGGGGGAGGGGAGGAGGGAGAGGGAGAAGTGGACCCCCCCACTGAGCATGGAGCCCCATGCAAGGCTTGATCTCACAATCTCAAGATCATGACCTGAGCTGAAACCAAGAGTTGGATGCTTAACCAACTGAGCCACCCAGGCACCCCTCAAGGAAGCTTTTAGAAGAAAACATAAAAAGAACATCTTGATGACTCTGGGATAAGAATTCTTACCCTGGGAGAGTCAGAGGGCAGGTCAGTTCTGGAAAGTCTGCTTTGTTTTTGTCCATCACCTTCCTGCTGAAGTATATGTGGCACATAAATGTAAGTTTCTTAAGGTCAACCAGAAGGTCGAGTAATCGGACTTAGTCTAAGTCAAGCACTTCTGATCATCAAAAGACATGAGTAAGAGTAAGGAGGCAAGTTACAGAAGCAAGATGATATTTACAGAACATTTATCTAACAAAGGCCTCCTATCTAGAATATAAAGTATCCTGACAAATCAATGGGGCCGATAACCCAGTGGGAGAAATGGGCAAAGTCTTGAACAAACAGACCTTCACAAAAAAATATCTAAATGGCCAACAGAACATATGACAAGGTTATGGGTCTTCAGAGAAACACAAATTAAGATAGGATGGTGGCACATGCCTATTCACACGGCTATGATAAAAGAGTTGAGAAAAGTATGAGGCTGGGACATGCTGGTGGGGGGCCAGGCGCTGGGACAAACCGGAAAACCATTTAGCAGGATCCACTAGAGCTGAATCCAAATCTGCCAATCGCAGGTTATAATGCATGTGGTACAGAAGCGTGTGTGGGAACCCAAAATGCCTACTAGAATGTTCTCCTGACTGGAAATCGTCGGAATGTCCATCATTATCAGAATGAAGAAATCATGATTATTCCCATAATGGAATACCAAATGAGACCAAAGAGCACCCTATAAACCTCAGGGTGCATGCTCAGTGACACAGACAACAGGGGCCTCATATTGTGCGTACTTTTACGTTTATGTGCCACATACACTTCAGCAGGAAGGTGATGGACCAAAACAACGCAGACTTTCCAGAACTGACCTGCCCTCTGACTCTCCCTGGTCTCTTGCTACCCATCTCTCCCAGCTGGCCACAGGGACCAGACAAAGGAATGGCAAGTGGCCTAACCCTGCTAACCACAGCTCACTCTCAGCCTTAACACAAAAAACAAAAGCCTAAAAAAGTCACGATCTTCCTTCTAGCAGCCCAGCCTTTCTCTTCCCTAGTCACCCCAACCCCCACTGCTTACAAAGGGTCCAAATCTCTTAACTTTGGGTTCTGCTCAGCTCCCCAGCCCTGCCTAGCTACTCCTAGAGGCATCATCTGTCTCCCCAACTCCCAAACTGGCTCTGAGCGGCTGCCCTATGCACAGACTCCCCCTGGCTCTTCACACCCAGGTCCCTGTGTCCCATCAACTGGGCCTTTGCAGGGCGCCCAGGTAGCTCAGTGGTTGAGCGTCTGCTTTTGGCTCAGGTCATGATCCTAGGTTCCTGGAATTGAGTCCTACACTGGGCTCCCAGCAGGGAGCCTGCTTCTCCCTCTGCCTATGTCTCTGCCTCTCTCTGTGTCTCTCATGAATAAATAAATAAAATCTTTAAAAAAAACAAAAAACTGTACCTTTGCTATGCAAGGCCCTGGGACTCCCTTCTCTCGGGTCTGCCTCCTGGAGCGCCCCCTCTACCCACCTCCCAACAGCTCTCACCCATCCCCCACACAGCTCACCTGGAACCCCTGATCAGGATGTGATCCTTCCACTGTTCTAAAGAACACACTTCCATCAGGCTCCGACTGCCTAGTCCACATCTGCGGCTCCACACCATGCTAACCATGCAGCCCGGGGCCACGCACAGTCCCCACACTAAGCCCTGTGATTCCCCATGGAGCTGGTGGTCGCAGAGGCTCTGTGCTGCGGCAAGGACCACTGGTGCTGGCTGGGGACTGAAGTGGTCAGGGACAGAGGTGCGGGGTTTACAGCAGGAGGGCGAGGCTTGTGGCCCCGGGATCCCAGCTGAGAGACCTCTCTGAGTCCATTTTCTCAGGCGTGAATAGAGCATCGGCACTATCACAAGAGGCCAAGGGCATTGTGACGAAGGGGGAAGTGTGGCTTGCAGAGTCTGCAGGTCTGGCTTGATGATTGGCTCCGCTATCTGTAAGTTAGGTGATCTCGGTCCTAGGTTACTGACTCATCTGCAAAGTGGGGTGATAAAAAGCCTTCCTTGAAGGGCTCTGGTTAGACTGGGCAGGATATTAATAGTAAGGAGAAAAATAATAATACATGTCTCATTCGGGGCATGGCCATTTGCACATGGACCTGAGCGGAGCACTCACTGATGATTACGGCATTTCAGTTTTACAGCCGCAGGAGATAAGGCTCCATTAAGAGCCAAAGGCACGGTTTCGAGAAGATTAAGTCATGGGAAATGTCACATGACCACTAGGGGGTAGAGGCAGGACTCAAACCTTTGTCACTTGACTCTGGGGCCTAGACTCACTGCACTGGGAAGGGGTCCCTGCAGAGGGCACAGGCAACCTGGCCCCTGCAGGCTTCCACATGGTCTAGTACAGGACAAGAGGCCCTGGGCAGCGTGTAGACCCCTCATGGAGAAGCTGGAACTTCACCATTAAAAAGAAGGAAACCCAATCTCCTGCCTTGGCAAAGAGACAGAACCTATGAGCCACTAGCACTCCCAGTCTACTGGTTTTATTTCAGGCACATCTTGCAAGGCCGGAGAGGTGACGGGGAGGACAATGGCTCCACCTGCTCCCACTGCACACCTATGTCCTCACTCGGGGCACAAGTGCAGAAGACACCTCTGCTTCACAGGCGAGAAAACACAGGCCACCGGACAGGGTCCCTTACCTCGAGTACCACATTTTTTCCCCCAAATACTTTCTACCCCAGGAAGGGACCTAGACCAGCCACAGCACAGGAGTCTGGATTCCTGCCCATCGGCTGGTCCTGCCATCCCCACTCCAAGCCCCAGGGCATGACGGCACCTTCCAGGGCCGCTCCACACGGCCTCCCTCAGCACACCTTCCCGGTCCCTCCTTCTTAGTTTTCTGAAGCCCGTGTCTCTGGCCTGCCTCGTGTGTGAGACAAAGGCCCCAATTAGACAACACACACAAGAGCATTTTCTAAAGCCTTTCTATGAAGTCCCTCCCAACATCCTGACTGCGCATGTTCTTTCATGTAAAACCACCCTGATCTTCTTGCAGGGCCCAGTGCAGGGCCTGACACAAAATATGCTCTGACACACTCTGCAGCCACCGGCATCAAGAATGTGCTAGGTGACTTCACTGTCACCTCGCCTAATGCTCACATGAGCCCTCGAGGATGTAGTCACTGCTTCCACTTTGCAGAGGGGAGACTGAGGCAGGATGAAGGGAAGGTCTTGCCCAGGACCCACCAGCACCAGTCTGTGAGCTCAATGAACAAGAGACTTCCTCTGTTTCATTCGTGGCACCCCAGGACAGAGGGGGACCTTGGGAGAGATTTGCTGAGCTTTCTAAAATGGAAAACTGTTGTGCTGTCCGTGGCATGAGGACCATGTTCTCTGAATATCAGCTGTGATGTCTGAAGGCTGTAACTTTTCCAGGAAAGGAAATAGTCACCACAACTGGAACAGAGAATTAGAAGCCGATATGACCCTGAGTCCCCAGCCTGCCCAGCCTGGGGAATTCGGCCTCAGTGTGGCCCTGGGGCCTGTACCTGAGACCTGCTCCGGGCTAGACTCTTTTTGCTTAAACCTTCTTCCAAGGAAGATTTATAGAAGGTTTAAAAAAAAATCAGTAAAGTTAAAAGAACACAATGTTATTAATAAGGTCAAGCAGGACACTGTCTATGACATTGTGACTTATAATAAATAAGCTTTTGGTCTTTACCGTTTCTGGCACAGAGCTCCTAAAACCCTTGGCATTTCCTAAGTGATAAGAGCAACAGAGGTGTCTCCCATTCTTCATAACCAGACTCTTTCAGCCACACTGGAATTTATGTTAATAAAGCAATTTCTAGAAAGCCCCTGTGAACAAGGCTGGTTGGCAGGCAAACCAACCATGTGATCAGAGGGTCTGAACTTTCAGGCCTGCCGCTGACCTCTGGGGAGGGGAGGGGGCCACAGGGTGAATGAACCCTCAGTGGCAGATGATTTCATCAGTCACAACTGCACTGATGTAATGACTCCTCCATAAAAACCCAAGAGTACAGGGTTTGGAGAGCTTCAGATTTTAGGTTGCTGAATACTTCCTTGCAGGCGCTCGGAGGATGGTGCTCCCCGCCTGCCACCCCTTCATAGGGGGAGGGCATAAAGCTCCAGAGCCTCCCTCATACTTTGTCCCCTGCACCTCTTCCATCTAGCTGTTCCTGACTTATATCCTTTCTAATAAACCCATAACCTAGTAAGTAAACTGCTTCCCTGAGCTCTTCGAGCCACTCTAGCAAATGACTCACACCTGAGGAGGGGGTTCCGGGAACTTCTGACTTAGAGCTGGTTGGTGGGAAGCACAGGTAATGAGGGCACTCGCAGCAGGTGTCTGAGACGGGGAGCTTGTGGCACTGAGCCCTGATCCATGGGATCTGACGCAAACTCCAGGCAGACAGTGCCACACCCAGCGGTGTCCTGAGGGTGAGCAAGAACTCCCCACGCATCCAGTCACAGAAATGTTCAATGTGGGGCTCAAGGAGAGGAGAAAACCAGTTCTCCTCCTCTGCTGTTGCCCCCCGAGCTCTACTTGAGATTGCTCTCTTCGTTTGATGAGGGACACTGGCAAGCGGTAGGGGATAAAGACTCATTAGCAGCAAAGCGCCACCCTGTCCCCACCAGTAAGGCCACAGGACTAGAAGGCAGGTATCTGCATCTCCCTCCTTGTATGGCCTTGTGCAAACAGCACCTCTCCGCCCCATCGGTTCTCAAGATAAGATCCTGAAGTGAAATATTAATTGGGTGCCACTGTAGCTCTGATGATCTTTAATGTCCCCAAGCCTCAGATAATCTACCCATGGAACAGTGCCCTCTACTCTGAATAGGCCTTGTGAGGTTCCATCGAGAAACATGAACAAGAAACAGGCCTGAAAGAACCCTGTAAGTCCCCACACGATGTGCAAACACAAGGGATCAAGGGAGATCTGAAGCATAGGGCACCAAGGAGGCACCATTCACGATTCAACCCAGAATGCTGCAAGTAAGCCCGTATCTCTCGCCTGGCTCCCTCGTGACCCAGGCCCAAGGACAGGGCGCTGCCAGGATTGATGGACGGGCCCCAGGAGGCTGAGAGAGGGATGCTGAGCTGGATCACTTACATTGGCTGAATTGTGGTGAACTCTGGGATTTCGTCTTTTTTCTTTCTGAAGAGGAACCAGTAGGTCAGGAGGCCCACAATGAGTGAAAACAGAATCATGTCTGTCATGCTGAAAAGAGACACTTCTTCAACCACAGTTTCAGACACGGTGGCACTGGCATCCATACTGGAGTCCTCCATGTTGACAGGAAACTGCAGGGGAGAGAAAGATCAGGTATCAGCTGGGAGAAGTAGGGTCAGCCTGAGGCCTGTGGGGGAGTAGCCTGAAGCCTGCAAGGGGACACCCTGAATCCCAAAAGCTTCAGCCAGGGTTTCTATGCCCCAAGGAGTAGCAGCAACGGGCAAAGCACTGTGGACAGAAGCTGCTGGACCCACACACGGCTGGCCCCTCCATGACATGGCTACAGCCTTGGACCGAAATCAAAGTAGCAAATGGCACCATGATGTCCACAGGTATCCTACAGCTGGAGCTGGTACTGGGTCCCCTGCATACACAGAGAATGGAAGCTACAGACTCCCTGGACCACTGAGCACCCTCCAGCCCCACAAGGGCTTAGAAGGGTTGGTTCCCCATCACAGTGGGGGTCGCTTGGAGACAAATCCTTCCCCCTGGGCTGCCCCACACCCTGCACATTCCAAAGACCTTTAGGACTGGCCCCTGGATGACTCTTGGGAAATCACTCCTGAGCCTTGTGATGTGCCACCTGATGAGTGTCTCTGTACCCCTGGGACCTTGGGCCACGAAAATAGCTCCTGCTAACTATGTCATTCAGAATGACCGCCTAGGGCTCTGAATCACATCGTTTGGGCTTGACCTCTGGGGTGCTGGAGACCTAGTAGATAAGGTTAGAAATGCAATGCTCCACGCCTCCAAGGCTGACTCCAGATACAAACCCTGCACACCAAGGCACCAGGGAGCTCCCCTGGTTGCTAATCCTCCATACATGTGGCCATGCACAGTTGCTGGGAGCATTGAACCCCTAGAACTCCAGTGGGCAAGGACAACTGGAAGCATGTGCCTGGTTTTTCCCAGTCTCAGCCCTGTGGAGCCTTTCCCTTTGTTGGTTTCACGCTACATCCTTCTGTCATAATAAACTGTAATGGGGGTAAAAGAGCTTTTCTGAGTTCTGTGAGTCCTGGTGAATCACTGACCCTGAGAGTGGTCCTGGGGACGCCAACCTCGTTCACTCCCTCGAAAGATGCCCAGCGGGTGCTGCTGCCCCTGAAACCTGGCAGGGAAGCAGATCTGAGTCCATGAAGGTCAGTGTGGAGCACCTAAAGCCCCGGCAGCACACTTCTGCCTTTAATGAGGCCAGCTCAGCTCTGCAACCGCATTGCTCCATTTTGCAATCACCGCTGTTACCAAGAGGGCTGCTTGCACCACAACCATGGCTCCCAGCCTCAGTGGGGAAGCCTTCCTCACATCTCAGAAGCTCAGGCATGGGAGATTGCCTCACATCTGACTTCCATCCACTGTCCCTGCTGCTGGGAAACACCAGGGCCTCCCACACCCCCTCCAGCTGTACTCGCATCTGAGGGCCCGGGCACCAGCTCTGCCCTCCCTGGGCCTGCGGGGCATGGGCCCACTCCGAGCGGACCCTCGAACATGGCCCTCTGCCTTCTCATTCATCCGAGGTGCTTTTCGAACAGCCGAGTTCCTGCGATAATCTCAACGCATCCTCTTTGCTCTCTGATGCTACAGGACAAATTTAACTCTAGCACCCACACAGAGCACTGTTTATATTTAAGGATGAACTCATGCACGCTGAATATTTATTCAATGTTCGTTCAGCCCGTCTTCCTATTCAGCCCTGCCAGTGTTGTCTGGCACGCCCACAAGCCTTCTGTGTGTTTAGCTCTCACAGAACCATGGAGGGAGAGGACCCATCCCACAGAGTCATGCCACGTAGACCTTCTGAGTCCAGGCAACACAGGAAAGGCCCCGCCAGCATCCCTCACGTAGCAGCAGGCAGCCAATGTCACTTTCGTGTCCCACCACACTTCTCCCTCTGGGTCAGGTCACCCAGCCCCTTTACTGAGGGGAGACTTGTAGCCATGAAGCAAAATGACCAGTGACTATTTCCTGACACATATGTGAGCTGCCTGCACCACCTGAGAAAGCTGGTCCCACAGGCAGTTCCTGCAGGGATGGTGTGCTGGAGGGCAGGGGATCCACAGTCCCACCCATGCTACATTTGGTTCTAGCCGCCCAGGCCACTACCACAGACTCCTCAGGGGCCTGCTCCACACAGTAGCCAGAGGGAGCCTTTTTAAAAGTATGCCAGATCATGTCCCTAAGCAAAGCCTCAGATGGTTCCATGTCCTACTTAGCACAAAATCTAAAGGCCTTAGCTGGTCTACAGGCTCCATAGGGTCTGGCCCCTCACCCTTCCTCACGCCTCACCAATCACACTGGCCTCCCTGCTACCCCTCAGGCCTCCAGGTCTGCTCCTGCCACAGGGCCTTTGCAAATGTTGATGCTATGGCCTGGACTCTGTTCCTCTAGTTATCTGTAGGGTTCTCTCTCCCTCTTCATTCAGGTCTCTGCTGGGATGTCACCATCTCAGAGAGGCTCTTCCTCAGTATAGTTTCTGGTTATTCTCCCTCCTTGAGCCCACTCACAGCACGGATCACTACCTGGCATTATGTTACCCGTTCTTCCCATTGGCCATCTCCCTGACTGCACGGTCAGCCCACAAGCACAGAGACTTCACATTGTTCATAGCCTGCCAGATGATGGGCGCCTAATATCAACTTGAATAAATGAACATGGGACGAGGCGCCCAGGTGGCTCAGTGGTTGCGTGTCTGCCTTTGGCTCAGGGCGTGATCCTATAGTCCCGGGATCGAGTTCCACATTGGGCTCCCTGCGTGGAGCCTACTTCTCCCTCTGTGTCTCTGCTTCTGTCTCTCAGGAATAAATAAAATCTTTAAAAAACAAAAGATGAACACGTGACTCTGGAGTGGGTGGGTTGGCAACACCTGTCACACAGATTACTGAGTGGCTTTACAGCCTGCAAAGCACCACTACTGCAGTTTGCTGAGGCTTTGTTCACTCTCCTTCACTCTGGCTCTAATACTCGCATTTACTGCATCCTTCAGCATCCAGGCCACTCTCCTCAAGCTCAGAGTAAGGACCCCATGCACTCTCGCACCTCATGGAAACGACTAGGTGCTGTCTGCTGGGATGCCGACTCCCTGCAGCATGCCAGGGTGGGGCTCTGGCCTTATGGCCCCACCAGAACGCGGGACAACGTCAGTACTCAGGGGTCCCCAAAGCACTGAGAATGTCCCCAGCAGCACTGACCGCAAGGCATAAAACTTCAGACAAGAGCTGCAGAGGAGCAGTAGAAGGACCTGGCGATCATTTTATCTGAGGCCTCCTTCTACTGTGGGGAACTGAAGGCTCCCAGGAGGTGTGCAGCTCACCCGAGTAAAAACTAGAAAGGGGCCCCAGCTTCCCAGGGGAGGCCTGTGCTCAGTACCCATCTAAGCAGGATGACTCATCAGACACGGGTCTCTCCCCTGCTCTGCTGTGGGCTCCTGAACAAACAATAGTATTGTAGGTACCTCTGTGTCTGGCACATGGTGGAAAGGGAGGACTGGCAAGGAAGTTAAGGAAAATCCTTACCCCCATGCTTCACATACTAGGACAGGACCAGTGTACCTGGGGCTAAAGCCTTAAACAGGCTGTTAAACCACGATTTCCATACAGAGCCACTGTTTTCACATTGAAGCTCACACAGACACCCACCCATCTCCTCTACTTGAGCCTCTGCATCCCTGCTCCAGTGCCTTTACATGTGCACGAGCTGCTTTTCCTTTAGTCGCTTCTGGCTTCAGACCTGGGGGTCTGACGACCTCAACTTGATCGTCACTCCCATGGGTCATACTTTCCTGGCATGGAGCTTGACACACAATCTAATGCTTGATAACTATCCACAGAATGGCTGGGGAGCCAATGAATATATTATGACCCACGGAATGTAGAATTTGCATGCACTGGTAACACAAAACGAGCAGATTGAAGAGAAATCTGGGGCTGGTAGTGTGCCCATGTGGTAATCCACTAGGACAGACACTGCCAAACTTCCTTGGTTCACAGAGCCCCTGGTATCTTGGTAAAATTTCCATGGTATCCCCAGGCCCAAAAAAGAATATCTAACAGCTCTATTTATGAAGTAGTTAGGTCCAAACCACCACTGAAATCCCAGCTTGGCAAAGATACAAATCATCCAAAGAAAGGCAGCAAGATCTTGTTAAAAATCATGAAGCAATACAAGCTGGTATGCTTCATGTGGAGTTTGACAGATGGGACTTCTACTGCATTGGTAAATTAGGAACCTCTGCCCGGTCTGGTATAAAATCACTCTCCTCTGCTATGGAAATATTCTGATGAGAACATTTTGGACATCCTGCCTGACAAGTGTCCTCCGAGTCAAATGTGGCAGGGTGACAGAGTCTATTGAAGACACTCCAAGGAGACTTGGAGAGCCCTGTGTCCTCTTTCTGCCCTGGAAGGGTCTTTAATCTGTAGATTGTTTCTTCTTTCCACATTTAGGGAAAAGGAGGAACACTGAACAATGCAGAGCTTTTGGGGCCAAATGCAACATTTGTCAGCAAGAGAAACTAAAACAAAACCAAAAATGAAATGTACATGTTTAAACAGAGCCATTTCTTGACTAGAGCAGGCCCTGCCACCAGCTGGCTGGGACTCCGAGCAAACCCCTTACAGGCTTTCATGTTCTCATCTGGAAAATTAGTTACAGAAAAAAGGGCAGATCAAAAGACCAGCCAATTAGGTCCTGCTACCCTGAACAGACCATA
Source organism: Canis aureus (assembly GCF_053574225.1). Classification (NCBI taxonomy): domain Eukaryota; kingdom Metazoa; phylum Chordata; class Mammalia; order Carnivora; family Canidae; genus Canis; species Canis aureus. The sequence continues at coordinate 70,778,568 of NC_135618.1, forward strand.
TCATATCTGACCTTTTATTATAAATTAGGTCTGTACATAGTTTTCATTTTTATTATAAAAGACAATATACATATGGGAAAGGACATACATAAACAGCTAGACATATAAGAGAGAAACCATTCCTCCTGAATTTCAACAGTTGATGCTGCGGGCCAAAGGCAACCCATCCCAGCACTTCTGAAAATCCAAACAAGGCAGAAGGGCTCTTTCTCTGACTGTTTACAACACTGCAGGGTAAAATCATCCTCTAGGAAGTAACTGCGGCTCTGCATTTATTGTATGCAATTTCTGATCAGTAAACAAGACTGATCAAGCAACTTGGCCTCGACACTGGGGTGAGCGGCCTGAGCAAGTGATGTCGTTGGTCCCTTTGGCATGCAAGTCACCCAGTGGCAAACAGTCGCCAGTGACAACTGCTTAGCATCCACCCCAGCCACAGTGGGAACGGCATCTACTCACGTTCACAAACCTCTGCCAAGGATTAGTGGTTTCAAGATGAGGAGAAACTCTCAAGGCAGCTGAGCCTGCTTGAGCCTGATAGCTTATCCTCCAGAGACAGGAATGCTCAGGGGAAGGGCCTCCCCAAGAAAGCTGTGGAACAGATTCTTCTCTAGCTAGTGTGCCCACAAAGTTTATCCTCCAAACCAAGACACATCTGGGTGGATATCTTTGGATTTACCATTTTTCCGGTTCATTCGGCTTCCTGAATCTGTAGGCTGGAGGCCTTCCAGCCACTGTTTCTCTGAATACCTTTTTGGCCCACCCTCTTTCTCCTCTCCTGGAACTGCAATGACGTAGATGTGTTTTGTGATTGGTCCCCCAAATCCCTGAGGCTCAGATCACTTTTTTCAGTCTGTCTAGTTTCTCTCTGTTGCTTGCCATTAATTGTGTGTAATTCTGCTATTCTATCCTCACTCTGTCTTCACCATGCTACTATGGAGCCATCCACAGCTTTCAATTTTCACTATCGTATTTTTCAGTTCTAAGATGTCTGTTTGGCTCTTCATCTTGTATGATTCCAACATCAACATCACCTTAATGTTGATGTTGATTTATTTTTTCTCGTTCAAGTTGACATTTTCCTAGTTTTTAGTATGGTGATTTGGGATTGTATCCTAGACAATCTGGGAATAATGTTATACTCTGAATCTTATTAACATCCTCTCTTTTTATCAGTCACCATGAAGGTGGGGGATGGAGGGTGCCAACTCACTGCTGTCATTCGCAAGCGTGTCCCAGTAGGTATAACACCTCAGGGAAAAATTGAGTTCTGAGGAAAGGGAAGACAAGATGGTTCTACACAAAGAAGGGGCATCCAGGGACTAACACCTGAGCTGAGTCATGAAAAATTACCTGGGTCCACCAGCCAGATAAGGAAGCTAGAAGTTAGATAAAGGAAGCACATTTAAAGGCCTGGAATATGGACCAGCAGAGGCAATAGAATCTGGTGTGACTCAACTGTGGTATGATGGATGCATTTGTGTGTGTGGTGCAAAGGTGTTCAGTAAGAGATAAGCCTTTTGAAATACACTGAGACCAGTGTGCAAAGGGCCCAGGAGCCCTCTACATGTCTGGGGTCTTTGGGCCCTGGGCAGCCAGAGACAACCAGGCAGGGATGTGATATGATTACCACTATGTCACAAGTGGGAACCTGGACAACAGTGCTTCTTCCCACCATGTCAACACAATCATGAGGCTTTGACCAAGTCATCCTACCTCAGGACACACCCTGGCCAATGTTCCACAGTGGACAATAAGTGCCCCCAGCTGATGACCTTTCTGCCTATGTAACAGGGCCTGTGGGTGTGGTGTGGTATGGAGACACATGACTGGCATTGTGTCTGATGCAATGATGTAAAAGAGGAAGGAAGCCAGGAAAACTGATGTGTGAAAGTATGACTTGGCAAGAAGCAGGCAGGAGAGCCAGCATCACTCAGCACAAATTGAGCTGACCAAGCCTCATGGGAATAGACCACTGGAACTGCAGCTGGCACAGAGAGCTACGTGGGCTGGTTTCTACCACCCCCTCTGGGGCTGTGGCCACCTGGCCTAAACTCCAAGTGGAGTGAACCCACAGCTCCCCTACACCCTTGGTAAATACTTCAGGGCTTTTTGTGGGCCTACTTAGTAACACCATTAAAAGTTAGCACAGGATGATATATGGGCACAACATACTTCACAGGAGTTCTGTGAGGTAATAGAAAAAAATATATGTATTAGTCTCTCCCCCTGGTTGCTAGGATAGAGCTCCTAAAAGCCTTGTAATTTCCTAAGTGGTAAGAGCATTAGGAGCACCTTTTGTTCTAATGTGGTTCTTGGTAGGCTCTTAGATGGGATATGGTGACCAAACAGACCAAACCACAGTTAGCAGCTTGGAACTTTCAGCCCTGCCCATCCCTTTCTCCAGAGAGGGCAGAGGGGCTAGAAGTGGAGTTAATGACTGATCATGGCTACTGAGGAAGCCTCCACAAAGATCCTAACAGTACAAAGTTCAAAGAGCATCCAGGCCCCTTCCCAGTCCTCATCTTACATATTTCTCTATCTGGTTGTTCACCTGTATCCTTTATCGTGTCCTTTAATAAACTGGTAAATGTTAGGGTTTCCCTGAGTTGTGTGAGCTGAACCCGAGGAGAGTGTTACAGGGAACCCTCATTTATTGCTGATTGGTCAGAAGCACAGGTGACAGCATGGTCTTTGGCAGTCCCATGGCACTGAGCCCTTACTCTGACACCAGCTCCAGGTAGACAGTGTCATAACTGAGTTAAGCTGTAAGATACCCAGTTGGTGTCACAGAATCATTTATTGTGGGGAACCCACCCCCCCACCACCACCACATCTGGGGTCAGAAGTGCTCTGTGTGGCAGTAATGTCAGAGTAAGTGAGACACCGGAGAAAGCATCAAGCTTCTCTAATATAAGTTCATACCAGTTCATTCTCCTGATTAACTGCCTCAATTAATTTTGAATACAGAGGAAAAGAGAAACACATGAAACTGGAGGACTTGCCTTAGTTTATTCAAGTTCTGGGGAGAACAATTCTGAAGTTTACTCTGCCTCTCGAGCATCAGCAGGAATAAGGAATGACAAGCTGATGTGAACCCCCAAAGAGCAATCAGAACCCTCCCTATGCAGGGCACGTTTCAGTTCACACAACGTGTCCATGCAGCAAGCCTCAGCAGGGACAATGACACTGCCTCCATGTTTTACAGAAATGGGAATTGGTGGACCAACACCAGGATGGCCTCCCCAAACACTAAGGGCTCATGAAGAGAGTTAGGGCTCCATGCTTAGCACCAAAGACAAACTGGAACACAATCAGAAAGAGTCCCCAAGATGGAGTGGTCCCCAAAACAAGCCACATGAGAAATAGTACAGGAACTGGAGATATTTACCCTAAAGACAAGATTCAGAGGCAGCAGGCCCATCCCTTCTTTGGGTAGTGAGAAAATAGAGGAAGAAGAGGGCCCTAAGGGCACAAGTAAGCCTGGGTAATGGAGGACAGAGATTTACATACTGTACAAGAACTTTCTATTAAAGGTGTCTGAAGATAGAATGAGCTGTAATGCAGGGCTCTGATCACAGGAGATGTATCAACAGGAAGCCAGGTAACTTAATGACAGAGTGCCTGCCACCCCAGGAGCCAATGACACAGACCAACCAAGTGTATATTCATTAAACCGGACTCGCTGAGGTTGGTGACCATGCTGGGGGGGTGGGTGCAAGCTCCAAGTCTCTGACCTGAATTAATAAATACTGGTTTTCTGGGTCTCTTTCACTGAACCCTTTGAAACACATAAACACACAGGGTTCTAGTTCACAGTCAGCAAAAGCAGACAAGACACAATGATAGGGGATCCCATGGTTCAGCCTAAGGACTCAGGAAAGAGGAAGAGAAACAGGGAGGCTCAGAACAGAGCTCTGAAAAAGGCACAAAGGGGGACGTGCTAACTCTGGATTAAAAAACACGGGCCCCAAGAAGAGTGTGCACACTCTACACACACATAGAGTAGGGCTTGCAGCTTTAACAAGGAGATAACAAAAATAATCAATTAAAAATCAGGGTAAAAAAAAAAAAAAAAAAAAAAAAATCAGGGTAAATGAGGATCCTGGTTCCCCAGGCACACCAGCACCACGTCTGCGTGGCACTTTTCCTACCCACCTCGGTTTGCAGACACAAGAGGCTCCTCCTCCCTGATGGTCCTTTTGCTGCTCCTCTGTCTGCAAACAGGAAGCCTAGGAATCTGTAAACTGTGGCGGAAAGAAAAGGGAATTCCAGACTCCACGCCGAGGAACCATTTGTGCCCAGAAATTCCAGCCTCTGCCTGACAGCCTCCAGCCACAGGGGTCTCACCACCTCCTGTCCTAGCCTCCTCCTGCTCAAATGCTATTTGCCAAAGGATAAAAGGCCAGAAGCTGACCAGCCACACAGCTGTTCTCTCTCTAGATCTTTCCTTCATTTCTTCCATTTCTTCCACATGTAAATATATCACACATATGCATACATATACACATTCATACAAAAAGTAGATAAAATGTACCATTGATCCTTGAACATCACGAGGGGTAGGGGCACCAATGCCCCACACAGTCAAAAATCCATGTGTAATTTTTGATCCCCCCCAAAACGTTTCTACTACAAGCCTACTGTTGACTGGAAGCCCTACCAATAAGAGAAATAATCAACACACTATGTAGGTAAGAATTCTATGCTGAATTCTTACAGTAACATAAGCCGGAGAAAAGAAAAAATCATTAAGAAAATCATAAGGAAGGGGTGCCCAGGTGGCTCAGTCATTAAGCATCCAATTCTTGATTTCAGCTCATATCATGATCTCAGGGTGGTGAGATCCACCCCTGTATCAGGCTCTGAGCTGAGTGCAGAACCTGCTTAAGATTCTCTCTCCCTCTGCCCCTCCCACCTCTGCTCTCTTTCCCTCTCTCAAAAAAAAAAAAAAAAAAAGAAAGAAAGAAAGAAAATCATAAGAGGATATATATTTAAAGTACTGTGTATTTATTGAAAACAATCCATATATATGTGGACCTATGCAGTTTAAACCCATGTTGTTCAAGGGTCAGCCGTATTCTATTTTGTGAAACATTTTTCCAGTTGCTGGAGGGTCCTTGATAATGATATTTTCCTTGGCTGCCCAACAGTCCACTGATTTGCTGTACCATTACTTACTTAATTCCCTGTTCTTCATTCATTAAAATAGGCTTGATTACTTAAATACATATGGTCATGCGAGAAAAAAACGAGGAAAACACTTCCCACTGTGCAGCAGTTCACGCTCTGGTCAAGGAAACACAGATAACACTGTAGTTAAATGTGAGGATTGCTGTAAAAACCAGTGTTTACGGAGTGCTGTGGGGACAGAGAGGAAGAAACAGCCTGTCCCAGGGACATGGAGGAAGACACCAGGGCTCCCTGGGCTGTTGCCAATTTCCCACGTTGCTGGCGACTCACAGCCTGGGGGCCCACCGTAAGCAGGTACTGGGCCTAGTGCTTCAGGGGAACCCTTTCATGGCTCAGATGGCCCAGAAGTTACTGTTACCTCTTTCTAGCCACTGAGGTCAGAGCTCCGATGGGTTTAAGTGGTTGGTAGGAGGCCACACAGCCAGCAAGTAGTGGAGCCTGAATTAAAAATGTGTGTCTGTTTTTCTGAGGTCCACTCTGATGTCTGCTCTAAATAGTAAGAAAAGCATCTTGAGGGATCCCTGGGTGGCGCAGAGGTTTGGCGCCTGCCTTTGGCCCAGGGCGCGATCCTGGAGACCCGGGATCGAGTCCCACGTCGGGCTCCCGGTGCATGGAGCCTGCTTCTTCCTCTGCCTGTGTCTCTGCCTCTCTCTCTCTCTCACTGTGTGCCTATCATAAATAAATAAAAAATTTAAAAAATATTAAAAAAAAAGAAAAGCATCTTGAAACAGAAACCTTTCCTCTTTTGAAAAAAATCCTTCAATTCTTAAGAAGATTTGAATTTTTATAACTCTTGATACAAAACGTTGCTCTCACATACCATCAACCTCTAGCCAGACTAATGAGTGAAGAAAAGACAAGATGGCATAAATTGCCAATACAGGGAAGCAGAGTGTGGAAAGCGTTAGATTCTGCACAGATTAAAAATATGACAAGGGAAATTTTGACCAACTTGACATCAACATTTGATAATTTCGATAATGTATCTACATTTTTCAGTAGACATACACCACCAGGGCTCAACCTAGAGAAACAACTCACTAAGAGGATTCAGATTAGCAGTTAAAACCTTCAATAAGAGGGAACTCCAGAAGCAGACGGCTTTACCAATAAAGTCTACCAAATATTTGAGGAAGACGTTACACCAGTTCTCTACAAATTCTTTCAGAAAATAGAAGGCTGCCCTACTTGTTTTATGAGACCTGTATTACCCTGATATCAAAACCCGACAAAGACAGTACAAAAAAGGCTGTTGGCCAATACAGCTTTGGGGCAAGGGTCATGAGTGGGAGACACAAGGAAAGCTACTGGCATGGCAGACAATGTGTAGAATCCTGCTCTGGGGTGGTAGCTGCAGAGAGGCTATTCATGCAAAAATTTCCCAAATTGTGCACTGAGGGTCTGTGCCCTTTACTGTATGTAAGTTATGCTGCAACATAAGTGTGTGTCCACAATACAAAAGCACATGTACTCTGACCCCAGTGATGGAAAAATATGTACATGTATGCATAAAATGGTGTGTGAGAGGATTGTCACAGAAACAGTATCTCAGGGATGAGATTTTAATTTTTTCCCTCACTTCCTAACATACTATTTGCTTGGTTTTTAAAATAACAGTTGTGTGCTATTTACTCAATCAGAAGAATATCTGAAAGCTGTTTTCTCATGGAAAACGAATGCCCAGCTCTCGGGGTCCAGTGATTCTCTTCTTGGGCTGTACCTCTCACTGGGACCAGGGGCACATTTGAGGCAGCACTGTTGGGAACGGCCCCAACCTGGATGCTTAGGTTTTTAATTCCAAACAACGGAATGCTATGCAGCAGTTAAAAAATAAGTAGGTGGAGAAGCCTGGGTGGCTCAGTCAGTTAAGCAGCCGACTCTTGATTTCAGCTCAGATCATGATCCTGGGTATCCTGGGATAGAGCCCACGTCGGGCTCCAGGTTCGGTGGGGAGACTGCTTGAGATTCTCTCTCTCTCCTTCTGCCCCTCCCCCAACACTCATTCTCTCTCTCTCAAATGAATGAATAAATCTTTAAGAAAAAATAAGTAGGTGGAACTATAGTACTCTCACTGAAAGACTGCCAAAACATACTGAATTAAAAAAAGAGTTATATCCTCATGATGAGACCATTAATGAGATAAAAGAAAAAGTATATATTTCTCCAGGAAAGTGACCCATAGTGACTTCCTCTAGGGAGTGTCTGCAATTAGAGGGGGTTGGTGGGTGTCTAACGTGCCTTTGCTTCGTCTGTCCTTTCCTAATGAGACGGCTGGTATTCATGGTATTCACGTGTTACTTCGGAAACTAAAAATAAATACACAGCAGCTGGGTTTCTTACTGATGAAGAAGGGAGCTGCAAATGTGGATAAAGAGAAGCAAAGTGGCGGTGTGCAAGAGAATGGGAGGTGTGAATGCAGGTGGATGTGTGCATGTGTGGATTGTATCTCCTATCTATCTCCCAGACCCTGGATTCTAACTAAACGTTGTTCTCCATTAAAAGGAACCAGGGCTCCTTGGAGGAATGGCGGACCCCAGAACTGGTACAGGAGAACCAGTGACTGAGCCTGGATCACCTTGCTGTGCCAATGAATAAAGTAGTACCCAAAGAATGACAGGGGATGATGTGTCAAAAGGAAACAGGGTCCTAGAAGAGGTTTCCACCGGCCAAATCTGGGACAGTCTCAGCACCGAGATAAATACCAGGGTGACAGATTATAACCATGAGAACAAACAGCACACAAATCAATACTGATATAAATATATAAATGGATACCCAGATGAATAAAAAAAAAAAAAAAAGGTTCTTCATTATAGTAGAATACCAACTAATAAAATGAAAGACTTAGAAAACCACCAATTGGCAACCTCTATATTAATAACATTTCAGGCAAGGATCATGAGTGCTAAATCTTGTGGGTCAAAGTTTGATGAGAAGTTCACTAACTACATAGAGAAAAACTGCCTCCCTCTACGGAGGTCAATCTGGGCTGACACCACCATAACCAAGTGATCAAAGGTAACGGCTCCAATACTGGGACAAAGTGACATTGCCCACCACCTGCTATGGTGCTCCAAAGGACACAGCACCATTTCCGTGCTATTCTGCCAAAAATATAGTCTGAATCTTATCATTGTCTTATCAGCAGGACAAATCCATGCTGGGGGACATACTACAAAGTGATGGCCTGGCTTTTTGGAAAATGTCAAGGGCAAATATTATACAAAAATAATGATCTCCTTTGGGGCATAGAAGAGTGGTTACAGTTACAGTTAAATGCAACCTTGGGCCAGAGAAAAGAAAAAGGAAGAAAAGATTTTTTATAAAAGACACGAATGAAAAAAAAAAAAAAGACACGAATGGAAAAATATGAATAATTTCACATTCAGAAAAACAGTGGATCAGTGTGAATTTCCTGATAGGAATTACTGTACTTAAGAAAACATCCAAAAAAGAAAAGAAAAGAAAAGAAAAGAAAAGAAAAGAAAAGAAAAGAAAAGAAAAGATCCTTGAATTTTAGAAAACACTGAAGTACTTAGGGGTAAATGAGCACCCTACCTGTAACTTATTCTCAAGTAGATCAGGGGAAAAAGAGTATTTTTTAAAGATTTTATTTATTCATGAGAGACACAGAGAAGAGGTAAGACATAGGCAGCAGCAGAAGCAGGCTTCCTGCAGGGAGTCTGATCCAGGACTCAATCTCAAGACCCCGGGATCATGACCTCAACCAAAGGCAGACACCCAACCACTGAGCCACCCAGGTATCACAGGGGAAAAAAATTTTTTTAAGTTATATATATATAGATAGATAGATAGATAGATAGATAAATAGATAGATAGATAGTTATATATATATATAGGGAGAGAGAGATAAACATGGTAAAGTGTTAATATTTGGGGAAACTGACTAAAGAGTATTTAAGAATTCATGGTTTTTGCCAATTTTTCTGTAAATCTGAAACTATTTCAAAATAAAACAAGTTAAAAATATACACGATCTGGGGTGCCTGGGCAGCTCAGTTGATTAAGTGTCCGACTTTGGCTCAGGTCATGACCTCATGATCCTGGGATCAAGCCCCGTATGTACCCTGAGCATCAGGCTCCCTGCTCAGCGGTGAGTCTGCTTGTCCCTCTCCCTCTGCCTCTCCCCCTGTTTGTGCATGCACTCACTCCCTCCCCCTCTCTCAAATAAATAAAATCTTTAAAACAAAATACATGATCACTGAAAAAAAATGCTAAATTTAAAAACATGAAGTAAAAGAATGCAACCCAACTATGTACTAGTTGCTTTTTCCTTCTACCAGTTTTTTGTTGTTTTTTGTTTTGTTTTTTACAGATTTTAAGTAATCTCTACACCTCAAGTGGGGCTCAAACTCACAACCCTGAGATCAAGAGTTGCATGCTCCACCAAATGAGCCAGTGAGGTGCCCCTGTTCTACCAGATTTTTAAAAAATATATACTTTATTCATTAATTCATGAGAGACACACAGAGAGATGCAGAGACATAGGCAGAGGGAAAAGCAGGCTCCCTGCAAGGAGCCTGATGTGGGACTCGATCCCAGATCTTGGGATCACACCCTGAGCTGGAGACAGATGCTCAACCACTGAGGCATTCAGGGGTCTCTTCTACCAGATTTATTTATTTATTTATTTATTTATTTATTTATTTATTTATTTATTTATATATAGGTCTTATCTAAATATAATTTTGTTGCTTTTTTAATGTATGAAATTGCAAACATTATAAATTCTCAAATGTTATCCTAGCCTATGAACAAAAGAGGCACTTGCTGAATATTGTCCCTATTATAAACAATGCCATGATAATCATGATGCTTGACAGCCTTTCAAGATAAATCTCTGTGTACCTCAGATTACTTCCTTAGAATGGAGTTTCCAAAAATATCTTAGAAGGATTTCTGGATCAAAAGGAGTAAATATTTTGAAGGCTGTTAAATTATTTTCCAAAAAGCAATTTATTTTCATCATTTTTCTGCAGCTCTCCCTCTTTGAGACCCCTTGCTGACCTGAAGAAAAGGGAGTAACTTACAAAGCTCTGTGCTCACAAAAGCCTGGGAGGAAAACAAGTAGAAAACCAAGCTTCAGGGGCGCCTGGGTGGCTCAGTCAGTTAAGTGTCTGCCTTTGGCTCAGGTCATGATCTCGAGGTCCTGGGATCGAGCCCCGCATCAGGCTCCCTGCTCAGAGGGGAGCCTGCTTCTCCCTTTCCCTTTGCTACTCTCCCCACTCTTGCACACGCACGTGCTCTGTCTCGCACTCAAATAAAATCTTAAAAAATAAAAACAAAAAAACAACCTTCAGTACCAGAATCAGTAAGCATTCCGGGGAGGCCATGATACCTGTGGCCAGAGGGAGAACAGAGAGAAGACACTGGAAAGATGGATGTGCAGACCAGACAGGCCTTCTCAACGATGGAAGAAACCTTTCCCAGGAAATTAGACCCCCCAGTGGTAGAAAGTGGGAAAGGTGTGCGTGGGGCGGTGCTGGCCCAGGGTCCCAATCACACACCAACCCAAGGACCACAGCTTGGGAACATACTAGTTCCACTGCCGAGCACTCCATTCATCACCTGCTGCTCCTCAACCCCTGATCCCTTCCCGTTGGGAGACTGTCAGGGCAGAGCAATGGGTGACATGGGGAGGAAAGACTGGAGTCCTGGGGAAGCATATTTCAATAATCATTTACACCACTTGTATCTGGAAATAGGTATGTTTAAACTCCTTACGTCGGGCAGCCTGGGTGGCTCAGCGGTTTGGCCCCACCTTCGGCCCAGGATGTGATCCTGGGGGCCTGGGATCGAGTCCCATGTCGGGCTTCTTGCAGGAAGCCTGCCCCATGTCAGGCTCCTTGCAGGGAGCCCACTTCTCCCTCTGCCTGTGTCTCTGCCTCTCTCTCTGTGTCTTCCATGAATAAATAAAATCTTTAAAAAATAAATAAAAATAAACTCCTTACGTCATGACATCACACACACACTAAGCGCCAAGACTCTGAGCTCCAGTTTCTTCCTTTATAAAATGGAGATATTAATTACTACCTGCCTCACAGGGGCTGTTGGCAGAAGTATGGAAGACAAAGATGTGTGCTGGGTGAATCCTACATAACAAAGATGAGAATTACTGTTCTGTTTTGTGCCTAGTGTACTAGGATGTGCTCTAACTATGAGAATTTAGATTGATGGGAGAATACTTCAACTCTGCCTCTCCGGAAGCCAGTCGAGGTGACTTCCAGAAGCTCTTCGATTTCCTTAACAGTTCAGAGAATATGATCTTGAGAAACCCAAAAGCTCTGGAGAAACCCAACTTTTACTGAGGGGAGATTAAGGTTTGGGTTCTGAGGTCGAGAACTCCCAGAATGTGTCCAATTCTGCCTTTTACCTATCAGAGGGCTTGCCCAGAGATTTGCCTCCAGCTGGGCTGGAACTGGAGGGACCAGCTCCCTGCCCTCAACCGTTGCCCATGGGGCCAACAGGAGCAGGGTGAGTTCCCGTGCAACGTCTTTCAATCATCTTGACCAGCTCACCTTGATGTCCAACAGGAAAGCCTGAATTTATGCGTAGGCCTAGTCACTTGATAGCTGATACAGTACAAGTCTTTCTAACTAAAGAGGCAGAGGACAGAGAGAGGACAAAGGCCCCAGAGGCTACTAGATGGGGGGCAGAAGACAATGCCTGGTTAAGGGCAGGCACAGGAGAGCCCGGAGGGTCTCTAGAAGGTTCTGCAACAGCTCTTCTGGCCTCACAGGCTAGGACTCTGCACTCCTGCCAAGTCCAGTGCCCCTCCAGCCCAGTTCTTTTATCATCAGTAGGCAAGGTTAGCTCAGTCTTTGCAAACTTCCACCAGCCAGAATGGAAAACGATGGCACCTTTATCCCACTTCAGTTGTTTTCTGGTGTGGAGAATAGCCTGCACTTACTTTAGGAGGAAGACAAAACAAAACCCTACCTACCTTTTACGTATTCCTCCGCAGTGTAGTATTAAGTCCACATTTCAAAAGCTCCTCATTCCAGGATCCCTTAAAGAAAGAGAATAACTCTTTCTGCCTCATCATCATCTACTAACTCCAGGATTCCTATAGTTCAGTCAGAGCAAAGGAAACCATGGTTCCTTTCCAAAAGTAGTATTTGAGCTTCTACTAAAATCACAACTTTTCTAGCCAGAGGTGGTTTCACAGAGAAGGGATCGTAACATTGAGGGGGAGCAAAACAGCTCCAGCCTCTTCTCTGATTTCTCTCTAGTCCACTAGATTATGAAACAGTATGAGTAGCAAAACGGGCAGAGGGACATAATGAAAAGGGTGTGGGACTTGGCGGGAGTTCAAAGAATCAAATTTGGGTGTTGGCTTTCCTACCATCTGAGTAAATAATTTCCCCTCTCCGAGGGGAATAAGGCCAAGACATCCTTGTTGGCTTTTGCATAAATGACGCTTGTGGAAACGTTCTGCAAAGTACCACAGAAACACTGCTGGTTGAGGACACTGAAGACAACAAAGGTAAAACTGCCTTGAGGTGAAACACTCCACTCATACTAAAGAGTGGCTCTTCCACATCCATCAAGTATGCTCTGTGCCCAGCACCATGCCAGCTGAATGAACAAAGACAAACTAAGTCAGGGAATGTTCTGTTACTTCCTTGCCAGAATGAATGGTACAATTCATGGCTGGGTGAGGCTGGTGTAAGCCAAAGTGGCTGGGTAGGGGGGCTTCTTGACAAAGGAAGGCACAAAATATGGCAAGTGATAGAGAGGTGGGGGGGGGGGGGGAGCATCCAGAAGGGCCTAAAGGGAAAGTGGGCTCACAGCTTTAGGATTTAAAAAAAAAAAAAAAAAAAAAAAAGCCAGTTCAAAATTGCTCTGCCACTTATAGTTCTAGGACTTTGGGCAAATCTCAACTTCCCTTGGCCACTTTCCTATTTCAAGTGGAATACTACCACCATGGAGGCCTCCAACAAGGCTACAGAGAATAACATGAGGGAAACTGCACAGGGCACATGGCAGACATGCAAAGGATGGTGAGTTACCGTCCCTTCCATTCCTCTTTTCTGGGCAGATCACAGTGAAAATCAGCACTGCCACCGAGCACCCAATGGTCTTTCTAAAGACCATTTTCCAATAAAAGGAAGCAGGGCTTCTGAAAGAACTAGCTGGTTCTAGGGCCAGTGCATGGAAAACAAAAGATGAGTCTGGAACATTGCACAGCATTGTAAATTAAGGAAAAGCTCAAGGAAACAACCAGTAGACATCCCAAAGTCCTGATGGCTGAAGCTAGAACAATTTAAGCACCCAAATAAACAATGTTCTTGGATTGGTGGGGGTGGGGAGGGGTGGGGTGTAATTCATCTCTAAGGTTCTTTATTTTCTATTGTGGCAAAATACACACAGTATAAAATTTGCCATCTTCAAGTGTACACAGTACAGTGGAATTAAGTACATTCAAAATGTTGTATGACCATCACCACCATCTAGTTATAGAAGACTGTTATCACCCCAAAGGAAACACAGTACCCAGGAAGCAATCAATCCCCATTGCCCAGCCCCCTGGCAACCTCTAATCTACTGTCTGTGAATTTGCTTACTACAAACATTTCACATGAATAGAATCATATTATCAGCAGGTCCTTTGTGACTGGCTTCTTTCATGTGTTCAAGGTTCACCATGTTGTAGGTGTCAGCCATTCATTCTTGTTTATGGCTAAATACTATTCCAAGGTAAGGATCTATCACACTTATCCATTCATTAGGTGATGGAATTTGGGTTGTTTTCACTTTTTGGCTATAACAAATAGTGCTGCTACATTCACAAACAAGCATTGGTTTGAGGGCCTGTTCTCAATTCTCTCGGCATATAACTGGAAGTGGAACTGCTGGGTCACGTGGACATGCTATGCTTAACGCACAGAGGAACTGCCACACTGTTTTCCCCAGCGAATACACCACTTTACATTCCCATCAGCAATATTCAAGGGTTCCAATTTCTCCATGTTCCCACCAGCATCAGTTATTTTCTGGTTTAGTTTTTGTTTTAAATACACACACTAGTGGGTGTGAAGTAGTATCTCATTGTGCTTTAGATTTGCCTTTCCCTAATGACTAATGATGTTAAGAATATTTTCATGTGCTTGTGGCTATTTGCGTATCTTCTTTGGAAAAATATCTATTCAGGTCCTTTGTTCATTTTTCAGTTGGGTTGTTTTGCTGTTGTTGAATTATGAGTGTTCTTTACATATGCTAGATACGTGACGTTTATCAGATATTTAATTTGCAACTACTTCTTCCTATTATGTAAGTTGCCTTTTCACTTTCTTGATAGGGTCCTTGCATCAAAGTTTTTAATTTTTATGAAGTTCATGTCTCAGCTCAGGCTGCTATAACAAATATCCTTGACTGGGTAGCTTAAACAAAAAGCATTTATTTCTCACAGTTTTAGAGGCTGAGGAGTCCAGGTGAAGGCATCAGTAGATCCAGTGTCTGGTGAAAGTCTGCTGCCTGGCTTATAGATAGCTTCTTTCTCATATTCATAATGACAGAAAGCAGAAAGACGAAGTAAGCCCTCTTGTCATTAAAAAAAAAAAAAAAAAAGATTTATCTATTTATTTTTAGAGAGTGTGTGCACATAAGCAGGGGGAGGCGGGAGGGAAAGAAAGAATCCTCAAGCACACTGAGCGTACTCCCACTGAGTAGGGAGCCCCATATGGGCTCAATCCCAGGACCCTGAGATCATGATCTCAGCAGAAACCAACAGTTGACTGCTTAATCAACTGTGCTACTAATCCCATTCAAGAGAGTTCCACCCTCATAACCTGATTACCTCCCCAAAGCCCCACTTAATACCATCACATTAGGAGTTAAGATTTCAACATAGGAGTATTAGGGGCACACAAACATTCAGTTCAAAAACAGTCCAACTCATCTGTTTTTTCTTTTTGTTACTTATGTCCTATCTGAGAAACTATTTCCAAGTCCAAGGTCATTAAGATTCACCTCTGTTTTCTCCTAACAGTATTATAGTTTTATCTCTGCCATTTGTTTAGGTCTTTGATCCACCTTGATTTTTGTATAGGATGTAAAGTAAGGTAAGGAGTCTAGCTTCACTCTTGTTGCATGTGGATATCCAGTTGTCTCAGCACCGTTTGGTGAAAATACTACTTTCCTTTATTGAATGGCCTTGGTACTCTTGTCAAAAATCACTTAGCTATATATGTATGAATTAAATTTTGGATTTCAATTCTATTCCATTGGCCTCCAGATCTAGTCTTCTAATAGTACCACAGTGCCTTAATTACCGTAGCTTCCTGGTAGGTTTTGAAATTAGGAAGTATGAATCTTTCCATTTTGTTCTTCATTCTCAAGACTGCTTGGCTCTTTGAAGTTCCTCGCAATTCCACAGGAATTTTAGGACCAGCTTCTCCATTTCTGCACAAAAAGTCACTGGGAGTTTGACAGAGATCGTACTGAATCTGTATTCTTTTTTTTTTTTTAAAGATTTATTTATTTATTGATGATAGACATAGAGAGAGAGAGGCAGGCTCCGTGCCAGGAGCCCGACGTGGGACTCGATCCCGGGACTCCAGGATGGCGCCCTGGGCCAAAGGCAGGCGCCAAACCGCTGAGCCACCCAGGGATCCCCTGAATCTGTATTCTGCTTCAGGGGAGAGGTGGTGGTGGTGATGCCATTTTAAAGATATTAAGACTTCCAGTCCATGAACACAAATATCTTTCCATTTATTTAAATCTTTTCTATTTTCTTCCAGCAGCGTTTTGTAGTTTCTAGTGGAAAAGTCTTCCGCTTCCTAGTTTAAATTTATTCCCAAGTATTTTGTTCTTTTTGATGCTATTATAAATGGGTTTGTTTTCTTAATTTTTCCACTTTGGACTGTTCACCACGAGTGGAGTACTGGCTTTTGAACAGTAGAATAAATATCTGCAACTCTATACTGATATAAATAACCAAATAAATAGGAGAACAGGCACAGCTCTTTCTCCCAGAATTCCATCGAATAAATGTAGGAGGAGAGAGGGAAATAGGGAATTACCATTAGACAGTTGTGCAGTAAGAATTACTGCAGGTGAGACTTACCAGTGGATGTGCTAAAATTAGCAGACAAAAGTCCCAGATGAAACAGGATTTGCAGTCTCAAAGTTCTCTCTCCCAATATACTCATTAACTACAAAGGGGGTAAAACAGTAATTTTTCACAGGAGAAACCCTGCAGACACCAACCCAACCAAGAGATCAAGGTGATGTCACTAGTAATGAACCCCTTGAGTCAGTGTACTCAGAAGGCCACAGCACCATTTTGGTGGTTTTGTTGTCACAGATGTATAACCTCCCTCCAGACACAAGAAAACATCAGTCAAACCCCAACTGGGGTACATTCTATAAGATAACGAGGTTGGGACAGGCGAAGGGACTGTTACAGATGGGAAGAGACTAAGGAGCAGGACAATTAAGTCTAAGGCAGGATCTTGGACAGGACCCTAGGACAGAAGTAAGATATTAGAGAAAAACAACTAGTAAATTTCTAATAAGGGATGTTGTTTAGTTCAGGGGTTGGCAAATTATGGTCAAGCATTGACCCAGGCCGCTATTTTTGAAAATAAAGTTTTATTAGACGACAGCATGCTCATTCATTTACAGATGACCTATGACTGCTTTCTTCCGAAAACACCAGTCAGGGAGTTGAGACAGATCTTACAACCCAAGATTTACTTTCTGGTTCTTTATAAAAAAAAGTTTGCCTGGGGGCACCTGGGTGGCTGAATCAGTTGAGCATCTGCCTTTGGCTCAGGTTATGATCCCAGAGTTCCGGGATCAAGCCTCCCCGCATCCAGGCTCCCTGCTCAGTGGAGCACCTGCTACTGCCCCTCCCCCTGCTCCTTTTCTCTCTGTCTTGCTCACTCTCTCTCTGTCAAATAGATTTTCAAAAATCTTTAAAAAAAAAAAAAAAAGTTTGCCTGCCCTTGGTTTACAGTTAATAATACCATACCAATATTAATTTCCTATTCTTGGTATTATATTGAATTATAATTTTATACGAAGGGAAGCCAGGTGAAAAATCAAAGGAAACTCGTTTTGTACCATTTTGGCAACTTCTCTGTAAGTCAAAAATTGGCTAAAAATAAAAAGTTTGAAACAATAAGCCAGCGCCATCCTTACCATGAGGCCTTCCCGTCAGCTTCCCTAGACACATCTTACATGCTGCTGCTTTTTTGCTTCGTTGTTCTTCCTCCTAAGAATGTTCTTCCCTTTTCTGTCTGTAGCCACCAAAGCTGTGTCTTCAAGGATGAACTCACGTGCCACTTCCTTCATAAAATCTGCCCCGGCTCCTTCCTATGAGTGCTCGGTGACAGCAGGAAGGAGCACCTGCCTTGTTGCTAAGTTCGTTCCTTCCATATCTACTTCTCTCACCAGATGAACAACTGAGGGTCAAGAGTGATGGCTTAGGGTCATCTGGGTGGCTCAGCTGCTTAAGTTTCTGCTTTCATCTCAGGTCACAATCCTGAGGGTGGCCCAACTCCTGGCTCACCATGGTCCCAGTTAGTTCCCATGCTGGGTCACCCTAGGTTCGGCCAGCAGTAGGCTGTGCCATTCAGCAAAATCTGAGTTTGCTAGGGCAGTGAGGACCAAGTAGCCATAGAAGGCTGCTCTGGGCAATAGCTCCACATACAGAGCAGGTCTCAGGCAGTTGGGCCTTCTTTTTGTTCACCAAGCAGCTTCACAACCTAACATTCTCCCTACAAGGTGACAGGAAGCCAGGGTTCTGATGGCAGACTGTGATGGAGATGTGGACTGATGTCTGGCCAGACTGCCCTAAGATCAAATGTAAACTGAGGTAATTTCCATGATCTGTGTCTATGGACTGAGGCCATTCTTTTAAATCACAAGATTTGGGGAGCAGGGTTATTAAAAACTCACAACAACATGAGCAAGTGAGTAAAACCTCATGGTGACAGAGGACCATCCTGTGGTGTCTATAAAAGCACCCATAATGATCAGACCATTGACAAGACTGTCCACCAGTACTAAACCATTAAGTAATAATAGTTTCTTATTGCCCCAACCACATTCTCTTAGAGGAGAAAAACAAAATCCTCTGGTGCTGGCCTGACGTTACAACTGTGCTGTCACCTGGGATTCTAGGTCATGCAAGATGCTCCCAAGGCTGACAGTTTAATCCTCCCTCTGAAAGATGTTGCCAGGACAGCTGCTGCATACTTGGCCACAGCAAGCTGTCCCAAAATGGGTCGTGAAAGCTGCTGCTTCCACTGCACCTGCTGTGACTTCCTGCTAGGAAAGACCACACCATATCACCCAGCACACCTGGAGGAGGGGCAAGGAGCACAATTTTCCAGGCCGCTGCACTGGGAAAAGGTGTCTTCCTCTGATACCCACACACAACCCGAGGAGCTTACTGCCTAAAGTTACACAATTTCTGGTGAAGGCCAGGTGATACTCAGCTCTTGGCTCCCATATGGGGACTCAGTGGTGCAAGCAGCTTTTTCCTTGGGACTCTACGACCTCAATGTAGAAATTCTAGGTTGCTGTGATGTGGAGAAGACAACGAGGGGGATCAGCCCCAGCTCTTAAATGCTTAAGGCAGGAAGTGACACATATTACCCCCTCTCAAGAAGGCTAAGGAATGTGGGGAAGCTCAGAAACACACAGTGAACTGTGAACCTGTCTGACACAGGTATGCACAACCCGCTTGAGGGGACAGGCAGCCAGTGGTAGAACCAGTGGGAGTCCAGCTGCTCAAAGACTCATGGCCTATTTTTTTTTTTGAAAGATTTATTTATCTATTTGAGAGCCAGAGAGCCAGAGAGCAGAGGGTATAAGTGGGGGAGGGGAGAGCAGAGGGAGAGAATCTCGAGCAGACTCCCCACATCGTGTGGAGCCTAATGCAGGGTTTGATCCCAGGACCTTGAGATCACGACTTGAGCTAAAACCAAGAGTTGGATGTTCAAAAGACTGAGCCAGCCAGGCACCCCAAAGACATGTGGCCGATTAACTGGATTTTTAAAAATGGAGATCTAATTCACGTACCACAAAATTCATCATTCTAGTACAAGTGCTGCCAAAGTGAGCACTAAAATTCATCACTTTATAGACTGTGCAACTCAGTGGCTCTCAATATACTCACCCACTGTGCAATCGCCACTACTATTTAATTCATGAACATTTCCGTTACCCCCAAAGAAAACCTCACACACGTCATCAGTCACTCCGCATTCCTGATTTCTCTTCCCCTCTTTCCTTGGACATCGGGACAAACTCCCAGCACCTCAAGCAGCCACACATTATCCTTAACCGTAGGCCCCCCAGCACCATCACTATTTGCCTCATCTATTTATTTCTAAACACTGTGATAACTAACACATACTAAGCACCTGTAATACATTCTGCCATTTTATTTCATCCTTGCAACGACCCTCTGGGGTACAGCAGCTGTAATTACCACAGAGGTTATAGTACCTTGTCCAAAGGCAGGGAACGGACAGCGGTAGAGTCAGGATTCAAACCCAGACCAGCTGGCATCAGAGCCACTCTCTCCTTCACTTCTTTGGCCTCCAAAACCTTTTGGGAACAGGGCAAAGTTATGCGGCAGAAGTTGCTTCACTGAATGACCTGGGGTGCATTTTGCAGTTAACATCCCAGCCGTACCATCAGGTGACGGCGTTGCTCAAATTAAAACACACCTGGAGGCAAGGAAGAGGTTGGTGTCAGGCTGGAGCTGCCTCACATCTCTGCACACCTAGTGCCAAGAGGCCTGGTGTAACATGGTACACAGTAGACAGCTGCTGAATGGCTGAATCAACAGCATGTCGTGGGCCAGAGTCCTCCCTCCCCACCCAAAGGCACGGCCTGCTGGCCCTTCCCTGGGAGCACTAGAATGGAATCAGTGCTGCCTTCTGACACCTCTTGGCTCTGCTATGGTCACTAACTAAGGGGCAAGAAGCCAAGCCAGGCCTTTTAACTTTCACAGCAAAATGGCAAGACGCTGCATGTGGGATGTGCTAAGAACCTTGGGATCCCCACTTTGGCCTGCCTGCCTCCCACCTCTGGCAGAGGGACTCTCCCCACTCCCTCTCCCAGATTCTCCTGCTTCCCCCTGCTGCCAGAATGCACCACACTGGGTCTTCTCGTGCTCCCATCCCCCAAAGGTCTGCCCTTGCAGTATTATAATGGAGACCCAAGCTCTCTGCCCTTACCCAAGTGGGTCCCAGAAAGGGCTCCCTGGGGGCGATGCTCCTCTGTTCTATGGAACATTCTGTCGGCCTGGGGCCTGAGCCCCATCGTCCTGTTGGTTCACACACAAGCGCAGTCCCAGCACCTCTACAAGGGCCTGGTACTCACAGGTGGTCTACAAACACCTGTTGGGTGTGGAAGCTGCTACCTACTGCCTTATTCAACGGGCCAGATGAAGGCCCAGAGAAAAGTGCTTCTCATGCTAAACTGACCGGCTTCCTTTTTCCAATAATGCTTGTTTTTTTTTTTTTTAAGATTTTATTTATTTATTCATAGAGACACACAGAGAGAGGCAGAGACACAGGCAGAGGGAGAAGCAGGCTCCACGCAGGGAGCCCAACATGGGACTCAATCCCAGGTCCTCAGGATCACACCCCGGGCTGCAGGCAGCGCCAAACCGCTGCACCACCAGGGCTGCCCCCAATAATGCTTGTTGTTCAAACCCATCCTTCTTTGGCTTGCCTTCTAGGAAGCTGTGAGCTGAGTTTTGTGGTTAATCCAACAGCTTCTCTTGACTGCCTTTCCATACGATCACCTGCCTCCCAGGGTCCTCTCAATTACTAGGCTCTCCGCTTCTAAGCTGTTTCCTTGCTTGAGGTTTGGCTGAGGAGAATGTTGGCCTTGGAATTCAACTACCTTAAAACCCAGTTGAACCATGAAAGAACACGGGTCTGGTAGGCAGGCAGACCTTGGTTCCAACCCCAGATATGCTGCCTCCACATGACGGGACCCTAGGCACATTATCAATCAGCTGTAGGCCCCTCACCGACCGTCCTCACAGTGTTATGATGATTGTATGAGATGTAAAATACCCAGCACAAGACCTGACATATGACCGACACCCAAAAGTTACACTAAAACTCTCTTATTTATTTCAGTAGAATTTAAAAAATAAACACAGGGATTCATGTTTTGGGCATCCAGGTAATGATCTAGAAATATCTAGAGAGACTTAGAATACTATGGGGGGCGGGGAGCACACAACCCAAGTTCCTTCTCTTTCAATTATAACATGATTACTGAATCATTGAATAAACTAGTACCTGCAGGAGGAACTTGGAACATGCCTACCTTATACCTGGCATGGTACCACACACTGGCTTACTCCTGTGGCAATGATGCGGAGGTTCCCTGTTCCCACTGAATTCACATTCTGTTCCAACCATACTACCATTAGGGAGAGGGAGGATTAAGCTCCTCCTATTACGAGCCACTTCCATACCCTTGGTGAAGGGTAGATGGAGGAGGAAGGGAAAAACTGCAAACAATAGGACAGTGACAGCCACTAGGTATCTTTGAGCAAAGGAAGGGTGATACCAGCAGGGTTTGGAGATCAATCTAGCGTGGACAGATCTTGAGAAGCAGTGGGGAAGAGTGGTAAGGAATTCCGGACTGGGGGGTGGCAATTAGGGACCAGTGCAGGCAGGAAATGAAGGGGCTGCAATAAGACCACAGCAGGGGGAGGAGGAGGGAGGGAGGGAGGGAGGGAGGGAGAGAGAGAGAGAGAGACAGAGACAGAGAGAGAGTTAAAGCTAAAAGCAGACAAGACTGCATGGTGGTGGAAACCCAGAATAAGAAGGCGGCAGAGGCCAACTGGTCTTTAGAGCTTCAGGGACCAGGAAGACGCTTAAGTGACGAACAGGGAGAGACCTTACTGGTGGGGTGGGGTGGGGGGAGGAGTTCAGGTGGGATGGGCTTTTTCATCCTTGTTGCCATGCTGGGCAACCTTCTAGAATTTGCAAACCTCATTACATAAAGGATGTACCCGACCTGTACACGTGACACTGTTTGGTTTCTAAAACAATTACAAAGGTTCTGAAACCCTTAACCGAAACCAACAAACGCTCTTCTTCACTGGACCACAAATTCCTGACGGGAAAACTTGTTGATGCCTGGAATGTGTCCCAATCCAAACCCCACCCCTAGAGGAAGCTGGGCACAATTGGTTGATACGGTCTCCCGTGTATTCAAGAACCACCATCCCTGTTTGCAGTGTTGAAAATCGAACCCCAGGTGACCTACAGTTAGAGTCAACACCTGTGGATTTAGAGGTGAGCACAAGTTCATGTGTTCCTACCCAGCCCTCAAAACCTTTGTACAGACCCAGCCTAACCAGTGCAACGATGATGTGTGCTTGCGAGGATCGAAGTATCACAAGGTCACAGTGCTGTTATGTGAGCCCCAAAGGAACAGGTCATGTGGAAGGCTGAGCTTGGCAAACGTGAAGAGCTGGGGGGGGAGCGGGGGGGGGGCAAAGGAAAAGGCACTGAAGATAAAACGAGGGGAGATAAAAGAAAATGACTAAACATAATTTATAAATTTCACCCAAAGCGAATTACGTAAGTCCCACGTCAGAGGGCACCCTCCACAGAGTCCACCTTTCTCTGGGAGTACAACCGGCTATGTGAAAGCCAACTTTCTCCATCCTATTCTCCTACTATAGGGTCTTGTAAAGAATCCAATTCTCTGAGAAACCGTTCATGGCTGATGACACCACTGTCTGGCCCATCATTATCTTCCAGTTTAGCCTCGAAACTGATTAGTTCCTGGTAGGCCCATGTCTGATTCTCTCGGCTGTGTCTAGATGCTGTGCAAAGATCAAAATGCCTCCCACTCCAGCACCCCAACTAAAAGAGATTCCCCACCACTACCAAAGTCACCTCTTTATAAGTGAAACAAGATCCCACTTCAGCAGCTTTCTCCACAAGACACCCAGAAGGAGGACTAGGTGCCCAGATGCTTTGTTCACGACATACTCCAGTTTTAACCAAGCTGCCACATCAACCAGCATCAGGTATGACAGGCTGATGAATTTGGTTCCAGTGGACCCAACCAACAGGAACCACCAGCCTTCAAAAAGCCATGGTTTGCCCCATGGGACAACTGACTCCGCCACCTATACACACACCTCGACTGGTACACAACTGATACATAAACACCTCACCTGGGGAGGGGGGTGGGGGAAGAAGAAATCCCTCGAGGATGTAGAACGCTGAAACAGGATACAGATTTAAGCAGAGTAAAATTCCCAAACGATGAATTTGCCCAGAAAGGAGGATACGGACAGTATCCTGAAAACCCAATACAGGAATATGCTGCTCTGTGTTAGTCAGATTACAACCTATTTAAAAGCCTTCCCATCAGGGCGCCTGGGTGGCTCAGTTGGTGAAGTGTCTGACTCTTGATTTCGGCTCAGATCGTGATCTCAGGGTGGTGAGATGGAGCCCTGTGTTGGGTTCCACACTGAGTGGGGAGACTGCTTAAGATTCTCTCTCCCTCTCCTCCTCCTACTCATGTCCTCTCTACATAAAATATAAAATAAAATAGTAAGTAAAGTAAAATAAAATGCCTTCCCATCACTTAGCATGGTTCATGAGACCCCTTCAGAGAAGCCCCAACTGCTGCCTAGCCTCATGCAACCAACACCCTACACCCTACGGACCCCTGAGGGAGGTGTGCCTTAGTGGGCTCAGTGAATTCCTCCCTATCCTCCAAGACCCTAATCAAATGTCACCTCTTCTGGAGAGCCTTGTGTGACCCCCATATAAAGGCAGCTCTACCTGAGAGCTCCCTCACACACACCAAGCTCAGCACCAAGGATGAACACTTCACAGGCATTATCTCAGGAACCGACTCCACACACTCTGCCATAGTTGGTTACTTTATGTTTATTCCCTGCACATCAGAATTCTCAAGTGCCTGCACCAGGCTCTAAACATAGAAGCTTAGGTTCTACATTTAGGGTCCCCTCGCAAAGGGCCAAATATGTATTTAAGTGTCATTCCACAGGGATGGAGACACTGCCAAAAATGGGGACAATCAACTGAAAAATAAACACCTTTTGAACGTTCCGGGGAGGCAGGTGAGGCAGGGATTCTTTTCCCTACTTCATGGCTGAGGATATGAGACCTGGTGTGGGCCAATGCCTATATAAGCTGGTAACCTGCCTCTTCTGACCCAGGAGCTTCTCCCCACCTGCCAGATGAGTCTAAATTCTTATCAAAAGCCAGACAACAGGGGATCCCTGGGTGGCTCAGTGGTTTAGCGCCTGCCTTTGGCCCAGGGTGCGATCCTCGAGTCCCGGGATCGGGTCCCACGTCGGGCTCCCGGCATGGAGCCTGCTTCTCCCTCTGCCTGTGTCTCTGCCTATGTCTATCATGAATAAATAAAAAAAAAAAATTAAAAAAAAAAAAAGCCAGACAACAGAACTGCATAGAAAAAGCAGCTTTGTTCTGTAGCCTATATAATAATAAAATAATAATAATAATAATAATAATAATAATGATACTAGAGAACTGGCATTACCTATCTCTATATAAGGTACTCATTTTAGGGGTGCCTGGGTGGTTCAGTTAGTTAAGTGTCTTCCTTCAGCTCAGGTTATGATCCCAGGGTCCTGGGATTGAGGCTCCTTGCTTATGGGGAGTCTGCTTCTCCCTCTCCCCCTGCTTATGCTCTCTTTCTCTCAAATAAATAAATAAAATCTAAAAAAAAAAAAAAAAAAAGATACTCATTTCATTTATGTTTCTTACACTATTACTTTTTTTAAAGATTTTATTTATTTATTCATGAGAGACACAGAGAGAGAGAGAGGCAGAGACACAGGCAGAGGGAGAAGCAGGCTCCGTGCAGGGAGCCCGATGCGGGACTCAATCCTGGGTCTCCAGGATCATGCCCTGGGCCAAAGGGGCAGGCGCTAAACCGCTGAGCCACCCAGGGGTCCCCAAAAGTAATTTTTTTAAGTAGGATCCACACCCAGCATAGAGCCCAACCCCATGATCCTGAGATCAAGACCTGAGCTGAGATTAAGAGTCAGACACTTAACCAATTGAGCCACCCAGCTGCCTCCCACCAAAATTTGTTTAATTAAAAAAGACAGACATACTTATTGGTGCTTTGGTATTGGCAGCGAGGAGGAATAATCATATTACCAAGTAATTATTTGTAGTAGGTGATTTCCCTTCCACCAAAATAAAAAGAAAATCCTCTCCAGACAGAAAATAAGACAACACAGCACAAAAAATGAGAGGGGATCTGGGAGCAGCAGGTAGTCCTGGGTGAGGCCTCAGCTTGACCCTTAGACGAGCACATGACTGCATCTCTGAGATGGCCTCCCCAGCTATGAATCCGGTATGAAAACACTAGCCTTTTGGGGTCATCAGAGGTATTAAAAAATACATACACATGTGCACACGTAATACAAATTTTGCACAGAGTGTGGCATAAATTTTCCTGAAACAAAAGCACCTCCAGCTGTTCGTCTTCACAACTGACCTGAGAATTCTGAATTTAAAAATGTGAATCTCTGCTGGTGGGAATATAACAAGGGAATGCTTCTGGAGGGGAGTTCAATACGTACTGACGTTGAAAGTCACACCATTTCTATAAACATACACACTCACCCCTTCGCATTATTTTTCTCGGTAGAGATGATGTCTCAGTGGAAGGCTCCTTCTTAAAACATTTACTGCCTATTTTACACATTTCTGTAATAGTCTTTTTTTTTTAATAATAAACAGTTTTTCTGTAAACAGAAAAAAAATACATTCTTACATAGTCATTTCTACATTTCTCTTTTTTGCGGATTTTGATTTTTAAATGAACCTGACATAGAACAAAAAGTGAAACCTCAAATTACTTATCATTTGACAAATCATGTGTGTTATTTGCCCTCAGTTCACTCCAAAAACTGCAACCCCTAAATAGTGCCTGGCATGTGCTACTCAGTATCTGTTAAATGAATACATTGAAAAGCTCATAAACATTGATCCAGCTCCTCCACTTCTAAGAATTCATAACGGCAAAAATATTTGCCCAGTTGCACAAAGATAAAGAACAAAGGCTACTTACTCACTGCCACAGAATTCGTAATAGCACAAAAAGCTACAAAAAACAAAACAAAACAAAAAAAAAAACCTTTTTTTTTCAATAATACCAGTTACTGGAATATTCTGTCATTTTTAAAACGAATGAGGTTCTAAAAAAAATGAGGTAGAGTTTTACACGGTGATATATCATGATAAGCAATAAAAGGCAAGTCTCAAAACAGTAACATTTATAGTAAAATTAATAGCAGCGCATTTCTGTTTTAAGTAAAAAAAAAGAATAAATGTTTTTATACGTGAAGAAAAGTATCTGGAGAATGTATATTCTACCTCTAGCAGTTATTTTTCTGAGTGAGGCTATGAGAGATGCTCAGTAACTACACTGTGTATTTCTTAATAGTTTTATTTTCTTCAAATAGTAAGCACTTAATAATTCTGTAAACAGAAAAAAAAAAACATTGTTATAAAAGAGCCATCTCTCCATTCATTTTGTCCTGATTTTAATTTTTTTTTTTTATGATAGTCACAGGGGGGTGGTGGGGGGCAGAGAAACACAGGCAGAGGGAGAAGCAGGCTCCATGCACTGGGAGCCCGACGTGGGATCCGGTTCCGGGTCTCCAGGATCGCGCCCTGGGCCAAAGGCAGGCGCCAAACCGCTGCGCCATCCAGGGATCCCCTGATTTTAATTTTTAAATGAATCTGACATATAAGTTAAATCCCAAAGTACTAAACTGAGGCCTGCAGGCCTGGGGTGGTTTGCCAAAAAGCGCACAGTGCTAGTGCCTGAGCTAGAAGTCAGATTCCCTGCCCGCCGATCCTGTGCTTTGCTCCTTCCTAAAACATAAGGAAGTAGATGTTTCAGGGGCAGCTGGCCTTCTGGAACCATGGAAGGTCCTACAACTATAGCTTAAGAGCTAAATTCTTATTAACCCGAAACATCCCATACATTCACAGTAAGTGTTCTAGATTTGCCAAGCAGTTCTGATTCCAAATGCTCTCCTGAGCACAGCTGGACTCATCTAACTCAGATCCTGATTTTCAAGGGGTTAAGGGAGTCACAGGTCCTAAAATTTCAGGTTTATCAGGCAACCAACAAATCCTGTGGCTGCTTACAAACTCGTACCACCCAGAAGTATGCACCTGCCTTACTCATCATGTCAGCACCTGTTTTCAGGTGCTGAAGTACATCCCTGGGGCTCCTTGCATCTCAAACCTATCTGCTCTTTTTCCAAGTGCTAGACACGAAGAATTTTGGAGAGTTAAGGACACCCCCCCCAGGCCCCCCGGAAGTTTTCACCACAACACTACTGGAAGCTAATCTTCCATTCTCTGAAATGTAGCCCTGGTTTTTTGGACAACTGAGACAATGATTAAGTTATCTGCCCAACAAAACAGTTTCTCACCTCAGCTGGTAGTAAAAATCATGAGAAGCTCAAGAACTGCCATTCTCTCAAAAAGGAAATAAGACCACCATTGGGGAACAGAAAAAAAAGAAAGCATTCCCTTCTGGGTTCACTGCTCTACCAACTGGGACTTCTGGGTTACTTTCCTGATCAAGCCAACCCCACAGCCACTCAAAGGGGATTGTTACAGGCAGAACTTGGAAGCAGTTCATCAAGGTCTTGGTCTTCTCCCCAAATGAGAGAGCCTAAGGAATTACAGCACTGCACAGTTAGGGCACTGGACCCCAGAGGGTTAGCTAACTACTCTGCTTACACGCAATACTGAGTCCTCCGTGTCACCCTCCAAGACCCTCCCTCCTTTGGATGCTCAGAACCTCAACCCTGTGTGGGTGGCAAAGTGGGCTGCACCTCTCCCTGAACTCCTTGAGGAGGAAACAAGGGCTCCAAGAAGTTAACTGTCCTACCAAGGGGCCAAGATTCAAATCCAGAACTACCCACTCCAACCTCATCTCCCTTGGTACAAGCACCATTCTCCAGTTCGCCCAGCTCAGAGGGAAAGCTGTATTTCACGGGTCTAAGAAAAGGGGCAGCCGGGTTCTCTGAAGTGGACCCAAACTGTTCGGTACTGTTCCACCAGCTTACACAATGATCTTGAGAAATACAAGCAAAAAGTCGAGGTCAAGTTCCCTGCAGCCCCCTTCGCTTCCCAGAAGACCTCGACCTCTTACCCAATTGCTGCCACGACCTAAAGGTGTCCTGGCTGCCCGGCAGAGCCCCGCAAGTATGTGTCGCAGCGGCCACCAACCACATCACCTGCCACGAGGGGCACTGCCCCCCAGGGATGCCCTTGCCCGCACCCAGAACGATTCTCAGGGGAGACCGGGCTGGCAGCCTCCCCGGAAGCCTCGACTGAGCCCACCTGATGCTGCAGGGTCAGATTCGGGTCCCAGTCGCATTTACTGAGCGTCTCCTACCTGAGTTACCTCAATAACTGGCCTCCTCTACAGGCCCATTGTACAGACGGGGAAACTAAGCCTCATGGAGGACAAGTGGCTGTGCTGAGGGCGGCGGCGCGGAGACTGGAACCCGAGCCCTGAAGGTCCGTCGGGCGCCCTGGGCCGTGGAAACCACGACCCTCAAGCCGCCGCGAGAGGTCAGCTCGAGGGGAAAGGCCGCCCCGGGAAGGACCAGGGTGGAAGTCGCGCTGCCCGTGCGAGCGTCAGTTGAGACACGCAGCGACCGGGCCCGAAAGCCCGCCCTAGCGCCGAGCGGCCGAAAGCCGTCGGGCCCCGGATCCCGGCACCCCGAGCCCCGGCGCCCCACCCTCGAACCCCGCGACCGCAGCCGCGCGCACTCACCGCGGGCGGCCCGGCAGCACTGCGGCCACCTGCACAGGACGCAGGCCCGCACCACCGAGGCGCTACCACCGCCTGCGCCGGCTGCGGGGGTGGGGGCGTGGCCGTCGGGGCACCACCCGCCCAAACGGGCCGCGCGCGCGCGCTCTCGGGGCCAGGCTTCCCCCGGCGAATCCGAGCTCTTGGTACGGCCCGGCTCGACCCCGCCCCCCCGGCGGCCCCGCCCCTTGGGCGGGCCCGGGAGCCTGGCCGGAGCTCTCCCGGCGGCCGGGGTCTCGATGCTGCTGCTCCGCGGGCCGGCGGCTCCGCCCGGTCGGTCACCGCGGGGCCGTGGCCGTGCGCCCCGCCGCCTGGCCTGCTGCTGCTGGCTGCCGCTCGCGCGTGTTCGCGCT
Source organism: Canis aureus (assembly GCF_053574225.1). Classification (NCBI taxonomy): domain Eukaryota; kingdom Metazoa; phylum Chordata; class Mammalia; order Carnivora; family Canidae; genus Canis; species Canis aureus. The sequence continues at coordinate 70,807,994 of NC_135618.1, forward strand.
TTCTCCGCCTTACCGGGTCGGGGCCGCCGGAGCGCGGAGGGCCGGGACGGGAACGCGGGCTGCTTGGGGAAGGGGCGGGGGGGAGGGGCGGGAAGTGACCGGCAGGGGGCGCGCCCTGGACTGAAGAGGCGGGAGGCGGGGGTGGGGGGCGCCTCGGGCTTGAAAGGTCTGGCTGCCTGGGTGGCGGGGAAGAGCCCCACCTCTGCCTCCTTGGCTTTGGTTCTTGCATTATAGATAGGGTCAGGAGGATTAGGCGGCATAACTCGGCGTTCCTAAAGGATGCAAGTCCCTGCGGTGGTAAGTGCTCTAGAAGTGGGAGTCGTCGCCAGTAGTAGCAGTAGCTGCACAGGCTGTTGCGAATTCTTTCTGAACAGTGGCCATCTCCCTTCTTTCGGAGACCATTCTCCATCTTTCAAAACAGGACCAACCAACAACCAATATTTTGTAAATAGTAACGCCTGGGTAAAGAGAGGATTGTTCCTGTGGCTCCAGTTTTAGACTTCCAGGTCCAGTTTGTCAGGATACCAGTCCCTGCAACAGACGAGATGAATGCCATAGCCCTGAGGGTGGGGCGCACCCTGTCCAGCCCAGGAACCGAATGTGACTCCTATACTTGGCCCTCAAGAGAGCAGTGGGGAATTCCTCCCCCAGATCTCTAGTACTCCTTCCCACCTTCCCAACATCCTGTTGAACATCTTCGCCCCCAGGGTGTCCCAGGAGTCTTCAGTCTTTAACTCTGAATCCTTGTACCCCTCTTCTGTGAGGCCAGAAATGACAACACTGAGTTCTCTCTGCTAATAATAGGTCACCCAGGCAGGAACAGGCATCTTTTGTTTTTCTTTTCCCCATCAAACCAGTAACTGAGTCCTATGGCTTCTATTTCCAGGACCCTCTCTCCCTTCTTACCTGCTGTCTCTGCCCTAGCTCAGGCTTCTCTGGGTTCACCTCTCACCTGGATGATCTCAGCAGCTCCTGATTGTGCATGTCACTTCAGTTTCTTATACACCCACTGCCAGGGAAATGTCTTCATATTCTGTACTCACTGCCCTACCTTCCTGACCCCACACCCATCCTCCCCCAAATACATTCTCACTAAGCCGCTGGAAAAAAAAAAAAGTAGGTTGGATACACGCCTCCCGCTTCACACAAGTACTTCACACAAACAGACATTCCTGATAGATAAAAGATTTAAATGATTTTTAAAAAGAGAGAGAAGAAAGAGGAAAAGTCCTGCAAGAAATCACGGGAGAAGGGCACCTGGGTGGTTCAGTGGTTGAGCATGCCTTCGGCTCAGCTCATGATCCTGGGGTTCTGGGATCGAGCCTCGAATTGGGCTCCCTGCAAGGAGCCTACTTCTCCCTCCGCCTGTGTGTGTCTCTCTCTCTGTGTCTCTCATGAATAAATAAATAAAATCTTAAAAAAAAAAAGTCAAAGGACTAGTTTCCCTCATAATGAGCCCCAGTAATTATTGAGAAAAAAAAAAACTGGATCAACATACATGAACAAAAGATATGAATCATTGGTTCACAGAAAAAAAGAAATACAAACAGCTTTTAACCACATGAAGAGATTTTCAACCCCACACGGGAAAAAAAAAACACAAATCAAAACTCTGGCCAGGATAACTTTTCTTCCCCTATGACAATGACAAACCAAAAGTTTGATGGCACACTATGGTGGAGCTGTGGGAAATAGGCACTATAATTTCTTTTTGTTACAGCTGTACATGAATATCACCCAGCTATAAAAAAGGTAAATGAGGAAGCTCGTTGCTAACACAACAATCTCTGAGATAAATTGATAAAAGAAAAACGAAGGTAATGATAGCAGTTGTAGAAAGCTTGTTTGTGTTTTTAGAAAACATTGTAGCAGGTGGGGGGAAGTGAAGGAAGAGTGTACATACTGTGTTTATATTTGGTTGTAAGTACATTCCCTTTCTGGAGAGAAGAAAAAGTGCTAACACTGGTTGCCTCTAGGGGAAACTAGAAAAATTGGGACCTGTGGTGAAAGAAGTGTCTTTCACACATTCTGCCTTGCTAATGTTTATTCACCCTAAATTTAATACATATATACATTTAAAAAAAAATCCAAACAATCTTGTCTCTGGCCAAAGAGCCAATTATTTTACGGGTTCCCAGTCCCTAAAGACTAGTGACTACACACTTCATTTTTCTTTCTTTTTTTCTTAAGATTTTATTTATTTATTCATGAGAGACACAGAGAGAGAGGCAGAGACACAGGCAGAGGGAGAAGCAGGCTCCATGCAGGGAGCCCGACGTGGGACTCGATCCTGGGTCTCCAGAATCAGGCCCTGCGCTGAAGGCGGCGCTAAACCGCTGAGCCACCTGGGCTGCCCACACCTCATTTTTCTTAAATCAGAATTAGTCACATGTGGGTTATAGACAACAGTTTCCTGTCAATTCCCTTCCATTTCTCATTTATCTTCACTGCCCAGAGAGAATTACCTTTAACCTTGGTTAACACTTTATTCTGGTCCTTATTTCCATGCTGGTAAAGGTCTTTGTGGCTGGCTATTGTCCTATATTTTTAGGTGTTACCTCTTGAGTCCTGCTAATGATGAATGAGGTCATTAAAACCACAGCTTGCCCGCCCCCCACCGTCCACAGATCTCAACATAATTACTTATATATCTACTTTAGTTCCTCCGCTGGTCATCTTTATAATTGAAGTAGCAGCCTTGGACCTTTCTTGATCCAACTATTGCAGGCAGTATTTCTTTACACCGTATGATAACATTATCAGTACCCTTGTCCTTTCTTCCCTTTGCTCTGTGCCCCTACCTCTGCTTCCCACCTGCAGCTGTCTGACTTGACATTTTTAAAAAAATATTTATTCATGAGAGACACACAGAGAGAGGCAGAGACAAGGCAGAGGGAGAAGCAGGCTCCCTGCAGGGAGCCCGATGCGGGACTCAATCCCAGGACCCCGGGATCACTCCCCGAGCCAAAGGCAAATGCTCAACCACTGAGCCACCCAGATACCCCTGACTCTGGAGATTTTCATGATTGAGCTTCATAATAGTTACATTCTACATGTGTTTTTTTTGTTTGTTTGTTTGTTTGAGGCTTCGGTCACATCTGGGGAGTCCAATCAACAAGTAGTGCTGACACCATTGTAACATTGGACAGAGTGCACAGATAAGCCAATCATCCCTGTGACTACAGGGCCCTTGTGCAGGTGTCCTCTTCCCAGAGTCCTTTTTTTTTTGTCCATCCCTGGCATGATTTAAAAGAAACAGATCCTCAATCTCTTCCAGATCTGGTTTATCAAGCTTTTTCCAGACACCCCCTCCAGGGTTCTTAGACAACCCCCTGCTCCTATCCAGACTAGTCACTGTCAAGGATGGAATCTGAATTATTATCTGTTTCAGTCTCATAGCAGGTGCACAATCAAAGTATGTGGAGTGGATGGATCTCATTAGTCTGGAATGCAAGGGCATTCAAAAGCTGGCCCTGGGGACGCCTGGGTGGCTCAGCGATTCAGCGTCTGCCTTTGGCTTAGGGCGTGATCCCAGAGTTCTGGAATTAAGTCCCACATTGGGCTCCCTGCATGGAGCCTGCTTCTCCCTCTGCCTGTGTCTCTGCCTCTCTCTCTGTGTCTCTCATGAATAAATAAATAAAATCTTAAAAAAAAAAAAAAAAAGCTGGCCCTGACTTGTCTTTCTAGCTTGATCTTTATAACTTTCCTCCACAAACTCCATATTCCAGCAAAATTGGAGAAATCCTGGTCCATGCTGTGCATTTTTATGCCTCTGAGGTATCCAGAATGTCTTTTTTTTTTTTTTTTTTTCTTCCATGTTTTTATGTCCAGGTCCTACTGACATGCTCACCTCTGGAAAGCTGCCCTGATCCCTCCAGGAGTGATGGCTTCTTCACCGCTGTCCAGCCCCCCAAGTCCCCAAGTATTTCCTGCTTAAAGTCATGTCTCCAGATTACTGGTCTCCTTTTGCCTTGGAGTCCCTTCAGGTCACATCTGTTTTAGGGACCTCGTCTGTTTCACTGCCTCCCACCCCCCGCCACCTGCAGGCAACAGGAGGCATCTGCTGGATGAGCCACAGAGGATTCAGGAAAGGGACTGGAGTTACAGAGACTAGGTTGGGGCAGATGGGAGCTAGGAACTGGATTGTAGTCATTGTTGGACAAGGACTTAGTGGCCTATTCAGGGCCCTACTTTGTTGGGTTTCAGAGGGAGAGGGTCTATCTCCACTGAACAAAACTGAAGAAGGTTTGTGCAAGTGTAGGTACAGGTGTGGCTGCATTAAGGGTTCATCAGGAATATGTGATCTTCTAAGGGAGTGATGGGGGACCACCAGGGTAGGCCTTTTTCTTCTGTAGGCAATCAATCCCACACCCTCCCCCTATAAGCTTCTCCTGAATGTGAACAACATGAAAACTATTGCACCTGCAACAGACAAAGCATCTGTCCTGGGGAGCAGCTTTTAAACTTGTAGCATCCTGGGGCACCTGGGTAGCTCAATGGTCGAGCATCTGCCTTTGGCTCAGAGCGTGATCCTGGCGTCCTGGCATTGGGCTCCCCACAGGGAGCCTGCTTCTCCCTCTGCCTATGTCTCTGCCTCTCTCTGTGTGTCTCTCATGAATAAATAAATAAAATTAAAAAAATAAAAATAAATATGTAGCATCCCACAAAGCTCATCTTATCTCATATCAGTACCTTTTGATCACTATGATCCCTTGTTCTATAGACCTAAATATTGACTGAGCGCTTGCAATGGGCTGCCACTTACTACAGGACAGAGGGGACTAACTACCATTTATTGAGTACCAAATAGATCCTAAGCACTGAGCTCAACATTCTACATATATATGACTGCAAGGTATCCACTTTTATCCCTACTTGACGGATGAGTAAACAAAGGCTCAGAGAATGAAGGGATTTGTCCTAAGTTCCCCGACAAGATCCTACGAGCCTGGTGCCCATCAGCAAGCTGAGCCTGGTGCCCATCAGCAAGCTTGTCAAGTCGGTTCAAACCCTTCCCACCCCACTCCATCCCAGGGAGTGCCAGGCCTGGCTCCCCCGGGGGTACCGGCTCAGCACCTGAGGTCTGTGTTCAGCCCTCACTTGGAGTGGTACCCTTCCCCACGCTAGTGCGGGCGGGTTCCCTGAGCATGTGCCCAGGGCAGCCCCTTCTGCGGAGGGCTCCAGGCTCAACCTCTCAGGGCCTCTGTCCCAGCAGCCTGACTCTCCTCCACTCCTCTGATGCAGGCTTCCTCCTTTACGGGCACACAGACTCCTGACAAATCTCCAAGGTCATGCTCTGCAAGCTCTTGCCTTGAGCAGGAACTCACTCCAGGCATGCCTGAAGGGGGCTGGCCTGTCCTCTTGTAAGAAGAGGATCCCAGATCAGGCTAGGTGGTCAGAAAACATGGGCTGGCACCCCCACCAGATGCAGAGGGATATGGCTAGAAAACATCACAAGCCTCCTCTGCTCAAAACTGCTAAGTGTCACACCAGCTCTCTGACAGTGCGTCTGAAGTGCCACCACTGGACCTCCAAGCCTGTCGAATTAAGCATTGCCCTGGCCCTTTCCCCTTGGGAGGTTTCCATAAGCCTGCAGGGGAAGCGGTTTTGCCAATTTCCTGATGCCTGTGATGACCTCATACCTACAGAGCCAGGGCAGTCACCAAAGCACAGAAGCATAGAAACTCCATCAAAAGTTCAAGGGTCAGGGGATCCCTGGGTGGCTCAGCGGTTTAGCACCTGCCTTCGGCCCAGGGCCTGATCCTGGAGTCCCAGAATCGAGCCCCACATCCAGCTCCCTGCCTAGAGCCTGCTTCTTCCTCTGCCTGTGTCTTTGCCTCTCTCCTCTCTCTGTGTGTATGTCTCTCATGAATCAATAAATAAAACCTTAGAAAAAAAAAAAAAGGAGTTCAGGGTCAAATTCTGCTTTGACTGCTACTCAGGTACGTGGGTGTCCTCTATATGTCCCTTCCTGGATAAGAAATCAGTTTCCTTACCAGCAAAATTGGGGAGGGGGGTGATCCTGTGGCTGCCACTTCTCCCAGGTGTCTTGAGGCTTGTGATGAGCAGAAGGCAGGGCCCAGATGAGCCTCCTGGTCAGAGGAGAGGAGGGAGGAGCCTGAAGACACACCTCCTTGACCTCTAAGCAGGGCCAAATGTCATGTCTGACCTCACTTAGGAGGACCCTGACCTTCCTAAAGCTCTCCGATGAGCACTCAGTCTTCTCCCCACTTTCACAGGTGAGCAATCTGAGATAGGGAGATGGAGCAGCAACCCCATCTGGCTGGTGCACCCCAAAGTCAATCTTTCCTCCACAGATAGGGTGCTTCTCTGCCCGAATCTCTTCTCCAAAGGGCTCTAGACATCATAATTCCCTTCCAATGTCAGGGACAGCGGGCTCAGCCTACCCACAGCCTTCTAGCTCAGGCCTCCTGTCTGCTCAGGAGCCAGGTCTTTATGGAACAGCGCAGAGGGCCTGGCTGCTGGGCTTAATGTGCCAAGTGTGTGTGGTCCAGCTGGCTGCACGGTGAGCTGGCCAGCTGGGGCCAGCTGGGGCTCTGCTGTGTGTACACAGTGCTGTGGGGGCTGAACAGACTATTCTCAGGGAATAGCTGGAGGCAGCAGGAGTGCTAGAACTCCCTGAAACCTAGAATATACAGGGCAAAGCAGCAGCCCTGGATGCCTCAAAGGCCAGTCAATGGGCTGCCTACATCCCAATCATCACAGGGCTTGTTCACCTGTTCAGTGCCAATTCCCAGGGCACCCTTACCCAGCCACTGGAGCAGAATCTCTGGAGGCAAGGCATAAATTGAAAATTTAAATAACCTTCATTCTTAGCCACACAGGAATACGAGAACCATTGCCTTATTGGGTTAACTCGACCAGAACTGGGGGTGGGGACAGGGTGTCCAAAGTCTGGCTCAGATGCATCCAAACATGAAAGCAGATAAAGAAGGCTGGTGGCGGTGCAGGGGGCAGGGGAGGGGCTGCTAGGGAGAGCGAAGCCCAGATGATGACCAGCCTGGATCCCCAAGGTGTTAAAAACATTTCCCCAGACCTTTCTCACAGTCTCCCTGCCCTTCCTCCACCCCGGGGGTCCCCCTTTAGCCACATCCAAAGTTCAACAGTTTCAAAAAGGCAGCTCTGAAATGAAGGAACAAAAGTGGTCTTTGGCAACAGCAAATTGGGTTCCCAATCTGGACACTGCCAAGGCCCCCACAAGCTGTGTGGCCTTGGACAGCTCCCCAGGGGGCCCTTGTATCCAGGCCCTTTGGGGTCTTGGGTGAGGCTTTCACAGGTTCCTTGTGTGAAGGCTAACTGCCCTGTGGTTCTCAGAGGCCAAGATTTCTTCCTCTTTCTGATTCCCTCTCCTCCCCCCTCAACACGGCCACCCTTCCCTTTGTTCCTCTCTCTGTTATGCAACCTAAGTTTAAATCCTTTGTGGGTTCACCTACAGCTGGACCTGGAGAGCTGGCACAGGCTGCAGAGCAAATAGAAGGGTGACCCAGAAAGGGGAGGCTTTGGAAGCCACATTGTACACACTCTTGTCCACGAGTTGCTAGGCCAAGGATCTTTGCCCTCTTTCCCCAATATTGCAAAAAGCCCCATGATTATGTTCCCCAAACCACCTAGCTGCAGCCAGCTGTTGTCATGGCAACCAGAACCCACTGACAACCATTTCTAAAGGGCCTCTGAGGAGGAGCCTACTTGGCTTCCATTCACCCGCAGTTCAACCCCATGTACTGAGAGCATCTACTGTGTGCCCACCCAGAGCAGCCACCTAGTAGAAATGGAAATTGGTTAGAGCTGATCCCTGGCCCTGAAGGACTGGTGATTGATGCCCTGGCCAATTCACCATCCAGAACCTACTGGTATAGTTCAGTGATTCTCAAAGTGCATTCCCCAACCCAGGAGCATCGACATGCCTGGGAATTTGTAAAAATGCCAAATTTCAGACCCCTTCCCAAGTCCACTGAATCAGAAACTCTGGGAGAGAGGGGACCCTGAAATTTGTGTGTCAACGAAAGCTCTCCCAAGTGATGCTGCGGTAGGCTGAGGTTGGAGAACCACAGATCTCATTAAAACCTCACACGATCCCCAAAACATGTGTACTAATGTTCCCATAATACAGATGAGGAAGTAGGCTCTGACCTGGTCTGGTGGGTAGATGAGCTGACAGTTTATGAAAGGTGGGATTTTCAGGTCCCACCTGATATCACAGTTTACCTCTGCAGCATCTGTGTTAATTTAACAAGCAGATCTCTTCCTTCCTGGATCCCACCTGGAGAAGCCCAGCCTCACAGAGATATCTTACACTGCATCCAGCAGGAGCAGGGGCTGAGTGGGGCCTGAGCATCGTGGTAAGGGCACAAGCTCTCAGAAAGCAAGAGCCTCACAACGGGGCAGAGAATGCCTGGGAGGAAGGTTGGGGAGAGAAGCCCTGGTGACAACCACTTGCCCCAAATGTGGCAATGCTGAGGTGACATAATGTCCTCTAGACAGGGCCATCCCGACTTCCATGCCTCTTCCTGCCCAAACCCTATCCAGAGACCTTTGTTCCTGTACTCACACACCTAAATGCTACATTGGTCCCCTTCCACGCACCCCCCAGAAAAGGACTCTCAGGGTCCCATCTTACACATCTGCCCAAACACCACGCTGCCCCAAATATGGAATCGCTCCTTCAGCAAAAGAAGCTGAAGCTTCTTTTTGCATACATCCTGTGATGGGGCGCTCACTGCCTTTTCAGGCAACCCATCCATCTGTGAAATCTCTGATTGGCTTAAGTTCCCTTTGAATGAGCTGACATGTATCTATCCCTATGTCGTTTCTACCTTTTATAAGACGAGGTAATCTAACCCTGTTCAACAAAGATTACAAGCTTATTTTCAAAGTCTGATGTGAAGTAAGAATATCTATGCTAATCAGTTCCCATGAACTTGCCACACACTTTTGCAGGTAAACAAAGCAGGTGAAACATACCAACCCATTACCTCGAGAAGAGTAGGAACAAGACCTGGGTGGGTGGTAGGGAGGGCGAAAGGAAGGACAAAGAGGAGATAGAAGGAAAGACAGCTGACTTGGCGTCACCAGCCTACCGTCTACTCCCTGAAAGACCCTGGCAGGACTAGAGCAGGTTTTACAGGGGCTGATACATATTTGGGGCCCCCATCAAGAGAAGGGATGCAATATTACAAATACGATGATCCGGAACTGGTGTTTTGAGAAATGAAGTCAGAGATGGATGGTTTATAATGACAGGAAAGCTAAAACTCACTCATGGTGATTTTAGCGATAATTTTCAGGTGTATTCTTTTTTTTTTTTTTTAACCGCAAACAGGGATCTTGGAGCTTCATCAAAATCTGCCTCTGACATTGGGTAGGTTGTCCCCATTTCCCAGCCTCAGCTTCTCATCTGTAAAATAGAGGTGAGCTCACCCACTTTCCAAAGTTGGTTTGAGAATCGGCAAGATAAATGAAGTGGAGAATGTCTGCTGGGATATTATTATATGTAGTGATTTCTAGAAATGACTGTCAGGAGTCTGGGTGTGGGGGAGGCCCGTTGATTGCTCCTAAGGCAAGGGAAGGGCGGAAGGGCACCCCAAGTCAGCACTTTGCATGTGGGAGGCCTGGGCAAAAGCTCCCTGTGAGAACCCATGAGTTCGGAAGGCCAGCTCTCTAGTAAAAGACAGTGACGGACCCCTTGTCACCAATCTCTATATTGGTTTTCAGGATTATTTTTCACAAAATTCTTTTCCAAGCGGTCCTCAGTGCAATTCTGAGGAAGGAGATTTGCCCGCATTTGGGCTCAGAAAGACTCCTCCCCACACACACACCACCAGAGGCAGCACCCTGGGACTTGTGAGAAACCCTTTGCCTTGGAGGGCTCATGTCCCACAAGGAAGGAAACCCGATCAGGCCCCTCATGGAGATCTGCTGGGCCCATAACAGGATTACTTTAATGATTTTGGCTATGTCGGCTGTTCCAAGTCTGCCAAGAGAAAAAGATGACGCTGTTGCTCAGGAAAGAGAAAACATTTGTGACCTTGTTGTCCAGAACAAGTTTTGCAGGAAGGATTTGTGTTTAGCAGGAGAAGGAAGGAGCCTTAGAAACTCCCTCCCAGCTCCTGGCCCGAGCCAGAGGCCTTGGGGTGCTCAGTTCCAGATGGTTGCTGATTCTATTGCCGTGGAGGGTCCAGCCTCCCAGGCTGCAGGCAGCACCCCATATATGGCTGCCTCTCCCCCACCTCTTCCCAGCTCATCCAGAGCAGTGGCTTCCAAACCTTAGGGGGCAGAAGAATCCCCATGCACCCTTCCAGGATTCCCATTCAGGGGGGCCAGGGGCCAGGAATCTGCACACATTTTCACCCCCTGGCTGGTCCCAGAAGCACAGGGTGAGATAAATGAAGGGTCAGGAATTCCCCCCGACTCCCTGCAGCAGGGCCAGCATCCCCCTGGTCCCTCCAGGCCCCCTGGAAGCGTGTAGTGAGCACTGCCCTTGACAGGCCAACCCTGTGCTTCCCCAGCTGTGCAGCCTTGGCCCCACTTCCTCTAAGCCAAAAATGGCTGCACGGCCAGCCTTCGGAAGCAGAGAAGATGACCATGAAGTGCTGTGCACTGCAGGCCCTCGGAAAATCCCCAGAGTTCCCGCTCTTTGGCCTGGAGGAGGTCAGGGCTAGAAATTGGAAATGGCTGAAGGACCAGAGAAGAGCAGGGGCAGGCAAGGCGGAGGAGGTTGGAAGAGGGAGAGCTCATCACCCAGTCCTTCTGCTAACTTAAAGCAGGGGTGGTCAGCCCAGAAGAAACTTCCAGATCATCATATGCATCCTCCTCATTTTAGAGAAGTGAAAACTCAGCCCAGAGAGAGTGAAGCTCCTGCCCAAGATCACACAGTGAATCAGTTGGCAGGGCTGTGTCTAGAGCCCTTGGTTCAGTATCCCTGACCAGGACTTGCCCCACTGCAGCACCAGGCTGGGCGCAGGTCGGAGACAGACTCCACACCAGCTGGTTCCCTTCCCCTTCCCCCACCCAACTCTGGCTGGGACAGATGAGAGCATAGCAGAGCCCTGCCAGCTACCCTGCCTCCTCATAGAGGCTTCTCTACAGCCATTCTGCCCCCCACCCCAACCCCAGCTGCCTCAGGTACCGTTCCAGTTGTCCTGCCCAGAACAGACAGCCAGCTCTCTGCCTTCCTTGCCCTGAGCCAGTCTTCCTTAGAGGGGCAAGAACTGCCACGCCCTAGTGCTCAGCCTCCAGTCCCCTAACCCCTGCATCCTGTCCTGTCCCCATGCTGAGGAGGCACCCACCTGGGCAGCTGGGGGTGGGGCGCCCTAGGCAGGGCCAATCAGCAGGGGCAGGTCCTGCACTGGGCACCGTTCTGCCTTCCTGGGACTCAAGCCCCATAGTGGCCTTCCATAAGGCAGAGGGGGGTGGTAAGAGGGATTAGTCCAGGATATCTGTATCTGAGAAATGTCACCACCCTGAGTGTCCCTGCCATGCAATGAAAACAGTAAGCTGAGGCTGGATCTGGTTCTAGAACAGCCTCTGCCCTGGCCAAGACCTTCACCCCTCACAAAACAGTACAGAAGCCCTATTCAGCTGAGCCCAGGTTTCTTGTGTGCCTGTGACCAGGGCCCAGGAGAATGAGGCCTATTTGGGGCATAGGACGTACCCCGCTCTCTGCAGTTCATGTTTGGGAACCTCAGACCCCTGCCTCAGGAGCCAGATATGATAATTCCCACCTCCTCTGTGACCTTGAACAAGTTATGCCACCCCCAAGCCTCAGTGCCTTTATCTCTAAGATAGAAATAATTACAATACTCACCTCATAGGATGGACACAGGACCTAGCATATAGGTACTCAATCGCTGTTCGAACGAATGAATGAATGAATGAATGATCAAACAGAAGGATAATTAGGACAGCGAGGTGTCTCTAACCAGTCCAAATATACCTTAGCAAACTTATTTCCTTTTTTTAAAAAATTAATTAATTTATTCATGAGAGACCAGAGAGAGGCAGAACCACAGGCAGAGGGAGAAGCAGGCTCCATGCAGGGAGCCCGATGTGGGACTCCATCTGGGACCCCAGGATCATGCCCTGAACCAAAGGCAGACGCTCAACTGCTGAGCCACCCAGAAGTCCCAGCAAACTTATTTCCTCAACACATCACCTTGCCTGGTCCAGATATGCCTAAGATCTCTCCCCATTGCCTACTGGCTCAGGCTGGAGAGATGGAAGAGGCCAGTCATGGGGCCGAGTGTCTTACCTGGGAGTCTATGTGTGCTGGAAAGCCAACAAAGGTTGTATGCAACACGTACATTCTGGATTAGAAGAGCTTGGGTGTTCAGGAGGGAAGCGACAAGGATCTTCCCTGGGTAGGACCAGCTGGGAGGAATTGGGAATCTGGTGAAGGAAGGCATCATAGAGACCCAGTGACAGGCCTTAGTGCCAGAAGAAGGAAGCGAAGGTTCTGGCATCTGAGTGAGGAGAGGTGACTGTCTAAGTCCTGGAGCAGGGGACTGTGGCCACCAGTCTCCAGGATGGCCCCCAATGATCCCGCCTCCTGATAGCCCACGTTGTATCAGGACTGGCCACTGTGACCGCTAGCATACACAGAAAGGATGATAAGCGATCCAAAGCTGGGTCATAAAAGGCTCCTGCCTTACTCTCTTTGTGATGACCAGCTCTGGGGAAAAGCCAGCCACCACATTGTGGGAACACTGGAATAGCCTCCTGAGAGGCCCCCATGGCATAGGTCTGGGACCCTCTGCCAATAGCATGCAAGGCACTGGGCTTTCCCAGCCATGGTTGTGTGAGCCAGCAATCAGGGAAGCAGCCTGTCTGGCCCCACTCATCTTCAGATGCTGGCAGCCCCGGGTGTAACCTCAAGACAGGATGCAAGCAGAGCCATTTGGCTAAGGTGCTCCCAATTTCCTGCCCACAACAACTGTGAGATGATATATATTTGGTGTTTGAAGCTACTGGATCTTGGACCACAGGTTACACAGCAACAGACAGCTAGTACAGGACCCAGACCACCATGGTCGTGCTCTCCTGCTGTCCTTCCTAGAGTGACGAAGATTATTGTTACCACTATGTGGGGGTGCCCCCCTAGCCACACGGCCCACATCTTTATCCACTTCACTTTACAGGTAGAAAGAGCTAGAAAGCGAGCCCAGTTGGTGGCTTAAGGAAACCACAGTACCCTTGCGGTGGCCTCATGCTCCACATTCTCTTTTCTGGAGCCTTCCACGCTGTGCCAGGTAGGGGGCAGTAACAAAAGAGCCTTCAAGGGACTTTCAGTTTGGCTAGGGAGATAGATAGATAGATGGCAGCCTGCTGAGCAGGACAGGAGGTGCTGGGGGCTGGCTCTGTGAAAAGACTTTATATGTAGGAAGTCAGCAGGTGGTAGGCCGGTGCTATAAGGAGTAAAGCAGGGGAGGGGGTGACAAATCTCCGGGTGCTCTTTTAGATGAGGGGCATCTCCAATGAGGGCACAATTAAGCTGAGACCTGAAGAAAGAGACCAAAATGAGCCATGCAGACATGTGGGGGAGGAGCCTCCAGGAAGCAGGAGCAGCAGGTGCAAAGGCCCTGAGTGCTCAGCAAAAAGGAGCTGCTTCTACAGCCAGGGGCTCACTGCCTCCCCTAACGTATGAGCACTGATGGGAAGGAATATCAGCTGAGACACACAGAAAAAAACCCTACACTTCACCTCAGCCCAACCTATCCCAGCTGTATGACCTTGGGCAGGGCTCTTCTTCCATCTGCACCCCTGTAAATGGCTCAGCTGCAGGGGCCGGGTGGTGCTACAGATTGGCCAGCTATCCTGAGATGTCTGGCTTCTGGCACTCTGCAGACGGTCAGTACGCCTCGATTGAATGTTCTAGACCAACCTGGAAAACAGAGAAGCTAGGATACCTGCTGGGGAGGCACAAGGTCCCATTAGTAGCCACAGGGTTTGGGGTGCTCCCCAAGCCCCACTGGGGCAGCTACTTTGTGTCTTTCTCTCTCCCAGGCCAGGGGCCTGGAGCCCTGGGCAGCTATTCTCTAGAGAAGGAACTACTGGCCATCCATCCTGCACCCCTGGTCGACCACCATGGGTAGGAGTGAGAAATGGGAGAACCAAGTGACCCTAAGAATTAAATGGTCGCTTTGCATCTGGTGGGGAGGAGGCTGGGGGAGGGGAGGGGCTCCTGAGGGTGCAGAGGGAAGGTGAGCAGCCTTTAAGGGAGGGGGAGAGGGGGTGCCATTGAGGGCTCTGTGAAAAGACTTTGTATATAGGAAATCAGCAGGTGGTAGGCAGGTGCTATAAGGAGTAAAGCAGGAGAGAGGGTGACAAATCTCAGAGATTCATGAAGAAGTGACAAAGATGAAGGCAGTCAGTACCTGGACTTGGGAGGAATCCAGCACCCCCTCCACCCCACTCCACTCACATGCACACACAGACTTGTGTTGGCTGAGCCACATCAGGCTGAGACATTCTGGCCCTGGGCTCAGCGAGTCGTCGTGTCCCACTTCCCCCACCCCCCCGGCAGTGGAGCAGCCTGGCCAGTGGGAAGAGCAGGGCAGGACCCTGAGCTGAAGACCCAGGTGTTCATCAAGACTCTGCCTTTACTGGCCAAGTCACTTCCTTCCCAGAGCCTCAGTATGCTCATCCCTGAAATGGTAGTAAGAATCCAGATGTCCCAGGGTTGGGTGACCGGCTCAGGGGTGCTGAGAGCCTACAGGGGAGAATGAAGCCTGATCTCAGGGACTTAGCTCAGGACTTCGCCCCTCAGGACTGGTGAAGAGTGCTGAAGGGTGTCAAGGCCAGGCTCCCAGTGGCTGGAGAGGCCTGGAACTGTTACCTAACACTGCCTGGAGCCTCCCAGGGTGAGATGGCAACCTGAGCTCCAACCACCCTCCCTACCCCCCCTGTAGCCTGCTGCAACCCAACTCCTGGCTAGACTCTGGTTCTTAGGAAAACTGACCCTCTCCCAGGTGCAGAACCGACCAGGAGAGCCTGGCACCCTTGGGGAGGGGGTGCCCAGAGACTGCTGGGAGGCCCAGGCTTCTTCCATTAGGGCTAGGACTGCAGCATGAGGGCTTGAGACTAGACTCTAGGTAGGCAGTTACATCCTGAACATCTCAGAGGGCTTGCTGACACCAAGAGGGACTGAGTGATATTGGCTCTAGAGGCTTGGACAGAAGTGTGGGGTCAGACTGTTCTCATCCAGGAGAGGCAGTCTCTGGGGGGAACAGGGAGCCAGTGTGTGGGGACTTTGCTTCCATGCTCCATTGCAGCTGTGGGACAGGCTTCTTTCCTCTCGGGACCAGGTGGGATCAGAGGGCTTTTCCTGCACAGCCATTCAGTACCTCTAGGCTGAGCCAGCCTGTACCAGGGCCTTTCCCACCAGAGAAATTTCCAGGGGGCCAGTCACTGTGCTGTGTCACCTACACCTACAGCCTCGGCCTGCTCCTGCATTGAACATGCACTCAAGGATGCATCCACCCTGGACCTCCCCAAACTGCCACACTCGCACGTACACCCTTCCCCTGCCCATTCTGTGGTGACCCCAGGACAGGAAGGCTGATGGGTGCTGGTATGGGAGCCATCGCTCTCCCCCACCCAGGCCCCAGGAGAGGCTCCCTCCTTGTATCCCAGGTGGGGAGAAGGGAAACCAGATCGGTGGAATTTGACACTTGCAGTTCAGGCCAGCTACCTTCCCTCACAGGACAGGGAGGGATCTGGGCTCCGTGCACTCCCAGCACCCCTGGTGACACATGGCCACAGCCACAGCCGGTGACAGAGAGCTGTGCTTCCACGGGCAGTGCCCTCGAGATCTCATTAGGAGGGCAGGGAGGGGAAGAGTCGGGGGCAGGTGGGACCTTGGCTCTACCCTTCCACCCACGGTGGTCCACCTCTAAGGCCAGGTAACCTCTCTGTGCATCCAGAGCCCTGAGTTAATGATGGGCCACACCTGGGAGTGGAGACCAGCCAAGCACAAACAGGAGGCTCACGGGTTTTAGATTTCTTCTCCACCAACCGCAGGAGCGTCCTTGGTTGGCCCAACACACAGGAGAGCCAGAGAGAGCCGTTCACCCTTTCGGCAGACGTTTCAGGCCTGTGGCTGGACCTGGTCTGTCTGTCCCTAAATGCCCTCTCCCCTCTCGGGCTCCCAGAATCCTCCATGGGTGCACATGGCGGCCCCAGGGGCAAGGCCCTGTTTCAGTCGACTCTATCACTGGGTGAGTGGGTGCGTCTCCCCTTGGACTCCTGCGCTGTGAAACAAGCCAGGAAAGGCTCCCAGTGGTCTCTACTGCCTGCAGGATTAAGTCCAGACCCCTTAAGCTGAGCCTCAGAGCCCTTCCCACCTGGTCCCAGTGGTTTCTCCACGACCACGCTCCCCCGTGGACCCTTTCTCACCCCACTTTCTGGTCTAGGCAGGCTGAACACACCCATCTGGACACACACTCGTCTCTCCTCCTGGAACACCCTTCTCCTCATTCCATTCTGGAGAGGCCTGCTCAGCCCTCCGGGTCAGGCGTGGGCATCACGGCCTCTGGGATGCCCCCCCCCCCGGGGCCTGCGGGGCTGGCCGCCTGCCTTCTTGTGCTCCGCGGGAGGGGGCAGATGTCACTCCCCGAGCGTCCCGGGGCTGCTGTGGCTTCTGCCTCTCTTACCAGAACACACTGGGACCAAGCCTTGCTGCTTTGTGTCCCCAGCCCATGGGATGAGGCCCAAGAGGTAGCAGGTACTCAGGCACTATTTGAGGAAGGAATGAATACATGAAGGGGTGAAAGGGTGAGGGTGGCCATTGCCGGGGCTCAGGCTCCCAGGATCTATGGTCCTTGACTAGGCAGGCTCAGAGCCCAGAGCCGGCAGCGGGAACATGGCCTCCCAAGCCATGTACAGATCACCTGCTGCGTGCATCACCCCCAACCACTCTGTTCTGTTCTGAGAACACGCCCAGCCCTCTGCTCTTGTTCCTCTCTCTACCTGGAACATTCTTCACCCTGGTCCTCTCATGGCTGCTCTTCAGATTCCTTCAAGTCTCAGCAGGGATGTGAATGGCCCAATTTGTCACAGCTGATAAAGCCTTTCCAGCCCCCCTCAGGGGCCACATTTGTTGAATGCACAGCATATCAGGGCCCGGCCTCTTATGCTGACAGCCTCCCTACAGGTCGGGGCTCCTATTTCTACTCTGCAGGTGGTAGAACGGAAGGTTAGCAAGGAGCAGTACCTTGCCCACAGGTCAAATTCTAGAAGGAAGCATTTTTCTACCCCCTCCCTCTCTTTTGCATCTATAATCTCCCTCTGTGGGGCAGGTGCAATCCCCTGTTTCCAGGTGAGGCTCTGAGGCTCAGAGAAGCCGGGTGACTTGCCCTTGTAACCAGTAAGAGAAGCCTGAGGCTCAGAGGCCCCATGCTGCTGTTGGCTCAGAGCGCCTCCCTTGGGCCTCAATGGCACCTATCCCTGGGGTGAGGGAGCTGGAGTCCCTTGTTTATACTCACTAGGATCTGGGGCCTACCACCATCTCTTCCCAGTGCCTCAGGCCACCTCTACCTGCACACCCCTGGGGAACCGCACTGCCAAACTGCCCTAAATGGTGCAAACCCCTCTCTGCGCCCCTGCCTGTGCATCATCACCCTCTTCCAGCCCTCCTCCGTCCAGAGGACACCAGCCACCCAAAGTCAAAATTCCACTTCTCCTTCTCCTTGCCCTCCCAATCAGATAAGCGCAGCATGCTGAGGAGCCAAGCAGGGAGGTGGTGAGGGGTGGCGTGCAGTGGGGGCCTGGAGTGTCGGTAGAGATTGCCACTGGGTTCTCCTCGCAGCCTTTGGTGGGGGAGGCTCCCGGAGGTTCTGAGTAGGATGGTGATGTGCTGAGGGCAGGCATCTGGGGAGCCGAGCCTGCCTGTATTGTCTCCAGGGGCTGCTGTGACAAATCACAACTGGGTGTCTTCCAACAACATTTTTTCTCTTACCATTCTGAAGGCCAGAAGTCCCAAATGGAGGCATTTGACGGGGCTGTACTTCCTCTGAAGGTTCTAGAAGGGAATCCTTCCCTTACCTTTTCTCAGCTTCTGGTGACCCCCAGCAATCCTTGCTGTTCCTTGGCTTGTAGACTCATCCCCCAGTCTCTGCCTGTCATCACATGGCTGCCCTCTCCCTGGGTCTCTGTGTCCCTGGGTCTCTACATGGCCCTCTTACAAGGATGCCAGTTGTTGGATTTAGGATCCACCCTACTCTGGTATGACCTCGTCTTAACTGGATGACATCTGCAAGGACCTTATTTCCAAATAAGATCATGTTCAGGGCCACCTGGGTGGCTCAGGGTGTGATCCCAAAGTCCCGGGATCAAGTCCTGCATCAGGTGCCCTGCAGGGAGCCTGCTTCTCCCTCTGCCTGTGTCTCTGCCTCTCTGTTTCTCATGAATAAATACAATCTTTAAAAATAATAATAAAATAAAATCTTTTAAAAAAGATCACATTCACAGGAACCGGGGTTAGGACTTCAACGTATCATTTTGGGGAACATGGTTCAATCCACAACACTGACTGAGGAGTGCTAGGTGTTGGGGATGATGGCAGCTGGGCCCAGAGGCTACACAGATAGGTGGGGGCTGAGAGGGTGGCCCCTGGGGAGGGGACCCTGGCCCTGGCAGCTGTGGGTAGGTTGCTGAGGCTCCAAGGGCAGGTGCTGTGGTGGGGCTGTCGCTGGCGCCCCTCCTCACCCTGATGTGCTTCTTCCTGGGTGTGGCCTGGGCTCTGTCGAGGGTATAGGGGATGTGGCCCTGCCTGGGGCAAAGGACAGGGCTAGGGTCTGGGAGAGAGAACATTTTCCCTGTGCCCTATGGCCTCTGCTGAAATCTCTCCCCGGGAACTGGAGTGGAGGCCGGACTGGTCCTCTGCAAGGGGAGGGAGGCAGGGCCCTCTCTGCTCGCTGCTCCCCAGGGAGATCCCAGGCTGCAGTTTGGACCAGGTACATCCAGGTGTGTCCTGGCTCCAGGGCCTGGCCCAGCCTGATGGGAGCAGGGGTCCCTCCCTGGAGTTCCCAACCATCCTGGAAGGGTTTGGAGTGCTCCCACACACCAATGCCACCCCCCTCCACACAAAAGCCTGATGGAAGAGGGCTCAGGATGCCCCATGAGCACCAGGGCACCGGTCTCTGTGCTTGGGCTCCTGGAGTCAACCCACTCAATCAGGCTCAGCTGGGCCACATGAGAGTCCCTGCCTGTCCTCCCAACTGTCCACCAGCCCACTCCTCCACCCAGACACCAGAACGGTGGAGCAAAGACAAGAGTCAGGGGACCTGGGCTCTATGCTGGTCCCGTCACAGAT
The DNA here is from genome assembly GCF_053574225.1 of Canis aureus. Taxonomy (NCBI): domain Eukaryota; kingdom Metazoa; phylum Chordata; class Mammalia; order Carnivora; family Canidae; genus Canis; species Canis aureus. The sequence goes on from NC_135618.1 coordinate 70,827,321, forward strand.
TCATTGTGTGTCCTTAGCCAAATAAGCTCCCCTCTCTGGGCCTCACACTTCCGAGTGCCGTGTGAGCACTGGACTCATGGTCTTTTCCAGCGCACCCTCAATGATGGACTGTGAGCCACATTCACAGGAATGGGCCTCTGAGGGTAGAACTCCAGGCAGTGTGCAATGGGAAGGGAGGTTTGGGCCCAGAGGACTTTCCTATTGCCCTGCTCATCACAAGCTGCAAAAGGCCATGCCTGTTTCTGAAGATTCTGCTCATTTTCAGATGCTTCCTCCCAGCTGTCTGGTCAATTCACACAGTGCCATTAGCATGGTGCATGGGGGAAAGGCGGGAGGGTGGTGGGAGAGAAGATTGGGCAGGTAGCCTAGGATCAGATTAGGGAGGGTACAGGGGGAAGGGGGGTGGCTAGCTGGTCCCCACCTGGGAAGCAACATTATATGTGCCTGTATATACAGTGTGTGCTTGGGCACAGACCAGCTTGTGCACATACGGGTATCAATACATATAGATATGTGTGCATTTTGCAAACCTACCTGTTTCAAGTTGAATCAGTGTGGGTGAGAGCCCAGATATGTGAGATCAAAATGTGTCTGTGCTTACACATGCCTGTGTAGGGTGTGTGTCTGTGCGGGTAGGGCTTTGTGATTCCAGCTGCCCTGTGCATTGGGAAACTCTGTCCTGGTGCCACCTCTAGTGGCAGCTCACCTGGCCACTGACCCTTGGCAGGACTGTAGCTAGGCCTCCAGGAGAAGGAGTGCCAGTAACTCCTTGGCTCAAGGGCAGGGCTCAGCAGGCAAGCCTTTGGAGATCTTTTCTGGCACGGTGGTCCCTGAGGAGCCAAGCTCCAGGTCCAGGTTGGGGCACTGCTCCTGCTGCTGGCAGTTGTCCAGGTGTGGACTAATGTATCAGACTCAGATTGCATCCTGGGGGGAGGCCAGGGGAGGTGCCCCTGTGGGTCTCAGCAGCCTAAGGTCCAGCTTCTGACTCAGAGCCCAGCTCCCTGATCTCCCCTGCCCCCACATTCCAGCTCAGGGGAACCTCATCCTACAGGATCGTCCTGCTTCCAGCCCTACTCCAGGCACCCTGCCCCGCCACCCCACTCCCTGAGAGTGAGGAGGCCCCCCTCAGGCAGGTCAGGAGAACCGGGCTACAGGTGGGAAACCAGAAGCTTGCCCTCCATTCTCAGCTCTTTCTGCCTGTCCAGCCCCACTGCTGGGGCCTCAGGCCAGCTCTCAGCACATCCAACTCGGGCTCCTGCAACCATCTCTCTCTCTCTGCCCTCCCAGCATCTATACTCACATGTTTCCCCACCTGGTTACTGCACCCTCACCTTCTGGTCTTTGCTGAGGCTGTCACCCTCTGTCCACCTGATTCTCGCCCTTGCCTGGTTACCCTCTTCTTCCAGGAGGGTCTTCTCTGACTCCTCTAGATGGGCTCCCATCTCTCACGCCATCTCTGTAAAGCATGTGTCCCTTAACCAAGTCTGAGTGAGTGCATCAGAGGCTGAACTTGTTCTTTTCCACCCTTGGGGTCCCCAGAGCCTAGCATAGGCCAGGAACTCAATGGTTGCTCTCAGGTTCAGGAACAGTAAAAGAACGAAGGAACAGGTGTGGGAGGGAAGGAAGCCTCACAGGGTGGGGTAAGTACGCCTCGCACAATCTCCTGTGTTATCTGCAGACCTGATTCCCTCACAGGACAGGAGCCAGCCTTTCCCTCCCAGATCCCCAGCCTCCAGAGTGCAGCTTGCCCCTGGGGACGTAGAGGCTGCCCCCTGCTGGCCAAGTGGGGAAACTGGACAAGTCTGGAACCTTCGGCAGGAGTGAGCCCTGCGTTGTCTGGGCATAGGAGAGAGGTCTCCAGGGAGCCCGGAATAATGACTCTCCCTTAAACTACACTGCTTTCTCCTAAGAGTCATGGTTCGTGCCTCATTCCTTCCCTCTCTCTCCAAGAGAGGGTGTGTGCTTGGCATCCAACTGGTTGCCAGCTCTCCAGACTGGGTCTGGGGGCCTCCAACGAGAGCCTGAAGACTGTTGAATTTCAAGACTGTGTTTGGCCATCCCTCCCACCTCAGAGCTGCCCAAGGGTAGGGATCACCTGCTTATTTATCCATTCAGCAAATATTTATTGAGCACCAGCCCCATGCACTCTGCGGGGCTCACCTTCACTTGAGTCTCAGTCCCAGTCCGAGCCTCTCAGCACATGCTGTGTTCGTGGACACTGGGTGCACTGATGGCAGATTCAACAGGTACATGGGGCAGGGGCTTGGGATACTCCCCTAGGCCCTGAAAATTGATCATGCTTATCGTTTATTGTAGGGGAAACACCTTCCTCTGCCTTGGCTCTAGGCTGCTAATTGTGCACTGCAGCCAGACCAAGGAAAGTTCCAGGGAACGCGTGCGGACTTGGAGGCACCAGCATCAGAGCAGCTATGGATGCAGAGCCATTGCCTCCCTGGAACCCCACAAGAAAAAAGCAGGGGTGGAGATGGTTGCACTGAATGACCTCTGAGGCCCCTCCCAGCCATGATGGGACCCTCAGCCTGACTGTGCTCATAGCCCATGGCCTCCCTAGTGACAGCCAGCCAGCCAGTCCACGCAGGAAGGCTAGACACAGGGGATGTGACCCTGTCATGAGGGGAGCAGGTGGTCCTCTCATCCGCTTCTGGATACAGGCCTGGGACTGGGAAAACGTTGAAGAGACACACAGCAGCCTGTACTCACCGAGTGACACTGTGGGACCCGTGCCCAGAGAAAGAGGCCCTGCCAGGCTCTGCCAGACTCGCTGTGACTAGACAGTTGTCTCAGCTGCTGTTGGGGCACCCAATTCCTTGGCCAGAGAATCCTGCTTCACTATCTGCCCCTCACCCAGGGCAGGCCACCCAGGCATGTGCCAGTCACTGCCCGGCCCCTACTGGGCTGGTGCTTCTGGTGTGTCTCATCCACCTCTGATACCCAGGACCTGTTGAAAACCAGCCCAGAGTCGGCCATCCAGCTCCTGGAATAAATGATGATCACACATTGTAAGGTCTGTGAAAACACGTGCCAGTTGGCATGTTCTTGACTACCTCAGGGAGCTCCAGCCAAGGGCTGGCTGATCAGAAACCATGGTTCTAAAAAAAAAAAAAAAAAAAAAAAAAAGAAACCATGGTTCTCAGGCCCGACCGGCACCTGCGGGCTCAGGTACATCCCCATCCTCATCCTGACCTGCATCGGAGGGGCTGACCCTGCAGACTGTTTCTTGGGCTCGCTTGCCAGTGGGTTCTGGATGATCTGGTCCATGGGAAGCCCCCAAGGTAGATCAGACAAGTGGCAGAGGGGCCAGCCCTCTTCTCAGCACCTCTAGCTTCGGATGCCAGTACTGACAGTGCCCACGTCACCCCTGGGATGAGGTTGTGTCAGGAAGCCTCCTCGTGTGCTCCCAGCTTGGAGTGCTCTCTAGGGGTAGCAGCGGCATCCTGCTGTTGCCCATCCCAGGGTTGTCCAAACATCCCATTTCCCCCTTCAGCTATTCCAGCACCTTTGCCACTCAGCACCCCCTGGCCCCGTGTCAGATCTCCACTGGGTAGAGGTCCTCTGCCTGGTTCAGCCTGATCTACTCATCGCCATTGCACCCCACCGTCGCTGCCCCGGCCAGGCCACAAAGACACCACACACCATGGTCAGGTTGGAGGCTGTTTCTTTATACAAAGGTAATCCACGCTATGGATCCACCAGCATGCTGCTGCAGTTCACAGTGGCCCACATCACCCTTCTCCAGCAGAAGGCCGGGTGAGGAGGGTCACCATAGGGAAGCGACATTACACAGGCCGAGAGCTCCCGAAAAACAGACACAAACACACGGACACCAGAACCAAGGCACCACACACAGAGACGGGAAGGGAAGGCCAGGCTAGAACAATCTCCTGGCAGCCACTGGTGGGCCCTTCTCCGGGATGCAGGGTAGCAAGTGGCACAGCCCTGAGCCTGAGCCAAGAAGTCTGGCTAAGCCAAGACAGAACTACATGACTTAATGTCACCACAGAGCGGCTTGCCCTCTGTGTCTGTAAACCAGGGACAGTAAACTGCACTTCACAAAGATGTGATGGGGGTTGACGGGACGGAAATAGGGATCTCTATCAAAATACTTGACATAGAGCCTGGCACATAGAGGTGTTCGATAAATAATCTGTCAAGAAAAATCTTAGCTCAGAGAGGACCTTCTTCAGAAAGCCAAGATGTGAGATAACTTCCCTAGAAATTCTCCATCAGGGTATCAGGACCCTTGAGCACTCCTTGGAGCCTGCAGCCACTGGGGTGGCCAGGGCCCCAGAATACACCGTGCCGGGGCAGTTGAGGGGGGCGGGAGGCTGGACCCCGAGGGAGGCACCCGCGGAAGCTGGGTAGACACCAGAGTTAGGGGTTGTGCCAAAGTGGTTCTGTACGTAACACAGGCCGGAGGCGGGCTGGTATGGAGGCAGGCTTGGCATGTGCCCAGGAGCACAAGCTGGCCAGGAGGCTAGTTTCTGGCCGCTGGTGTGCTGCATCTGGGCGACAGGGTGGTTCGGGGACAGGTGAGGGTGGCCACTCTGTGTGGGGTAGGAGCCGGGCACAGGGTTCAGCCTGGAACAGAACAAGAGAGAAAATGGTCATTCAGCTGGTAATGCCCAGGCCCCTAGCCGTCACTGGACATGAGGAAAGCTTGGGGTCACCGTACCACTTTGCAGGACAACCTGCTTTGGACATTTTCTGTAACTATCTCTAAGCACCAAGTGAGGAGAGAGGTTAAGCTTAACCCGACAGAAAACATGCTCCGAGAGGGAAGGGCCCACTCACAGGCCTGCAGTAAGCCTGTAGGACGAAGAGCCATGGGGTCTGTGACTAAGGCCACCTGGGGTGTAACCACTTGTAGCAGTCTGCCACTCAGATGGAGATGGGACCCGATGGAAGCTGTGACTGTGTCCGTGGCCGGCTCTGTCATTCTACCCAAAGGGAAGGGACCAACTTCTGTGGGAGGGAGGGCTTGAAGGGGGTGACATGGGGCTTGGGGCTGGGCCTTGTCTGTTGTGAGGTTTTCCACCTGTGGTTCTGGGGACAAAGACTCATAGTTCAGGGTGCCGACCAACAGGAACTGACAAGCCGGATGTGTGGAGCTGCCCGTGTGGAGGTGAAATACCACCATGGGCACGTGTGGCTGGGATCACAAATGGACACAGCCTGAGGGTTTTATCCTCTGAACTTTTGTGCAGAGTTTCAGATATGGAGAATGGCCGCCAATACCACTGATGTTTGTGTCAGGCAACTGGGCCGAATCCATACACGTTTCAAGTAAAACCTGACTTTATAAATCAGCAGCTTAAGGGGGCACCTGGAGGGCTCGGTCAGTTGAGCGTCTGACTCTTGGTTTTGGTTCAGGTCGTGACCTCAGAGCTGAGATTGAGCTCCATGTTAGGCTCTGCACTCAGTGGGGAGTCTGCTGGAGATTCTCTCTCCCTGTCCTGCCCCTCATATTCTCTCCCTGTCTCTTTCTCTCAAATAAATAAATCTTAAAAAAAGAAAAAACCCCACTAAATCAGCTGCTTAAGTAAAAAACAAAGCACTTAACATTAGTATCTCACTTCTTCTGTGATTCTTAAAAATGTAGAGGATCTGGACTATGAGAAGCTCATTAAGAGCTTCTGGGAGGCCGAAGCATCCAGACCACTGTGTAACTGCCAAAACAAACATATGTGTTGTAATGCCTGTGCCCCGTTGTCAGGCCAGCTGAAACATCATGTTCTGTTCTGGGAGGCCAAAGCATGCCAAGATAATGAGGGATCATATACCACGCCATGTGAGGAACATGGAAGGACCTGAAGGGTCGCCATCTCCCTGACCCAGATCTGTCATGGTGAAACGGAATCAGCCCTGGCACCAAGTGTCCCCAGTTACAGCAAGGCAGCTGCCGTTCAGTGTGGAAGAACTTTCTTGTCAGGGGCTGCCTGGGAGATGAGACCCCAGCCTGGAGGGAGGTGTAAGTTGAGGCCAGGTGACCACCCCCAGCTGTCCAAGAAGGGGCTCATTCACAAGGTGCAAGTTTGTACCCCAGGATCCCTTAAGCCCCTGTTGAGTCTATGAGAACAATTAAAAGCCTAAAAGTCACAAGACACCTAACTAAAAAGTTCAAGTCTCCCACATATTGTTTGCATGAAACTGGATGAGTGTCCATTTCTGTTTTTCCCAGCACCCTTCCAACACCCTCACCCCAATGTCAAAGGAGACCTAAGATGTGGTCAAAGGGTCCTGAGCCGGTGAAGGCTGGGGGCAGCTGCCTCCTGAAATAAATACAAACAGCAGCTTCCAATTCAACTGAAACCCTGCATCCAGGCCAGCATGGAGCACAGAACTGATTCCATAGCTGGAGGTAGGAAAGGGCCACTGGCAAAGCACCTGAACTTCACGTGAGTCCTTTCTTCTAGGAGGACCAATGAAGGAGAGAAAATCTCCTAAGTGGTGAAGTCTTGGCATGGATGTGCCCAGGGAAGGACACAAGAGGCCACGGTGGGGAAGAGTAGAAAGGGGGCGAAAAGGACCTGGAAGAAGAGTCCCTAGTTCTACCCAGGGCCCCCTGCCTCTGTGTTACCTAGAAAGACTCCTGTCCTCCTTGGGCCTCCTCTCTGATAGGATGGAGTGAGGCTACATGAGACTTGCCTACCGCCTTCCATGGAAGGTGAACCTGGACTGGAAGACCTGAAAACTTACCTGACTCTTGCTGGGCAGCCGAGAAAGCTCTACCCCTCAGGTCCTGGGCTGTTTCACGTCCAAGCCACCTTGTCAGTTGTGTGGACTGTCTGCTTCTTACCAGTGCTGCACGCCCAAGCCCAGGGGGACCCGTGCCGGGTGGTTCTTAGTGCCGAGGTCCAGTGACATCTACAGGGCCACCTCCTCCCATGGTTTGTCCCAAGTCACTCAGGGGCCTTCCCTTTCCCATTTCGGCTCAGTCCTTACTTTAGACACCACTGCCGGGCAGACTCTAGATTGCTCGGAAGACATTTGTGCATGGAACCTCTGTGGTCAGGACCATCCACACCCGATTCCTTTTTCCCACCATACTGGACCAATCACACTGTCTACGGGCCCTGAAACTGCTTCAAGAATAAGCATTAGGAGTTCTGTGACTTACTTCCGGCCGTGGGCTGCTCTTCTTTCCGCGGAAGAGCCTGAGATGTACTTGAACACTGAAATCCTCCTCATCAGGCTGAAGGGGAACTTCTGGTCGAGCTTCAGTGCTACTCGCTCTGAGAGGTCGAGGGAATAGCAGTAGGTGAGGCCATCTGAGGTTGGCATATTAAGTAAAATTGGAGGCAGCTCAAAGCAGGAGGGCCGAACACTTCCCCGTGGAATAGAGGGTCCCGCATTTATTCTACAGGGGAATTAGCACTCATTCTACCATAAGCTGAAGCTCAGGCAGAGCCAAGGGTTGGGTTCCTAGCCCCTGCACTTTGGAGGGAACAGGGCCCAGCCCTTGAGGGTAGGTGACACCTCACTTGCCCCATGCTAACCTGTCCATCCTGAGGCCCCTAACTCCTACAATCTGTCACACCAGCACATGCTTCTGTCTCTGCAGTGGGGGAGGCAGGAGGCTGTCTGGATATCCTCTGGAGGGACTGACATCTTGTCTGTTTGTCCCCAAACAGAAGGCATTATGCCTCAATGCGACCAAGTGAGCTTCATGTGTGCCTCTTTGGCAGCACTTCCCCCACTAAGTGATTTGATGGCACGCTGATCATCTGACCTGTGTCAACCCACTACTGCCTAGGCAGCCATAAAGATTCAGCTTTTGTCTGTCCATCCATCCATCCATCTATCCGTCCGTTCAACAAATACTTATTGATCCCTTGTTATACACCAGGAACTAAGGAATGAATGCCAGACAACGAATAAGTAAAACAACTGGTGATAAGCAAAAGCTTATCTCTGGAAGACCAGGCTGGGGACCCTAACCTAGTGAAGAGAGATCAAGAAGGCTTTCCCAAGGAAGTGATGTGCACATGGAACCCTAAATTGTAAGCAGCAGCTGGAAGAAGGTGGTGGTGGAGAGAAGGCTGCAAGAAAGCACAGGGAACTAACTGTTCCTTGAGGTTCTTCACTGGAATTCTACTGGCAATTTGAGCAAGAAAATTTTTTGCTGGGCTAGGCTGTTCCACTCATTATAGGACATCTGGCATCTTCAGCCACCTGCCACCAAGTGGCAGTAGCACCTACTCACTGTAATAACCCAAAATACCCCTGCATGTTTCTGTATTCTCTCAGGAAGGGCAGTATTATTTCCAAAGACTGATTTCTAATGATAACCAATGCTGTGAGGAAGTGAAAAGTTGTCCCAGCTGATGCCTTCAGAATGACCTTAACAATCTGTCTGCTTCTGACTTTGACAAAGTCATAGTTACCAGACTAGCCCTTCCAGTGTAGATAAACGTAAGCCAGGACACAATATTTTACACAACTGTCTTCAGACTTTGGATAGCAAACACTGTCTGCCGGGCTGTGATACCTAAGACAAGGGAAACAAATGAAGTGAGCCTTAAGATAGAGCTGGCTTTTGGCCCGGAGGCACTTGCCAAACTACAACATTGAAAAGGGAATCCAAGTGGAGTATGAAATGTTTTGCTGAGCTGGCGAGACAGAGAAAACACAGAGAGAGGAAAAAAATGCGTGAGATTTGCAGGTCAGAGTAATGGAGAGGTGGGAGCTGGTTAGGGAAGGACTCCAGAAATGTACCTGGGGTTCTCCGAGTCTTTAATTGACTACTCATGTGCATACAATCAGGCTGAGACTACTCATGCCTGGCAAAGAGCAGCTACTAAGCTACTGAGGGAATAGTAACTATCAGAGATCTGTAAGTCTAACAACTCCTGGAGCCTACACAGGGCAGGGCCATGCTCGAGTTCTAACTAGACAGGGTGGAGACCTCACTGAACACTCAGGGCATTCAGAGGAGACACAAAAAAATCAACACTTGTTAAAAGAAAACAACAACAACAACAAAAAAAACCCAGCCAACTCAGCCCTCAATAACGCAGCATTTGCAGTATCTAGTGTAAACTAAAATTTTACAAGACATGTGAAGAAGAAAACAGGTCCATACTAAGCGGGAAAATCAGTTAAAAACAGATCCAGAAATGAAAGAGAAGATGGTATTCACAGACAAGTATTTTAAAACAGCTACTATAGTGCTTGCTTCAACAGCATATATACTAAAACAGCTACCATAAAAAATTTTAAAATAGCTACCATAAGTATAAGAAGGATTTAAAGGACAACACAAACACAATGAAGGAACAGATAAAGAATCCCAATACAGAAACGAAAACTACAAGAAAAAAAAAAAAAAAAAAAAAGAACCTCCTGAGCTGAAATATACAACATGAGAAATAAAAAACTAAGTGTATGGGTTTCACAGCCCAGTTCGTATTGAAGAAAAAGAGATCACTGAACTTAAAAGCAATGCAACAGAAGCTATCTAAACTGAAATGGAGTGGAAAAAAACTAAACAATCAGAAAATATATGGAGCCTCAGGGACCCACTGAGCAATACTAAGTAGTCTAACATATGTGTAATAGGTACCCTAGAGGGAGAGGAGAAAATTGGATAGAAAAAAATATGTGGAGACTGAGTGATGCTAACTTTTCTAGACTTGATAAAAACTCTAAACTCACAGATCCAAGATCCAATGATCAACTCTAAGCAAGGTCAACTCAAAGAAAATCACCACAAAGGCACATCATAATTAAATAGCTCAAAACCAACAATAAAGAACTGTAAAAGGAGCCAGAGAAAAACAAGTTATATATGGAAAACAATAAAAATGGTTACTGATTTCTCCGGAGAAAACAATACCAACCAGAAGTAATGCAATGATATCTTTAAAAGTGAAAGATCAGAAAGGCCAGCATTCTGTATTTAGTGAAATAAAGGCATTTTCAGAGAATTAAAAGCCAAGAGAATTTGTCACCCATGTACCTACTGTGCAAGAAATGTTAAGGGAGGGCAGTCCCGGTGGCGCAGCAGTTTGGCGCCTCCTGCAGCCTGGGGTGTGATCCTGGAGACCCAGGATCGAGTCCCACGTCAGGCTTCCTGCATGGAGCCTGCTTCTCCCTCTGCCTGTGTCTCTGCCTTTCTCTCTCTCTCTCTGAATAAATAAATAAATCTTAAAAAATAAATAAATAAATAATTAAAAAAAGAAATGTTAAGGGAGGTTCTTCAGGCAAGAGGAATATGATACCAGATGGAAACCTGAATCCATACAAAAGAATGAAGAGAATCAGAGAGATGCCTGGGTGGCTCAGTTGGTTAAGTGACTGCCTTCGGCTCAGGTCATGATCTCAGGGTTCTGGGATTTAGCCCTGTGTTGGGCTCCCTGATCAATGGGGAGTCTGCTTCTCCCTCTGCCCCTCTCCCTGCTTATGTTCTCTCTCACTTTCTTGCTCTCTCTCAAATAAATAAATAAAATCTTAAAAAAGAAAAAAAGAATGAAGAGAATTAGAAATGGTAAATATGTGGATAAATATTGCTTTTTTAAATTAAGAAATAGATCATTGACTGTTTAAAACAAAAGTAACAGTAATGTATTGTGAGGTTTATAACACGTATGACAGCAGCACAAATAAAATGTAGGACCATAATACAAAGGATGGGAAGAAGAAAAACAGAAATACACTTCTGTAAGATTCTTAAATTATATACTAAACTCTATGCAATATACTAAACGAACTATGCAATCAATGCATATTTGCATACTACCTACCAATCACAGACCTATACTAAGTGGTATATTATTCAAAAGTAGTCTACGATAAACTAAAAATGTATATTGTAAACTCTAGAGCAACCACTAAAAAATAAGACAAAGAGGTATAGTTAACAGCAAATAGAGCAAACACATAAAAGCCTATCTTTAAAAAATGAAATACTCAAGAGGCGCCTGGGTAGCTCAGTCGGTTAAACATCTGACTCTTGGTTTTAGCTCAGATTGTGAGATCAAGCGTCGTGTGGTCTCCCTTTCATTCTGTCCCTCCCCACCTCAAATAAATAAATAAATCTTTAAAAAATACTGAAGTACTCAATTGAAGTCAGGAAAAGAGGAAAAAGGGAACGAAGAACATCTGGGACAAAGAGGAAACAGAGAAGCAGGCAGACTTAACCTCAACTATATCAATAATTATACTAAATGCATATGAGCGGGATCCCTGGGTGGCGCAGCGGTTTAGCGCCTGCCTTTGGCCCAGGGCGCGATCCTGGAGACCCGGGATCGAATCCCACATCGGGCTCCCGGTGCATGGAGCCTGCTTCTCCCTCTGCCTGTCTCTCTGCCTCTCTCTCTCTCTCTCTGTGACTATCATAAATAAATAAAAAAAAAAAAAAAAAAAAAAAGAGCCCTGTTGATTCTTTAAAAAAAAATAAAAATAGGGATCCCTGGGTGGCGCAGCGGTTTGGCGCCTGCCTGTGGCCCAGGGCACGATCCTGGAGAACCGGGATCGAATCCCACGTCGGGCTCCCTGCATGGAGCCTGCTTCTCCCTCTGCCTGTGTCTCTGCCTCTCTCTCTCTCTCTCTCTCTCTGGGACTATCATGAATAAATAAATAAAATCTTTAAAAAAAATAAAATAAAAATAAAAAATAAAAATAAAAATAAAAATAAATGCATATGAGCTAAACATGCCACTTAAAAGGCAGAGATGGTTATAACGGAGAACCAACTATATACTATCTACAATAAATGTGTTTTAAATATAAGGACACAAACATGTTAAAAATATAAAGATAGAAAAATATATACCATGTAATCCTAATTTTAAGAAAGAAAGCAGGAATGACTATACAGTAATATCAGGCAACAAAAACTTTAGAACAAAGAATATTACAAAAGATTAAAATGGTCCATTTCACAATGATATAAGGTGACTTCGTTAAAATGACATAACAATCCTAAATGTGGATGCATCCAGTAATAGAGCTTCAAAATACTTGAAGCAAAAACTGACAAGAATTGAAATGAAAAAATAGACAAATCTACAATTTTAGTTGGAGATTTCAATAGTCCCTTTTCAGTAATTGATAGAACAAGTGTAACTGCACAGAAATCTAGGACAACATCAACACCTTGACCTAATTGACATACACTGAACACTATACCCATCAACTGCAGAATGCTCATTCTTTTTAATAAGTACACTAGAACATTCACCAAGATCTATCAAATGCTGGGCCAGAAAACAAATTAAAAGGACTATAATCTTTAAAAGAATGTTCTCTGACCACATGAAATTAGAAATCATCAACAAAAAGAAATCTGAAAAACCACCAAAAATTTAGAAATTAAGAAACTCATTTGTAAATAACTCTTGGATCAGAGAATAAATCCCAAGGAAAATTAGAAAATACTTTTGACTAATTGAAAATGAAAACACAACATCAAAATGTGTAGGATGCAGCTAAAGTAGTGCATAGAGGGGAGTTCATAGCTTTAGATTTTCATATTAGAAAAAAAGGTTCAAAATTAGCAAAATTAAAATTTTAAAATAAGATGAACGATGCAATCAATGCATATTTGCATACTACCTACCTAATAGCTCACAGAATTACAGATTGAAAGAGATTTTAGGAATGTACCTTATGCAACCTCCAACACTACCAATGTTGATGCTTAAAAAAACTAACCCACATTGGGGCGCCTGGCTGGTTCATTCGGTAGAGCATGCTACTCTTGATCTTGGGTTTGTGAGTACAAGCCTCATGTTGGGCACAGAGATAAATTAAAAAAAATTTTTTTCAATAATTAAAATAAAGTAACCCACATTATATTTTAGAATCTCCCCATCCCAGCCATTGCCACAATATTTATACAAGGGACGTGAGGGTTATCCTAAGTTTTTAGCGACCCATAAGAGCCCATCCTTAAAAAAGTTTTTTTCTGACAAAAAGACTAAACCAAATGAAACCAAAACCAAACAAACCTGTTTCCTATTCCTTTCATGGAACATCTCTAGCTCATGGGTATTTCAGATTCTTCTGGTGAAACCTCTTATCAGAATTAGCCAAATGTAGGTTTATGCCTCAGTTTACAAGGGAAAAAAAAACCCAAATCAGAATATTTCAAACTGGCAGTGCTAAGCTGGCATGAGGAGATAGCTACTATGTTGATATTTTCCAGATGGGGATATTCTGGACTAGAGAAGGGAAGTGACCCATCCAAGACCACATGGTTTTCAAAGCTGACACTAGAATCTAGATTACTTACATATGAGGCCATGGCTCTATCTAGGACCCTACCCCAGGCCCTCCGACTTGGTTCACTCTTCCGCCTGTCACCACCCTACAGTTCCTTTCTAGGAAGGATACATGCTAGCCCAATTCCAAGTCCACAGACATTACTGAGGAAGGAGGTCTGGGGAATGAGCCAGGAGGCGCACAGCAAGAGCCACGGCACCAGCATTGAGGGTACAACCATGCCAAAGACCAGGGCCCTCCTCATCCGAGAGCGGACAGAGTTGACTCCCAGCATGGCGAAAGCCACTGGGGTGAAACCTCTGGCATCCTCCACCTCCCCTAGCTTTGACAGTGATGACACAGCTTCAAATGATAGGAAGATGATAGCAGAGAAGATGGCGAAGATCACGGTGAAGAAGCAGTGGCGGACGGTGCCCACGGTTCTCTCGAAATTGCCAGCAAAGCGCCAGATGATGATAGCACCGCAGAGCAGGGATATTGGATTCTCATAGACAAAGATGTACGTCACCAGCCTGTAAACTGCAGAGGGAGCAGGGTTAGAGGCTTGGCAGTTGGTGGCTCTAAGGACAGAAAGCCAGGTTACAACCCACCTCAGGAAGGGGGAGTAGCTGGCTGTCAAGTGCCAGTGAGAATCAGCCACGAGCCACAATAGGCAGTGGGAGGCAACCCTGAAGGACCCAAGACTCAAAGTAGAGGTGTGAACATCCAATCTTTGCTCTTTCCCAGACCTGGAGCAAGTCTGTGACAAGCTTCCATGTGGGAAAAAAACAAAACAAAACAAAACACTTTTTAGCATGAGATGATCGAATCTGTAATGTGCTTTATGATCCCTTTTTTTTAGGTTTGAATACTGACCTATCTCACCGGGCAGTTTGAGGGTTAATTAATTGTAACAGCTTCAGGGTGGACTGAATGGGTGTCACTTAACACTCTGTGTGCCAGTCTCCTCGGCTGTAATCCTGACCTCTCCTTCCATAGTGGCTGTTCAGAGGAAGAGAAAAGGGACCATGAATTATTTTGCACCTACAAAGATTATAAAACTATCACTAATAATATAGAGAATTCAGAAGTCTTCCTTGAGAGTGTTTATACAATATTAGGGGTAGAGCGATGCTTTATGCGCAACAACAGAGCAAAGAACCTCACTCCTATTTTTCTAAAAGCAGTTATCTCTTATGTATTCTCATGTCCCTGCCAAAACATTAAAATGAAGGAGGGGGCTGGTGAAGTGGCAGTAATAGTGAACCCTGGGGTCGAAGGAGTGGAATCTTGGCTCTGCCACATCCAGGCTGGCTGAGTTCAGTCCAGTCATGGGCCTGCCAGCTTCAGTTTTTTCTTCATTGTCAAGTAGCAGGATCATGTCTGAGGCCTTTAAAGGTCTCTTATGTGTCAAATATTCACATGCCCATGAGCCCCACATCCAGAGAAGCTGTGAACTAAATGGGAAAAAAGGGGAGTTCAACCTGATGCTGACATTTTGCATTTGTCTAACGAGGATGTGCTCTACGTATCTAGGGTGGGGGGAATAGTTTTTTTCCATTTGAGCAGGGAGGCAGGCTATGAACCATATACCTCAGGCCATCTCTGTAAGGCGGCATCATCTCAAGAATACTTGATTATTTGTTGAAACTGTTCCAAGTACAAACTGAAATTCCCAGGATAAATGTGAAGATTCTAGAAGCAACTCTATAGGGTTTGGGTATTAGACACCCCCAAGGCTCCAGTTCCAAAACATCACACAATTGAGAAACCTGTTGCTGTCTCAATTGCATGACTTGATAGCTCTGCGACTCCCCCACATTAAGCCTGTTACACCTAAATAATGGAGGATAATAAAGCCCACGTCATGGGATAGAGATTAACGCTCCTTGAGGGGTGCTTTGCAAAACAACAAAAGCTATCCAGTTTTCCCATTTTCCTCCCCAGAAAAGAAGGGGGAAGAGAGACAAGAGATTAGAAATGTCTCTCATAAGCAGATGTTTGTACAACGGATCTGCAAAATTTCTCACCTAGATTACACAAACACCTTTCCCAAGGCATAAGATGCCTCCTCCCCCCGGGAGTTGGGAATCGGAGTCAGGGTTAAGATGCACACGAGGAAGTAGAGGAAATTCTAAACCCCAAAGAGGCCAGGTCGCTTCTATGGGTGGCCACAGATGATGCTCAAGTGTTGCATGAGGCAGAAACATTTTTTTTCCCAGTGGGGAGTGGTGGTTAGGCCCTCCAGCTGACGTCGGTGTGTACTCGGCGGGGACATGGGAGGAAGGATCCTCCCGGGGAGCGGGCTCGGGCGAACGAAGACGGTTTGCTAGCGCATGGATGCGGCCAGGTGGCGCCGGGAAAGGGACGGAGGCGGGTAGGGAAGGACTACAGTGATGACGAAGATGGGCTCCGGACCGACAAAGACGCAGGGCCCGGGGTGGTCCTCCGCGCCGAGCGGCTGGACGCGAGGCCCGAGCCCAGGGCCAGGCGAGGTGGGAGGAAGAGGGCTGGCCCCGCGGCCCGGCCCCGCCCCTGCTCACCTTGCCAGTTGCGCAGGGCCTCGGACCGCAGCGAGAGCCCCGAGGGCGCCAGGGGCGGCTGCAGCAGGAACAGGCGGGGCCCGGACACCAGCAGAGAGAGCAGCGCGGTGAAGAAGGTGGCGGATGGCACCTCGGGACACAAGGACCAGCTCCGACACGCGGGCTCCGAGGCAGCCATGGCCGCCATCGCTCCCGCACCCCGCCTCGGCGCCGGCCGGCCCTCTGCTCCTTCCGCTTCCCTGCGGCTGTCTCCCTTGGCAACAGCGGCGGAGGCTGCCGGAAGCCCCGCCTCCTCGAGGCCCCGCCCTGCGCCGAGCTGCCCAATCCGGTCGCGCCGGCCAGCCTCCCCCCCCCCCCGCCCCCTTCGCGCGCGGGCAGCGGGGAGTCGGAGCAGCGCCCTCTGGCGTGCAACGCTAGGACCGCGCACAGGTGCCGCGCTCGCACCGCTGGCGTTGCGCGGGTTTGGATTTCATCTCCGCTCCAGATAGCGAATGATTATTGTGTCTTGCGGTTTACAGAGCCCTTTCACACACACGCACACACACGCACGCACCTGCCTTATCTGTGCTTTTCCCCATGACACCGATGAGGAAGCTGAGGTCAGGGGAGGTCCCCGAAAAATTCCGTTGAATGGCAAAGACAGAATTCGAACTCGGATCCTCCAACTGCTAGAGTCTGGAATTGTCTGGGAGTGCAGCCGAGGCAGCCTCCGGTGGCTGGTTTAGAGAGGAGGAGGCAGGAGATGAGGGTCGAAGCGTTAGAATGTGACAGAACCAGTTAACACTCAAAGTGTGTTTCGCACCTTCCCATCCGACGAGCCGCTTCCCCGGAGGTCAGCTATTTGGACAACTGGAATATTCTTCCCCTGATTCCAGAGGTCATAAGTGAGAAGTGGTAGCATTAGGATTTGAATCCGGTTTGCTAGGGTCCGAGTGTCTGCCCTTTTAACTATTTCCCTTCCCCATCCCATCTACTGCTACCTGTATGTAAATCTGACCTGAAGCCTTGTGCGCTGCTGAAAAATAAACAATCCTTCACTCTCTGTGCAGACCACTCATATCCGTTCTCTGGCCCTGCTCTGCCCGCTGTGTGGTTCTGGCAGCGTCTGTGTTCCCATGGACCTCAGGAAGGGAGCCTGAGATTCTTTTCATCCTCTGGTTTCCATTAATAAATATAACTATGTGATTTTCCGGATATAAATATAAAGCAATGGGCACATTGAAGTGAACACTGGGTATAGAAATTAATTAAGGCTTACTCAACAGAAAGCAAAATGTGAACCAGGAGTGTGACAGAGCTGCCAAAATCAGCAAATGGAAACTTGGGTTGTGGGAACCAGTCCAGGCTCTGGAAAGAGGAAGGAGGTGGTGGTCCCAGGTCCTCTGTGCCCATCTGGCAGCTCCAGGAGTTCTGGGACTACTTCTAGACACATCTGAAGAAGGGCGTAGAAAGTTAGTTTGTTTAACAAAAGAAACCAGGATTAGGAAGGAAGGAGCAGGCAGACTTCAAATCATATCTGATGAGGAACAACTACAGGAACCCGAGAGACTTCTCTGGAAAAGCTTCAGGAGTCCTGACCACTGGCTGTGATCTGAAGGGTTTTCCCAAAGGTGAGGGAGTTGATTTATTGTTACTCCAGAGTGGAGCATTGAGACTGAAAGGTGGAAAAGACAGAGACCATATGACACAAGGAGGATCTTTCTTTCTTTCTTTCTTTCTTTCTTTCTTTCTTTCTTTCTTTCTTTCTTTCTCTTTCTTTCTTTCTTTCTTTCTTTCTTTCTTTCTTTCTTTCTTCTTTCTTTCTTTCTTTCTTTCTTTCTTTCTTTCTTTCTTTCTTTCTTCTTTCTCCCTTCCTTCCTTCCTTCCTTCCTTTTTCTCTTTCTCTCTCTTTCTTTTTTTAAAAATATTTTATTTATTTATTTGAGAGAGAGAGAGAGCACAAGCAGGGGAGGGGCAGAGGCAAAGAGAGAAGCAGGCTTCCTGCTGAGCAGGGAGTCCCATGTGGATGTGAACCCCAGGACTCTGGGATCATGACCTGAACTGAAGGCAGATGCTTAACCATATGAACCAGCCAGGAGCCACAAGGAAGAACTTTCTGACAGTAAGGGTTGTCTGTCTGCGGATAGACCCGATAGACTCCTGTCTATCAGGAGTGAGCTCCCTGTCACTAGTAGTGTGCAAGCAGAGTACATATGGTAACTGGACGAGAACATTGAAGATATTCAAGCATCAGGTTGCAGGTAGAAGTAGATGGCTTTTAAAATCCCTTCGGATACTCCAGTTCTAAATCTCTATAAGCAAACACAAACACATATGGAGGGCTGATACATTTGCCACTTACCAGGGAGTCCAGGATAATTGGTCTCCTTGCAGATGAGAGTTGTAGTGATCTCACATATCCTACAGTCAAGGGAGCCTCCTATCTCTCCAACTCTATCTCCTTCTCATTCTTTCCAATTATGCCACCAGAAAACCCCAATACGTTCTCTTAAGCTCAAGGGATAGAGAACTGGAATGAGCAAAGCAGGGCCTTTAGCAAGCAGGCTTGAGGATAGGGCACCAAGGGACTGTGAGTCATTTTTGTTCTATCCATTTTGCCCTTGGTCTTCTAAGAGATTTCCAGGCCTCAAATATGCTACCCAGGGGCGCCTCGGATTATGGTCGCCCAGGCATCCTCTTCCTGGGAGAGTGTTTCATTCTCCAGGTGCCAGATTTTGAGGCTTTGGGACAGAAAACACACAACAGTGTGATGTTTTTATTTTGTTTTTTATTTTTTGTAAAGATTTTATTTATTTATTCATGAGAGACAGAGAGAGAGAGAGAGAGAGAGAGAGAGGCAGAGGCAGAGGGAGAAGCAGGTTTCTGCAAGAAGCCTGATGCAGGACTCAGTCCCAGGATCTTGGGATCATGACCTGAGCTGAAGGCAGATGCTCAACCACTGAACCACCTAGGTGTCCCACGAAGACACAAATACTGCATGATTCCATTTACATGAGGTCACTAGAGGAGTCAATGATAGAGATGGAAAGTAGATAGTGGTTACCAGGAGTTACTGGGACTGCAAAGGGCAGGGGGAATGGGGAATTAGTATTTCATGAGTTTCAGTTTTACAGGATGAAAAGAGGCCTGGAGATGAATGGTGGTGATGGCTACACACAACCAGTGTGAATGTACTTAACACCACTGAACTGTACACTTAGAAATGGTTAAGATGGTAAATGTTGTGTGTATTTTACCACAATTTTTGAATTGGAAGGAAACTCCACACAAATCTGTAATCTTAAGAGTTCTGGGATTCAGAGTTTGAAATGGATTTTACAGGGCTAAGATCAGGGCCTTTGCACTTGCTCTTCTCGCTGCTAAAACGTTCTTCTTCTGGCTCTTAGTATGGTGGTTTTCCTTCCTAGCCATCTGGTCTGCAGCTCAGATGCTCGTTCAAGACGGGTCTTCCCAGATTCTTTCTCCCTGTTACTTCTCTTGGTGCACTTGTTGCTGTTTCAGATTATCTCACCTATTTGGGTCTTTCCTCATCTGATTGTCACTCTTACTAGACTGTGAGCTTCCGGAGGGCACAGACCTGCTATATCGCCTGGCACCTGGAGTAGAGCCTGGGACATAGTTGGCACTCAGAAATACTTGTTAATTCCTCCTCTACACAGCTGGTGTCCTTGCGTGGGGGAAGAAAAAGTTGTTGGAGGAGCTGAGAAGCAAGCACCAGATGCTTCGCTTGGCACAGCTGAGACAGCTCGAGACCAGTGCTAACCACCCATCTTGGCGGCTTGGGGTCCTCCTGGGTTTGCCCCCATCCCAGATCCCTGCACGTCTGCAGAAGGCACAGAATGGCTGCAGGGCTCCACGGGGATGGGGATGGGGTGGGGAACTGCCCCAGGGGTGCGGGACAGCACCCCAAGGGGCCCCAGTCTCGCGGCCCGATTGCACTGAGCAGCGCGGCTCCTTGTCAGCCCGCACGTGCCTCTCTTGCCTCGGAAGACGGCAGCAGTGCAGAATGACAAACGCTGCCAGTTCCCCGACTTGGAGCTTCATTTAGCCGCCCTGGAGCCTCCAAGCCACGTCCTTCCTGCCCCCTGGTGGCCAGCTCGGTGCAGGGTCCCTTACGACGGAGAGAAGGCCCCGTTCCAGAATACTGCCCTCTGCTGGCCGTCTCGGGAAGCGGCTCACATCCCGCCGCACTGTTTAATCCGGGAGGGGCCAGCGGAGTAGACCCCTTGGGTCCCAAATCCCCGGGGCCAACACTCCACGATAAAATAACGGCGGCCTTCCGTGGCAATCATTTGCCACACCATGTCTCTCCAGTTCTCTTGTTCCACACTCCTAGGCTGGGGGCGCCCAGCAGTAAGCCCAGGGCCTAAACACACATCCCCCCAGAGGACGGAATGCCAGTTCCCCCCACCCCTTCTGGACCGCATCTCGGTTTCCGCAGTGATCCCCTGGTTCTCCCGCAGCACCTGGCCTCAGTGCATCCTGGAAAGTGAGGTAGGCAGGAGCCGAGCAGTGGAAGCCCTCCCGGGTGTGGTGCTCTCATGACAGCCGGATGTGCAGAGGGGTGAAGCTGGAGGAGTCATGGCCCATTCATGTTTTAGAAAGTATGGGGAAATGAGCACTGTCAACATTGCTTAGAGGATTGAAAATTGGTACAATTTCTGTGGAAGGAAGTTTCGCAATGTCTTTCAAAATGACTTTGAGCCAGCGATTCCATCGCTAGGATTTTAAGCTACAGAGGCACTTGCATATGTGGAAAATGTCTTAAGTAAACAGCTAGTCATTGTAGTGTTGATTGCAATAATAAAATGATAGCCCGATTTCCACCATTGTAGGAATGATTAATATAGTCTGTCCCTTCAAAGGAATACTCTACAGTCATAAAAAAAAAACAAAATCAGACAAAAAACTTGTGAAAGCTGTATATCAATAAGGAATCATATCTAAAATATTTTGCTGAGTGGGAGAAGCAAGGTTAATAACAGTGGATATAGAGCACTACCATAAATATGAAGATGTGGGGAGATAAACATTCATTTTTATGATGCTAAATGATCATTGTGGTTTCAAACTCCCCAGGGTTGGAGGAGGCCCCCACTGAGATTGCATGATACCCTAGTTTCCCTCCATGGTCTACTTCTTTCCCTTCCCTAGGTGCTGATCCCAAGAGCACTCTCCCAAATACTAACCTCTATCTCAGAGCATGCTTCCTGGAGAACCCAACCTGCAACAGCACAGATTTAATTTTACTGGATGTTACCAGTTTTCCAAAGTGCCTCTGCTATTTCATACTCCCACTAGCAGTGAATAAGACTTTCCGTTGCTTTTCATTTTTGTCAATTTGCCTATGATGGCAAATTCTCAAGGTGCTCAGTGAGCACCTTCTCAAGAGCTTGTTTTGCCATCCTGTGAAAAGCCTGAAAACAAATAAAATATTAAAAATGAAAAAGAAAAAGAGAGAACTCTGGTTGCTGTGTGGGAGGGGCAAGAGTAAAAATAGGTGATCCCATCAGTAAGTAGTGCAAGGTCCTAGAGAGAGATGATGATGTCTGGACACACATGGTAGCTGTGCAGGTGGAGAGAGGAGAGAGGAGAATGGGTTTGGAGTATAATTTGGAGGCGGAGAGCCTATGAAATGGCTGGTGGAGTGGGTATGCAGAGAAATCAAGGGGGAGACTCCTTCAAGGTGCCCCTTGAAGGTCTGGGGACAAGGAAGGAAAGAACAACATTAGGGGAGTGGTAGAAATCATTCTGAAGGAGAAGAAGGATTGGGAGAGCCCAAAAGGGCAGGGAAGGCATTGGGGGCAGGGGAGCAGGATGGATGGAGGATGAGTCTGTACCAAGTTATAGTAACCAACATGATGTGGTACTGGCCTAAGGAAGGACAGGCATACAGACCACTGTAATAGAATAAAGAGCCCAGAAATAAGCCCTCACATACATGGCCAACCAATTTTCAACAGGATGCCAAGACCCATGGGTGCCTTTCACGTGGTGGAAAGATAATCTTTTCAACAAACGATGCTAGGAAAGCTTGTTATCCACATGCAAAAGAGTGAAGTTGGATCCTTATCTTGTACAAAAAACCATATGCAAAAATTAACTTGAAATGGATCAAAATCCTAAAACTCTTAGAAGAAAAAATGGGCAGGAGGGGGGATCTTTATGACATTGGATCTGACAATGATTTCTTGGATATGACGTCAGAAATTCAGGCAACGAAATAAAAAAGATACATTGAATTTCACCAAAATTAAAAACTTTGGTGCATCAAAGGACACGATCAAGAGAATGAAAAAGGACAGCCCACAGAATGAGAGAAAACTCTGTGAAGAAAATATAAGTGTAAATCTTTGTGGCCTTTGATAAGGTAACAGTTTCTTGGTTTTGACACCAAAAGTACAAACAACCAAAGAAAATACATGTGTGGTGGACATCACCAAAATTAAGAATTTTCACATGTCAGAGGACAGCATTGAGAAAATGAAATGACAACTCACAGAATAAGAGAAATGTCTGTAAATCACATATTGAATAAGGGCATGGTATCCAGAAGATATAAAGAACTTTAGTAACTCAACAATAAAAAGGCAATCCAATTAAAAAATTGGGCAAGAGATTTGAATTAACATTTCTGCAGAGGAGATATACAAATGCCAATAAACATAGCTCAACCTCATTAATCATTTGGGAAACGCAAATCACAACTGTATTGAGATACCTCTTCATACTCAGTAGGATTTCTATACTGGAGTAAAGAAGAAAGAGAGAAAGAAAGAAGAAGGAAGGGAGAGGGAAGAAGCTAGAACCCTCATATACTGTTGGGGCAAACGTAAAATGATGAAGTTACTGTAATACAGTGGTAGTTTTCCAAAAAGTTTACACAGAATTATCAAATGGCTCGGCAATTTGAATCCTAAGCACATACCCAAGGAAATTGAAGGTAGATATTTAAACAAAAACATACACAGGAATGTGCATAAGCAGCATTACTCATAATCAGCCTTCAAGTGGAAACAGCCCAAATGTCCATCAGTGGATGAATGGATAGATAAAACGTAATATATACATACAAAGAAGTATTTGGCCATAAAAAAGAATGAAAGACTGACATGTACTATAACACAGACAAACCTTGAAAACATTATGCTAAGTGAAAGAAACAAGTTTGAAAGGAGTGCAGATTGCATGGTTCCATGACACGTCCAGTGTAGTCAAATCCAAGAAGACAGAAAACACATGGTTGCCAAGCCATGGGGGAGGGGGAGAAAGCTTGGGGAAGGGGAACAGGGAGTGAGTGCATATCTTTTCTGGGGTGATAAAATGTTTTAGAATTAGTGGTGATGGTTGCATAACTTTTTATTTGAGGGAGAGTGCGAGCAAGCATGTGCGTGTGCAGGCACATGACAAGAAGGAAAGAGGGAGAGGGAGAAAATCCTAAGCAGGCTCCATGCCTAGTGCCATCTCACCACCCTGAGAAAATGACCTGAGCTGAAATCAAGAGTTGGACGCTTAATCGACTGACTGATCTGCCCAGGTGTGCCCTCCTCTTTTTTTTTAGAGTGCACAACTTTTTGAATATACTAAAAACTACTGATCTGTACACTTAATAATGGTGAATTTTATGGTAGGTGAATTGCATCTCAATAAGAAATGTTTGCAGAAAAATATAAATTTAAAAATAAATAGAAAACCAGATAGAACTGTATGCCAAAAAGAATGAATTTTCCTGTAAGATTTTAAAATACAGTTTAAATATGAAGAAAATTTCAAGTTTATTGAGGGTAGAGGCTATATCTAAATCAAATTTGTACCTCCTCAGAGAGTCTGGTATGTAGCCTTATGGTTAGTAGTTGTGTATTAAAGAAAATGATGAGGGCACCTGGGTGGCTCAGTTGTCAAGAATCTGCCTTCAGCTCAGGTCATGATCCTGAGGTCCTGGGATCGAGCCCTATGTCAGGCTCCCTGCTCAGTGGGGAGTCTGCTTCTCCTTCTCCTTATACGTGCTTTCTCTCTCTCTCTGTTTCTCTCAAATAAATAAATAAATAAATAAAATCTTTAAAAATAAATAAAGGATAAAGTAAACGATAATTAGGGGCACCTGGATGGCTCAGTGTTAAGTGTCCAACTCTTGATTGCAGCTCAGGTCTTGATCTCAGGGGGTCGGGAGTTGAAGCCCCATATTGGGCTGCTTAACAAAGCAAAACAAAAAACAAAACAAAGCAAAAACCCCCATCTACAGTAGATGGTGATTAAAACGAAATAATTTGGAGCAGGGGAGCAAGCATTAGCACTTTTCTTAGCAATTGTTAAGAACTTAGCAATTGTTCTTCATTCTCATAGTCCAATGCTGACAAGTGGTTCCCATTTCTCCATAACTGACTAGCTTTTATTTCTACTTGACCCAGAGAGACACTTCCTGAGCTACTGCTAATTGGCAAGCTAGGTCAGTGTGCCCTTGGCCTTCCAGAGAAACACTCAGCCTGACATGAGGGACCACCCACCACCTCTCTTCTGTACATTCTGACTCAACTTCCTGAACCTCCTCCCCAGATTTTCTACACTGGTGGGTATATACATACAAGATATAACCTTTCACTGGGTCACTGAGATTTGTAGGTTTATCCTTCTCAGGAAGGCCCTGGAGCAAATAGATGGCATGCAAGCAGGCTCCAAGTGGAATTTGTTTTTTGAGTTTGTGATGGGGCAGTGGAGGGGAGAGGAGAGGGGGTAGGGAGAGGGGGTTGGTGCAGAGATGTATCAGCTTTCTTTTTTTCAAAGATTTATTTACTTATTTACTCACATGAGACACACAGAGAGAGAGGCAGAGTCACAGGCAGAGGGAGAAGCAGGCTCCCTGCATGGAGCCCGATGCGGGGCGAGACTCGATCCCAGGACCCCAGGATCTCAACCTGAGCCAAAGGCAGATGCTCAACCACCGAGCCACGCAGGCATCCGGATGCATCAGCTTTTGAATCAGAATACTTGAATTCAAGGGGATAATAAGAGTGACCTTGCAAACCTGTGAAGAGGAACAAACAAGCTAACACTTGTGGAAGTATTATAAAGTATTATACAACAATAATTTACAATTAGTTCCCTCCTCTCTATGTCCCTCTGCAGAATCGCCAGCCGACTCACGCTGCATCCCCCCAGGACTTTTTTTTTAATTTTTAAAAAATTTTTATTTATTTTTATGATAGTCACACAGAGAGAGAGAGAGAGAGAGAGAGAAAGAGAGAGAGGCAGAGACATAGGCAGAGGGAGAAGCAGGCTCCCTGCGGGGAGCCCGATGTGGGATTCTATCCGGGGTCTCTAGGATCCCCCCCCAACCTAGGACTTTATACCTCCCTCTTCCTGGCATCCCTGCCTCCGAAATTCCCACTGTGTTGTCCTAATTTTGGCCTCTGTTATCCCTAGGGGCTTCCTGAGTCCCCTCCCTGCCTTTGGCTTTTTCCTGGAAGGTAATAAGAAGGACAAGGACATTGGAGCCCAACTCATGTGGGGTTGAATCCTGCTTCTTGCTGTCTGGGGATGTGGCTTAATCCTTTTAGCTTTAATGTCCTTAGTTGTAAAATGGGCAACGCTTCCCTGAAAACATTAGAAGCAATGGTATGTCAGGCACCTGGCAAAACAAGTGATCAGTAAATTAGAGCTACTATTATTGACACATACCCCCTCATGCCAGATCAGTCTCTTCAAAAAACAGATTGGGCTCAAAACCCACATGTGGCTGCTCACAGGCTGGATGTGAAATACAAACTCCTCACTTGGGAAATATGGATTTCCAGGAGTAATCGGAGAGACTGCCCATCACAGGGGGAGGGCTAAGGCATCAAGACTGGCCAGAGGACCTGGCTCAGTCGGTTAAGTGTCTGTCTTGGGTTCAGGTCATGATCTCAGGGTCCTGGGATCCCACCCGCATAGGTCTCCCTGCTTAGTGGGGAGTCTGCTTCGCCCTCTCCCTATGCTGCTCCCCCTGCTTGTGCTCTCTCTCTCATAAATAAATAAATAAATAAATAAATAAATAAATAAATAAATAAAATCTTAAAAAAAAAAAAAAAAGACCGGCCAGAGGAATCAAGGCTGTGAGCAAGCTGGGGAAATGATAGAGGATCTTGCATAGAGAGATTCAGACCTTGGAGAAAAAAAGCAAAAAAAGCAAAATGAGGAGAGAAAAGAAAGCAGAACGATGGCCTAGTGTGCATTCTTTTGGCAACTAGAGGAAAGCGGAGCAGGTGGAGGCAATCTGCAAAAATAAACCTGGGCAGCCCTAGGAGATTAGCACTCACCCCCGGTCTCCTTTACTCTCTCTTCCCCACAGGTTTGGGGAAACTTGGGGAAGGGGCTTGTGCATGGACCTGTCCCCAGCTGTGCTGCAATGCTGACCATTAATCCTGGAATTGCATATCCTTGAGGTTCTTCTTCTTTTTTAAGATTTTATCCATTTATTTGAGAGTGTGCACATGCAGGGGCATCAGCAGGCAAAGGGAGAGGGAGAAGCAGGCTCCCCACTGAGCAGAGAGCCCGTTGGGTCCTAGGATCTGGGATCAGATCCCAGACCTGATCTGAGTGAAGGCAGAGGCTTAATCGACTGAGCCACCCTGGTACCCCTGTCTGTGTGTTTTGCTAGTTGGAAGGAATCCCAGCCTGGTGAAAAGCAGGGGGTCCTGGCATTGGCCCCAGGGTCTGTCTCCTCAAGAAGACAAGGGAGTAGGACAGGTGCATGGAGGCATTCCAGTCCCTTATCCTAGGAGACAGGAAGTGTGAGGCAGGAAAAGAACTGTACATGGGAACCAGAAGACCAGGGCTTACATCCAGCAAGATTTGGGTTTCAGGTGCCATTTTAGCCGCTCTGAGCCTGTAAAATAGGCCTGATTTTATTTATATGAAGTCTCTGTCAACATATTTTTCACTGATTCTATGGTTCCTGAGTGGTCCCCCGGGGAGTGGAATAGGGGCAAAGGCCCACCGCCATAACGTGTTTATTAAACACAAAGAAAAGCCTTATATGAAATCAGCTACTATAAATTTGAATACATAAAGGCACAGAGAAAATATTCTTCAGATCTTAACCTTTTCATGCAAATCACAAATTCCTCTTCATGAAGCATACTATGATTTCCTCTCTCTTTAAAGATTTTATTTATTTGATTTCTTTTATTTTAAGATTTTGTGTATTTATTTGAGAGAGAGACAGAGATAATGAGCGAGAGCACAAGCTGGGAGGAGAGGGAGAAGCAGGTTTCCTACTGAGCAGGGAGCTGGACATAGGGCTCGATCCCAGGACCCCAGGATTGTGACCTGAGTCGCAGGCAGACACTTAACTGACTGAGCCACCCAGCACCCCACGCCATGAACTCTTTTAAGTGAAATATATCCCTCGTCCCTCCCCTGAATTTGGGTGGCATTCCGCTGCCCACTTGGGACTTGAGTGAGTTGTTGGTCTTCACCTACCTCTGTTTCCTCATCCAAAAGTTACCTACTTCACGAGGGTTTTCTCCTCACTGCTCAGGTTTCTTTTCATATGGTGGGAGCTTTTTATCATTTCACTCTTGACCTTCCTCAGTCTGTTTACTTATTCTGCTTCAGGGAAGCTGGAATAACTTATTTGCCTGGAAAGTTTGGAAGGCAAACAGGCTTTGGTTCAGATGGGGTCCCCACACCCCCCACCACCTGTGCCCTTCCCCTTTACCTGAGAGCCAATTCTTTCCCTTGAAGTAGGTTCCCTGCTCCTCCACGAGGAGGATCCCCCCTGCAAGTCTGCCTCATTCAGCAAAGCAGCAACTGGGCAGTAAGGTTTTAAATTCGGGGCTTCTGTATCAGCGATCTCATGTTGGCTTTCACACCAAGCTGTGGTCTTCAATGTAGCCTATTGGTAATAAAAGAGTCATTTTGATTGTCTATGTGTTGGCTCCGTTGTCCTGTGTCTTAGTTCAGAACTCAGATGGGAAAGAGGGTTCTGTTTCTTGGCCCTGTAGTAGATTGTGTTATTGTTCCAAATATTCAATTCTTCCCTGTGAAGAAGATTATTCCCTCCACTTCCAACAAAGCCAGACTTGATCATTTATTTCATACGGCTAACAAGCCACGTGAGTAGAAGTGACAAGCGCCACTTCCCAGAAGAAGTTCTAAGAGCTAAGGCTCTTCCACCATTGTTCTTTATCCTTCTTCTCTGCTGTGAGGCTCATTTGTCCTAGACATGAGCTGTTTTGCCAGCCCCAGGACATGTGAGCATTGCTGGGGCTAATGCTAGGATAACATATAAAGTCAGCAAGAAATACACCTTTCCATTTTTTGGTAGGCTACTGAGATCTGGGGGTGGTTGTTGTAACACAATAGTGAATACTGACCTATACAAAAATTGGTACCTGGAAGTAAGTATGGAAGTTTAAAAATAAGTGGCACTGGTTTTCGTCATTGGCATGGTCTAGCTGGTGGCCAGGAGGGCAGTCATTCAAAGTTGGGAAGGTGTCAGCCTATATCATGCAAGGGCAAAATGTTTGTTAAAACCATCCTCTGAGATAACTTGCTAGGAAGATAATTTAGCTATGAGGTGTTGGCTTGGGGTGAAGAAATCAGAAAACAGAATTTTGGTAGCATGAGGTAATGTCTATTGGTTGCACTTGAGAGAAAAAAGCCATAAAGCCAACTAAATTTTTTAGGAAGCTATAGCACCAAAAGAACCATTAATCTAAACTAAAAGAAACAGTATTTCATTATTTGTGTTTTTTTTTTTAAGATTTTATTTATTTATTCATCAGAGACGCAGAGAGAGAGGCAGAGACACACCACAGGCAGAGGGAGAAGCAAAATAAATAAATAAATAAATAAATAAATAAATAAATAAATAAATAAAGAAATAAAGAGGGAGAAGCAGATTCCCCATGGGCATCCTGATGCAGAACTCAATCTCAGGACCCCGGGATCACGACCTGAGCCAAAGGCAGAAGCCCAACCACTGAGCTGCCCAGGTGCCCCGCTATTTCAGTATTTGAAATAACCTTTGGATCTCCCAACATTTTACAGGCAGGAAGCAAGCTGAAAAAGCATCTCAGCCTTCATGGGGGAACATATGGCCCAAGGTCTACTTCAGATAAGGACACTGGTGGACCTTATCTGAGCCACACGGGGACACTTCCAGGGACAGAACCAACTCACCTGCTCCAGTCCCAGGTAGGCAGGCTTCCATCTTTCCCCTACCTGAGACTGTTTATTATGGTTAACTTTTCATGTTCTATTATCCTTTGTTGGTAAATATTGGGGAGGGGAGGATCTGGAAGTCAAGAAATTTCTCCTGATCCCAGGTAGGGAACTTCTGCAAAGTATGCCCAGGGGATTTTAGAAGAGCTTATTAAAGTGTATGATAATTACACTAAAAGCCATCTTCTTTAGCATTATAACAACAATGTTAATCACTTTAGGGCATTCTCATAGCCTGGTGCTGACCAGAGGTCCATATTTCACAGTGATGGAAGGCCTTCAGTGACAGTGAGCACATGTCTACCTTGATGGTCACTTTCTGAGATGTTGCCAATTGCCATGTGGGTCAGTGTCTCCATGCTTTCCAGAGAAATGAACCTTCAGTTCTGACTGGTTCCCAACCACAACTTCTTCTACACATTTTGACCCAACTTCCTCTGTTCCCCTTCCCAGCTGCAGCTGAATTTCTCAACACACACATACAAACACACACGTGCCCCTATCTCAATCCCTTAATAGCTTCCCAAACCGAAATGTTCCCTTCTGGCTAGAGGTTGGTTCTGTGGCAAACCTCAACTCTGCTGACAGCCTAAGTTTAGATCAACCTCTATCTTGCTAAAGATGTGAGGATTCTTTTTTCACAGATAGAACCCATCTTTATTTCACTCAAAGTACTAAGTCACAGTCTGAGTCAAAAGCAAGATATCACCAAGGTGTGCCAAGGCTGCCCTCTCTATCCAGGAGGGTTGGGAGAAAATCATCCAATCCCAACAGGCTTGGCCAACTTGTTCTTTGGAACCATATCATTTGGCTTCTTCCCTTTCAAAGGGTGGCCATTCAGGTATTTACAGGTGATAATAAAGACATCCTAAGTCTCCTTTCTTTGGTTTAAATAACCCCATGGTTTTCATGTATCTTTATATATTTTTTAAGATTTTACTTATTTATTTGAGAGAGAGAGAGAGAGAGAAAGAGAGAGAACATGAGCAGGGGGAGAAGCAGGGGCAGGGGCAGATGGAGATGGAGAGAATCTCAAGCAGACTCCAATACTGAGTGATGAGCCTCAGTATTGGAACTCCATGCGGCCCTCCATCTCATAACCCACAGATCATGATCTGAGCCGAAACCAAGAGTCAGACACTTAACCAACTATGTCACCCAGGCATCCCTTCATATATCTTTAAAAGAGAGGAAGAGATGAGTGTTTCATAAAATATAAAGTGCCACGTACACATAAGTTATTATATCGCATGGATTCAAAATTCAATCTCCATCCTGGACGCTCTGCTCTGAACACCTCCACATCCATTTCACAGAGAAAATAACCCCAAATATCAGCAAAGCTTAACATCTTGAATTATTCTTCATAGTATTATTTGTAATGGCAGAAAGAATTAAAAAATTATCTCCAATGTTTTTGTATTTATACACCGGGAAGATATAGCTGCATACAGTATTATGCTGCAGTTTAAAATTTTGTTTATCAACCCAAGAGAAGTGAAAACATATGTACACATGAAAACTTGTACCAGGTGTTCATCACAGCTTTATTTGTAGAAGGTAGAAACAAGCCATCAATGCATGAATGGATAAACTTATGTATATTCATACAGAATATTATCTGATTATAGAATATTGTTCAGCCATAAAAAGGAACAATGTACTGATACGTGCTATGTTCATATGGATGAAACTTGAGAAGAAAAAAAAGATGCTAAGTGAAAGAAGGCAGACACTAAAGGCCACTTACTGTATGATTCCATTTACAAGAAATGTCCAGAATAAGCAGATGCACAGAAAGCAATAGTAGCTTAGTGGTTATTGGAGGGCAAGGATGAATGGGGAATGACTGCTAATGGGTATGAGATTTCTTTTTGGGGTGATAAAAGTGTTCTAAAATTGACCGTGGTTGTGATTCCAAAGCTTTGCAAGTATACTAAGGCCATTGAATTGTACACTTTAAAGGGACGAATTGTATGGCATGTGAATTATAACTCAATAATGCCATTAAAAATATGTTTACTGAGGCACCTGGGTGGCTCAGTTGATTAAGTGTCTGCCTTTGGCACAGGTTATGATCCTGGGATCCTGGGATCCTGGGATGAGCCCCAGGCTCCTTGTTCAGCAGGAAGTCTGCTTCTCCCTCACCTCTGCCCCTCCCCCCACTCCTGCTTCCTCTCTTTCAAATAAGTAAAATATTTTTTAAAATATATGTTTACTGAATAATTTTCAACTACTAGATTTGGATCTTCCCAAACCTCCCTGTTAAAAGTCACCTTAGCATTTCCACTCCGCTGTTTTAACTGCTGAGATACATCTGGATTCAGACTCCAACGTCCTGCAGAGTCACTCACCTGGCAGAGTGGTGTGCTTTTCAGGCTCATCAGTGGATCACTCAAAAGTCCACCCAAGACGGCCTACTGTCAACGCTGGCCTTGGCGCTGGCCCTGGAGGTGAACATAACAAGGTTCCGGCCCTCTAAGGGGGTCAGTGTCAGAAGCCCGAGTAGTGCATTGGAACAATGTGTGCTTTTCTTGGGCTACATCCTGCTCGGTGTCTGGCTGTGTCCTCCAGGCCAGGGATGGTTTATCCCTCCACCTGCTGAATCATTCATTCCAGGCTTCTCCATGTTTGGACTGATTGTCTTGTTCTGACAGAGAGGAAAAGTTTTCTCCTTCCTTCCCATTCTCTGCAGATTTACCTATGAAAGATGGGGAACGCTTCGCAAAAGCAGTGTCTTGGAGGAAGGAAAGGAATTTACAAGGTTGTCTCTGGAGAAAAGGGAATCTGGGCAGAGGGAGTGCTTGGGCAAAGCCATGGCAGCTGGCACATTGGGGGAACTGGAAGTAATACAAGGTGGCTCTCAGTCTATACCCATCACTGCCCTTGTTCACGTCTTTATTTCAGGGTCTGTGCGTATCCCAGCCTCTCATCTTCTTCATTCTTTGCCAGGTTTGCCCTGTGTACTTGGTAACAATCTGAAGTTTCCCTGGCTTAGCCCTCGATGTTCTCTAAGGACCTGGTTTATACTTTCCCTCTGGCTCATCCTAGTCCTGGGCACTTTGGATAACCTCCCTGACTGGCCATCTTTGTCCCTTGGGACCACAAGTCCAGTCCTCAACAGAGACAATCAGACAGGTGATAACCAGGACATCTAGGGAAGGACTGTGGGCTCTGTCTTCCTGTCTAAGTGCTGTCACTGGTGTCTCAAATAGAGATGGAGAAGCCCTCATTGTCAAGTATGTGTCCCCAAATCTTGGGATAAGTGTGGAGACAACGTGGCAGGAGGTATTCAGCATCCTGACAGGCTGGAACAAATGACCAAATCTAAGGAGATGAAATATCTGGACCTCAGGGTGTAAAACCATGCCTAATGCCAGGAAAGGAGAGGCATGGTACAACAGAACATCATATGGGGAAAGACCTGGAGGTTTTAGAAAGGAAAAAGTTCTGGTTGCATTAATAATCTGTGTTTTTAAAAGAAGTTAATGGACTCAAGGCTGCATTAATAAAGATCTAGTGTCCGGACAAGAGGAGGTGAGTCCTTTTATGCTCTTGTCAGACCACACGTTGACTGTAGTATTTGGTCCTGGAAGTTACGCTGTGGGAGACAGAGACAAACTAGAACAATGGTTCTTAACCCTGGCTGTACCTTATAATCACCTGGGAGCCTTCAAGACCCTTGATGCCCAGGCAATACCCTGAACCAAGCAGAATCTTGAGGAGAAAGTCATACACATCAGTTGTTTTTAAACTTTAAAAAAAAATGTTTTTTTGGCTTACAGGAGAGTTGCAAAAATAGTACAGAGAATTATCATATACCCTTCACCCAATTTCCCCTTATGTTAACATCTGACATAACCACAGCCCAATGAGCAAAAGTAAGAAATCAGTGCTTGCACTCTGCTTTTAAGTGGACGAGAGGCTTTATTCAAATTTCACCCAGCCTTCCACAATTGCCTTTCCCTCTGTTCTAGGATCCAACCCGGATCCTACCTTGCATTTAATTGTCATGCCCCTTTGGCATCCTCTGATCTATAACAATCTCACAGTTCTTTCTTGCCTTTTACAACTCTGACACTTTTGAAGAGTACCAGACAGACTAAATGTCTGTCAATTTGGGCTTTTCTGGTGTTCTCTCATGATTAGATTGAGGTCACACATTTTTGCCAAGAATACCGTAGAAGACTTGGGCCTTCTCAGAGCATCACATTGGAGGATTAGTGATGTCAGCACATCATTGTGGAATAATAAAAAATATATATTGGTCTCTGTCTCTGGTTCTTGGCACAGAATTCCTAAAGTCTGTAATTTCTTGGGTGAGAGAAATATCTCTTGTTCTAATGAGGTGACTGTAGATGGGCTCCTGGATGGGGGCTGGTCACCAGAAAGAGACCAAATCATGATTAGAAGCTTGGGATTTTTCAGCCCCACCTTTCATTTATTTTCCAGAATAGGGAGAGGGACTGAACATGGGGTTGATAATTGATTGTGCCTAGGTGATGGAGACTCCATAAAATCCCAATAATATGGGATTCAGGGAGCTTCTGGGTCAGTCAACACATCCACGTACCAGGATATGATGTACCCCAACTCCGTGGGGACAGAAGCTCCTAGGCTCGCCACCCTTCAAAGTCTTCATCTGGCTCTTCATCATATCCTTTATCATCCTTTCATAAACTGGTAAATGTAAGCGTTTCCCTGAGTTCTGTGAGCTGCTCTCATAAATTAATTGAATCCAAAGCAGGAGTCAGTCATGGGAACCTCCTATTTGTAGCCAAGTGGGACAGGGGTTGTGAGTAACCAGGGGACCTACTACTTGGTGATTGGCATCTAAAGTGGAGGGAAGCCTGATGCTTGTTGCAAGTAGAATTGAGTTAAATTGTAAGACACCCAGCTGGTATTACACAGAATTTCTTGGTGGGGATAAACCGCCATACATTTGGTGACCAGAAGTATCAAAAGTGAAGTGTTCTGGGGCACCTAGCTGGCTTAGACAGAGGAACATGCGGCTCTTGATCTTGGGGTGATGAGTTCAAGCCACACATTGGGCCTAGAGCTTACTTCTTTATTCAAAAAAAGTGAAAATATAGGAGACTTACTACTTTTTTTTTCCTGACAAAATCTTATTACTGGGGATATTCATCTTGATCTTTTGGTTAGAGTGTTGTCTCCAGGGATTCTCCACTGTAGAATTATTACTTTTTCCTTTCTTCTTCTTCTTTTTTTTTAAGATTTAATTATTTATTTGAGAGATCACGAGCTAGGGGAGGGATGGGGGAGAGGGAGAGAAGTAGACTCCCCACTAATCAGGGAGCCCCACATGGAGCTGGTTCTCATGACCCTGAGATCATGACTTGAGCCCAAACCAAGAGTCTAATGCTTAACTGACTTTACTACCCAAATGCTCCTTCTCCTCCTCCTCCTCCTTCTCCTGTTCCCTCTCTTCCTCCTCCTCCTCCTCCCCCTCCTCCTCCTCCTCCTCCTCCTCCTTCTTCTTCTTCTTCTTCTTCTTCTTCTTCTTCTTCTTCTTCTTCTTCTTCTTCTTCTTCTTCTTCTTCTTCTTTCCTTCTTCTTCTTCTTCTTCTTCTTCTTCTTCTTCTTCTTCTTCTTCTTCTTTCTTCTTCCTCTCCTTCTCCTTCTTCCTCTCCTTCTCCTTCTCCTTCCCCTCCCCTTCTTCTTCTTCTTCTTCTTCTTCTTCTTCTTCTTCTTCTTCTTCTTCTTCTTCTTCTTTCTTCTTCAAGGTTTTATTTATTTATTTGAGACAGAGAGAGAGAAAGAGTATGGGGGAAGGGGTAGAGGGAGAGAATATCTAAGCTGAGTCCCACAGAGCATGGAGCCCAACTTGAGCTGAATCCCTCAAACCATGAGATAAGGACTTGAGCTGAAACCAAGAGTCCCATGCTCAACCAAATGAACCACCCAGGCATCTCTTTCCTTTATTTTTAATAATATCTTAGAGGAGATACTAGGAGACCATGCAAATATCCTGATTCTTCTCAAACTTTCTCAGGAAGCAATATTCATCAAAGCTCCCTGCATGGTTCCAGTGAGTAGCCATAACTGAGAACCACTGAAATGGGTGGGTTTGGGGAGGAGCTGACAAGGTGAATAAGATCAGGGCTTGAGAAGAGGTGATGCGAGGAATGGCTGGAGGGCTGAAAAAGATGCAAAGACTAGCATTTCTGAACCATTCAAAGGATGGTCAAGAATGAATGTTCCTTTGCGGGTTTAGAATAAGCTGAGTTTAGAAATACTAGTCTTTTGAAGCTGCAAGCAGTTTCCTGGAGCTCAGGAGAGTAGCCTTGCTTGCACTGTGGGGTGCCTATTCATGTACTGGGGAGTCATTAAGTGACTGCACACAGGACAAGTCGCTACCGATCTATGGTCTCTGGGGAAAATTGGTGACTTCCCCACTCTCTGGCATAAGGGTTACTGTTCTGTTTGGAAATGTAAATTACCTCCCTCTCAGGAAGTCCTGTCTCTGTGCTAGCCCCTGGGACACCACTGTGAATGGTGACATGGGGACTGTGGCATCTTTCTTGCCTGTGGGCTGTTTTGAGGGTTAGATAAAACTCTACAATATCTGGCTATACTAGACACTCATCCATGGTAAGTTCTTATTACTTGCTGGAGAGACTAACCTTCAGTTCTAGGTCCAAATTGCCAATACCTGGATGCTGCTAATGTGTCAAAACGTGGGCACTATGACATAGAACCTGGGAGAGGGGCAGCAAGAGGACAGGGGGGGCCGGCTTTGGGAAATAAAGCTGTTTTCTGATCAGATAAGGCTTTCTCATCCTAACAAGCATCCATTGAATACCTACTTTTTCTACAAAGTTCTTCTGTGTTTTGGGGTCCAGAGGCCTCCAGGAGGCCTAGAGCTGACGAAAAATCAGGCCCTTCAGTTAGTTAGCAGCAGAGCTAAGGCCAGAATTCAATTCCTGTCATACCAACTCAGTACTAAGGAAGTGCCATTTATCAGTGGAGATGGGAGATGTGTTTCAGGAGAAAGGAGTGGGAATTTTACCAGTAGCCGTCCAGCTGCTGAGTCTTGGAAGGGGTTACAGTCCGCATAGAAAGATATGCGTGGGAGTAGAGGGAAAATGAGAGCTTTCTCTCTTTCCTGGCCCTAGGCCTACTGAACCTGAGGAACGGGCCATGGGATGGTCTGTTTTGTGTTAACTTGGTCAGGCTTGAGTGTCATTTGTTTGGTTGAACACCAATGTCGATATTGCTGTGGACATTTAATCCAGTACCTTGAGTAAAAAGCAGATTACTCTTTAAAACTATAATGTGGGTAAGCTCCATCCAATCAATGGAAGGCCCAACAAGCAAAGACTGAGGGTTTCTGATGAAAAAAGAGCTCTCAAGAATGGAATATAGGACTAGAACTCTCCTCCCTGAATTTCCAACCTGCTGTCCTATGGAATTTAGACTCAACACTGTGACATCAGGGCAGCCCCGGTGGCGCAGCGGTTTGGCGCCACCTGCAGCCTGGGGTGTGATCCTGGAGACCCAGGATCAAGTCCCACATTGGGCTCCCTGGGTGGAGCCTGTTTCTCCCTCTGTCTGTGTCTCTGCCCCTCTCTCTCTGTGTCTATGAATAAAAAAATAAAATCTTAAAAAAACAAAACAAAAACAAAAAAACCACTGTGACATCAGCTTGAATTTCCAGCTGCTGGCCCATTGGCAATCATAGTCACATGAGCCAGTTTCTTAAAAATAAATATCTATCTCTATACATCTCTACCTTTACACCTTATTAGGTTTGTGTTTCTGAGAACTCTGATTAACACAAGCAGTTTCTCCAGAAACTGGCTCCTACAGCAAGGGCTGAGCCCGGGAATTGGTCAAGAACAGCATTGTCACAGATGAATTGGACTCTGACGGTAGCCCCTTCCAAGACTCAGCGGTCAGATGAGGCTCAGCCCAAGAGAGCCTGAGAGCCAGAACCACCTCCAGCCCACTGTGTACAGCTCAGAGTTAAGAGTGGTTTTTGTATGTTTAAAGGATTGTAAAAAAAAAAAAAAAATAAAGGATTGTTCACACAAAGATTATGTGACAAATTGCATGTGGCTCACAACATCTAAAATGTTTATTACTTGGCCCTTCACAGAAGCAAGTTTGCCAACATGTCTCTATCACTAACTCTTGCTATTCAAAATATTCTTACCAGATGTTTATTTTATTTTATTTTATTTTATTTTATTTTATTTTATTTTATTTTATTTTATTTATTTATCCATGAGAGACAGAGACACAGGCAGAGGGAGAAGCAGGCTCCATGCAGGGAGCCCGACTCAGGACTCAATCCTGGGTCTCCAGGATCACGCACTGAGCTGAAGGCGGTGCCAAACCGCTGAGCCACCAGGGCTGCCCCTTCTTATCAGATGTTAAAGTCTGATCTCCACTGTGCTATGGGGAATTAAGGGATGTAGGGTTCAAAGGATTGATGGCTTCTCCAGGAGTCAGAGAGTAGGGGCAACTACCATCAGAGAAGATGTGTGCCCAGGGCACGAGGGCATGGTCATATCACAAAAGACAGGTGTGGTCAGAAGGCCAGAGGGGGAAAAAGCTCTGTGAAAACTCTCCTAGAGCTCATGGGAAGCAGCATCTTCAGGTCACGAGTGGAAATAACAGATGAGTAATGTGAGGGGACCTGGGTCTCAGGATGGGCAAAGCAGGGTCTAAGTAAATCTCATCTGGGGGTTTAATAAAAATAATGTGACCTCATTTAGAAAGGCCTGGACTGGAATGCCTGGGTGATTCAGCACTTGAGCGTCTACCTTTGGCTCATGTCGTGATCCCCGGGCCCAGATTCGAATCCCACATTGGGCTCCTTGCAGGGAGCCTGCTTCTTCCTCTGCCTGTATCTCTGCCTCTCTCTCTGTGTCTCATGAATAAATAAATTAAACCTTAAAAAAAAAATAAAGGCCTACACCTACCATTTTTGTGGACAGAAGATCAGAATTGGAACATGGAAACCGAGTTGGTTGAAGTAAGGTGGTAAGTGCGCAAGGACTCAGGTCGTATGTTCGTTAGACTCAGGAGGTGCCGAATGTCACCAGGCTCTGCTGAAGTGTGCGGACGTGCCTCTGCTCCAGGAATGAAAATAGCTTTCTGACAGCAGGAGCCTCTGTTCATTATAGATATATACTCAAATGCTAAAATATGGGAAGACCAAAAAGACAAAGCCATTTCTTCTGAAGAAGTCTAAAATAAAGGTTTTTTGCAAACTTAAGTATATAAACTTTTAGGGAAGCAAATGCCTGTTTATGATATTATGCTTGTAATATAATAGTTATAATATTTTAATAATTTAGCTACATGTTCTTTTTTTCCTAAAGATTTTGTTTATTTATTCATGACAGATACACACAGAGAGAGAGGCAGAGACACAGGCAGAGGGAGAAGCAGTTTCCATGCAGGGAGCCTGACGTGGGACTCGATCCCGGGTCTCCAGGATCACACCCCAGGCTGAAGGTGATGCTAAACCACAGGTCCACTGGGGCTGCCTACATGTTCATTTTTAAATAACATTATATAGGCGCCTGGGTGGCTCAGTCGGTTAAGCTTCTGCCTTCAGGTCAGGTCATGGTCTCAGGGTCCTGGGATCAAGTCCCAGGTAGAGCTCCCTGTTCAGCAGGGAGTCTGCTTCTCTCTCTCCTTCTGCTGCTCCCACTGCTTGTGTTCTCTTACACTAGCTCTCTCTCTCTCTCTCTCAAATAAATAAATGAGGTCTTAAAAAAACATTTAAAAAACTTACAAATACTGAACTTTCCATTCTTTAATTTCATGAAACTTCTTTTTTTCCAAATCTTCCCCTGAATCTTTGATACCAGTGTCTTCATTATCACTGGAACCCTCCTCTTAAATACTGTCTCTCTCACACATACACACATAACTTTCTTTTCTGGAATATTTTAAACATATATACAATTCAAGAGAATAGTATAGTGAAACGCAAGTACCCATCACCAGCTACAACAATTGTCAATGCCTGGCCAATCTTGTTTCCTTTTTTTTTTCCTTAAGATTTATTATTTATTTATTTATTTATTTATTTATTTAAGAGAGAGAGAGAAAGAGAAAGAGAAAGAGAGAAAGCATGAGCAGGAGGGACAGAGGGAGAAGGAGAGTATATATATATATATGCCACAATTTGTTTCTTCCTCCCTTGATGGACATTTGGGATTGATTCCACCTTTTGACTATTTTGAATAATGCTGCTAGGGGCACTGATGTACAAATACTAGTTTGAGGGTGTACTTTTAATTCTTTGGGATATATACCTAGAAGGAAATTGTTTTAAAGGTATCCAGAATTTGTTCTAATCCAGTATGGTAAGACATGCATACATGGAAATCACTGTCATGAAGGAAGAAGTTTATACTAACAGATCCCTAGGAGCAGGAGACATAGCACACCACACAGGGCTGTGGGAAGAAGTACCAGAGTCGTGCAGGAGGCAGACATTGGTGGCAGAAATGTGGCCAAGAGCCTCACTTTGGTTTCTGGGAGAAGGAACTGGCATGGCAACATAAACAAGGTTAGGATTGGTTAGTTTGGATAATTTCAGCAGGCTCTGGGTCATGGGGACTGTCCTAGTTGTGTGGTACCTGGCCAGGGGGCGACTGGGACAGGGGTGACTAGTGAACCTGAGTGTGAGAGCCCTGTTGAGGAGGTGGTTAAGGGTGTGGGCCCTGGGTTGGGTGGTTCGCATGTGAAAGGTCCACTTGCAGGTCATGTGAATTGTTATCTCTAAGAATGAGCTAACCATGGGAGGGGGCAGTCTCTCCAGTATCAGCAATGCCCAAGATGTCAAAGCATCAAAACACAGAAGATAAAAAGATAAGCTGAACCTACTGACTCATGTGGTAGTTCCGTGTTCCAACATTTTGAGGAACTGCCACCAGGTTTTTCACAGATGCACCATTTTATGTTCCTGCCAGTGATGTATTAGAACAAGGGATCGGGATTCTAATTTCTCCCCATCCTCAAAAACACTGATGATTTTCATTTTTGTTTGTTTGTTTGTTTGTTTTTGAGAGAGAGAAGAGGGGAGGGGCTGAGGGAGAGGGAGAGAGAGAATCTTAAGCAGACTCCACATTCAGCATGGAGCCCCATGAGGGGCTCAATCTCATGACCTTGAGATCATGACCTGAGCTGAAATCAAGAGTTGGACGTTTAACCAACTGAGTCACCCAGGCACCCCTTAGGTTTTAAATAGAGCGCTTTCTGAAACTGTGTGTAATGCCATTGCTTCCTTTTCAATGGATAGAGCTAGAAAATATATATTTATTTTTCCTTTTTTTAAATTAAAGAATAAAATATTTATTGGCAGGGCAGTTTGTTCTATGGTATTCCTTGGGCCTAATACATATTTCAAAATATACAAATGAATAGCTGTTATGGTTGTAAATGGTTGTAAATTACACATTATATATTTTCTTTTCAATGTATCAAAAATTTGGGTTTTTTCCCCCTTTCTCCATCTCCGTAAAACACTCTTACATTGGCTCCAATCAAAACTGCTTAGATTTTATATTTAAACATGAAAGATTTTAAAAATATGTAAAACTTAATATTTTAAAAATTATAGTTATTTTTATTTTTATCTTATTTTCTTTTTTTTTTAATTTTTATTTATTTATGATAGTCACAGAGAGAGAGAGAGGCGCAGAGACACAGGCAGAGGGAGAAGCAGGCTCCATGCACCGGGAGCCCGATGTGGGATTCGATCCCGGGTCTCCAGGATCGCGCCCTGGGCCAAAGGCAGGCGCCAAACCGCTGCGCCACCCAGGGATCCCTATTTTTATTTTTAAAAAGATAATTTATTTGAGGGGGGTAGAGGCAGAGGGAGAAAGAATCTCAAGCAGACTCCCTGCTGAGCGAGGAGCTGACTCCAGGGCTCAACCCCATAACCCAGGAGATCATGACCTGAGCTGAAACCAAGAATCGGGTGCTCAAAGGATTGAGCCATCCAGCTGCCCTGACATAGTTATTTTTCTTATTTACATTTCAGTGCAGGGGGGAATATGAAGGAATCATACAATCCCACAATTACAAGTCTGTGAGTCTTTGAAAGCATGGAGAATGGGTAAACTGACAGGGAGCCACACACATACCCTCTTTATTCCTTGTTATCAACACTATGTAAGCACTTGAAAGCAACAAAACTGTTTCTTAAAACCAGTTGGTCCACCAAAAGTGAACCCTAATGCTGGGGCACCTGGCTGGCTCAGTTGGTACAGCAAGTGACTCTTGATTTCGGGTCATGAGTTC
The DNA here is from genome assembly GCF_053574225.1 of Canis aureus. NCBI lineage: Eukaryota > Metazoa > Chordata > Mammalia > Carnivora > Canidae > Canis > Canis aureus. The sequence continues at coordinate 70,868,579 of NC_135618.1, forward strand.
AAGCTCACATTGGGCCTAGAGTTTACTTAGAAAAAGGGGGGTGGGGGGAAGCCTGGGTGGCTCAGCGATTTAGTGCCGCCCTCAGCCCAGGGCGTGACTCTGGAGACCCGGGATCGAGTCCCACGTCAGCCTCCCTGCATGAAGCCTGCTTCTCCCTCTGCCTGTGTCTCTGCCTCTCTCTCTCTCTATCTCTCATGAATAAATAAATAAATAAAATCTTTAAAAAAAAAGAGGGGGGAAAGGTGAACCCTAATGTTAACTATGGACTCTGGATGATAATGACATGTTCCTGTACATTCGTCAGTTCATCAACTATAACAAATGTTCTCCTCTGTTTTGGGGTGTTGATAATAGGGGAGGCTATGCATGTGTGAGGGCAGAGGATATGTGGGAAATTTCTCTATCTCTTCAGTTTTACTGTGAACCTAAAACTGTCTAAAAGATAGTCTATTTAAGAGCAATAATTGGTCCAGGCACTCAGATTTTTGCTAGGATGGCTTGAGCTTCATCACCAGTTATCACAGAATATGAAGTTTGACTATAATTAGTTTCAGTAAAAAGGTCTCCCATATCTGTTATTAGCTTTAGTCAGCCTGAAGAACTTCTTTGGAATTTCTTGTGTTGGTAATGAAACCTTTTTTTTTTTTTTAATGAGAGAGAGAGAGCGGGGGTGGGAGACAGAGTGAGAGAGAAAGAGAGAATCTTAAACATGCTCCAAACCCAGAGTAGAGCTGACTCGGGGCTTGACCTCACAACCCTGAGCCAAAGTCCAGTTGGATGCTTAACCGACTGAGCCACCCAGGTACTCCTATGATAAAATACTTCAAACATACAGAAAAGTTGAAAAGGTATATAGTGAGCACCTAAATACCCAGCACCTAGATTCCACATTTAAAAAAAACATTTTACTGTATTTGTTTTTCATGTAACTCGCAGTCAACCCATCCATCTATTCATCTGCCAATTCACCTTATTAAAACTTTTTAAAAAGATTTCATTTCTTTATTTTTAGAGATATAGCAGGGGGAGGGGCAGAGGAACAGAAAAGGGAGGGAGGCAGACTCCCTGCTGAGCCGAGAGCCTGATATGGGACTCAATCCTATGACCCCAAGATCTCGACCAGAGCTGAAATCAAGAATTGGATGCTTAACAGACTGAGCCACCCAGGGCCCACCTTATTTTCAATGCATTTAAAAATAATTCTCAGATATCAATACTCTTCACCTATGACATCATAGCATGCATCCCATTGTTTATGGCTTCCTATCTCCTCCTCCAAAGGCAAACACAATTCTGATTTTTTTCCAGTATGCATAAGCCTATTACAGAACGTCATACAAATGAAATACTCCTTTATATAAGGCTTCTTTCATTCAGCATGTTTTTGAGATTCATCTGTGTAGTTGTGTTTGTATCAGTAGTTTGTTCCTTTTTTATGGCTGAGTAGTATTCCATTATAGGAATAGAGCACAATTTGTTTATCCATTCTCTTGAGGATGAATATTTGGGTTGCTTACAGTTTTTTAATTTCATCAAATAAAGCTGATACAAAGATTCTTGTATACATCGTATTGCCAATATATGTTTTCATTTCTCTTGGATAAATACTTAGAAAGTGGAATTGCTGGGTCATAGGATGAATAGATGATTATTTTATTTTATTTTAATTTTTTTAGATGATTATTTTAAATGAAACTGCCGGACTCTTTTCTAATATTTTTGTACCATTTTACATTCCTACTAGCAATGTAGGAGAGTTTCAGTTGCCCTTTCTCCTGAAATTTGGTATTGATATTCTGCTCATATACGTAGCAGAATTGCAAAATTGTTTTACTTTGCATTTCCTTGATGACTAATGACATTGACTTCTTTTTCTTGTGCTTATTCATTATTAATATATTTCCCTTGTGCAATGTCTGTTCAAATCTTTGAATCATTTTAAAAAGTTTTTTATTTATTTAATTTCTGTACCTCACACGGGGCTCAAACTCACAACTCTGAGATCAAGAGCCACATACTCTTCCACATGCTCTTCCAACTGAGCCAGTCAGGCACCCCTGAATCATTTTTAAATGTTCTATTTGTTTCTTTAGATATTAGTTTTTAGGTGTTCTCAATATATTCTGTATACAAGCAAGTCCTTTGTCATTTTTTAAAATACTGATTGATAATCAATCTTTATTTATTTTTTATTTATTCAGAGAGAGAGAGAGAGAGAGAGAGGCAGAGGGAGAAGCAGGCTCCATGTGGGGAGCCCAATGTGGGACTTGATCCTGGGTCTCCAGGATCACACCCTGGGCTGCAGGCAGCACTAAACCGCTGCACCACCGGAGCTGCCCAAGTCCTTTGTCAATTATAAAATTTGTGATTATTTTCTCTTATCCTGGAGATTGCATAGTGTCCTTTGATGAGCAGGTTTTTATTTTGATGGAATCTAATGTATATTTTTTTTCTTTGAAAGTTATTGTCTTATGTATTCTGTTTAAAATATCTTCACAACCTGGGGGTAGAAAAAGCATTCTTTTTGTGAAGATATTTTTACTACGGTGTCTTCTGTAAGCTTTGTAGTTTTAGTTCTTTTATTTAGGCTTATGATCCTTTTTGAATTAATTTTTGTATATGGTGTAAATTAGTTTAGGGGTTCATTTTTTTCCTTATGGATATCCAATTGTTCTACATACTTGTTGAAAAACTTTCCTTTTCCTATTGAATTGCTTTGACACCTTTGTCAAAATCAATTGACCACTTAAATGTATATATGTTCCTGGGGACTCTATTCTGTTCCTTTGATACATGTGATTATATCACTCTGCCTTGTATACTGTAGTTTTATAGTAAACTTTGAAGTCAAGTAGTATAAATTATTTTATTTTTTTAAAGATTTTATTTATTTATTAATGAGACAGAGAGAGAGATAGACAGAGAGAGAGAGAGCGAGAGAGAGCTGTAGAGGGAGAAACAGGCTCCATGCACGGAGCCCGACATGGGACTCCACCCCAGGTCTCCAGGATCAGGCCCTGGGCCAAAAGCGGCGCTAAACCGCTGAGCCACCCGGGCTGCCCTATAACTTCTTTTAATTTTGTTCTTTTTCAAGATTGTTTTGCTATTCTGAGTCTTTTGTTTTCCCATATGAATTTTAGAATCAATTTACTAGTTCTTCCAAAATTCTCCTGGATTTATTGTTGGGATTGCACTGAATCCTTAGATTAATTTGAGAAGAATACTTAAAAATATTGGGTCTTTTGTTGATTTAAGTTTTCTTTAATTTCATTTAGCAATGTTTTATAATTTTCAAGGTCAGATCTTGTATATCTTTGGCCAAATTTATTCCTAACAATTTTACTTTTACACTATTGGAGAATTGAATTTTTAATTCCAAATTGTCCTTTGCTAGTATATAGAAAATATGTTAATTTTGGTGTATTGATCTCATACCAGGGTTATGTCGGCCTCATAAATGAGCTGGAAACTATTTTTTCCTCTTTTATTTTCTAAAAGAGTTTATGCAAGTCTAGCATTTTTTCCTTCCTTAAATATTTGCTAGAATTTTTCAGTGAAATCATCTAGGCCTGGAGTTTTATTCATGGAAAAGTTTATTTTATTTTATTTATTTATTTGAAGTATAGTTGACATACATTATTAGTTTCAGGTGTACAACACAGTGATTTGACACATATATAATGTGAAATGCTCAGCATGGTGTCACCATCCAAAGTTATAACAATATTATTGGCTATATTCCCTCTGCTGTACTTTACATCCCTGTGACTTACTTTACAACTGGAAGGTTGTACCTTTTAATCTCCTTCACCTATTTCACCCATCTCCCAACACCCTCCCCTCTGGCAACCACTAGTTTGTTCTCTGTACTTATGAGTGTGGTTTTTTGTTTGTTCATTTTTTTGTTTTGTTTTAGATTCCATACATAAGTGAAATCATATAGTATTTGTCTGTTTCTGTCTGATTTACTTCACTTAGCATAATACCCTCCAGGTCTGTCCATGTTGTTGCAAATGGCAAGATATCTTTTTTTTTTTGTGGCTGAGTAAGATCTATATCTATATCTATGTCTATCTATATCTATATCTCACATCTTCTTTATCCACTCATCTATTTTTTTTTTAAAGATTTTATTTATTTATTCATGATAGTCACAGAGAGAGAGAGAGAGAGAGAGGCAGAGACACAGGCAGAGGGAGAAGCAGGCTCCATGCACCGGGAGCCCGACGTGGGATTCGATCCCGGGCCTCCAGGATCGCGCCCTGGGCCAAAGGCAGGCGCCAAACCGCTGCGCCACCCAGGGATCCCTATCCACTCATCTATTGATGGACTCTTAGGCTGCTTCAATGTCTTGGCTATTATAAATAATGCTATGATGAACATAGGAGTGTATCTATCTTTTTGAACTAGTGCTTTTATTTTCTTTGGATAAATACAAGAAGTGGAATTGTTGGGTCATATGGTATTTCTATTTTTATTATTGAGGAACCTCTATACTAGTTTTTTTAAAGATTTATTTTCTTATTTGAGAGAGAGAGAGCATGAGCAGGAGGAAGGGCAGAGGGAGAGGGAGAGAGAGAGAGAGAATCCTGAGTAGACTCCTGGCTGAGTGTGGGAGCCCCATGTGGGGCTTGATCTTTTGACCCTGAGATCATGACCTGAGCCTAAACAAGAGTTGGACAAACTCAATCGACTGTGCCACTCAGGTGCCCCTATACTATTAAAAATTATTTTTAAAAAAGATTTATTTATTTGAGAGAACATGAGCATGCATGAGCAAGTGGGGGAAGGGGCAAAGGAGAGAATCTTCAAGCAGACTCCCTGCTGACTACAGAGTAGGGGGCTCAGTCTCATGACCCATGATCATGATGTGAGCCAAAACCAAGCGTTAGATGCTTAGCTAACTGAGCTGCCCAGGTACCCCATACTATTTATTATAGTGGATCCAGCAATTTATGTTCCCACTAACAGTGTGTGAGGGTTCCCTTTTCTCCACATTCTTACCAACATTTGTTATTTTTAATTTATTTTGTTGTCTAAAAAATATTTTATTTATTTGTATAAGAGAGGGAGAGAAAAGAGGGAGAGTGAGAGAGAGAAGCAGACTCCCCGCTGAGCAGAGAGCCTGAGGTGGGGCTCAATCTCAGGACCCTGAGATCATGACTTGAGCTGAAGGCAGACGCTTAACCACTGAGCCCCCTACGAGCTGCTCTAATATTTTTGATACTAGTCATTCTGACTGGTGTGAGGTGATATCTCATTGAGGCTTTGTTTTGCATTTCCCTGATGATTAGTGATGTTGAGCATCTTTTCATGTTCTGTTGACCATCTGCAGGTCTTCTTTGGAAAAATATCTATTTAAGTCCTCTGCTCATTTTTTAAATTGGGAATTATTTGGTTTTCTTGGTATTGAGTTATATAAGTTCTTTATATATTTAGATATTAACTCCTTATAGGATATATCATTTGAAAATATCTTTTATTTAGTAGGTTGCCTTTTTGTTTTGTTGGTGGCTTTCATCACTGTGCAAAAGCTTTTTAGTTTGATGTGGTCCCAATTTTTATTTTTGCTTTTGTTGTCCTCGCCTGATGATACAGATCCAAAAATATATCACTAAGACCAATGTCCAAGAGATTACTGCCTGTGTTTTCTTTTAATTCTGTGGTTTCAGATCTTACATTTAGGTCTTTAGTCTGTATTGAGTTTATTTTTTATATATGGGGTGATTTCATGGTCAAGTTTCATTCTTTTGCATGAAGCTGTCCAGAAAACTGGACATTTACTGAAAAGACATGGAAAGGTTTTTAACAATGAAATCAATCTATTTAATAGATATAAAGAGAATCAGATTTTCTAGCACATTTTTGGCATGGATTGTTTTTCAAGAAATTTGTTCATTTCATGTAATTTGCTGAATTTTCTTGTCAAAATTGCTTATTTTTTTAGTAGTAGCTTTATTGAGATATATTTCCATACCATAGAATTCACCTATTTGAAAGGCATGATTCAATGGTTTTTAGTATATTCACAAAGTTGTATGACCGACACTATGATTTTATTTATTTATTTATTTATTTATTTATTTATTTATTTATTTATTTATTAAGATTTTATTTATTTATTTGTGAGAGATGTAGAAAGGGAGGCAGAGACCTAGGCAGAGGGAGAAGCAGGCTTCCCTTAAGGAGCCAGATGTGAAACTTGATCCCGGATCCCGGAATCACGCCCTGAGCCGAAGGCAGACGCTCAACCTCTGAACCACCAAGGTGTCCCTGGAATTGTTTTCTTAATTTTATTTTCAGATTGTTTATTTCTATTGTGTGGAGATACAACTATTTTTTATATTGTTCTTTATCCTGCAACCTTGCTGAACTCACTGTTATTAGCCTGTGTGTGTGTGTGTGTGTGTGTGTGTGTGTGTGTTATTTAGGATTTTCTATAAATAATATCATGTAATCAGTAAATAAAGATAGTTTTATTTCTTCTTTTCCAATCTGGATGCCTTTTATTTCTTTTTCTTGCCTAACTGTCCTGGCTAGAATTTCCAGTAAAATTCTGAGTAGAAGTGATGAGAGTGGACATCCTTGTCTTGTTCCTGATCTTAGGAGGAAGGCATTCAGTCTTTCACTATTTTTTTTAAGATTTTAAAAATTTATTCGTAAGAGACACAGAGCAAGGCAGAGACATAGGCATAACAACATTTACATCCTTCTAGATTCAGTTTGCTAGTATTTTGCTGAGAATTTTTGTGGCTATATTTATAAGAGATATTGGTATATGGTTTTCTTGCGGTGTTTTTGTTTGGTTTTGATATCAGGGTAATACTGATCTCATAGAATGAGTTTGAAAATGTTGTGTCTCTTTTGTTTTTTTGGGAAAGTTTGTCTGTGAAGAGTTTGATGTTAGTTTTTCTTTAAATGTTTGGCAGAATTCACCAGAGAACCCATTTTTGGGCCTGGGCTTTTCTTTGGGTTTTTTTTTTATCTTATTATTATGAATTCAATCTCTTCACTTATGATAAGTCTATTCAGAGTTTCAAGTTTTTCTTGAGTAATTTTGGTAGTTTGTGTTCTTCCAGGAATTTGTCTATTCCACCCAAGTTATCTGTTCTGTTGGCATGTAGTTATTTACAGTGTTCTCTCATGATACTTTTTATTTCTGTAAGCTAGGTAGTAATATCCCCTCTTTCATTCCCAAGTTTACTGATCTTTTTTTCAGGGCCAGTCTTGCTAAAAGTTGGACAATTTTGTGGATCTTTTCAAAGAACTAACTTTTGGTTTCATCAATTGTTTTCTATTCTCTTTTTCATTATGTATAGGCATGTACAGATATAAATGTCCCTGGAAGTACTGCTTTAACTCCATCCCATAAGTTTTAGTATATTGTATCGTCATTTTCATTAATCTCAGAATGTTGTCTAATTTCCCTTGTGATTTCTTCTCTGATCCATTGACTATTTCTTATCTTAATGTCTGTAGAATTCATAGTGGGACTCTTGGGTGGCTTAGCGGTTGAGCGTCTGCCTTTGGCTCAGGTCATGATCCCGGAGTCCTGGGATCGAGTCCCACATCGGGCTTCCTGTATGGAGCCTGCTTCTCCCTCTGCCTATGACTCTGCCTCTCTCTCTGGCTCTCATGAGTAAATAAATAATATATATATATATTTTAAAAAGAAGTCATAGTGACAATTCATCCTTTTTTTCTTTATCCAACTAGCTAGGATCTTACCAATTTTGTTAATCTTTCAAACAGTCAACTTTTGGCTTTGTTAATTTGCTCTATGTTGTTATTTATTTGATTGATTTTTGCTCTTATTTTTATTTCCTTCTTTTTGCTTACTTTGGATTGATCTTGTCTGTTTTTTTTGTTTTTGTTTTTGTTTTGTTTTTGTTTTGTTTTGTTTGTTTGTTTTTTTAAGTAGGCTCCACACACAATATGGGGCTTGAATTCACAACCCTGAGATCAAGAGTTGCATGCTCTACTGACTGAGCCAGCCAGGCACCCTGATCTTGGTATTTCGTATCTAGCTTCTAAAGATGAAAACTTGGGTCATTGATTTAGACCTTTCTTTCTTTCTTTCTTTCTTTCTTTCTTTCTTTCTTTCTTTCTTTCTTTCTTTCTTTTTCTTTCTTTCTTTCTTTTCTTTTTTCTTTATTAAAAATATAAGCATTAGGGGAACCTGGGTAGCTCAGTCTGTTAAGCACCTGACTCAGGTCAGGTCATAATCTTGTAGTAGTGGGATCGGGTCCTGCACTGGGCTCTGTGCTCAGTGTGGAGCCTGCTTCAGATTCTCTCTCCCTCTTCTTCTGCTTCTCTTCCCACTTGCATGCTCTCTCTCTTTCAAATAAATAAATAAAATCTTTAAAATAATAATATAAGCATTAAAAACTGTAAATCTCCAACTAGCACTACTTTAGCTGCTTCCCACAACTTTTGATATATTGTATTTTCATTATTATCCAATTTAAAAGTTTTTTATAATTTCCTCTGTAACTTCTTTGATCCATGGATTATTTAGAAATGTGTGATTTCATTTTCAATTATGTTTTCCTAGATACATTATTGCTTCTGGTTTTTAACTTAATTCCATTGTGGTTGGAAGACATTTTCTTTAACATTTCAATCTTTACAATGTATTGAACCGTTGGCCAAGTCTATAGTGTGTTTCAGTGGCCATTTTATGTGTGTTTGGGGAAAATGTGTATCCTGCATTTATTGGTTGTAGTGTTCTGTATATGTCATTTAAGTCAAGGTGATTCAGACCTTCTATGTCCTTGTTGATTTTTATTTCCTTGTTCTATCAATTACTGATAAAGCTGTGTTAGAATCTCTAACTGTGATTATGAATCTATTTCTCCCTTTAATTATGGCAAATTTTGCTTCATGTATCTTTATGTTCTATTATTAGGTACACACATATAAATTGTTCTGTCTTCCTGGTGAATTATTATGAAATGTCCATCCTTATGTTTTTTTTTTTTTTAAGATTTTGTTTATTTTTTCATGAGAGACACAGAGAGAGAGAGGCAGAGACATAAGCAGAGGGAGAAGCAGGCTCCATGCAGGGAGCCCGATGTGGGACTCCATCCCAGGACTCCAGGATCACGTCCTGAGGCCGAAGGGGGGCGCTAAACCGCTGAGCCACTCAGGGATCCCCTATCCTTATATTTGTATAGTATACCTTTTCCCATCAATTTATTTTCAGTCTCTCTGTGTCTTTATATTTAAAATGCATGTTTTTTTTGTAGACAGCAGGTAGTAGGGTCTTGCTCTTTTATCCAGTCTGACAATCTCTGTCTTTTTTTAAAAAAGATGTTTATTTACTTATTTGAGAGAGAGAGAGAGAGAGATCACGAGCAGGGGGGAAGGGCAGAGGGAGAAGCAGACTCCCCACTGAGCAGGGAGCTTGATGCAGGACTCAATCCTAGGACCTCATCATGACCTGAGCTGAAGGCAGATACTTTACTACTGACTAAGCCTCCCAGATGTCCACAATCTCTGTCTTTTAACTGGAGTGTTTAGTTCTGTGCAGGTAAGAGTTAAGATGGCAGAACTGAAGCCTAGCCTTAGAAAGGTCTGCTTGCAAGTTGGCCTTTGGTTGACTTCTGGTAACTTGACTCTTGGAGTGTTTCTAGTCAACGGTTAACTGATAAGGATGATTCATTATACCCCGAACATCTGCTTTCCTTTAGGGAGCCTGGAATTTTGATATATGTGAAGCAAGAGCCAGCCTGGCCAGCCTCCAGTAAAAATCTTGGGTACTGAGTCTCTAATGGGCTTCTGTGTGCAGGAACACATACACATGTGATGCTGCCTTCCACGGCTGGTGGAAGAGTGTGCTCTGTGTGATCTCTCATGGGAGAGAGAGAGCACAAGGAAGCCTGCATATGGATTCCTCTGGACTCCACTTGAGTTTTTTTTCCCCTTAAAATCCAGCAGTGCATACTTAATACATCAATGCAAAAACTATATGACTATATGCTGATTTCTGGGTCCTTCTAGCAAATCTTGGAAAGTAGAGATGGTTTTGGAGGCCCCCCAAATGGGCCATTTTCATTTAATATAATCACTGATGTAATGATTTAGGGTTGAAGTCTACTACTTTATTTGGCTCCTGCTTGTTTTACCCTTTATTTTGTTTTTGCTTTTGTTGTCCGTTCCTCTGTTCCCACTTCCCTGCTTTCTTTTGGGTTAATTGCATATTTATTTTAGAATTTCTTTTTATTTTACTTATTAGCTCTTTTGCTATATCTCTGCATTACCTTTTCAGTGGTTACTTTAAAGAGTAAGAGTATAAATCAATAACTTTTCACCGTCTACTTAGAGCTAATATGGTACCGTTTGACATAAATTCTAAGTACTTTGCAACCAATAGATCCATTTCTTCTCATTCTTTATGTTATAGTTATCATATGCATTACATCTACACCTGTCTACCATAAACCCCACAATAAAACTTTTTATTTTTCCTGTAAACAGTCATACCTGTTTTACATGAATTAAAAGAAATTAAATTTATTTGTGTGTGAGAGAGAGACCATGAGCAGGGTTGAGGGGCAGAGTGAGAAGCATAATCTCTGCTGAGCAGGGAGCCCATTGTGAGGCTTGATCTTGAGACTCTGGGACGGTGACCTGAACTGCAGGCAGACATCCAGGTGCCCCTCAGGTAAGTTCTTGACAATACTTTTGAGCTGGCACACTGAGCCCATCTTATGGATAGGAAAACTGAGGCTCAGGGAGAGTTAGTACCTTGGCCACTCAGCTAGTAAGTTAGCAGAGTTGGAATCTGAATCTAGGTCTATCAAATCTCAGTCCAGTGTCTTCTCTAGTTTCTCAAAGATTGCAAAATAGAACTATTTCTATTGTATGGGCAGCTCCTCCTGTTGGAGTTATCATATTCTGGAAGGCTGTGTCCATAAAGAGATCGTTCTTTATAAGGAGCCATTCTTTAGGATTATTGTCCATAGTGGCAGAAGCCAGGGAGGAGATGAGCAGAGTGGGTTTTCTTGGGTGCCTTGTCTCTCCGCTGAGATTATAAGTCTCCTGAGGGCAGAGATGGTTCATAGTCACAGCATGAGGATTGGTGTTGAGCTAATGAACAGGAGCTATTTCCTAGGAATCTTGGGTAGATGGGGCATCACTATCATCCCATTGCTCATTTCTGCTCAATGCTTTGCAGTTTGCAAAGTGCTTTTGTGACTCTCGCATGAGTACATGGAGGAAGAGCCTGTAGTCCAAGTCCACATCCCCCTACAGGGCAGTGTCAGGGTGCTGGCTCCAGCTTCCTAACACATAGGGCTTCCCTGCCACACATAGTGTCTTAGAACCCCCAAAGCAGGGCAGCCCCGGTGGCACAGTGGTTTGGTGCCCCCTGCAGCCTGGGGTGTGATCCTGGAGACCCTGGATCGAGTCCCACGTCGGGCTCCCTGCATGGAGCCTGCTTCTCCCTCTGCCTGTGTCTCTGCCTCTCTCTGAGTGTGTCTATGAATCAATAAAATCTTTAAAAAAAAAAAAAAAGAACCCCCAAAGCAAAAGTTTTCCAAGTATTCCATCCTACTCCATGAGTCTCGTGGTCAAGTAAATGAGAAACATGTGTCTGATTCCAGACCTAGCACTTCAATATCTTTGGGCAGCCCAGAGAAGGAGTTATGGCTCCAGCCTCAGGTTTTTCTGTCTTAAGGAAGAAATCCAGCTGTGCCAGTTCTTCAGGAAGAATGCTCTTTCACTTCTTCTTTTAGTGAGGTCCGTAGCCATCAGATTTTGTGGATCAGCAGAATCTGATCCTTCCTTGGCTTCTGTGTAGGAGCTATTTCTACAGGACAGGACCTAGCCTCAGGCAAGACAAGAAAACCGAGTATTAAGTTAGGGCTTCCTCCCTCCTTCTGCCCTGGGACTCCTTGCCTTCTTAGGATGTGGCTTCAGCTGTGGCCCATCTGAAGGACCCTTGTGCACACACTCAGAGGCCTTTCCTCCTCCTGCACCCACTTGGCTTTCAGTGAACTTCAGGTTAGTAAATATCTTCCAACCTCCCTCTTGACACCACTCTTGCCCTCCTTGCATCTCCCAGAACTGAAGGACCATGTGCCTGCCGTCCTAGAGGCCCCATCCAGTGGTACACAAAGCAGGCTCACACCTACCTGGGAGAGCATCTCTTCCCAGCTCCACTTTCAGTGACATCAAGTTGAAAGCTTGAAATTGGCCATGTTAGGAGTATTTATACCATGGAAATCAGTAAATGCTTCAAATCAGTTTCCCCCACAGAGCCAGTTGTTAAACATTTACCAGAACATCACTGGTCCCCTCTTACCTGTCAATCAAGCTCTTCCAAGGTGTTTGTTGATAATCTCTGGTGTTGGTATCAACTGCTTCCATGTGAAGTTCTTGAGTTCTCCTCTCCAGTAGGTCCACCTGGAAGTCGGTCTGCCTGCTCTATGGCAGATGGAAGTCAAGCCAGTATGTCCTGAATTAGCAGGAACATGGGGATATGGGCAGAACATAGATTGTTTCTGCTACAAAATGATACACACACACACACACACACACACAGAGTTTACTTTAATACTTATGGGTTTATTTCAATGTGCATTGGAGAAAATACAACCAGTATACTAAATCTGCAATTTCATGGATATTTTTTGATAAAATCCATTTTTAAAAATTTTTATGTATTTATGATAGTCACAGAGAGAGAGAGGCAGAGACACAGGCAGAGGGAGAAGCAGGCTCCATGCACCGGGAGCCCGATGTGGGATTCGATCCCGGATCTCCAGAATCGCGCCCTGGGCCAAAGGCAGGCGCCAAACCGCTGCGCCACCCAGGGATCCCGGATAAAATCCATTTTTTAAAAAAAACCATTAAGTGTATAGCAGATTGGCTGGTGGGCAGAAATGGTAAAAATTACAGAGATGAGAGAATGGATGAAGAATGGATGAGAATGGATAGTTGGTGATGGGATACTAGGGAAGCATCTTAGGCAGGGGAGTGACCAGGGCTGGTTTGCATCTTTCGATGGGCTTTCTTGCATCTGTGTGTTGAATAGCTTGGAGGGAGTCAATCTGGGAGGCAGCAGAATGGGTCTGAGGAGGAATGGACAGGTCCAAAAATTATTAAATAAACTCAAGAACAATAGGGACATTATTGGATGTGGGAAGGGAGGACCTTCTCTAGACATTAAGGAACGATATGCCAGTTGCATTTGGGCCAGGACAGGTGAGGTACCATGTGCTATCCAGCCCCTGAAGCCAACCTCTCAACCTCACCTATTCCCATCATCTTCCAGAACTTAGCACAGACCACTTGTCCCCCGGAGCTCCTGCTTGTCCTTCTCTGAAGCTTTCCTGACCCCCAACACAGAGCCCCATCTTCCCACAGTCCTTGGCAGGCAGGTGCCTTGCACTAGACATGATGTACCCTTGTTAACTTTTATTGCAGGTTAGGCACCATGCCAGGAACATTACGAACAGTGGTTCCCTCTCTCTCTCCCCCATAGTACCCCTGGGAAGCAGAAGGTTTCATCCCCACTTCAGATGACAAAATGTAAGCTGGAAAAGCCAGAATATGATCTCAGGCCTAATTGTCTCTACAGCCCATACTCTTAACTTCTCTGATCCATATACCTTTGTAATTATGTGTGTATGTATCTCTATTTCAGTGGACTCTGAGCTCTAATGGCACTGAGTCTAAGACGAGTCTTTCCCTCAATCCCAGAACCCCATAGCTTGATGGGACTTCCTTATATGAAGCTTGAATTTCCTACTCGGAGCTCTGTCGAGAGATGTTTACATGCCCCCCCTTGAATCTCACTATCATCCAAGATGGTCAGATCTGTTTCTGGATTACTTTGCTCATCCAATATCTTCCCCCTTGAGTTTTACCTCTTAATTCTGATTCTGTTCCCCTTGAATCTCCAACATCTAGAAGGCAGCAATGACAGTGAGACATGCAAGGGAACCCCTACACCCCCTCTGGTCTATAGCTGTTCCAGGTCACCATGCAGACTAGGCTAGATGGCTAGCAGCAACCTTGGATTCAGCTGCTGTTTGTCCCCTACTGTTCTGTTAAGTTGAGCTCTTTCTTTTTTTTAATTATATTTTTTAATTTAAATTCAATTTGCCAACATATAGTATAACACCCACTGGTCATCCCATCAAGTGCTCTCCTCAGTGCCTATCACCCAGTTACCCCATCCCCACCCCCCAAACTGAGCTCTTTCAAGCCCTACCATGAGGAGATCAAAGGGCAAGTTGCTTCATAGCTGCCACTCATCTCCTGAAATACTCAGGGCCACGCCTCTTCCAAGACCAGGCTTAGGGTGTGTAGGGGAGAAGTCCATCCTGGCAATGGACTCTTTGTGCTTTCCTGGTGGCACAGGTGGGGACGCCCCCCCTCCCACCTCCTGCATCTGCACCTGTTGAAGTCTGTTCATTGCCATGAAGCCAACTGTGCAAAAGTCTTTGTGAACCTTGGGCTCCTGAATTTCCAAGACAATCAAAGGTAGGATGTACAGGCTCCCTTCCTTGCTGGGAGGCCCCTCCTCTCTTCCCACTCTCCTTGCCATTCCAGATCTGATAAATGAGGGGAAACCCTTCTGCATTTGGTGCTGAGGTTGTCCCTTTGTCATCTCCAGGTAAGCGGCTCCTGGGACCACCCTCTGTTCCCAGTCCTCTGTGACTGTGTGTGTGTGTGTGTTTGATGGTGAGGAAGGAGGGTACCACAGGTACCAGTAACACCCTGAGCCTGCCTTCCTGAATCCCCTTTGCTCCCCACCCCTGTGCCTCCCTGTCTTCCTGGCACCCTCTTGTCATTTCCACTGCTTCAAACCCCAGACACTATCCATCTTCAGCCATCTTTGGTTAGGAAGTTGAGGCAGGAATCCAGGAACAGCTGATGGAGCCTGAGCAGATGGGGTGGCAGGGAGAGTGGACAGGAAAAGATGCATTTGAGAGCTACTAAGGAAACAGTGCCACACAGCATCCTGGGTCCACCTGCCACCATGGCAAGGGTACAGGTTCTTTATCAACAAGACATAGGACTACCCTGGCTGCATTATGGCTTCAGGGTCTTGAGCAAGTCATGAAGCCTCTCTGAGGCTCATTTCCTTCCCTGTGAAATGGAGACCTTAAGAGGATCAAGTAAGATTTCAAAGGAGCCAAGTGAGTCTTTAAGGAAATAGCAGAAAGGATTCTGGTCTGGTCTGGTGGCAACTTGTTACCAGAAGGCTGGCCTGGGATAGAGTGCCTTATTGAGGCTCAAGGACCATCCCCCTCCCCCCCACCATCCTGGGCGATGGGCTTTCACATCCCCATTTTACAGAAAATGTGCTGAGCTTCCAAGAAGTTCAATGCCTTGCCTGGTGCCACCAAGAAAGCAAGTAGGAACAGGGAACCAACCCAGGAATGTCTGCCTGTAGGGGTGCACCATTTTCATGGCACTATACTGTCCATGCCTGGGGTGGGCTGGGGTGAGGCATTTAACCTGTGCAATCTCTTTGGGTCTGCCGCCTTCTCGAAGTCTCTACAAGAGACACCATGACTCTGAACACCACAGCCCCAAATAACTTTCACCCAGACTTGTTTTCCTGGTGGATTCTGCTCTTCCTCGAATGGCCCCATCCCCACTGCACACCCAAGTTGGAAACCTGAGTGGTATCCTGGCCACCTCCTTCTCCTTCCTCAACCACCAGGGTACTAAATCTTGTCAAATCCATTTTCTGAATAGTTCTCAATACCATCCCCTCCTCCCACCCCCATTGCCTCCACCTCTCCCTCACTGCAACCTTCCCATAGTCTTCACAACAGTCTCCCTACACTGGCTGCCTACCGCCAGAGTGATTTCTGTAAAACTCCAGACTTGACCAAGATACCTCTCCTCTTTGACTTCATACCTGTGGCCTCCAGGGTTTGGAACACTCCTCCCTACCAGGTATTCACTGCTACCCTCCCATACCCTCCCACATCAATCAGCCTTAAGTTCAGGAGGCATCTCTTCCAAAACATGTTCTCTGACCTCTTCTGCTATCTAGTGTGGCCAGGTGTACCTCCTCCATGTGGGTACCTACAACCTGTACCGTAATTGGTTTGTCTCTCACTGCCCAGGGTGAGTACTTTGAGGAAAGCCCCTATACAGAATTCCCCTCGTGTGCCTAGGGTGAGCAAGGCACCTGGCGTACAGCAGCATTCAATGGGACTTGATCCCAGGACCCCAGGATCACGATCTGAGCCCAAGGCAGATGCTCAACTACTGAGACACCCAGGAGTCCCAAGACAACCCTGGTATTGCTGGATATATATTCAAGTCATTTTCCTTCTTCATTAAAGTCCATTCAAGAGTCAGCAGAGCCAGATTGCCTTGAAAATCCAATTTTAGGGGCACAGAAAGACCCTGCTGACCCCAAATATTTGCTCCTCTACTGTTTAATGCCTGAAATGGGCTTATCTGATTCCCACTGAATGGTAATAACATGCAGGTCTGCCATGCTTTGAAGTTTACTGAAAGCTCTCACATCCCTAATTTCTTTGGATTCTTATGACCATGTGAGTCTACATCCTACCCCACTGCTTTTCAGAGATGAGGAAATTCAAGCTTGAGAGAAGTGATTGATTTGCTTGAGTTCATCCAGATGGTTTTTAGCAGGTCTGTGACTAGCACATTCCAACATACCATAGTTGTTCCTTTCCTTGATGCTCAGTCTGGTTTTGAACCTTATTAGGAAACTCACATGAGTTTTTTTTTGTTTGTTTTAATGTCCTCCAGTTTTCTTCACTATTGAGTTACTGATTTTCTGTTCATAATTAGCTAGAATTTGTGAGGAGACACACTGAGACAATGGAAATACCCCATTTCCCATCATACTTCCACCTTCGAGCTTTAGCGTCCTTGGATGATTTTCTAGCTCTACCATTTCTTCTCTGCTTATTAGTTGGCATCCTACTGCAGGATGGAGCTTCCCCTGTGTTGGTCTGCTACAGTTGCTGAAAGGAACTTAACAGGAATGTACTGTCTCGCAGTCTGGAGGCTAGAAGTCCAAGATCAAAGTGTGGTTCTTCCTCAGGGCTGTGAGGGAAGGTTCTGCTCTGAGTCTCTCTCCTTGGCTTATGAATGGCCACCTCCTCCCCATGGGTCTTCACAAAATCTCCTCTCAGTGCATGTCAGTAGCTGTGTCCAAATTTTCTCCTTTTTATTGGGACACCCATCATTGTGGATTAGGGCCTACCCTACTGATCTCATTTTAACTTGGTTATCTCTGCAAAGACCCTGTCTCCAAATAAGATCACATCCTAGCATGTGATTAGGGCTCCAATACACATTCTTTTTGGTGGAAGGTGGGTGGGGGTGAGGGAGGTCACAATTCAACCCAAAACATATTTATTTATGGATTTTTATTTTATTCAGTACATCACTATCATTATTACTAATTGGATTGTCCCAGGTTTGGCCAGTGTGAGCCCTTGAAAACTGCCTCCTCTGTCCTTTTGACATATCCCCATGATTCTTGGAGCACTTTGTTACTTTCTGGCCCAGAAAGATGTTCCAGGCTCTATTTTTTCTGCTCCAGGACTAGAATCAGGTGCTTTTCCAAGAAGCAATGTTTTGAGCTATGCTCTTTGCTCCTGGCATGTCATTGTTTCTAAGTGGTTGCATATATCACTGCTACATCTAATTCTATTCCAATATCCTTGAATTCATTCTCTCCTTCCCCCTGTCCATAGTTTCAATGCCTTTTTCCAGCAGCAAAAGGAGGTGCAGAGGCCTGAGGAGGGATTGGGGAAGAAAAAAAAAGAGAGTGAGTGGGACCTGAAGACAGCCAGGAAACCCATCAAAGAAAGTTTCCTTTTCTGCCTGCTTGCCAGGAAGTTTGTGCAGGGTAGGGGAAGGACTGGGGGAAAACCCACTGTCCCCACCTCCCCCTGCCCTCTCAGGTTCAATTAGATAAGTCAGACTGTTGGATCAAAGTCAGGCCACAGGAAGAAGGCAGGTGAAGTCTTTGGGTGTGGTCTCAATAAAGCCACGAAGTCCCTACCATTTGAGCAAATATTTTATAAGTTTCCTTAGCTTCTGCTCTCTACTTATTTCCTTAGTTTTTAGTTGAGATAAAATCCACATAACATAAAATTCATTATTTTAATGCCTTTAAAGATTTTATTTATTTATTTAAGAGAGAATGCAAGTGGGGTGAAGAGAAGAGGGGGAGAGAGAGGGAGAGAGAGAATCTCAAGCAGACTCCATGCTGAGCAGAGTCCCACGTGTGGGCTTGATCTCACAACCCTGAAATCATGACCTGAGCCGAAACCAAGAGTCAACACTTAACCAACTGAGCCACCCAGGTGTGTCCCGATGCCTTTAAAGTGTACAGTTGAATGGCACAATTGCTACAACCCTCACACTACTTAATTCTAGAACATTTCTATCACCTCAAAAAGAAATCTCATATCTCTCAATCTTCTTCCTCCCAGCCCCTAGCACGTACTGATCCACTGTAAATCTCTATGGATTAACCCATTCTAAACATTTCTTGTAAATGGAATCCTATACTGTATGACCTTTGGTGTTTGACACCTTTTGCTTACAAAGAATGTGTCTGTACACTTCATTTCTCTTTATAGCTGAGTAAAATTCCACTGTGTAGAGATGCCAGTTTTGTTTAAACATTCATCCTCTGATGAATATTGGATTGTTTACATTTTTTGGCTACTATGAATAATGCTGCTGTGAATGTTCATTGGGAACTTTTTGCGTGAACATGTTTTCCGTTCTCTAGAGTATGTACCTTGGGGTTGAGTTGTTGCATCATATTGTAACCCTGTGTTTGACTTTTTGAGGAACTTTCAAACTTTTCCACTATGGTTACACAATCTTACATTCCCAGGAACAATGTATGAGAGTTCCCATTTCACTGCCAATATTTTCCTTTTTTTTTTCATAGCCATCCATGTGAAGTCGTTTTGATTTGAATTTTCCTAATGAGTAATGGTGTTGAGTTATCTTTTCATATATTTATTGGACATCCATATATTTTATTTGGAGAAATATCTAGTCAAATTCTTTGTTTCTTTTAAAATTGGATTATTTTTCTTTTCATCATGAAGTTCTAAGAATTTTCTGAAGAATCTATCTGGATACTGATGACTATCTATCAGATGACTTCCAAATATTTTCCCCCACCATGTGAGTGGGCTCTCCACCTTCTTGGTAGTATCCTCTAACTCACACAGTTTTGATTTTAGTAAAGTCTAACTATTTTTTCTGTGCTTGCTTGGATCTTGATATCATATCAAAGAAACTGTTACTTCATCCAAGGTCATAAAGATTTACACCCACATTTCCTTCTAAAAGTTCTATAGTTTTAACTCTTACATTTATGCTGAGTTAATTTTCATATATGGTGTGAGGGAGTGGGTCCAACTTCATTCTTTTGCATGTGGATATCCAGTTGTCCCAGTATCATTTGTTGAAAAGACTATCCTTTTTCCATTAAATGGCTCTGGCATGCTTATAAAAAATCAATTGACTGTAAACGTGAGGGTTTATTTTTAGACTCTAAATTCCATTGATCTGTATGTCTATCCTTATGCCCATACCCAAACCATCTTGATTACTTTAGTTTGTGGTAACCTGTGAAAGTGGAAAGTGTTAGCTCTATAACTTCATTCTTCTTTTTCAAAATTATTTTGATATTCTAGGTTCCTTGCATTTCTGTATGAATTTTAGGATAAGCTTGTCCATTTCCTTCTCTTTCTTAGACTTTCATTCCCTTACTTCTCTCATATTTTTAGCACCTTATATGGCAGTTGAGGTTTCAGCTGTGAACCAGCAGTGAGATCAGTGATTGTGTGACCATGAGCAAGTTGCTTCACCTCTCTGTACAATGATATTATAATATCTACAGTACAGGGTCATTACTGTAAAGATTAGATTAAACGCAACTCTATATTAAAGTTCACGGAAGATCCTGTGGATGATTTAGTTATCTCATTGGCTTGTAAACAAATTGTTGTAATAAAAATAAGAATGGCCACCTGGCAGGGGTCACTTGATCTATGCCAGACTGGGAGCTAAGCACTTGACATGAATTATTATGTTCAATACTCATAATAACCCATGAGATGAATATTATTAATACCCATAATAGTCCATGAGATGAATATTGTTATTTCCCATTTTATGACTGAGAACATCAATAATAAGGCACAGAGGAATTAAGTAATATGGGTAATGCAGTTAAAGAGCTGAGCAACGATTTCAATCCTGGCAGATGACACTCAAATCCAGAAGGTGGTGCTTCTAGGCCATGGCTACTGGGGTTAGGGAGAGGCTTAAAATGGTGGGTTCTGGGCTGATTTCCAAGAAGTGGGTCTTAGGTAACCTGCAGGTGCTTCTCATCCACATTTTGTAATGCACCAGGGGGCACCTCAGATTCTGTATCTCCCTCTCCCTCAGGCACTTCAGGTAGATCTCATATGTGGAATGGAGCCAAATGAACCTCTCCTGGCGCCTGCCCCAGTCTCTCATTCTCCCTCCCCTGGACAGCTACAATATAGCCTCCAACCAGCCTTCCTGCTCCAGTCCCTTCCTACCACACCTACCAGTGGATCCAATCATACCACTAGAGCACAGATCTGACCTAACTCTGCACATCCAAACCTTGGGTGGCCCCACTGCCTACAGGATCAAGGCTGAGCTCCCAGGTGAGAGACAATATATGAACCTTGAATTCACACAGAATGTAGTTCAAATGCCAGCTCTGCCTTTTCCTGACCTCTATGCCTCAGTTGCCTTGGGGATGAGTGTGGATTCATGGAGAGGAGAGATCTGAAGCACTTAGCAACTTCATAGGCAAGCTGTGCTCTGCTCCTCTGCTGCCCTCCTGCCTGATCCACCACACCCTACCCACACAACCACCTACTTTTGGACTATTTGGGGCCATCAGGGCCAACCCTGTCTTTCTGGGACATGTTTTCAAGTGTTTGAAGCCATTTCTTGTTGAAGCTAACAGCCCACTTCTTCCAGTCGTTTCTCACTGGGATGTGTCTTGGAGTCCCCTCACCCCCTTGGTTACTGTCCATTGACCTGCATCTTGCACTTTTGGGTTTGGTGCTACATCATTATTCTTGGGTGACTCATTCAGGAGTGGCAACCAGGACAGTTGCTCTTGGTGCCATCCCATGAGGGCAGGACCACTGCTCCCTGCTCACTGCCAGGCACGGCTCTGTTTCCTCACCTGCTCCTCTCCTCCCTCATGCCTACTTAGCCTCCAACCTCCTGCTCCCTGGATCCACAAGGGAGGGGAGAGACCTCAGAGGGCACCTTGGCCAGGTTTCCCAGGTTTCATCATCACAATTTTTGTCATATGTACACACTATTTGTCCTGTTACCTACTTTATTCTATTTTGTAAACTCATATTTTTTACTTCTGGGAAAATCTGATATTGATTCCATAAATATAAAACCCCTTATCTTAGAGGGTAGCTATAATAAGATATATTTAAATTAAAGTGAAATATGCCCATTTTTGTCTCACATGGTAATGTGGCTGCCACACTTGGGGAAATGCAAATCCAACCACATCCCACTTCTCAGAGGGAGAAACTATGGTGGGCAAGGGGCAGAGTCTGAGCTGGAGCCAGGTGGGGTTCAGGGCACTTCACAGAGCCCCTCTTATTTCTCCTCTTTCCTCTCCAGCTCATTTCCTCAAGTCTGCTCTGTCTGTACCTGCTGCTCTCTGGCCCTCCTCTTCTGCTCCTCCATTCCCTTCCCTCTTTCCCCTCCTCCTCCTTTTCCTCTTCCTTCTTTCTGAGTTCTCCCTTTCTATTCTGTTTTCATAGAACCACCTTCTCTTTTGCTCTTACTTTAAATGTAAAGATCACTCTGGCTGTTGGATTCCACCTCTTCAAGATGGAAAGGTTTAAGTTCCCATTTTGGGAGCAAGGATAAGAGACTCTACAATGTTATCTAGTCATTTAGCACTTGTAGATTTCAGTTTTTCCCCCTTTGGAAAATGGGGTTGATAATCCCTGCCTTCCCCAGATAAAGCATCAAGACTGGGTGTTTTGTTTTATTTTTTTGTTTTTGTTTTGGGGGGTGTTTTGTTTTTAAAGATTTATTTATTTATTGGAGCAGGGGGAGGAACAGAGGGAGAAAATCCTCAAGCAGATTCCTGCTGAGCATGGAGCCCTACCCAGGGCTTGATCCCATGACTCATGAGATCATGACCTGAGGCGAAACCCAGAGTCCAGATGTTCACCCAACTGAGCCACCCTAGGTGCCCCAAGACTGGGCATTTTTTTTTGACTGGGCATTTTTTTTAAAGGGCCTTGGAGGAAAATGGGGCACCTGGGAGGCTCAGTCAATTGAGCCTTTCCCTCTGCCCCTCTCCCCAACCAGCACATGCATGTTCTCTCTCAAAGAAAGAAAGAGAGAGAGAGAGAGAGAAGCAAAAGAATGGACTTTGGCCTGTAAAGGATGTTCCTAATTGGGGTGAAGCACCCCACCCAAAACCCTCCCACTCAATGACCTCTGCCATGCTGCTCACTGGGGTTGCAACATGCGACAGCATGGGCTTCCCGCCCTGTTCAGCCTTGTCCTCATTCTTCTCCTGCATGCTGCTTCTGCTGGATGTTTTCCTTCTCCTGCCATACACTGTCCTAGTACCCTTGACTCAGAAAGTTCCCTCTGAATTGTTGAGAAGCAAATCTTTGAACGTGTATCATCAGATGGAATCATGCAAAGCCCCTGAGTGTATAAAAGGCATCTCATTCAATGTCCTCCATACTCTGCCAGGTGAGGGTCATCACTGAAGGCTGCTGAGGGGAAGGTATAAAACTGGTGAGGAGTTGAGGGGGGCACTCAGTATTTTTCACTCCCGGAAGAAGAGCAATGAAAAGATCAGGTGCTCCTGGCCTGGCCCCCATCAGAGGACCTGCCTACTGACTCCCCCATGTACACACTGATCCCAGTGGTGCTGGGCAGAGACCACATGGGAGTCCTTGGTCTAGGGGAGAGCAACTCAGAGTTGGTCCATCATATATTCATTCTATAAACACTGGCCATGCAATAGGTGATCTGCTTGGGAATTTTTGGGCATGAAAATGGGACATTGATCTTGGTGTTCATGGTCACATGGGAGACACAGACATACAACCTCATCTGAGTGACGTGTGACACTGTGCTCCTACGCCCATGTGTTGCTGCATGTCCTGGATGACCAGAGCAGGGAAGGCAGGAAGCCGAGTATTTCCGTGAGAAGTAGAATGGAGCGCATTGGAAGGAGGGGTTGGGACTTGAAGCAGCAGTGATAAAAGTTCAAATAGGGGGTCCCAGCCTGGGATCCTGGAAAGGAGGACAGAGTGAAGTGGGTACCATATTCCTCTCTGTCTGACAAGGTCACTTCAGTCTCTATGAGCAGCACTGCTCATTATGATCTACAAAGCCCTCCTGGAGCTACCAGTCCCTTTCACTGTCCAAACCTCAGCACAGTCATCAACATCAAGTGCATTCCCTACTTTCCTTCCAGCAAAACACTGGCCAATTCCTTCAATGTTCCCCCTCCTCACCTATACCCCTTGTCTCAGGTTGGGGTCCTCAGAACAGACCCTGAAAGGAGGATTCAGGGGCAAGTGTTTCATTAGGCAATGGTTTCAGGGGGAACCAACAGGACAGAGGGGAAGCAGAGAAGAAGGGAAGGGATCAGCAGGGTCAGCTGCACAGAGAGGAACTGGCTTGACCCAGTCGGGATCTCAGGAAGTAGTGTAGGTCATGCTGTATCTGGAGTTTGTATCCCTCCAGCAGACATATGTCAAAGTCTGCCCCAAGGATGTAAGTTTCTAGGTACTTCCCATTTTTGTGGGGAGCCTGCTGGATAGGTGGCTCTGGCACTAGAAACCCAAGGCCATCAAAAGCCAGTGTGTGTGAACAGGGTGAAGGGGTCCAAGGACATATGGACAATGAGATGTTGTTGAAGCTCCATGTCTGCTCAATCAGCACCTGTAACAGTTTATTCCGTACACTTGCTCACGTATCCACGTCCCCACTGGAAGTCTGGAACATAGCACGTGCCTAATAAGAGTTGGTATATGTCAACTCAGGTGAATGCACCTGGGTGGCTCAGTCAGTTTCGTGTCTGGCTCTTGGTTTCAGCTCAGGTCATGATCTCAGGGTTGTGAGATTGAGTCCCACATCAGCCTTCCCTCCGGGCATGGAGCCTGCTTGAGATTCTCTCTTTCCCTCTCCCTTTGCCCCTCCTCCACCAAAAAACAGACTTGGGGAATGAATGAATGAATGAATGAATGAAAGCAAGGAGATAGGGTGACTTTCCCCATTTTTGCCCAAAGAAACTAAAGTTCAGAAAGGTGAGTGACTTATCCAGAATCCCACAGGGAATGAACAGCACACCAGGGATCCTCATCAGCCTTCTAACTACTCATCCAATTCTCTGCTTCACTTAAGCTGGGCAATCCTCTCCTCCTCCAGCCTTTCTTAGAAACCACATAACCCACATAACCCCTGACTCAGCTAGGCAACAACTTCCTCTTGGCAGAATTCATAAGCCTCTAGGACTTTCAAGGCAGCCTGGAGGGGTTGGGGGAGGTTCCATCAGTGCATGTTTCCTCCTAACTGCCCCTATAAAAGGCAGCAGGAGGTTGGGGTGGTCTGAAAGGAACTGTGGCCCTCTCTTCCCACACCCCAGCTCTAGGTCCTGAACTCCTTCTCCAGCAAATGGCAGGCCTTGCAACCTTTGTGGTTAGCCTCCTGCTTGTGACCTTGTGTGCCCACTGCATCGATCCTGCAGGTAAGACCTCCAACTGTACCCCAGGGCTGTCAGGTGGGTCAGTCATGCCAAGAACATGGCTGAGACGGCACAGCAAAGGGGAGAGGAGCAACCAGGCTGGGTTGGAAGGAGATGCTGAGGAGTGGCAGCACAGTGCCTGGGTTGGAGGTGTTAATGTAGGGAGTGTGCTTGGGCTCCAAAGCCCAGAGTCTCAGGGAGGCTGGAAAAGAACATAGCTCTCTTCTCTGCTGTGTTTTAGGCTCTGTGTCCATCCCCTCTTCCTGCTGCATGTTCTTCATTTCCAAGAAAGTTCCGGAGAACCGAGTGGTTACCTACCAGATGCTCAATGGGAGCGTCTGTCCTAAAGCAGGAGTGGTGTGAGTATCTCCTTCTTCCTGGACACCTGGCAGGAGAGGGGGGAGTGAGCCTCCAAGGTCACCCAGGGGTAAAATCAGGAGGACCTGGCTCTCTAATCCTGGGGGAGCCACCCCACCTCCCCAAGCCTCGGGTACCTCCCCCATGAGATTGGGAAGAGAACTGAAGCAACCATCATTTCTTGAGCATCACACATATATGAGGCACTGTTTGGGGCATATAACATTGTCTTTTTTTTTTTTCAAAAATTTTTTTTTATTTATTTATGATAGAGAGAGAGAGAGAGAGAGAGAGAGAGAGAGGCAGAGACACAGGCAGAGGGAGAAGCAGGCTCCATGCACCGGGAGCCCGATGTGGGATTCGATCCCGGGTCTCCAGGATCGCGCCCTGGGCCAAAGGCAGGCGCCAAACCGCTGCGCCACCCAGGGATCCCGGGGCATATAACATTGTCTTAACTAACCCTCTCGACCATTCTGTGAGCTAGCTATGATTATTCCCATTTTACAGAGAACAGCTGAGGTCCAGAAAGGTGACCTGCTCAAGGTCACTGGGACTCCAGATAACTTCACAGCTGCCTCTCACACAAGGCAGCAAGTGTGAACTCACTTGGTAACAGTGGCCTACTGTAGAAATGTGACATTGGTATTAGTAATAATTTTGCCCACTGGCACCAAAGCCAGTTCCCTAGCCCAGCACCCCCTAGCTCAGAGCCGGCTTGGCAGAGGGCATCCCACCGCCTCCTCCCTGCTCTGGCACCTATATTAGTCATGTTTCCTCGCATGGCATGTGAACTGGAGCTATCTGCCTTTATTCATGGGGACTTTCAATGCATTTTCTCCTCTCTTCTCCTCTCTGTGGGTAGAGATTTTGTATCTTCAGACCTAGCATTATCTTTTTTTTAATATAGAGTATATTTATTTATTCATGAGAGACACAGAGAGAGAGGCAGAGACATAGGTAGAGGGAGAAGCAGGCTCCCTGTGGGGAGCCTAATGTGGGGCTCCATCCCAGGACCCCGAGATCAGGATCTGAGCCGAAGGCAGATGTTTCACTGACTGAGCCACCCAGGTGCCCATAGATTCAGCATTATTTAAAAGCAAGGCTGGGCCTCCCTCATCTGACAGGAAGGCTGTCGAGCATAAACAACTGATGGACAGAAATGCAGACACATAGAGAGAAGGCCATGTGTCAGGCGCTGGCTAGGAGGCTCCGGGCAGCAGCTTGCCCTCTGTGGGTTTCAACACCTACCTTCTCATCTAGTGAAGTGGTCTGAGGTTCCTGCCAGCTCTCAAGTGTGCCCTGTCACCCTTCCCACAGCTTCACCACCAAGAAGAACCAGAAGTTCTGTGGCGATCCCCAGCTGCACTGGGTCCAGAAGTTGATGAAGAACATAGAGGCCAGGAGGAAGAAGGTGTCTCCTGGGGTCAGGGCAATGAGCACCAAAGCCCTGGTGCAGAGGTACCCTGCCAACAGCACCTCCATCTAAGCACTACCCAGCCCTCAGCCTGGGGCCTGTGAACCAGTAGTGAGAGCGGGGAGAGCTAATGTCCTTTTCCCTAGCATCAGTCTATTAAAAAACCCAGGGTAGGGCAGGCCTGCTCTGGCGGACTGAGCAACCACTCCAAGTGTCCTGGGCCCCTTGCTTTCCCTGAGCTGGAGAAACTCCCAGAAGGAAGGTGGTGGCCGCTGTTGGTCCTCCTCCTGAGCTAGTGCTGGCCGTTCTCTGCTTCCCAGGCTCCGTCAGAACCCAGGAACATAAGGCCCAATCTGCAGACAAACTCGGCTTGCACCTAAAAGCTTAGGCTACAACTGGCTTCTGTAGGTCCTCTGGTCTTGCAGTGGGACCTGTGGGCTGTCTATCTGTCTGTCTGTCTGGGCATGGATGACCTTTAACAGCTGCGGCTCTTCATAACATTGCAGATGCCCCAAGCTTGTCCCAGTTCAAGAATCCCAGATGAATAAAAATCCGAGAAAATATAGCGCTCTTTTGCCACACGCACTACCAGATCCTGGCCTTCCTTGCACGCATCTCATGGAATGTGATTAATGAAGTTTAGAAGGACTTGTTGGTTTCTGTAATGAAATGGACCTGGAGGGGGTCGCTTGGGTAGCTCAGTGGTAGAGCATCTGCCTTTGGCTCAGGTAGTGATCCGAAGGTCCTGGGATCAAGTCCCACATCGGGCTTCCTGTGAGGAGCCTACTTCTCCCTCTGTCTTCTGTACTTCTCACGAATAAATAAATAAAATCTTTTAAGAAATGGACGTGGCGGATCAAGATGAGGGGCCAGCCTCAGTAGTTTTTAAATTTCTTTGTGAAGATATGGTTTGGAGAAGGCGTTCTGCTTTGTGGCATGGCTTGCTCTGTGCTGCTTTGGGGGAGAAGGACCTGTGGTGCCTTTAAAGCTGGTCTTTCCCTACACTTGGAGGATGAGAAGATGGAGGGGGCGCCCTGGGGCAGGGAGAGGGAATCCAGGATGTTTTTTCCCCCACTATGTATAAGGTACCATGTGATTTAGATGTCAAGAGTGTGGACACACTTGCTCAAAAAACAATTCAAATAAAATGTGATTTTCCCTTTGAAGGTGATCGTATCTTGCCTATTCTTTTCCTGGAGGGACAGGGGTCTGGGTATGAACAATAGTGTGCCCCAGAGAACATCCTGAGTGGCCCATTGGAGAGTCTAAAGGCAGCCTGAGTCCAGGGCATCCTAGGAGAGATCTTGGGCTGCTCTTGGAAGTTCTGATATGAGCTTTGTAAAACATTCGTGCACAGCTGGATTCAGTTTAAAAAAAAATTCAACCAAACATTATTGCACAAGGCTATGAAATGAAAAAGATGGTCTCTGGCTTCAGAGAATTAGGGAGAAAATAACACACACATGCTCACAAATCAAGAGCCAAATGAGTTTAGTACCAATCCTAGTTTGTAAGCTGTATGACCTTGAGATATGTCATTGCCTGAGCCTCAGTTTCATTCATCTATAAAATGGGGATAATAAGCTCTTTCTACTTGGGGTTTTCCCCAGAATCAGACCCCAAGACAAAGATTTGAGTGCAAAGATTATGTGTGGGAAGTACAGGGAGTATCCCCAAGAGAACAAAGAGGCGATATAAGGCAAAGGAAGGTAGCCAGTAAGGGAGTGTCACCTGGCAGAGAGCAATGAGAGCCAAAGCCACTGAAAAGTGGTTTGAGACCCACTCCCTCAGTATCAGCCCCACTCTGCTCCGTGGGTCATTGCCAGCTGTGGGGAGGGGCACTCATTCTGCAGGTGGGGATAGAACAGCCTTCCATGTCTCCAAACAAGCCTCCAGGCAGTTTGGAGACATGGTAGGCTCCAAACAAGCCTCCAGGCAGCCTCCAGAGTCTGCAGGACACATTCAGCACATAGCTGCTCTCGAGTTCTTATAACTCCACTACAAAGCAGAATAAAGAGTAGTGCTAGGCAGTTCAGAGGAGCGGACATCTTGGTGTGTGCCAAGGGGAGCCTGCAGAAATCTTAGCACAGACTTGGCATTGGAATTGTGACCGAGATTTTACTCTGGCAAGAAGAGCGTATTTGTAGGGATGGACGAGAACTGGAGCCTTCAGGGTTGAGGGACTGAGATGCAAATGGACAATGGCCAGGCTGTAGATGACATCGGAACTCTGACCCACGGTCTCTGAAGCAACGAGCCCGGGACCATCATGACTTGGTCATACTGCCAGCTTCCTATTTTCTCCCCTTTGCAACTCAGGACCAACCAGAGAGGGCCAAAGACATTCCCAAATCAATCACATAAGATGCTTGCTTCTCCATGCCAACCGCCCCCAACTGAAGAACACCTGTGCCTTCCCTTTTGTCCACCGTGAGGCACCCCCAGTCCCTGGCCTGCCTGGGAGTCTCTGACAAACAAGGGTGAGAATGGCTGACTCTCTCGCTGTAGCAAGCTCTGAATAAAAATTGTGTTTGTCTTCATCTGGCTGATCTTTGTTATTTCCACAAGGAAGTTGTATAGTCTGGCCTTCACTTTCCACATCTGTAAAACGGGCATAATAGAAATGTTTATCTCATGGGTTGATTGTGAAGACTCAGTAAGGTATTAATGCATGGGAAGCATTCAGCTCAATGCCTGGTTCATAGTAGAAGCTCAATAAATATTAACTGGGGGCATGGCCAAGCCCAGATGGGAGGCGAGAAGCTGAAGCTGGTCTTGCTGGGGCCAGGGCAACTGGCTGACACTTTTTTTAAATTGCAGCATAAGTGACATTCAATATCTTGTTAGTTTCAGGTGTAATCATAGTGATCTGTTTATACATTATGATATGGTCCCCACAATAAGTCTAGTTGCCATCTGTCACCATACAAAGTTATTACAATAGTCTTGACTATTTCCCACTGCTGTATGTTACATCCTCAAGACTCATTTACTTTATAACTGGAAGTCTGTACCTCTTAGACCCCTTCACCTCTAGCTGACACTTCTGTGGCCATTCCAGCAGGCTCTGTGCTCCTGCTTCCTCCTGTCTTATTTCTCTGGTGGCCTTTAAATGTATCTGGAGAAAGAAGGCAGTAGTTGGAATGATGACCGCTGGAGCACCTGAACTGTCCACCAGAAGTCTTGTCCTGCCTTTATCTGCCCTTGCTCCAGAATGTGAACCATGGACATGGATGGCCAGTCTTTTTCTTTTTTAAGATTTATTTATTTATTTGAGAGAGAGAGAGAGAGTGGGGAGAGAGGTAGAAGGAGAGAATCTTTAAGCAGACTCCCCGCTGAGTGCTGAGACCCATATAGGGCTCGATCCCACAACCCATAAGATCATGACCGAGGTCAAAATCAAGAGTCAGATGCTCAACCAACTGAGCCACCCATGAGCTCCAATGGATGGCCAGTCTTACCTGATGACATGATACCCTCCTGCTTGGCTTCCGGACAGGCCGCCAGCATAATGATACCAAGCCACTCACACTCTTTCTCAAGCTTTCTTGGGAAAGACATTCTGGAGATGGATATGGAGGCTGTCCTAGTTGCTGGTCAGGGAAGGACTGGGTTCAGTTTGTAGCCATGTTGGGGCAAAGTTGACCTATGTTTGGGAGAGTTCCCCACCTTCAGCAAAACCTGTCATACAACTCATTAAAAGTGAGTTAAAAGCTCTTTCCTAACCACACAGCTGGTATGTCAAAAGGTTTTATCATAAACCAAGAGTGGAACAGGAAGGGGACACTTGAGTCCTTGAGGTCTTGAGGCCAAGGGGTGGGAGAAAGAAGGAGATACCTAACAGCCGTTCTCCATCTTGACTGGGCTTTGAATCAGCTGAGAAACTTTACATACAGATTCCCAGGGCCCACCTCATACATGACTCAGACTCTTGCCAGGATGCAGCCCAGAAATCTGCAGTCTTTTAAAAAGTTGCCCAAACTGGGTGTTATACTATATGTTGGAAAATTGAATTTAAATAAAATGTATGGTTGTTTGAATCTAAAAAAAAAAAAAAAAAAAAAAGTTGCCCAAATCGATGTACCCACTGTGGAAAGCAGTATGGAGTTCCCTCAAAGAACTAAAAACAGAACTACCATATGATCCAGCAGTTTCACCTCTGGCTATTTGTCCATAGGGAAGAAACACACTAATTCAAAAAGATATGCACGTCCCCATGTTCACTGCAGCACTATTCATTCATACAGAAGCAACCTAAGTGTCTGTCCATCGATGGACAGATGGATAAAGAAAAGGTGATCAAATATATGCAATGGGAAATAAATCAGCCATGAGAAATCCTGCCATTTGTGACAACATGGATGGACCTTGAGGGCATCACGCAGAGTGGAGTAAGTTAGGCGGGAAGAGACAAATACTGTATGATCTCATTTATATGTGGAATTTTTTGAAAACAATGAACTCACAGATACAGAGAACAGATGGGTGGTTGCCAGACGCAGGTGAGATGGGGTGGGTGTGTGAAATGAGTGCAGGTGGTCAAAAGGTACAGACTTCCGGGTTTTAAGATGAGTAAGTCCTAGGGATGTCCAGTACAGCCTGGAAACTGGAGTTAATGATACTATATCACATATTTGAAAGTCGCTAAGAGTAGATTTAAACAGTTCTCAGTGAAAGAAAAGAATTATAACTATGGGTGGGGACCGATGTTAACTTATTGGGGTGATCATTTCACAATACATGCGTGTATCAGATCATTACGTTGTACACCTGAGACTAATACAAGGTTATATGGTCTTGGTTGCTTCTGCTTTCAGGTATCAACTCGAGTGGAAAAACAAAGACGAGGACATCATAAAGCCTTATATTTGTTCAAAGCCTTTGAACTTTCCAAGTATCACTCCTTCCTTCCATCCCCTCCCCTCCTCTTTCTTCTCACTCCCCCTGATTTTTCTTCTCTCCCCAACCAGCCAGTCGTCCTTCTGGGCTCAGCAAGGCTCCACTCATCTGCTGAGAGGACAGTGTTTCTGGACAGCCATGTGCTGATGGCTGTTCCTGCCAGCAGATCAGTTCTTCAAGAGAGGCAACTTCTCTTCTTCTCTATTCCCACTTTCTTCTTCGAAACAGACCTGCCTGGAGACACTGGTTTGGCTGAGGGAGATGTTTTGCTGCCCAAAGTGCTGGAATCCTCTTTTGGATCTTGCAAAGTGATTGTTCCACAGAATTCCATGGCTTTGTTTCTCTGGGCTGAACCTCTCTACCTCTATATCTATTAAGAGTTACCTAACTTCCCAGAATGACAGGTCTGTCAGTTTCCAGGAAACACCATCAGAACACTTGCAGATTTCCTCCTCCTAAAGCTGTGGGGTAGACTCATGGGCTCCGCCCAAATGGATGGTGATAGGACCCCCTCAAATGCTCAGCCTGCCTCCCTAATCCCCTCCCCCACCGCCAATCCCCCCTCCTCCGCCCCTCCCCCGCCGCCAGCTCCCTCTCTTTGGCTCCCACCCAATCCCATCTGCAGTTCTGCTGCTGCTTCTTTGCGGCTTTCAGACCATCTTTTTTTTGGCTTCTACATTTTCCCGTTCCAAGAAAAGATATCCTGTGACTGGCTTTCCCCAGAAATCTCACCATTCTTCTGGCTTTCCAATTTCTGAGCAGTGACGAGCTCTATAGAGTATGCGCTTCTTGTCCCGACACTGTGGGTATGGCCCGGTCACAATAGCGCCCAGTGACCCTTTCTGAGGATCACCAGGACAAACCTCCGGTGGGGTTCAGAATTACTTCTCCCAAGTAACCCTTGGTTTGCTTTTATGTTTAGGACATTGTGAATCATGGGACTGATTGCATTTCTCTTTATATCAGCTCTTTGAGAGCATGCCAGCTCTTACAGCCTTGACAGGTGCTGTACCTTATCTCTCCAGGCATTATTTGCCTTCTGCTTTGATATCCTCACTTAATTATAGGGTTGTTTTGGCTCCACGACAGAGCCTGGAGCAAGCTAACCTTGAATCCTTTTCTCAGGGGAGGGGGACAGGACCCTAAGAGGTTCAGAGGCAGGAGAGGGCACAGGCAGGAGACAGACCTGCCTTTGAAACCTGGCTCTGCCCCCTGTTAGCTGTGTAATAACCTTGGACAAATTACCTCCCCTCTTGGAATCTCAGTTTTTCTGGATGGAAAGGGTTGGCATGATCAAATCTCCCTCACAGGAATGCTTTGGAGATAAGTGGAATAATTGTAAGACAGAAATGGAAATAAGGTTTGTCTCTTCTGATTTCAGGAAACATATTTTTCTTTGCTTGACTCCACTCTGTTTCTATCAGACCCAAACTAGGATGGTGCCTATAGTTTGCAGGGAGCTACCCAGCTCTGGGGAAACCTTCTACCACATGCCCCCCCCCCCCCGGCCTCTCTCTGATGTCTACTGGGACCATAGACAAAGGGTGCATTTCCAGTCACTTAACTTTGGTCTTGTCTACCATGTACCTGCAAAGCCTTGGGCAGTACCTGGGCACCTGGCGAGAACCCAGCAAACATTTGTTACATAAATGGATTCCAGACTCTGTGCCAAAAGCTTAGGAGGACAAACAAGAATACTTCTTCCTGGCTCCTTTCTGATGAATTGCAGGGGCAGGGTAAGGGTGCAAATGGAGAATAACTGGTATGTTGTCCTTCAAGGCACAAAGATCACTTTCTTTAAAGGAAGACTCTTTCACCCCCTAGCTTCTTTCAGATTCCCTCAATGTACATTCTTGAAGCTCCCTATGCTTCTCTATCAGAGTACATGCCCCAGGTATAATTCATAATTTATTGGGTAATTGTTTTCTGCTTGATACCTATTCTCTCCTCTAGAATATACATAGTAGGGATCACATCTGTCTTGTCACCTCTGGATCTCAGCATCTAGAACAGTGCAGAGAACCAAAAATCATCTGTTGAATGAATGACTCAATGGAGAAATGAATGGAAAGAGCTCACCGTCCAAGAAGGAAGGCAGACAGGTAAGCTGATGTATGTGGAAAGTGCCATCTGCAATTCAACTCTGTACAATGTGGAGCCAGAGGACAGCCAACTGATCTAGCTCAGAAGGAAAGATGGAAGAAGGCTTCCTCGAATAGGTGCCATGGGTCATCATTCCGGAGGGTGGAGGCATTGCAGACCCAGAAGAGGGAGTTCTACACCCGCCGCCCCAGCAGAAGGATTTTCTCTTACAACCCATAAGTCCA
Organism: Canis aureus; assembly: GCF_053574225.1. Taxonomy (NCBI): domain Eukaryota; kingdom Metazoa; phylum Chordata; class Mammalia; order Carnivora; family Canidae; genus Canis; species Canis aureus. The sequence goes on from NC_135618.1 coordinate 70,902,357, forward strand.
TATGTAGTGGATACTGGCAGTGCCCACTCCATCTCCCCTCAGCACCTACGCTTCTGTTCCCACCATTCTGTCCGGCCTCCAGCCTCCAACCACGTGTGCCTTGAGGTCCTCCACCCGAGGTCCAAGTACCCAAGGTCAGTGGCCCCGGGAATGGCCCGGCTTCCTTTGATCAGTTGCAGTGACTGTGGCTCACATCCCAGTCTCCAGAGGGATGGAGCCCTGGTTGCCGGCAGGGGTAGCCTGCTCTACAAGACACCCTTTCTTCATTGGCTGCCTTCCCTTCTCTGTCTGAGTCCTCTACACCTCTTCTGATAATTCCTGTGGTCTCCTCCAAAATATACTGTTTGTCCTCAAATCCTTGCCTCAGGATCTGCTTCTAGGAGAACCTAGTCAGCTCGGGCTGCCATAACAAAATACCACAGATGGGGGTTTTAAACAACAGGCAACTATTTCTCACAGTTCCGGAGGCTGGAAGGCCAAGATCAAGGTGACAACGGGGTTGGTTTCTCCCGAGGCCTCTCTCCCTGGCTTACAGGTGGCCATTTCTTAATTAGGCCTTCAAGTGGCCTCTTCTCTTGCACACACATCCCTGGCATCTCTTCTTCTTATAAGGATACCAGTCCTATTGAATCAGGGCCCCACCCTCGACCTTAATTACGTCCTTAAAAGTCTTATCTTCAAATACAATTACATTGGGGATTAGGTGGCACAATTCAGTCTATAACGAGGGGAACTCAGCTAAGGAAAATGCACCTAGAGGGACAAGCCAGAAGAGTGACAACAAAACAGTAGGCCTGATTCTGGAAGTGTCTAGAGTAGTGGGGAATGAATATTATAGTCCACACCTTATGGGATTCAGGGTTCCGAGAGATCCATATATACATGGCAGGAGCCCAGCCATCAGGCTGAAGGGTAGGAGATATAGACTTCAACCTAAGGAAGAGGCTGTAGGGAACAGGGCAGGATCCTGGATTCACTAATTTATCCACCATATCATTTCCTTCTCTTCCACTAATTTCTTGAAATATGATATACATAATACAGAAAAGTACATAAATCCATAGAGTACAGCTCAGTGAATTTTCACGAGATAAAAAGGTGCACCCAGATCAAGGAACAGAGCATATCAGCCTCCCACAGAGCTCCCCTTGGGGCTCCCTTCTGCTTGCTACTCCCCAAAGGTAATCCCCATTTGACTTCCATTAGTATAGGTTAGTTCTGCTTGTTCAGTACTTTAGGCACATGGAATCCTACAATATTTTTCTTTCATATCTGGCTTCTTTTCTTCAGCATACCTGTAATTATAGTCTATTCTCATTGTTATACGGTACTGGATGATGTGAATAAACCACAATTTATTTTCCATTCTGCCATTGACAAATACTTGCATGGTTTCTAGTTTGGGATTATTATGAGCACTGTCTCTCGGCAAACACATATACACATTTCTTTTTTTTTTTTTAATTTTTTCTTATTTATTTATGATAGTCACACAGAGAGATAGAGAGAGACAGAGAAACAGGCAGAGAGAGAAGCAGGCTCCATGCACTGGGAGCCCGACGTGGGATCCGATCCCGGGTCTCCAGGATTGCGCCCTGGGCCAAATGCAGGCGCTAAACCGCTGCGCCACCCAGGGATCCCCATATACACATTTCTGATCAGTATATTCCTGGGGGTGGAATTGCTAGGTTATGGAGAACATGTACATTCAACGTTAGTAGATACTGTCCATCGTTTGCCACTCCCACCATGGTACGTTTCCAGGGGCCGTATCCTCGCTGGCTCTTGGTATTTTCCATCTTTTTCATGTTAGCCATTTTGGCAGGTACGTGAGTGGTATCATATGGTGGTTTAAATTTGTATTTCTCTGAGAACTAATAGAATCAAGCCTCTTTAGTTTATCATTTGGGTTTTCTCCTTCATGAAGTGTTCAAGTTTGTTATTTTTCTATTATATCATTTAAAAAAATTAGTTTCTTTTTACATTCTGAATTCCAGCCTTTTTAGAGATACACATATTAGTTTCTTTTTTTTTTTTTTTCACATATTAGTTTCTTAGAGCCTCCATAACAAATTACCCTGAACTGGGTGGCTTACAACAACAGATGTTTGTCCTCTCACGGTTCTGGAGGCTGGGTGTCTGAAATCGAGGGGTTGCAGGGCTGTGCTCCCTCCGACGGCTCTAGGGAAGAATCCTTGCTCACCTCTTCCTACTGTGTGGCGGCTCCGGGCGTTCCTTAGCATTCCTGGCTTGTGTCTGCATCGCACTGGTCTCTGCCTCTGTCCTCACAAGCCCTTCTCCCTGAATGTTTCTGTATCCTTTCACATGGCCTTCTTATAAGGACACTGGTCACTGGATTTAGAGCTGAATGGGAAACAACTCTTCTGTTTCATGTCTACTCACTACAACACTCTACTCTCAATACTTCACTTTGGAGACCAGATGTGAGTTTTCCTCACCCCAAGCAATTCTCAGACACCAGCAGGGTATCCTGCAATTTCACTCAATCTTGATGCTATCTACTCTTTGGCAGATAGCATCAGATCCCACAGATTAAGGGCTCAGCCGTACAAGACTGCCCCTCCCCCAGTTCAGCTGCCAATTGCAAGTCCAGGTTGTCACCTGTGCTTCTGACCTCCCAGCAGTAGATTGGAGGTTCCCATGACTCCCTCCTCAGGATTGATAATTTGCTAGAGCGGCTCACTGAACTCAGGAAAACTAGATTTATTCACTAGATTACCAATTTATTCTAAAGGATACAACCCAGGAACAGCCTGATGGAAGAGATGCAGACAGTAAGGATGGAGAAGGGTGCTGAGCTTCCAAGCCCCTGGGTAGGGGTAAGCACGCTACCCTCCCAGCGCCTATACCTGTTCACCAAACCAGAAGCTTCCTGAACCCTGTCCTTTGGGGATTTTTTTGGAGGCTTCATTATGTGGGCATAATTAATTAAATCACTGGCCACTGGGGATTAATTTAGCCTCCAGCCCCTCTCCTCTCCCCAGAGATTGGGTGGGTGGGGCTGAGGTCCTCCAATCACTTGGCTATTTCCCCTGGTAACCAGCTCCCTCACTGTAGTTTATCTAGCGGCTTTTCAAAAATTACTATATTAACATCAACACAAATGTGGTTGGAAGGGGCTGGATATGTGTAATAAGATGTTCTTTTCATCTTTATTGCTCTGGAGCTATTTCAAGGACAAAGGGCCGAATGTTAGAAACAAAAGATGCTCCCATTGCTCTCCCAGCTTAGAAAATCACACAGGTTTGGGGCTCCTGGGTGGCACAGTTGGTTGAGCATCCAACTCTTGGTTTCAGCTCAGGTTGTAATCTCAGGGTTGTGGGATTGAACCCTGGGTCAGGCTCTGTGCTCTGAGGAGCCTGCTTAAGACTCATTCTCCCTCTGCCCCTCACTTTCTCTCTCTCTAAAATAATTTTTTTTAAAGAATGAAAATTACAAGGTTTTGGGGGCTGTGTGCTAAGTATTGTAGACCAAATATATATTTCTTATTCTAAACCACAATATCGCAAGAGCCCACCCCAATCCAATATGGATTAACTAATTACAGCTACAAAGACCTTCTTTTCCAAATTAGATCACATTCCAAAGTTCTGGGTTGACATGAATTTGGGGGAGACACTCTTTGACCTAAGATGTATTGTAAAATTCTACCCCCCCACCCTCCCACCTTTTCACTCTCTTATTGGTGCCTTTTAATGAATAAAAGTTCCAAATTCTAACTACAGTCCAATTAATCAACTCTTTATCAGCCCCTTGTGGTTAGTGTTAGTTGCATCCCGTTTATGAAACCTTTGGGTCCCCCTTACACTGTAGCTGTTGAAGCAGGAACTGGTGTGTGAAGGTGACCAGCAGAATGATGTGGGACAAATTGAAGGCATTGGAGGTGGGGTTTAGGCTGAAAAAAAGAATGTTCTGGGACAAACATGTTAATGGCAACAGGTGCCATTGGGGCCCCACCCATGTCCCCTTATTCACTTCTGTGAGTGAAAGGCTGCTTATTGAAGACACTTGCCCTGCCTGAGGGCTATTATCCTGATCACAGAGGATGCTCAGCCTGTTCCAAGGACAAGACAGGGATGGGGGATGGGGCCCAATGACATGTAGAGAGGTGAAGGGTTAATATTCCCACTTCCTCACCCCACAACTGGGCCAGGTTTGTTCTGCACGGTTTCCCCAAGCCCCTCAGAGCTACCAAGCTTCAGCTGCCTTTGGCAGTAGCAGTAACCCGCTTGATCATCTGCCTCCATGTTGGCGCCCTTCCTTCCCTACCTCCTGTCCGCTCTCCCCGACTGGCATCTTCTGGAATTACCACTGTCACAAATTGCTTGTGCTGGGGTCCTTGTCTCAGCACCCGTTTTAGGGGAACCCAGGCTAAAACAATGATCTTCAAATCTGCCAAAACCTCAGTTTGCTCATCTTCCAAGAGAAGATAAATTAGGCATGTTTTAACAGAATGGGTGAATTGGTAGAAGCAATGGGAATATAGATTTCAGCCAAATTTTTAAAAGAACCTAAAAGAATTTTGTCAAAGAGCTGTCTTAGGTTGAGACAAGGTCAACAGTGAGTTCAGAACCATAGTCAGAATAGTCTGGATGACTACAAGTGGGGGTGTGAGGGTGCTGTTTTAAAGGGTCCCAGCTAGCTCTGAAAAATTCTATAGCTCTAGATGGCTAGTGGATTTTTTTTTTTTTTTTGCTCTTAACTCAAAATTTTAAAGCCCCAGGGTGCATTATCAGGGGGTGGATATGACTAAGCACAGGGTTATGAAACACAGATCCATAAGTCCCACTCTACCCCTCCCTAAGACTCTCCTGGTGAAATTCACTGCCCCATTCTAGAATATGCTTTCCCCATTTTAGTCAAATTTGGCTAAAATATAGATTACTTGGTGCCTCTCCCAAAGAGCTTGACCCAGGAGGTACGAAGCAGGAACAGGGAATATTTTTTTAAAGATTTTATTTATTTATTTGACAGAGAGAGCAAGAGAGCACAAGCAGGGGGAGAGGGAGAAGCAGGCTCCCCGCCAAGCAGGGAGCCTGATGCAAGGCTTGATCCCAGGACCTTGGGATCATGATCTGAACCAAAGGCTGATGCTTAACCAACTGAGCCATCCAGGTGCCCCGAATGGGGAATATTGTTGTGGGTGGGTTTTTTGGGGGTTTTTTGTTTATTGGGCTCCGGACACTTGTGATGTTCTGTGAGGTTTGGGACTCTAAACCAGATGAGGTAGCTCTAAGTGCCCCCAAGCAGCTCTGGCACTGAGAAGATAGGAACAATACTAGAGCATTGTTGTTGAACATTCATTGTCATGATTGGGCTGCTCTATGCTCACATCCTGAGACCATCCATGCCTGATCAACAGATAAGCAATGTTTAAAAAGCAAAGAAAGTTTTGGTCAAAAGCCAGAAGTCAGTCCTCTAAGGTATTTTGAGTCAGTTCTCGAGAACCATTATTTCATTTCCACTGCTTTTCAAACAACAAAGCATTGGTTCAGACAAAAACACCAGGGCAGAAACTCCCAATGGAGTACTGGCTCCTCCCCTTATCTCAGATGACATTTTTTTCTTTCCAATCTTCTTCTATAGGTATCAGGTTGCACCTCCACTAAAGGGTCAAAAGAACTGCTTTTGTTCTCAAACACAAACTTCTCTGGAATTCTCTTCAGGAATATCTTAGCCCTATAAAAGGGGGTCAGGTGGAGTCAAGAGGAATTTGGGAGAAGGCTGTGAAGGGCCCAGCTTGCAGCACCATGAAAAGCTTTCCTGTTGCCTTTCTTGTTCTCCTGATCTTCATCCTGAGTGTCCATCGTGGAGTTACCACACGTATGGAGCTGTCCCACTCCCTTGCTGGGTGGCCTGGGAGTAGAAGCAAAGAGCTACCTCTGAGCTCATTCCTCTCCCTGTTTTTTAGGTGGCAGTGATGTGGCCAAGTTCTGCTGCTTCCAATATAGCCACAAGATCCTTCCCTGGAAGTGGATACAGTCCTATAAATTCACCAGGAGCAGCTGCTCCCAGCAGGCTGTGATGTGAGTATTTCTTGTTTGAACTTTCAGGGTCCCCACCAGTGATGTTAAGTGCCTGGGTGCTGGGAAGACCCCCATAGTGCCAAGATGAGACTCAGGATAGGACTCTGGTAACTTCAGCTGTCTCCCTACCTCGGCCACTAATGAGTGTGACTCTGGAGCCTTAGTTTCCTAACTTCCATACTATGTGCCAAACAATATGCTAAGTGCTGGGTATAAAAGAGAAAACAGACAGCCCTCATAGACCTTACATCTAGCATAAGAATAGGGTGTTAAAGGCATTTGCACAAAATAGATAATCACAACTGTAATGAAGAGAGAGAGCAGGAGGAAATTTGTCATTGTAGGCGCTCTGGCTGAGCCTGAGGAGGAAATTGACATAAGACGGATTAACAGCAGAAAAAGCACACAAATTTTTCCATGTACAAAGGAGCCCCCATAGGAAAATGAAGACTCAAAGAAGTGGCAAAACCTAAATGCTTTAATGCTAGCTTGAACAAAAAGAGTTGATTGTGGAAATGTGACTAAAATCTGTAGGATAGACTGTATAGGATAGTAAGACTTACCCTAATAAGGTCTGTTTGTAAAGAATTTTCTTGGCCTTGACTTCCCATCTCTGATAATAGGAATATTCCTTTCCTCCTGGTACAGGAAGGACATTTTTCACATGGGAATTCTATCTCCTGTTTTCAAGGGAAAAAAGAGGAGGTCAGAATGCCCTTCTTGCACCTGCTGGGTTTTTTTTTTTTTTTTTTTTTAAGTGTCTTTAGCTCAAAATAATCCTTCTGCCAAAGTGGCATATTTTGCCACCATTTGTCATAGTCACACAAGGACATACTTTGGTGCGAGGAAGGTCTCCTGGAGGACGTGACATTTATACTGAGACCCCCAAGGATAAGGGAGAGTGGCCCTTGTGAAAGGGTCAGGGTGGAACAAGGATGTGCTGGGCAGAGAGCAGCAGGTGTGTGGGAGGAACATGTCACTGACAAACAGACAGATAGACAGGAGCCAAGTCATGCTGAGCTTGTCAGTAGCAAGAGAGATAACACAGGACTAAATGAGATATCACATGCAAAGTATTTGGCACCGTGCCCGTACACATTTAGCAAAGCTCTCTTTAAATGCAAATACAGAGAGCATTTGGTTGCTTCTTCCAAGGACACAGGGTTCCTGAACATCAGAGAATGGTGCAGAAGGGAGGAGATGGTGCTCCAGTGGCAGACTTGAATGTCATTGTTTTGAGACAGGAACAGGGAAGAGATGCATAAGCGCCTAATTATGGAGGGGCACCCTCTGGGGCTCAGGGTGCCCTGGGTCTTCTCCTTTATGTTTTGATTTAAAGCTTTCTGGAGTTTTTAAGATGTCAACACTTAACATCTGGCAAAGAGCCCTGAGCTGGGCTCAAAGCAGTAGCTCCATCACTTACAAGCTATGTGAGCTTGGGCAAGTCAAGTTTCCTCATTTGTAAAAGGAAGGAGAGAGGCCAACATCAGTAATCAGTCCCTGTATAACAAACCACCCCAAAACTTAGTGGCTTAATGCATCAATGATCATTTGCTTATCTCTGTGGGACAGGACTTTCAGCAGAGGTTGGCCAAGTGGTTCTGGCCTGGCATCTCTCATGTGGGTAGAGTCAGATGGAACTGGGGTTGGAACAGCTGGCAGCATCTCTCTTCGGGGCCTCTCTGTGTGGTCTGTTGGGACAGCTTGGGCTTCCTCGTGGTGTGGTTCCCTAGAGTGGTGGCCCTCCTTACAAGGTGGTTCAAAGCTCCAGGATAAGTGCCCCTGTGAACCACGCAGAAGCTCCATAACCTTCTATGATTTAGCCTATGAGGTCACACAGCATCATTTCTGCCATGATCTTCTGGTCAACCAGTCCCTAAGACTGGCCTTGATTCAAGGCGAGGGGACACAAACCCTCATCTTTCAATGGGAGTGATGTCAGAGAAACTTGCAGCTATGCTTTCAAATGTTCACAAAGCCCTGCGTCTCCATTTTCCCATCCTTTTGGCTTTTCTCCTCAGCATGGGGCCAGCCTGAGAGCCCTGTAAATACTGCTGTGCCCTGCAAGCTGCTCTAAGCTACAGCACCCAGATCTAGGCTCTCATCACATCTGAGGCTGGAGGATATTTAATGATATCAACGACAGCCCCCACACTTCATGGGTGCACAGTGTTATAAAGAATGCAGGAATCCTATATAAACAGCCATGGCAAACGACCCATGACATTGTGGTTAAGAATTGAGCAGCATGGCAGGCTTTTATCTCATGTTTTTCCGTGAAGATCTGATGTGCTATAATTCCATGATTAAAAATAATAAAGACTTTTTGGGGGTGAGGCTAATGTTCTAAAATGGATGGTGGTGATATTTGCATCATCCGTGGATCTACTAAAAACTATTGAATTATAATGATACACTTTAAAAGAGTGAATTGAAAAAAATAAAATAAAATAAATAAATAAATAAATAAATAAATAAATAAATAAATAAAAGAGTAAATTGCATGGCATGTGAATTATATCTCAATAAAACTGCTATGTTATAACAAAAGAATTAGAGGCATCATCCAGGTTACATGCTTTGTACTAAAGCTGTCAGAAATTATTTCCTGGGGGAGGTGGGCCTGGAAGCATGAGCTTCAGTGGAAAACTGGGCAGAGAGATAAGCAAGGACTGGAAGAGGAAGCAGAAACTCTAACAGGTGCAGCAAGATGAGAAAAAGTGAGCAAGGGGCTGATGACCCTCCCCCCTTTCATCTCTTCAGGAAGCAGAAGTTCTCAATATTGACTGTCAGGTTCTCTTTTCCACAGATTCACTACTAAAAAAGGCCATAAAGTCTGTGCACAGCCAAAGGAAAAATGGGTGCAAAGATATATTGCTTTACTCAGAGAACAGCAGCAATCGTGAATGTTGAATTTTAAGCCCAAGGACACTTGACCCTGTTGTCCTTGGAGGAGCCTGGAGATTTTCTTCAGCAGAAGACTCTGGGCCTGAGGAAGAGGAGAGGTTTTAATAAAGATTTCCCCATTAAGATTTGACTTGTTCCTAAATATTCTTATTCAGTAAAATCTGAGTCTTCTTCAAAGCAAAGAAACGGAGTCAGTATTTTTGGCTGATTCCCTGCACCAACACTGGTTTGGGATTCTTATGTTTTTGTGCAAACAAACAAACAAAAAAAGGCAAGGAAAAGTTTAACTATTTTGGTAAATGCCCATCAAATGTTTTCACATTGTTTACAGAGTTAAGTTTGTGTTATTTGGAAAATTAAATTCTGTGCAACTCCTCATGACCTGTGGGTGCTGGGTAAATAAAATGCCTCCATATTTGGCAGTGTTTTCTTATAAGGTGTCAATCAATAAACATAAATATTGGGGTGCCAGTCGGTTAAGCATCTGACTCTTGATTTTGGCTCAGGACATGATCTCAGGATCGTGAGATTGAACCTCTCAATTCAACAGGGAGTCTGTTCAAGATTCTTTCTTTCCCTCTCCCCCTGCCTCTCCCTCCTCTAAATAAATAAATAAATAACATCTTAAAAGTATGTTATCTATCTACAGCTAAACTTTTACTAAACTTTCAAGTAAAAATTAAATAACAAAGCTTATGGAAAGGCAATTGAGGTTATTCTGGAATAGCAGAGAAACTGCCAACTAGAGGGAACGGTGAGCGAGTCTGGAGAACAAAGGAGGAAAGCGGGGAGCTGGAAAGGGTTGTTTGGAACAAAAGTTCATTGGAGGAAAATGAAAGCTAGAAGTGGCTGTGGCTTCTCATTGGCTGCATTTGTCCGACAGAGAAGACATCTCTTTTCTTCCTGCTGGTCTATGTGAGTGGTGGTGATGCATGAGCACTCTCCCTTCATAGCTTTCCCACTCCATTTTAAAAATTTAAATAGGCTCCTTGCCCAATGTGGGGCTTGAACTCATGACCCTGAGATTAAGAGTCACACACTCTAGCTACTAAGCCAGCCCCATGTCTCAGCCCCTGCTCCATTTTTGATGAATGAGGCTTCCTTTATTCATTTTCACATTCCCCTGCTTTTGATCAGGATCTTTCCTCAAAATCATCACTGTTCAAAAGTCAGACTTTCTGTATTTAGTGGTTTTGTCCTTCAGTGCCAGGAAGGACCTTTCCCAATTGTTATGTTGAATGTCAAAGAGAAAATGTATAGCAAATGGAAGCCATTTAAGACCATGTTTGAGTAACAAGGAAGGGTAAGAGAAAGAACTCTCAGATATTTCCCATTTAAAGTCTTTATCTTATCAAGGTTGTAAGTGCTTGAGATCATCTTGGACCTTGAGCCAGCTCACCCATTCGGTCTGTCATTTCTACAAAGGTTTGACAGGCAATGAGTACAAGGCTTAAAAATGATTATACAGGGATTCCCCAGGTGGCGCAGCAGTTTGGCGCCTGCCTTTGGCCCAGGGCGTGATCCTGGAGACGTGGGATCAAATCCCACGTCGGGCTCCCGGTGCAAGGAGCCTGCTTCTCCCTCTGCCTATGTCTCTGCCTCTCTCTCTCTCCCCGATGACTATCATAAATAAATTTTTGAAAAAATGATTATACAAAACAAAGAGCAGAATAATAAACCCAGGTATGTAATGGTCCTAAACCAGGAGCCCAAACCTGAAAGTAATCAGCTAAATAGATCAGAAGACCCAGGGTCGGTTAGGCCAGGTTTTCCCCTAGCCTGAAATAAAAAAACTGTTCTAAATTCCAGAGGTTGGGGCACCTGGATAGCTCAGTTACATGCCTGACCCCTGATTTCACCTCAGGTCATGATCTCAGGATCCTGAGATCAAGCCCTGTGTCTACTGGGCATGGAGCTTGCTTCAATTCTCTCTCTCCCCCTCTGCCTCACCCCCACTCCCACCCCCAGGCTTGCACTCTTAATTAATTAATTCCAGAGGTTCTCCCCCTTAGCAATGGCCTGGGAGATACAGATGATGGTGTTCTTTTTCCAAGCCAATGCCAGTTAGGGAAAGAAAGGGAAGAAAAAAAGGATTTCATGTTTAATCCAATTAAAATTAGAAATCTTATTTTGGAGAGTCATGGCCAGATATTTGGGGAAACTAGAAGAATTTGGTGTCCAGTACAATTTATAAGTCTATCACAAAACCTCAGAGACAATAGAATTAGAATCTTTTTTTTTTTTAAAGACTTTATTTATTCATGAGAGAGAGAGAGAGAGAGGGAGGAGCAGGCTCCATGCAGGGAGCCTGACGTGGGACTCGATCCCAGGTCTTCAGAATCAGGCCCTGGGCTGAAGGCAGGCGCTAAACGGCTGAGCCACCCGGGCTGCCCGGATTAGAATCTAATATTGAGGGATCCCTGGGTGGCGCAGCCGTTTGGCGCCTGCCTTTGGCCCAGAGCGCGGTCCTGGAGACCTGGGATTGAGTCCCACGTCGGGCTCCCGGTGCATGGAGCCTGCTTCTCCCTCTGCCTGTGTCTCTGCCTCGATCTCTCTCTCTCTCTCTCTGTGACTATCATAAATTAAAAAAAAAAAATTAAGAATCTAATATTGACAATGGTGCAAATATAATTTTTCTCTCTGCAATTATCCCCATTATTTTCTTCAAAGATAATCACAGTGAAATGGATTTGTTTGTATTCAATATGACCTGGTTATTTACATAAGTGTAACAAGAACAGCGATTGACCATATAAACTCTGATAAGACTGCTTTACTGAAACTTTTATAAGGAATCTCAGATTGAGTTTTTAAAAGCCTCTGACACCAGGACTTTATTGGCTACATAGAAGACTATTTTAATCCCTTAAAATTGTCTGTTCATATCTGAATCTATGCACATCTCTCTTCAATATGACAATCCTGTTAAAGTCTTGGTAATATAGCCAATATTTTTTTAAGATTTATTTATTTACTTATGATAGACATCGAGAGAGAGGCAGAGACACAGGCAGAGGGAGAAGCAGGCTCCATGCTGGGAGCCCGACACAGGACTCGATCCCGGGACTCCAGGATGGCGCCTGGGCCAAAGGCAGGCACGAAACCGCTGAGCCACCCAGGGATCCCCTATAGCCAATATTTTAAATTGTGTTCAGTTTCAAGGAGAACAGATTTTAATTGATCTTATGCAAATAACTAATTATATTGCCACGAGAAAACAAACTAAAGAGTTTCCAAATTCTGGAGAGATCAGGTAGGGCAAGAAAGACAAATGTTTCATCTTGGTTTACAAAGGCACATTTTACTAATTGACATAAAACATAGCTAACATTTTAAACAAAAAGACATAGAAATTCTAATCACTCTTGTCAGTTCATTCAGCCCCATGTTATTGATTTTTGCTCTCTTTGAATCCAGGTTTCCCATTAGTTCTGGAAATTCTTACCTAATTTGGTTCAATTTTATGATCTCAAAGTTATGATAAACCTGCTTTGTCAGAGCTCTTTCCATGAATCTCTTTGAAGATGAATCACATTTGTAGGTATACTTTTGCAAAAATCATCAGAGTAAAACGATAACTGGAAATGACCAAAGACTTAGAAATGTCCATTATTTTTTTAATAATGTTTTTAAATTTTATTTATTTAAGTAATCTCTGCACCCAGTTTAGGGCTGGAACTCACAACCCTGAGATCAAGAGTCAGATACTCTTCTGACTGAGCCAGCCAGGTGCCTCTAGAAGTGTCCATTATTAATGATCTGATAAGAATTCATTGCAATGGAATTGACAAGGAAACGTGGTTATTTCAATAACATACAATTTTTTACAATAATAAAGGAGTTAGGACTGGTAACATTATGCTAGGATATATCAGATTTCCTGTAATTTCATATATTTTCTAGAATATTTATATTAATAACATTCACATATACAATATAACCTAAGAAGGTTTTTCATTATCTATGTAACAATGCTTCCCATGTAATTTAACATATCAAATACACCCAATTAGTTTAATACCTCCATTTTTTATAAGGAATAGAACAAATCCTTTGAGGTGTTTCAGAGGCCCTCTGGAAAAATTCCAAAGACTATATTTAGGATTTTATTTGGGGAAATTTGTCAAAAATATCAAGAGGTTTTGAAATACCAGGTCAAATAGTATCCTAGGTCACTACAAAACAATACTTAGTTAACCATTTAACTGTGGTGACAATAGATGTTAAAGGCAAATATAGAAAGTCACATAGTTCAGGGCACCTGGATGGCTTGGTTGGTTAAGCATCCATCTCTTAATTTCAGCTCAGGTCATGATCTCAAGGTCTTGAGACAAGCCTCACACTGGACTCTGTGCTGGGTGTGGAGCTTGCTTAAGATTCTCTCCCTCTGGGCAGCCCGGGTGGCTCAGCAGTTTAGCGCCGCCTTCCAGCCAGGGTGTGATCCTGGAGACCAGGGATCAGGTCCCATGTCCGGCTCTCTACATGAAGCCTGCTTCTCCCTCTGCCTCTCTCTCTCTCTGTGTGTCTCTCATGAATAAATAAAATCTTAAAAAAAAATTGTCTCCCTCTGCTCCTTCCCCTACTCTTGCACTTTTTTTCTCTCTCTCAAATAAATAAATTAAATTAATCATAAAAAAAAGAAAGTCATAGAGTTCAGAGCAAAAACTTCTCTTTTAATATGTAGAAAACTTAGTTTACTTAAGAAATAAGAATATGATAAAGACAGCAAACAGGAAATTATTTTGATGAAACAGTCTTTTTTAAAAATCAGATTACTTCAAAAGGTAAAGAAAAGCTTTTATAATATCTTACTAAAAGCAGACCAATAATCCAAGAAAACTTTGTCCTTTCAGATAATAAAAGAAAATTAAGATTTACTTTTACATAGGTCCAGTATTGATATTAAAGCTTATTTTTAAAACCCTTCTTACAAATTTATTTAATCTTATCTAGCTTGATCATACATAAAAATCTTTTCCCAAGATTCCTTTTCCACAAACTTCTACAACTTACTGTTTATTTTAGTTTGTCCCTTTTCTCTTTCCTTTAATATAATCAGCGATACTTTAAGACAAAATCACTTTTATTTCCTTCAACAAAAATGCATCTCCATACCTCATACCTTTTCTTTTTTTATTTATTTTTATTTATTTTTCTTTCTTTTTTAAAAAAAGATTCTCTCAGGAACAAGACAGGGATGTCCACTCTCACCACTGCTATTCAACATAGTACTGGAAGTCCTAGCCTCAGCAATCAGACAACAAAAAGACATTAAAGGCATTCAAATTGGCAAAGAAGAAGTCAAACTCTCCCTCTTCGCCGATGACATGATACTCTACATAGAAAACCCAAAAGTCTCCACCCCAAGATTGCTAGAACTCATACAGCAATTCGGTAGTGTGGCAGGATACAAAATCAATGCCCAGAAATCAGTGGCATTTCTATACACTAACAATGAGACTGAAGAAAGAGAAATTAAGGAGTCAATCCCATTTACAATTGCACCCAAAAGCATAAGATACCTAGGAATAAACCTAACCAAAGATGTAAAGGATCTATACCCTCAAAACTATAGAACACTTCTGAAAGAAATTGAGGAAGACACAAAGAGATGGAAAAATATTCCATGCTCATGGATTGGCAGAATTAATATTGTGAAAATGTCAATGTTACCCAGGGCAATATACACGTTTAATGCAATCCCTATCAAAATACCATGGACTTTCTTCAGAGAGTTAGAACAAATTATTTTAAGATTTGTGTGGAATCAGAAAAGACCCCGAATAGCCAGGGGAATTTTAAAAAAGAAAACCATATCTGGGGGCATCACAATGCCAGATTTCAGGTTGTACTACAAAGCTGTGGTAATCAAGACAGTGTGGTACTGGCACAAAAACAGACACATAGATCAGTGGAACAGAATAGAGAACCCAGAAGTGGACCCTGAACTTTATGGTCAACTAATATTCGATAAAGGAGGAAAGACTATCCATTGGAAGAAAGACAGTCTCTTCAATAAATGGTGCTGGGAAAATTGGACATCCACATGCAGAAGAATGAAACTAGACCACTCTCTTTCACCATACACAAAGATAAACTCAAAATGGATGAAAGATCTAAATGTGAGACAAGATTCCAGCAAAATTCTAGAGGAGAACACAGGCAACACCCTTTTTGAACTCGGCCACAGTAACTTCTTGCAAGATACATCCACGAAGGCAAAAGAAACAAAAGCAAAAATGAACTATTGGGACTTCATCAAGATAAGAAGCTTTTGCACAGCAAAGGATACAGTCAACAAAACTAAAAGACAACCTACAGAATGGGAGAAGATATTTGCAAATGACATATCAGATAAAGGGCTAGTTTCCAAGATCTATAAAGAACTTATTAAACTCAACACCAAAGAAACAAACAATCCAATCATGAAATGGGCAAAAGACATGAAGAGAAATCTCACAGAGGAAGACATAGACATGGCCAACATGCATATGAGAAAATGCTCTGCATCTCTTGCCATCAGGGAAATACAAATCAAAACCACAATGAGATACCACCTCACACCGGTGAGAATGGGGCAAATTAACAAGGCAGGAAACAACAAATGTTGGAGAGGATGCGGAGAAAAGGGAACCCTCTTACACTGTTGGTGGGAATGTGAACTGGTGCAGCCACTCTGGAAAACTGTGTGGAGGTTCCTCAAAGAGTTAAAAATAGACCTGCCCTACGACCCAGCAATTGCACTGTTGGGGATTTACCCCAAAGATACAGATGCAGTGAAACGCCGGGACACCTGCACCCCGATGTTTATAGCAGCAATGGCCACCATAGCCAAACTGTGGAAGGAGCCTTGGTGTCCAACGAAAGATGAATGGATAAGAAGATGTGGTTTATGTATACAATGGAATATTACTCAGCTATTAGAAATGACAAATACCCACCATTTGCTTCAACGTGGATGGAACTGGAGGGTATTATGCTGAGTGAAGTAAGTCAGTCGGAGAAGGACAAACATTATATGTTCTCATTCATTTGGGGAATATAAATAATAGTGAAAGGGAATATAAGGGAAGGGAGAAGAAATGTGTGGGAAATATCAGAAAGGGAGACAGAACGTAAAGACTGCTAACTCTGGGAAACGAACTAGGGGTGGTAGAAGGGGAGGAGGGCGGGGGGTGGGAGTGAATGGGTGACGGGCACTGGGGGTTATTCTGTATGTTAGTAAATTGAACACCAATAAAAAATTTAAAAAAAAATAAAAAAAATAAAAATAAAAAAAATAAAAAAAGATTCTCATTCTTTCTGTGACAGAGAAAGAAAGAGAGAGAGCACGAGTGAGGGGAGGGGCAGAGGGAGAAGGACAAGTAGACTTCCTGCAGAGCATGGAGCCTGATGAGGGTTGATCCCAGGACCCTGAGATCATGACCTGAGCCAAAACCAAGAGTCAGATGAGCCACCCAGGTACCCCATACCTCAGACCTTTTCTAACAACACCAAAAAAATCCTACTTTCCTGGCATACAGAACGGTTTCCCTTATTATTTCTAGTAGTTTCATTACATATGTTAATCAGAATTCTTGACTCTGAAATCTGATTTTTTAGTGAAAACTAAATAAGTATTGTGAATTATCCATTACACCAGTATTTTTTGGGTCAGCAATTTTATGAATACATTTCATAATATCCAGAGACATATACTTCCTCATAGACAAGTTTTCAATGTGGCGTGAAATGTATTTACTGATAGTTTCTCTGTAATAATAAGCAAGAAATGGGTAGAAATATGTACAGTAATTAGTGTTTCATTATTCCATCTTATTCAGAAATTATCTGGATATTCAATGAATTTAACTTAACTCATCATTTCACTTAACTTACCAAACTTGAAGGTTTCAAATTACCAAAAAAGATATGAGAAAATTATTTTAAAAGTTTACCTAAAAATATTTTATCCTATGTACATCTTTTTAAAGCTATTGAAGTAAAACTGACATACAACATTACATTAGTTTCAAGTATACAACATAATAATTCAATAATTGTATATATTAGTCAATACCACAATAATTGAAGCTACCATTCATCACCATACAACATTATGACAATATTATTGACTATATCCCATTTGCTATTCTTTTCATCCCTGTAACTTATTTATTTTACAACTGGAAGTTTGTACCTCTTAATCCCCTTCATCTATTTCACCCATTTCCCTACCCTCTCTGGCAACCACAAGTTTGCTCTCTGTAACTTATGAGTCTGTTTCTGGTTTGGTTTGGTTTGGTTTGGTTTGATTTGTTTGTTTTAGATTCCACACACAGGTGAAATCATATAGTATTTGTCTTTCTCTGACTTACTTCACTTAGTATTATACCCTCCAGGTCCATTTATGTTGTACAAATGGCAAGGTTTCATTCTTTTCTTATGGCTCAGTAATATTCCATTATGTATATATACCACATCATTATCCATTCATCTATCAATGAACACTTAAGATTTCTTTCATATCTTGGCTACTGTAGATAATGTTGCAAAACATAGAGATGTATATATCTTTTCCAATTAGTGTTTTTGTTTTCCTTGGATAAGTACCCACAGGGAGTTACTGAATCATATAGTACTTCTATTTTTAGTTTTTAGAGGAAATTCCATACTGATTTTTATAGTGGCAGCACGAATTCACATTCCACCAACAGTGCACGAGGGTTTCCTTTTCTCCACATCCTCACCAACATTTGTTATTTCTTGTCTTTTTGATACTAGCCATTCTACTGGTGTGAGATGAGATCTCACTGTGGTTTTGATTTGCATTTCTCTGATGATTAGTGATGTTGAGCATCTTTTCACATGTCTGTTGGTCATCTGTATATTTTATTTGGAAATGTGTCTATTCAGGTCGTCTGCCCATTTAAAAATCAGATTATTCGCTTTTGTGTGTTGAGTTGCATAAATTCTTTTTTTTTTTTTTTTAAGTAGGCTCCACACCCAGTGAGGGGCTCAAACTCATGACTCTGAGATTAAGAGTTGTATGCTCCTCTGACTGAGCCAACCTGATGCCCCAAGTTATATAAGTCTTTTATATTTTGGATACCAACCTCTATAGGATATGTCACTTACAAATACCTTCCCCCCATTCTGAAGGTTACCTTCTCATTTTGTTGATGGTTTCTTTTGTTATGCAAAAGCTTTTAGTTTTATATAGTCCTGATCACTTATTTTTACTTTTGTTGCCTTCGCTTTGATGTCAAATCCAGGAATTCATCACCAACACTGATATCAAGGAGCTTACTGCCCATGTTTTCTTCTAGGAGTGTTATGTTTTCAGATCTTATGTTCAAGTCTTTAATCCACTGAGTCTATTTTTGCATATGGTGAAAGACAGCTCCATTCTTTTGCAGGTATCTGTCCAGTTTTCCCAACACCATTATTTATTGAAGAGATCATCCTTTCTCCATTGTATACTTTGCTCCTTTGCCATAAGTTTATTGCCCATATAAGTGTGGATTTATTTCTTGGTCCTCTATTCTGTTTCATTGATCTATGTGTATATTTTTATGCCATTATCATACTGTTTTGACTATTATAACTTTGTAATGTAGTTTGAAATCAGGGAGTATGATACCTCCAGTTTCATTCTCCTTTCTTAAGACTGCTTTCACCAAAGGGTCTTTTTTAGGGTATTTTGAGAGTTCCATACAAATTTTAGGGGCAGCCCCAGTGGCCCAGCGGTTTAGCACCGCCTTAACCCCGGTTGTGATCCTGGAGACCTGGGATTGAGTCCCACATGGGGCGCCCTGCATGGAGCCTACTTCTCACTCTGCCTGTGTCTCTGCCTCTCTCTCTCTCTCTCTCTGTGTGTGTGTCTGTCATGAATAAATAAATAAGATCTTAAAAAAAAAGAAACATACAAATTTTAGGATTGTTTGTTCCATTTCTGTGAAAAATGCCATTGGAATTTTGATAGGGATTATTACACTGACTTATAGATTGCTTTGGGTAGCATGGAAATTTTAACAATATTTTTTCCCCCAATCCATGAACATAAAATATCTTTCCGTTTATTTATTTATGTCTTCTTCAATTTCTTTCATTAATGTCATAGTTTTCAGGATAGAGTTAAATTTCACCTCCTTAGTTAAATTTATTTCCAAGGATTTTATTCTTTTAGGTGCAATTGTAAATGGGATTGTTTTTCTTAATTCCTCTTTCTGTTGTTAGTGTATAGAGATGCAAACAATTTTTATATATTGATTTTATATCCTGTAGCTTCACTAAATTCATGTATTCTAACAGTTTTTTGTGGAGTCTTTAGGGTTTTCCATATATAATATCACATCATGTGCAAATAGTGACAGTTTTATTTCTTCCTTTTCAATTTGGATACCTTTTATTTCTTTTTCTTGCCTAATTGCTCTGGCTAGGACTTCCACTATTATATTGAATAAAAGTGGCAAGAATGGGCATCCTGCCTTGTTCCTGATCTTAGAGGAAAAGCTTTCAGCTTTTCACCACTGGGTATGATATTAGTTTGGGCTTGTCATATATGGCTTTTATTATTATGAGCTATATTCCCTTTAAACCCACTTTGTTGTGAGTTTTTCTTTTTAAAAATTTTTTGTGTTAGGAATTTAAGTTACTGATTTGCAACTTTTCCTTTTTTCTAATGTAAGCATTGAAAGGGTAAATTTCTCTCTCAGCACTGAGCTGTGTCTTACACATTTTAATACACTGTAATTTCATTTTCACTCAACTCAGTATATTTCACTTATTTCCCTTGAGACATCCTCTTTGACCCATGCATTGGTTTATTTTTTTTTTTTTCATGCATTGGTTTAATTCTATTTAGTTACCAAGTGTTTATCCTAAGTGTCTTTTATCTTTCTGTTATTGTTGTATAGTTTTATTCCAGTGTGGTCAGAGAATACAGTCTGTATGATTTCAATTCTTTTTAATTTTAGGCTTGTTTTATGGCCCAAAATATAATGTACCTTGGCACGCATTCCTTGTGTACTTGAAAAGGATGTGTACTTTGCAATTTTGAGGTGAAACATTGGTTAGATCATATTCATTGATAATATTGTTGAGTTCTGCTATATCTTTGCTGATCTTGTTTTTTTAAGATTTTATTTTTAAGGAATCTCTACACCCAGTGTGGGGCTCAAATCTACAACCGAGATCAAGAGTCACATGCTCAACCAACTGAGCCGGCCAGGAGCCCCAGGTTTGATGTAGCAGTTGTTCTATCAGTTGTTGAAAGAGGAGTTTTGAGGTCTCTGAGTATAATTGTAGATTTGTCTATTTCTCCTTTTATTTATTTCAATTTTTGCTTTACATATTTTGCGGCTCTGTTGTCTGGTACATACATATTTAGGACTGCTATGTCTTCTTGGTGGATTAACCCTTTCATTATTATATAATGTTTCTCTGTGTCCCTGGTAATTTTCTTCACTCTGAAATCTAATTATCTGATATTAATATAGCCACTTCTGCTTTCTTTTGATTAATATTTGCATGCTATCTTTTATCATCCTTCTATTTTTAACCTACCTATGTTGTTACATTTGAAGTGAGCTTCCTTGGTCAACTTATCTTTGACAAAGCAGGATAGAATATCCAATAGAAAATAGACAATCTCTTCAACAAATGCTGTTGGTGAAACTGGACAGCAACATGCAGAAGAATGAAAGTGGACCTCTTTTGGAGCACCTGGATGGCCCAGTGGTTGAGCGTCTGCCTTTGGCTCAAGTTGTGATTCTGGAATCCTGGGATTGAGTCCCATATTGGGCTCCCTGTGGGAAGCCTGCTTCTTCCTCTGCCTATATCTCTGCCTCTCTCTCTCTCTCTGTCTCTCATGAATAAATAAATAAAACCTTAAAAAGTAAAGAAGATATATATATACATGTAATTAATGTTACATTACTAACATATATACACACATATATATAGACATATATAACTATATACATATAGACACACACACACACACACGCAGACTACTCAGCCATCAAAAAGAATGAAATCTTGCCATTTGCAACAATGTGGATAGAGCTAGAGTGTATTATGCTAAGTGAAATAAGTCAGTCAGAGAAAGACAAATACCATATGATTTAACTTATATGTGGTATTTAAGAAACAAAACAGATGAACATATGGGAAAGGGAAAAGAGAGAGAGAGGGAGAAAGAAATAAACCATAAGAGACTCTTAATGGTAGAGAACAAACTAAGGGTTAACGGAGGGAGGTGAGTGGGGGGATGATTTAGATAGGTGATTAGTATTAAGGAAAGCACTTGTTATGATGAGTACTAGGTGTTGTATGTAAGTGATGGATCACTGAATTCTACTCCTGAAACCAATATTGCCGTATATGTTAACTAACTAGAGTTTAAATAAAAATTTGAAGAAAAAAATGAAGTGAACTTCTTATAGATAGACAGAACATAGTTGGGTCATTAAAAAAATCTGTTCTGCCAACCTTTGTCTTTTAACTGGTATATTTAATTCATTTAATTAGTAAGGGAGGGATGCCTTATTACTTTTGGGTAGGGGTGAAAGTCCTGACTTCCTGCATTAAAAGAAGGCTGAAAGAAGTTCTTTAAACACAAAGAAAATTATAAAAGAAGGAAGTTTGGAAATTTGTGACCAATGGTAGAAGCAAAAAACAAAAACAAAAACAAAAACCAGCATTGTACTAGGATGGGCTAGATCTTCAAGTGAGGGCAGAGATTAGGATTTATGCATTATTGAGTTACTGCATTGCCATATGTATCCAGCTATTAAGATTGTCTGGGAGATTCAGCCACAGGAGAGCACATGGGCAGGATGCCAGTTTATAAGACACTACCCATGAATAATGGCTATTATGACTTGACCTTAAGAAAGCACTTACTGCTTAAAGTCTAATCTTCTTAACTTCCACGATGTTCTAGTTTGAGTTTCCCCAGAAACAGGTCTTGAGATAAAAATTTTGGTGCATGTAATATATTTTGGTGATGATGTCAGGAGACACCAGCAGGAAATAGGGAAGTGAAATAGGGAAGTAAGGGAAGGCAGCCAATAAGAGTGTTTTTATCAGGCAAGTTACCACTGTGGGCAACTGAACTTAATCCTGTTGGGGACCTCTGGAAAGTGATGGTCAAACACATGTCTCAGAACTAACCTAACTCTAAGAGCAAGGGAGCAAGGGTATTTATACACCACCTCCAGTCAGTCGTTGGCTGATGGACAGAGGAAGTGATACACATTCTACCTGCTGTGTATGAGGGCAGAAGCCACCAGAGAGCCTTCAAAGAGATGTAGACACTGATAGGCTGGGATACAACGTAAGGCCTGAGAGCATGAGTGGGGCACTGACAACATCTCTTTCCCTGGACCAAGTCCCAGCCTACTTTTCCAGCTTATCACTTACCACTCGCCCAACCAAACACACTGGGCCACTCTGCTTTCCTGAATTGTATGAGGCAACCCCTCGCTTGCTTCAGGCTTTCAAGTAGCCACTTCTTTCTAGCTCCTAAATATTATTTCCTGCTCTGAAACATCCCCTCTCCATTCTCAGTCTCTTTCTGAGAAAATTCTACTTCCCAACCTAGAACCCAAATGTAAAAATGTCTCTTCCGTTTGATGAGAATGTCAAGGTCATATTTTCCACAGGGTCTCAGTGATTTCCTCCATGCTCCCAACAACAGCAGCCCACTCCTGATTCTGAAGGGCTCCCATGATGTTCCCCAGTAAGGTAGTGCTTGTGTACAGTTATAATATAGTTGACAGTCCTAGCTCTCTAGGACTGCAGGCACCCAGAGCTCAGGGGTTAAGTATAAATATCTTTGCACAAATGAAGGACTCACAAACACTTGTGGACTATGCCACTAAAGATGAAATTTACCAGACACCCTTTGCCCATGCTCAACTCTGAGTCAGAGTGATCTATGTAGGAGAAGAGGGCTTCGCATGCAAGTCTACACCGCCAAACTCCAGCATTGATGGGTCGGTCTATCAGCAAGACAAATCTTTATTGGTAGTTCCACAGGATTACCAGCAGATGGCAACAGTCTCCCACCATCTTTTAAGGACTACTCCCTGACAGCTGGTGGATTTACAAAGAAGTTCATTCTACCTATGAGTCTTTACTGAAAATCTGCCTGTGATCCAGGGTCATGTGTGAGCACTGCAGGAGGAGAGCAGGGGAGAGATATGAGAAAAGGAAGACTTAGCTCAATCTTCAGAGGGTACAGCTTAGGGGTTAGGGGTGCTGGAAGGTGGGAAGGGGGAGCAATGCAATTAAGATCCCCAGCAAGAAAAGGGATCTGTGTGAGTTTGGTTGGAGCCACCATATGCTTGGGCCTCAGTTTCTTCATTCATAAAACAAGGAGGCTGGAATAGATGTTCAGGGTTCCTTAGAACTCCCAAGTTCTGTCAATGCACCAAAGTGTGCTCAGGAGCAATCTGAAAGAAAAACCAGCATGTGCAGATAAGGCTTCATGAAAGGATGCCAGCGGAGGGTCCAGAGAGATGGATGGGATTTGGTAAGGGATTACAGTGAGGTTTGTACAGTGCAATGGGACAACAGTTATCAAAATGACTGACATTTATTATATATTACCATCTCATTCATAAAACACATCTAGAATGTTCCTCAATCCTGTGAGGTGAGTTGAGTAAAACAGAATGATTCCCATTTTCAAGGAAGCAGTGGGTCTGAGATCACACTACTGTGAGTGGTGGAATGTGGGCTATACCCAGTCTCTCTTACTCCACATCCTGTGGTTTCATCCACTTCTTCATGCCGCTTGCAACAGCATGGCTCCACTGGACAGCTATGACACTGAGAATCTTGGACCTCAGACCAAAACATCAGAAAAATGCTTTACTAATTAGGAAACAAATAAATCTCTTTGTCCCTTGAGGGCATACGCTCCCAAAGTGACTTTTGGGGGCTGGGATCCCTGCTCTGTCCCCTGGTTACTGGCTCCCAAGGGCCTCTCGGGCTGCTCCTAGCTGATGGGAGCCTCATGAGACACTTGCCCCTTCCCACTGACTTACTGGCATCAGCAGTGAATCATCATTGTGTAGTTCCGTTTGACCAAAAAGGAGAATGCACATGTAGGTCCCTAGAGATGCATGTGGTTGATGCCCTGAAGGAGACTTCTGGAAGGACCTCTTGGGGTCCCTTCAACTCTGCAAATCTTATGTTTTAGTCCTGGTTTGAGTTCAGGCACTCCAACTTTGGAGGCCTTGGCTTCTTTAATTGATAATAATCCCTCTCATTTGTACATTATCTTAAGTGATAAAGTGCTCCCATAGCCTCTTGATTCTTTTCATTCCTTAAAAATCCAATGGGAATTTTTTGTCTCCAATTTAGAGACCAAAATTAAAAAAAAAAAATCTAAGACACCAAAAATGTAAAACTTGCTCAAGTCACAGAGCTCAAATTCAATAAATACTTGACTTATTTATCCAGTAAACATTTGTTATGAACCATTGGGTAATCAGATGCTATTTGAGAATACAAAGGTGAACAATCATGGTCTCTAGCCTTGTGGCACTCATGTTTCAGCAAGAAATATAGAACCAGGAATACATTTTTTTAAAGATTTATTTGCTTATTTTAGAAAGAGAGAGAGTGCTGGTGAGCAGGGGGAGGGGGAGAGGGAGAGAAAGACTCTTTAAGCAGACTTTCTGCTAAGCGTGGAGCTTAACACATGGTTTGATCTCACAACCCTGAGATGATGCCCTGAGCTGAAATCAAGAGTTGGATGCTTAACTGACTGAGACCCCAAGGCTCCTCCCAGGAATACATTGTTATCATGTAAGGTAGTAAGTACAGTGGAATGTTGGGTAAGGTAAGAACAGTGATGGAATGGCATCTATATGCCAGAGCCTGCATAATAAGCTTCTGTCACAACATCCTTTGAGATAAGTCAGGATAAGTTAAGTTATGCTGTGGGACAAATAGCCCAAGTTTCAGCTTATGTCCCACTCATACTACAAGTCCAACATGGATGGGGAGGAAACCTTGTTCATGGAGTCACTCAGAGATCCAGGCCAACCATGCCTTCAGGATTGCAGCCCCAGGAAAAACAGAACTCTGAACCACAGCAAAATGCTGTAGCTCCATAGTGACACCTGTCAATCCCACTCACAACTCATTGTACTACAAAGTGGACTGGAAGTTCAGTCTTCCTTACATGCAGAAAGAGAAGAAAAAGTATATTGCTGGGGACTAGAGTCAAGCAGAAAAAGAGATGCATTATATAAAAGAATACCGTTCTGCTTCTTCAGATTCTGATTCTATAGGAATTATTTTACAACTCTGTAAGGTATAGGTAACTGGTAGACATTTGGATTCTGTTCCAGTCAATAAAGGTTCAATTGAGCACATTCCCTTTCCTTGTGGAAAACCCAGTTTGCCTCTATTTGCATATTCATTTAAATATTTCTGATCTATAAAGGTGTCTGTTTTTCAAATTCTCTTTTGAACCAGTTATAACATCTGCCTGGTTCTTTCACTCTGAGTACAATAAAATCTTTAATATGTTCATTTTTACACTGTGATTTTGCTTTTTTCTGAAAAGTGTCTTTCAATGACATACTTTAGGATGAGGAAAGAGATTCAGAGAAGTCAAAAAGCCCAACGTCACCCAGCTAAGGAGTGGCAGAGGTGGGAATTCTGATTCCTTCTGTATGATCTCAGAGCCCATGCTCCTTTCGCCACACAGTTGCAATGCTGGGATATGGGAGAGGGTAGGGTACATTCACTTTCAGGGTACAAGCAAGCTGGGTGTATTTAAGCTGGGTCTTAGAAAATGAGTGGAGCTTCTATGCGCAGAGAAGAGCATGCACAGAAAGGCAGGAAGCCAGGAAAGGCAGGGTGTATCTGAAGAACACACAGCATAGCACGGGCAAGGTCAGAGGGGCTGAAAGGTGGACAGGAATCGTGAAGACTCAAGTGCCCTTGCCTGGGTGTCAGGACTCCACCTGTGAGCAACGGGGGCCCTTTGTGGATGTTAAGCAAGAAAGTAAAGGATCAGATCTGTGTTTTATAGGAAATCATGACCGATATTTGCATGGATAACAGGTTGGGAGACACTATGTAAAGGAGGGCTACCCTCGTGTTCAGGGCAGCATTATCCACAACAGCCAAAAGGTGGAAACAACCTCAAAGTCCATCAACCAATGAGTAACCAAACTGTGGGGTACACATACAATGGAATGTTATCGAGAAGCCTTGAGAAGGACTTGCCAACACACACTACCACATGGATGAACCTTGAGGACATTACGCCAGAGGAAAGAAGCCAGACCAAAGGAAAAATACTGTATGATTCCACATATATGAGGGACCTAAAAAAAGGCAAATGCATAGATACAGGAAATAGAATAGAGGTTACCAGAGTGGCTGGGAGGTGGGAGCAAAGGGTTATCGTTTAACCCCTTGTTTATGGGTACGCAGTTTCTGTTGGGTTCTAAGGACATGTTCTAAAAATGGATTGTGGTGGTGGTTCCACAATACTGCACTGAACTGTATACCTAAAAATGGTTAACGTGGTAAATTTTGCCACAACAAAAGCTAGTTAAAAATTTAAAAGGCAGGGAAACTGCTGCTCGGTCCATGAGAGAAATGTCAAGAACCTCAAGCAGGCAGGATAGGAGGGATGGGAAGCACTGAGACCAGGGTTCAAATCCAGAGGCTGCTAGGGTCCAGCAGCCTCTCTGGGGCTCATGTGCCTAGACTCTATTCTAAAATCCTCAAATCCTCTGCTTCTAATATACCATCCCTATGAATAATCTAATACACCTGCAACATAGCACTTGTGTCAATGTGCAATTCTTTTTTTTTTTTTAAAGATTTTATTTATTTTTTCATGAGACTCACAGAGAGAGAGAGAGAGAGAGAGAGAGAGAGAGAGGCAGAGACATAGGCAGAGAGAGAAGCAGACTCCATGCAGGGAGCCCAATGTGGGACTCAATCCCGGGACTCCAGGATCATGACCTGAGCTGAAGGCAGACACTCAACTGCTGAACCACCCAGGCGTCCCCACGTAGTGAATTCTTAACACCAATGAACTAGAGAAGGAAAGACGGGATCTGCAGCAACTCTTGGTGGACAAGGAGAGGGGGTCACATCAAAGAATGCCTGGTCAGCTTTTCCTGAATAAACTTGCTCCTGCTCTTTGAAAAAACCTCGCCGACCCCACACCCAAATTCCAACATGCTCTGAGATGGGATGGAAGCTGGGGGTCAGGGAACCCAGGTGAGGTGGTTTCCCAGAACTCAGGCTTATAGGTGGACTTGGGGCTCAGCAGACACGGGACCCTGGAACAGAGCAGAAAGAAATTGTGGTTGAGGAGACAGGAACCAAGGATTGGCCAGAGTAGAGATGGAGCCTTAGAAACCAATCTCTCTTTTTTCTTTTCTCTAGTTCCCTGCTCTGCTTGTTAATGACCTTGTCTCTTCCATTATTAATCCACTGTTTCAGCTGAAGCTGTGACTCTGTGGGTCCATTAAAGCTCTCCCGAGGGAGCCAGGCTTCTACCAAGTGCATTAGAGCTGAGTGCATTAGAGCACAAGCAGAGAGGCACCAGAAGCTGGCTGGGCTCATCTGGGAGGAGCTGGGTTGCTACTTCCATCTACCACCTACCCCCCCACCCCCAACCAGCAACCCCAGCAGAATCAAGGTGCTTGACTGAGGGCATCTCTGCACCAAGCAGTTTCCTTGGCCTCAGTGTCCCATGCAGACATTTCTCCCACATGTGAAGCAGGTTTCTCATACAAGAGACCTTCTGCACACATGATCTGCATGCCCCAGGCAGTGGCTGAGAGCAGGGACTCGGGCTGCTGGGGCTTGGATCCTAGTGCGACCACTCATTAGTTTGGAGATCTGAGATAAGTTCCTGAACACAAACCCTCCATGAACCCATTTTTTTTCCCAGCAAAATGGAGCTTGCAGTGAGACTGAAGTAACGATGTTGCTCTGAGGACTAGATGAGATCATGCATAAATAAGCTGAGGGCACAGTGCCTGACATGTAGTAAGCGAGTAACAAAGTCAGTTGCTGCTACTGTTTCTCTTGTTTTTATTATTATTTTTTAGGGGAGGAGGAGCAGAGGGAGAGAAAGAGAGAGAATCCCAAGCAGGCTCCATGCCCAGCACAGATTCCAAGGCTGGGCTTGATCTCACGATGCTAAGATCATGACCTAAGCCAAAGTCAAGTGGGACACTCAACTGACTGAGCCACCCAGGTGCCCCTCTTGTTTTTATTATCATTGCAATGAGAAAGTTGGACAAGGTGCCAATATGTTGTTCATTCATTATATAAATAGTTAGGAGCACTCATTATATGCAAAACACTCTTGAAGATGCTGAGAATACAGCAGTGAATAAGAAAAATCCCTGTCCTCAGAAATCAAGTTTTAGTGGAAGAGATAGATGGTAGGCATCAAACATAATAAATAAGTAAGCTAGATAGTATGTTAGAAGGTAAGAACTCTGAAAGAAATAGAACAAGATAAGGGGGCTATAGGTGGTTTGGAATGGTCAGGAGAAGCCTCATTGAGCAGGTGACACCCAAGCAAAGATTTGAAGGAAGTAAAAGGGATGAGCCCTGCAGGTATCTAAGGAAGAATGTTTGAGGCCACAGAAATAGCCAGTGCAAAGGGCCTGGGGTAGAAGTGTGGGTTTGTTAGAGGAGACAGTATAATGCAAGGAAGGGGAATGAGGTGATGAGGAGTGGCAGGTGTCATCAGAGTTAATGAACTACGAAATGTGTAGGGCCTTGTGGCTTACCGTCAGGACTTTGGCTCTGAGAGAGGATGGGGGGCCTGGGTGGGGTCGGGGTGGGGGAACAAAAAAGTGGTAGACTCAAAGGATTGCAAGCCCCAGTGAGCCAGAGTCAGGGTTCCCAAGGAGGAAGACAGAAAGACAAAAAGTGGTGGCCCAGAGAGAGGCAAGCACAAAATAGGGTGATTGGTACCCATGAAGTCAAGGGTATGAGTAGGTAGTGGGCCCCAAGTATGACAGTCCCATAGAGGAGGTGGTTGGGGTGTAGACTCCGCAGTGGTTGATTTGTATGTGAAAGGCACAGTTGCAATTGAATTTTTTACTACCCCTAACTGAGTTTTTTATTCCCCTAGAATTAGTTAAGCCAGGGAAGGGTAATCTTGCAGGGTCAGTGAGCTCCCAAAATGGAAAAAGCATCAGAATGTAACAGGTGTGGTCAATCCAGTCAGGAAGTAAGGCACAAGGGGCAGTTACTGCAGGAGGAGGGGAGAGTAGTGAGGAGTGTTGGACAGTACAGCTGATGGCCTGAGTAGAGCCACCAGATGGACATGGGTGGAGCTGGGTAGTGCTTAGAGTTTGTGGGGACAGGTGTGAGCTGGGAGTCTGAGCTTTTTCTCAGAGCTACTGACATAACAGAGAAAAGAGGCCCAGTGACATCAGTCCTGGTGTGTGGTCATGGCAGATAGTGGGATAAGGCTACTTAAGGGGTACAAGGGTGGCAGTCTTACCTAGAGCACCTGGGGCCCTCTGCTGACTTCTGGATGGAGGGTAAGAGCCCTGGAGGTGTGGCTTGGTTCCTTTGAGTGAGTCTTACTCTTGACCTCTGCCAAGGGAGAGCTGATCTACTCCTCCCAGTGGGCTCTCTTTGGGCCCCTCTTGATGAAGGCAGATCAGGGGAACCAGGTTTACTCCTAGAGGGCAGGACTCTCTCCTGGCTCTTGTCAGTGTTGGGGAGACCCAGGGAAACCAAGATGGAAACCCAAGACCATGGGCTCCCTCTTGACCCCTTCTGATGGAAAGGAAGCAGTCTGAAGATGGAGGTCTTGCATTCTAGGATTGATGGACGTTTGATTGAAACTTCAACAGGGCACCTGGGTAGCTCAATGGTTGAACATCTGCCTTTGGCTCAGGTTGTGGTCCCAGGGTCCTGGGGTAGAGTCCAGCATCAGGCTCCCGGCAAGGAGCCTGCTTCTCCCTCTGCCTATGTCTCTGCCCCTCTATGTCTCTCATGAATAAATAAATAGAATCTTTAAAAAAACAAAGAAAGAGAGAAACTTCAACAGCAGGGCTCCCAGGTGTGCTGCATCAGGGGGTCACTTAGGTGAGGGGGGGTTTGTGCCCTACTTTCCAGGAGAGCACTCTCCTTGCTCTGAGGGATGCTGCTTGCCACTCTCTGAAGGTCAGGGATGTTCTCCTTAGCATCTAATTGCATGTGAAGCATTTTCAAAACCACTGTCTCAGTGGCTTTCAAATATTTTTTTAAAAACACTGGGATGATCTTTAATGTGCTTTAAATGAATCACTTTACAAAGAACATTCACACTTTTTAGAACATAACTTTGGAGGCAGTATACAAATTTAAACAACTGCTATAAAAAAACACTACGGCATGGTCTGATCTTCCAAAAACGGACTTTAGGAATGTCTGAGCAATTTATTAAGAGTCTGAATAGTCATAAAATATGCCTAGTTATGTTTCCACAGCTTTGAAATTTGCACTAAGAATAGCTGCTCCAAGCTGAGTTTTCTCCATCAATCTCCTGAGTTTTTCAACTTCCAGTTACTCATGAGTCCATTTGCGTGCAGCTTCACTCCTTAGAAGTGTGTCATGAAATAAACTGGCAGCAAGTACGGGCAGAAACTTGTATTTCTAGGACATGTGTAGATAAGTCAAATTTGAACATTCTATTTGAGGGAGAGAAAGAAAGGAAGAAAGGAAGGAAGGAAGGAAGAACCAATTCACATCATTCAGAGTAGAAATTTCTAGAAAAAGCAAAATCTGCATAGCAGCAGTTATGACCTTTAATGATACTTTCTTATGTTGGAAGATATATCCTGCCATATATCTTTGCAGGAAAAACTTCATTCAAGGGGGGCCATGCCCAATCTAGCCCATGTAGTTCAAAATGGCCAAATCTGAAACTCACCAACTCTCTCTAGAGGTGAGGAAAAGGTCCACAGAAGTTAAGTGACATCATTTATGGCAATCAAGAGTCAGCACTTTTATTATCTAATTCCAGGGCTGACATACTCTCTGCTTTACTATACTTTACTGCAGGAAAACCCCACAACATCAAATATTCCCTTGGTTCTTTTTTTTTTTAATTCTATTTATTTAGTCATGAAAGACACACACATACACACACACACACACACACACACAGAGAGAGAGAGAGAGAGAGAGAGAGAGAGAGGCAGAAACAGAGAGAGAAGCAGGCTCCCCAGGGGTTGATCTGGGATCACAACCTGAGCTGAAAGCAGATGCTCAACCACTGAGCCACCCAGGTGCCCCAAATATTCTCTTATTTTAACCAAAAAGTTCTGCAGAGTAAGCCACTTGTTCCTTTGTTTTTCTTGAGGCTAGGTTACAGTCAGCCAGGATTTTAGCATAAGGACCTTTCCTAGTCTTGAAGTGGTGCATTAAGTCAATCATCCGTAGGCCAAGTTCTTTTACGTTTTCTCTGTTGGGAATATTTCCCAAGGCTGGCTATTCCGCCCTGGACAGACACCTGTTGTGCTGTCTGTCCCTCAGGCGGGGAAGCCCTGAGGGCGGTAACTGTCCTCACAGAGGCGAGTTCACAGGCTGCCCCGCGCTATTGCGCCCTCCGAAGGTGATGCAATACCGAGCAGGTCTGAAAACCCGCAGGGGAATAGCAGTGCCCTTTGAATTGTTCACAAGATTCACGTTCACAGTAACACGCGCGGGAGAGGAAAAGGAGGTGTAATGCACCTGAGCCATCAATCCCATTCGGTAACTGGGTGGAAACAGAGGTGAAGGAGCGAGATGAAGACCGAGAAGGGAAAAAAAAAAAAAAAAGAAAGAAAGAAAAAGAAAGTGATGCTCAACCCAAAGTTCAGATGAACTGAGATGCCTCATTTGTATTCCTGCAAAATGTCTTACACGGCGATCTGCTGTCATGCTAACTGCGCCGTGCTGCCTCTGGTACCCCAAGGAGGAAGGAGCGAAGGGCCCCCATGTCAGCGTTTGTCGGGGGTAATCCAAGCTCTGCAGCTCCAACGCGGAGACAGTAGCAAGCACTCTTTACAGGCTCGTCATTCCCTCGAACTTTCCCCACTTTCCGCTGCTTTCAGGTGATTCTTTCTCCTTCTTGTTTTTATTCCGCAAGGTTGGTGCGGCCGCCGCCTGCCACCCCCCTTCCCCTCCCGCAGCAGCAGCGCCCCCCGGGCGGGGCCCTCGCGATCCCCTGCCTGCCGCGGGACGCCGAGGCTGCAGGTGGCTGCGACCGCGGCCGCTCTCCGCCCTTCCCCCTCCCCCGCCCCCCCCGCCCGACAGCCCCGCCCCCCCAGATCTTCTTGTTGCTTGCTTGCTTTCTTCGAAATCAATTTTCAAAATGAAAATCTTACACGGAACTAGCCACAATGTAAAAACCAAGTAAAACCGAGACTTATGTATTACAATTTCAAATGTGTGAGTGAATTTACTCTATAATCAGCCCATGATCTCATGCAGGTCAAAATTCTGTCCATAACACATTTTGGTCTTTGATTCTTAAAGGATTAAGAATGTATCATTTTAAATGATATTCAAAGAAGATGTTTCTAGAGTTCCTGGGGCTTCCGAGGGATCCAGATTTGAAAGTGGCTGTCTCAAAAGAAATAATACATAAAATAAATAAAAATTAGAAATTTAAAATTTTAAAAATAGAAACTTTTTTTTTAAAAAAGGCAAGTGGGGCAGCCTCGGTGGTCCAGCGGTTTAGCGCAGGCTTCAGCCCGGGGTGTGATCCTGGAGACCAGGGATCCAGTCCCATGTCAGGCTCCCTGCATGGAGTCTGCTTCTCCCTCTGCCTGTGTCTCTGCCTCTCTCTCTCTCTCTCTCTCTCTCTCTCCTCTCTCTCTCTCATGAATAAATAAAATAAGATCTTTTAAAAAATAAATAAATAAATAAAAAGGCAAGTGGCTGTCTCTGGGAGGGGACAATCAGGGAGAGAAGGGAAAGGGAGAATCAGAGAGAGGAGGGAAGGAGAGTCAGGGAGGGGTGGGGGGAAAGTCAGGGAGGGGAAGGGGGGAGGGAAGAGAAGAGAGAAGGGAAGGAGAGGAGGTGGAGAAGGAGAAGACTGGGTTTTTTGTTAATTAGCCTTAGAGAGCTATTTGGTATTTTAAAACTATGTATCACAACTTTGATAAAAATTAAAATTTATAGGGAAAAAAGAAAAAGAGAACTACAGCATTGTTTCCTTGAATCATACAGTTTACTGAGGTAGGTATTAGTTAACAGTTGAGGAAGTTGAGGGTCAAGGAGGTTAAGTGATTAGTACTCAGTTAGCAAGTGGGTCTGGCACTTGGCCGCAGGTCAGCTCATTGCAAAGTCTATGCTTCCCCTAGTTGCACAGCCTCATTGTCCGGGGAAGAAATGGCCCGCTGCCTAGTGGCTGGGCTCTGGGAAGCTTCCAGACCCAACATCTCCTCCCTTGTCTGCTCCTGATGCCTGAAACTCCTTTAAGAGAGAGCAGAACCAATCAGCCCCATTTCTGCAAAACAAGTAGTTCTCATTTGACACTAACTGGTCATTTTTATTGTGAGTTCTTCTTTGGTGTTAAGAATCTGTTCCCCTATGTAGAAGCAGCAGACACCTGTCCTATTGGGGCCCTCTTCTCTTCTGATAGGACCTCCTCCCAATAGGAAGGCTTAAGTATGGCTGCAGGACCTACTTCCCAGGTGGCTCTTTCACACTGTGGCTGTCGGCAGGAGTCCTTGGTTTCTTGCCATGTGTACTGTCCCTAGGATGCTTGAGTATCCTTCTGACATGACAGCTAACTCCCCGCCCCGTGCCCCCCAGTCAGCTGCAGTGCCTTTCCTATGGTGGTCTCTGATATCACAGACTGTCATTTCTGCTTTATTCTATTCCACAGAAGCCAGTCACTGTGTCCCACCCACATTCAAGGAGAGGGGAATTAGGCTCCACCCTTTAAAGGAAAGAGTATGAGAGATTTTATGAACACATCTTAGAATCGCTGTATGAGTCCTTTGGGTCTCCAGGATCTTAATGCTGTACTGGGACTCATCTAGGAAAGGAGAATGGGGATTCCCTCTGCCCCAGATTCTCTCCAAGCTTCTCTGTGGCTTTATGTCAGGGTCCCCTGTATCCCCAGAACTCAGTTCAGGGAGCCAGGATTAAGAGCCCATTTGCAGGGACCAGACTCTGCTTTCCTCCTGGCTCTCCTCAAACCCCAGGTCAAAACTTTCTCTGGTCTGGGGATGGGATACCCTGACCCTTCCTCTCTTCTTCCCAACCTGTTGTTTATGGCATAATTGTGCCCTCCCAGGCTTTTGAAACTCAAACCCTAGGCTTCTGTAACCCCAAAGCGTTTCTTTCTGCTTTTCTGTGGCATCTCTTCTCCCCTGAGGTAGTAAATGCCACCAAGTAAGAGGCAAAGGGGAAAGGGTAACATGGGGGTGGGTGACATCTCTCAAAATGTTATCCTGCCACACCCCTATTCACAGATCTCCCCTTTGGGGAACCTTGCTTCTGGTTTTGCTCTGGGCAATCTCACATCCGCTTTTTTTGCTTGTTTGTTTTTAAGATTTTATTTATTTATTTGAGAGAGAGAGACCACAAGCAGGGGGAACGGCAGAGGAAGAGAGAAGCAGGCTCCCTGCTGAGCAAGGAGCCCAACGTGGGGCTCTGGGGCTCGATCCCAGGACCCTGGGATCATGATCATGACCTGAGCCAAAGGCAGACACTTAACTGACTGAGCCACCCAGGTACCCCTCACATCCACTTTGGATGACCCCATCAGCTCCTGCCACTTAGTGCCTGGCTTCCTCCTCTCCAGGAAAAGATACCCCTTCCCACCTCAGAATCTCATGACCAGATGGGGAGACTCACCATCCAGGCAGAAGTCCTCTCCCAAACTCACCTCCAGGTGGAGGTAACCTAAGATCCTCCCCACCCTCAGGGCTCCAACTCCACTCTGCCTGCAGCCCTGCAGCACTCCTATCTTCCCACGTATCTGCTCCTTCACAGATCTCCACAAGCCCTTCACCTTCATTTTTCCGTTATGTGCTTTCGGAGCAGTGCCATAGTGTCATAGTGGCACCATCCTGACTCATACTTAAGTCACCTCTGTACTCATTGCAATTGACCATCTATGTAGCAAAGAACTGGCACCATGGTTCAGTTGGTTAAGCGCCTGACCCCTGATTTCAGCTCAGGTCTTGATCTCAGGGTCATGAGTTCTGGCCCTCACCTGCAGCTCCTGAGGGTTAATCTGGATGCCCTTGCAGTGTCATGCCTGGTAAGACTGTCTTTGTTTTCCTGGGAGGCTTGGCTACATTGGACCCTCTAACAATGTGACCGATCATGAGGGCTTTGGGCCACACAATGTCAGTTTGATCTTGGGATGGGTGACCACCATGTCTATGTGATGGAGCTCCTATAAATCTCTGCACAGAAGGCTTGGGGGAACTCTTCTGGTTGGCAATATTCTGAACATGTTGTCACCCTACATCACTACTGGGAGGTCATGCTCTCCACGACTTCACTGGGAAGGGACAACTGGAAGCTCTGAGTGTGGAACCTTCCTGGATTCTTCCCTTGGCAGATTTTAATCTGTCTCTTGTTGCCATAATAAACTGTAACCATGAGTATAACAGCTCTCAGAGAATTCCATGAGCTCTTTTACTGAATTATCAAACTTTGGGGACCCCTGAACTTTGCAGCATCCACCGATTTACTCAAGCTCCTGGCTCCGAGGCACGTGTTTCCACCTTCCGGTTCCTTCTTAGCTATCCTTCTCTGACCTCTCTGTCGCCTTTGACACTGATTTTTAAAGATTTTATTTTTAAGTCCATCTCTATACCCAGTGGGGCTTGAACTTACAATGCTGAGATCAAGAGTCATGTTCTCTATGGATGGAGCCAGCCAAGCACCCTGGCCTTTGACTTCTATTGACCCCCTGCCTTTCTGCAATGCTTTCCTGCCTGGGCTCTGATGACACTGAAATCTGCCAGCCTTTCTTCTGCTCCCCAGTCTCCACTTCATTTCCTCAGTCTGCTCTGGTTGCTTGTCCCTGACCATTTC
Source organism: Canis aureus (assembly GCF_053574225.1). Taxonomy (NCBI): domain Eukaryota; kingdom Metazoa; phylum Chordata; class Mammalia; order Carnivora; family Canidae; genus Canis; species Canis aureus. Next base: position 70,938,350 of record NC_135618.1, read on the forward strand.
CTGTGGCTGCTTTCTGGTTCTGGTTTCTTGTCACTTGCCTGAGTGACAACTAAACACAGTGAAGCTGAAGCTCAGCCCAGATCCTTGTCATTGCAAATCCCCGACTTGGTTTTCTCTTGCTCCTTAGGCGATCGGAACTGTGTGACTAACTTACAGTCAGGTAAACTTTAAAAATGTGTACTTGGGGATCCCTGGGTGGCGCAGCAGTTTAGCGCCTGCCTTTGGCTCAGGGTGCGATCCTGGAGACCCGGGATCGAATCCCACGTCGGGCTCCCGGTGCATGAAGCCTGCTTCTCCCTCTGCCTATGTCTCTGCCTCTCTCTCTTTCTCTGTGTAACTATCATAAATAAATGAAAATTTTAAAAAATGTGTACTTGGTGTGTTTTAGATATATATCCTTTGTTGGGTAAATATTCTGCAAATGTTTTGTCTCACCATGTGGCTTGCCCCAGGTTTCTGTCTGTAGTCCCTTCTCTCCTCTCATCCAGGCACACATGTTCCCTGTCATCTCAAGAGGGTGACTCCCCACTTACATCTGTAGCACTGACTACATCTACAGAATAGTCCTCCTGATGTTCCAGTAGGCCAATGGACATCTTCGTGTAGCATTTGAACCCCAGGATGTCCATGAATGAACTCATTAATTGTCCCTCAAAGTATTCCTCACCTTGGTCAATGGCATTATTTTGCTAGTGCAGGATGGAATAGACTTGCCCTGCAGACACTTGACCCTGGTCTGTCACTGGGGTCCATCTAGCACTGACTCCCAACTCTGGTTTGCACGCTGCCTGTCAGGCTTTGGCTTGTTTCCAGTCTCCCTGGCTCCTGATTTTTTAAAAGATTTTATTTATTTATTTATTTATTTATTTATTTATTTATTCATTCATTCATTCATTCATTCATTCATTCATTCATGAGAGACAGAGAGAGAGAGGCAGAGACATAGGCAGAGGCAGAAGCAGGCTCTCTGTGGGGAGCCTGATGTGGGATTCAATCCCAGACCCCAGGATCACGCCCTGAGCCAAAGGCAGGTGTCCTTATCTGGCTCCTGATTTGCCGCAGCCCCTGGCTCCAGTGTCAGATCCTGCCTTAGTTCCCAACCCATCCAGGATAGGCACCCCATTCCAGCTTACCTGCCCTGGTCAGGTACCCCTGACCACTCCTGGCAGGTTTCTGCTGTCTTCTATTGGTTACCACCCTTTTCTCCAATTAATAGTAATCCTTTACACACAGAGACACACTGACAAAGACACACACGCACTTAATACTTTGAGCACTGGCATGAATATTCCAAGATCTGGCAAAGCCTTTAGGTAATAAAGTGTAAGTCATCCCTCCATAACTAAAGGTAGCTCATCCTGTGCACCAGCTAGTGATAAGCTGAGAGTCTGTTTTAACCAATATAAAAGCACTTCTTGGGGGTATGTTCTTGTTGTTTCTGGGTTTATCAACTGTTATGTTTAAATTGTCTTCATTTTACTTTTTTAAATAAAAAATACATAAAAGCAAAAATCTCCCTTTATATATAAGCCTATATCCACCCCATAACAAGCATTAGTTTCCTGGGTTATATCCCTTTCATAGACTTTTCTGTGCTAACTCACAGACAAGAGCATATATACAGTTTCTGTAAGAAATTTGTTTGCTGATTTTGGCTGAAGTACAATCATTCTGTACACAATACTTTGCAGATTGCTTCTTTTCCGCTTGACAATTTATCATAGACATCCTGCAATTCAGCAAATATAGACCTAACTCTGTACTTCTTATGTATTCACGCACACACATACACACAGAGATATAATTTTGCATAAATGAGGGGCACCTGGGTGGCTTAGTCAGTTGAGCATCTGATTCTTGGTTTTGGCTCAGGTCGGGATGTCAGGGTTATGGGATTGAGCCCCATATGGGGCTCCCCACTTAGTGTGGAGTCTACTTAGGATTCTCTCCCCCCTCAAATAAATAAATAAAATCATTAAAAAATAATTTTGCATAAATAGGATACTCTTCTTATTTAATCCCCCAAATCTGGAGAAGCCCTCATACTTCTATTCTAGTACTTGCCTCCTTGGGTAGATTATGCTTTTTTTTTTTCTTAACATGTCAATCAAAAGTCAAACAGTAAACTTTTAATCTTATTGGTACTATGCCACTTCCAGAGTAGGAACTCAACACGTGTCTGCTGGGTGAATGAAAGCTTGTTTTATTACTCTTCCTGCTTTACATTTGGGAACATTAAGTAACTTGCCCAAAAAGGCACAATTCAAGTGCAATGGAACAGAGGCTCTGGCTCAGATCCCTGTCATTGTATATCCCCTAGTGGTCCTCTGCATCGTGCTCTTGTGCCTGAGCCATCATGAGCTATGTGAAAAATTCAAAACCCAAATCACGTTAAACTTTAAAAATGTAAGACCTGGCAAATTCTAGGGACAGCCCTTTATGGAGTGAATGTTTTGGAAATATCTTTTCCCATTCTGTGCCTTCCTTTTCATTTTTCTAATGGTCTTTTGAAGAACACAAGTTTTAAATTTGGATGAAGTTCTATTTATTTTTTTTCTTTTATACTTCATGCTTTTAAGAAACCTTTGCAAAATCTAAGGTCACTAAGATTTTTCTCTTATTTTCTTTACGAGTTGTATTTGTTTTTATACTTAGGTCTATGATCCGTCTTGAGTTACTTTATATATATGGTGTGAAGAAAGGATTGAGGTATGTATATATATATTTATATGAATATAAATATATATATTTAAAGATTTAATTATTTATTTGTGGGGAGGAGCAGGGAGAGGGAGAATCTCAAGCAGACTCCGTGCTGAGTGCTGAGCACAGAGCTTGATGCGAGGCTTGATCTCATGACCCATGAGATTGTGACCTGAGCAGAAATTAAGAGTCAGACATCCAACCCACTGAGCCACCCAGGTGCCCAAGGTTCCTTTTTAAATATTACTTTATTATTATTATTATTTTGCATGTGGCTATTCAATTGTTGAAGTACCCTTTGCTAAAAAGATGATCTCTCTTCCATTGAACTGCCTTACACCTGTGTGGAAAATCGACTGACCACATATGTGTTGGCTTATTTCTAGACTCTTTAATCTGTTCTTTTGATTGATACAGCTGCCTTTTCACCAATACCACACTATTTTGATTACTGTAGCCTCAAAATGGGTCTTGATCATGTAACGTAAGTACTTAACATGTGTTCTTTCTTTTCCAGAGTTGTTTTGGATGTCCTAGTTCTTTTATCATTTTTTAAAAAAGACTCTTTATTTATTTCTTCATGGGAGACACAGAGGCAGAGACACAGGCAGAGGGAGAAGCAGGCTCCCTACTGGGAGCCGGATGTGGACTCGATCCCAGGATTCCATGATTGTGACCAGAGCCAAAGGCAGACACTCAACCACTGAGCCACCCAGGTGCCCCTACTTCCTTTACTTTTCTATACAAATATTAGAATAATCATAATGGTTTTTACAAAAAGCTTACTGAGAAATTTGATCAGAACTGAGTTGAATCTACAGTCTACAGAACTGGCATCTTCATAACATAAGGTTTAGATCTAGGGACATGGTATATTACTCCATTAGTTAAGTCTTTACTTTTTCTCTGCACTGTTTTATGGTTTTCAGGGTACATGTCCTTCACAACTTTTGTTAAGTTTATCCTTAAGTACTTCTTTTTCTTTTTTTAAGATTTTATTTTCAAGTAAATTCTATACCCAGTGTGGGGCTCAAACTCACAACTTGGAGATCAAGAGTCCCTCACTCACTAACTGCACCTATTTTTGCTACTATTGTATCCAGTATTGTTTTTAGATTTCAATTTCTTGGGGGTACCTAGGGGGCTCAGTGGGTTAAGCATCTGCCTTTGGTTCATATCAGGGTCCTGGGATTAAGCCCTGAATCCAGCTCCCTGATCAGCAGGGAGTCTGCTTCTCTCTCTCCCTTTGCTCTCTCTCAAATAAATAAATAAAATCTTTAAAAAAAATAAATTTAAATTTCTTCTTTAAAGGGGGTGGGGGCAGAGGGAGAATCTCTTTTTTTAAGATTTAAAAAAATCCATTTATTTATGAGAGACACATAGAGAGAGGCAGAGACATAGGCAGAGGGAGAAGCAGGCTCCCTACAGGGAGCCCAATAAGGGATTTGAACCCGGAACTCTGGGATCATGATCTGAGCCAAAGACAGACACTCAATCTGAACCACCCAGGCTCCCCTGGAGAGAGAGAATCTTAAGCAGGCTCCGTGTCCAGCAGAAGAGCCCAATGTGGGCCTTGATCCCACAACCCTGACATCATGACCTGAGCAGAAATCAAGAATCTTACACTTAACTGACTGCACCAACCAGGTGCCCCGCCAGTGATTCTTAGAGGCAGAAAGCAGATCAGTACTTGCTTAGACACAAGATTTCAGGAGGCGGTAAGGATGAATTACAAAGGGACCTGAGGAAACTTTTGGGGATGATAAGTTTGTTTCTGTCTTGATAGTGGTGGTAGTTTCACACGTCAAAACTCATTAGATTGTACGGTTTAAATATATGCAGTTTAATGTGTATTAATTATATCTTACCAAAACTATTAAAACATTTGTACTTGGGCTCCAGGAATGTATAGGAATAATGTGACCAGCTAATATATTCTCATATCAGATACTAAATCAGATCCAAACTAGGTATGGGGAGGGACCAATTTCACCCATTATGGAGGGAAGGTAATAAGATACCTAACCTCCTGTGGGTTTCCCAGAGATTAGGCTTCCATGTCCAGAAACCAGGCATCTCCAAAAGCTATAATACAGTGGTCCCCCCTTCTCCATGGAGGATAGGTTCCAAGATCCCCAGTGGATGCCTGAAACTACCAGTAGCTTTGAACCCCATAGATACCATGTTTTTCCTATACAAACATACCTATCACAAAGTTTAGTTTATAAATTAGGCACAGTGAAAGATTAACAAAACTAAAACTACCACTAGAATTTTTTTCCTTCTTCAGTTTCATGGATACAAGACATGTTCTTACCACTGACCTTAGCAATTTCAGCATACACTTTTTTTTCTTTCCTTATTAAGCAGAGAGCTTTCATCTTTACAGCTACTCTTTGGCATATCCAAACTGCCAGCACCACTATTCTTGTGCTCTGGGGCCATTATTAAGTAAAATAAGAGTTATTTGAACACAGGCACTGTGGTAGAGTGACTAAAGGTGGGTAGCGTATACGGTGTGCATCTGGCTGGACAAAGTGATGATTCACATCCTGGGCAAGACTGAGCAGCGGAACACGCAAGATTCCATCACACTACTCAGAACGGTGCACAATTTAAATCTTACAGATTGTTTATTTCTGGAATTTTCCATTTAACATTTCATGGGAACTGAAATGAAGAAAGGCAAATCTGCAGATAAGGGGGAAGACTACTGTACAAATGGTTCCTATATTGCTGGGAGAGACGGTAAGAGCTGAAGGAAGCTGGCGGAGTCCTGTGGTTTATATCCTGGGAGAGGGCTTCCCTCAACCCTTGGCAAAGGGTTTTCTGGCTGTAGCCAGTGGGAAGACCTTATTTTTAACTCACTCTAAGTTTCACGGAGGAAGGTTAACTTGCCTGAGTGTTTCTCCACAGGGTGCCTCCAAACCACAAATTCCTGATTCCTACTCTGGTTTATCCTAAAAGGAGTAGGCTGATCCCTTAATCCCTGTTTAAAGGGCCCTTGTTTATTGAAGCCGTGAACTCTGGGCACATGGTCATAAATCACTTTAGCTGGACCAAGATTGTGAGGCGGGTGCAGGCTAAGAATGGGCACACAGAGATGACGTCAATGTCAATCTTGTGTGTTTTCCTTGGAGGCATACTCCTGTGAACCCCTGTGCTGGGCCAGATCCAGCCTCTACTCTTCACTCTGTTCTGTGCCTGGAAGGACAGGTAGAGGCAGTACTGATTCATCATCCTTGCCCCCCCTACCCCAACTCTCCTCAATAGGCTTGGCCAATGGGAGGTGCTGTAGGAAATCAGAGGACAGGAGAGTTAGAGACTGGTGTCTCCCATTGACTGGTTGTCCTACCTAGGGCCATGGGCTCTGGTCAGATGCCTCCTTTCCCACGACTAGAGCACCCAACTGGTTGGGGTACAGCTCTCTCCCCTTGTCCCTTCAGGGCTAGGGCTGATAACAGCTCCCCATTGTTCTAATGGCTGGGTTCTTCCTTCCTAGTTGATCCTCCTCTTCTAGGTCACACCTTTGTATGCATTCCTTCTTTAATTCAATTAGCCCTTCCAGTGGACAATCCCTTCCCTGCTGCCACTGCAACTCATCCACCTCCATAGCCCTCAACAGTCCTCATCTACTGTGTCTATCTCCCCAAAGCCCACAGTTTGCTGATCCACTCACCATTGCTTTGGCTCTCCTCAATCTGATTCTTTTTTTTTTTTTTTAAGATTTTATTTATTTATTCATGAGAAACACAGAGAGGCAGAGACACAGGCAGAGAGAGAAGCAGGCCTCCTGCAGGGAGCCCCACGTGGGACTCGATCCTGGGTCTCCAGGATCAGGCCCTGGGCCAAAGGCGGCGCTAAACCGCCGAGCCACCTGGGCTGCCCCTGTCTCTCTGATTCTTCCCCCACCGCTCCAACTCCTGTTTCCACCCATCGCCTGCTCTTTGGCCAAGTCTACACTGACACCGCTCTGTCCAGAATGGAAGTCATCTCCTCTTTTGGAGCCAGCACCCCTACTCATTTAAAGTCATAAAAAAAAAAAAAAGTCATCTCCACCTTCTCAGACACAAAGCCTTGAAAACCAGGTAACAACTCACCTCTTCCCCAGAGAAACTCAAGGGAAGCCACTCACAAAGCCTCCCATATAAATACACTTGGAGAGAAGTGAATTTCTCACTTTTAAGAAAAGTGAGAAAAGTGAAACCAGTGAGCTAGCTATGCAAATATAGCCTCAAGGCAATCACCCCTCCAACACCTTGCCACCCTTACATCCCTCCTCTATAGAATTTGACCCCACCAGTGCCTCCTCCCTCCCATTCCCTACATCCAAGCATGTTCCCATAACCTCCCAGAGGACAAGAACTTTCTCCTCATTCCCTGTGGGTTCTCAGGGTCTCTCATCCACTCTCCCGATTGGTTCCCTCCCTTCCTCTTCGCTCCCACAATCTGGTCCACACAGCGCCAACCCCACCCCACCCGCCAAGCACAGGTCTGAGCGAAAGCCTTCAGTAGTTCGCCAGTGCCTGCAAAGGCCCACCGCCTCATTCGCTTCTCTATTGAACGCGTGAATTTTAATCAAAAGATCTTAGTTTAAAAAAAGAATTTAATGCCTTCCTTTGAGTTTCAAGGCGTTTATCTCCAAAACCCCAACACTAGTATTTAACGGGAAACTTCTCACTTTCTCTAGCGTCTCCGCTAAGGATCTCACTTCCTCCGCCAGTCGGTACCTCGGCTGACATCCGAGCAGGAGGGGAGGGGTGGCCGAAAGCCGCGGATAAACAGAAACACAGACGGGTTTCTGCCAAGGCTACGCTCCGGCCGGTTCCAGACCGGGAGAGGTTTGGATAGAAGGTGTCAGAGGCTCCCGCTGACCCAGCCCGGCATCCCCGCCCGGGTCGGCGATCGTCGCAAAGGGGATGCGCAGGGCTGCAGCGCAGGGCAGGGCGGGGCAGGGCAGGGCGGGGCAGGGCAGGGCGCGGGAGGAGGCCGAGGGAGCTGGCGCGGGACGTTGACCCGCTGGCGGGAGCCGGGCGGGAGGGCAGCGCTTCCCGGGGCTGCGGCCGCCGAGCCGGTCCTTCCCGCGCTCCCCGGGCCCGGCCCGAGCCGCGTAAACACGCTTCTACCCAGCGGCCGGGACTCCCCGCGGGAGGCCGGGCGCCGGGGGCAGCGTGACCCCCGCCCACCACGCCGGGACCCGGCAGCGCCCGCCGCTGAGCCGAGCGCGGCTCGCGGGGCAGGGGCGGGGAGGGCGGTGCGCCGGGCGCCGGGGGAGGGGCGGGCGAGGGCAGGTCAGGGCAGCCCCGGCCCCGCCCTCCGCCCCGCCCCCGCCGGGGCGGTGGGGCCCGGTGACTGACAGGCGTCCGGGCCGGTCAGGGCGCGGCTCGCGGTCCCGAGAGCCCGGCGGGGCGGGGCGCGCTCAGGAGCTTCGGAGGGGGCGGGGGCGGGCGGGGAAGCCTCGGAGAGGGGCGGAGCCTCGGGAGAGTAGCAGCGCCCCCAGCCAATGGGAGGCCGCAGCCGTCCCGTTAGCGCCGGATCCCAGCGGGTAGGGCGGGGCGGACGGCGCCGTGGGGATCCCGGGGCGGCCGAGGGCCCCTGACTCGGCTCCGCGCGGCGACATGGACCGGATGGCCAGCTCCATGAAGCAGGTGCCCAACCCCCTGCCCAAGGTGCTGAGCCGGCGCGGGGTGGGCGCGGGGATCGAGGCGGCAGAGCGGGAGAGCTTCGAGCGGACTCAGGTGAGGACCGGGGGACCCCGGGGCATGCGTGGCTGGGGCATCCCGAGAGACGCAGTGTCCGGGAGGGGCTTTGGAGGGAGTAGAGGTGTCCAGGCCCAGGGCGGGACGGGGACAGCGGGCCTCGGGAGGGAGCATCTGGTGCGCAGGTCGAGGCGATCCTGGGGAGGTCGGGGACCCGGGGGCATCCCAGCTGGCCTGGGGAGAAGGGCAGGGCGGCCCCGAGGAGCCGGCACGATCCGTGCGGTGGGGCAGGGCAGGGGTCACGGGGGCGGTGAGCGGAAGGAACGGAAGAGGGGTGGGAGGGGTGCCCCTAGGCAGGGGAAGCGCATTGGGGGGCCGCTCGGAGACACAAGTGTGGTGGCTGGGAGCGGAGCGCCGGACTGGGATGTGAAGTGGGGGCTCCTTTCCTCCCCTCTCGACCGCTTCTGGGTTGCATTGACATTCCCCCCACCCCTAGCATCCCCTTCCTGGTGCCTCTGGCTTGGCTCACACCACCCCCAGCTGTTGGCCTCCGAAGGCCGGGCTGAAGGGGTCTGGGCGGCGGGAAGGAATGTAGGAAATGCGACGACGTGTGGCCGAGCTTGAAAAATGAGGGCTGGAGGAGGGGGCCCGGCCAGGGGCCAGGGGCCAGGGGCCAGGGTCAGGCCTTTGGTCCGACAGCCCGCTGCTGGTAAGGATGAGCTGCCCAAGTGGTGCCCAGAGCCCTGGTTTGGGGTTTGGGTTTCATCCCCCAAGATGTGCCTGACAGCTAATAGGCAGCCTGCCCTATTTGTCCAGCCTGACCAGGGCTGGAGGCCAAAATTCCCCAGTGTCATCAACAAAAAGCCACAATCCATTTTTACCTCAGAGTTTGAATGCCTGCTGTATTGATTTGACTGAATAAAGCTGACATGTTTCTGGTGTTCATCAGCTCGTTTGTATGCAAAATCCATTTCAAAGGGCACAGCACTTCTTTTAATCCCAGTGCCAAAGTTGTATGGGCAGATTTGTTCTTTGCTCTTGCGCTGAGGGTGGAACCTTTGAAGATCCAGCTGGGCCTCCACTGCCAGAGGCTGGCTTCCCTGCTGTGTTCTGCTCCCTCCCTCCCACCACGAAACAGGGTACAATGTGAAGGAAAGGCTTTGGGGTTTTAGGTAGAAACGATTGGGAGGACCTGATAGTATAATGTGCAGGAATCTTGCAATGAATACAGCTTTTCACCCTGGCAACTTCATCCTCTTTCCAGATGCCTCTGGCCCGTTCTAGGTGTGTCTGGGTGATGTAAAGTAGGGAGTGTCCCGTCCCAGGGTCATCCTACCCCAGGAAGGGATGGGAGAGATAGGAAAGACAGCAGTTCACTTCTGCCTCCTGGGGACCAGCTGGGTTTGAGACTTCTTATCTCTGCCTTTGTGGACTGGACCCCTGGAAAGAAAGAAGCTTTCCGTCTGCTGGTCCATGGTGGGTGTTAATTGCCGCAACTAGCTGCCTAGTTCTGAGGCTTCTTGCTCTCACTAGTGTGAATAGTCTTCTTCTTTTTTCCTTTTAATGGAAAAAGAAAAGAAATAGATGTTGATAACCCAGTCCATCTGGAGTCTCAAATAAGTAAAAACTAGAGCACTAGAGGAATATGGATAAAACTTTGACCCATTATAGCAATAGAAATTAGGTTTGTGAAAGCTTCCACCCAGGACTGGCATGTCCCCTTGCCATCCAGGGACAGTCCAACAAGGAGACTCTGAGGCAGTGTTTGCCGGTATTTTACGTGTGGAACACTTGTGATTGGCTGCGTCTGATCGAGTGGCTTGTTTGGCGGTGGGGTGGGAGTGAGGAGGAGGTAGGCTGGAGCAGGAAAAGAGAATTTTTCTATTATTGAAACTGTAAGGGGGGTAGGAGAATGGAGAAAAGAGAACAGTCCTAAAACTTGGCACTAGTCAATCTGCAAAAGCTCGTTTGTTTGATGACTTCAAATGTATCTAGCGTATTATGAGATATAAAAAATGAGCTAGAAAAAAAATTTAATGACTTAAGAGACCATGAGAATCAGCCAAGGTGTAGTGATAATTGTAGCTAATTATCGTATTTGGCTCTGTTCTAAGTACTTTATTGTATTACTTTCTTTAATCTCCACAAGGACCCATGAGGTGGGTATCAGCCCCGTTTTCCATGAGGAAATTGAAGCTCAGAGAGGTTAAGTCACCTGCCCAAGGTCATACAGCTGGAAGCCGTTCCACCCTTTACCCAACTGTCTTGCATTACCTCTGAGTCCCGGCGGAATGCTGGCATTGGAGCTGGAAGAGGTTTGAATTTTATAGCCAGGCACTTGGATAGGCTGTGTGACCTCAGGCAAGCCTTTCTAAGGCTTCCTTCTTGTAAAATAAGGATGATACATACCTTGCAGGTTTAGTGTGGGGGTTAAATGAAATCATAGGCATGAAGGCGTTTTGTAAGCTTCAGAGCATGGTTTCAGTGACTCTTGCTGTAATCTGGGGAGACCTAAGGAAGCATAAATATAAGTAATAATGCAGGCTGTGATGAACTCTTCAGCAGGGGGACAGAAATGTTCCTAGGTAATGTGATCACAGCCGAGACCGCATGCGGAAAGTTCTGTCTGAGGGTGTGGGGAGGGATTGGGAGCCCTTACCGGGACCTGACGACCATCCAGCATGAGATAGTGCTTGCTGGGTGGAGAGAAGGAGGGAGCATTCCAGAAGTGGGGAATGGCAAAGGAGATGTCCAGAGGTGAGTGCAGATGAGGTGCAGTAGCCCACGTGGAGGCAGGAGCAGAATTGGCCACTCGCACCTCTCAGCCGCACTCCTCCCACTCCTCCGCCCCACACCTGCTACCTTGTACAGTCACTGTTTTGTCCTCAGTAAACTAGGAGCTTCATGGGGGCAAGATTGTGTCTTGCTCTCTCTCCCCTGTGTCCTCAGATTCCTGAGGCCTGTGTTAGTGGTGATCTGGCTGTAGGTGGGGTACAAAATGACTGGCTAGTTCCAGCAGGGAAGCCCTTGCATGGATGGGTAACTCAGCTCAGGGCAGCCAGGGAAACTTTTTTCTTTTAAATAAAGATTTTATGTTATTTATTAATGAGAGACACACAGAGAGGCAGAGACACATGCAGAGGGAGAAGCAGGCTCCACGTAGGGAGCCTGATGTGGGACTTGATCCCAGGACTCCAGGATCATGCCCTGGGCCAAAGGCAGGTGCTAAACTACTGAGCCACCCAGGGATCCCCAAGCCAGGGAAACTTGATGGTTTTTCCTAATGGTCCCAAGTTCCCTCCTGGTCCAGCACTCTGTCCTACACTCTCCAGTCAGGAGCCCTGCCCAATGCCTATCAGAGGACTGTGATTTCTCTGTCTTCCTTCTGGTCAGGGGCTGTGTTCATGCCAGAGTGGGGACCTCAGACCCACCTGCTGCAGCACCTATCTCCAACCTGACTCTTGCTGCCAGCCCATCACAAACAACCTTCAGGCTCTAGGGGAATGAAAAGTGGTTCTTGCCATCAAACAAGCTGCTGTAAGAAAGATACCTTGCCTGGAGCACTTTACAGTTTACACAGCATGTTTTAGCTATCTTTGGGGGCTACACTGTGGTTGGGCATTACCACTCTTATTTTGTGGATGAGAGTGTGGTAACTTGCCCTGGGCCACCCATTGATGATTGAAAAGCAATCAGATCCAGGACTCCAGATTCTAAGCCCCTTCCACCACACTGTCCTCATGTTGGCCAGGAGGGCAATTCTGGAATGAACCAGGACAGCTGACACACATAGGCACAAAAATACCCTGACCATATTTACTTAGCCAGAAAATGGTTTTCTCCATGGTTTGTTTATTTTTTTACCATCCATTTAGTGAGCACATAGCGTGGAGGGGACACAGAGATGAGTAAGATAAAGAGACCAGCCTGCAGGAGCTCATGAATCAGCAAGGAGGTGGACCGGCTACTGCAGGGTCCTTCTACACAGAGGGCAAAGGACCTACAGCCCTGGCATCATGGGAGCTGCTAGCAATGCAGGACCTACGGAATGAGAGCTTTCGTATCAGCCAGAGCCCTGGGTAGTCTTGTGCATGTTGAAATTTGTTCTCTTGTGGGTGATTACTAAGATCAGAGGAGAGACGGGGCTGGAAACATGGAGGCTTTCGTCCAAACCTGTTTGGGTAGAGCCCACCACAGAGTACAGGATCCTAACCAACCTTGAGCTGGGAAGAACCAGGAATACTTCGATTCTAGAGAAGAAAAGACAGAAACAAATATTTATTGACGGCCTGGTGAGCCTTAGAAACATACTGGGTGATTTATGGCTATTATCCTATTTAATAGCTTAGGCTCAGAGAGGCGAAGTTACTTGCCCAAGATCACACAGCGAGTAAGCAGACAGGCCAGAGCTCTGAAATCCAATGACCAAGCCCACATCCTCTTCTCTGTGTTTAAGTCAGGGGGCATTTCTACCATTTCGCTCATGATCTTCAGATCAGCCTTTGATTCACCTGCTGAGAAATTGTGGGGTTGGACCAGAGAGATCAGTGCTTCTCAACCCTGGCTGCTCAGGAATGGCTTCTAGCATGAAAGGTGCTGTCCTCCCTCCTGTCCCCTGCTTGCTCCCTTCGTTGGTACTGGAAAGGTAGAAAGGATGCTGCAAGCTTTCTTTGAGCTTGTGGTTTTCTACTTACTCCTCTGGTTTCTTCCCATTGATAAAGGTGAGAACAGCTGACATTCACTGCATTTACTATGTGCACATGGTATGAGACACATATGAGACACACCTCCCAGTTCTTGGAACGAATTTATGAATTACGATCCCTGTTTTACAGATCAGGAAATCAAGGCTTAGACGTGTTAATAACCAGCTCTAGGTTCTGAAGTAGGTGTCAGAGCTGGACCCAGGCTCAGGAAAACTAGCCCCAGAGCCTGGCTGTGCATGCTTGCCATCCCTGTATCATTGCCTGGCCCCCTCAGCTCTTTCTCCTTCTTTTCCCTAACAATTGGGTCCCTGATGTGCTAACCTCACCCTACTTCTCTTTTACCTTCTGTCCACTTCCTGTATGCTCACCTCATCTGACAGTTTCTGTTTTTATGTCCATGATGTCACTTGCCCACGTCTGTCTCTTGACTTCCCTGCCTATGTGACCACTTCTATTGGATGTTTGCCCTTGAATAAACCATACATGCCCCAGACTCTACTTCGGGCCTTCCCAGCCTCTGAATACCAGCGTCTGGTCCCCATCAGTCCCCATCATCTCCTTGGCATCTGTCCCGAGTCCTCCCTTTCCTCTGTCCTCACAGTCACTTTGTGTTCTGTGAGGCTTCTCTTGTCCATTGCTCCTTTGCTTTGTACCATTCCTGTCCTCACAAACCTCTTGCCTGTGTTGCTGAAATCCCATCCTCCCTGGGGCCAGAGGGATCATCTCTAAAGCCCAACACTGCTTCTTTAACTCCCTCTTTTCAAGAACCTTTGCTGGCTCCCGAGATACCCTGCATGACCGTGGCATCTTAAAGTCCCTGGTCCCTCTCTTTTCCAGGCCATAACTTACACTGCGTCCCTCCACTAGACAGCTCCTACAGGCTGCTCTCAACCAGATCAGATATTCCAGCAAGCATGGGCCCGTAGCTACTGTATGTCTGTCCCATTCATCCATGTCGAGCCGTGGCTTCTCTTCCAGACTGTAAGCTCTTGGGGGCAGGGTCTGGCTCTCAGTGTGGAGTGAACCCTTGCAGGAGGCAGGTACTGGACCTTTTTGCCAAATGTATGAATGTGAAACGGAGGATCTAGACGGAGCCTGAGTGCTGTAGACAGGCCTCTGCTTGCAGAGTACTTTCCCTTTGCACATTTTGGAGATTCTCCCTCTGTCTCCTGTGATTTCTCCTGTGATTAACTCTTACTAAGTGTCTACACTGTGTGCCAGGCCTGTGTGCCCAGGATCCCCATATAGGAAGGAGCCTGCAGAGCCTCTAGAGATAGAATCAGGGCTTGTGGTCAATGATTTGAATTTCCATGAATTTCAGAACACTTTATAAACATTCCCAAAACATAGACGTGGACCTTCCAGGGCTTCTCTCTGCTTCTTTATGCATCAGGTGGGCCTTTCTGAGCTAGAAGGGAGAGAAGCTGGCCTGGTGTCCCAGGCACCTGGATGTGGCTGATGGCAGTGGCCTGTGTGCTGCTGCTGGAGTTTGCAGCAGGATGTAAGGGATGTGAGGATGAGCGCAGAGTAATATGAGAGCACTCCCTGGGGAGTGAGCAAATCTGGCTCTGCTACTGGATTTCTCATTTCAAGATGGGGAGGCCGGACAAGATTTCCAGCTCACAAACATTTGAGCTAATAAAATTCCCGAAGCGGGGTTTCACACTGTGGAATAAAGACACACATTTCATCTGAGTTCTCAACTGCTCTTTTGAAAAACTTCCACATGCCTCCCACCCGTATGTAGAACGGGACACATGAATGGGTGGTACCGTATTTTCGCACGGCATGAGGAATGCCCACGTGGCTCAGGAGAGCAGAATCCCAGCCCCACTTGGGCACTGAAAGGGTTCTCTGTCTGGCATGTCTGCAAGACACCAAAGAGGACTGTTTAACACTCCCTGTCCACTGGCCCACTTGGTCTGCCACCTCAGGACAAAGTGTGGAGAAGCCCCGGACGGGGTGCGGCGGGCCAGTGGCCAGTGCTCCTGCATCCAGAGGGTTGATGGCCTGGAGAGATGCCCACCTAGGAAAGGGAGCTTGTCAGCCCCACCCACCTCCTGGCAGGGTGGGGGCTGCTTCCTGTTTTCCTGCCTGGGCAGGCAGGGAGGAGCCCTGTTCCTGGCTCACAGGCCCTGCAGTCCGACACTGTGCGGGGAGAGGGACAGGGATTGAAGGTGTCCCCTGGCTCAGACAGTGGAAGGGAGGATGGGCTTCTTTTTCAGATCTGAAAGGTTACTACTGCTGCCTCTGTTAGGGCAAATGAGACAGCTCAGGAAGCTGGGCCAGGCTATTCAGGAAGCCAGTATGGCCGATTGCTTCTGATTTTAACAGATTTGCAGTTTATAAAGCACATTTACACATAACCTCTTTTTTGGCCACAGAACAACCATGTGATAAATAGTGGTCTGTTCTCAAGGATGAGAGGCTCTCTCAGCCTCTCAGTGAGGCTCAGAGAGCATAAGCCACTTGCCCAAGAGCACTCAGGAAGTGGCCGAGCAGAGGCTTAAACCTGGTGGCTCTTACCTCAAACTGTACTTTCCTTTGAGTATCTCTCTTTAAAGCTGAAAGCTGCTCTGGGGCTGGTAACTTAGAAAAGTCATGGAGATTTTTTTTTTCCAAGTCTTTTCCAATTGACTTACTTGGACTTCTGAAATTCCCCCCAGAATATTTTTGCACCACACATAACTATCAAACGGCCTGTATCCAGAATATGTAATAAAAAAAAAAGTAAAAGAAAAAAAAAGTAAAAGAAAAAAGAGACCACCTAATAGAAAATAAGCAGGAGGAACTTTGTAAAAGAAAATAAACCTATGGAAATGTGCACCTTCATTAGTAATCAAGGAAATGCAAATTAAAATTGTAATGAGATACCATTCAATGCCTATCAGCATGGCTGAAATTAAAAATGAAAAGGGGCGCCAGCATGGTTCAGTCAATTAAATGCCCTACCCTTGATTTCGGCTCAGGTCATGATCTCAGGGTCCTGAGCCCACGTCAGGCTCTGTGCTCAGTGCGGAGTGTGCTTGTCCCTCTCTCTCTGCCCCTCCCCTGGCCTGCATTTTCTCTTTTTATGTCTCTAAAATAAATAAATAAAATCTTTAAAAAAGAAATAAAAATTAAAATGAAAACAAAAGTGGTGCCCATGTGGCTCGGTTGAGCGTCGACTCTTGGCTTGATTCGGCTCAGATCATGATCTTGAGGTCGTGGGGGATTTAATTTTAAAAAATGGAAAAGAAAAAAGAAAAACTGACTGTACCAAGCATCAGCAAGGATGTGAAGTAGTGGAAATGCTCATGCTGGGGCTGTGCACTGGTGCAACCACATTGGACAACAGTCCAGTGTTATCCAAAAATTGAAGATGTATAGACTCAATAGGCCCGTACTTCCACTGTCCGCTCTATACCCAACAGCAAGGCACAAAACATGTTGGAGGGATGCTCATCATCACCTTTTGTCATAACTCCAAACTGGAGACAATCCAGGTCCATCAACAGTAGATGGATAACTGGATTGTGATGTCTCTCATGGGGATACTTGTACAACAAGGAGAATAAATAAACCGTGGTCACATTCGACAACATAGATGAATCCTACACACCTGATGGTGAATGAAAAAAAAGGCAGACCCAAAGGACACCTTCTGTATACTTCCATTTAGTTATTTATTTAAGATTTTATTTATTTATTTGAGAAAGAGTGAGCACGAGTGAGAAAGGGAGGAGCAGAGGGAGAGGGCAAGAAGCAGAGTCCCCACTGAGCAGGGAGCCCAACACGGGGCTCCATTCCAGGACCCTGGAATCATGACCTGAACCAAAGTCAGATGCCTAACCAACTGAGCCACCCAGGCACCCTGTATGCTTCCATTTATATCAGGTTCACAAAACAACCAAAGTGAAACGTATCAAGTGTGCTACTTGGATTGCAAATCTGTAAAGAAATAAGGAGATAGAGGTGCCTGAGTGGCTCAGTAGGTTGAATATCCTACTCTTGATTTCAGCTCAGGTCATGATCTTGGGATCATGATCAAGCCCTAGCATGGAGCCTGCTTAAAATTCTTTCTCCCTATCCCTCTGCCCACCACACCCCCCTCATGCTCTCTCTCTGAAAAAGAGAGAGAGAGAGAAAGCAAGCAAGCAAGCAAGTGATGATTATCATAAAAGTCCAGATAAATATTGTCCTTGGATGCAGGGTGATTAATTGGGAGGGTGTGCAAGGAGAGATTCTGAGGTCCACCATCAGTTGGCTTATTGGCCTAGGTAGCAGTTTTTGATAATTTACTAAGCTGTATATTTTTGTATTGTGCAGTTTTCTCTATTTAAATTCTATTTCAAAATACAAAAGTCTAAAAAAAAAAAAAACAAACGAACACCAAAACCACCTCCAGGGAGTAAGAGACGGTGTCTTGAGGAGTCTAGGAACTTGCCACTTTCATATCTGCCCACCTTTTGAGGTCTCTCCCAAATACAGCCTCCCTGGTGAAAACCCTTCTGATATGCCCTGGACCTGGGAAGCCTTTGATTTATGAATCATGTATATCCATGCAGCATATTCTGAGTACTGCAGTAACATGTAGTTGTGAGGTTGAGACTTATCATTAGCCCACACTGAGCATGTTGCTCTCAGCTTCCATCCGTTTGTGCCTTGTGTCTGCCTTCCTCAGCACCAGATGGGCCCCTCATGTCTTCATTCATCTTTTACCGGGTTGTCCCCAGCCTCTAGCACAGGGAAATACACCAGCTCGGGCTAAGGAGGTCTGTGAAATACAAAATAAATTAGGGGATGAAAAGTTCTCAAGGGGGGCACCTGGGTGGCTCAGTCTGTTAAGCGCCTGCCTTGGGCTCAGGCCATGATTCTGGGGTCCTGGGATCAAATCCCAGGTCAGGCTCCCTGCTCAGCAGGGGAGTCTGCTTCTCCCTCTGCCCCTCCCCCTGCCTGTGCTGTCCCTTGATCACTCTCTCTCAAATAAATAAAATCTTTAAAAGTAAGTTCTCAAAGGAGAGAATGAAAGAAGAGAGTGTGTTTTAGGCTCAAAAGTACATTTGAGGGATGCCTTGGTAGTTCAGCAGTTGAACGTCTGTCTGCCTTTGGCTCAGGGCGTGATCCCTGGGTCCTGGGATCGAGTCTCGCATCGGGCTTCCTGCAGGGAGCCTGCTTCTCCCTCTGCCTGTGTCTCTACCTCTCTCTTTGTGTCCCTCATGAATAAATAAATAAAATCTTAAAAAAAAAGAAGCATACTTGAATAAAATATCAGATATCTGTATGGTGGACTTCCAGAATGTATGACCACAAGATTGGCTTGTATTCCAAAGATCTAGATCAAGTCTCACTTGATAAGCTACTGTGAGAACAGAGGAGCCTGGGGAATGTCACCTGAGAACATGGCAGAAATGCTCACCTTCTAACAGCGATTCTGTGTGGTCCTTGTCCTGTGTACAGTCCCTGGGGCCAGCCCACAATGACAGTTCTGAGCTCAGATGGTTGGTGTGTGTGTGTGTGTGTGTGTGTGTGTGTGTGTGTGATTATGTCTTACTGCCTGTCATGTGACCCCTCCCATATTGGGCTGCGAGCAAATGCCTTCTCTGGTTTCTTTTGGATGGGTCTTAACCAATACTATATTCTTTCCTCCTATTTTCCATAATCCTTCAGTGAGAGATTGACAGGCAGGAGCTGTGTGGTTTCTTCTCTGAGCGAGATCCAGGGAAACTTCCCTTGAAGTACCAGGTCAGCCCAGGGCTCTACCTCTCCAGGCTTGGCACTAGGTAGGCATTCCGAAACTCTGTGTCAAGTACCTTATTCATCTGTCTTTACAGCCCCAGGCTCCTGACACAGTGTCTGGTACTGAGTGACTCTTGATAAGGGTTTGTAGGATGAAGAATGAAATATTTTGAGTAAAGGACTGATGAGTGTCAGCCATATATGGCCCCAGAGCTGAAGGGTGAACCCTCCCAAGTTCACCCTGAGTCTGGGGTCATGTGAGCATGATTGGAGCCAGCAAGAGACTGGGTCCTTGAAAGAGACCAGGTCTCTGACATAACTGTGGGTGGTTCCCAGGGACTTCCTACTGAACGTCAGCTCCCTGACTTGTGCTTGGAAGTAACTTGAGATCTTCTGCTTCCCTTGAGATTCTTAGTCCAGGAAGGGACCTCCCTATATAGTCTAAGGCCATTACTGCTGATAAAAAACAAAAAAAACCCCTACCCCCCCCCCCCCCAAAACCTAACACACCTAATCCTGAACTTTGTCTCCTGCCACAAACTCACTCGTTGTCCTTGGTTCCCAGTTTTAGAGAACCCCAGTTTATAAACGCTCCCTGGCCCTTGAAGCTGACATTCTGCGGCTCATCTTTGACAGCTCTCTCTTCTGCATCCCTGTGGCTAGGCACCAAGTCCAGTTGTTCTGTCTCCTTCATTCCTTGTTTGCTCCAAATGGCTCCTACTTCTCCCACCTGAGCTGCTTCTGCCTTCATTCAGGTCTTGAACCTGAACTACTCATCACACTGCCCAACTGGCTTTCCTGCCATCCAGTCTTGCCCCTCAAATCCACCCTCCCCCTGTCTGCTAGGCATTACTCCAAACTGTGAAACTCAGGCTCATGGGCATAGCATAGAGCTGACCTTTGCAGGCTGTAATGTCCCGTGGAGCCCCCACCACCCCTCCATCCCTGTCCTGTCTCAGGCCCCACTGTGTTTTTCCAGGTGGCATACCATGCTTTTCTGCCTCAGCCTTGAGTGCCCCTCCCACTTTTTCTACTCACTAAACTCTCCATCCTTGAAGTCCTACCTCCAGTGGCCCTCCTCTGGGAAGTCACCCCACTCTTATGGGCAGATTTATTTGATGAAATTTCTGTGTGTTTCCGTGTTGATGTGTTGATCTATATGTCTGTTCCCCGCTGGACTGTGAGCTTCCCTATAGCTTCACCTTCTTTGTAGGCCTCACCCCAAGCATGATGCTCAAGACCCCGTAGACCCTCAGTAAATGTTTATTGAGTGAATTAGTAATAAAAGATCAATAACGATAAAGGACCTGATCGTATTTGATTGTTGCTATACCAGAAAACAGAAGAGGCCCAGTTCCCATTCCAAGGCGGGTGCCCAATGCTGAGGTGATCGTACATGATCTCCATCACATTGGACTGAAGCAGAGGCTTTGGCTCCCCTGGTAGAAAGAGGTAGGTGTGCTTTAGGAATGGAGAATTCAGTAGGAGGGGCATTTTACAGAGAGGGGCTTCAGCGTGCAGTCATGGTACACCCAGAGCCAGTGGACTGGGAGCCAGTATTCCTGATTTATGTTCCATGGTGGGGGATGATGGGATGGGGTAGGCAAAATAATACACACACACACACTGTCTCTCTCTCTGTTTCCCTGCAACATGTCCACCTGCGAGTATGTTTTGTTACACAGTAAAAAGGTCTTTGCAGGTATAATTAAGGACCTCAAGATAGAAAGAGGAGCCTACATTTTCCCCAGAGCTTCCAGGCAGGAATGCAGCCCTGCCAACACCTTGATTTCAGCCCAGTGAAACCAAGTTAGCCTTCAGATTGCAGAACCCTGAGCTGATAAATGGGCGTTGTTTTAAGCTGCTAAATTGGTGGTAATTTGTTACGGTCGGCGATAAAAACTAATATGGATGATAACAGGTAACTCACACTCTGCAGTGAGAAAGCTAGTGCAGCCCTTGCCTCGAGGCACAGACAGGCCACCCTTTTAAACCTGGAGGGACATTTGTTATTTCATCCATGCTTACTGTGGCCATAGATGAAACACTACATTTCCACACCTGGCACTTATTCACAGAAATCTTATCCTGGAGAAACAATTCAGCAGCCTGTTCAAAACATTCTTTCCTGCTGGGCCATGGAGTTTTTTGGTGAGGTTCCAAGTGTGAGGATCACAGATAGAATTTACTTAACCGTACATGTTTTGGGTTTTTTTTCTCTTGATCAAGCTCTATGCTATTAAAAAAGATGGGTAGGCGGGGAGCCTGGGTGGCCCAGTGGTTTAGTGCCACTTGCAACCCGGGGCATGATCCTGGAGACCTGGGGTCGAGTCCCATATGGGGCGCCCTGCATGGAGCCTGCTTCTCCCTCTGCCTGTGTCTCTGCCTCTCTCTCTCTCTGTCTCTCATGAATAAATAAATAAAATCTTAAAAAAAAAAAGTGGGTAGGAAATCCCTTTTTTCCCTCTAGGATCCTGATGGTGTCTTTGCTTGAGAGAGCTGACTTGCAGTCAGAAAACAGGTGGGAATAAATGAACAGCTTCCCTCGGGGTGGGCCTGCTGTGTGCTGGTCCTTACATAGGCTTTCCAGGGTCCTCTGGAGTGTGCCTGTATTTTTGGGCTTAGCTGCAAGGCAGACAGGGGCGCGCGCCCAGAGCACTAAATTAAGATTTGGGGTGCCTGGTGGCTCGGTTGATTGAGCATCTGCCTTCCGCTCAGTCATGATTTCAGGGTCCTGGCATCAAGCCCCATGTCAGGCTCCTTGCACAGCAGGAAGTCTGCTTCTCCCTCTCCTGCTGCCCGTCCCCCCTGCTCATGCGCACACGCTCTCTCTCTCAAATAAATACAATCTTAAAAAAAAGAATTGGGAAGCCTGGGGCACCTGGCTGGCTCAGTCAGTAGAGCGTGTGACTCTTGATGTTGTTGTGAGTTCAAGCCCCATGCTGGGTATAGAGATTACCTGAAAATAAAACCTTATAAAAAAAAGGAAAGAAAAAAAGAATCAGGAAGCCCCTCTTCTCCTGGCTGTAGTTCTCCTTGTTCTGCTGTGGTCCCTACTCTCTGTAGGTCTTTGGTCATGGTCTGTGAAATGAGGGGGTTGGCCGAGATCGCCCCAAAGGTTTAGCGAGTTGGTAGCTCTGTAAAAATGCAGTTACTGAAGCAGCAGTCCTGTGAGAGTTGACTGCCTTTTGACAACACCTGGCCCTTGTTCCAGTTTTGCTGTCCCATTTCTCGGCTCCAGACTTTGAATTCTGATTGGCTTTCCCTCTCTATGAAACCCTTCCTCCTGGATAACCCTGGCTGCACTTAATTTCTATGGGTGACTTTTTTGTATTGGTCAGAGAATCTTAAGCCCCCCTCCCCCGCCTCAAAGAACTGGCCTTCCAAAGCCACTCAGGAAAATTACCTCATGAGAACTCTTTTGTAATTGGTCACTTCTGCCCAGGCATCGTCTTCTGCCTTCTATTTAGGACTGCCAGGTACATCTGCACAGGCTGAGCACTGCAAAACTCTGTAAGTGTCTTCCGATCCTGGCCTTCCCAGGGTTAGTCCATTAGGCCTAGGTTGTAGCACATAACAAAAATAATTTTCCAGGGGCACCTGGGTGGCTCAGTCTGTTAAGTTTCCAACTTTTGATTTCAGCTCAGGTCATGATCTCAAGGTCATGGGAGTGAACCCCATGTCAGGCTCCATGCTCAGCAGGGAGTCTGCTGGAGATTCTCTCTCTCCCTCTCCCTCTTCCCCTCCCTGCTGGTATACCCGCTCTCTCTCAAACAAAGCTTTAAAAAAATTAATTTTCCAGAAAATTAATTTCTGTCACCAAATCAGGCCACACGGGATGTCTGAAATGATGCCATTTTGTCTTCCAGTAGCCTGCTTCACACATTGACCTTACCTCCCTGGTTCCTCTCTTTGTCTGAGGTGTGGCCTTTGACCCAGTCCACTTTCCTAGAGGAAAGTAAGGATTAGAAAAGAAAAATTAACTTACTTAGGGTCCATTCTGCAAGTCTCGTCCAGATTTGAGGCACACTCAGCCTTGTGTCTGTGTCCTCATTGTGCCTCAAGACTCTGTAGAGATTAAGAGCATGAGCTTTAGGTCTGGTTGGGTCACCTGCCAATGGTTCCAGGCAAGCTGCTTTACAGAGACACTGGTGGGCATAAGTTGATCTGACCCAGTTAAGTAGAGAGCCATTGAAAGAGCATCTGTGGTAAAAAGAAAAAAACAAACAAAACTGGGCAGCCTGGGTGGCTCAGCGGTTTAGCGCTACCTTCAGCCCAGGGCCTGATCCTGGAGACCCAAGACTCGATCCTGGGTTGAAAGGATTAAATGATAGAACACAAGGACAGTGTTTAGCTCATTGCCATCCATGTCGTGAACACTCAGCTCGTATTAGGATTCTCATGCTACTAATTAATAACATCTAAATTTGGGGGTATGTATTACTTGGCACAGAGTAGGTTCATAGCTGTGGGATGAGTAAATGAATGGGTATTGGCTTCCTTGTTGATCTGCTGCCCGATGATCCCTGAGTTGAGGATCATTTATATGAGGAGGTCCATGTGTTTAGTGGTGTGCTGTTTCTGAGGATGGGCACAGAACCACAGGAGGAATCACTGGGAGATCTCAGGAGGTGTTTGCCTGGACCGTGACCTGAACACACTGGCCTGCCTTTGCACTGGGCCTGGGATGGACTGCATGCTTGGTTGCTTACTTTCTGTGTTTCTGGTTCGATGGCTTCGAGAAAGACACCACGACACTGGGCTGGCTCAGATGACAACTAAGATGACAGAGGACATGCGAAAAGAATTGTCTAGTCTGGAAAGACAAGGGCCAAAGTGAAGATGCAGACAAGAGGGTAGAACTGAGGTTTGGGTCATGGTTCTGCCTGTGACCAGTTGTGTGATTTTGTTTCCATTAAAGGTGTGCACAGACACAGTTAAATGGGTTGGATAGTGACTCAGGCTTGTCACCACCATCCAGGACTGTGTCCTGGCCCAGCTCCCTGGCCCTTCTTAACCATTTCCTCCTAGAAGCAACCACTTTTTTTTTTTTTTTTGATATGTTATTTTTATTTTTTATTTTTTAAAAAAGATTTTATTTAATTATTTTTTCATGAGAGACAGACAGAGAGAGAGAGAGAGCTAGAGAGGCAGAGACACAGGCAGAAGGAGAAGCAGGCTCCATGCAGGGAGCCTGATGTGGGACTTGATCCTGGGACCCCAGGATCGTGACCTGGGCTGACGGCAGGTGCTCAACTGCTGAGCCACCCAGGCGCCCCTATTTATTTATTTTAGATAGAGAGCAAGCATGTGTAAGCAGGCTGAGCAGCAGAAGGAGAGGACAAGCAGACTCCATACTGAGCACAGAGCCTGATGCAGGGCTTGATCCTACAACCCTGAGATCATGACTTGAGCCAAAATCAAGAGTCAGATACTTAACTGACTAAGCCACCCAGGTGCCCCCAGAAACAAGCACTTTTAATTCTTGAAACTGGTTTCATGATAGCCATTATTGTGAGCCTGTCATTCTGGAAGGTAAAGATGTAGCTTTTATTTACACCTGTGCCCCTCCCCCATCCCCAGGACACTTTCCCTTCTCTGTGCCCCTAGCATTTTAACTCTTTATTCATTGTCAACTTTATCATGACCCTGGAAATGCCAGGAGCAGCTGAGCCCTTAGCAGACTCAAAGTCTTCTCCTTTCCTGCCTAAATTTTTGCTATTCCTGGAGTAATGAATTATCTTCGTTCGCCTCCTAGGGATTCTGTGGACTCATCACTGATTTATCCCCAGCCCTCCCTTACTGTACTCCACTTACAGGAAGGGTTGCCTCAGTTTCTCCATCCCAGGCCAAGTGAGAGGGCAAATGAGCAGGTGACTGAAGGGAAGTCAGGGATCATGAAAGTGATGATCATTGCTGTCTAGAACTTTCTTCCAAACAGTGGAACTGGAAAGTAATTATAGGGCACATGAAGGGATGCTTCTCTGTGCACAGTGGGAAGTGAGACACACTAACTCGAGACACAAAGTCGGCTAAACCTGTTCATAGGGCCTAAGCAGTTTAGATCAACTCATAGATAATTTAGCTCATAGATTACTTTTCATGAAGGAAAGCCTCAGCAATTCAGGGTGTCCTTATGTCATAGGGAAAGACCTGAACCTCACACACCCCTTTTGGGGGTCCTCATGCAGACTTGGGGCTTGGACTAGACTGATCCAACAGCACTAATGACATATATATTTTTAAAGATTTTATTTATAAAATAAATGAGGGACATACAGAGAGAGGCAGAGAGGTAGGCAGAGGGAGAAGCAGGCTCCCTGCAGGGAGCCTGATACAGGACTTGATCTGAGGACTTCGGGATCATGACCTGAGCCAAAGGCAGATGCTCAACTACTGAGCCACCCAGGTGCCCCACTAATGATATTTTTATGGAAAGAGAAAAAGTTTCCTCTAGTGCCTGAGAAAGACAGTAACTATCATAGTGATGATGGGGGATGGTGTGGTCATCTCCTTCACACCCTGCTCTGGGGACAGCTCAAAGCCTGGGAGTTTGGAAGGTGTGTTTATTTCCATTTATTCTTAGTGCCAGTTGAACATATTCAGAATGTTTTTTGTTACAGGAAATGGGAAGTAAAACCTAAGTCAGTAGGAAAGAGCCCTAACTGCCTGATGTAGGTTCTCAGCCACAGAGTAAGGGACAGTCCTGGGTAATGACTGGCTCTGAAGATCTCCCAACCTCTGCTTCCTCATTTGCAAAGGACTTTCTCTTGTTACAGAATTGTGTGCAGGCTCATAGTTCCTCATCTGCAGTTCTGAGATCCTGAAGTTCTGGAAGCCTAGAAGTTTCATTCAAAGTGTGATACCCAACCTGCACTTGTCTGCGCCTATTCATAGTCTTTGTTATGTGCCCATCTTAGAATGAAAGGTCATATGATAGGCTGCAAAGATATTGATCAGAGGATGTTACCCATACCCCAAAGCTCTAAATTCCCAGACACACCTGACCCCAAGAGTTTGGAATAAGGGGATCGTGCCCCTGCAGTACCTACTCCATTGTGTTGCTAAAAGGGGTTATATGGGATATCTTATGTATAAAGGAAGAAGCATTGTGCCAGGCAAATACTAGGCACTTAGTCAATGTTAGCTGTTATTATCTATTGGTTTTAGAATCCCCCTTGTAAGCCTAGGAATAATTAGATTAACCATCTAAGTCCAATTTCCTATGATCAGTCAAGGTCATATGAATGAGTTTAAACCAGAAAGAATGGAAGTAACATACTGACATGTAGTAGAAAGACCCAGAGACAGAAATGGCTGCAAATTATCTCTCTGCTACCTTACCACCCAGGGAACTTGGAGAAGTGCCTTAATTTCTTTGCCTTAGTTTCCCCATCTTTATAATGGGGATAGTAATACCTACCTGAAGAGGTGCCTGAGTGGCTCAGTGCATTCAATGTCTAATTCTTGATTTTAGCTCAGGTCATGATCTCGCGGTCATTGGATTGAGTCCTGTGTCGAGCTCCGTGCTCAGCGGAGAGTCTGCTTGAGATTCTCTCTCTCCCTCTCCCTCTGCCCCTCACCCCTGCACTCACTCTCTCTCTGTCTCTCTCTCTCACACTCTTACTTTCTTTAAAATAAATAAATAAATATTTAAAAAAATAATAATACTTATCTCATGAGATTTCCCTGAGTATCCAGAGAAACCAAAGAAGCTAATATATGGAAACGAATGGGTCCTGACAGTTACACCAAACAGGGCACATCACCTGTGTGATTTTCTTGCCCAAAGTGCATTACCTCAATCTAAACACAAGAAACATCACACAAAGCCAACGAGGGATTTTCTACAAAATAACTGACCAGTATTCTTAAAAAATGTCAAGGTCTTGAAAGACCAGGAAAGACTATGGAGCTGTCACAGACAGGAAGAAACTAAGGAAATGTGACAGTACAGGTGGGATCCTGAGTGGCTCCTGGAATAGAAAGATGACAATGGCGGGAAAATGGGAGAATTCCAAATTCATTCTGTAGTATAGTTAATAGTATCGCACCAAGGTGAATTTCTTCATTTTGATGATTTTCCTATGCTTATGTAAGATGTTAGTTAGTAGAAGGAGAAGCTGAGCAAAGATGTCCGGAAACTCTATACTATTTTTGCAATTCTTCTGAAGGTCTAAAATTATCTCAAACTAAAATGTTGAAAAGAAAAAAAAAAAAAGAATGGCATGTTGCTTGGCAAACCTTAGTTGGGGCTGAGTAAATGTGCGTTCCCTTGTTTGCTCGGGTCATTCTGGGGACACTGGAGACCCACACACACAGAGGGACTAGACAGTGGTTTCCAAGGAGGGAAAGTGGACTAATTCAGGCTGCATCCGAGGAGGGAGAAGTTCTGGTGCTCAAGCCGTAGCAGAGCTGCTCTGATTGTTCCAGGTCTTTGGTGGAATTGGAGTGCGAACCTCTGTACGCAGTGTGGCAGATATGCTCTGCCAGCCTCCACCTGTCGCTCTGGACCTAAAAAGAGTAGTTAAGCACTCTGCAGTCAGACAATCTCCGTTTCAGCTCCAGTTTTGTTACTTATTATTTTATGGGAACCTTGGGAAAATTACTCATCTGTGATATGAGATAATATACTGGCCTCTGGGCTCAATGAGTGGATTTAAGGAGAGAGTCCAGAGCAGTAGCTGGTACTGGCCATTGTTTCCTCTCCCACCAAAGCCTTCCCAGATGGCCCCAGCAGAAGTGTCCCCCACCCTGCAGCACTCACTCTGTGCCCTGCCAAGGGCCCTTTCTGGGAATGGCCTTTGAAGGTCCATGGTTTGTGTATCTTATTTGCCCCATGACTTGGAAAGCCTGTAGGCCACCAGGCTTGGCATGTAGGAAAATGTACAAATGTGGTGAGTGGGTGAATGAACAAGTGAGTGAGTGAGGGAATGAGCAAGTGAATGAGTGAGTGAATGAAGGAATGAGTGAATGAGTAAATGGAGGCCCTTCCCACCTCCCTGAAGAAGAGCTGCATGCCACATGTGATTACTGGCTCACACAGCTGTCCCATGTCAGGCTGTTCTCCAGGATGACTTTAGAAGTGTTCAGGCCAAACCCACCCTTTTATTATGATTTTTCTCCCCCTCTCTTAGGTGCCAGTCACCTCTCCAGTAAAAGCAGTTAACTCCTTTTCTTACACTGTTTGAACATCTCAAGCCTTAAAGCTGTTTGTTAGTACTTCAGAATTCTCTAGGCCTCTCTCCTTGCTGCTGAGAACTTTTTGCCACAGGAAATCAGGCTCATTTTAAGGGCCAAACAGTCACTAAATATAGCCTCCCAGCACAGATATTTAAAGAGCTGTGTTGATGATGTTATGTCTGAACAGAGAAGAAGAATTTTTTTTTTCTTCTGGAAAGAAGATGAAATTACATCAGTGTTTCTGTAGGTCCGCAGAGAGCAGAGCGATGGTATGGTGTCAGCATCTTCATTATGGAATCACCGGCATTCATCACCAGCTTTTGCCTCAGGGTTTAGGTTTCTATGGCCAGGCAGTCATTTTTTGATCATTCCTTCTTATCTATATTTAAAAATACCTCCTGCCCTGGAGAGTGACCTTGGATGAGTGTGCCCTCCCCGCCAAGCCCAAGAGAGCTACCCTCTCCCAGCCCCAGGACCAGAAGCAGGTGGAGGGGGACCCACCCTGCATTATCCTCTCTTAAATGCTGGCCAACAAGCAGCAGGTGACAAAAGCAGAAAAAGGTTCAGGGATCTTTACTGAAAAGTGAGCAGTGGGTGCAGAAGCCAGGAAACAGTTCATGCCTCAGAGAAAGGATTGGAATCTCCACTCACACTGGCCACCATGGCATGGAGGCATGGCTTTCACAGGGGCTTATGGCGCTCCCACCAACTCCCTCTTCTGGCTTCCATCTTGGGCTCATTGCATGATCAGGATAATGTCAAGAGAATATAAAACTTTGGAGATGCTGTTTTTGTTTCTCAAATATTCCTTCTAGAATATAAATAGGGCTATTTTAGGACTTCTTCAGAACTTTCTTTGGGGCTGCATTTATTTCTTTGATAGGGAAACTTTGTAGCTCTTTCTGTAAGAACCTGCAGTGAATTATATTAGTCTTTGTCTGAAGATGTCTACATTTTCACCATCTTTTTTTCCCCCTCTGTCACAATCAAGATTTTATTGGTACTTGTTTGCTGATCAGTATTCAAACATCATGAGTTAATGCTAATATTAAAAAGTCTATGCAATGTAACTACAATGCTTTGCTAAAGAGTTACTTAACCAGGAGCACCTAGGTGGCTCAGTCAGTTAAGGGTCCAAATCTTGATTTTGGCTCAGGTCATGATCTCAGGGTTGTGGAATTGAGCCCCATGTTGGGCACTGCACTCAGTGAGGAATCTGCTTGAGATTCTCTCTCTCCACTTCTCTCTGCCCCTTCCCCCACTAAAATAAATAAAATCTGAAAAAAAAAAATAGTTTCTTAACCAGTGTTCCAGCTTAAAATTTGGAGACATTTTATCCACAAGTAGAGGACACCAGAGGTCAGAATCTTCAAATATTTTTAATTCTCAAGCCTTTTATGAGGAATGTCCTGATAATACAGGATATAATATCTTGCAAATTATATCCTTGAGCCATTAACAGGTTTGGAGAAATTCTAGATCTTCTTTCCCTAGCAGGATCTTGCCACAGATAATGTGCAATTCTGATAAGGAGACAGAAGAACAAATAGAAGAAGTAGAAAAAAAAAAAAAAACCAAATATGAAAGAAGGACTCACTTAAAATGACCCAATGTCATTTGGGCTATGTGTATTTTAGAGAACTTTATAATGCCCTTCATAGTCTATGGAATGTTAAGTTTACATCAAACAAAGCTTTTCTTAATCCAGCATTCCACTAACTTGTGGTTTTACTAAAATTAACTAGCATGTGATTTTATCTCTTAAAAAGTTATTTATACTTATTTAAAGATGTGTTAAAACATGGGATATGGTGGGATTCCATGCTTCTTTAAAAATATGTTTACAGAATTACAGAAAACTTGCATTTCCAAAATGGTTGATGAAACTGCTTCTTAGAATTGTTGGGGAAAGGGTATGTAAAAACCACCGCTGAGACTGGTCTAAGACTACTTTGTCTCCCACTGCATTTGAGTCTGAAATATCCTCAATTTTAGATTCTGGTCGTGCTATTAAATCTCTTTTGGTCTCTGCTCAATGATCCTCCTCTGCCCATTTTCTTCTGCTTCCTCTCTCCCTTTATTGAGACTTTTTTGGTCAGAAGATTTATCCTTTCCTATTGCCTTTTTGGCCCAATATTTCTTTATTTTTCTTTCTTTCTTTTTTTTTTTTTTTAAAAAGCAGGCTCCATGCCCAGCACAGAGCCCATTGCAGCGCTTGAACTTAATACCCTGAGATCAAGAGTCAGACCCTTAACTGATTGAGCCACTCAGGTGCCCCTAGATTTCATTTTTTTCAACGTCAGATTAGATGACTGTTTGCTGATCTTCTTGGGGGTTTTTCTTTAGTGCCTATTCAGCAGAATTGATTTTCCTTCTAATCATGTTGGCTGCAAGCAGTAACCATGGACACAGTGGAGCAGGGGCAGTGCCATGTGCCTATGGTACCATGGTGAGAACTTTCCCGAAGCCAGCAACCTGGACACTCACCCTCCTGCTACCTGAGCTACTAAGGGATACAAGCTGGAGGGAGAATAGCAGATGGAACAGAATTAGGATCTTGCTTCCTTCTCACCACACTGTTGGCTCTTTTTCTTTTTCTTTTTTTTTAAGTATTTTATTTATTAGAGAGAGAGAGAGAGAGAGAGCATGGGAGAAGGAGCAGAGAGAAAGGGATGAGCAGACTCCATGTTCAGCACAGAGCCTGATGCAGGGCTCGGTCCCACGAACTCAGATCATGATCAAGAGTTGGACTCTTCATTGAACCACCCAGGCCCCCCTGGCTCTTTTTCTTCAGCACTTTTAAGCTATTCTGTTGTCTTCAGGCACTTAATTCATCTAATTCCTTTTTTTCCCCAAGAGAATATTAAATTGTTTATTGATTACACATGATAACGGATGTTACACAAGCTTTAATCCCATCTATAATTTTATCTGATACCATAATTCAATTTAGATATATTGCATAGGATGTGCCAACAATCATAATAACCAAATAAACTCTAGGACTTTGCTTGGGTAACCCTTTTAATGGTGAACTCCTGGTCACAACACATTAACTGTCAGTTCAACCACACCAAGGTTTGTGGAGACAATGGCTTCTGTGCCCAAGCAGGTTGCAAATAAATTTCGAATGGAACCTGGCATCACCCTGAAGGAATTCTAACTTCACACTGTTGGGGTAGTTTACCAAGATGGCTTCAGAGTAGACTAACTTTACACAGCACATTTTAAAAAAGACGCATTTATTCAGCATCATGATCAGACTATTACATTTAGCAATCAACAGCATGGGTGCAAAAAAAAAAAAAAATCTACATTAAAACCCTTTGTTGGAATGCTTTACATTTTCCACAGAACAGAAACTAAAATAGCCTATTATACAATTAGTCACAAATACAGTCCTCGAGTTTTTTCCCCATACACATGAGTATTGTCTAAAACATGTCTTCTTGGTAGCAGCTAGGCCCTGCCACCACTGTGCTTGGCTGAGTTCACAAATCTGTTGTAACCTGTAGCTTCCCTGTCACTTCTCTGGCTCTCCTCTCGTGCTAAACTTTGTTTCCTGGCAGTAATTAAAACCTTCTGCCACTGCCATAGAACCGCCATAGCCATCTTGGTTTCGTGGTTTGCCAAAGTATTGGCCTCCACCACCATAGGGGCCAGAACTTCTGCCTCCAAAATTTCCTCCTTTCATGGGTCCAAAATTTGAGGATTGATTGTTGTAATTGCCAAAATCATTATAGCTTGCGCCACCTCCAAAGTTGCTTCCATCATTACCAAATCTGTTATAGCCATCCCCACTGCCACCGTATCCACCACCACCTCAACTGCCACTGAAGCCACCTTGACCACTGAAGTTCCCTCCATGACCAAAGTTGTCATTCCCACCAAAACCACCTCCACGATCACCACCAAAGTTTCCAGAACCACTCAGCCTCTTTGCCTGGATGAAGTACTAGCCATCTCTTGCTTCGATAGGGCTTTCCTTACTTCACAGTTGTGGCCATTCACAGTATGGTATTTTTGAAAGACAATCTTGTCTATAGAGTCATGATCATCAAATTTCACAAAAGCAAAACCTCTTTTTTTGCCACTGCCTCGGTCAGTCATGATCTCAATCACTTCAATTTTCCCATACTGTTCAAAATAATCTCTTAGATGATGTTCTTCAGTGTCTTCTTTAGTGCCACCAACAAAAATCTTTTTCACAGTTAAGTAGGCACCAGGTCTTTGAGAATCTTCTCGTGAGACACCCCTCTTTGGTTCCACAACTCTTCCATCCACCTTGTGTGGCCTTGTGTTCATGGCTGCATCCACCGCCTCCATGGTGGCATACATGAGGAACCCAAAACCTCTGGAGTGCTTGGTGTTTGGGTCTCTCATTACCACATAGTCCATAAGCGTTCCCCGTTGCTCAAAATGGCTCCTCAGACTTTCATCGGTTGTTTCGAAGCTCAAACCTCTGATGAAGAGCTTCTGCAGCTGCTCAGGCTTTTTGGGAGACTCTGACTTAGACATGACGGCAGTGGGAGGGGAGACTTTAATGATGCTTACTTGGCAGCGTCCGGGGGCAGAAGGCAATTCATCTAATTCCAATCCCTTATGGATAATCTACTTTTCTCTCTGATAGTTTATTTCTTTTCTTTTCGGGTGGTATATCATGTGCACTGTTTTACTTAATTGTTTTTGGAACTTGTTTTAGCATTCACTCTAATTTTGGAAAATTCTCAACCATTATCTGTTTGATTATTGCCTCTGATTTCTTTATTCTCTCTCTTTTTTTCCTTTCCTTTTCTTTCTCTTTTCTTTATTCTCTTTTAAGTGTATTGTGGAACTTCTCATTTTGCCCTCCATTTTATTTAATGACTCATATTTCCTGTCTATTTTTCTTTGTTTTCATTCTGAATGATTTCCTCAGATTCGTCTTCCTATTCATGAATTCTCTCTTTGGTTGTGTCTAATCTACTCTGATTTCTAGAATATCTATTTGATTCTTTTAAAAACTCACTTAGTTTTTATCTGGAATGTCTTATTTTTACTATATGGTTCCTATTTCATCTTTTTGAATGTTTTATTTTATTTATTTTTAATATTTTATTTTTAAGTGGTTTCCATACCCAGCATGGGGCTTGAACTCACAACTCCAAGATCAAGAGTTGCATGCTCCACCAACTGAGCTGGCCAGGTGACCCTTGTTGAACATTTTGAAGTCCCTTTTGGGGAACTATTATTTATAGCTTTGGGGTACTTCATTCTTTATTGAATCTGCTTTTTGTATAGCATTTAATTTTCCCTGTACCTTTTGCCATTTTTGTTTGTGAGATAATCTTTGGTGGAGATTATATTCTCCAGAGTCCTGCATGTGCCTTGTATTGTGGAGGTGTCCCTTGGGACAGTTATATGTTTGTCTGTGCTAAGTCCTTCAGAGCTCATTGGTTCCTGAAATTCAAGTTTTATGTGATTTTCCAGGGCAGGGACTCTCATGCTGCCCTGGAACTTGTAGCAGGGGAACTTGCCACACTCATGTAGCCCAGGCCAGAGACTCTGTCTTCTCTCTGGTTTCCACACCAAGGGTCTGGAGCTTATAGCTTTGTCTAGGAATTCAGTTCCAGATCCCTGGTACACCCACAGTCAGTGTTCTCAACTTTGGTCCCTTATAGCATGTATCTGGTTTGTTTATCCTGTAGCATGTGTGTTCAAATCCCATAGGCCACAGTA
Source organism: Canis aureus (assembly GCF_053574225.1). Classification (NCBI taxonomy): domain Eukaryota; kingdom Metazoa; phylum Chordata; class Mammalia; order Carnivora; family Canidae; genus Canis; species Canis aureus. The sequence goes on from NC_135618.1 coordinate 70,972,077, forward strand.
GCTTTCTGGTACCTGGAGATGCTTCATGTTCATCTACATGTTAATAACATATTTACATTTTTTCCCCCAGGGGTGCAGTGTCTGGGTAGCTTGGTTTGTTAAGCATCTGACTTGACCTTGGCTCAGGTTTTGATCTCAGGGTTGTCACTTCAAACCCTGCATTGGGCTCCATGCTGGGTGTGGAGCCTACTTAAAAAAAAAATTTTTTTTCTAGCGTGTCTACATATGTGGGAGAGATCTTATGTATGATAACTCAGGCTGCTCTCTTTATCCAAGTGTTAGTTCCCTACTATTCATCTTCTACAAAGCAGCCAGAAAGATCTTTAAAAGAAGAAAAACCAAACATAAATCAGGGGTGCCTGGCTGACTCAATGATTAGAGCATGTGACTCTTAATTTCAGGGCTGTGAGTTCAAGCCCCATGTTAGGTGTAGAGATTACTTTAAAAAGAATAAAATATTAAAAAAATAAACAAAATAAGGGTGCTTTGGTGGCACAGTTGGTCAAGTGTCCAACTCTTGGTTTCAACTCAGGTTGTGATCTTAGGGTCATGAGATCAAGCTCCATGTGGGGAATCCACGCTCAGTGTGGAATCTGCTTAAGACTCCCTTGTTCCCCCTTCCATGCTCGTGTATGCACATTCTCTGTCTCAAATAAATAAATCTGATTATCTCACCATGCTGCTTAAAACCTTCCAGTAGCTTCCTGATTGCTTAGAATAAAACCTACCTTCATTAAGTAAACTGGAACATTCTCTATATGCTGCCCCTGCACCGTCACCATTCTCACTGTGCTCACTGGGCTTCAGCCTCTTGGTTTTTTTGCCTGTCTTGCTCCTGTCTTGGAAACTTTGCATCTGTCATATGCTCTATGCCCAATTGCTGCCTCTTTAAAGGAGCTTCTTCTGACAACCTCCCCCTGCCACACACAAAAATGCTAAGCTATACCCCAGCTCTCCATTGTATTACTTTATTGTGTTTTCTTCACAGCATCTATCACTGGATAGAATCATCTTGTCATTTTTGTGGGAAGGGGGTCACATTATCTATCTCCCTCTCCTGCCAAGGCTGGAGTGGGGTTCCATGAGCACTATGAGAATCTGTCTTATTTATTGTTGGCCCTCAGCCTCCTTCCCAATGTAGTGGGACAGAAATTAACCCAAAGCTTCTCCTCTGTAGGTTAGATCAATCAAACCCCTGCCACCTCTCTAGAATTCCTACCTAGAATGTCAGGAAAGAACCCACTGGAGGCCGAGTCAAAGATCAGTATTCTGGTTCTGGCCACAGGACATATTCCCTGTGTGATCTTGGGCAATTCACATCATGACTCCAAGTCTCCATTTCCTCACCTCTGATATGAAGGCAGCCATGCATGGTGGCGTTTCTGGGAAAATGTGATGTGAGTATTCTCATAGCCTCGAGAGAAGCAGGGTAGCAGTCCCTCTCAGGAGTAAAAGTATTCATGCATCGGTGAGGGACCACATGGTTCAGTGTCATGGAGCCCTGTGAGACTTTCACATCTCATGTCCTAGGCTCTTCCTTGTTGATTTTCTTCATATGTTCTTTTATCTCTGCTGTGGCTGTATTTTGGGTGACTATGTGGATGATTAGCTCCACATTGACCAACCAACAAATGTATTTTGGGGGGCTTGCTTTAGGTGTCAGGTGTAAAAGCCAGATCTGGCCCTCACGGAGCCTCTGCCGTGTCCCTTAAGGGTAGGGGTCCTTTTGTCCTCTTTGCTTGTTCTCCAAAGTTCCATCAGTGTTCTGAATACGTGGGCTAGTTGAAATGCCTACCTGACAAAAGACCTGCCCTGAGAGTGTTAATCGTTCAGCACATAAAGTTTCCTAAGGGCCTGCAGTGCCAGGCGCCAGGAATTCGTGATGAATCAGAGTTGATTGCCGAGTTCAAGTTCCTCCTAGACCCAAGGAAGAATGGGTGGGGTGAATGGTCACTGCAGTCCGCTAACCACAGAAGCAGAAGATGCCGAAATGGGTGGGAAGAGCCCAGGAAGGCAGGATGAACGGCCTCAAACTGTTTATGAAAGAGCCAGGGCCATACTATGGCTTGCAGTGATTCTAAACCTGACGGCCATGGGGATGAAGGGAGAAACTCCATGGAGGCTGGAGAAGCCAGGAAGGTTTCCAGGGGTAGGAGGGCTTTAGGGGACCAAGGAGTAGAGCTGAAGGGAAGGGAAGGGAAAATGTTAGTGAACAGAGGGGGTACAGCACACAGACGAGGCTGCAGGCTGGCGTCCTGGAGGCTGGATTCTTTTCTGGTCTTGTTTTGTTTGGCTCACACAATGTTTTTTAAAAAGTGGAACTTAATGTCTTTATATGGAGAACACACTCTTCTGCCCCATGGTCCTCACCATTCTGAATTTTCACCCCCAACTCACCAAAACACATTTATGGAACCAGCCCAGACCCCTGCTCTAGCCACTGAAAACCCAGGAGAATCAATGGAAAAGAGAATTAACAGGCAAGGTCAGTATCAGGAATAAAAGTGCTGGGAGCAAGATTTTTAGAAATCAATTGTATATTTTCCTACATAACCGTAGCCAGCTTGAAAGGATCTTAGAAAATAGATCTTATTCACTTGAACAGCAAGGTCATAAACACACCTTTATAAAAATCTGAACTCTCCAGGCATGCAGTCAAATCATACTTACTGAGTGCCTGGTATGCATTTTATTTTAAATTAAAAAATTTAAATGTATGTAAGTTTTGAATAGGTAAAATGAAAAAAAAAAAAGATTTAAAAAAGAATTTTTTAAAGGAAAAAAAAGTGAAAAGATCCCTCCCACCCTTGTCCCCCTGGTGCCACATTCCTATTCAACTCCAAAGAGAGAACCATTCATTTACTAATTTCTTGTTGCCTCTCTCCAAATATTTTCGTGTGCAGGCAAACATGAGTATCCTGAAATATGACCCTCTTCCCCACTTTTTCTACAAATGATAGTTCAGAATCTTGTATTTCACTTAACCAACTATCTGGGCAGTCTTTTTATACTAGCATATAAAAGGCATCCTTGGGCAGCCCTGGTGGCGCAGCGGTTTAGCGCCGCCTGCAGCCCGGGGCGTGATCCTGAAGACCAGGGATCAAGTCCCACGTCGGGCTCTCTGTATGGTGCCTGCTTCTCCTTCTGCCTGTGTCTCTGCCTCTCTCTGTGTCTCTATGAATAAATAAATAAAATCTTTTTTAAAAAAAAGGCATCCTTATTCCTTTTTATGGCTGGATAGTAAAAATATTTTCAGATAAAAACATGGGCTCCAGAGTAAAATTGCCTGGGTTGGAAACCTGCTATGATTTTGAACTAATGATCCCCGTGTGCCTTAGTTTTTAATGTGGAAGTGGAAATAATAGGAGTCATTCATACTGTTGCAAGGATTTAGTGAGATGATGCCTTTTTTTTAAAGATTTTATTTTTTAATTTTTTATAATAAATTTATTTTTATTGGTGTTCAATTTGCCAACATACAGAATAACACCCAGTGCTCATCCCGTCCAGTGCCCCCCTCAGTGCCCGTCATCCATTCACCCCCACCCCCCGCCCTCCTCCCCTTCCACCACCCCTAGTTCGTTTCCCAGAGTTAGGAGTCTTTATGTTCTGTCTCCCTTTCTGATATTTCCCACACATTTCTTCTCCCTTCCCTTATATTCCCTTTCACTATTATTTATATTCCCCAAATGAATGAGAACATACACTGTTTGTCCTTCTCCGATTGACTTACTTCACTCAGCATAATACCCTCCAGTTCCATCCACGTTGAAGCAAATGGTGGGTATTTGTCGTTTCTAATGGCTGAGGAATATTCCATTGTATACATAAACCACATCTTCTTTATCCATTCATCTTTCGATGGACACCGAGGCTCCTTCCACAGTTTGGCTATTGTGGACATTGCTGCTAGAAACATCGGGGTGCAGGTGTCTCGGCGTTTCATTGCATCTGAATCTTTCGGGTTAATCCCCAACAGTGCAATTGCTGGGTCGTAGGGCAGGTCTATTTTTAACTCTTTGAGGAACCTCCACACAGTTTTCCAGAGTGGCTGCACCAGTTCACATTCCCACCAACAGTGTAAGAGGGTTCCCTTTTCTCCGCATCCTCTCCAACATTTGTGGCTTCCTGCCTTGTTAATTTTCCCCATTCTCACTGGTGTGAGGTGGTATAAAATATTTTATTTATTTGAGAGAGAGAGTGAGCATGTGCAAGAGAGAACACAAGTGGGGGGGGTGCAGAGGGAGAGGGAGAAGCAGAGTCCCCGCTAAGCAGGGAGCCCAGCACTGGGTGGGGGGGGGCGGGGGCTGGATCCTGAGACTCCAGGATTATGACCGGCTCTGAAGGCACATGATGAACCGACTGAGCCACCCAGGCACCCCTGGTGAAATGATGCTTATAAAAATGTTTAGAACAGTTGCCAAAATGGGTGTCTTAGTGAAGTTTCTCAGCTGCTTTTCTTGTTCTCATTATAACAATGGAAGATAAGGAGTGGCTTGGAGGGTATTTTAGATGGGGTGGCCCTGTTGAAAATCATAAAGTTTACTGAGAGATATAAAGCAGATGAATGAATAGAGACATCCGCTTTGTTTCTGGATGGGAGCTATGGAATTTGTAGAAATGTCAGCCCTTCCCAGTGTAATTTATACTTCTCCTGTTTGCAGCTGAAACCTTGGTAGAGGATTTATTTTGGGACTTAGCTTTTTCTAAGATTTATCTGGAAGAATAAATAAGAGTAACTTAAAAACTGGAAAAGATTGCGTTGAGGAGAAAATTGCCCTGCTAAATATTGAAACACATTTTAAGGACTAAAACTGATGTAATTAATGGCTTAAGAATGAGCAATCAGGGGATCCCTGGGTGGCGCAGCGGTTTGGCGCCTGCCTTTGGCCCAGGGCGCGATCCTGAAGATCCAGGATCGAATCCCACGTCAGGCTCCTGGTGCATGGAGCCTGCTTCTCCCTCTGCCTGTGTCTCTGCCTCTCTCTCTCTCTCTCTGTGACTATCATAAATAAAAAAAAAAAAAAAAAATGAGCAATCAGTGGAAGAGAATAAATAGCCTAGAAACATACTTTTATGTACATGTAAATTAATTGTATGGCAGAGGGGACCTCACAAGTCAACAGGGATGGAAAGATCTTTTGATAAATTAGGCAAGGTTAGGCATCTGGTTAGCTATTCATAGGGAGAAGAGGGTGTTTTAGAGTCTCACCTCAGGCTGCATGCCTAGATAAATTCTAGATGGATTAAAAGGTTAAATTTGAGAGGGAGGAAAATCAAACCATTGAAAAAAAAAAAAAAAACCCAACCCTTGAAGAATGTAGAAGGAAGCTTTTGGGGAACAAGAGGGCCACTGAGTTTTAAAGCAGTAAAATGTAACACAGTGAAAGAAACGTTGATTTATGTGCTCACAGAAAGTTAAGGGCTCTGTATTAGTTTCCTGGGGCTTTTGTAATAAAGTACCATAAACAGGGTGGTTTGAAACAATCAAAATTTATCATCTCACTTTGCTGGAGGCTAAAATGGCAAAATCAAGCTGTTGGCAGGGCCATACTCCCCCTGAAACCTGTAGGGAAGAATCCTTCCTTGGTTCGTCTAGTTTCTGGTGTTTGCTGGTAGTTCTTGGCTTGTAGGTGCATTATTTCAGTCTCTGTCCCCGTCCTCACTTAGGGTTCTCCTGTGTATCTTTCTCTATCTCGCCTTTTTCTTAAAGGTTTATTTATTTATTTATTTGAGAGAGAGTGTGTGCACATGTGAGCGGGGAGAGGGGCAGAGGCAGAGAAGGAATCTTAAATAGACTCCCAATGAGTGTGGGGCCCCATGTAGGGCTTGATCCCAGGACCCCAAGATCATGACCTGAGCTGAAGTCAAGAGTTGGCTGCTCAACTGACTGAGCCCCCCAGGAGCCCCGTGTGTCTCTCTCTTATAAGAACACTGGTCATACTGGATTACAGGCTCACCCTACTCCAGTGGGACCACATCTCAACAAATATCTGCAACAACCCTATTTCCAAGTAAGGCCACATACTGGGGGTTTAGGACTTCAACATATCTTTCAGAGGGGACATAATTTGATCCTTAACAGGCTTCATATGTCAAAGTACAACAAAGGACTTCATCTGAAGTAGCAGATTGGTTATACACCCCCATTTCCTAAGATTGGCTACAATAGTAGGAAGGAAGAAGGACAAAGACCTACAAGGACAAAGAATGGGAGCGGGATCATTATCAAATGAGATGTTTCAACACATTTTGGAAAGAATTAAAGAGATACTAACAAGAGAGCAAATGTGCTCTCTTGAGCCCAGGCAAGCTTGAGCTGGAGTCATCATGGGTGGTGTAGGGGAGGGCTGAAATCAGGCGGAGAGGGTACCAGTCTGTAAGAACTGGTCCTTCCACTCCCCTCTGTTGCATCTATCAAACAGGCATTTATACTGCAGCTGTGAACCAGATTGGAGAAATGGACTCAGATGAAGTCCTGAGTCCCAACTCAGAGACTCTATGTGGCAGAAGGTGGGGTACCCCAGGGTTGAAAACAAGGAGATTAGTTTGGAACTTGCACTCCATCCAGATGAGCCAAGAATATCTACCTCCCAGGCCAGTGATCAGATGTTTTCTGGGGAAAGCCAAGGCCTCAGAACAAAGCCCTTCACAGCCAGATCTCCCGGAGGCACCAGTGTGGGGCTCACTCCCTGCCCACTCTCCCAGAAATGAAATTTGCCAGTTGATGAGCTCTACCATCGGAGCTTCCACATGGAAGCTAGTATAAACAGCTAACCAGGGATCATCTGACATATTAGGAAAGACTGCATGAACAAAAGAACTAAAATAAACAACCAGGAGGAAGCTATCTATAAGATACAAAGACAATACAAGTTCAGAAGAAAACTTCAGAAACTTCCAGATAGTATCCACATAGAGTTCAAGAAGTCCGTGAACTCAGAATTTCATTAGAGTAGAGAATGAAGTCAAGGAAATCTCTCACAAAGTAGCAAAGAAGGACAAAGAGTTGAAAAGTACACAGAGCAGATTAGGGACATGGAATGTCTATCTGGAAGGTTCAATATAAAAAAACAGTTCCAGAAAGAGAAACAGAGACGACCGAGGTGAGGGAGCTAAAAAACTTGTAGAAGGAACACATCTGCAGACCAAAGCACCCAGCACAATAAATGACAAAAGTGACGCCAAGGTGCAGCATTGTGAAATGTTATGACAACAGGGTCAATGAGGGGGTTCTACAGTTTTCCAGAGGAACAACACATGTCAGGCACAGGAATGGGAATGGGATGGATTTGAGCTTTTCTAGAGCGACTCTGGACGATGGTGTTGTTATGCCTTTGGCATTCTGGAGGAAAATTATTTTCCATGTGTTATTTCATACCCATGACTAATAAAGTGTGAAAGCAGAACACATATTATTTCTAGATAACCGAGGATGCCAGAAAAAGATATCTCTGTGATTTTTTTTAAAGATTATTATTATTTTTTATTTTGAGAGAGCATGAGAGAGAGTGCATGAGTGCAGGGGGAGGGACAGGGGAGAGAGTGTGGGGGGGAAGCAGACTCCCTGCTGGGTTGGTGGGGCTGATGTGGGGCTCCATCTTAGGACCCTGAGACCATGACCTGAACCAAAACCAAGAGACAGTTGCTTAACCAACTGAGCCACTCAGGTGATTCCTTTTTATGGGAGGTGCACTTCAGTAGAAGAGAGGTAGAGGACACCATGAGGTACAGGGAAAGAGGACCGAGTGCAGGTGAGCAGCAGAGGGCCCCAAGGGGTATCTCCTGGAAACAAAGCACTCCACACAATGTCTCCCATAGTAGAGTTATTTGGGAGAAGTTCAGAACATGTATGCAGAAAGTTATACAAATAAAATAACAAAGGAATTATTAACTTCAAGAAAAATTAAAAATGGAACAAGAGTGGAAATGTCATTATTCCCCACCTGTCTCTGCAGAATGACATTTATACAGTCATAATTTAAGCACTGATTTTTTTTTTTTAATTTTTATTTATTTATGATAGTCACACAGAGAGAGAGGCAGAGACATAGGCAGAGAGAGAAGCAGGCTCCATGCACCGGGAGCCCGACATGGGATTCGATCCCGGGTCTCCAGGATCGTGCCCAGGGCCAAAGGCAGGCGCCAAACCACTGCACCACCCAGGGATCCCAAGCACTGATTGTTTAACTGAAATATTTGTATGTCTGTGTTGAGAAGAAAAGGAGGTAGAGATGGTTGGAAATCTAAGGGGAACTGTGTCTTATCTATCATAATAGTAAGTCACCAGGTAACATTTAAAATTAGTAAATGAAAAATAAAATAAAATAAAATAAAATTAGTAAATGAAGAAATAGTGTACCTGTAATAATTGGAAATATCAAGTTTATTACTAACTACTACAAGGGGAAAGAGGTAAAACGCAAGACTGCTTTTGGGAAGTAGAACTGGAAGTGTGGAAGGGGAAACAAGTAACTATTGGTTGTTTTATTCACCATGGAGCATCCAACACTTGACCTCCATTCAGGTCTTGATTTCAGGGTTGTGAGTTCAAGCCCCATGCTCAGCATGGAGCCTACTTAAAAAAAAAAAAAAAAAAGAAGGTGTCCTTACCATTTAATTTTTTAAAATTTTCACTTGAAAAACAAACTGTTAACCATTTTATTTTATTTTTTTAAGATTTTATTTATTTATTCATGATAGTCACACACACAGAGAGAGAGAGAGAGGCAGAGACACAGGCAGAGGGAGAAGCAGGCTCCATGCAGGGAGTCCGACGTAGGACTCGATCCTGGGTCTCCAGGATCACACCCCGGGCCAAAGGCACGCGCCAAACCGCTGCGCCACCCAGGGATCCCCCATTTTATTTTTTTAAGTTTTTAAAGATTTATTTATTTTACAGAGAGAGAATGCATGTGTGGGGTGAGAAGGGGGGGAGAGAGAGAGAGAGAGAATAAATCCTCAAGCAGAATCCCCATCGAGCATGGAGCCCAACACGGGGCTCAATCCCACGACTCTGAGACCATGACCTGAGCCAGAATCAAGAGTCTGGCCACTTAACCAACTGAGCCACCCAGGCGCCCTGTTCATTAATCATTTTAAAGTGTACATTTCAGTGGCATTAAGCACATTAAAAGTATTGTGCAACCACTGCCTGTCTTTAGTTCTAAGACAGAACTTTTCTGTCCTCCCCCACAAAGGAAACTTAGTAAGCAGTCACATTCCTGTCTCCTTGCCCCAAACCCCCAGCTCTTGGCAACTACCAGTCCGCTTTCTGTCTCCACAAATTTATCTATTTCGGGAGTTTAATACAATTGGAATCATACACTGTGTGACCTCTTGTGTTGGCTTCTTTCACTTAGCGTCGTGTTATCAAGGTATGTCCATGTTGTAGCGTGTGTAAATGCTTCTTCATTCCTCTCTATGGCTGAATCATGTTCCGTTGGGTGGATAACACCACCTTTGTTTACTCATTCATTAACCAAAGGACATTTGGGTTATTTCCACTTTTTGGCCATCGTGAATAGTGATGCTATGAACGTTCGTGTTCAGGTATTTGTTTGAATACATATTTTCAGTTATTCGTGTGTATACCTAGGAGTATAATTGTTGGGTTGTATGGTAATCCTGTTTAACTTTCTGAGGAATTTTCAAACTATTTTCCATAGTGGCTATACCATCTTCCATTCTCACCAGCAATGTACAAGAGTTTTGTTTTTTTTTTTTAAGATTTTATTTATTTATTCATGAGAGAGACACAGAGAGAGAGAGAGAGAAAGAGAGGCAGAGACACAGGCAGAGGGAGAAGCAGGCTCCATGCAGGGAGCCTGACGTGGGACTCGATCCTGGATCTCCAGGATCATGCCCTGGGTTGAAGGTGGTGCTAAACCGCTGAGCCACCGGAGCTGCCCTGTACAAGAGTTTTGATTTCTCCACATCCTTGCCAACACCCGTTGTTTTTCTTTTCTTTTCCTTTTTCTCTTTTCTTTTTTTTCTCTCTTTCTTCTTCGTTCTCTCTCTCTCTTTTAAATAAAATATGCTCAGCCTAGTGGTCTTGGTTGTCATTTCCTTAATGACTAACGATGTTGAGTATCTTTTCATGTGGATATTAGCAATTTGTTTTCTTTAGAGAAATGTTTATTCATATCCTTTACCTATTTCTTAATTGGATTGTTTTTCATTTTGTTGCTGACTTGTTAAGAGTTCTTTATATACTCTGGATACTAGACTGCGATCAGACATATGATTTGTGAATATTTCCTCCCATTCTGTGATTGTCTTTTCATTTTCTTGATGGTGCTACCACTTGAGTTTTGAAACTATATTCATCTGTGGTTTTGATGATTTTTATTAAAAAATTAAAATTAGTAAAAGGATAAAAATCATAGCTATTACCAAAAAGGAGATGTGTTTTTAAAAGTGATAGGGTAAATATTTTACTATATAAAGAACTTTTTTAAAAAAAATCTTATTTATTTATTTGAGAGAGAGAGCATAACCATGAGCAGGGGGAAGGGCAAAGGGAGAAACAGACTCGCTGCTGAGCAGGGAGCCCAACATGGGGCTCCAGCCCAGGACCCTGAGACCATGACCAGAAGGAAGGCACTTAACAGGCTGAACCACCCAAGTGCCCCACTATGTAAAGAACTTATATAAACCTCTAAGTAAGATGCTCCAGTAGATAACTGGATATGAATAGCTGACCTGCAAAGGAAGGAAACAATTCATAAACACAAGAAAAACTAGTAAGAAATACAAAATAATCAAAGAAGGTACTCATACATTTCTTTCTGGTGACAGAATTGAATAATGTCAGGATGTATGAAATTGACACTCTTCTGATAAAGAAAGTACAAATTGGCCTGACTTTTTGGAAAGCAGTTGTGCATAAGATGTCCAGAATCTCATTTGTTATTCTTTGACCTAGTAATTCAACTTCTAAGAATCTGTCCTAGGAAAAGAACTTGAAATACAAAAATCCTCCTACAAATAAAGATGCTTGTCACAATGTTATTTAATAGTGAAAAATTGTAAATAGCTTCTGCATTCAGCTGGAGGCAGATGAGTAATTTTTGATACACCCAGTGCTGATTAATGCCTATCACACAGCAGGCATAAAATAAAAAGTTGTTGAATGAATGACTATATCCATAGGATGGAATATTATGCAGTCATATAAAATTGTATTTATATTATTTTTAACAAGTACCATTCCTTTTTTAAAAAGATTTTATTTATTTATTCATGAGAGACACAGAGAGAGAGGCAGAGACATAGGCAGAGGGAGAAGCAGGCTCCATGCAGGGAGCCTGATGCAGGACTTGATCCCAGGACTCTGGGTTCATGATCTGAGCCAAAGGCTCTCAAAGACACTCAACTGCCGAGCCACCCAGGTGTACCTAACAAGTAACATTCTTAAACTTCAGGGGAAACATGGTATTTAAAAGTTTATCAGGATTATGGCCTAACCACCTGTGGGAATTTTAAAGATTTTTATTGGTAAAAATAAAGATCAAACAAAAGCATTGGAAAAAGAAGGAAATAAAAATGTTATTTCGGGGGGGGGTTAAATAATAAATATCTGGAATAAATTATCAATATCTGGAATACTAAATAATAAAAATATACCATCTCCTTGGGGCACCTTTGTGGCTCGTTTGGTTAAGCATCTGCTTTCTGCTCAGGTCATGATCTTATGGTCTTGGGATCCAGCCCTGCATTAGACTCCCTGCTTAGCAAGTAGTCTGCTTCTCCCTCTCCCTCTGCTCCCTTCCCCCTGCTTGTGCATGCACTCTTTCTCTCAAATACGTTTTTAAAATATTATATATATATATATATACCATCTCCTTAGCTCCTGCACAATTATCCATCCTGTCTCAGCTCAGATAGTTTTCCAAGAACCTCATCACTTGGGTGACAGGGATGATCAGAAAGTGGAGGCCATGCCTTCTGCTGGGCCCTCCTTGTCCCCATTGGATTAGGTCAGTAAAGCCTTCTGCCTTCATTAGGGCTGGTGCAGCGTACTCTTTTCTGGGTATGCTGGGAAATGCCAAATGTACAAAACTTATTCTCAAGCACTTACAGGCATCTGTTTTTCATGAGAGACCGAAGACACAAAGCTTAAGGAGCCCCTCACCCCAGGGACTTTACATTTAAGGTCAAATAAAACGTAATGCCCATCAGGGCTCCAAACCATCTTCTGTACATGCATAGCAAAGGATAATGCTATTTTCTGGTGGCCTGATGCCACAGTTGGTGCACCTGTCTCAACCCAAACACTTGACATCTCTGTACCAGGCCTAGGATACCTGAGCACTCATTTTGTCACCAGTCCTCACTCTATTCTCATGGTTTGTGGCATGGGCTCCTCATGGAAACAGACCACAGTTGCTGAACGTATTCCAAGGAGATTGACTACCGCCCTGTGCCAGGGCCAGCCAAACATTTCTTTGTTTAGACATTCGTGTGTGTGTGTGTGTGTGTGTGTGTGTATATATGTATATACATACATATCTGTTTATACATATATGTGTATATACATGTGTAGATAATTTTCTGAGTTGATATTGCTTTTATAAAAAATAAAATTAAAAATTAAAAAATAAAATTATGCTCTGTGTCTCTCTTTAGGCATTCACTATGGTTGTTTGCTTTATTGTCTTGCTGTCTGAGTTGCCTGCAGGCTGTCCAGGAGGCTCTGCAGAGGGAGGACAGGGGTCCTGGGCATGGCCACAGTGTAGAGCTGAGCCAGGGGACCTTGGAAAATGAAAGGGGCCTCAAAGAGAGCTCTTGATCACCTGGAAACACTTTTTCTTGTCACTCAAATTGGGGACACCCAGATGCCATGGAGCTACTCTCTGCTGCTGGCTCCTGAGGAGGCTCCAGTGATTCGAAGGTTGCAATTAGAAGCCAGAGCTGGGAGGCCCATGATGCACCACCTCCCACCCGTGGTGTGATACAGCTGTCCCTGGGAGAGGACCAAAGGCTGCCCATGAAGGGAGGGAAGGAAGCAGCTGCTGGTGGCGGGCATGGGGCCAGGCCTGGGAGCATCAGGCGGAGGAACTGCGTGGAGGGCCTGACAGGTGGAGCTTTGTATCACGGGTGTCCTCATCCAGAGGAGTGGCCAAGCAGATCTCTCCTTAACCCAGCTCCCTCTCATCTGGCCACACTTGGCTGCCTTCCAGTGACTCACTCCTCTAGGGTCTCTGCTGAGAGCTCCTCTGCCCCCACTCCTGCACATACATCACAGTGGGCTCCCCTCTGGAGCCTAGACTCCCTGGGGTCCCTCATGTTTGGCCGACTCATGTCATGCTGAGGCTGAGGACCTTTGGTTTGTGTGGTGGTAGGGCAGATCTCACTTTCTGGTTACAGAAAGTTCTGCAAGCTCCTGCCCTGCCTGAAGGAAGGAAACCCTGGTGCATTTGCAGACAGTACCTCACAGGATTGTGACACAGTGGGGCACCCAGTAGTGTGGGCAGGCACCAGGGTGGGTCCAGGGTGCAGGAAGACCCCCGCTTTGCCTGCGATTTCATGGAGAAGACAGAGCCATCACCAGCTAGAGTGAGTGTACTAGCTGAGGTATGAAGTAATGCTCTAGTGGTGCTCGGAGGGAAGTACAGGACTCTTTCTATGTGGAGAGGATAAGCTTACAGAGGAGGTAACCCATGAGCTCTGCCTTGAAGAAGTTTTACAGCCAAGGGCAGAAGAGAAAAATAGTGAAGAAAACATCATACAGAAAACCCCAGAGGCATGAAAGAAAGTTGAATTTTGGGAGAGCAGCGGGAGTTTGGGGATATGGGATGGGATATGAAGGGAAATGAAGCTAGGAAGGACAGTTGGGCCCAGATAGTGGCCCCACTTGACACAGCTTGGACCCTTGCCATGCTGCCCCACTTCATAAATCTCAAATGAGTAATGAAGACTGATGTTTGTCTCTTGGAGCTAATTGAAATCCTTCAGCCTCACTCCCAAAGTCCTCGAATTAGAACACCCCATCCCATCTACCATGCCCTTGCGTGACCAGCAGAGCAGGAATGGATTAGCAGGAAAATCCCTCTAAGGCAGCAGGCTGGGGACCCATTTAGCAAGGAGGAGGTGAGGACATAGTCAGAATAGTTTGCTCCTTTGTGTCCTTAGGAGAGAGGGAGAGGGAAAGGGAGAGAGAGAGAGAGAGAGAGAGAATATCTACATAGCCATATCTCCATCTATCAGCCCCCCCTTAAGCTTTCCAAGGTCAAGAGGCCTGCATAAACAACTAAAACTCTTACCTCCTGGGAAATAGAAATAGAAATTCCTTGTGGGCTACCTTTGATTTTTTTTTCTTTTTTCCCTTTCTGTCTGTAAAATGAGAATATTGGTCTAGATAGTTTTCAAACCTTTTGAATTTACTAATTTGACCAGCACTTGTTAATCACTTGCCATGAGCAAGCATTGCCATGGTGCCAGCCCTAGTAGTATATATGGTGGGCGGATGAGACAGGACCACATGCCATCTTCATGCATCTGCTAGTGGACAGATGTTTAATATATCATGACAGGTGTGATATGGCATCAAGAAGAGCAGGTGCTGTACTCTAATCTGGGGATAGCAAGCAAGGAGGTTCGAGCCAGCATTTGAAGGAAGAGCAGGAATTAGCTGGAAAAAAGAGGTCAAGAAGATCATTCCAGGCAGAGGATGCAAAAGCCAGAAGGTGGATAAATGCTTTCATTCCAGGAATGCTGTGGAGTGCCTGCAGAGTGGACAAGGAAGAGACAGAGGGCTTAGAAGAGTAGGGCTGAGGAGACAGAGCAGATGTGCAAGGTCCTGAGAGTGTTATATTTTATCCTAAGGACAATGGATAACCTTCAAAGGGTTGGAGGCAGAGAAGTATCATGATTGCACCTGCACTTTATAAAGATCCTTCTGATATACTGTTGCAATCCCGAAAGTTATTTAAATGAGGCAGCAGGACAGGTGAAAGGGAGGCCTCGTTGTGAAGAATGAGATGATGGGGACAGGGGCAAGGCGTCAGGAGGATGAGTGTGGTGACCATAGGGATGGAGAGAAGTGAGTGGATGGGGACATTTAAGAGACCGAGTTGCCAGCACCTGGTCATTGGAGAGATGTGAGAAGACGCAGCCAAGGGTTAATAGGATTCTGGCTTTGGCCACGACTGGAAGCATGATGGAGTCATCAGATTGCAGGGATGATCAGGGATGGATTTAGGACATGTTGAATCTGAGGTCACTGTGGACATAGCTAAGCAGATCTGGAGGCTGGAGAGATGGAAGTTATGTTGGCATCTGGGTGGTAATTGGAAGCATGGAGGTTGAGGAAACAATGAAGGAGAGTGCAGAAGGGCAAGGGGAGATGTCTGTCTGGAAGACCCCAACATTTAACACACAGGTGGAAAAGAAAGAAGCCAGCCAGGGAAAGGAAAATGAAGAATGGAGGGAAACCAGGAAAACTTGGTGCCACGGAGGCCAAAGGTGGAGCGTGGCATGGAGTTCAAAGTGCCAAGCCACGGAAAACACAACTACAAAATACAAGCTTTCGTTAGGTGGGAACTGGAAAAGTGTTCTTTGGATTTTGCAAATGGAGCGTATTGTGGATCTAGCAAGAGCTAGAGGAATTCATAAATTGAAGACTGTCAGTGAAGGCTGGGCTTTCAAGAGTTTGACTTGGGAAGGGAAAAGTGGGCTATAGTTGAAGGAGTGTGTCAGGTTGACAAGAGTTTTTTTTCTAAGTTGGGGAACTTTGTTTAAGAGCAGATGGGGGTGCTTAGGTGGCTCAGTGAGTTAAGCGCCTGCCATCAGCTCAGATCATGATCTCGGTGGCCTGGGATTGAACCCTGCATCAGGCTTCCTGCTCAGTGGGAAGTCTACTTCTCCCTCTCCCTCTGCCCCTCCCCCCTGCCCCTTGCCCCCTGCTTTTGGTCTCTCTCTCTCAAACAAACAAATAAATAAAATCTTTTTAAAAATAAAAAATAAAAGCAGTTGAAGATAAACAGATTAACAATTGACGTTACGGGACACCAGGGGCAGGAGTGTATCAGCTGGGTTCAATCAGAGAAGCAGAACCACTTGGATTATAAGAGGTCTGTTATAAAGATTTGACTTTGCATAGTTGTGAGAATTCATTACCCTGTCTATGTGAAGTTGTTTTCTCTGTATCTGGTGCTAGATCTTGAAGTCCATAGGGAGGCAGTTGGGAAGGAAAGAGGCAGGTGATGTGGGGTTAGGGGAACAAGAAAAAGCTGGAACCGTAGAGATTGAACTAGAACCCACAAGGATGGATTGGAACTGTGTTGGTTTCTCACTGACATTTCTTCCAACTTTGATAATGAATATCTGCAGAGTATGGGTGTTCTTTGTATGCACCTGGCCCAGGAGTTGGTGAAGCTAGAGCTTGGGGAGCAGCAGGCCTGGCTGCTGCTCCATCTCAACCAGTTGACCCAGCAGACAAATGATAGTGTATATCTCTACAACGGTGCCTGGTGCTTGCACGAACTTCCTGAGTGTAGAGGAACATGGCTGCTCCTTCATGGTTGCCTTCCAAATCTTGGGCAAAGTACCCCATGATAATTTGGAACTACACAGGAAGGGAATTCTGGGAAGCATAGTCCACCTTAGTTAAGGTGACAAATATGGATCCATCTTAGAAGACTGCTTCATTTTTAAGCATTTTTAGCAGATCCAGGCACTGTCTTAGGAGCTAGGGATACAATTTAGTTAGAGTTCATCTTCACAGAACTTAGGTTCCAACAGGGAAATCAGGCAATAGCAAGTATGTATATGATATCATGGTAGATTGTGATAAGTACTACCAGGAAAAAACAAAAAGAGAAATAGCTAGTGTTGGTGCTAGGAGTTGGGTGAGAAGGAGGTTTTATTAGAGAGGGTGGTCGGAAAACCTGTTTGATGAAGTACTGTTTAATCGCAGATCGTAGTGAAGTGATGAAGCCAGCCAAGCAGAGATCATAGGAAAGAGCTTTTCAGGCAGAGGAAAATAGTATGTGCAAAGGCCCTGGGGCAGGAACAGTCTTGTTCAAGAAACGCCAAGAATGTCAGCTACCTTGGGGTGGGAGGTGGGAGCTGAGGTTGGAGAGCTAGGTAGTAGCCAGATCAGGTAGAATAGTCATCATCTAACTTACCTAGTGGTTCCCTTCAAGACCTTACTGGGAAGGTTTGTCCTTTTTTGACCTTAATTAAATCATCCCCAGTGCTTAAAACCTCTCCCCAGTGATGTTTGTTGAATATTTTAACATCATAGCTGCATGAGGCAATGGATAACAGTTGGGGTGGACAATAGACTAATATAGAGCTTAAAAGGAAAGGCTAAGGAGTAAGGTGTCCATTGAGCCATTTATTTATTTATTTATTTATTTATTTATTTATTTATTTATTTATTTATTTATGGGAGCTTTTAAAAGCTCAGATGTTTCTGTAATACATGTACATTTGTTGGCCAAACATCATGTGCATGTTCAGAAAAGACTTGAGAAGGCAATAATCTCTCACCTCTAACTGACATTGAAGTTATGCACAAGCAGGATGTGAAAGGTGGACCAAGGTATACACTGTGTTGAAGGCATGCCCCAACATGCAAACAGAACCCCACAGTGAAAGGGGGAGATTTATTGGTTCTAGGAGGTTAAGGAAATCTCTGTCTAATCATTAGCTGACCGGTAAGTTAACTGAGCAAAGGCTTCAGTGATCACACATGACCTAGAATACAGACTTTGCAGAATTAGTTCAGGAAGGTCACCAAACAACCACCCACCACATTAAGCAGCAACAATGACAAACCCTATGAAGGGGTGAAAGCTGGCTTCCAGAGTTGCTACATTATATTATTTGAAATGTGCAGTGTTCAACAAAAATTATGAAACATGCAAAGAAACCGTAAGAAAATACAATCTGTATATGTGGTGGGGGGGAAAGCAATTGATAAAAACTGTTCCCGAGGAAGCCCAGACACTGGAATTGCTAAACAAATACTTTAGATCTGCTATTTTATTTTTTTAAGTTTTATTTATTTATTTGAGAGAGAGCAAGAGCAAGCATGAGTGAGGGGAGGGACAGAGAGAGAGAGAGAAGTAGACTCCCTGCTGAGCACAGAGCCAATGGTAGGGGGAGGGGCTCCATGCCAGGACCTGAGATACAACGTGAGCAAAGGCAGATGCTTAGCTGACTGAACCACTTAGGCGCCCTTAGGTCTGCTGTTTTAAATATGTACAAAGAGCTAAAGGAAACCATATCTAAATGAAAGTATGATAATTTATCAGTTGTGTATAACACTCAGTGCTTATCACATCATGTGCCCTATTTAATGCAACTGATAAATTATTGAACACTACATCTGAAACTAATGATGTACTACATTTTGGCTAATTGAATTTAAACTGAAAAAAAATTTTTTTTTAAAGATTTTATTTTTTATTTATTCATGAGAGACACAGAGCGAGAGAGAAAGGCAGAGACACAGGCAGAGGGAGAAGCAGGCCCCATGCAGGGAGCCTGATGTGGGACTCGATCCCCGGTCTGGAGACCACGCCCTGGGCTGCAGGCGGCACTAAACCGCTGCGCCACCGGGGCTGCCCTAAACTGAAAAATTTTAAAAAATAAATGAAAATGGAGTCTCACATATATCTCAGTTGAGATATTTGATGAAATAATGACTGAAAACAGGCCAACTTAATGAAAAAAACCCATTCATTCCACATCCCAGAAACTCAGCAAACTCCAAGGAGGATAAATTCAAAGAGATCCACACCTGGACACATCATAACCACAAAAGTGACTCATCATGTACAGGGGATCTTCAATAAGATTAACAGCTGATTTCCCATTAAAAATAAAACAGAAGGCAGAGGGAGGACATATTCAGAGTGATGAAAGGAGGGAAAGAACCCTGCCCAACCAAGAATTTTACGTTTGGTAAACGTGTACTTCAAAAATGAAAGAGAAAATAAGATAATCCTCAGCCTGATGAAGGGCATCTACAAAACAAACAAACAAACAACTCACAGTTAACATCATATTTAATAGTGAAAAGATTGAAAGTTTTCTTCCCTAAGATCAGGAACAAAACAAGGATGTCTGTTCTTACTTCTCTATAGGATTTTACTGGATGGAAATTCTCGAGAGCAGTTAGGCAAGAAAAAGAAATAAAAGGCATCCAGATTAGCAAAGAGGAAGTAAAACTCTATTGGTTGATGACATGATTATCTATCTATCTATCTAATCTATATCTCTCTATATAGATAGATCTATATATATTTAAGTACAATATACTTATTTAAGTTATATATATATAACTGCCACCAGCTGCCACCTCTCAGAGGTCGATGAGAAAGAAATGACCTTCTTTTACCCCCACCCAGCAGAATGTTTTTTTTTCATTCATTCATTCATTCATTGAACCCACAAACATTTATTAAGCATTAAGCACCAAAGCAGACATTCACCAGTTTAGGATGACTTTGTCATGGACTAGCTGGCCATGAGGCTCAGTAGCATCTGGAGGCAGGAGAGCCAAGTAGACAGGCGTCTTGGCTCCCTCCTCCACAGTCCTGGGGCCATAAGGCCCACCCATGTCCGTCTTCACCCACCCTGGGCAGCATGCATTCAGTAGAATCCTGTCAGCTTTCCTCTTCTCATCCAGACACTGGGCCAGGATTCTTGATAAGACCGTGACCCCCAGCTTAAACATCCCATAAGCTGAGTTGGGCCGGCCTTCCCTCTCATGCACTTCATTGCTTATATCCTCCACAAACTTCTACATGAGGTCCACCAGGTCCTCCTCTGTGAGCGTCTTGCATTGGAACTTCTTCTGTAGATCTGCGCTGCAATTTTCAAGAGCCTTTGAACCCTCTAAACTGCTGATATTCACCACCCTGCCATGAAGTTTTATTATTGGCAGCAATTCATTGCAGACATTTCTTGTGGCAAAAAAGTTTGTCTTCAGCGTTATCTCAGCTTGAATGTCAAAGGGTGTTGGATCATCAGATATATATATCCAACAACAACTATTAAACTAATAAGTGAGCCAACAAATGTTTCAGGGTACAATATCAATATTTTAAAAATCAGTTGTAGTTCTATATGCTAGCTATGAAAAATCCAAGAATGAAATTAAGAATATAATTCCATTTATAATATAATCAAAAATAATAAAATACTTAAGAAAAGGTTTAACCAAAGATGAGCGAGATGTGTACACTGAAAATTATAAAACATTGTTGAAAGAAATTAAGAACACCCAAATAAAGGAGAGACATCTTATGTTCATGAGTCAGAGATCTAATTTTGTTAACAAGGCAATACTCCCCTAATTGGTCTACAGATTCAGTGCAATCCCTATTAAAATTTCAACTGCCCTTTTACAGGAAGAGACAAGCTGATGAAATTTATATGGAAATCCAAACGACACCAAATGACCAAAACAATTTTGAAAAAGAAGAATAAAATGAATGGAGTCATTTTTCCCAATTTCAAAACTTTCTGCAAAGCTACAGTAATCAAGATAGTGTGGTCCTAGCATAAGGATAGACATATAGGTCAGTGGGATAGAATTGAGCTTCCAGAAAGAAATCCATATATCTGTGGTCAGTTTATTTTTGACTAGAGTGCCAAGACCATTCAATGGGGAAAGAAGAGTCTAGTCAACAAATGGTGCTGGACAACTGGATATCCATATGCAAAATATGAAGTTGAACCCCTACCTCACACCATTTATAAAATTGAACTCCAAAAGGACCAATGACATAAATGTCAGAGCTAATCATATAAAACTCTTAGGAGGGGACAAAGGTGTTTTAAAGGGCCTGATGTTGCCCTCAAGGAAATTAGAACTCTCATACTTTGCTGATGGGTATGTAAAATGCTGAATGCTATGGTATTGAATTATATCTCTACTTAAAAAAAATTATCATTCTGACTGCATATAGGGAAAGAGGATGGTTGCCCAAGAGCGGGCTTGGGAAATTGCTGCAGTCTAGTCCAGTAATGAGTTGATGTTGCTCTAAGGCCCAAGGGGATTGATGTCTTTAAAACTGGGGAAGGCCCTGGGACAGGAATTTTTGGAGAGGCTGGCCTCTGCAGTAAGAGGGACACTTCCCACCATTGAGAAGAGAGGGAAGAAGGGATATGGGCACAGGGTGGGCATTTTAGAAGACTGGATCTGCCATTGGGTTTGGTCCAGAAAGGATTATGAGCGATTATGGGCGGAGGATGCCTGGAAGCCTCAAGTAGCTTTGGGCAAGCAGGGAGCACAGTGTTGGCTTCTGGGAAGCTCAGGGAGCCCTGTAACAGGGTATGCAGGGCTGCTTACCTGGGAAGCGATCCTCTTGAATTGTCCCCAATACTGAGTTTCAAGTTGGAATATGGGGGAAATTTGAGATATGTATTCTGTTATTATGGCTAAATAATACCAGCTACTGACTGATTTTAATGGAATGCCTGTTTTATGAAATATAAGTGACTGATTAATCAAGAACTGGCATTATAAAAAAAAAGAACTGGCATTATATTTTATAATCACAGTTTAATTTTGGTTTGTTTTTTTTTTAAATTTTTTTATTGGAGTTCAATTTGCCAACATATAGCATAACACCCAGTGTTCATCCCGCCAAGTGCCTTCCTCAGTGCCCATCACCCAGTCACCCCAACCCCCCACCCTAATCATAGTTTAATTTTGAACAGGATGTGTGCAAATGCATTGATAAAAGGTAGAATCAATTAATTCTATGAAAAGAACACGCTTTACTTGATTTTCAGAATTTTTTTCATCTCCAGGTCTTACTTGGTGTCTGTAGCAACCAAGTGAAGCAGGTTTTATTATTTTCACATTCATTTTTTTAAAATAAATTAATTTTTATTGGTGTTCAATTTACCAACATACAGAATAACACCCAGTGCTCATCTGTCAAGTGTCCCCCTCAGTGCCTGTCTCCCACTCACCCCCACCCCCAGCCCTCCTCCCCTTCCACCACCCCTAGTTCGTTTCCCAGAGTTAGGAGTCTTTATCTTCTGTCTCCCTTTTTGATACTTTCCACACATTTCTTCTCCCTTCCCTTATATTCCCTTTCACTATATTCCCCAAATGAATGAGAACATACACTGTTTGTCCTTCTCCGATTGACTTACTTCACTCAGCATAATACCCTCCAGTTCCATCCACGTTGAAGCAAATGGTGGGTATTTGTCGTTTCTAATGGCTGAGGAATATTCCATTGTATACATAAACCACATCTTCTTTATCCACTCATCTTTCGATGGACACCGAGGCTCCTTCCACAGTTTGGCTATTGTGGACATTGCTGCTAGAAACATCGGGGTGCAGGTGTCTCGGCGTTTCATTGCCTCTGAATCATTGGGGTAAATCCCCAACAGTGCAATTGCTGGGTCGTAGGGCAGGTCTATTTTTATTCACATTCATTTTTATACAAAGTAGTGGAGGCTTAGGGAGTTACTTCTCCAAACAGCCTAAACCCAAGCCTTGGTAATCTCACGTTCTTTCCACTATTACTCCATGAATCAAGCAGGATACTTTTTTGTTTATTCAAGTGCTCAGGGTATGTTGCCAAGGTGTCTTTTTCCAGAAAGTCTATTTTTATAAAATGTCTTTGGTACTTGCCAGTTCCGTTATTTTGAATGACTTTTTTTTTTGTTAATAATACTGATGTTAATTATAGAAAATCTAGAAAAGTATTTTTTAACATCACCACACAGATAATTCCTGTTAACATATTAATGTATTTCTTTCCAGTGTCTGCCTATTAAATATACTACCTACACACACACACACACACACACACACACACACACAGAGTTAACCCTTGAACAACATAGATTTCAAAGGAGCAGGTTTACTTATATGTGGCTTTTTTACAGTCCAGTGCTGTAAATGTATTTTCTCTTCCTCAGGAGTTTTTTTTTTTTTATTTATTTGAGAGAGCGAAAGCTCACAAGCAGGGAGAGGGGCAGAGAGAGGGAGAGAGAATCCTGAGCAGACTCTGTGCTGAGTGAGGAGCCCAACGTGGGGCTTGATTCCAGGACCCTGAGATCATGACCTGAGCTGAAACCGAGTCCCACACTTAACCAACTGAGCCACCCAGGCACACCCCTTATGAGTTTCTTAATAACACTTGCTTTCCTCTTAGGTTACTCTGTTGGAAGAATACAGTATATAATACACATAACATACAAAATATGGAATAATTGACTGTTTTTATTATTGGGAAAGTTTCTGGTCAACAATAGGTCATCAACAGTTACGTTTTGGAGGAGTCAAAAGTTACATGTGGATTTTCAATTGTGCAGGGGGCTTGGTGCCCTTAAACCCCTCATTGTTTTTTTTTGTTTTGTTTTGTTTTTTGTTTTTTTGTTTGTTTGTTTGTTTTTTAAGAGAGAGAGAGAGAGAGAGAGAGAGAGAGGCAGAGACACAGGAGGAGGGAGAAGCAGGCTCCATGCCGGGAGCCTGACGTGGGACTCGATCCCGGGACCCCAGGATCGTGCCCTGGGCCAAAGGCAGGCGCTAAACTGCTGAGCCACCCAGGGATCCCAAACCCCTCATTGTTTAAGGGTCAGTTTGTTTGATTTTTGTTTTACAGAATTGTGCTCATACTATAAATAGCTTTGTGCCTTGCTTTTTTCCACTTAGTATGATGTTGTGAAAAGTAGCAGAGATTGAGTGGTGAAGGTTAGTTAGGCCCTGGAGCCGTGTTAGCTATGTACCCTTGTGAATGCTACTTAACATTTTTGTACCTTAGTACAAACCTAGTACAAAATATGGTCTATCTTGCGTACTTTCCTCTGATCACAGGTGATCTCTGATCTTGGGATCAGGAAATGCTATGTGTTTGAAACTTACCTGCTCTCTCTCCCATTGGCCAATGGGGTCCCTGTATTCAGTCCCTCTTTCCTGTATCCTCTGATCCCATGCCCTGTGACTTTTCCTTAACATCCACTCAACTTCCCAGAGGCAGCCCCCTTACCACATGGTCTCCCCAAGACAGTCTGTGGCTCTGCACACATATCATCAGTATGAACTTGTCGTGCTCTTCCACTTACTATATTTTTCCCGGGTATTGTTTATGTTGGCACATATGGCTCCACCTTTTTGGTTTTGCTTTGATTGTTTCAAACTGCCATATGGGGGAAGGCTTTTTAGAGCATGCCCTGAAACCTGGAAGCTGCAAAGGAAAAGTTGATTAATTTGGCTACATAAGAGTTAAAAGGTTAATCCAAGAAAAGATGCCATAGACAAAGTCAAAAGACAAAATGGCGTCTGTGTTCATGGAGGCCTCCAATGCTGCTGGGTGGTCCTCTTGTGTCCTCCCACCTTTCTCAGCAGTGACTACAGTGGTTCCCTCCTTACTACGAATTCACTTCCCATGGGTCCAGGTCCCAGTCAGCTGCAGTCAAGGAGCAGATAATCCTCCTCCTGACATAGCATCAGAAGGTTGGTGGTGGCCTAATGCTGTGTCACAATGCTTCCATCCTTCATCTCACTTTGTCCTATTATGTAGGCATCTTATTATCTCACATCATCCCAAGGAGGATGAGTGCAGTACAATCAGATAGTTTGAGAGAGAGACAACAGTCACATAACTTTTATCACATACAGTATGCTGCTATAATTGTTCTGTTGTACTAATAATATATTAGTTGTTCATCTTACTGTGCCTAATTTATAAATTAAACTTCATTATAAGTATATGTGTGTAGGGAAAAACAATATATATGGGATTTTGCTACTCATTCTCCGAGGTTCCAGGCATCCCCTGGGGGTCTTGGAACGTATTCCCCATGGATAAAGGGGAACTGCTGTGTTTCAAACCTTCCCGGTCCTTAGAGCTCCACCTCCACCCCTCCTTACTTGGTTGTCGTCTTCTTCACCCAGAAGACCAAAGTCATCATGTGCAATACTGGTCCCCCAACCTGGTCTCTGACTGTATGTGAGCTCAAGCCCATCTGCCCCACCTCTTGCGGTTAGAATGGAAGGTATCTCTCCTCCTGTTTGAAGCTAACACCACCTCTGTACTTAGATCCCATCCTGTCTTGCCTTAGTGGGATGGCCGCCCTATTAATTACTGAATCAGAACACCAGAAGCAGAGCCACCTGGGTGGCTCAGTCAGTTAAGTGTCCAACTCTTGATTTTGGCTCAGGTCATGATCTCAGGGTCATGAGATCAAACCCCACATCAGGTTCTGTACTGGGCATGGAGCCTACTGTTTAAGATTCTCTCTCTCCCTTTCCCCTTCCCCTGCTCATGCATTCTCTCTCTCTCTCTCTCTCTCTCTCTAAAGAAAAAAAAAAAAAAAACCAGAAGCCTAACTGCCCTGGCACTACTCTGCTCCTGGCCCTCCAGTCCATCCATATCCTGTCGGGTGTCACCGTGTCCCACCTGTGTTCTCCATTTACTGCCTGCATTGCTCAGGGTCAGGGCTCATCATTCCATCCCTGGGCCACTGCGGCACCCTCCTCCCTGTGTCTGCCTTCACCCTGGCCATCCTTGAGGCTGTCCTGTGCACAGTGGTCATTGGTGCTTCTAAAACTCAGACCTGCTCGTGTCCCTGCCAGACACCCTGCACTGACCACCTGCCCTCCACATCAGGCAGTCTCTGCTGCTGTAGTTTGGGGGGTAGGAACAGTGTGTGAGGAATCTACTGGACAGTGTGGGACAGTCTGATCACGCGGGGCCCTCTCCTCCATGAAACCCATTGCCCAGCTCTCCAGATTCATCTGTCAGTTTTACTGTGTTTGACCTTATGTCCTTGTGACAACAGCCTGCCACTTGTCTACTACACTTCTTCCATGAATAATGCTTTCTGCCCTGCTTCACCACAGTGGCTGCTTTCCAAGTCTTTCAAAGCTCAGCTCAGGCATTATTGCCCTTGTGCCACCCAGTAAGTCATATCCCCTCCTCCGGGCAGTCCTAGCATCCTGCACAACTCGAGGGCTTGTTGAGCAGTCTGGTGGTCTGGCTGTCCCCCAACCCCCAGGAAGCTAGTTGGGGGTTATCTGACTCTGTAGAATGTGGAGCATGTATCACCACTTGGGCCCCAGCTTTGGGTCACCGCAGCTAGTTCTGAGGCAATGGAAAAGGGTCCCCCTTCCTTCCTTCCTTCCCCCGCCCCCCGAAGCAGGCTCCATGACCAATGTGAAGGGGCTTGAACTCATGACCTTGAGATCATGACCTCAGCTGAGATTAAAAGTCAGATGTTCAACAAACTGAGCCACCCAGGTGCCCCTTCTCTTCCTTCATAGCACTTGCCATGATATTAAAACTATATTAAAATGATCCGTCTATAAGGGTGCCTCGGTGGTTCAGTCGATTAAGCATCTGCCTTTGGCTCAGATCATGATCTTAGGGTCCTGGAATCAAAATCCTGGATGGCTCCCTGCTCAGTGGGGAGTCTGCTTCTCCCTTACCCTCTGCCTGCAGCTCCCCCTGCTTGTGGTCTCTCTCTCTCTTTCTCAAATGAATAAATAAAATCTTTTTTTTTTTTTAAATCTTTAAAAAAAAAACAACAATCCGCCTATGGTTTTGAGAGCAAAGACTGTATCTTGTTCTTCACATAGCCTGGCACATACCTGGTGCAATTTGAACTGAAAAGGAACTTGGCACACCGTGGACTGATTTGAATGTTTTCTTGGTCATTGTACCAGAACAGATGGGCATCAAGACAATTTATGAAATGTCATTAGGATAAGTATAAATTCCTAGAGTTACATCCAGAAGTAACAGGCATGCAGGTGTTGGGTGGGTAGCCAGGCTTCACAGCACTTCATGTGGAAAGAGGTGGAGATTTTCTCTATAGAAGCCTCTGTGTGGAGTGGCCGGCTTGATGAGGTTGCAGGATGTGCTTGTGTCCCAAAACCTGGCCCTGTCGTTCCCATTCTTTCCCGTGCCTTCAGTAATTCCCCTTTGTCCTCTCAGCCTGTAGACATGCCTTTGTGTCCCACAGCCTTAAAACCCTCTTCCTGGGGGTGTATCCTTATTCTTGTCTTTTATGCTCTTTTTTTTTTTAAGATTTTATTTATTTATGTGGCAGAGAGAGAACACAAGCAGGGGGAGTGGCAGAGGGGGAGAGGGAGAAACAGGCTCCCTGGGGCTCGATCCCAGAATCATGCCCTGAGCCAAAGGCAGACGCTTAACTGCTTAACCAGCTGAGCCACCCAGGTGTTCCCCCTTTTACTCTCTGAAAAGGAGAGTTGATACTCGCCACCTCCCCTTCCTCACCATCCACCCTTAGATTCCAAAAACCCTTTCCTGCCTTCTAGAACACACTTCTAGAACACCACTCTGTTTCTGTTCTTCCTTCCTCTCTGAGGTCCACTTAGCCTTATTGAAAAGATGGAGACCCTCCAACACAAGCTGCTTCTGCATTTCTGGTTTCCTTTACTATGATATCATTGGATACACCCCTTCCTCTCCATCCACCCACTGCTCCCCTGACTGTGGCTCATCTCACCCCTGTTTCCTTGAGCCCCATGAGCCCGCCCCTCCTGAGACCTCACACAAACATCCCTCTCTTTTCTGCCAGGAACATGTGTTAGTCTTCCCCATCCTTAAACACAGCACTACCTTCTGGAGATTTTTCCATCCCCTTAGGAACTCCCTGTGACTTTGCCACCAACCAGCCTCTTCCAGAGCGAGGGCCACCTCCCTGCCTCCCCCTTGCTTCCTGTCACCTGTTGCTCCATGTCACACAATCTGACTTAAACCTGAGTTACCATGCTGCAGCTGCTCCCCACATGGCACCAGAGATCTAGCAGAGACTTCCATGCCTTCCCTGTCTCTCTCCCGTCCTCAGGGACCTCTGCAGGATTCAGCCAACTCCTCCTCCTCGTAGGGGGTCCAGAGTCACCATCTTCCCCCACCAAATTCTGTGTTTTCTTGGGTCCCTGCATGGCTGCGCCTCCCATTCTAGATGGAGGCTTTCCCCATGCTCTGTCCTTGGTCTTCTCTCCTCCCCATTATCTAGAATAACCAAGGAGGTGGGGAGAGGATGCTGAGGAAACTGAGGATGAGGGAGTTCCTTGTGTTGGCTTTTGTTGTTGTTGGTAAATGGCATGAGGGATTCCTCAAGGCACAACAGAAAGTTGGAAGGAGAGCAACAAACCACATGTTGGTTTTGCTTTTCCTGAACTTGATGCAAACATGGTCTTCTGCTTATCATCTTGACCTGTTGGGTTCTCTCCTGCCTTGTCCTCTGTACTGCTTCTCTTACCCATCAACTATGGCACTGCAGTCATTTTACCACCCATAAGTACTGTGGCTTATGTACTTTCCCAGCCCACCTACGCTGTCTGGAGATCGGGACTTGGCTTATTTTACCTTCCCAGAAGCACATAACAGAAACTTTTGCTTATCGTGGGTACCCGTAAGAGCTTCCCCAGTAGAGTAAGATAATGGGATGAGCATGACTTTTAGATGGTTCTGATGCTGGCCCTGGCCTTGGTCCTTGCTAGTTGCATGACCTTGGGTACATGGCTTACCTTTTTTTCCCCCTTAATGTTCTGCGTTGATTTGATTTATTTTTTTAAAGGTTTTATTTATTTATTCATGAGAGACACAGAGAGAGAGAGGCAGAGACATAGTCAGAGGGAGAAGCAGGCTCCACACAGGAAGCCCGATGTAGGACTTGATCCCAGGACCCTGGGATCACGCCCCGAGCCAAAGGCAGACACTCAACCACTGAGCCACCCAGGCATCCCGATTTGACTTATTTTTTAATTTTTAAATTTGTTTTCTTATTAAGTTTTTTATTTTAATTCCAGTGTAGTTAACATACAGCGTTTTTTCATTTGTTTTTGTTTATTCTTTTTTAGAGAGAGAGAAAGAGAACATGTGTGTGCACATGCAATTTGTTGGAGGCAGAGGAAGAGGGAGAGAGAGAGTCTTAAGCAGGCTCCCTACCCAGAATGGAGCTCGACGCGGGGCTCGATCTGATAACCCTGAGATCATGACCTGAGCTGAAATCAAGAGTCAGTTGCTTAATCGTCTGAATCACCCTGGTGCCCAAACATAGGGTTATATTAGTTTCAAATGTACAATATGGTGATTCAACAATTCTGTACTTTATTCAATGCTCATCCTAATAAATATACTCTTTAATCTCCATCACCTACTTCACCCATCCCCCCACCCACCTCTCCTCTAATAACCATCAGTGTGATCTCTATAGTTAAGAGTCTGTTTCTTAGTCTTTGTCTCTCTCTCTCTCTCTCTTTCTTCCATTTTCTTTTGCTTGTTTTGTTTCTGAAATGCCACATGAGTGAAATTATATTTGTATTTGTCTTTCTCTGACTTATTTCACTTAGAATTATACTCTCTAGCTCTATCCATGTCATTACAAATGGAAAGATTTCATCCCTTTTTATGACTGAATAATATTTCATTTATCAGTTTTCTTTATCCATTCATCTATCGATAGACACTTGGGCTGCTTCCATAATTTGACTATTGTAAATAATGCTGCTATAAACATACAGGTGCATGTATCACTTTGAATTAGTGTTTTGTATTTTTTTGGGTAAATACCCAGTAGTGCAATTGCTGGATGGTAGGGTAGCTCTATTTTTAAGTTTTTGAGGAACCTCAATACTGTCTTCCACAGTGGCTGCACCAGTTTGCATTCCCACCAACAGTGCACAAGTGTTCCTTTTTCTCCACAGTCTCACCAACACCTGTTGTTTCTTGTGTTGTTGATTTTGGGCATTCTGACAGGTGTGAGGTGATAACTTATTGTGGTTTTGATTTGCATTTCCACATGATCTTTTCATGTGTCTGTTAACCATCTGGATGTTGTCTTTGGAGAAATGTCTGTTCATGTTTTCTGCCCATTTAATTGGATGATTTGTTTTATGAGTATTGACATTGCTTATAGCTTTGAAAAAATTTTTATTATTGATCACACGTAATGTCACATTAGTTTCAGATAGTGATTGGATAGTTCTGTACATTATTCCATGCTCACCACAAGTGCAGTCACCTATAAGACAATGTTATTGACTATATTCCCTATACTGTATTTTTTATCTCCATGACTTATTTATTTTATAACTCAAAGTTTGTACTTCTTAATCCCCTTTGCTTATTTTTCCCATCCCCCTGTCCACCTCCCCTCTAGCATCTACCAGTTTGTTCTCTTTAAAAGAGTCTGGTTGTTTGTTTTGTTTTTAGATTCCACGTATAAGTGAAATCATATGGTATTTGTCTTTCTCTGTTTGACTTATTTTACTTAGCGTTATACCTTCTAGGTCCATCCATGTTATTGCAAATGGCAAGATTTCATTCTTTTGTGTGTGCGTGACCAAGTAACATTTGCTTACCTTTCTAATCACAGTAATGGTGAGGATGAAATATGATACTAGATGCTCAGAAGATGCAGGTCTCCTCCCCTTCTCAGATGCAAAGGAGCTGGAAGAGGTGGAGTAGGGTGGACACCAGCAGGTGGGGACACTAGGATACCCCATGAGACCAAAGCCAGGCATTTTTGCGGGCTTCAGGATTTGCGAGGAAGCCATTTGCAAAACTGCTGTAAATCTGGGACTGGCCAGAAGCAGGAGGAACCAGAATGGCCTAAAACAGTGTGTGAGGACATCTGGGTAATGCTTGATATGCCTCTACCTGTAAATGACTAGCCAGTCACTAGAATATTACCACACTTGGTATGGCCCCTTTGACCTTCATACTGTGCTGCCTTAGCTTACTTTCCTGCTCCTTTTTTTAAAGTAGGCTCCACACTGGGTGTGGAGCCCACTCTGGGGCTTGAACTCATGACTGTGAGGTCAAGACCTGAACCAAGATCAAGGGTCTGACACTCAAGCAACCAAACTACCCAAGCACCGCTCCTGTTCCTTTTTATAAGTTTTTTTTCCTGTCTCCTTCCCTCCCTTGGCCCCCTCTATATGCATGAATACCAGTATCACAAACCCACTGTTCTCTTTCTGACATTTCCTCGCTTGACGTTAACTGCTGGGGTAGGACATTCTAGGCTCTCATCCCAAGGCTGGCAGCTCTTTAGATGGCATCATGCAAAGTAATGCTGGAGCTGGGCAGGCATGTATTCCATAGCAGAATCCTTTGAAAATGAAGCCAGTGAGCAAATCCATTTGAAATTATCCAGAGGGGGTGAGGTTCATTTGTTCGTTCTCTCTCTCTCTCTCTCTCTCCTTTTTTTTTTCTTTTCAAGTAGGCTTCATGCCCACCCAGCATGGATCCCCCAACATTGGGCTTGAACTCATGATGCTGAGATCAAGACCAGAGCTGAAATCATGAGTCACGCACTTAACCAGCTGAGCCACCAGGCACCCCATGATTTTATTTTTAAGTAATCTTTATGGAGCTTGAACTCACAACACTGAGGTCAAGAGTCAGATGTTCCTCTGGCTGAGCCAGTTAGATGCCCCTCTTTCTCTCTCTCTCTCTTTCTTTCTTTCCTTCCTTCCTTCTTTCATCTTTCTATTAGAATATTAAAATCAACATCATTCTTTTTAATAACTGCATAGTATTCCTTAGAATTAAAATGCCCTCATTTGTTTCCACTTTCTGCTGCTGTGGGAACATCTGCATTGTTTTTACTTTCTCCTTAGGAACAATGTTCCGGAGACTGCCCTTGAACATGGCTCATGAGAGCATTTCTCCAGGATAGGTGCCTTGTGGCTAGAGGATATGTGTATTTATGTGTACTTGAAATTGTATTAGATCCTGCCAGACTGTCCAGTCCAAAGACTAGTCTGTCACAGGAAAAATGTTTTCCTTTATGGTGCCATCATTTTAGATGGCAAGATGCAAGCCCATCTTGCATGAGAAGGGCTTCTCATTGTTAAAGTTAGAAACAGATTTTTCTGCATTTTTTTTCTAAGCTGGCATTTTGCTTTTTAACTTCGGGCTCCCCCTACCCCCACCCCTGCCAGGTGAGACTTTTTCCCATTATGCTGATACCACCTGAAGAGTCTGCTTTGTTTTCAGACCTGCTGTTCTGTTTCACTTATCTGTATGTCTACTCCCATGCTACTGCTATTGGGTTTTGCATATGTTTGTGATTTTTAAAAATCGTGGTAGCATAGACATAAATAAACCCTGCCATTTTAACCATTTTTAAGCCTACAATTCAGAGGCGTTGATTATTCCTGTAATGTTGTGCAAGAATCACTGCTGTTTCTGCAATTTTCCATCAGCCCAAACAGAAACTCTGTACCCATTACACAATGGTTCTTTCTCACCCTCTAAGCCCCATCCCCTGGTAACGTCTAGTCTACTTTCCGTCTTTGTGAATTTCCATATTCTAGATATTTCCTATGTGTGGATCCATACAACAGTTGTTTTTTGTGCCTGGCTTATTTCACTTACCATAGTGTATTCAAGAGTCATCCACACTGAATCATTATCAGAACTTTATTTCCTATTATAGCTGAATAATAATCTATTGTATGGACCATGCTTTGCTTATCCACTTGCCCATCGATGGACACTTAGCCTGGTTCCAACTTTTGGCTGTTGTGAATAATTCTGCTCTGAACATTGGCTTGCAAGTACCTGTTCAAGTCCCTGTTTTCACTCCTCTTCGGTATAAAACTAGGGATGGGACGCTGGGTCATAGGGCAATTTATGTTTAATTTTTTTGAGGGGCCACTAAACTCTTCTGCAGTGACCCCAGAGGAGATAGATATTCCATCTCCTCTACTGCTGTTAGAAAGAGCAGCCATCCGACACTTGCTCTAGTTTCGTGTTCACCTTCCCCTATTCTCCCCCTCTCCTGGAGCTCAGCAGAACCCAGCACCTTGTGGTGCCACGTAGTGAAAGTTGGCTTGGTTGGGTCGGTGGGTGGACAAATGAACTATAGACCGCTAAAAGATCAAACTTTCCCCCAACTCTGTAACAAGATAGCAAGCAGCAATGTGTTGCTGTGGAAAAGAGCCTGCAGCCATATTTGGTGAACAACTCTTGACAAGAGATGCAAGTTCTGTTTCTTAGATGAGCCCTTAGCTTCTCTATGTCCTGTTCAGCTCATCTGCAAAAGGTGATTGCACTCCTAGTTCAGAGTGTTGACACATGAAATACAAGTGCAAAAGCCCTTTGGTAGAGCCAAAGGCACCCACCTGCATTAGACATTGCAGCCCCCTGTGTGCCCCAGCACTCAGATTAGTGCCAGGCACACAGGTGAAATGATTTCCTATGTGCAGTTATTCATACGTTCAACCGCTAGTACTTGAATGCCTGCTCTGTGGCAGGCACTGTTCTGGAGACTGGGATTCAGCTGTGAACAAGAGACAAAAAGCCATGGCCTAATCAATCATCATGGTCCAAGAACGAGTCCCAAGAGCTCTAACTCCCCATTCTTTTTGGCACCAACTGTAGACATTTAAAAATACAGCAGGAAATGCTGGTGGAGAGCTTGTATTTTAAGGTGGTGTCTCCAGCTTTCAGGAGAAAAATGGATTTTAAAGTGAAGAATGAAGAATGGGCCACGTACTTGGCAAGTCAAACTGCTTGAAACTCCATGAGGGGAACCATCTTGGGGGTTTCTGTGTGCAAGGAGAAGAGAGAAGATTCCAGATACATTCCCCCACATACACACATTGTCTCTCCCACCCCCAGGAAAAATGAGAGGGCTATGGATTCCATGCCTCTTCTTGCAGGAGCTTGGGGCAGGGGACACTGTCACCAGGCTCTCTGCAATACCAGATCTAACTGCGAATGGTGCTGGGTGATACCTTGGCTCCACTAGGCCTCCAATGGGAGAGAGAAGTCTGCTTATCCAGTATGGTCACTGCGCCTTGGCCCCGGGAGCCCTCCAAAGTGGCCCAAGAGCTCATGGTCACTGAGCACATATCCCACGCACTGGATATCAATCATCCCACTTAATCCTATCCACAACCCTTGGTCATCTCTGGAAGACAAGCTCAGAGATGGTAAGGTCCTCATCTACGTCACACAGCTGTGCATGGTCAAGCCAGAATCCTTGCTCTTACCAGGATGCTAGTTGACCCAGATCCTAGGAACCAGGCAAAGGGAGGAACAGCAAGGTTGATGTGGTAAGAACTGGTATGAGGCTATAAAATAAAACGTGTTATACCTATAAGGACAGGTTTATTATTTATTAATAAACTTAGCAATAGAGGGAACTTTTTGCAGCCCAGAAAATTTCATGGGCATTCATAGCTTACTAAGTACTGTCTAATGTTATTTTTCATTTGATCCTTAATAACAACATCTTGTGAGAGGGGTGTTTTTTATACCCATTTTATGAAGAGAGAAACAGAGGCTCACAGAGAGTGAGATGCCTCAGGTTGCACTATCAGTGTGTGTTGGAGTGGGGGTCTGAAGGCTGTGGGCAACAGCCTTAGCAAGTGCTTCATTGCCAGTGGTGTTCTCAGAACAGAGCTGACCCCAGCCCAGAGGAGGGGCAGGAATTCCCCAGCCTAATGAGGTCATGGCTGGTTTTTCCTAAACCCTTTATTACTCAAATCATGGATTCTAGCAAATGCAAATGACATATGTATTATCTAACATGAAATAAGCCTTGCTTCCATACCATCACTGTTTATTAAAAGGATGGTGGTCCCCTCCAGTGATGTCACCTCTAGTATTTAGCAATGGCAGAATTTTCCCCAGGCATATGCTTCAAAAGCCTCACTTGAAGTTTGGAAGAGCTACTGGCTGGCCCTGAGTTGGGCTTTGAATGAGATCAAGTTCCTGCCCTCAGAGTCAGCCGGCCCAAGTAATCCCACTAAGCTAGAGATGGGTACGAAATGCTGTGGGGACCCTAAACCCTTCATAGATGAGGTGGTAAGTGTGTATATGTGTGTCTCTGCTAGGGAGAAAGAAACAGAAAGGGACAGAGGTGGCCCTGTAGCAAGAGGGGCCAGCTCATGCAAAGGCCCTATGGCAGGAGTGACATGGGACGAAGCTGGAGTGGGTGGCAGGCCCTTGAGGTCCCCCCTTGAAAGTTGTGGGTGGGGAGCTGGATTTTTAAGGAGAGGGTAATCTGCCTGTGTTTCTGAATGTTCCCTGAGGTGGCTGATGGAGAGTATGGAGGAGTATGCTGCCTCCAACCTCTCACCACCTAACACTGAGATACCATGACAGAAGCAGACCCTGGTCATGGAGTCCCTGCTGAGGCCTGCCGGGTGCTCAGTCTAGGAAGACTTCAGAGGAGAAGGAGCAGCCCTGAGGGAGGCAAACAGGTGGAAAGAGTGGCCTGCATACCACTCCGACCAGGCCAGGTACACAAGGGTGGCAGGCAGTGAGGGCTGTGGGAATTCCAGCTCCTATCCTGGTGCTTCCCCTGCAAGGGTCCTGCTGAATCTGCTTGGAAGACCTTTGTCAGTTCCTGCAGGAAGGCGTTCGCAGCCTCCTACCCCTGCCCCCACATGCCCCAGCCCGTCTTTGGTGTTCCCTGGACACCTGCACCATCTTCTTATGCCCGCATTGTCTTGAAATGATGTGAAGTATAGGACCTTGGCTTTATGTGTCTCAGTAGTCACAGCACTTAGCCTGGTGTCATGCATAAAGCAGGCACTCAATAAAGAAACTAGAGGGGATCCCTGGGTGGCTCAGTGGTTGAGCATCTGCCTTCGGCCCAGGTGTGATCCTGGAGTCACAGGATCGAGTCCCACATTAGGCCCCTTGCATGGAGCCTGCTTCTCCCTCTGCCTGTGCCTGTGCCTCTCTCTCTCTCTTTCTGTGTGTCTATCATGAATAAATAAATATAATCTTTACAAAATATAAAAAATAAATAAACTAGAAGGGAGGGCAGCCTGGATGGCTCAGCGGTTTAGTGCTGCCTTCGGCCCAACACGTGATCCTGGAGACCCGGGATCAAGTCCCACGTCAGGCTTCCTGCATGGAGCCTGCTTCTCCCTCTGCCTGTGTCTGCCTCTCTCTCTGTGTGTGTGTCTTCAAAAGAAAAAAAGAAAAGAAACCAAAAGGGAGCAGTCATTAAGGGTTGGGTTAATATAAAGGGGATATTGAGGGCAGGAGGAGCAGCTAGGGAGGCATGTAGGTGTTGGGGAAGGGGCAGGGCACCCCATGCACCCCATGCAAAGAAGGGTAACAGCTGACGGACACAGATTCTAGAAGGGTCTGGATCTGACTTGGTGAGTAACCAGAGAAATGGAATATTACAGATATATCCATATCAATATGTGTGTATGTGTATATATATATGGAGAGGGAGAAGGTGGGAGGGAGAAGCAGGGGGAGGGTGAGAGAGGGAGATACTGATTTATCATAAGGAATTGGCTCGTACTGCCATCTGCAATCTGGAGACCCCAGGAAAGGCAGTGGTGTAATTCAATCTGAGACCAAAGGCCTGAGAACCAGGGGAGCCAGGGATGTAAACACCAGTCCAAGGGGAGGAGAAGACTGGTGCCCAGCTCAACAGTCAAGCTGAAAAGAGAACAGATTTCTCCCTTCACCTTTTTGTTCCGTTCAGGCCCTCAACATTGGACAGTGTCCACCCACTATGCAGAGGGCCTTCTTCTTTACTCTGTCCACCAAGTCAAATGCTAATTCCATCCACAGACATCTCCCAGAAATCACGGTTAGTAAGATCTCTGGGTACTCTGTGACCCAGTCAAGGTGAGACATAGATTAGCCATCACACGAGGAGAAGTGATTCCAGAGTCAAAGCTAATAGTATTGAGCACCTGCTGGGAGCCGTGCTGTGGGCTTCCATTTACATCAATCCCTAGGCCTCCCAGGAGTGCTTATTGCCCTGTTTGCAGGAGGAGAAACTAAGTCACAGCATCCATATCTAAACAGAGGCAAAATTACTTGGACACCCATCCTTGGCAGGCGTTGGGCTATAAATACAAGTTTCTCTAAGTTTGCTTCTTTCGGGGCAGCCCAGGTGGCTCAGCGGTTTAGTGCTGCCTTTAGCCCAGGGCCTGCCTGATCCTGGAGACCTGGGATCAAGTCGAACATCAGGCTCCCTGCATGGAGCTTGCTTCTCCCTCTGCCTGTGTCTCTGCCTCTCTCTCACTCTCGCTCTCTCACTCTCTTATTCTCTCTCTCATGAATAAATAAAATCTTAAAAAAAAAAAAGTTTGCTTCTTTTCCACCTCAGGCCTTCTGTGGCTTTCATCACCATTCTCTATCCTACCTTGATATATATATATATATATATATATATATTTTTTTTTTTTTTTTTTAAGAGAAAGGGAATGAGAAAGAGAAAACGAGTGGGGACAGGCAGAGGGAGAGGGAGAAACTTAAGCATGCTCCATGCTGAGCATGGAGTCAGACGTGGGGCTGGATCTCAGGACTCTAAGATTAGGACCTCAGCTGAAATCAGGAGTCAGATGCTTAACTGGCTGAGCCACCCAGGGGCTCTACCTCAGCATAATTCTAAGTGATCATTAATACCAACAGTGACAATGAATATATGTATGGCCCTTTCATAGAAACGATCGCTCTTATGGAACACGGGGTATGCCAGGTGATCTTGCTAGTGTTTCATGTGCTTCATTTTGTAGATGGGGAAACTGAGGCATAGAGAGCTTGAGTGACTTGCCCAGGGCTGCACCTGGCTAGGGTCCCAAGCTGAGAGCCTCACTTGACTTCCACAGTGCCCTGCCCTAGGCCATCTAGCAAGAAAAAGCTGGAGATTAAACTTGGGGATTCTGATGGAAAAGCCTCTCCTCTGGGATACTCCACTTTTGGAATCCTTTTGGATATATCTTTTGGATATTTTTGCCACCAGGGGGCGTCCTTGAAGACCCTTCCACTCTCCCTTCCACCTGCTCACAGGTGCCCCCAGCCCCATCCTCCTATGTGAGCAGCTGTCTCCTGCCAAATGGTTTTTGTACAGAGCTCATGTCCTGGCTCTTATAAGGAAACGTGGGATGAATAAGCATCTAAAAATAACTCAGGATCAATTTTTGGTGGGGGGAGGGGGGAGGGCTGTGTTTTCCTTTCTCTTCCCTCCACTCCTTCTTCCCTCTGCCCCCAAGGCGCATAAATTGCTGCTGGTTGACAGCTGATCCGGGCTGGCTTCCTGTAAGGCTGTAATAACATGGAATTAGCCTGGCTGCCGCCCCCTCCAGCACAGAAATGCCAGTGCTTGGTCACTACAGACATCTCTGAGTTGCTACTGCCTGCCCTGGTCTACGCCTCTGGGACAGGTCTTTGCTTACTAGATCACTGGGCAGAGACAGATTCCTGGACTTGTCCTGGGGAGGGGCAGTCGAGAGAGGCTGATGGCTTCTGGGCTGGGCCATTTGAGGGTGCCCAAAATTGCTGCCTCCAGGAAGGAGCTGGGCAGGCAGGGGCAGAGCATTCTGGCAGCCTGGGCCCCCTGAGTAGAGGCTTCCAGGCCCTCTGCTGACTCAGGGACTTGGCTGAGTGGCTCCCATCTGTCTCCATGTCTTCAGTGGGCCCTGTCACCCCCACTGGCCACCCACAGCCTGCCTGGAGACGCTTTAAAAATCTAGCAGATCTTTGCTGCCCGGGAACCCACCAGCTAAAAGCAGCATCATAAAACCAGGCCACTTTTCTTCCCCTAGAGGGTCTGTCTTGTAGGATGGATATCAATTCCCAGGGGCATGCTAGGCACCTCTGCCTTGCTCATCTTTGCCTGGAGTCCCTCTTTCCCCCATGATGTCATATGTGCAGAAAGAGCCCAAGGACACCCGTGTTTAATGGTGGGGGGAGGGTAGAGGAAGGAGATGGCAGTGCGAAGAGGGAAAGAAATCTACCTGGGGACATAGGGTTCAGAGGTTCTGGTTTACACTGAGCCTTTGACCAAGGAATGGAAAATTCTAGGTAGAAACTTGGAAATTCCCAGTGTAGAAGTGCTAGGGGAAGTGCCTCACTTCCTTGTCTCCTGTACCCCATGGCTTCTGCCAGGAGTGGGTTGGAGGTTCCTGGGCACTAGCTACTGTTGTGTAGTTGTTCCTGTTCTTCAATGAACATCAGTGGCTCCTGAGGGAAGGTTCCAAATGCTGATGCCCAAGCCACCCGAGGCCCGTTACTTCCTGCATCCGTGGGGCAGGACCGGTGGCCTCTAAGGTGGTGGTTGTGATGTGCAGCAGGGTTGGGGAGCCACTTCCAGCAAGAGCAAGCCTCCTTCTCCTCCACTCTCCACCTCGCTCCTTGACTTCTCATTTCTCTAATTCAGAGGTGGGCACTGCCATACCTGGCACTGTCATGCCTGGCACTGTCCCACACAGCAGGGGTTGGGAGGGCTGCTGTGCTGCTGATGAGCAAGAGGATGATCTAAGCCACTCTGCAAAGGTCAGCAGCATGCGGAAAGTGCTTTTCATGACTTCATTAAGAAGGAGTGTGTCCTTATAAATATTGAAAGGATCGGTTTGAAAATTGTACTTCAGGTCCAAAAGGAATTAAAAACACAAGTTCCACTCAGCCTACTGCCCAGAAAATGGCAGTAGGCTGCAAGGCCCACTGTCTTCACCTGGGGCTGCCCTGAACGGGTTTCTTGACCTAGAGATCCAGCCAGACTCCCAATGGCCCTCCTGGCTCCCTTGACTCACACATGGGTGACCCCCGAATCAGTGTCTCTGGGCCCTAGTTGTTCACTCCGCTGCAGTGTGTTCATTGCCCTCCTTCCTCACATGGCCAGCAAGCAGTACAGACTTGAGGTACTGACAACCACGGGTGTCCCCCACCATCCTAGAAAACAGGCCCCTCATCCTGATTCCTCTTAACAGCACCCCTTCCTCCTGGTGCCCAGGGTCAGATCTTCTCCCACCCCTCCATCATCCTTACATCCCTCATCTCTCTGCTGTTCCCTTCCTGAAGCCATGGCTGCCATCTTGGCTCCTGTCTTCCCGGCTCCCTGCTGCAACCCTGTGACCTTTCAATATTGAAATATTTATAAGGGCACCTGAGCTTCTAGCCTGGGCATGAGAGAATCCACAGGGACTCCAAGAGCCATCCTCCTGCCCAGCCTCTGCTGCTTGACTCCCCTGGACCTGCACTGGGTACTCCAGCTGGCCTCAGCCTGAGTCCATGCTTGGCTCTAACTACATGGAGGCTGTCCGCCTTACTGTTGCCTGCAGGTAACCTGTGTTCTAGCTAGAACTCCCTCTCCTTCCCTGTGTATCTGCTCAGGGAGATGGCCCTGCTTCAGATGGATCCAGAACATAGTTGGCTTATTCCCCTTGTCATGTGTGGTCACACTGCCATGTACGGTCACCCTGCTGCCCTGTCTTCCTGCATGTGCTATCCCTGATCATCTCTGATCGGGCTTCCTTCATGGCTCTGGCCACACACCGATCTCCTGGGACACCACCCTCCACCCCACCACCACCTCCAGTCTGGGGAAGTGCCTATGGCAGCTCCCTAAACTGGGGAGTCCCTGTCCGCCAGGCAGCAGAGGCCTAGTAGCAGCCTGGCACTGCCCAACCCATCTTTTCCCCCTAAATTCTCTGAGAACTCTGGGCACCCTTCTGGTTTTGTCAGCAGTTGAAACTGCTGTCTTCCCACTGGTTCGCCCTTGACATATACCCATCCTCTGGAGAGAAGTACATTTCTGGGATGGTTGAGGCTGTGCAGCAGGTGAAGCCCTAAAGGGAGCCACTGGGAGGCAGGACTAGAAAGAGAATTCTAGATTTTGAAGTCCGTGGATGATAAAACCAGGACTAAGCCACATGGGTTCATGCACACTCTGTGTCAGAGAGGGGAACCCTAGATCTCTGGCTCCTCCTTCTAGGAGAACCTGGCCTTTTCCTTGCCCAGGAGGATACATTTCCAGGCATCTTATGTGGTAGGGGGCACTCCCAAGCTTCTGAGTGTGTCCCTTGGTCCTGGAGGGGGCTCAATGATTACAGAGCACTTGGCTTCTCCCAGTGCTAAGTGACAAGTCGCACCTCATCTCATTACTCATTTATGCCTCAGGTCCCCATGGGCAGCTCTGACATCCCCAGCAGGTGTGCAGAAAGTGCCTTGGGGGAGCCACGTCCCAGCTGATGGAGAGGCTCCTGTGGCCGTACTCCTAGGAGGCTGATGCCCTGTCCTGGTTTGCCCAGGGAAGGTGGGCCCTGGATACAGAGCATGGGGGGTGGGGGGAGTGAAGAGTCAGCAGTAGACGGCCTGTAGTAGTCACGTCTATGGGACCTTGCGAAGTCACCAGCCTCTTTGTAGCTCGGCATCCATGTGGGGGAGGAATAGACAGGACAACACAGGCAGAGCATCTGGGCTGGTGGCTGGCATGCAGCAGGTGAGTTCCTTGGTCCTGTGTACCCTGTGATGGGCAGAGCACTACACAGATGTTTATGAGGTTTGATGCAGTCCCAGCAACACACTCAGTTACTAAGTCTTTATTGAGCGGCTGCTCAGAGGCCAGGGCAGAGTCCTGCAGGGGTCTGGTGGCACCAGGCCTGCTCCATGCTCCTAACGGGGATTTACGATTACCACTCATGCTCCCATTTGGGCCACCCTGTGAAAACCAACACACAATGTGGCTGGTCTATGCAAGGAGGAGAGCTGGTGGCTCACCCACAGGAGAGCCTGGGGTTCCTGCAGGCCCAGCACTTGGCTGTGACATAAGCCCGGGACTCTGATGAGTTAAGCTGCTGATGGCTTGATTCTTCGGTACTGCAAAGGATGAGGCTTCTGGGGGCTGCTATGGCCAGTCAGAAAGCCGAGAACCAGGGCTCTGTAGAAACACCCTCTAGGGGGAAACCCACCTGCCACCAACTGCCCCTGCCAGCCTGGGGCTTCCCTAAGAGCATGGCTCAGCTTCACATTTTATTGTTACCATGGCACCAGTACCAGGCTACCACTGAGGGGTTCCTAGAAAATGCCTTTTGCACACTGATAACAAATAGCTAAGATTCTGTATAAAATTAGAAGGATGCTCCAAAAGGTCTCGATGGAGACTTACGGGTGGTTCCTCCTGAAAGGTTTGGGCAGAAAAATGTTGAAATGGAAGCTGAACCTGTTTGTAACCTTCAGCATCCCTGGAGGAGGTGGGTATTTGAGTCTCTGCATGGCGGGTTTGCTCTCCTTTCCAGCACTTTCTTAACCTGGGGTCCCGAACTGTATTCTCTCCTGGTCTTTGACTTTGCCCCATCCCCCTGTGGCTCTGAAATTTTCCTGGTCAGGCCCTCAAATCTCGTTAATTTCTTACAGCTCCCCACCCAAGTTGCAGTCATGTCTGTTGGACTTGGTGTTTTACAGTCAATACTTATTTTAACTGTAGTTTCAAAAATTGGGATATCTAGGACAATGCCAGGTGTCTCTCATATATAGGCCTGTTCTGTGTGTTGATGACAAAAACCATCCAGGGTAAATGTTCGAATGACACGAGTCATTTTTCAGAGCCCACCTGGGCATACTCACAAAAGAGACACCTGGAATACAGCAGCATGCAGTCTCAGGGAAGGGGACAGGAGCTGGGGGCCAAGAGGCAGCAGGCAGGTCCCACATTTGAATCACAGGTGCCCAGTGCCCGGCTCTGGGGAATTTATGCAAGTCTCTTCAGGGAAGGCAAGGGAATTTGTTGTACTCACAACTGATTCACAATGCTTTAGAATGAAGAAAAGCCTGTAAATAAAAATACATACTAATGATTACATAGTTTAAACTGCCTGCCAACCCTGGTAAGGCAGGAATCCCATAGGCGGGGCAGTGCCAGGTGCTGGGGACACCCGAAGGAAGAAGAGCTACCTGTGGAATACACAGCCTGTCTTCAACCCTGGCTCCCTTACCCATTAGCTGTGGGACCCTGGGAAAGTCACCTGACCTCTCTGGGCCTCCCTCTCTTATCTGTAAAATAAGGAAAATAATAGCAACACTTAGTATCCAGGGTTGTTTGGGGACTCAAAGAAGTCATACTTGTAAAGTGCTTGTCATCATCATGCCTGGCACATGTTAAGAACTCAGTAGTGTTCTCGGTGGTTATTTTTATTCATAACATGACATAAGCACTCTGTCCTCCTCCCCCTCGCCCCCTTGCAGGACCTGGCTGCCCACTACTGAAGATACTTCTGTACCTTCAGGTATTCAAAGACACTCTATGCCTAGGAATGCTTGTGTTTCTTGAGAGTTTTTTTCAAGTTTTAAGTGTGGTCATATCCCCCCAAAGAGAGGCAGTAGAAGGCTTTTCTCACTGGAGTCAGGATGACGCGTTGAAAAGGCCACATTCTGCCCAAGGAGTGCTGGATCAGAGCACTCAAGATGGAGCCATGCTGGGTCACCAGCTCTGACCAAGGCTCATTTGCTGCAGCTCCCCCTGGGAAGAGTAGGGGCCACTCAACAGCCGCTGAGACTCGTGTCCCCTGCTGCTCTGCTGGTGTTGCTCAGTGGCTGTCGTTCCTTATTTTTTCTCCCTTTAAACCTGTTTA
The DNA here is from genome assembly GCF_053574225.1 of Canis aureus. NCBI lineage: Eukaryota > Metazoa > Chordata > Mammalia > Carnivora > Canidae > Canis > Canis aureus. The sequence goes on from NC_135618.1 coordinate 71,015,386, forward strand.
TTTACTGTCATTTTAATCAGGATGACTACTGATAGCCTTGGCTTTTTATCTTTTTATTTAAGGGTTTAAAAAAAAAAAAAAGCACCTAGAACTTTCTAGGAACTAGTCACCAAGTAAATGGAGGAGATGACAGTTTGTGGATAAGTCAGGGTCAGCCTCCCACTGCCCTGTGGGCCTTCTATGCATCAGTTTGCTTCATCTCACACCAACCCTGGAAGGTATCTATAAGCCCTGCTTTTCAGTTAAGAAAACTAACATTTGGAGAGGTTAAGGAAATTGCCCATATCCAGAAAGTAATGGAGCCAGAATTCAACCTGGAGCCTGTCTGACTCAGAAGGAGCCTACACTTCCTTCTGTAATAGCCAGTTATTATGCAAATAATAGTATTTCAGGACATCCCCCTTATAAAATACTAAAACGCTGTTGGCAAAGCTGACGAACCTTTGGACATCCCCCCCTACCCCCCCCCCCCCAGCGCCTTCCTCAGGTATCAGTTGCACATTCCTTTGCAACAACTTTACCTGCAAAACAGGTGTTCTCATAATACCTGTTCTATCTACCTTACCCGATGGTTTTAAGGATCCAAAGAGAATATGGACAAAAAGGCATTCTCTGAACCTCACAGCTCTCTGCAGAACTTATTGTTAGTGGCAGCACAGTAACATACATTCTATAAGGTCCTTCTGGAGGGAAGACTGTTTGGTTGAAACTTTCTTACTGGGAATCAATATACCCTGTAAGGTCCAGCCCATCAGCGTGGTTCGGATCCATAGGGCTAGGCTGCAGAACCACGGTTCTCCGGTAGGTGTCACCCTCCACCAGGCCTCCTCCACGGCACCCTTCCATGGGTCTCCTGGGGCCATTCCATACTTTTTAGTTGTTAAAGCTCAAACAGTGATGTGGATATAAAATTCTGGCTCAGAGGCAGGGCAGGATATAAGGCCAGGAAGGCCCAGTGTGCGCTCTAGGATGCTCACACGGAGAGCCCAGGGCACAGAGCATCCCATCCTGGGCTGACTCAGGCTGTACACACAGGGGCTGTTCATGGTAGGAAGGGACTCCAGTGATCAGCTATGTCTGGATGGGTCAGGGAATGGCTTCACAGAGAAGGTGACATCAGAGATGGGTCCTGAAGGAGGAGAAAGAATTTTCTAGGCCGAGAAAACGGGAAGGGCATTCCAGGAACATCCTGAGCCATGTGAGCCGTTTGAAGGACCAAGATCTCATTGATGGGGTGGAGGGAAGGGGATAGAAGAACAGAGACTAAAAAAAAAAAAAAGAGGAAGAAGCAGAAGAAGAAGAACAACAACAACAACAGAGACTAGAATGGAGATGGAGTCAGATCAGTAGGGACCATGAGTGCCAAATGACCAATGGAAAGGTTTGGGGTGGGCTAATGAGGAGCTGCGATTAGATGTGTAGAAGATGAATCAGACAGGAAGAGAGACTGGAGGCAGGGAGGCCAGTTAGGAGGCTGTTGAAAGTCTTGACCAGCGCAGGAACAGCCAGTATTGGAAGGGAAGACAGAGATTGGAAGCTATTTGCGAGAACTATGTGGATGTGGAATCTAATTAGATGGGTGGGGGGGAGCAGAGGGTTGTCAAAGGAGGAGTAAGGTTGACTTCGAAGTTTCTAGCTTGAGCAACTAAATGGACACAGAACCAACAGATAAGACAGAAAACGTAGGAGAAACAGATTGTGAAAACAGAAGGAAAAGACTTTATTTAGACTCCTTGAGTGTGAGATGCCTGGGAGACTGAGACCTTACCCTGCCACCCCTGCCCCTAGGGTAGAGATGCCTAGTAGGCAGCTGGATGCAGTGGCCTGGAGCTGGTGAGGAAGGGACAGAGTAGCAGCTGATGGCCACGGCATTCTTACTTCTAAACCCACTGTTTCTCTTTCTGTCCAGTTTACTCACAGGAGGCTCCCCAAGCCTGAGCCAGTGGCCCATAGCCTCATGGGATGCCTCATGATACAACCACTCTGGAAGGGGTATCTCCAGGCAGGCTCCTCCTTTTCACCTCTTCTCCAAGCCTGAATCTGTCTGCCCAAGAGGAGTGTGGTAGGAAAGGCAGGCACCCAAAGGTGTCTGTGTGCTGGGTGGGCCTGGCAGGGTGATGGATTAGCCAAGGCAGAGAAGCTCAACCTCTTTAAAAATGCTGTTTGCTTCTTTAGCAAGGAGCTCCACACATATGCGGGGGGGGGGGGGTGTGTGTGTGTGTGTGTGTGTGCATTCATAAATATACATGCTTGCATGTGGCTACTTGCATATTAACCAAAGCCCAACCCAACCTCCCCCCAGTGGAATAGGAAAGCCCACCTGCTTTCTGGCTGGCCTCTGCTGTCATGTGAGCAGCTAGCTCCCCAGCAAGGAAGTCCACAGAGAGGGCAGCCCCAAGGCTGACCTTTGAGCAGCATATTAATTTCCTGTGTTTGCTGTAACAAATGCTCATAAAGTTGGTGACTAAAACAACAGAAGCTTATTTTCTCCTAGTACTGGAGGCCAGAAATCTGACACCAGTATTCCTTGGCCAAAATCAAAGTGTTGACAGGGCCAGACTCCTTCTAGAGGCTCTAGGGGAAAATCTGTTGCTTGCCTATTCAATCCTCTAGGGTCAGCCAGCATTTCTTAGCTTGTGGCCAGATCACCCCGACCTCTGGAACGATGCCTTGCCTCCTGTGTGTGTCAAATCTCCCTGTTACAAGGAAGGATACACGCGATCACATCTGGGATCCACCCAGATAACCCAGGATCATCTTCCCATCTCAGAATCCTAGACTTCATCATATGTGCATAGTCTTTGCCACATACAGTAGTATTTATAGGTCCCAGAGATTAGGACCTCTTATCTTTGGGGGCAGTCATTCAGCCTACTACAGGTGAAGTTTGGGAAAGTTCTTTCATTTGACCCTCCTGCCTCTGTGCAGTGCGAAGGAGGTGTCATCCCCGTTTTAATGAGAAAATGGGCTTTGGCTGGCTAGGGTGCCAAGATCTACTGGGAGACCTTGATCTATTTATCAGCCACAGGCCTAAGTGTTCATAATATTTTTCTTAAAGATGATTTATTTGAAAGAGCACAGCGGGGGTTGGGGTGGGGGAGCAGAGGGAGAGGGAGAAGCAGACTCCCCACTGAGCAGGGAGCCTGACTTGGGGGGAGGCGGCTGGATCCCAGGACCCAGGGATCATGACCTGAGCCAAAGGCAGAGACACTTAACTGACTGAGCCACGCAGGCGCCACTCATAATATTTTTGCAACATATGAAATCTTCCTTTTAAGAAAGAAGATCTTGGTACATTTAATCAGGCAACAAATAACCCCAAATTCATTTCTGTATTGGGTGAGTCCCACTGATTCACTTGGCCCTGATTTACCTTGGGGGTCAGGGTTGGTGGATGAGGAAGGAGTGGCATGCTTCCTTCCTGCCTCCTACCTCATTTGGGTTCATTCTTGTGGGCATGAATCAATAGAAGGAACTGTGGGAACCCAGCACACTGGAGCAGACCAGGGCAGCCTCCTGAGTCCCCTGGCTGGGGTATTGTGCCAGAAGAGCTGGGCTTGCCAGCGGCAGCACTGGTACAGGGCAGGACGGACTCAGGGTTAGACAGACAGACAGATCTGGGCCCAGAGATCCCTTACCTAGAGCTTAAGGGCCCCTTAATTGAGCCGGGAAATGGAAATCACCACTGCAGTGAAAGCCCCATACATTCCTGTACTTCTATTTTTATGTTTTTTATATCCTGCTGTTCTCACATCCCCCAAGGAGGCAGGCAGAGCAACAGCCCTATTTCATAGATTGAGAACTCAGATTCGAAGGGGAGGGGGCTGTCCTCCTCAGCCCTGTGGGCCCTGAGACCAGAGGGCCAGGGCTGTGAAGGGGTCCCATCACTTGTTCACTGGAAAGGGTTTTAGAAGCGGGGTGCTCCGTGGTAGCATGGGAAGCTCTTTTTGGCCTGGGCTGCACTGTTCTTAGTTAACTAAGGATTCTCTGGCCCCTTGTCCCCTGCCAGCTGTGTGACATGTCAGAAATCACTCCGGGGCTCTGGCCCCAGTTTCTCACGTGCAGTGTTAGTGGCCTCAGGTCCCTGCTGGGTTGGCTAGTGCCCCAAACCAGCACGCCTATCAGAGGATTTGAGGCAGCGTGCATTGAACTGTAGGCTTGGATGTCCAGGTTTTTCTGGAGACTGTACCGCAGAGGAGCATTCGCCCGCAGCTCTCTTCCGCCACCAGCTGTGTCTCCCGCGGAGAGGAGGGTCTGCCTCCCATTTCTCTAAGGGCAGCAGAGCACTGAGCAAGGCGTGGAAGGTTCCGGGATTCTGGCCAGGGAGAGACACGCAGACCGCCCTGAGAAGCCCATTTCCCTGCTTCCGGAAGGGCTGGCTCTGGTCACTCGCGCGGGGCTCAGAGCCTTCCGGGGATACCTGTTCCACTTCCTTCTGTTTGCAGACCCCAGACCCAACTGGGCGTCCCCTCCGGATGAGCCGCAGGAGGCCGACAACTGTTTCTGAATTCCGCCTTTGTGCGGGGAAGCCAGCGGGGAGGGGCCGAGCGGACCCCCTGCCCCACTGGAATGTCGGCCCGCGGCGCCCCCACTGGCCCCTGCGGTGCCGCCCCCCGCCCCCCGCCCCCCGCTCACGGCCTGAGCCCCGCCGATCCCACCGCCCAGACGCGCACACGCGCGCGCTCACGCCCCAACACTCACTCGGACGCACACTTCCTGGCGGGCCCGGCGGCCTCGCTCCCGGCTCGGCGATCCCGGCCGCCGGGGCTCCGGGAGAAGCGACCTTTTGTTATTCAAATCACACCCTCACCGCGCGCGGCGGCCGCAGGCTCCGGCCGGGGGGATCCGTCCGCCGCCCGCTCCGCCCTCCCCGCGCCCCCGCGCCCCCGCGCCCCCTCCCCGGCGCCTCCCGCCGACCGCCGGACTCCCCGGCCCCCGGGCCTCGGCCGCGCCGCCCCCGCCCCCGCCCCCGCCCCCGCCCCGGGGTGCGCTGCGGCTCCGAGCTCGGCCCCCTCCCCCTCCCCGCTCCCTTCCCCCTTCCCCCTTCCCTTCCTTTCTCCGGTCCAGCCTCGGTCCCGCCGCCGCCGCCGCCTCCCCCGGTCCGCGGGGGCTCTGCCGGCCGCCCTCGCCGCAGCATGGCACCACCGGGGTGGAATTAGCCGGGAGCAGCGTTTGGGGGACGCGGGATCTCAAGGGTTGGGGGGGTGCCCTGCAGCCTCGGTCATGGATGTGAACAAGATGGTAAGTGAAGAGCGGGGGCTCTGCCCTGGAGCCTCCCCTGGTCCCTGCCCCCACTCCCCCTCTTTTCCTCTCTCCCTCCCCGTCGGCTTGAACCATTGAAAGTTTCTGGGTTGTTGATCCTGTTCGTCGGCCCCAACTCCAGGCGTGCTGGAGGAGGGAGCGCGGCCAGGATGGTGGAGGCGGCTGGCGGACAGCGATGGGGCTCCGGGTTTCCCGCCGCGCTGCCACCGGGGCTGCCCAGGCAGAGGGCTGTTGAGCTCTCCTCTCAAATTGGGAAACCAGCCTGGTAGAGGGAGGGCGAGGCTCTGAGAAGGGGGCTTGTCCTATCCACTCTAGGGTCCCCTGCTTGCATACCTATTTAAGATTGATGGGAAGATTTTTGGACTGAGCCAATTGGGGGCACAGGCGGGTGACCTGGAAGGGCAGTGAGGAGGAGCTAGGACTTTAACCATCTTAGAAGGTGAGGAGGCAGGAATGGAATCCTTGGCATAGATGGGGGGATACTCTAGATATACCACTGGTAAACCCCAGCTGCTTTGGCTTGAGGACCGGACCAGCAAACACCTTTGCCTCTGAAGCATTGCAGTCCCTGGAGGGGCTGATCCATCTGCCACGGCAGCCCTGCACCGCCTGCCCCCCACCCCACCCCCAGCAACACAGTAGGAGCTGAACACATTGTTCAGTGATTGATTGGGGAATAGCGATCAGAGGGTAACAAGATGTGATTTGGGGGTCTCTGAGCACTTGGGGCAGGTTTTCTCAGAGGTCCCAAGTGGCTCCCACTCTGAATGCAGATTTAAGGGTGTCTGTGAGATCACTTGGTGGTCAGGCAGTCTGACCCTGGCCTTGACCAGAGGGTCCATTCCCGTCCTCACCCTACCCCCAACCTTAGAACATTTGAGGGCCCTTGCGTCAAGCTGGAGAAGTATCTGTGATGGTCTGTGTTGGGTTGGGGTGTGTCTTTGTATCTGGGGATAAAAGAGGCCTGGGTCTGCCTGTTCCTTAGGGAAGAGAAGGTACTGGAATTTCAGTTCTTCTTGTACAGAATTAGGCTAGTTTTCCCCCAGAGAGCATTTTGAAGTTAACCATCTCTATCGAGAAGGCAGGTGAGCTCCTGGCCCTACCAGGCCTTTGGCATTCTGTCCCAGGTAGGGGACAGTGGGATGGGGAACAGAGAGGATAGGTGAGAGAGGTCACTTTCCTGGCAGCCAACCAGTCTCATTCTGAGTGCTGCCCTGGAGCTGGGTGCTGGATGCGGGGTCTTACTGGCTCCCATCTTCATGTGAGGACACATACCCATCCATGGTTGGGCAATGCTGAGAGGCTGGACCACCATTCCTTATGTGCGTACCATGAAAAGCTTACTTTCTTTGGGCAACTATTAGAACTACCCTTCAAAAAAAAAAAAAAAAATCCCGTTTGCAGCTCTGAGGGTGGGGAGGTGGAAAATTGAGTAGCAGCCAGGTTCTTTTCTAGAGATGTCTTAGCAGGGTCAGAGTCACCTGTCCTGCATGGTGGAGCTGAAGCTCTAGTCCAGTGGCCACCAAATTATATCACCCGCAGCTTCCCTCTGGCCCTGAGCTAAGATTCCTACCAAAGCCTGGTCTATGAGGACCAGCTTACAGAGTTCGGGGACCTGTGTCTTTAGAGGTTTGTCACCTCTAATACTACCACCTCTCCATCCATCTACTCATTAACTCAACAGCATTTATTTAATATCTGTCATGTCTATAGCAAGTGCTGTGTGAGGGACACAAAAATATAACCTATGGCCTCCCTGCTCCTCTGGGTCCTTAGCATCTGGGTGGACGGATCCAGAGAGAGACAGGGGAACACAACAGTTAGCTATCAAATCAGGCCCTGACCAGAAGGCCACAGCTCCAAGGGCTGTAGGGGTCTGCCAAGGAATTTGGGTACGGAGTTCAGATGGAGGACAAAGCCCAAGTCTGGCTCTTCGAGGCTGGGTAGGGTTGGCTCTGCTGAGAGCAGTGAGGGGCACTGCCTGTTGGAAAAGCCGCGGGAAGAGGAATAGGCAAGGCCATTGGGTGAGACCATCTTGGTGGCATTTGGCTGGGGCAGGTTTAGATCAGGAAATGTTGAGGGGCCAGATCAGAAGGGCCTTGAATGCTAGACAAGGTATTCGAACCTCAGCCTGTAGACACTGGGTAACCTCTTGAATTTGGGGCACAAGAGAGGTACATGGATTGCCTCTTTCCTCTTATAGCTTAGGGTCCAAACAAAAATGATATTAGGAAAAAGAAAGTGATATTAGGTTCTCATTAATCGCTGAGCACTCAATGCCCAGTCCAGATACAATTGTCCTCAGCTCTCTGTAAAAAACACAGACCCTGGACTGCGAGTAAGAACCTGACCCACCCCAGGGAATTGGCACCTGCTTCCCGTTTCTGCCAAAGGCCAAAGTTACTCTTCTCTTCTGACCACAAAAGCCCTCTGCCTGGTTTCAAGTCCTCACTCTGGGGGCTACTGGCTCCAGGGTCAACCTCAAACCCAGCATTTCAGCCACATCCTTGGCAGAGCCTGACATCAGCCTGGGGGAATTTCTCTTGCTTAACACTGAATGAGAAAAAGCAGATTATGGTTTACCTGATTCCCTACATGCTTTTGAGCAAGTGTGTTTGTTTTTTTTAACCTCTTAGCCTTATCTGTAAAATGAGAATAATAATAATACCTGCCTTGACAGCTGGAAATAATTCTTTCAAGGCATGAGACCTGGTATATAGTAAGCCCTCCTTACATAGTGGCTATTATGAAATGATGATTTCCACAGTCTCATCTGAGATGACTCTGAACCCCTCCCCCTCTTTCTTTTATTGTTTATGTGTTTATTTAAGTAATCAATACGTCCAATGTAGGGCTCAAACTCAGGACCTCAGGATCAAGAGTCCCATGCTCCTCCAACTGAACCACTCGATGTCCCCCCTTCTGTTTTCTTGATTGGCCTGAATAGTTGAGTATAGGCTATATTACAGTTGACTGCTCTTGGGGCCAGTTCTTCCAAATCTACTTCTTTTTCTGAATGAAGGTACAAATGATGGGGACAGTGGCTCCACTGCTGCTGCAAGTGATGAATTTTTGATGACCTCAGATTTCTGCCCAAGGGAGGGCTTGTTTAACATGGCACTGGGTGAAGTGCAGATGCTTTTTGGGGCTTGACAATGGGGTCTGTTTCTTTACTAACCACAGAGAATGCAGCGTTGTAATTGGGGGAAAGGAGCCAATGCCATCAAGTCTTAACAGAAGAACATATAGTTTATGTAATGATTTATATTTACATAGTGCTCTACAGTTTACAAAGCATTTTCACACCTGCTCATGTTTAGTACAACCCCATGAGGAAGGCAGGGCAGAAATAACTAGCCACATTTCACAGATAAGAAAACTGGAGTTCAGGAAGTGAAGTCTGGATTCTATACAAGTAGTAGAACCAGGTTTTATAGCCAGTTCTCCTGATCACCAAAATGTACGCTATAGTGACAGAGTAAATAAAGGGGAAAGATTCAGTGACCTGATTCTAGGATGGACACAAGCTGGTCTAAATAGACTGGAGTGGTGGTGGCCTTTGGCCTCTGGGTTCCATCAAGAAGGGTTCATGCCAGTCTATGTGGAGACTACACGCCTTGTCAGTTACCTACCGCTATTTTCAAAACTCGGATTTCTAAATCTCTGCTGCTCCCCTGAGTTCCCCCAGCTTACACAGCAGGAAAATGAGAGGGGTGGAGAAAAGGTGTTTCAGGTGTTCAGAGTAAATGATAATGGTGATGGGGCAGGAACAAGCTTCTGGTCGGCGTGTTGTCACTGCTGGTGTGTGCTTGTGTGTTTGCTGGGCTGAGGAGCGGTGTAGGAAAAGGAAGTGCTGAGCTGGGGGAAATCCCTGTGCAGAATGATGCCAAGGATTCTCCTTGCAGCCCAGATAGGCTGATAGCTTCGTGGAAAGGGGTGTGTTCTCCCACTTAGGGTCTGAGCTCAATATATTATGAATTAAGGCTGGACATGGGTGACCAGCTCGGTGAAATTAGAGCATGCTTTCAGCTCTGGGTTACAGACTCGGTACAGGTTACAAGCTGCCTTTGAAAGAGTGAAGTAGATTAGAAGCCATCCAGGTGTATTACATCTAACTAAGAAGGTAAGCATTCGTTCACAAAATGCTTTGGTTGTGTACACACGTGCACAGAGGTAAGGCCTGGCTGTGTAAAATGCATTTTTGACTGTGGTCAGAAGCAAAAAAGGTTTGAAGCCTCTGACCTAGAGAAATGTCCAGAGGAGTCCAAGGAGGATGTCAACCTCATAAGATGAATAAGTAGTTTAGCCTGTAGAAGAAGACCCAAGAAGAGCCAATGGTTGTCTTTGACTCACTGAGCACTGTTGAGACAAAGAAGTAATTTATGTATTCCACATGTATCTGGAAGGTGGGATTTGTTTCAAGAGGGACTAGATTTTGGCTGGCCAGCACTCCCCATAGCAGAACCATTCTATGGCAGAATCAGTTCTCTGGGGAGGGGTAGAGAACCTGTCTGCCCACTGGAGCTGCCCACTGGAGGAGTCTGGCCTCCAAGTCCTTGCCAACCTTGGAGACTGGCTCAGCATCCAGGCTTTGGGAGCCTCAGAGACCTGTGCATGGATGGCTGAGGACTAACCTGGCTGGTATCACAGGGAATGTGTGTCCACAGATCCTAACCTTGTGTGCTCCCCACCATGGTTCCTAAAGTTCAACAGAGCATCGTGGCTCAGCAGCCTTCTTCAGACAGTCTGCAGAAGGTCAGGGATTGTGGATGACTTTGGCCTCAGCCAGGTGCTAGCCAGAAAGGAAATCTGTTATTTGCCTCCTTCAAAAAAATGCTTAGAAAAAAAAAGAGTTTTGATCTCTCATCTGATTGCTATGTCTTATTGTCACTGATCACAAAGATTGTTATCTACCAGGATGAGGTTCAGTTCAACTCACACATGTATTGGATGCTCTCATTGTGTGCAGGCCCCTGGGTGTAGATATTAAGATGTGGATGGCCAGGATATAGGGAGAAATAGACACTCCCCTGAAATGCATTGAGTGGAAAGACACATAGATACTTGTAGGTGACAGAAAACTCTCACCTGGATTCTTTTCTCCCTTAAAACATCCTTGAGAAGCAGAATTCAGTGTCCTCAGGGGCTCTTCTAGGTCTCCCTGCCAGGCAGGGGCTAAGTTCAGAAGCAAATATAGGTTTTAGGACAGTTCAGCCCACTGTGCTCTGTGACCCAGAGACCCACCAATCCCTGCCATCTACCCCACCACCACCCACTTCCCCCACAGCTGGGTGATTTTCTCAAAGAGCACGTCCAGGGGCTGTTTCCGTTCCACCTTTGTCTCCTTTCTTGCTGGAGAGGTCCCAATCCTAAACCAGACAGGCACGTGGTCTGGCAGCTGCCTCTGAACCAAAGGATTCCAGCAGCCAGACAAAATGCATGCTGCCCCGGGGCCCTAAAGAAATTAAGCACAGGTCTTTTAAGGAAGAAAAAAAAAATCCCCATGTCATCTTTAGATTCCCTGAAGTCCTAATGAATCTTTGATCTGGAGGTGATTTCTCAAGTAGAAAGGGATCAGAGGGTAGGAAGCACATATATAAATGTGAATGGGAGGTGGCTGGAGTCCGAGGCACCATCCCCTGTGTCTGGAAGATCAAGGAGCAGCTTCTGTGCCCTGAGGCTGCCCTAGAGGTTTATCATGGGGCTTTGGAGTCACATAAGCCAGAGGCTAAATCTTGATGCCACACTTTCCTCTCCAGGACCATGGACAAATTAGTTGACCTGTCTTGGATGAATTGGTGTCCGCAGACTTAAGAGGTATTGACGTGGTCTGTTTAAAGTTCTTGGCACATGCAGAGGCTTAGTAAGCCATGCTGTAATTATTAGTTTCTTTGCTTATTCATTTAGGCACCAAATGAAGTCTTAAAACTCTGCTAGTAGGGCCATGAGGCACGTTGTAAGTAATTATGGTACACGCGGTAAAACACATAGAGTGCATTTGAGGAACGTGGGAAAGTAGGGATGGGGCGGGGATTAATGGCCTGGCACCAGAGGGGGAGCTTCGTGGAGAAAGCTGGAGAAAGAGGGGAAAGATTCTTCAGAGGGGAAGGCAAGTGAGGGCATTTCAGGCAGAGAGAGCCACACATGCAGAGGCATGAGGTCAGGAGAGTGCCAGGTATGTTCAGGAACTCCCTGCGGTTTAGGCTAGAAGAACAGGTGCAGCCTCTGTCTCGGTGGAACCAGCAAAGTACCCAGGAGGTGAGATCCAAGGCCTTTTATACGTCAGTGCTTCCTGGAGGAGGTGGTATTTCATCTGTGTGATGAAGAAGGAGGAGCAGCTGTCTCATTGATGGAAAGCCACCGCGCACCCGTAGGTGGTAAGTGAATGGGTGGTGACGTCAGGAAGAACTGTGGCAGCACGCTGAGTGGGTTTGCTAGGAGCAGGGCCAGAGGAAGGAGGAAAGAGGGATGAGCAGTGCCAGGTGAGAGACCCACATCGAAATAACCAGATCTTCTGGCAGAACTGGCAAGAGAGGCTGTCCCTGTGTGATGATCACTTCGGGATGTTCAATTCTGGCCAGCAGGCCTACATACTTCTGGTCTCAGGGCTGGAGGTGTTCCACACTAGGACCAGGGTAAGCGTGGGAGCCACAAGCCTGGGTATTTTGGAAATGAGTGTTTCATTAACTTTCTTTCCTGGCTTCTCTTTGGAGCACTCAGTTCAGCCTTGTGTTCTGGGACCTAAAATAGTGTTCTCCTGCTGATGTGTCTCCGGCTAGATTGTTTGGAAAGTAGTCTTACCAAATCATGGTCTCCCTAACCCTGCTTGCACAAAGATGCATGTCAGCAGTCTTGGTGCTAGACGGTGTCAACCGGGGGCCTGGCCCTTGTCCCTTTTGTCCTCTACATATGTCTAGGTTGTTCCCTGAGTCGGCACACCATGAGGCTCTATGCCAGGCACTGAGACCATAAAAGGGAATGGGATAGTTTGAAGGCTTCTGTCTTCAAGGAGGTGGAGGCAATTATAATAGAGCATGGTAAGTGCATTGTTAGAGATTTAAGGAAAGTCCATAGAAGCTCAGAGGTAGGGATAATTAATTCTGCCAAGTGGCACAGGAGGTGGGCTGAAGAAGGCATTCATTCGTTCATTTATTCAGAAAATATGGAGGGGTGCCTGGGTGGTGTAGTTGGTTCAGCATCCAACCCTTGGTTTCTGCTCAAGTCTTGATCTCAGGGTCATGAGATCATGCTCTGAGTCAGGCTCTACACTCAGTGTGGATTCTGCTTGAGACTCTGTCTCTCTCCCTCCTGCTCATGTGCATTCTCTCTCTAAGAAATAAATAAATTGGGATCCCTGGGTGGCTCAGCGGTTTAGCGCCTGCCTTCGGCCCAGGGCATGATCCTGGAGGCCCAGGATCGAGTCCCACATCGGGCTCCCCACAGGGAGCCTGCTTCTCCCTCTGCCTGTGTCTCTGCCTCTCTCTCTCTCTCTCTCTCTCTCTCTCTCTCTCAGGAATAAATAAACAAAAATCTTAAAAACAAAAAAAAAAAAAAAAGAAGAAGAAGAAGAAAGAAAGAAATCTTCCAAAAAAAGAAAGAAAATACTCACGGAGTACTCTTCATATGCCAGGTGCCGGGGACACTTAACCAAACCAGAGATCCTTGCCTTTGGCATTGACCTCCTGTGTGTGTGTGTGTTGGGGATGGGGTGTAGGCAGGAACAGTAAGTGCAAACAAAATAGTGTCGGGTGTTGGAAGGTGGTAAATGAGCCAGACAAGGAATGGGGAATACAGACATGGCCAGTTGCCCTAAGGATGCCAGAGTCAGAAGTGTCATGCCCAGTAAGGGTTTTCCTTGGCTCTCAGTGGCCCTTGGGATCCCTAGTCACAGTCTGCTTGGGCTTACTGTCCAGTTGAAACCGTGCATCCAAGCATGGCTATTGACTCTTTGTTCTTAAACAATTGTCTGAATCTGACCTCAGGGCACTTGCCCCACATCTCAGCTCCCCTCCCTGCAGTCCATTCAGCTTGGCATCCAGGAGTCAGCCGTACTTTACTGAGAGTGCTGGAGGCTCATTGATTCCTTCCAAACTTGAAGACATTGCCTCTTAGTTCCAACAAACCCCCATGAACGGAGCCAAGTGTCAAGTGGTGATGGGGGTGGTCATGGTGTCATCAACAGTGAAGGTGGCCCTTTCAGCTGTAGTAACAGCAGCTAGAATGAGGGTGGGGTGACAACTTGGTTTCCTGCTGCTGGACTCCTCTCTTTGAATCCTGGGCCCTTTCTGTGGGGCAGGTTTTGTCCATGTGTTGGTTTCTCAGCTCCTGAGGTGACCCGGCCATGAGTGCATTGGCCTCTGATGCTGTGGCTCAGGGAGCCTAGGGCTCCTGCACCCTGGGTACTTTTAACACCACAAAGTTGTTGGTGGTCTTCAGCAGCCACAGTGAGGAAATAGGGTCACCCACTGAAAAATGTTTAACTTATGCTATTTTTTTTTTTTTTCAGAAAAAATAGGAAAGGGTGTAAAGAAAGAAAGATCGAGTACCCTTCTAGCATCCCAGACACTATTGCTAACAAGGATCTTTGGTATAGATCCATACAGATTTTGTGTGTATGTGTGTGCACTAGTGCCCATATACACACATGGTAGGTTGAGTCATATAAAAGTGCTGCTTTTAGAAATCAAAAATGGCCAAATTATCACTTGATTCAACCAAATATATGTGCATACACAACAGGTACACACTTATTTAAACAAAATGGGACCACACAATAATATAGGTTTGTAAACTTATAAACAGTGTATGAGAATGGTCAAGGACATGGGTCCTAGGGTTCAAAATCAGTATCTACCACTTACTCACCTGGGCAGGTTACCCCTGGGCAGGTTCCTAGGGTTCCCTGTCTCAGGATTTACCCCCTTATAGTGGGGTGGTGGGGAGGGAGGATAATCATAGTATCTTCTAGAGAGTTATGGCGAAGGCAGAGGACTTAGTGTGTATGTGTTATATTATCATGTTTCCAGATGAGTAGAAAAGACCTGTATCGTTTCATTGTAATCAGTACCCTATTAGTAGACATTACGCTATGTCCCATTTCCTGCTGTGGAGCTGACATCCTTGTACACACATGGAAAAGTGACTATCTGTTCACCACTTTACACTTTAAAGTACTTGGGCTTTAAAGTTTTAGCTGTATTATTATCACACAATTTTTTATTATAGAAATGTGTTTGAGATATAAGATTGTGTATATTCAAGACTTACAACACGTTAATTTCTCTTGTTTATATATTAGAATATGATTGCTGTCGTATTGATAAAAGTTTTAGCATTTTTAAAAGATTTTACTTATTTATTTATTTAGAGGGAGGGTGGGTGAGGGGCAGAGGAAGAGGAAGAGAATCTCAAGCAGACTCCAAACTGAGCATGGAGCCCAACACAGGGCTTGATCTCATGACCCTGAGATCATGACCTGAGCTGAAATCAAGAGCCAGATGTCTAACCGACTGAGCCACCCAGGCTCCCCAATAAAGGTTTTAGTGTTTAAGAATCCTTATTAATGTGTTTCTAGCTGAGTGGTGGGTATGGGAGAACGTATCTGGACTGTTGTGTATAATTCTGTGAATGGGGTTCCCTGGGCCCAGCCCCTTCCCCATTTGTTTTTCCACACTCCAGCAACAGGTCACCGCACTGGGCACTGGCCCTCACTTCTGTGCCTTGCTGCTGGCCTCTCCATTCCACCATCCCTGCAGGCCCCTCCTCAGGCCAGTGATCTGGTTAGGCAGTTCTTCCTCCAAGGGTAGACCCCCGTGCCAGTCCTGCAGTCTTGGTCAGATACCCACCCCAGGGCCCCTGAATATTGCATTCATCAGTATCTCCTCTCTAACTGGCTATGCACACAGGGCACTCACATCTGACTCATCCGTGAATTAACTTAGTGCAGCACTTGACGCATCGGTGCTCAATATATGTTTGGTGGGTGAGTTTTAAGAGTGAATAAAGTGTCAGATGACTAAACTAACGGGGGCCAGTTGGGACCAGATCCTGAAAGCTTACAGTGAAGCATTGAAGCATTTTCCCCGTGTATAGTGGTGAGCCCCTGAACATGCCTGGCATGCTTGGAGCTGTGCTTTAGAAAGAGGGATCTGGCCATTTGAGCTCCCAGGAGCTAGTGGCCCAGAGACTAGTGGGATGTCAGGCCTGCATGCCCAGGTGGGGGTTCACGCTGCCCGAGGCCCTTTGGGTGACCCTCCCCATCTTGAACCTCGAGGCTCTTACCCCCTACTTCCCTAAGGAGGGGCTCTCCTTCACTCAAGAAACAGAAGTGAGAATTCTTGGCTACTCTGCTTTCGGAGGAAGTCATATCAGAGCCACTGATGATGATGAAATTCACCTCCGGAATTAGCAACCACCACCTCACCACTTTTGCAAACTGCATAGCAGCTCCTCCCCAGCTTATGACTTCCTGGGTTCTGGGCCAGAGGTATCCATCAGGGCTCCTTGCCTGCCAGCAGGGAGATTCCATGGCCTCCCCAGGGTGACCAGGCCCTGCGCTGTCCCTGCATGTCCTTCTCTTTGGCTCTGACATGAGATCTGTGAGGCTGTGCTTTGGTTTTGTGTTGCTAAGGAATCCAGTTTCTGGGGGCTAGGGCTTGACACAGACCAGTGTGTTCTCTCAGTGGAAATGAGGCTGACTTTTCCTTCCCAGGCCCAGAAGAATAGAGCTTGGGATCAGTGGGGTTGCACCTGGAGCAAGATGTTAGCTCAAATCCTGGCTCTGCCATTTACCAGCCAGGTCATCTAGCTAGCCAGGCATCCCAGCTAGTTTGGCAAATCACTGCACTGTCCCAAGACTCAGTTTCCCCATCTCATCAGTGGAGTTGGCAGCCCCGGTGTGACCACAGGGTTAAATGACATAATGTGTTCAAATGAGTCTGGAATCTATTACAGGCCAGGAAAGGTTAATTGAATTGGAGAATCAGAGCTTGAACCACAATGAGGTAGAGACTATTCAGTCTGCATTTTAGATAAGGAGATTCGAGATCCAAAGGTGATGGGTGGGGCCAGGGGGAGTGGAAGGAAGTTGAAAGAAGAATTGAGAGGGAATCTCGACCTTCTGCCTTATACTTCCTCTGCTTTGCCCAGACTCCTGCCCCCGCCCCGTTCCCTGCAACACACACATCTGCCAAAGCAAGCACCAATTTCGTGTCTCCTTCCTGAAAGGCCTCGTTGAAAAAGAAGCACACAGAAGTGATCAAGTGTATCAGTATCGATTCCATGGAGGTCCAAGCAGTTCTAAAGCTGGAAGGCAGTGGGAAGGAGGGGGAAGAGTTAGCGTGAGAAACAAAGAGGGGATGGGAGAGAACTGGCAGGGGGAAGAGGAGGCAGAGAGGGCTGGCTTCATTTCTTTTCTTCAGGCTGCTGTGTAACGGGCCTCCGGTGCTGTTCCCTGGCAGGCCCACGCATTCCCCTGGTCGATGCAACTCACCCACTTTCCTAGACAACACTTCTGCCTTCTCCTCCCCTGCCCTCACTCTCAGCCCCTGACCTTGCTTCCTGTGTCAATTGTGAAAAGAGACATAACCCTGAGAAACCTTGCACAAGCCCCTGGCAGCCATCTGTTGACCCCTGTGTCTATACTCTGTGACGTGTGCTGGTGCGTGACAAGGTGGCTGGCTTCTACTGTGCACTAGACCCTTTCCCCCTTCCAGTGACACTCCATTCCTGACCTTCACGTCTACACAAACGTGTTATAATTTCTCCCATTTAAAACTAGGCAACCCCGCTTCCTCCGGTCTCATCCTCCTTGCTGGCCCTTGCTGACTCCAGCTCCCCTTCTTGCTGAGTTCCCCTTCAGACTCTGCCCCCATCTACTCTACCAAAAAGCCCAAGGTCACAATGATGTTCAATTTTCAGCTGTCATCTGCTTGATCCCTTGGTAGCTTTCGCAACCAATCGCTCCTTGTTGAAATACAGCTCTTCATGTGCCTTCTGGAGTGCAACACTCCTGGTTTTCCTTCTGCCTCATGGGCTGTTTCTTTTGTTTCCACTCCTCATTCCCCCCAACTTTTTCTTGAGTGTCAGGTATCCTCAGGCTGTCCCCAGAGGTCTCATCTGCACTCACTCCTTGGTGATCTTACCTTAATCTTAGACTTAAATCCCATCTATGTGTGGATGGCTACCAAATCAACTGATCTAGCACAAATCTCTTCCAAATTCCAGGATTGCTCCCCGCCACCCCACCTTGGACCAATTAGAGTTCCATTCGGGATTTATCTGATGGGCATCTCATACCCCCCTCTCGCCTGCCCAAACCAGATCATGTCTGCCCCAGACCTACCTATTCGTCCTTTGGTTCTCTATCTTGCTGGTGAGAACTCGGTCCTGCACACTGGTCTGGCATATAATCATGGTGCCATCTTTGACTCCTTTCTTCCTTCCACACACCCTATGTCCATATCATCAGCAAACTGTGTCAGCTTTTCTTTCAAAATCTATCCAAATCCATCCACATCTGAGCACTTCCACCACAACCAGCCTGGCCTGGACACCCTCCGTAATCTCTGGCCTGAATTCAGCTGCATCTCAGCTGTTCCCCCTGCTTCCCTGCTTGTCCTTGCAGTGCCAGCACAGCACCAGAGGGGTCCTCTAAAAAAGGAGTCTGGTCATGGCACCTTTTGTTCAAAACTTCTCAGGGGCTCCTGTTTCCATCAGAACAAAGGCTGGTCCTTGCGGAGGCCTGCATGACCACTTGCCATTCGGCCTCTCCTACCTCTGACTGCAAGGCTCTAGCCACAGTTAACCCCCCTCCTGCCAGGTAGGCTCTGCCTAGAATTCTTCCCCAAAGTATCTCTCAGGCTTGCTTCCTCATCAGCCTCTGTCGCCTTCTAGTGCAACCTTCTTTGGTGACCCTGTATACAGTTACGACACCAGCCCCATTCTTGGCCCTATAGCATCTATTACCATCTCAGACACCATAGATTTTATTTGTTTCCTCACTATCAGCCCCTCTCTCTCATTCCAGTGTAAGGTCCATGAGGCAGGTGGCTCAGTCAGTTGGATGTCCAACTGTTGATTTCAGCTCAGGTTATGGTCTCAGGATTGTGGGATCAAGTCCCCACATTGGGCTCCAAGCTCAGCAGGGAGTTTGCTTCTCCTTCTCCCTCTCCCTCTTCCCCTCTCCCTACTGCCACGCATGTGCTCGCAAGCTCTCACTCTCAAACAAATGAATAAATAAAATCTTAAGAAAGAAGATCCACAGGGCAGAGATGTGGTGTTTTGGTGCATAGCTGTATTCCTGGAATAGTGCCCCACACATGATAGGCCTTCAGGAAATATGTGTCGAATGAATTGGTGAATGTGTAAAGATTTTGGAGCAGTTGCTTCCTGAGCTTCGGGAAGCCTGGAAGAAATCTGAATGGTCCCTAAGAATCAGGTGAAATATAGAAAGAGGTGCCAGAGAGCTGGGCTGGGTATCTTTGAGAAGAAAATAGATGACCATCTGTAATGGGGCCAATTCTATAGTTGGCCAGACTACATGGGAGGAGAGCTATTTTTCCGAGCCTTATGTAACAGATGTGGTTTTGTGTAAATCACACTTCTGTAAATGGAATCCTATTTTAAATGCACTAGCAGAGATTGCTATTTAAAGGAATCTAATGCTAGATTCTTTTGTAAAATGAATAATCTTCTAATTTGTCTTTAGTGTCAATTCATATTTTCCCTCCCCCCAAAATGTTATATGGACTTAAATCAAAGTATGCTAGTCTGGGGTGAGGAAACCTACATGTCCCATTTTTCCCTGCTATCTGTGTTATTCCCTTTCTCTTTGCCCACATTCTTCCCCAGCTTCATTTCTGCTTTTCCTTTGGCTGAGTTATTGGGCTGGGATTTTTTTTCCCTTAGACTCTGACATAGAACGTTCTTCTGTAGCATGATCAGAATGAAAGGACACGTTAAACAGTGGCCCTATCTCAGACCAAATGGATGCAGTCTGGGGGTAGAGCAGGGTTGTCCATCAGGAGTGAGCGAACGTGTACTGGGGGCTCGGGGTTAAGTTCTCAGGTGGTGGCCATGCACAACTGAGTGTGGGAACCACTGAACAAAAAGACAGCCATGTGCTATTTGTGTTTCTTGCATCTGAGCTTACCCTCTGCAGGACTGACGAGTAGATGTATATCCCCTTTGGGGTTTTGCCAAAGGTGGCCAGTGTGAATCTGACCGTAGACTTTTAAAGGACTGGCTGGAGCTCAGGGATCAGGAATATCCCCCCTCAGTCCATCACGCACCCTGCTGATCTCTTAGATGAGGGCAAGGTCCTGTGGCCGCACTGCTAGGTGGAGTTTTGTCCCAGTGCTCTCCAGAGGGTCTGTTTACAATGAACTTGGGCTTCATGGGCCTACCACCCAATCTCTGTTTCCCTTCAAACCAGAATGTGTCCCTCTGAGAGAACCCAACAGTGTGTTAAGGGTTTGGTGGAAAAGTATGGCGGCATCTAAGACCAGAACCTGCTTCCTGAAAACAATGGAAGGTTGACTTGTTTAGAGGCTGTTTGGCCTTGGGTCAGGTTTCCACTTCAGGTTTTCTGAGAAATTTCTCCTTTTGGTTCTCATTGGACCAAGAGATCGTAACACCTGCTAGTAGGGCAGGTTCAACTTTTCATAAGAAAAGAAAAGATCTGCCTTTGAGCTAATATGTCGAGGTGAGAGCGCAGAAGCTTAGAAAACAAGTTGGCTTTGGCTAAGAGTTTCAGTTATCCCTAGCTAACTGGCAGGATATGGAACATGTGCCTGACTCAGAAGGGCAGGTGCCAGCCCTGCTGTGTGTGTGGCTTGACCTCTCTGAGCTCACTGATTAAGTATGCCCTACCTCCCCTTCCCCAAGTTTTCTCAGCATCCATAAGATAGTGGATATGAAAGCTCTTTGTCTTTTTTTTTTTTTAAGATTTTATTTATTCATGAGAGACACAGAGAGAAGCAGAGACATAAGCAGAGGGAGAAGCAAGCTCCCTGTGAGGAACCTGATGTGGGACTCCATCCTAGGACCCTGGGATCATGACCTGAGCCAAATGCAGATGCTCAACCACTGAACCACTTGGGTGCCCCTGGATATGAAAGCTCTTTGAAGCTAGAAAGGACTAAAATGAAACCTGGCAATGCTATTGTCATCATTATTCAATCAAACCTGGTATTCACATATTTGAATGAGCCAAACAGGTAAATTGGGAAGTTTAAAGTTACAGAATGACTTGCTAGACTCAAATAAGAGAGATATCTTTGCATCACCACCCCATTGCATAAAGTGGGGTTCTGTTTGTTTATAAACTGCATTTGTGAAGATCACCCTCTGGAGTGAGAAATGAAGCTGAAGAATTGGGGGCAGGAGGGCCGTGGAGTCATATTGAAGAGTTCCAACCCTAGAAGATCAGGAGCCACCCTAGATTCCTTAGCTGGGATAACACATGAGGAGAGTTACTCCTGTGGCTTTATTTGTGGCCATTTGTGGTAGAGCCTAGAGGTGGGGGCCACGTATATAGTGAAGTGGGCATGAGATGGGCTGTGTATGGTAGAAGCTGAACCAAAAATAAAAAATCTGAATCTAAAAATAGAGATCTGAGGGAGAAACAGCAGGCCTTGGCACGTCTGGATACGGCAAGTGCTTCCTGGCTCATTCATTGGACAAACGGAATAGGGCTCTGGGAAGACACAGAGCCGGGAATGAATGGGCGGTTCCTATGCCCAGGGACCCCCTGTCAGCCAGGCACCACCTCCCCCTTGGGTCTTGAGATAGTGGGAGAAACAGTGCTCTGTGTTACTGAAAGAGAAGAGACAAAACCGACCTCAGAGAAAGCTGCGGAGAGGTGGGGGGCGGGGAGGAGGGCAGAGGGGAGGGGAGGAGAGGAAGCTGGCAGTGCTGGTGGTTTAGGGAAAGACACAGCTCAGGGTTTCCGCTCTTGCTGAGCAGCTGTCTCTCTGTAAGGCGAGGGGCATTGCAAAAAGCGTGGCCAAGGAGCAGTGAATGATCAGCAAACGTCTCATGGGACCACCCAAGGCTTGACTCCGTAGGCAGACGTGCCTGGAAAGTGACCATGACACATTTCTCTGGGGTGACACCTGCGAGCGGGGCATTGCAGTTTGGGTTGCTTAGGAGACAGAGCGGATGCTTCCTCTGTGACAAGAGAAGCAGAACTGTAGTGGAGGGGCGGCCAGCCCGAAGCCACGGCAGGTGAGCAGAGAGGACATGGGCAAGGAGACTGAGGGTCTCAGTACCTACCCTCTTGCCCTGCCTCCCAGGCCCTTCCAAAGGTCTAAGTGCCCCCCACCCCCACCCCACAATAAGCAGTCATGGAAGGAGATGCCTGGGGTGTGGAGCAAAGGAGTGGCCCTCTTCAGAAACTGGGCTGCTCAAGTCTGTGGGCAGGGTGGGCATGGGCTTTTAGGTCAGGGGATGAAAGTACAGGTGATATGGCAATCTCTGCCCAAGGATATGACAGGATGACCTGGCGGAAGGGGACTCTTGGGGCAGTAGTCATTGTCAAACCGGGCGGTAAGCTGGAACCATGGAGGTGACAGAAGACGGCGTGCTGGCTTCTCCAGGTCGGCAGGGACAAAGTGGGGTGCCCTCCCATTCTGTCATCTGTAGCGCCCATAATAAATGGTCTGATTTGGAGGCTGTAGGTAGAAGATCTGGGGATCTTCGGGGATGCAGAACTGGAGGGCTCCTAGCCTGGTGGCCAGGGAAACCAGAGTAGGAAGGATGCATGACAGCAAGGGGACAGGATGATCTGGGAAGGCCTCCCAGAGGATGGCAAGTGTGGGGAGGGGTGTTCTAGCAGGGAGGCTGGGCTCTCACTTGGCCACTTGGAGTAAGAGGACCCTTGGGACTAGTAACCAGGGGCAGACGGGAGAGGGGTCTTGTGTAGAAAGGGAGAGTGCTCTTCTCAGGATTCACAGGCATCCTGCATCATTTTCAGAGGAGGAAGGATAGGGACAGGCATACCTTGGAGGAACTGCTGGTTCCTTCGTTCAGTTCTAGACCACCATAATAACATGAATATCACAATAAAGCAGGGTCAAATGAAATTTTTATTTCCTAGCACATATAAAAGTTATATTTATGCTGTGCTGTAGTCTGCTGAGGGTGCAATAGCATTATGTCTAGAAACAGATGTGTATACCTTAATTAAAAATACTTTATTGTTAAAAAATGTTAACCATCATCTGAGCTTTCAGCAAGTCATAATCTCTGATCACAGATCCCCATAACACATATGATAACGATAAAAAAAATTTGAAAGAAAAAAAAATTGAAAGATTGCAACAATCACCAACATGTGACCAGAGACACAAAGTAAGCAAATGCTTTTGGGGAAATGATGCTGATACTTAACTTGCTTGATGCAGTCTTAGTTGCCACAGACTCTTCAATTTCTTTCTTTCTTTCTTTCTTTCTTTCTTTCTTTCTTTCTTTCTTTCTTTCTTTCTTTCTTTCTTTCTTCTTTTTACTCAATTTCTAAAAGAAAAAAATGCAGTGTTTGTGAAACAGTAAAGCAAAGTGCAGTAAATCGAAGCACATCTGTATCTGTCTCTGGCAAAAGAGATGGTTGTTGCAGCCCCCTACCTTTTCATTCTGGAAAGATCCTGTGCCTGTGTGTTCTCATTCATATGACCCCGTCTGGGGAAGGGGAACCAGCCTTGGAGCTGCCATTCCAATGGAAACACCGTGGGAGGGCCTGGAGGGAAGGATGGTAATGAGGAGCCTGCGCCCAGAGCCCCATCCCTGACCCCTGGACCCTGGGAAGTGAGGAGACGTTCATTTTGTCTAGACTGCCTCCCACTCTGCCTCCCATCCTCTCCTCCCTGCACAGATGTTGCCTCCATCATTCACCAGCTGTGGCTAATCCTGAGTCCTCACCCACCTGCCCCTGCAGCATTGACACACTCTCTTCATCAAGAGGGGTAACCCCCACCCCTCGATTCTCCTCCTGCCTCGCTGGCCGTTTTTTCTCAGTCTCCTTCCCCCGTTCCTCTATTCCTGCCAGAATCATGGGCTCAGAAGGCATAGGGGGCCTGGAAGACCATCTTGTGTCAGCATTCCTTTGACAGCTGAACACCTGCCACCCAGACCAAGCATCAGTGTCCACCTGCCAAGGTCTCCTGTCTACTTATTGCTGAACTCGCTTTATCTTTATCTTTAAAGCCAGATCTATTGAAATGTAATTTATATGCCATTAAAGTTTACCATTGTTGGTGTCTAGTTCGATGAGTTCCTATAGTCCCATGCAATTAGGTAACCTCCACACGACTGAGATTTAGGATGGGTCCATCATCCCCCACATTCCCTCATGCCCCTTTGTAGCCACCCCCTCCTCTACTCTCAGCCCCTGGCAACCAGCGACCTATTTTTTTTAATGTTTTTTGGGTTTCTTTTCATTCTTCAAATTCTAACTTTTCCAGAATGTCCTATAAATGGAATCCTGCAGTTTGTGGCCCTTTGAGTCTAAATTCTGTCACTCGACATCATACTTTGAAGATTGACCCACGTTGTTAGTGTGAATCAATCCTTCGTTTCTTTTGATTGCCGAGTAGCTTCTTGTGGCGTGGCTGTACCCCATCTTGTTCATTCACCCCCAGGTTGAAGGACATTTGTACTGTTTCCAGGTTGGAGGATGATGGACACAGAATGCTGCTTCTCTTAATTCTCACTGCTGGGTTGCACTGGAGCCCTGAGGTCCTCCACTTCCCAGGTGCTGAGAATTGAGGTATTTAAAGACCTTGGTGCCATTTCTTGCTCATCCCTGCTTCCTGCCACCCCTTGCTCTGATTTCTCTTCTTTCACCTGACCTTGTGTGGTTCTCCATCCTAGTTGGTTTGCTTTGCACCCACCCACATTATCAGTATTCCTCTTGAATGGGACACCGAGAGCAGCATGCCGGATCCGCTGCCCCAGAGGATGTCTGGCATGTGGTAGATTGCATCAGTACTCTCGAGTGCAATCGAAAAGCCATGAAACCAAGGACTGGCTCTTGTTCTTGATCGTATACTTCTGTTGAGGTAGCTCAAAATGAAATTAGTTTATTGAATTTTATGTTATGATAGTGGCCGCATTGTCTTGTTAACTCAGCCAAACGTACTGGGAATTTACTGTCCGATCATGTACAGTTGGGCTCACCCATGGTCACACCCTTCTGCTATCACCCAGACTCATTTGCAGTTGCTCCAGACATTGCTTGAATCTGTCACTGTGCCTTCTGTATACTCTCACACTGGTAAACACGGGGGTGGACACAGGTCTGGGACACGGGTACACCTTACTCCAAGGTGATATAGTCAATAATCAGCACCTGCCAACACGGACAGCTGCCTCGAAGCTCTTCCAGCTAGCCCAGGGCCTGGCAAGCTTTTTCTGCAAAGGGCCAGATAGTAAACATTTTTGGATTTGTGACCAGATGCTTCCTCCTCCTCCCTGCCTCCACTCCCCTTTAAAAATGCAAAAACCAACCTTAGCTCACAGGCCACATTCGACTGGCAGTCAGTGGTTTGCAACCCTGGTGTCCTAGTTTCTTGTCCTTGTCTATGAGATGTTATAAGAAACTTTGTTAGATGCCTCAATGCTGGAAATTCAGACACACACCCTGTCTACTTGATTTTTCTGAAATGTTGCCCTAGACTCTAGAGGATGCATCACCTTCTCTTGCTCCCTTCATCCCTTTTGTGTTACTCATCCAAGTCAGAAGCTCAACCTCACTCAGTCCTGGGGGGCTCTCTGACAGTCTCCTGATTCATCTTGGGTTTTCCTTTTCATTGCTCTTTCTGCCTTTTTTCAGTTCAAAGATCTTCTGGATGGAAAAGACCGAGGTAGAATAGGAGTTTATTATCCATGGTGCACCACTGGCTGAAAACTGTGTGCCCATCCCTTCTAGTTCTTTTTGCTTTTCATGTGATAAGATAGCCCTTTTGGGTCCTCCATGTTCTCAGGGAGCTTCATCTCATTTTGGCTTTTGCTTTCTGAGTACCACTCATCAGGCTGTGCCACTCCTTAGATGTAGGCGATAAGTAGCTTATGCACCCATACTGGTTTCATTTTTCATAAAGCGTTGCTGAAATTGCACAGTCAGAAAAGAGGGAAGGAAAGAACAGGAAGAGGAAGAAGGATGGTCCTTATCTCCCTACAATTAACTATTGGATAGCAGGGTCCATTTTCTTTCAGCTTGTGTTGTCCAGCAGCACTTAGGTCAGCACCCCACACCCACACCAGGTGGTCCAATTGTACAGATTGTCCATGCCAGTCTGTGCAGAAGGCCCAGCTGGGCTTGCAGAGTTCATAGTCTTACAGCCTAGGCAGTGGCTCTGCACTACCTCTGACAGGTGTTCCAAATCATGATTCCTCAGCGTCTTCCACATTATCAAAAAAAAAAAAAAAATCATCTTACACAAAACCTCAAATTTGCCATCTTATCCAATTTAAAGTGTATAATTGAGTAGCATTTAGTGCATTCATGGTGTTGTGCAACCATTATCACTATCAAAATTCAGAACGTTTTCATCACCCAACAGGAAACCCCATCCCCATTAGTCATTCCCTATCCCCCGTCTTCCCAGCCCCTGGCACCCACCATTCTTCCTTCGTTCTTCCTTGGGCTCTTCAGATTTGACCATTCTTAGGTCTCCGATACACAGAATCAAACAATATGTATCCTTTTGTGTCCTGCCTAACATCACAGAGGATGATATCCTCCAGGTCCATCCGTGTTATAGTGTGTGGTGGGGGTTCTTTCCCTTAAAAAGGCTGAAGTGAAGAGACCATGTCTTGTTTATCCATTGCTCCATGGATGAATACTTGGGTTGCTTTCACCAGTGTTCTCCACTTTGAGTACCACTTTCTGGCCGTATCGAGGTGTGCTGAACCAGCCTGGCCACCCTCTTCCACCCAACACAAGCTTGTACACCTAGCCAGTTAACAAAGTGATTGACATTTTTTAAACTTCTCAAATTAAAAAAAAAAAATATTTTATTTGTTTTAGAGAAAGGACAGTGGGGCAAGCAGAGGGAGAGAGAGAGAAAAAAGAATCTTAAGCCCCAACAGGGAGCTCAGTCTCATGACCCTGGTATCAAGACCTGAGCCGTAATCAAGACTCGGATGCTTAACCCACTGAGCTACACAGGTGACCCAACAGGATTTTTAACTGAAGAGCTGTGAGGGACTTGGAGGAGGGAGATAAGGCATCCTAGACAGGAGAGGGGAGTACACATGATAATGAGCACTGACAAGGATGTCTGCTTGGAGAGGACTGGGCAGACCAGGCCTTCTTCCATCAGCCCTTCTGAGCACCAGGCAGTGTGTACTCACTGAGGGGCACCAGAGGAGAATACAGCACCTGCCCTGGTGGAGATCATTGTTGGGTGGGGAAAGACCAAGCAAATCAACTAACAAAGGAATTTCAGGTTGTGATAAACCCTTAGCAGGAAGTAACCAGGGTGGTTGTGAGTCTGCCTTCAGCTCAGGTCATGATCCTAGGGTCCTGGGATCGTGTCCCACTTAAAAAAGAGAGAGAGAGAGAGAAGATTTAAAAAGACTTGTGGGACACCAGCTGCCAAATACCGCAGCCAAGACCAGAGCAGTCTCAGTGCTGAAGGCACTTGCCCCGATCCCCACACATTCTCTTCCCAGTGTGGAGGGCCACATTTCCTCGTCTGTGCCTCAACTGTACTTCCCTCAGGCTCTTGTGACCTCAACTTGGTTCTGAACTCTGCCATCCTGGTCTAGGCTCAATGTCCCAGTCACGAACTTAAGCTGTGCCCAATGGGCTTTACCAGGATGTGCCATGCGTCCCTAGAATCTTACCCTGTCCTTCCCTGTTGCCAGCCCCAGCCCTCCCTGGACAGGGCTGGCTGCTCAGAGGATCCCTTTCTGCCCTCTGCCTCAGCATCAGGCATGTGGAAAGAAGGTCCCCTTAGCCTTATGTTGGCTGAACTGGGCTCGTGGAGGCTGTGGCAGGGACGCAGGCTGGTTGGGAGAAGGGCGATATGCCCAAGGGCAACTTGCAGGTGTTCGAAGGATCATTCCTCTGGTCTGTTTACCTCAGACTTCCAAACCTGATGAGGGAAGCACACTGGAAGCTGTCCACAATTCCCAGCCCTCTGAGTGGGCAGTAGTCTCCTGGGGCCATTGGCAGTCGCCACCTGTGACTTGCTCAGCCACCTGTGCCCCGCATGCTCTTTGCGTTTACTTTCTCTACCTGAATTCTTTCTTAAAAAAAAAAAAAAAAAAAAGATTTTACTTATGTATTCATGAGAGACACAGAGGGAGGCAGAGACATAGGCAGAGGAAGAAGCACTCCCCATGGGGAGCCCGATGTGGGACTCGATCTCAGATCATGACCTGAACCAAAGGGGGATGCTCAACCCCTGAGCCACGCATTTGCCCCCACTGCCTGCATTCTATCTCACTTTCTCCTCTTCCCTTCTGCCCCACCTGGTCTCACATTTCCCTCTGCATGGCCCTGGGCAGGGGTCCTTCCAGTCTCTTGCTTCAGGACCTGCCGCCCCGATCCCCACACATTCTCTTCCGCCTGGCCCTGCTGTGGAACCTTTGCAAGCCAGCCTGAGCAAGAGGCCCCTGCCAGGCACTATGTGTGTGACCAGGCAGTGCCTAGCTGACCCCCGCTGGCCGAGCCCAGGCCTGCTTCCTGCAGAAACAGGGCCCCACAGGTTTTCCATTGGCTGCAGCCTGGCTGAGGCTGCCCTAAAGGAGTGGAGGATGGAGCAGAAGGAGGGGGAGGAGAGACTGGGAGAAAGTCACCCTTCCCGCAGTGCCTGCTGATAATTGGCTCTCCGGAACCAGCTTGGGACACAAGGGCCAGCTGGGCCAGGAAGCCGTGGACAATGCTGCTCTTTCAGGGGGGACTCTGCGTGGTCATAGGTCCTGTGTGACTCCAGGGAAATCTGGAGCACAGCCTGTTCTCAGAGGATGTTCTCTAACCTAGACCGGAGGTAAGCAATCGAGCCCCAACTTCCCACCCTCTGCCCGGTTGCAGGCATAGCCCACTTCAGAACCTGATGACTTCCTTCAAGGACAGTCTGGGGAGGAGAGGAAGTGGAAATGTATTTTCTCAGGAAACCTTGAATCATCACGTACCTGGTGCTTTTTAGAGGGGGGGGGGTGGAGCACTAGGAAGCAATCAATCCTTAATAATCTAATGATTTATTAAGACTCTGCACCTGCCTTAGTAGCTGTGGGCCTAAGGGCCCTGGTTGGAAGAAGACAGGTCTTGGCCCTCGGGATTAAATTAATCTCGCTGGGGAGGTGAGGCAACATACCAAGTGTCAAACACTAAGAGAAATTGAAATTAAAAAGAAAGTAGGAGGGGCCCCTGGGTGACTCAGTCAGTTGAACATATGACTCTTAGTTTTGGCTCAGGTCGTGATCTTGAGGTCATGGGCTTGAGCCCAGCATCAGGCTTCCCACTCAGCTTAGAGTCTGCTTGAGATTTCTTTCATCTGCCCCTCCCCGTGCTCTCTCTCTCTTAAATAAAAAATTTCCAAAAATAAACAAAAACTAGGAAAGTAGAAATTATTGGCCAGAGTTTCTGGCCAGTCTACAGATTAAGGTTTGGTCTACCCTGGGAAGACAACTGGGATTTGGAATGTAGAAGGAAGTGAGCGCATGTGACGTGGGGTAGCATCTGAAGCATAGAGTTTGACAAAAGCACAGGAAACTCGTCATAGCCGGGAACTTCTGCCATGGAAATGCCCCCAAGTCTGACATTCCGAGGGCCCTGAAGGACCCACAGACTGCCTTTATGAGCCCAGAATGCGGAGGCTCAGCCCTGCCAACGAGCCCAATAAATCCCTGGCTCAGAATCGGGTGGCCTGCCTACAGCCATGGGCTGGGCTCTCCTCTGGGGCACTTGTACGTAGAGAAGCATTGGTCAGAAACTTAGAGCATGTCCGCTGCAGTAAAGTGGGAGCTCCTGTGAGCTGCCAGAGAAAGGTCTGGGGCAGTCCTCAACAGGGCAGGCAGGGTGTGCAGATGTCTCGTAGCTGTTGGTTTGGGCAGAAACTTCAATCTGCGGCCTGTTGCCAGGCTAGACCCTTTGTCAGTGTCCTGGACTCCCACTGGGGGCTGTGACTGTATCTGCACATGGAAATTATTCCATACTTTCCTCAGGGCACTGGAGAGGTAACTCCTCACACCCAGGAGGATGGAAGGGCCTTTATATCAGGCCTTTTTCCTGCTCAAGAGCCTTCTATGGATCCTTAGTACCCATCAAGCCATCATTGATATGCAAAGCCCTCCATCATCTGAAGGGCCTTTACAGAATCTAAAAAGAAGGAACCTAAAAATCATCTAATCCAGCCTGAGTCCTTTCCATAGTAACCCTGAGGATAGGTTGCCATCCCTCTGCCTGTATACTTCTAATGGGGAATTCTCTCTTCACCAGATGGCTTTAAGTCCACCCTGTACTTCTACCCATTGGTCTAGGTTTGATCCTTGGAGTTATTCTTCCTTCCTACATGACCACCCTTCAGAATGTTGATATTCCTCTAAATTTTCCTCAGTTCCCAGGTTCATCCCAATCCAGGTTACTCTCTTCTAGAAGTGGTCAGTTTTTCACATAATGTATAAAGCCTCAAACCGAATAGTGTTTTACGCGTGAATTGATCCCACATTGAGAGTTGGAACCATCCCCTCCCTCATTCTAAACACTATGCTCCTTTTAATACATCCAGAGCTCAGATTTGCATTTTGATCAACCACATGAGAATGTTGCTTCTAATAAGTTAGCAGCAAAATAAAACACCTAACACATTTCACAAGTGCTGATTTAAGTCCTGTCTCCCCTGTGCCAGAGAGTTAGATCTAAATATAGGGAATCTCCTGGGTTGCATCTTGAGAAATTTAACCCATTTTTCCAATTGGTGGAAATCATCTGGATTCTGATTCTGTGCCGCCAGCATGGAGGGCCATGTCTAGTGTGGGGATTGCGACTCAAAGCCTGAGCTACAGAGCCACATGGTGCGGTCTGAGTCTCAGCTCAGTGCTTGCTGGTGGAGAGGCTTGAGCAATTTACTTAGTCTTTGTAAGCCATGGTTTCCTTGTCTGTGAAATGGAGGTGGTTAATACTAATACTCACCTACTTGGAGAATGTAGAATTAGAAGACTTTAATGAGATAATTCACACAAAATGCTTATTATTAGCATAGGGCCTGGCAGCAAGCACTCATTACCTGCCATTCTCTTAGTGATCATTACCACTGCTCATTGACTTCCCCTTTAAAAAAAAAAATAAAAATTAAGATTTATTTATTCATGAGAGAGAGAGGCAAAGACACAGGCAGAGGGAAAAGGAGGCTCCTCATAGGGAGCCTGATGTGGGACTCCATCCCCGGACCTAGGATCACACCCTGAGCCAAAGGCAGATGCTCAACCACTGAGCCACCCAAGCACCCCCCCCCCCCCATTAGGGCTATTTCTCACCCAGAACCATCCTGGCCTCTTCCTCGGCTTACAGGGTCCTCTCCGCCTGAGACCTGCTGCCTCTGTTCCCCCACCTTTCTATACTCAAAACCTCTGCAGCATCTTTGATGCTTCCCTTGCAGTGTCCTCTGTACCCAGGAGCTCCTATTGGCCAATCCCATTGAAATTCACTTTAGAGGGCACCTGCGTGGCTCAGTCGGTTAAATGTCCGACTCTTGATCTTGGCTCAGGTTGTTATCTCAGGGTGATGGGATCGAGCCCTGTGTTGGGGAAGTCTCAGGGTGGAGTCTTTGTCCCTCTCCCCCTGTTTGTCCTCCTTCTCTCTCAAAATAAAGAAATAAATAAAAATCTTAAGAAGAAAAAAAATTCATTTTAAGGCGCACCTTTTCTTGGACTCTGTATTTTCATCTCCATCATCATGACTGAGGCTCTACTCTCCATTCTCTGTGGTCACTAGCTTCCTCCTGCAGGCCCCTTCCTCTTCTACTCTGGCCTACACATCCCTGCTGCCCCTCCACAACCCGCTCAGAGCTCAGAAGCCCTCTCTGACTCTATATCCATCCCTTCGTCGCCCTCTCTGACTCCATCCCCATCCCTCTCTTGCCTCCACTCTGCCCACCAGCTACACAGCCTGCTTGTTCCCAGCCATTCCTCACGCCCGGTGGCCTTGTCCTCTATGACTCCAACCTAGACCCAGCCCCCAAGCCCCCGAGCCTGCCAGCCCCTCCTCAGTCCAGAGCTGTCACGAAGGTTCAGGGCCAGGCTTTCAGGGATCTA
Organism: Canis aureus; assembly: GCF_053574225.1. NCBI lineage: Eukaryota > Metazoa > Chordata > Mammalia > Carnivora > Canidae > Canis > Canis aureus. The sequence goes on from NC_135618.1 coordinate 71,046,907, forward strand.
GCTGACCAGGTTTGGAATCAAATAGTATAACCTTGGGAGGGTTGCTTGGCCTTCTTTTTTTTTTTTTTTTAAGATTTTATTTATGTATTCGTGAGAGACACACAGAGAGAGGTGGAGAAGCGGGCTCCATGTGAGGGAACCCGATGCGGAACTCAATTCCAGGACCCTGGGATCACAACCTGAGCCGAAGGCAGATGCTCAGCCACTGAGCCACCCATGCGTTCCAGTTTTCTTATTTTTGTGAATAAGACTGCTAATGACCACAAGCTTGGGCAATGGGGTCATTAGTCAGTGTAAAGAAATATTTGTAAAATAAATCTAAACCCCGGCCATCATGACTCCCCTCAAGGCCCTGAGATGATTTCTAGCATGTTTGGCTAACAAGGATTCCTCCTCTTCCTTGTAGCCCATACTACTGACTGCCTCTACCAAACCCCCTAGACCTTGACTACATCCAGTCCAGCACCTTAGCACACCTGGGTCTGTTGTCATTTTACATTTTTATGCCCCTTATACTTCCATATGGAATCAGGTGGCCTTTTAAGGGCCCAGTAAATGTGGTGGCTTTGGCCAGAGGCCGTCTACAGCCAGGATCCTGTCACTGCTCAGGAGCCAGGGAGAAACATAGCTTAAACCACCGTAACCCACCTGAGGGAGTCAATGAGGGGTGAGGGTGGGGAGAGTGACCTGGGATGGGCCTGGAGACAGAAGCTGAGAAATGAGGTCCAAGCAAGGATTAGTGAAGAGGAAGCTGGCACCGGGCCTCCCTGGGAGGGAGGGGAATAAGCTTTGCACTTCTTTGTCACAGAATCTCACATGTGAGATTCTGCCTTGACTGGCCTTACCTCTGATGGGAGAAGACCCTGTGTTAGGTAGAGGCTTTCTGGAGGCTGCCTTGACAAAACAGCACAAATAGAGTAGCTTAAAAAGAACAGAAGTAGGGCACCTGGGTAACTCAGTGGTTGAGCATCTGCTTTGGGCTTAGGTCATGATCCCAGGATCCTGGGATCGAGTCTTGCATTGGGTTTCCCACTGGGAACCTGCTTCTCACTCTGCCTGTGTCTCTGCCTGTGTCTCTCATGAATAGATAAATAGAATCTTTAAAAAAAAAAAAAAGAAGAAGAACAGGGCAGCCCCGGTAGCCCGGTGGTTTGGCGCTGCCTTCAGCCCGGGGTGTAATCCTGGAGATCTGGGATCGAGTCCCATGTTGGGCTCCCTGCATGGAGCCTGCTTCTCTCTCTCTCTCTCTCTCTCATAAATAAATAAATAAATAAATAAATAAATAAATAAATAAATAAATAAATAAATAAATAAATAAATATATATATATATATATATATATATATATATATATATATATATATATATATATAAAAAGAACAGAAGTTTATTCTCCCCATTCTAGAGGCTAGAAGTCCAACATCGAGGTGTCGGCAGGGCTGTCCTCCCCCTGAAGGCTCTAGGGAATCCTCCCTTGCCTCTTCCTAAGCTTCTGGTGGTCGATGGCTTTCTTGACATTCCTTGGTTTATAGGTGGTTCACTCTAATCTCTGCCTCTGTCTTCACATCTGTGTCTTACCCCATGTGTCTGTGTGTCCCCGTGTCTTCCCGTGGTCATCTTCTAAGGGCAGCAGTCATACCAGATTTAGGACCCACCCTAATCCATTATGACCTCCTCTTAACTAATTACATCTGCAAAGATCCTACTTCGACTAAGATCACATTGCTGGGTACTGGGGAGGTTTGGATGCAAACACATCTTTTTCGGGGGAGACACAATTCAACGCGCAACAGAGCTTGATGCTGTTGGAGAGTGGAAAGAAAAAAGCACTTGAAAAAGTAGACTTAAAGAACACAGCGCAGGGGCATCTGGTGGCTTAGTTGGTTAAGCGTCTGACTCTTGATTTCAGCTCAGGTCATCATCTCAGGGTCATGAGATCAAGCCCTACATCAGGTTTTGCACTCAGCAGTAATTGTGCTTGTCCCTCTCCTTCTCCCTCTGCCCCTCTCTGTTCTCTTTGTCTCTCTCTCTCTGTCAAATAAATGAAATAAAATCTTAAAAAAAAAACAAAACAGCCCAAAGTTATACAAACCAGATTTGAAAGAACATATCCTGATAAAGCCTAGAAATAACCTATTTTGTACAATATGTTTACATTTACATGTACATAGGTATGTATTTTTCCCAGATAAAGACTCAAACGTAAAAAAACTAACAAACACTTAGAAGACAATGTAGGAGTCTACCAGCATGATCCAGGGGCAGGAGAAGCTATCAAAGCTGAGGTGAGCATATGTAACCATGTAAGGCAGTTGACAACCATGAGAGCATGTAAGGAAATACTCAAAACTCACTAGCAATCAGGGAAATACAAAATAAAGTCACAGCGAAACGTCACCATGACAAACAAAAAAGATGGTGACCGGGATGCTTTTGTACATTGCCAGTGGAAGTGTACATTAATCATTTGATGATGTTAAGGAAGTATCCTTAAAATTTTAGATGTGATATAATGGTATTATGGTTAATTTGTAAATCATCTTTTTTTTTTTCTGCTTAAAAGGTTCTTCCTGAACTATTTCCTCATAAAATGATGTAATGCCTGGGATTTTACTTAGATGATCCAGGAAGCAAGGTGGTTAGTGGCTGATGGTAGGAAGGAAGGGTCAGTACACTCACAGGCATAGGCCAAATCTAGACCACTGCCTAGTTTTTTGTATATAAAGTTTTATTGGACTGTAGCCATGCTCATTCTGCTACGTATTTGTTTAGTATCTGTGAGGCTTCTTTTGTGTTCCAGCTTCTGCAGAATTGAGGACTTGCTTGGAGAACCATGTGGCCTGCAAAGCCTAAAATATTTACTAACTGACCCTTTACAGAAATGTTAGTGAACCATTGTCCATAAGGAAGGCAGTTTGGCTGCATGTTTGTAATGGTTGACTCTGAGGGCTGTGAGTGATGATTAGTCTTCAGTTTGTCTGTGTTTGGATCTTTCCATAATGAGAAGTTTAAAAAAAAAAAACAACACAACACTTTAACTTAGTGTACCCCGCTTCTAGGAAATCTACCTGTTGGAAATGAAGGCATCAATTAATAAGGATACATGTATAAGGATGTTTACTAAAATGGTTACAGTGATTTAAAAAACCCCACAACAATGAAAAACCAATTGCCTACCTGTATGAGAATGTTTATATAAATCACACCAACCCATACGATGGAATATTATGCTGTCTTTTTAAAGAATGAGCTAGCGGGACACCTGGGTGGCTCAGCGATTGAGCGTCTGTCTTCTGCTCAGGATGTGATCCTGGGGTCCGGGATGAGTCCCACATGGGGCTCCCTGTGGGGAGCCTGCTTCTCCATCTGCCTGTGCCTCTGCCTCTCTCTATGTGTGTGTGTCTCATGGATAAATAAATAAAATCTTTAAATAATAATAATAATAATTAATTAAAAATAAAGAATGAGCTAGAATTTTGCTATCCTGCTTAGAGAATTTTTCGTATTTTCAAGTGAGAAAAGTAGGATGTAGAAAAGTCTGTATTTGACGATTCCATTTCTCTAGAACAGTGGTGGAATTAACCCCTTCGGTAGGCAGAGAGGTGCATGTGCATGAGTGTGTATGATGCATAGCACATTAACATGGCTCTGGGTGGAATGCCATCTCTGGAAGAGGAGCACAGGAAAACAGAAAAAGGAAAGGACCTATATTTAAACAGCCTACATGTTATGATCCTGTTTATGCGTTTGTGTTAAGTTGTACTCCTATGTACACGTGCTTTGCTAAATTCCAAAGAGAGTTATGATTTTTAACACAACTGGAAGGGAGTGAATATTTTTAATGCGCTACACAAGTAAGGAAATTAAAAGGGGGGGGGTATCCCTGAGTGGCTCAGCAGTTTAGTGCCTGCCTTTGGCCCATGGTCTGATCCTGAAGTCCTGGGATCGAGTCCCACATCAGGCTCCTGCATGGGGCCTGCTTCTCCCTCTGCCTGTGTCTGTCTGTCTCTCTCTCTCTGTCTCTCATGAATAAACAAATATAATCTTTAAAAAATAAAAAAATAAATAAAGGGGATTTGGGTAGGGTTGGAAGGTGCCCAGGAGTGGGAAAACAAGAGATAAGAGTGACCTCTGCAGACCTGGGCTAGCTGGGGAAGACTCTGTGGAAGGTTCTAGCGGTGAGAGAGAGGGGTGGCTGGATGGCCTTTGGGCCACAGCCGCTCCCTGATCTCAGTGCCTCTTCCTCCTGCTCCCGGAGAAATAATGTTTCCCTGGGGGATGAAAAGCATCCCTTTGTGCAGGCTTTAATTGCCATGTTGTTGTGCCAAGTGAATGAGTGGCAGGCGGGCACAGCAGCTGGGCACAGCCAATGCCAGGCAACAAAGCCCGCTGCCTTAGGACAGCCGGGGCCAGCTGGCCTGGGAGCTCTGCCCACCTCTGCCCCCCGCTAGAGGCCCTGTACCAGGACCTCCAGGACAGAGGGGTCCTCGGGGATCTGGGGAAGAGTCCTTACAGGGAGACAGGGGTGGGGTGCCTGAGAGGGTCTCAGATACTCTAGAAGCTTATTCATCTCAGCCTCCTTTCCCTTCCCCCTCCCTCTTGTTTTTCAGACTGTCAGCATCAATAAGGCCATTAATACGCAGGAAGTGGCTGTAAAGGAAAAACATGCCAGAAATATCCTTTTGGATGTTGCTTGAGAAGACCAACCCCAAGGCGGGTCAAATTGTGGGGACTGAGGTCGGGGTGAAGTGTCCTTAGTCAGCTGCAGGAAGGGGAACCCCCACATTGGCCAGGTCTCCAGTGGGGTTTGAGCAGCCTTGGCTGGCAGCAGCTGGCCTTGGAGACCACAGCTCATCAGGGCAAAGGGACCAAAGCCACCTTCTCGCTCTGTTCTTTTGCTTCCCAAGGACCCCGATCCTCTTAGGACTTACCTTCTCAGAACTGCCACATCTGTACCTCTCTTTGACAGATTTCCCGGGGGCACAGGAGGGATTTTCACAAGTGTGGTCAAAGTACACCAGGTCCTGCACTTGGCGCATAGGGGCCACACAGCCCACCCCCTTGGGAACATGATCCTTTCCCCGTCTCCGAGCTTGAAAACCAAACAAAGGCCTTGGCTGCCTTACTACCCAGGTGCAGGGGTTCAGCCATGGAAATGAGATCCACCTGTGAGCTGGTTCACCCAAAGTCAACAGGGAAGAAGAACCTCAAAGCAGCTTAGGGAACTGGTGGCTTAGAGGTTTTCACCAACCTCCCCACACCCTGCCCCCACACCAAGTTAGGCTCTGGGCAGCCACCCTCAGGGGGTGCAGCTTTGGAGGGAAGTGCAGCCTGCATCTGGCTCTGGGATCCCTTGGGATCTGCCCTTGAGCTATAGAATCCCCAAAGTTCCAAAGGCGAGGCTGCCAGGGGGTTGAAGCCATTATTTCTATGTGTGCTGGGGCGGAGCAGGGTACAGCCCAGAGCCAGTGGGGGCTGGGCTTCTGTCTGGGATGAGCAGCTGCTGCTTGCCTGGGCTCATCACGGTGGCAGTGACACAGCCAGGTCAGAACAGCTCATGTTAAAGCCATCCCACCTCAGCCCCTGGAGAAGACCCTCTGGGTGAGATGGCCAAATAAGTCCCGCACTGCCAGCATCATGCCTAGCGCATGGCAGGCCGTTGGGAAGCATTGCTAACAGCATGTACTGTTCTTTCCTGGTGGGAAAGCAGCTTGTCTTTGGTGCGAAGATACTTTGGTTGTATTTTAGGGCTTTGCTAGAGGATGGGGGCTCTAGAACGTCTCCCAGGTACCTCAGAAACCTGGCCCAACAGCGAACCTAGTTAGACCTTGCCCTTTTATCCCCAGAAAGGCACGGTCCCCTTGCTTTACCAAGTCAAGAAAAGCCTTCATTATAAGTGGCTCAGTTGACTTCCTCAGGGGGATTTACCCAGTCCTGATCCCTGTCTGCTAAGAATACTGATCGGTATTGAGATATAAAATAAGAGATATGGTTTGTGAGAGGCCTATGCGCTGGACGAGGTCTGGCAGGGCCACCATACACTCTTCCAGGGATACCTGGGGGTGTCAGAAGGGGCATCAGAAGGAGATTCTGGAATCCCACCTCTGTAGTAGCCTGGCTTGCTCTGGAGCTTCGAGTGGGTCCAGCAGGGCCTCCATGAGCCTTCATTCCCTTGTCTGTCATTTGAAAATTCTAGTTCTAACCGACTGTGAGTTTCTCTGCCTCACCAATTGAAGAGGCAGATAAATGTTGAAAAGCTTAACTCCAAAAGTAGAGTTTTAAAGCCTAAAGATATCCCAAAACATTTACTCTTTATTGATTTCTTTTTTGGAGACCATCAACTACCCTCAATGCCAGCTGAATAAGCGTTTGGAAGTCTGACATCAGAATTGCTGTTCACACAACCATTTACCCTGGATGTCTAACTTCCCCCACCGCCCCCGCCATGTGTCTACTCCCAGAGGACTAGGGACTGAGTCTTATTTATTTATTTATTTATTTATTTATTTATTTATTTATTTATTTATTTATTTTTAATATCCCTGAGTACCTTTTATAGTGCCAGACACACAATGGGTACCTTAAAATGCTTAGGAAATCAAAGGACAGATAGGTCCCCTTGCCTCTTTCAAAGTCAGGGTGCCAGGCTAGCTTTGCACCTGCTCCAGCTTCTGTTTCAGTACACTGCTCTCAGTAGAGTAACCACAGTCTGCCGTGCGAGGTCAGCCCATGGGATGGGTCAGGAGCTGTCCATTTCTCCTTTTGGCTTTCATCTAGCCCAAGGAGGCTAGTGCTTCAGGGGAGACTGTAGTTATTTCAGAAACCCCTCTAAGACCAAAGCTGACATCAGCTTCCAGACCCAGAAGTCTGTGTTCTATTCTAGCTCACCCGCCTCGAAATGCAAATATCACTCTGGGAAGGAACTTGATGATACCTTCCAGCTCAGAAGCAAAACAACATGTGTTCTGGATGAGTCATAGAGTTTCTGACCCAAGGCAAGTCTTTCTGTCCTACATGGCACCCTGCATCTTACCTAAGCCTTGACAAAGAAGCCCGTCATTCTGGGAAAGACCTATCCTTCAAGTTGATGATGCCCAGTTACTGGGTATAAGCAAACAGTTACAAAGGAAATGTGGACATCCTCTACACAGCCCAAAGGAATTCACTAATTACAGAGGCACTAACTTAAAATCACGCGAGACCAGATGGAGTTTTATTACATGCAGATCATGGCAGAGAGTCCGTGGGTGTGTTTGGAATCAGATCTCGGGTTGAAGTGGCCCCAGGATTCCACATACAGCCAGTGCAAGGTGTAGGGAGAAAGTTGAACTTCACCCTGAATGAGACCAGGAAGTCTTATAGAAGGGGTGGGGTGTAAGAGTCATTTTACATTTTGGGAAAATGCTTCCAATTATGGAATGACTAGTCGTGGGGGTGAAAAGTACAACATCAGAAATATAGCCAGTGGTATTGAAATAGTGTCATCTGGTGACAGGCCATAGCTATGTGAGGTTGTCAAAGCACTGTCGGACACCTGAAATGAATGTACATTGGGTGCCAACTATACTTGAATAAAAAAAATAAATCATGGAAAAGAGCAGAATCCCTACATGGAGAGGAGTCAGAGGCTGCCTGGAAGAGGAGCCAAGGTGCCCCACGAAGGCCAGGGCCCCTGATGAGGAGCTAAAGCATGCCCTCACTTCTTAATATTGGATAAGAAAGAACTTTGAGACACATTTATGTGTTGTTAAAAATGTGAGCTGTCATTCTTCACCTGAAGGCCCCCTCACACCCGCAGCAAACCCAGGGGTAGGACAGAGTCTGCCTCCCACAGCAAAGCTCTGGTATCAACCAAAGCATCTCCCCGGTAAAGGCAAACCAGGACCACCGCTAGCCCAGAGCACACTTGTATAAATTGGAAAACGGGGCAGCTCTGGTGGCACAGCAGTTTAGTGCCATCTTCGGCCCAGGACCTGATCCTGGAGACCCAGGATCGAGTCCCACGTTGGGCTCCTTGCATGGAGCCTGCTTCTCCCTCTGCCTGTGTCTGTGCCTGCCTCTCTCTCTCTCTCTCTCTCTCTCTCTCTCTGTATCTCTCATGAATAAATGGATAAAATCTTTAAAAAAAAAATTGGAAAACACCTGTGCCTATGTTTTCCATGACCCTCCCTCACCATGCATCCTGGGCACCCACCATGAGAAAGGGGCACAGACCTTTTGGTCTGTTGTCAACCGGCTGCCCCTCTCTAGCAACGCTGTCCTCTGCTGGAAGTTCTGCCACGTGTTTCACAAACTTCTCCGAGATGGACACCCGAACGTGAGTTCCTGGGGCTACTGGGGATAGCCAGGGAGCCAGGGATCCATGTGGGGAAAGTGGAATTGCCTGGGGTGAAAGGGGCGCTACTCATTCCCACATAGAGGGGGGTAAGTGCCTCCTTCTCATGTCCTTTTGATTACTGGTTAGAGGCGGGCTTGTCTCTGGCTAGCCTGTCTGCCAAACCTAGCCCCATCTCACACCATCCTCTGTCTCCTTGCCTTCTCTTCTCTCATCAGCTGTTCTCTTCCTTCTCCAGGTCCTGAAGGACTCCCTGAGATACAAAAATGAATTGAGTGACATGAGCAGGATGTGGGTGAGTTTGGAGATGCACCCGGGGGCCTCCTGTACCTGCTTCTCCTTCTCCAGAAGCCACAGAACAAGGACTGTGGAACGGAATGAATTCATCTCTTTCAACTTTCTTAGGATTTCTCTATCTCATGAGCATCAGGGAGGGGTCAACGATGTTCCCCAGTAGTACCATGATATCCACAGTCTTACCTGGGGTCCCTGCAGCTAGAGGGAAGTTCTAGGGCCTGGGAATTTCTCCTGCCAATGGACCCTCACATCGTAACATTCTCCAGGCATTGGGATCCCTCAGCAGTGACTTTGCCACAGTTCCTGCATCTGTCTCTCCTTCTGCAGTCCCATGTGGGTCACAGTACCTTGAGAACTAACATTCCTGATTCTTAATGCCAGTACCTTTTCTTCCCCTTCTTTCCTGAGAATTTAGGGATTCTCAGTGCCTTAGGCTGGGGTGAGAAGGTAGGTGGTGGCTTCAGAATAAACTGGAAAAGAAGGTTTTTATACACATGCCAGAACTCCTCTAGATTCTATTGTCCAAAGAGTATGTGTATGGATGGCACATAATTTACATTTTGAAGACTATCCTGTGTTGATTGTGATACGTCTCTTTGCCCCTACTGATTGAGAGTTCTGGCCCTTTCCTTCAAATTCTTCCCTGTATATGTCTGCACTCACAGAATGTCAGCAATTATGTCATCCAGTCCACCCATTGGTAATGAGAATACAGGCCCTGAGAGGGAAGCAGGTTTTCCTACATCACAGGCTGGTTGGTCTGAACAAAGCTGAGACCAAACATGCTCCCCCAAACCTCCCAGGTGCATGCTGGAGAGCTTTCTATTATATCTCTAAACATGGAAAGCTTGGGTGTTCTTTTTTGTTGGAATTTGTATATTTTTCCACTCTTTTACTTTTGACTTTTCTATATTCTGTGTCCTAGAAAAGTCCCTTATAAATAGCATTTAGTTGGATTTTGTTGTTGCTTTTTCAAGATGACAATCTTGGTCTTTTAGCTGCACATTTACCCCATTTATATTTATTGTAATGCGAGAATTTTTTAGATTTATATTTTCCATCTTAGTTTGTGCTTTCTATTTGCCCCTTCTTTCTTTCTATTCATTTCTTGTCTTCTTTGGATTGACTGGGTATTTTTTTTTTTCATTCCATTCTCCCCTTATTACTAGTTAGGAGGTTTTTTTTAAAACTCTGATTTTTTACTTTTATATGTTATCCAGTAATTACAAAATGTATATTTAGTTTATGAAAAGCTAAAATTCTTATCTTTAACTATTTCCTCTATGACACAAAGACCTTAGAATATTTTTATCCATGCCCTCCCTCTAAACTTGTCTGTTATTGTTGTCATGTATTTTAATTTTGGTTTTATTTTGGTTTTTTTAGACTCTATACAAGATATTTTAATTTAATTGTTTTATTCTGTGCTCTTTCTTTATATCTCCATTCTAACATCTGAGATCCCTTTTTTGCTTCCTGAATTATTTTCCTTAGTGAGAATCTCATGGTGGCAAATAACCGATTTTACTTGTTTGGGAATGTCTTTATTTCACCCTCCTACATGCAAAATATTCTCTCTGGGTTTAGGATTCTCTGGGGTTATTTTCTCTCAGCACTCTCAGCACAGTTATTTTCTCTCAGCACATAGACGATATTTTTCAAGAATATCCTTCCACTAACTTCTGGATTCTATCATTTCCATGAAGTCGGCTGTCAGACTCATTATCCCTTCTTTGAAGCAAATCTGGTTTTCCTCTGGCCATTTTTAAGTTCTTACCAGGGGTGGCTCAGTGGTTGAGCATCTGCCTTTGGCTCAGGTCTTGATCCCAGGGTCCTGGGATCGAGTCCCATGTCAGGCTCCCCAAAGGGAGCCTGCTTCTTCTTTTGCCTATGTCTCTGCCTCTCTCTCTCTCTCTCCCTCTGTCTTTCATGAATAAATAAATAAAATCTTAAAAAACAAAAGATCTAAGAGTAGATACAGATTTATTTGGAATTCCTTAAACTTCTTAAATCTTCAGTGTAATATCTTTTATTAGTTATGAAAAATTCTCTTTGTCTCTTCAGCTATTGCCTTTGCTCCATTCTATATTTACCTCTGAGACTTTGGTTATGTTATTTTTTTCCTACTCTATCCCCCAGTGTCTGTTTTTTTAAGCAAGCTCTATGCCCAATATGGGGCTTTAGCTCATGACCCTGAGATCAAGAATTTCATGCTACACCAAATAAGCCAGCCAGGTGCCCCCCCACCCCCACCCCATGTCTTTAAACTCCTGCTTCATGGTTTTCTACCTGTTTTCCTCTTTCCTGCATTCTGCATAATTCCAGTAAATCCAACTTTTAGTTCATTTGTTTCATCTGGGCCTAATCTGTTGTTAAACCTCTTCATAAGATATATAATTTTAGTCTAGCTTTCATTTCTTGGAGTTCTTTTTTCCCCCCAAATCTGTTTGTCATTTTTTAATGATTTCTTGTATCCTGCATATATTTTGAGACAGCCTTTTATTTATTAAGACAAATTAAACAGTGATTTCATATATCACTTCTTATACTTCCATTATCTAAAGTCCTTCAAGATCTATTCCTGTCATCCATTGTTTTTGATGAATGTTGTTCATGCTATGGAGTATCTTCTTGTGCTTAGTTATTTTTCACTGTGAGTTGCTCATTTTCCTAAGAATCTTATTTGTGATAAATAAAAATTAAAAAAAAAAAAAAGGGAAACCTGGGTTGCACAGCGGTTTAGCGCCTGCCTTTGGCCCAGGGCGCGATCCTGGAGACCCGGGATCGAATCCCACGTCGGGCTCCCGGTGCATGGAGCCTGCTTCTCCCTCTGCCTATGTCTCTGCCTCTCTCTCTCTCTCGTGTGACTATCATAAATAAATAAAAATTAAAAAAAAAAAAGAAGAATCTTATTTGTGGGAACTCTTTCACATCAGGTTCCTCCAGAGAGAATGGGCATTTGCTTCCATTGAAATCACTCTAAATTAAATTCTCAGCTTAAGGTTTTGTGAATTCCAGGCGGATTCCCTTGAGCTCTGGCTCCTAGGTCCAATTCCCAGGAGTTGTTTTTCCCTCCCTCTGATCTACAACAGTGGTTTGAGGCCCTCAGGGAGAACTCCTTAGGTGCTGGAGTGCTGGGATCTGTTTTATTTCCAGTTCACTCTTAGTTCCCCTATATCAGGGAAGCAATCTTTGCTCTTCCACCAGACTTTTAAACATGGGCAGGCCAGAGCCCTGCCTCCTATCCACCACCTAGCTCCTGAGATCCAGAGAACCAAAGTTTAGTTCACCTGGTGTGGCAAAACCCCTGTCCCCTCCCCACCAACTCCATCACTTATTCCACTTATTCTTCTACTACCTATATGGATTCAGTCCTTAGCCTGAGGATTCCTTACACTCCTGTTAGCTCATTAATGCCTTCAAAAAGAAGTTTTAAATATTTTACTCAATATTTTAGTAGTTTTCAGTAGGAAAGTCAGCCCAGATACCTAGCCTGACTTGTTACCCAAACTGGTATTCCTTTTGGCCTTTTTTCCTATGTAGTTGTCTCTTCCATTTGGCTGAGAGTTTCTGGATATTAGGAACCTTTTTACTTTTTTTTTCAATTAAGACATTTTTTAAGGTTTATTTACTTGAGAGAGAGCATGCACCCCAGTGTGGGGAGAGGCCGAGGGAGAGGGAAAGAATCTCAAGCAGACTCCCTGCTGAGCATGAAGCCTGACCTGGGGCTTGATCCCAGGACCCCAAGATCAGGACCTGAGCTAAAATCAAGAGTTGGCCACTTAACTAACTGAGCCACCCAGGAGGCACCACCCCCCACTTTATTTTTTAGAGCAAGTTTTAGGTTCACAGCAAAATTGAGCAGAAAGTATGGAGATTCCCCCTATACCCCCTGCCCCCAAACAGGTGTAGCATTCCCATTAGGAACATCCCCTGCCAGCGTGGTATATTTGTAACAAATAACACATCTTCACTGATACATCACCTGAAATCTGTAGTTTACACTATAGTTCACCTGTGGTATGTATTGTGACATATATTCTGTGACTTTGGACAAATGTATCAGGACATGTAGCCATTACTGTAGTATCATACAGAATCCTTTTACTGACTTTGAAATCCTCCGTGCTCCACCTATTTGTCCCTCTCTACCTCCCCTGGCCCCTGGCAACCACTGGTCTTTTTTTTTTTTTGTAAGATTTTTATTTTATTTATTTGAGAGAGAGCATGAGCAGGGGAGGAGCAAAGGGAGAGGGAGAAGCAGCCTCTCCATTGAGCAGGGAGCCCGACACATGGCTCATCCCATACCCTGAGATCATGACGTGAGCTGAAGGCAGACACTCAACTGACTGAGCCACCCAGGCACCCCCAACCACTTGTCTTTTTACTGTCTCCACAGTTTTGCCCTTTCCAGAATGTCATAGGATTGGAATCATATAGTATGTGACCTTTTCAGATTAGCTTCTTTCCCTTAATAACATTCAGTTAGGTTCCTCCATGTTTTTTCAGGGCTTGATAGTTCATTTCACTTCTGGTGCTCAGTAATACCCCATTGTCTGAATGTACCACAGTTTATCCATTCACCAATTAAGGTGTTGGTTGCTTCCACGTTTTGCAGTTATAAATAAGGCGTCCATAAACATCCATGTGCAGGTTTTGTTTGAACGTAAGCTTTCATTTCCTTTGGGTAAAAACCAAGGAGTGCTATTGCTGAATTATGTGGTAAGAGTAAGTTCAGTTTTATAAGAAACTGCCAAACTGTCTTCAAGAGTGGCCACACCACTCTGCACTGCCACCAAGCAATGAGTGAGAGCTCCTATTGCTCCACACCCTCACTGGATTTGGTATTCTCAGCATTCTGGATTTTGGCTGTTCTTCTAACTAAATGTGTACTGGTATCTCAGTGTTGTTTTAATTTGTGTTTTCTGGTGACAGACGATGTGGAGCATCTCTCCATCTCTCTTGCTATCTTCTTTGTATATCTTCTTTGGAGAGGTGTCTGTTAAGGTCTTTGGTCCATTTTTTAAAATCAAGTTTCTTGTCATCTTATTGTTGAGGTTTCTTTTTTTTAAAAGGTTTTTTATTTATTTATTAATGAGAGACACACAGAGAGAGACAGGCAGAGACACAGGCAGAGGGAGAAGCAGGCTCCATGCAGGGAGCCTGACGTGGGACTCGATCCCGGGTCTCCGGGATCACACCCTGGGCTGAAGGCAGCGCTAAACTGCTGAGCCACCTGGGCTGCCCATTATTGTTGAGTTTTAAGAATATTTTGTATGTTTTGGATAACAATCTTTTACCAGATGTGTCACAGTCTGTGGGTCCTCATTCTAATGACAGTGACTCTTCCAGATGTTTTTTAATTTTAATGAAGTCCAGCTTGATGATCAATTATTTCCTTCATAGATCACAATTCTGGTGTTCTGTCTAAAAAATCATACTCATACAGAAGGTCATCTGTGTTACCTCCTATGATTTTTATAGTTTTACATTGTACATTGAAGTCTACAATCCATTCGTCTTTTGTTTTTTGGTCCTGGTGCATTTTCATGTGAAATATAGTTATCTTCAGTGATGAGCATAGTTTCGCTTTGTCTGCTTTCCACTAGTTTCTAATTTTTCCATAATGAACAAGTATAACATACAATTCATAAAATATGATTTTTCATAGGAAACTAATACATGAGGAAATAGTGTCATTTTTGGCATTGATATTTTTAACCTACTGTGATGACCCCCGTCCCTTTGGTGACCTTCAAGGCATACTTCAGTGGGGTTCCTGTACTCTAGAGTATGTAGATGCACCCAGAAGAAAATTTAGAAATTAGAACTCATGTGGGAAACACAGCTGTTCAATGGAAGAGTTCTTTTTGCCTCTACCCCTCTTCTTTTTTGTGTGCAACTGGGAGTTGGAAGTGTCACTGCTAATTCCAGCTTCTGGGCAGACTCTTTGGGAAGGCCTATTTGTCCCCAGCTGAGATCTGTCCCATTTCAATCCCCATCCCATGTAAAATGCTCTAGACACTCTTAGTCTGCCGGAGTCCATCTGGAGGTGTTTCCTCTCCAGCACTTAGATAAGAGAGATGGAAGGAAGGAAACAGCCTATGACCAGACTGTGATTACCTAGGATGGGAGACTTCAAATTCTTAAGTCAGAAGCCTTGTCTAAAATTTATGCAAAGGAAGTTCTCCTGTTTGTACATAAGATTATACCATAAGAACGAACATTCATTGGAATACAGCTTATAGTAGAGAAACATGCCTACAACTAAAACATACAACAGTAAGGAGTTTGTTTGATAAGTTACAGCATACGCTTATAATATCATTAAAAATATCACTAGAAATAATGAAACAAATTTGAGAAGATAGGAAAAAAACTGAAGCACAAAGTTAAAAAATGGATTCCATCTTATATAATATTTTTTAAAGATTTAATTTATATATGTGGGAGAGAGAGAGAGAGCATGAGCAGAGGGAGGGACAGAGGGAGAGGAAGAAGCAGACCTCTTCACTGAGCAGAGAGTCTGATGTGGGGCTGGATCCGCAGATCATGACCAGAACCCAAGGCAGATGCTTAACCAATGAGCCACCCAGGTGCCCCTCTATTTTATATTTTAAAATAAAAGTAGAACACAGAAGGTTTTTAAGGCAGTGAAACTATTGTGTATGATACCATAATGACAGGTATGGGACATTATACATTTGTCAAAACCCATAGAATGTACCACACCGAGAGCAATTCCTAATGTAAACTTCACTTTGGACAATAAGGATGTATCGGTGAAGGTTCACTAGTTGGAACAAATGTCCCACTTGGGTGCTGATGTTGAGAGTGGGGGAGATTTTGTACATGTGGGAGTAGGGAGTAGGAAATCCCTGTACTTTCTGCTCAATTTTCCTGAGAACCTAAAACAGCTCGAAAAAATAACATCTACATTATTTTAGGAGCACCTGGCTGGCTCAGTCAGAAGAGCATATGACTTTTTGTGGGGTTTTTTTTTTTTTTTGAGATTTATTTATTTATTTATTTATTTATTTATTTATTTATTTAGAGTGTGTGAGCAGGAGGAGGGGCAGAGGGAGAGAGAGAATCTCCAGCACAGTCTGTATTGATCAATCGGCGATTCCTGATCCCACAACCCAGAGATCATGTTCCGAGCCAAAATCAAGAGTTGGACACTCAACTGACTGAGTCACCCAGGCACCCCAAGCATATGACTCTTAATCTCAGGGTTGTGAGTTTGAGCCCCATATCAGTTGTAGAGATTACTTAGATAATAAAACTTTAAAAAATATATCTATTTAAATGGAAATTTAAAAAATTTTTAAATAACATTTTGTCCTTCAGAATGTCAGCCATGATTCTATCTGGTGTTTAGATTAAGGGTGATTTTTTTGTATTGGTGCTTATCTGTATTTTCTAAAATCTTTCACAATGGCCATTTGTTCTTTTCAGAATCAGAAAAAAAATACATCGTTGA
Source organism: Canis aureus (assembly GCF_053574225.1). NCBI lineage: Eukaryota > Metazoa > Chordata > Mammalia > Carnivora > Canidae > Canis > Canis aureus. The sequence continues at coordinate 71,063,022 of NC_135618.1, forward strand.
AAACAGAAGTCCTGGCTGTCAATCTCTTCCCCAAATGTTAGTATTGATGTACTACTTTCTTATCTTTTCCCGGAAGGGCCACCTGAGTGAGGGGTATGGACAGCTCTGCAGCATCTACCTCAGACTGCTAAGAACGAAGATGGAATATCACACCAAAGTGAGTTTGCCAACAGTTGTCCCAGCTCCTGCCCCACAACCCCACTGGTATTCCTGTGGGCCAAACTCTTAGGTCTTTCTGGGAATAAGGCAGCTCCAGCCTCTCAAAGAATGTTATATCATATCCAGTGAGAGAATATTTTACCAGCCTGTTGCAGTCAGGCCCCCATGATGGGACATGGGACTGAGATTCTGGCTCACATCTTCCACACTCTTTCTTTATTCCCCATTTTGCAGAGAGGAGCCCTATCCACTAGGTTGCCTTAGGAGAACATTTCAGAAGCACTGACTTGACTTAATAAGAACAATCCTTTTATGTAGTGAGTTCCCACACAGAACCTTCTTTTCGTCCATCTGTGGCCTTAGACAGTATTTCTAATGCACCTAATGCAGGCAAAACCATTGTGCTGGGTACAAAGTGGCACATAAGGATACTCAGTAAGGGTCTGCTCGTCAAGAGTGCCCTGATCAGCCACGGGGAGGAAGCTTATGTACCTGTGGCCTTGTGTCACAGTGCAAAGTGGTCCCGCAAGCCTATAACCCGAGCCAGAGGCATTCTGAAATGATGCAGGGCTGTGGCATCGATGGGGAAGATGAAGGAAGTGGGCCCGAGGCAGACCATGGATGGAGCAAGGCATCGGGAGGAATGGCCTGGCAGTAGAGGAGGAACTAGCCTCCATCAGCGAGCTGGCATTGGAAATAGGGAGGAGTGGAGATTTACCTCTTAAGGACTTGAGGGGTGGCTCTGATTCATGGAATCCACCCTAGTATACTAGGCATTCCTGTATTCCTGTACTGTTTAATTCTCTCCTCAGCTGTAGAGAGGAGGTATTCAGATAGCCTAGGGAAATGAAACTGGGAGCATGTTAAGTGTGTGCCTCATCACACAGCTCCCCAGTGGTTAGGTGGGATTTGAACCCTAACCTGTAGGATGCTAAAGCCAGTGCTGCTCAGTGGCCACCCTTTCCTTGGCTTACATACCTCTGGGTGCTCATGCAGGCCAGACCTGGGTTAGGTTCTAAAGAGAGAAAGGTAAATAGACTTTGGCCCTGCCCCCAGGAGTCGTATTTGCTTGGGAGACAGGGCAGGCAAGTACAGTGAGGACCAGATCTGAGAGATGCAGCAGGTGGTACCAGCGCTTATACTGGGGCGTTGCGCCCAAACTCCAGCGACCCAGGTAGGCTTCTCAGAGGCAGGACACTTGAGCTGACCTCCAGCTCAGTGGCTGAAACACCAGCAGCCCTTTATCATCTCTCACACCTGTTGGTTGGGAGTTCCAGAAGGGCTGGGCAGTTATGGCTGCAGCTCCACCATGTGGTCACCATTGGTCTTGGCTGGAGCTGGGATAACGGGGAGCTGGCCCAGGGTCTCCCTCCTCGTGAGGTCTCAGTGCTAGTGAGGACTTCCTTCCAGTCTGGCCAGTTTCCCAAGAGAAAAAGGTAGAAGTGCATGGCATTTATATGAGCCAGCCTCCAAGTCATAAAGCAACCCTTCCACTGTCCTATATTGGCTGAGGCCATTACAGAGGTCACTAGATTGGAGAGGATAGGACAGGGACCACACTGGCCAAGGCAGAATGTCAAAGTCACATTGTAAAGACAGTGTGTTGAATCGGAGGGGTAGCCATTGACTGTATCGGAGGGGTAGCCATACAGTCTGCCAATACCCTCTGGCCCCATGGTGCACTCCCCTGCCTCTCTTTCTCTCTCCCAAGGATCACACTCACACTTTCCCCAGACCCCCAGGTCCTTGTCTGTCACATTGCGGGAAGAGAGGAGCCAATGAAGAAGGCAAGGTGGCAGTTCCAGGCAGAGAGTCAGCTACAGCCGCAGATCCACAGTGTGAGGAACAGGCAGGTGGAGAGTGAAGGGTAGCCGGGCAGCTGTGTGGGACCATCCCACTCAGAGTGGAAGACTGAGAGCTGGGTTAGGATGCTGGTCACTGGGACAGGCAAGAGTGGTGGAGACTCTGAAGGCTGGTAGGACGGGTGGAGGGCAACAGCTAGGAAGATGTGGGGCTCATGGGAAGGACTTGGGTGATCAGAAGAAGTGCAGGAGCCTGGGGAGGCAGAGTGAGGCCCCTGGCACTCTGGGCTCTGGGCTCCGGGAGGACAGAGTACAGGTATGAGTGTCCCCTTGTGTCCTGTGTCCTGCCCAGCATCTAGCCCAGAACAGGTGCTTCAGTCAGGACTCCTTGAACAATGGACCAAATGAACCAGAACAAATAGGACACAAGGAAGGCTGGAGAGGCTGGTCCTTCTTTTGAAGCCAGCGGATCAGGACAGCTAACATGTTCAGAACGGGGAAGGGAGTGGGAAGCAGAGTGCCAAGGGAGTCCCAGTGACGTGAGGAGGAAGGCACATACCAAGGGTGGTGGCGTGGGAGCCAGGCACCCAGTCTGAGGGGGGAACAGTTACGTACAGAAAGGGGAGCCCGTCAGGGCTAGTAGCAATGACCAGGAAGGGGCACTAAGGCTGGAGAACACGATTAAAGGGGACTCCAGCTGTGAGTCCTCCTCCAGAGATGTTGGCAGCTAATCTTCGCCCAAAGACCCAGGCTTACTGGGTTCTGACAGGACTGTGGTGGAAGGACAGGCAGCAAGAAAGGTGAGGGATGAGAGGACAGATTTCTGCAGTGTCCAGACAGTCAGGAGATTAAATACGGCCAGAAGGGGGCGCTCAAGGAACTGGCCCACCTTGAGACCAAGGAGCAGGGGTGGCGAGTCTAAGCGGGGGAGGGGCCTCCAGGGCAGAGGGGATAGCCAGGAGGTGTGCCGTGGAGGGTTTCTGTCTTCAGAGCCCAACGTGTGCTCCGTGGAATTGAGATCCTCTCGACTGGCCACCCGTCTGTCCTTGCCCATCTGTACCTTTCCCTTTGTAGTGCCTTCCACCCACTCCAGGCAGGCCACACTGGGAAGAGACCGTGATATGGATATTTGACAAGATTGATGATGCATAATAATTTCTCCTGACTTTGGGGGCTCATGATGTAATGTTTTCCTACCTTCAGGTTTATTTTATTATGTTTCCCTAAAGCCAATATGAAAACAGGTTTGCCTTCCCTGAACTCACCACTGCAGCCTCTGGAAGGGGCAGAAGAACAGAGGGAAGTGTGGGTGGGGCTCAGAATGTACTGGGGCTATGCAGATGCGGGACGGACTGCGCCTCATGGATGGTGGAGAGCCAGCTGCTATCACGCTAAGCCTCCAGAGAGCATCTCTAGAAGAATGTCCCAAGACACCAATTGTTAGAGCAGAGCCCTGTCCCAGTTCCCAGGGGTGGGATGGAGCCTTCCCCTCTGATGATGGGTAGTAGATGTTCTCTGCTGTGAGTCTGTCAGTGGTCTGTATGTACGGGAGGTTCTGTGCACTGACACCAACCCCCTCGAAGCATGTGGGTGATACACAAGCAGAATCAAGCCTGCTGCTGCCCAAGCTCTGTGTAGATAGTTTGCCTGGTGTTGGCTTAGTTGAGGGGCTCTGTCCTGACTTCATTCCTTTGCCTCCCTTTCCAGAATCCCAGGTTCCCAGGCAACCTTCAGATGAGCGACCGGCAGCTGGATGAGGCTGGAGAGAGTGACGTTAACAACTTGTGAGTGGCCATCCTTGCGCTGTGGACCCAACAGGGAAGAAAGCTCGATGTTGCCAGTCTATAGCTAGGGTCACACAGGGCCTGATGGCCAGGGCGGTGGCTGGGGTGAGGCCTCATACTGCTGGTGCCTCATTCAGAACCCTTCTAGGCTGCCCGGGTTCACTTCTTGGTGTCACCCTCTGCCCTCCCCTCTGTCACCATCACTGTGGAGTTTACCCTCCTTGATCTTCAAATGGCCTTAAGACCCACATAGGTGGGGGCTAAGGATTGGAGCTAGTGTGTGTGTGTGTGTGTGTGTGTGTGTGTGTGTGCGCGCACGCGCGCACATGCATGAGCATATGCCCATGTGTGCGTGCTTCCATCTGTGTACTGAGGACAGGGACAGCAACACAGAGCAGGGGGAGGGGACAGGTAAAGTACTGGCCTTGGGCTCTAGAATATAAGCTCTCTCTCCTCTTGGGTCCAAGTTTCCAGTTGACAGTGGAGATGTTTGACTACCTGGAGTGTGAACTTAACCTCTTCCAAACTGGTGAGTCTTTCCCTCCCATCTGGCCCAGGCTCTCAGGGGAATTGCCTAAGTCCAAGCTTTGTTCCCCATTTGGACCAGCGGTTCCAGCCCCCTTCTCCCTATAGCATTGTGCAGGAAATGGGAATATCCACACCCAATCTCTACTCTCTTGTCCCTGGTGCAGGGAGGGGCTGGAGCTCTTGGGTGTTTTCAGAGTTGGTGATTACATTCTGAGCAGAAGGGCCATGCCTCCCATCCTGCCGGCCTTCCTCTGAGAGCCCAGGCCTCCAAGAGCCCAAAGATAGGTCTGACTTCTTTGATAACCTTCAATCTGCAGCCCCAGTGCTGACTGGTGCTTTGTCAACTACTCAGCTAGGCTGGCACTGGGGGCGGATTTCTGCGCAGGAGGAGGGGCTGTCATGTGCTGTTTGGTTGGCAGCCAGGGTTGACCAGCTGGTCGAATTGAGTTGTTGACCAAATCCACGTGAGAAGCCCATGAAGCCCCTTTTCACCAGAAAGGGGAGTTGGCCACACTTCAGGCTCCCTTCACTGAGAGTTCTGGTGCCTTCCAGCTGTCAGCCCCTAACACTTCCTTGACAAGAACCAGGAAGGAAGCAGTCCGTTCCCTTCTCTCTGGGGTCCCCTCTTCCCCACACCTGTCAGCATGGCTCCCCCTTCTCTCCCGGGGAACAGAAGAGCCCATTTTCTAAGATTCAAGATGCTCCATGACAAGTGTTCAGCTCCATGAAAGAAAGGATTCCAAGCTGGGAATATTCGTGCACAAGCTTGGTGACCTTCTCAGCGTTTGGACATGTGGGACCCACTCTTGGGGCTCTGATTTTCTCAGGAAAAAACAGACACGTTCTCACCCTGAATTGCACCTTCCTTTGGCATGTTCATCTGTGCAACCAATACTTACAACTGGCCTGTTACCAGCTAGTGCTGTGCCAGGCCTGTGCCAGGGAGTCAAATGCCTTTATACTTGAACCAATCAGTTCAGTGCAGGATGTATGAGAGGAACACCACGAACAGTTGGAAACCATGATTTGTAGGAGAAATAAGAAGGTACTTGGCTTGCTAGCAACCTTCTTCTACAAAAGTCAACAGACAAGTAAAAATGAAACACAAAAGAGAGTCCCTGCCCTGAGATGGTCCCCAGCCAAGTAGGAGAAATGGTATGGATGCATTTTCTTTTAATCTTTTTTATTTTTTAAAGATTTATTTATTTATTTTATAGAGAGAGTGCACACAAACAGGAGGGACAGAGGAAAAGAGAGAATCTCAAGCAGACTTCCTGCTGAGCTTAGAACCCAACTTGGGGCTGGATCCTACAAACCATGAGATCATGATCTGAGCCAAAACCAAGAGTTGGATACTTAACCAACTGAGCCACCCAGGTGCTCCTACCTGGCTGTTTTTGTTTTGTTTTAAGAGTTTATTTATTTATTCATGAAAGACACATTGAGAGAAGCAGAGACATAGGCAGAGGGAGAGGCAGGCTCCCTATGTGGAGCCTGATGCAGGACTTGATCCCAGGACCTCAGGATCATGACCTGAGCCACAGACAGACGCTCGACCACTGAGCCACCCAGGTGCCCCTACCTGGCTGTTTTTATATGTTGATCACTTGTATCATTACCACTGGATGCTGAGCTCCTTCCCAGAATCAGGAACTCATCTTTGAATTATCTCCCTCTGTTCTAGCCTAGTACCTGATATAATAGCAAGCGCTCCATGAAATTCAAGAATTGCTTCAGATAAACAGCAATGAGGAAAGGACAGGGGAACAGTGTTCATAAAACAGTGTCAATATCTAGCCCAATGCTGTGGGGTTATTGGGATTAAATCAGCCACTTAGAGCTTTCTAGTGGAGGGAGCTACCCCAAGTCTTGGCACAAACCCCTCAATGGTTAAATGGTGGTGGCTTTCTTGCCTGTGAATGAGCACTGACTTGGAATCAAGAGCCCTCTACTACTCATCTCCCCCATTTCCCATCCCATCCCCAGTTCCCTACTGAGTGCCACAAAAAACAAGGGAACTGGTATTGGAAGAAGCCTCCCCAGTTTCTGAGTCTTAGTCTGTGACCCTGCAAGGTTCCGACCTGTACCCTCAGGTCCCTCTGGTTTTCAACTGTGGGAAACACGGGCCAGTTCCAGTTAACATTAATTTCCAGCACTTGCAACCGTTTTTAAAGTGTGGTCCCTGGACCAGCAGCATCTCCTGAGAACTTGTTAGAAATGCCACCCCCCAGGTGCCACCCTAGACCTAATGAATCTGAATCTCTGAGGGTAGGGCCCAGCCATCTGTGTTTTCACAGCACTCCCACCACCACCAGCCCCCAGCCAGGTCTACACTGTCCAATATAGTAGCCACTAGCCATGAGCGCCTATTTAAATTAATTATAATTAAATGGCATTAAAAGGTCAGGTCCTCGGGTGCACTAGCCATATTTCAGGCACCCAGTAGCCACATGTGGCAAGCATAGGTACACAGAATTCTTTTGCACAATTGCTACTGGGTGATTCTGCGGCAAGAGAACCAACCACTCAGCTAGGAAATCCAGTTTTCAACCCTGGCTGCCTAATAGAATCACCTGGGGGGCTTTTGAAACCTACTGCTGCCCCAGGCCTACCCCAGACCAATTAAAACAGAATGGGAGATAGGGGAGTTACAGGCAAACATTAGATTTTAAATATCCCCAGGGGATTCCAATCAATCACAAAGCCAACACTGAGAACCACTGCCTTGCTCTGCACTTGACTCGACATTGTCCTTGAGTACCTACAAGACCTTTTTGACGTACGGGCTATTAGAATCACCTGCATTTTACATGAAAGCACCTGGAGGCACAGAGAGGTTGGGTAACTTGTCCAAGGTCACACTGCTCTAGACGTTACCGGATGCCAAGGGGCATTCCTGGAAAGCGGCGGGCAGGCTGGAAGATGGAGCAGTCTGTGATTCCTTGCCAGAGTGGAGTCCAAGGAAGCCAGTAAACTTGAAGATGGCTGCCTTGCAGTGACAGCTGCTTTTAATTTGTGTCAAAAAGAAAAGCTGCCTTTTAATTAGAACTGTTTGGGATTTTTTTTTTTTTTCTTTTTTTCTTTCAACTGCCAGAGTAAGCCAGTTAACAGGGATTAGTGTAATCAGGAAAGACTGAGCACAGCAGCTCTGGGCTCTCCTCCTGGGCAGTCCGGCCCACTGATTTTTTTTTTTCAATGCTGGCCACAGTGGAGTCTGCAGGTGTTGGGCAGCCGCTACAGGAAGGAGTTCAGCCCTGGCCAGTGGTGTGCGCTGAGGGTCCACAGCCAGGCATCTGGTTGCTTGGTTTAAGAACAAGGGGTATGGGGTGCCTGTGGGGCTCAGTCACTTAAGCATCTGCCTTCCATTCAGGTCATGATCCTGAGGTCCTGGGATCGAGCCCCGCATGGAGGAGCCTGCTTCTCCCTCTGCCCTTCCTCCTGCTTGTGCTCTCTCTGTCTCATTCTCTTTCACTCTTTCTCTCTCAGATAAATAAATAAAATCTTTTTTAAAATTAAAAAAAAAAAAAAGAACAAGGGTTACGGGGCACCTGGGTGGCGCAGTTGACTGAGCATCCAACTCTCGGTTTCCACTCTGCTTGAGATCTCAGAGTCGTGGGATCGAGCCCCACGTCAGGCTCCACATTTTGCATGAAGTCTGCTACAGATTCTCTCTCCCTCTCACTCTGCCCTTTCTGCTCATGTCCTTTCTCTGTCTCTCTCTCTCTCTCTCTCCCTCTCTCTCCTTAAATTAATAAATTTTATAAAGAACAAGGGGTAGGAGGCAGAGGGTAATGTGGAGGGGTCTGTAGAACAAGACACTGAGGGAGTGATGTGCTGTCTGCAGAGGGCAGTAATTCTGCTGACCTGCCCCCCAAGGACCAAAGGCAGCCTTTGATCCTGATGGTTCATCCTCCCCATAGGTCCCCCCACTGTCCACCCAGGGCTCCTGCACATGCCCCCTTCTGGTGTCCCAAGACCCTGTGGCAAGCCACCAGGAAGCTAGGGCTGAATTATTCCCTCCTTCGCGTTATGATCAATGTTTGCTATTTCCCCCCACACATGATTGCCTTCAGGGGCTCACTCTGTCTCCTCACCTGTTTCCCTGTCCCACAGGAGTGTTGTAAGGGGGTAACTACATCAGATGACACAGTGCAGGTCCTTGGCATGGGTCAGACCCCTGCTTCCTGCCCCTCTGAGAAGGTCACCTGCAATTTCCTGTCCCTACTGCCTGTATCCCCTTTTTATTCTCTAGTGTTCAATTCCCTGGACATGTCTCGCTCTGTGTCAGTGACGACAGCTGGGCAGTGCCGCCTTGCCCCGCTGATCCAGGTCATCTTGGACTGCAGCCATCTGTATGATTACACTGTCAAGCTCCTCTTCAAACTCCACTCCTGTGAGTATGCTTCCGGCCAGAAGGATTACAGCCTGAGGGTGTCCCTGAAATGCAGCCTCTTGAGTGTCTTTTCTGCCACACCTCCCAAAGGCCCTAGAGCTCCCAACCCTCTTGGGAGTAGAGAACTGCAGAACACAAGCTTTGGTGTGCCCAGGGAAGCACCTGGCTTGCCACAGTGGTGTCCTGGGATGGCCCTTTCCCTCTACTTCTGGCTTCACCACATATCTGTCCGTACATGTCATGTGTTCTAGGGACCCACACGAATGATACCAGACCTGGCCTGTCCAGGCACAAAGGCAGTAGTTTCCAAAGTGTTCATCCACACAGCTTCTCTGTACAAGTGGAGGTTTGGGGAAATAGAAAACCTAAAGCAGAGCTGTTTTAGCACACAGTGGGCCATCCCCTCTCCGGCCTCAAATCCCTGGGATGCTTTTGCAGATTCTATTTTGGAAACTACTGATCTTGGAGAGTTCTTAGACTTCTTTGCGCCTCTTTGTTTAAAACAATGTGTGTGGGTCCTGCTCCTGCAGAGTCTGCGTTGGTGGGTCGGGTAGGTTCCGGTCTGCGTTGTTAAGCCTTATACCCCAGGCGAAGCTAATGTGGGTGGTATCTGGGCCACACTCAGAGGTGTTCACCATGAGGGATATACACATGCAGAACGTACAAATGATGGAGAGCAAAGAATGGATAATGAATGGATTATAAATGAATATATGAATGAATAAATGAATGGATACTAGCAAGGTTTTATGGCCCTGACAAAGAGACAAGGATGCATTTTGGGAGACCGAGGCAAAAGGCATACTCTAGAACTGTGGTCATTGATGAAAAGTGGGTTTGATTATTTAGGCAGGAAAGAAGCAGCAGCATCACTCAGGTTAATCCAGGAGCATCTGGTGGAAGGGAGGTGGGGATCGGTTGTTTAAGCCTTAGGAAGGCTTTTGGAGCAAGTGGGCACACCGGGAGGAGCAGGGGGAGGACTGAATCCCAAGAGAAGAAAGGTGGTTGCCCTACACCGTATATGCTTGTTTAAAAATGAATGTTTGACTTTAGAATAGTTTTAAATCTACAGGAAAGTTGTAAAGATCATTCAGAAAGTGCCCACATACCCTGAACCTTGTTCCCTTTATTAATATCTTACATTAATGCAATACACTTGTCACAGTGAATGAACCAGTATTGATATGTTATTATCAACTGAAATCCATACCTTATCCAGATTTCCATGGCTTTTACCTAACGTCCCATCCAGGACAGGCGCGTCACATTACATCATTGTGTCTCCCTAGGCTCCACTTGGCTATGACAGCTTCTTGGATGTTCCTTGTTTTTGACAACCCTGACAGTTTCAAGAATTGGTCGGACACTTGTACAGTGTCCCTCAAATAAGTCTGTCTGATGCTTTTCTTATGAATGGACTGGGGTTAAGGGTTCTTGGGAGAGAGGCCACCAAGGTAACGTGCCACTGCCATCCACTGTATACTTGGCATTTTTAATTATCATATGTTATATACATACTCCCTATGTATACCAAATAAATGTACCACGTATGCAAAAATTACTAAAATGTACATTTAAGGAATAAAACAAGAAATAAAAGGATCACTGAGTTGTGATCTATTGTTGAGGTATGCAGAGTCATACAGTCTTAGAGGAGAAAGGACCTCAGGGAACCTACTCTAGAGCGGAAGAGGCTGGTCTAAGAAGCTGCTGCTTGTCCAACATCATGCCGTTGGCCGTGACTGAGTGAGCCCGGATCAAGATCCTGAGTGTGGCCCTATAGTCTTTGCCTTCTGACAAGCATTCTCTCAGGCAGGCTCTCCGGATCCCTTCCAAACTAACATGTGTGCTGGACCTATCCAACATACCTCTCTGGGAGAGCCACACCTCCACCCCTGCTGGGGGTCTGTGTTGCAGCTTGGTCAGGTCACCATGGCTTCTTCTGTGGTCAGGGATGCAACTTCCAGCCCACCGTGCCCAGAATGGCTCACATTCCAGAAACAAACAGGACAGATTTGGAGGGAAAGCGCCCCTAGACTCACCGCTGGTCTTTCTGGACCTCCTTGGTGACCTGTCTCTGGGGCAGCTCGAGGCTGGGCTGGCCACAAGCCTCAGGGTAGATGGTCCTGGCCCTCTGGAGCCCCACTGTGGCTTGCCTGGTCCTCCTGTGGTCATCTTCTTCCCTCTCACTCTTTCCCAATTTCTCCCAGGTCTCCCAGCTGACACCTTGCAAGGCCACCGGGACCGCTTCATGGAACAGTTCACGAAGTAAGTGGCTTAAGTGAGAGAAACGAAGGCAAACCAAAAAATTGTATAAACTTGATTAATTCTTGCAAGAGCACTTGCTTTAAAATAATTGAGGAGGGGGCAGCCCTGGTGGCTCAGCGGTTTAACACCACCTTCAGCCCAGGGTGGAATTCTGGAGACCCGGGATTGAGTCCCATGTCAGGCTCCCTGCATGGAGTGGAGCCTGCTTCTCCCTCTACCTGTGTCTCTGCCTCTCTCTCTATGTCTCTCATAAATAAATAAATAAATAAATAAATAAATAAATAAATAAATAAATAAATAAAATAATTGAGGGCAGCCCTAGTGGCTTAGCAGTTTAGCGCCGCCTTCAGCCCAGGGCATGATCCTAGAGACCCGGGATTGAGTCCCACGTTGGGCTCCCTGCTTGGAGCCTGCTCTAACCTCTGCCTGTGTGTGTGTGTGTGTGTCTCTCTCTCTCTTTCTGTGTCTCTAATAAATAAATAAATCTTAAAAATAAAATAATCGAGGAATGAGAGTATCTTCATGATAAAGCACTACAACAAAGGAAAATAACTAGTACGGCAGCAAACCTACCACTGGCTGGTGAAGCTATCAGTTCTAAGCTATCAGTTCTCTCATAAAACCCACATGAGTGGGATACCCAGGTGGCTCATCAGTTGAGCATCTGCCTTTGGCTGAGGGTGTGATCCTGGAGTCCCAGGATCAGGTCCCACATTGGACTCCCTGCAAGCTCCCTCTGCCTGTGTCTCTGCCTCTCTCTCTCTGTGTCTCTCATAAATAAATAAAATCTTAAAAAAAAAAAAAACAACCCACATGAGCATGTCGAAGAAGGAGATTCCATGCATTCATTCATCACCTGCTATATGCCCAGGGCTTCATCCTCCATTTCTTCTCCCTACATTCTCACACCATGTATAGTCTTATACTGTGTGCATAAAAAGGAACACCCAGATTTGTACCTCTGGCTACGTCTTGCCTCTGAATACAGTCTCACATACTCAGTTGTCTCTTACATCTCAAACTGAGCTCTAGGGTTTTCTCCCAGGGCACCTGGGTGGTGCAGTTGGTCGAGCATCCGACTCTTGGTTTCCACTTGGATTATAATCATGGCATTGTGGGATCGAGACCCATGTTGGGCTCCATGCTGAGCACACACAGAGTCTGCTTCAGATTCTCTCTCCCTCTCCCCATCCCACTCATGTGCTAGCTTGCTCTCTAAATAAATAAACAAACGACAACAACAACAACAACAAAACAATTTTTTTCCTCCCTGGCCTTTTCCATCTCTGTAAATGCTCCATTTAGGCCAGAGATCTAGAACTCACCATTGTCCTCCCCCAGATGTTCTGCAAATATATCTTGGCTCCGATTGTAGCTGCCATCTCTCGGGCTACTATTGTTGTGCGCCAGGACCCTCCAATATGGCGGGTGTGCCGGGCTTCCACTCCCACCCCCTGCACTCCTATCCCTCCCCGGGGATAGAACAACCTCGTAAAGATGTCAGTCCCTTGCTCAAAGCCTTTCAGCAGCTTCTCATTACACCAGGAATCAAATCCAAGCTCTTTTCCGTGGTCTACGAGACCCTGCTTGCCATCTCTGATCTCATCTTTAGGGCTTACAGTGTTTCTGCCACACTGAGTCCTTTTCCAGTTCCTAGAACATACCCAGCTCATTTCTCTGTCAGAGCCTTTAGTGCTTGCTGTTTCCTCTGCTTGGAATGCTCTTCTCCCAGCCTAGCCAGCTCCAGGTCATCTTTGGTTCCCTCCTCACAAAGGCATCTTTTTTTTTTTTTTAGATTTTATTTATTTATTCATGAGAGAGAGAAGCAGAGACATAGGCAGAGGAAGAAACAGGCTCCCTATGGGGAGCCCGATGCAGGACTCGATCCCAGGACTCCGGGATCACGCGCTGAGCCAAAGGCAGACACACCCCCTGAGCCGCCCAGGCGCCCTGGCCTTAAGTCTTAAATCTATTATTTAAATGTTGGGTCTTCTTCATTTCCTGTTCCTCCAACCCCACCTTTGCCTCCTCCCACCACATATCCTGTAGCCCCGCACCTCATTTATTTTTTTCATAGTTCTTAGAACAGCTTCATTTCTGCTTAACTATCCATTATTTCATCCCTAACCCCTGATATGTAGCAGCCAATTATGCATAAATATTTGGAGAAATCACTAAGCTAGTAAGCTAGCTGTCTTGTCTAGAAGAAGTGCTCATCTGACTAAGGGGCAAATTACTCTGTGCATTTGGGAAAGAAGATCGTGGGTAAGAAGAGAAGTATACCTCATCTTTCATGACTTGTGCCCAAGAAGAAGGGAAGGAGGGGACACCTGGGTGGCTCAGTGGTTGACCTTCGGCTCAGGTTGCAATCCCAGGGTCCTGGGATCGAGTCCCTCATCAGGCTCCCCACAGGGAGCTTGCTTCTCCCTCTGCCTATGTCTCTGCCTCTCTCTGTGTGTCTCATGAATGAATGAATGAATGAATAAATAAGTAAATAAAGTCTTTAAAAATAGGAAAGGAAGGAATGGCGTGAGAGAACGCAGATGTGGAGAACCCAGGTGTTCTGACTCTTGTCTGTTAATTTCTTCATCCCTGACAACAGAGAAAAAGCATAGCTGCCAAATCCCAAGCCCAGTCTTCTCTTGCTGTTTCCTGAACAGCAGTCAGAGAACAGGTTTAGGGTTGTGCCAGCCTCCCGGGTTCCTTATTCCATTTGAAAACCTTTATATGTTTATTCCATAATAAATGACTTATTAAATCCTAGGAGACAGGCCCTGGGGCTGATTTCCTGGAATGGTAAATTCCAGTAGCTTATGAAAGCAATGCAGCCTATTACTGTTGGCTCCAGCCCAGAAAGAGGGGGATGTGTGGTCAGGTGATTTTATTTCCTTTAATTTTTTTCTAGCTTATAAAAATCTCTCCTATGAGTGAGCAGCCGCCTCACTTTTCGTTCGCATAGATCTGGCAGTTACCTGAGGCCTCAGTGTCGTGGAATTTGGGAGGAGCACCAGTGACCTCACAGGGGTAGTCCCAACGTTGGGGTCGGAGGGCTGTCATGAGACCCCAGGGGTTTAGTTTGTTGGGCTGAGCTGGAGGAGATTTTGTGTTGCAGGGAGTGGGTGCTGAGACACACAATCCTCTTTCCTCTCAGGAAATCTGTCTGATGCTCTCCGCTTTCTCAGCCTTCCATGTTTTGATTCAAAATGGAGACCCAAAGAAGAGGAAAAAATTTGGTTTCCTCACTCCCATATCCACCCAAGATTAGGACATAGTATGAATAGATTGCTTTTCTTCAACAAAGTCTTGATGAGTTAATTCCTCTGTGCATGGTACTCTGGCAAACCTAGATCAGCAGGGCCTGGTCTGTGCCTTCTAGAAGCTTCTAGTCCAACTGGGGAGCTAGCACGTAGCTCCAGAACAAAGTGAATTAATTAAAAAGGGATCTACTTTCATAATGAAGTTCCCCTCCCCATTCCTACGGTTAGGTGGTTTATCCTCATAGTAAATTTATTTTCACGTTCTTCTAACCCAAACATTCCTGGGAAGAGACATCCACCAGGCAACAGCGTAGATTCTACAGTGATACAGAAATTTGTTATGGAGTGATCTACTCTTCTAGAGGATTCTGTCCTTTGAATCCTCCCTTCCTGATCTCTGCAGTAAGTGAGGACTGGCTACAGATAACCTCCCCTGCAGTGTCACAATTGAAGCCCAGCACCATGGAGGTCATCTCCTTGACAGCCCACGCCTTGGGCTGGGCAGGCAGCAGGACAGCCGGGTGGTGCCCAGCACCCCTCAGGCTCTTTTCCACCCTCAGGCTGAAAGATCTGTTCTACCGCTCCAGCAACCTCCAATATTTCAAGCGGCTCATCCAGATCCCACAGCTGCCAGAGGTAAGCGTGCCAGGCTCCACTATAGGAGCTGCTGGGGCCAGGGTGCTCTCAGAGATCTGCAAGCCTGGCGTGACACAGTGTGAGGGTGTGTCTTCCGTCTTTAGAACCCACCCAACTTCCTACGGGCCTCTGCGCTATCAGAACACATCAGCCCTGTGGTGGTCATCCCAGCTGAGGCCTCATCCCCAGACAGTGAGCCGGTATTGGAGAAGGATGACCTCGTGGACATGGATGCCTCCCAGCAGGTGAGGAAAACCCCGAACCTGAGGATTAGGTGTCACAGCAGGTGGCGAGCCCCACGTGCCTCCCGTTGTGCTGCCCCATACACGCAGAATGGGAGAGCATCTGGCCTACACCCTTGGGCTGTAACCAAGCTTGACCACCTTCTAACCCAGACTGAGCAACCCCTGGGCTACAATCCCTATGAGGGACCTGAGATGGACTTGTACCCAGTTAAGAGAGGGTCCTCTTATTAAAAGTCACTCCTCTGACCCCCACACAGAAGCCTCTGGATCTCTAACTTTGTCCTCACTCCTTTTTGGTCAACACAGAATTTATTTGACAACAAGTTTGATGACATCTTTGGCAGCTCGTTCAGCAGTGACCCCTTCAATTTCAACAGTCAAAACGGTGTGAACAAGGATGAGAAGTGAGTCTATGCTGGGTGCAGGCAGGTGGTACAGAAATTACATGATGCCAGGGTCCGGCTGGTCTCACCTGGCGAGATGCTCCGTGACACTTGGGCCCTGAGGAAGAGAAGTGTCTTGATCCCCAAATATGGGTGTCTGTAATCCCAGAGGGAGATCAGATGAGGCCAAGATAATCTGGGGATGTGATAATCTGGTAACACGGAGGGTCTTAGCATATAATTTATGGAATTTCAAAGAACTTTCCCCAAATGAACACCAGCTTTTAACTTCCTCCCCTGATCTCCCAGCTCGCCTTTAGAAGGAAAGAGCTGGAAGCCTGGTGAAAGCAGCCTTGTTCTTCTGTCCCCAGGGATCACTTAATTGGTCAACTGTACAGGGATGTCACTGAGCTGAAGGCACAGCTGGGGAGCATGAAGACTGAGGTATGAGGCAAGGGCTAATCTGGTTCTGGGCTTCGCCACGATATGACATATTCATATTAAATTGGCTTCCCAACACTTGTTGGACCACATTTTAAGGTGGGGGCTCATTAGTAGTCCTGGTCCTCCTGTGGTCTGCATTTCCATTGTTCCTACCGTGAGAATAACTTTTAAGCCAAGCCCCGTGTCCCTGTGGTACTTGGAGATAACCATCATTTCCAGCTGGCCGTGAAGCCGATGAATGGTGAGAAAGGCCTGTCCTCCTCCCATGGTGATTGGAAGGTTTGATGTGTAACTCAAGGCGGTTTGCCGTGTCTGGGGTGGTACATAGGCCTGCACCTCGGGCCTGCAGCTGGCCAGAGGCTTCACTCACTAGGACAGGCGAATGTCACCTCCCTCATGCCAGCTCGCCCAGGACTGCTTGCAGGCCGCTGTAACAGGACCAGCATTCCCCTGCTGTCACCCTGTTGTGAGCCAGGTGGCTTAGAATGACCAGACGCTTCAACTCTCATAAGCCGTGGGAGTGGTTTGTTAGGCAAGCACAGGTGTTTATTAGATCAGGGCTGGAAGCCTGGGAGGACGTGCTTCTCCTGCCCAGCCCAGCCAAGCCCAGAGGCACAGCACTGGGGCTCACTGGTGAGTCCGTCCCACAGAGCCAGCGGGCTGTGCTGCAGTTGAAGGGCCGGGTCAGTGAGCTGGAGGCCGAGTTGGCAGAGCAGCGGCATCTGCGGCAGCAGGCAGCTGATGACAGCGAGTTTCTCCGGGCCGAGCTAGACGAGCTCAAGAAGAAGCGGGAAGACACGGAGAAGGCCCAGCGGAGCCTGACAGAGATAGAAAGTGAGTCCGTGGGGCTGGGGCTGAGGGTGGGAATGTTAGAGTCGGGCGAAGGATGCAGCTGGGCCCCAGAGGTGAGAGCCCAGCAGGTGGAGAGCCCCAGGAGCAGCACTACTCAGGATATGGGGACAGGAACTGGGAGGTGGCAGTGGGGTGCCTGCCTGGGGGACGGGGTGTCCGAAGGAGAGACAGCCTAAGAGAAACTCGACATAGAATCCAAAAACACTGATGAAGCAAATGCCACGTGTGCACACTCACACTCAGGAGGTGCAAATCAATGCAGTGATCTGAATTCAGTGGATTCTTTTTATTTTTTAAATTTTTAAAAATTTTTTAAAGATTTTATTTCTTTATTTGTGAGAGGCAGAGGCATAGGCAGAAGGAGGAGCAGGTTCCTCACAGGGAGCTTGATGCAGGACTAGATCCCAAGACCCTGGGATCACACCCTGAGCTAAAGGCAGACGTGCAATCACTGAGCCACCCAGGTGCCCTTCTTTTTCTTTTTTCCTTTTTTTTTTTTTTTTTTTTTTAAGACAGCTTCCCAGAGGAGTTTATTTCAGTAGGACTTTCCAGGGAGAAGAACGTGTATGCATTTGTGAAAAGCAAGAAGGATGTTCTAGGGACTCTGGCTTGTGGAAAGGCAGGCATGGGGTCCCAGTGGAGGGTAGACTGCTCATCTTGGCTCTTGACAATACAGGGAGAGCCCAAGCCAACGAACAGAGGTACAGCAAGCTAAAGGAAAAGTATAGTGAGCTGGTACAGAACCATGCTGACCTGCTGCGGAAGGTAGGCCCCTCCACCCACCTCCTGCCCTGCACCCTGCACCATCCCCATGCCAGTGAGACAGCTACTCCGTTCCCCACCAGTTCTGCATGGGTCACCATCCCTTCACAGAAACCACTGCTCTTCAGGCTCGCTTGCCTTCCATGTCTTGAACTCTACTTTCGATGCCAGCCCTGATTGGATTATCCCCGTCTTTATTATTCTTTTATTTATGTATTTATCTATGTATTTTTAGAGAGACATCGAGTGGGGGGGGAGGGGAAGAGGGAGAGGGATAGAATCCCAGGCAGGTGCCACGCCCAGTGCAGAGCCCAATGTGGGGCTTGATCCCACGATGTTGAAATCATGAACTGAGTCAAAATCAAGAGTCAGATGCTTAATGGTCTGCCCCACCCAATTGCCCCTATTTTCTAAATACTTGAGTGCCGAGTACCTGAGGATGACAGCTTTATTCTGGCTTCTCTCTGGGTATAAAAGTGATTTCTGTGTTCAGCTATCTGAATGCTGTCATTTGTTCTAGAAGAGAGATGTCCCTGAGCTGTTAATCCTGAGATAAGCCAGTTCAAGACACTGTTTTTCCCTTATAGAATGCAGAGGTGACCAAACAGGTGTCCGTGGCCAGGCAAGCCCAGGCGGATTTGGAACGAGAGAAAAAAGAACTAGAAGACTCTTTCCAGCGCATAAGTGACCAGGCACAGCGGAAGGTGAGGGGAAGAAGTGTGTGGGGAATGAGGAAGGGGTATGCCCAAGTTGGAGGTGGGCCTGGGGCACTGCCCAGGTGGAAAGATCTTGTCTTTCATCCATGGGCAGCCTTGTGGATTAGAGCTCTGTGAGCGTGCTATGTGAAGCATGAGGCACAGGACATGGTGCCCGATACAAAAAGGGTTAGAGGCATGGTGTGATAACGGGGCTCCAGCTGAGCAGGTGCATCAGGAGAGGCTTGCCAAGGGTGAGTCTAGGACAGTTGAGGGAAGTAGTTTTGGCTCTGGATATCAGAGAGAGATGCTAACATTTATGAGGACTTGTGGCCAAGAGAACCCCCCAAAATTGGAGTGGGATTGGCAGACAGGTCCTGTTGCAGTAAGACAGTCAGATGGAGAAAACTGAATGCATTACACTTAAGGATAGTGGCTTTCATGCTTTTCTTTGACTCAGAGGAAGAAATACAGTCTATTTAATGGAAATAAAAAGTTTCACACAGCCAGCAATACTCATCCCTACTATGTGGATGCTTTTGGATACTTTTTTTTTTTTTTTTACTTTTTATTTCATTTTTAAAAATTTTTATATTTATATATTTTTTAAAGATTTACTTATTTTACAGAGGTGAGGGCAGGGGCAGAGGGAGAGAGTCTTCAGCAGACTCTGAGCTGAGTATGGAACCCGACGCAGGGCTCCTTCTCACAATCCTGAGATCATGACTTGAGCCCAAACCAAGAGTGGGATGCTCAACCTACTTTGCCACCCTGACACACCCCTGTTTATTTCATTTTTTCAAAATATTAGCTGTGAATTTTATTTTTTTTAAGATTTTATTTATTTATTCATGAGAGATACACAGAGAGAGAGAGGGAGAGACACAGGCAGAGGGAGAAGCAGGCTCCATGCAGGGAACCCGATGTGGGACACGATCCCGGGACTCCAGGATCACGCCCTGGGCCGAAGGCAGGCACCAAACCGCCAAGCCACCCAGGGATCCCCCTAGCTGTGAATTTTAGTGGATTGCAACCTGCTTTTTGAAAAATACCACTTACAAAAGAAATCCAAGAAAGAGAATTGTTTCAAGATGATTAGATTCAGCAATATACCAGGTTTTGGTGTCTGAATTAAAGATCCAGTTCTGAAAAGGAAAAAAAAAAAGATCCAGTTCTGTGTTAATTATACTTTAATTTAAAAAATAAAAAACATTTTCTATAAGAAAAGAGGTTTAGTTCTATTTTAGTTAGTATTATAAGCTGAAACATGACATTTAGGAAATGTCCCTAAAATTTTCTCCTTGACATTCCACTTAGCCACTTTCTGGAATACTTTGGGCTCTCACCTACTCCCACCCACTTTTTGCTGGGTGCATCCAACCTTGCATACAAGAAAGTACACAAATCTCCCATTGATAGGTTGGGGATTTTTTTTTTTTTTTTTTTAAGATTTTATTTTTAAGTAATCCTTGCAGCCAACATGGGGCTCGAACTCATGACTCCCAAGATCAAGTGTTGCATGCCCTACCGACTGAGCCAGCTGGGCGCCCCCTATAGCTTGGGAATTTTTTAAAGATTTTTAAAATTCATTTATTCACAAGAGACACACACAGAGAGGCAGAGACATAGGCAGAGGGAGAAGCAGGCTCCCTTTGCAGGACTCAATCCCAGGACCCCCGGAATCATGACCTGAGCCAAAGGCAGACGCTCAACCACTGAGCCACCCAGGGGATTTTTATATGTGCTTATCCATTGCAGCCACCGCCCAAATCAGAGTGCTCCTGTTTTTCCTCTTTTTCAGACTCAAGAACAGACGGAAGTACTAGAGAGCTTGAAGCAAGAACTTGCCACCAGCAAACAGGAACTCCAGATTGTCCAAGGCAGCCTGGAAACTTCTGCCCAGGTTAGCATAACCCCTCGTCCTTGTTTTTTCCCCTCTAGCTTTTGGTCCTGCTATCACCTGGCATCCAGCCCCAACCTGGTCCTATCTGTGCTTAGAGTGTGCTTGGGGGAATAAAGGTGGCAGCTTAGAGGTACCACCTCCTATTCTGTCCAAGTGGCCTGCTGGTGGGTCTAGACTCCTGGGAAGTAGATCGTTTAATTCTCCCTCTATAACATGGTTGACACTGCAGTCAGAGGCAAAGTGGGCAGCCCAGATCGCTGAACTAGAGAAGGAAAGGGGCAGCTTGGCACATGCCGTGGCTCGTCGGGAGGAGGAATTAGCAGCTCTTCAGGAACAGCTAGAACACACCCGGCGGGAACTGACCAGTGCAAAGGTAAGTGGCGGATGCCCGCTTCAGATGACCAGTTCTGGGCTCACAGCCATGGGCCTCAATGATGTATTCATGGAGATGGGGTGGGGCAGGGACAGTCCGTGAAAGCAGGTGGGGCCACTGGCCGATGGTGAAGGCATTCTGTAACCATAGCTCCAAACGCCAGCATGCTCCGTGTCAGCCACAGAGCAAAGCTGCCTCTTTTTCACATGAGAAGAGCTATGCCTGACATTGTCTATGAGCACAGAGAACGGGTTACAGCACATCTGTCCCTGTAGCTTCCAGTGTCACACACTTGTGCACATCCACAAAGTAAAGGAGTTGTTTTCTGTGTCAGGTGGACCGGCTTAGGCTTCATTAGCAATAGCTTGAGTTAAGATGCCAGGAATCCCAGCTACATCAAAGTGGATGCTGCCCAAAGGCTCCTGATGGGGTCCGTGTCAGATTCTCACCTCCCTGGACCATTTCTAGGAATCAGAGTGCCAGCTTGCCAAAGACCAACGAAGAATGCTTTTGGCGGAGTCGAGGAAGGCTGCAGAACAGGTGGTACGGGAGGCCCTGCGGAAGCTCGAGGAACCTACTCTAATCAGCTGTGCCGGATCTGCAGGTACCCTCCCCACCCCGGTCTGCTCACAGGTGCGAATTCAGTGTTCAGTGTTGACATGGAATCCCAAGTGACACTGAGCTCAGGTGTCCTCAGCCTGAGCAGGTCAGGGTTGCCTGGCAATACCCAGGCTCCACCCTAAGATCAGTTCAGCTGGTAGCTCTGTGGCCCAGGGGCTGGGCAATAGTACTTTCTGAAGTGGATGTGA
Organism: Canis aureus; assembly: GCF_053574225.1. Lineage (NCBI taxonomy): Eukaryota > Metazoa > Chordata > Mammalia > Carnivora > Canidae > Canis > Canis aureus. The sequence goes on from NC_135618.1 coordinate 71,084,315, forward strand.
TACCACTGCTCCATGCAGCAGGTTATGCTGATGAAACTCACTGGGAGCAGAGCCCTGATAACAACTCCAAGCATCAGGGGGAGGAGGAGCAGACGGCCCTGTGTCTCTCTGAACAGGAAAATATCTGAATGAAGAGATGGTTGCACAGGAGCTTCAGGCCCACACGGGGAGCATCATGAAATGTGGCGGGGCAGAAACATTGAGAATACCCATGCAGTCTCAGGCATGAACAGGGCCCAGTCTGCATGTTCCAGAGGCCTAAGGTGGGGCAGTGGCTGGAGCCAGAGAAGCCCTGTGGATGAGGAGGGACTTCAGAGGTGGCAAAGCATCCAGGCCCAGGGCATTGGTGAAATCATGGGTGTAGCTACAAGAGGGCCACTGAGGACAAGGCAGATGCAAGGCAACAACCAAGAGTCAGTCTTCATAATCAAATAAAAATGTCTATGGGATGCCTGGGTGGCTCAATCAGTTGAGCATCTGACTCTTGATTTCAGCTCAGGTCATGATCTCAGGGTCCTGGGATCAAGCCCTGCATCAGGCTCTGCTCTGCACTCAGCGTGGAGTCTGCTTGAGATATTCTCTCTCTCTCCCCCACTGCTCCTTCCACATTCATGCACGCTGTCTCTCTCTTTCTCTCAAAAAGAAAAGAAAAGAAAGAAATGTCTCCATTTGGTGACGTCTACAGCAAGGACTGTTCTATCTTATTCAGGAGGGAACCCGTCTGTAAGGAAACCCAGCAGTTAGAGAAGGAGTACACTAAGTACCCAGTTACTGAGGGAATGCCAGGAAATGGGGCAACTGTGGGTGGATTCTGAGGAGAGACTTTCTCCCAAAGCTGGGCTTTGAAGGAAGATGATGGACATGAGCCAGTGGAGGGAAAGAACCGCAGGGGATAATACACAAACTGCTCACCTAACTGAGTGGCTCGCAGTGTGCCAGCCACCATTTTAAGTGCTCCACACACCTCCACCCAGCTAATTCTCACAATAGTGCTGTGAGGTGGTACTGCCCCTCTGTTTTCAGATGAGGAAGCAGGCATGGATGGCCTGAGATCATAACCAGTGAGGGGGGAGCCAGGAGCCACACCTATGCAGTGTGACATGAGCACTCATACTTTAACTCTTATGCAACAATCTCTGTGGACCTGCATCCAGAGGCACAGAGTGGGAATGGCTATGTGGTATGCACAGCATGAGCACAGATTGGCCCATGGAGCCAAGGGTCTGGGTTCAAGATTAATGAGACTTTCAAGGTCCTTGAAAGTCTTACCAGGAAGGCCTGGATTTGATTGGGCAAGCAGACAGGAGAAAGGAGAGGCTGACTCTAAGGCTGCTGATGTGGTTTGCCCTATTTCTTGGCTAAGGGACTTATTGGGTTCAGAAGCTCAGCTTTTGAAGCTACAGTAGGAGAGTCCTGTACAAGCATAGTCAACCCTCTTTCCTCCACCCCCCCATCTTAGGGCAGCTCCTGCAGAGCTGAGGCCACTCACTAGGTAGGCTCATCCATCACATGGCTTAACCTCATAGGAATAAAATGAGTTTGACAACTCTGGCTCTGACTTTGCCCTATCTCCCCTCTCACAGATCATCTTCTCTCCAAGGTCAAGTCTGTTTGCAGCTGCATCGAGCAACTGGAAGAAAGCTGGAGCCGCTATCTGGCCTGCCCAGAAGGTAAGAAAGGTGCAGGATAGGGTCTTTCGCTTAGTGACAGCTGGGCAGCATTCAGAAATGCTTGCATGTGGAGGTAACAACGGGTTCCTGTGCACGAAGAAAGGGGTATGTGTGGGACGCCTGGGTGGCTCAGTGGTTGAGCATCTGCCTTTGGCTCAGGGCATGATCCTGGGGTCCTGGGATCAAGTCCCGCATCGGGCTCCCTGCAAGGAAACTGCTTCTCCCTCTGCCTATGTCTCTGTCTCTCTCTCTCTCTCTCTCTCTCTGTCTCATGATTAAATAAATAAAATCTTAAAAAAAAAAGAAAAAAGAAAAGAAAGAAAGAAAGAAAAAGAAAGAAAAAGAAAAGAGGTGTGTGTAATCCGTAAAGCAGGGAAGGAGGTAGGGAGAGAAAGAGAACACCCCTCAACAGCCCTGAGCAACCTCCTTTAAACTCCTGGCAGATGTCAGTGGGCTTCTCCACTCGGTAACCCTCCTTGCTCACTTGACCAGTGACACCATGGCTCACGTGAGCACCACCTGCCTTCGAGCCCCGCCGGAGCCTGCCGACTGTGAGTACCATGGCTGGGGGACTGGTCTGGAAAGTAGGGGGAGCAGAGGGCCTTCAAAAGTCTTGGTTACCTTGCATCTCCAGCACTGGCCGAGGCCTGCAAGCAGTTTGGCAAGGAAATCCTCCTCTATCTGGCTTTCCTGGAGGAAGAAGGAACGCAGGAGAATGACAGTACAGCCGTGAAGAGCTGCCTTAACAAGATATCCACTATTGCCGAGGTAGGAGCTATGTTACTAGTGGGGGAGGGGGCGGGGGGGTAGAAGTTACAGTGGTTCTTGGGGATGAGTGCTGGTGATCTCTTAGATGGCCTAAGCCAGTTCTTTCTGCGCTTTCCACTTGGCTCAAGAAAGTGAGAGCTGGCAATGAAAAATTTGACCCCCTGAACAACTTTCCAGTTGTAGCTCATGCATTGGCCATGCATAGAGGACCTACTGTGTGTTCGTTACTAGGCTAAGCAGTATCAAAGAAGAGTAAGCATAGTTTCCCTGTTTTTCCAGGATTTGTATCTGATTGAACAGGTTAACATCTCATGTGGAGGTAACAGTGTATTTATTGATTTAATAAAGATGCAGTGAGTATGTCGTACATGATGGGCAATGTGCCAGATGTGGTTGGACAGAGACCGACAAGACATTGTCTCTATGGGAAAGGAAAATAAGGAAATCACTCATTTCTATATAGTAGGATGAGAGTAGTAATCAGCTCTGTTTGAAGAGTTAAGTACAAGGCAATATTTACTTAATTCCAAAAATGGGTCATAAATAATATTAAGTCCAAGGAAGGAAGGGATCAGGGCCATAGTTCAGATTTTCATCATCCCTCATCTGAACTCTTACAACAACTTTCTGATTAGTTTTTCTGCCTTTGGCCTCTTTTTCTTCTGATCTCTTCCAAAAACAGATCTGATTAGGATTTCTCATTTGATAACAAAAATCAAATTATGTAATGTGATAGCCAAGGACCGTCACAGTCTGGCCCTTATTCATCTAGATCCCTCCCACCCACCACCTTCACCTTGTGATGTTGGTGGCTAGCACTGCAGTGTAGCTGCCTGCCTGTCTCTCTCCCTCGTGAGTCCTCAAAGACAGAGCCCATACCTTATTCACGTTGTTCCCTCTGTCCCTGGTGTGGTATCTGGCAGGTGGTTAACACCCAGCAGATGTTTAATTAATAGAATATGCACATAGAGAGCAAAGCAGATAAAAAAAAATCAGAAGGGGAGGAAGGTTCATACTGGGGAGAAGAGGGCAATGAGGTAGGGAATCGTCAATGTCTGAATAAAGGAAGACTTTGGGTAATGGTGAATTGGTAACCTTTCTTTCAATAGAATGACATGATCCTGGTGATATTTTAGTGTTATTAAATTGCTGATGGGGGCCTAGGCAGTGTTACCACAGTCTGCCTTTTGCTGGAGATAGAGCATCTTCTCCAGGGACATGCAGAACCAAGTCTCAGTACGCACACATAGTACGTAGGACACCATGAGATGAGGAAATAAGAATCAAATTAATTGGGCAGCCCCGATGGCCCAGTGGTTTGGCGCCGCCTTCAGCCTGGGGTATGATCCTGGAGACCTGGGATCAAGTCCCACGTCAGGCTCCCTACATGGAGCCTGCTTCTCCCTCTGCCTGTGTCTCTGCCTCTCTCTCTCTCTCTCTGTCATGAATAAATAAATAAAAATCTTTAAATAATAATAAACAAAAGAATCAAATTAATTTTAAAAAGCAAAGTGTGAGAGGAAGATCCTGGTGCATTTCCTTTCTATCAATAGGACTGACCAGATGTTTAGAAGCTCTTCCCAAGACAGGACATAGAAAATGCCAAATAAAATTTGGGGGAAAAAATGTTAATTGAATCTGCACTGGCAGAAAACTAAAGGAAATTCTCAGAATCAGACACCAAAAGGGTGCAGGAGCCAGTGTTTGTTCATCTCTTGGCCTAGAGCTTGGATTTTAATTGGCCGTACACATAGAAGAGAATTAAGAAACAAAACCTAGGCCCAAGTAGCATAGAAGTTTGGAATACAGAGATTTCCTCCCCAAAACACAATTCCAAAAGGTCACACCCCTAGTGAATGGGGGAAAAGCCTACTCTGTTGGAAAGATCTTGTCTCAACCTTGGTTATAGGGGAAGAAAGGAGGAAACACGGCTGGCTAGGGAATTTCTAACTACAAGCCACCTGTCCATGGGTTCAGAATCTATATCTACTATCTGTGTGGCCTGAAAAAACCCAAACAGAAAATTACAGTAGTCAGGTTGTTAGGGGCCCAGGTACCTTAGTAGAAGCAGATCCAAGTGGTCTCTGAAAGGATATACTTTGTATCTAAACCCCAAAGAACTTTCACAGATAAGACACATAAGTTCGCCATAAATGTATTTGACATGTTAAAGAACTTTTCAAAAGGTATTTTATAAGTGTGACAAAGGACTAAGATATTTCCAAAAGTAACTAGATATATTTGAAAAACAACCACTGAACCACGTTCCAGGATGAATCTCACACATGGACTGCTGAGTAAACAAGCAAGTCCTAGGAAAAGTGTATACAGTTAGGACTCCTTTTATTTTTATTTTTTATCTTTTTTAAGATTTTATTTCTTTATTTGAGAGAAAGAGACAGAGAGCACAAGTGGGGAAGAGAGGGAGAAGCAGGCTCCTGCTGAGCAGAGAGCCCAATGTGGGGAGATCCCAGGACCCCAGAATCATGACCTGAGTCAAAGGCAAATGCTCAACTCACTGAGCCACCCAGGCACCCGCTGTTGGTGGGGTGCCATAGCTCTAGGTTCCCTTTTATTTTTTTTTTAAAGATTTTATTTATTTATTCATAGAGACCGAGAGAGAGAGAGAGAGAGAGGCAGAGACACAGGCAGAGGGAGAAGCAGGCACCATACAGAGAGCCTGACATGGGACTCAATCCAGGGTCTCCAGGATCACACCCTGGGCTGCAGGCAGCGCTAAACCGCTGCGCCACTGGGGCTGCCCCTAGGTTCCCTTTTAAATAAAAATCAAAACGGGCGCCTGGGTGGTTCAGTGGGTTAAGCATCCAACTCTTGGTTTCAGCTCAGGTCATAAATCAAGTCCTGCATCAGGGTCTGCGCTCAGTGTGGAGTCTGCTTAAGACTCTTTTGGTAAAATAAATAAAAGATCTTTAAAATAAGTAAATAAAGGTCAAAACATATGTACATAATGTTATACTGTTTAAGGATGTATTTGTATGGAGTTTTTTAAAAAGACACAGTAAGCATTCTCCTGAATTCTGTGTTTATCTTGAGGTGGGGAGCAGGGAGGAGATGGCATTAGGGTGGAATACAAAGGAGATTTTAAAGGTACTGATAATGTTTCTTAAGCTATTCCTGAAGTCAGGTGGTAGATCCATGGGCCATTGTTCTTATTCTTTAAATCAAATCTGTTTTATACTTTGTAGATATAACAGATAATATTTTCAGAATTCACAGGCTTTGCTGTCAGCCCTGAGTTCAAATCCCTGCTCTGCCATTCATTAGCAGAGTGTCTAGGGTCAAGACATTTGACCTCTCTGAACCTTGGCTTCCCATCTGTAGAACAGGACCAGTAACTGCCTCATATGATCACTGTGGATGCAAAGTTAAGTAAGAGGCAGAATGTCTAGTTGGAAGACATCACCCACATTTGAAGATTTTTTTTAAAAACCTCCCAAGGGTCACCTGGGTGACACAGTCAGTTGAGCTTCTAACTCTTAGTTTTGGCTCAGGTCGTGATCTCAAGGTCATGACCTCAAGCCCTGCATCAGACTCTGCACTCAACATGGGGTCTACTTCAGGATCTCTCTCCCTCTCCCTATGCCCCTCCCACTCTTGCTCTCTCTCAAATATTCAAATAAATAAATACATCATAAAATAAATAAAAATAATAAAATAAAATACCTCCTAAGCCACAAATACAATATATTGCAGCTGTGGGGTCAAAGTCTAAGCAGCTGCAACTGAATGGCCTTGTGGGGGCTTTCTAGAAGGCAGGGATGGCTTTCTAGAAGGAAAGGGTTTCTCAGTGAGAGTCCGAGGAGGCTGGAGCATGAGGTTCTGGGGTTCACGCAGTAGCAAGTTCTAGACAAGGCCTGCACAGGAGACCCCTCTATGGGTTCCAGAAGTGTGTTATGTGGCAGGGCCCTCTTCTCCTACCTCTGCCACAGGAGAATAGAGAAGAGATCAAAGAGTCATTGCAGCCTTTGTGATGATGCTGTTCACAGGAGCTCCGGCCCAGAGGCCTAGACATCAAACAGGAGGAGCTGGGGGACCTGGTGGACAAGGAGATGGCTGCCACTTCGGCTGCCATTGAAACTGCTACGGCCAGAATCGAGGTATGGAGGTATTTGCCATGTTTCTTAGGGCAAGGCTCTTATAGCTTCTTATAGCTTCTTGACTTTGTCAATAGTGACATTGCCCCCCTGGATGTATCTAAATTGTTCATTAAGGCTACAGAGGCCCCCTGTAAGACCAGCCAAAACCCAGACTCACCAGGGTCCCTGAGGAATAGAAGATGAGAAGCCTCTCACCTCCTTTAGTGTCAGGCCATCCTCTGTCACAGTTCCAGACTGCTTGCTGGTCCTATGACTTGGGTAGGCCATTCCATTAAGCTCACCAAGTTTCCATTTCTACATGATGGCAGGAGTAATAGTACTTGCCTCAGAGGGATGTTGTAAGAGATAATGCACATTTATCTTACTTAGTGCCAGGTACCCGTAAAATCAACAGACATGATGGTCTCAGGGAAAAGCTGAGTTGAGGGAGTGGCATTGGGAAAGTCACATATGGCTCCTTTGGTGGAAGACTCTGGCTGCCCATCTTGGCATGAGTACCTGCTGATCAGGTACTCACTGGTAGCAGCTGCCCCCTGTTAGTGGGGTTCCATAGCTCTAACAGTTCTGCACTCATCAGCCTGGGAGCCAGCATGTTGAGACAGACCCTCAGTGGACAGTAGAGCCAGTCTGCAGGGGCTGCTTCCCACTGAAGGGATCAGAAGCCTGGATTCGTTTCTCAACTCACCAGGTTGTGGATTGGCCCTTCTGGGTTTGGGTTTCTCAGCTACAACAGGAAGCTGGACACAGAGTATATCAGGATGCCCGTGAGCCCTCAGTAGCCATGATGCACTGAGAAAACCTGCTTCTTTTTAACAGGAGATGCTCAGCAAATCCCGAGCTGGAGACACAGGAGTCAAATTGGAGGTGAATGAAAGGTTAGTCTGAGCAGCATGATGGCACTTAGGTGATTAGGTTGAGTCTCTCCTGCAATGGATTATACCAACTAGAATAGAACATTAGCAACCACAGGCAACATCTAAGTCTGTGTAGTTGTCAATATTATCTTGATGGTAATATTGCCATTGCATTTTAGGGGAAAAGAAACCCCAAGAAGCATCACATAACTGTCCCCAGCCAAGTCTCCTTCCTCACATGCCTTTGTATGGAGATGTATTCCCCCACCGCCCTTCTGATCCGAAGTTTGCCTGTGTTTAGACATGAGAAAGAGAACAGACTCCTTCACTGTTCTTGGTCCCTGACTTTTTTTCCCCCACCCAGGATCCTTGGTTCCTGTACGAGCCTAATGCAAGCCATTCAGGTCCTGATTGTGGCCTCTAAGGATCTCCAGAGAGAAATAGTGGAGAGTGGCCGGGTAAGCATGGATGAGGGCCCCTGGACATCATTCACAGACTCCCCATTCACAGAAGGGCTACATCTGCTCAGTACACTCATCTACATTCAGCGAAATCCACAGGGGCTGTCATCTTGTCCCGTGTATCCATCTGAGGGCACATCCACCACTCATGGCTGAGTGCAGATGCCCTGGGGAAGAAGTGGGGGGCAGCTGCCAGGTCCCCAGGGGGACAGTCAGCCTGAGTCTCCAGCTGCAGGGTCATTAACCTAGGCGACATCATCAGAACCTGCTCTGGAGACCCTGTGCATTGCAAGTCTGGGCCCTTGGAGGAATAAAGGAGAGCTTTTGGAAACTGGGCAAACAGAAGGGCCAGCCTGGCTGCTGACCTTTCATGGGCGTGGCCATGTCTCCTTCCTGTGGCAGAGTCAGCTGGCAGTTATTCACAGGCCAACCCTGCTCCAGTCTCTGGTCCATGTCCTCACTGGGTTTTCTCCATCCTCTGCTGGCCATACTATCATCATGTTCTTCACACACCCTGTATGCAGCCGCCACTCAGGAGACCAGAGGCCCAAGGAGGGATTCCTGAGCCTGAAAACTATTCCTTCAAAGAAGGAAGCCATCTCTGTCTTGGTGGTGGTGCTTTTTCTCAGTCCAAGACAGGGTGTTTTCTATCTCCAAAATAGAGAGTCTGAGCAAGGAGCACCTGTGGATTCTGAGACTATCAGACACTTCCAAAGCATGAACTCATTTTAAAATTCCGAGGAGAAATCATTTGTTTCAGTTATTCACTGTGTACTCTCCTCTTTCAAAATTGGAGCGAGTTGGGATCCCTGGGTGGCACAGTGGTTTGGCGCCTGCCTTTGGCCCAGGGCGCGATCCTGGAGACCCGGGATCGAATCCCACTTCGGGCTCCCGGTGCATGGAGCCTGCTTCTCCCTCTGCCTATGTCTCTGCCTCTCTCTTTCTCTCTGTGTGACTATCATAAATAAAAAATAAAATAAAATAAAAATTGGAGCGAGCAGTTAGACTTCTCTCAGATCATGTTGTTCATATGTGCACGTGAATATGTATATATTCTTGTCTACAACTTGGAAATGTGATAGAATAAAAATGCTATGTAAGTTTTGGAGTCAGAACAGCCTAGGATTTACTTCCACTATTCCCTGCATGAATTTGGGAAAAGGATTTTTGCTTTTCTGAATCTTCATTCTCTCATTTGTAAAATGGGGTAATAATGCTTAGGTCCTGGGGTTAGTGTGAGGTATGAGAGTAATAGACATAAAAGCACCTGGCACCCAATAAAAGCTAGTCATTATTTTCACTTCCTCAGGGCACGGCATCACCTAAAGAGTTTTATGCCAAGAATTCTCGATGGACAGAAGGACTCATCTCAGCCTCCAAAGCCGTTGGCTGGGGAGCCACTATCATGGTGTAAGTGTCTGTCACTCCTCCAATTCCATGGATCCATCTCAGAGAACAGCTGAGGGGAAAAAAGTCTGCCCCTTAGAAACAAACTGTTGATAGGGAAGTTAACTCAAAGTTTAAAAGGGAACCTGGGTCTCCTTGGGCCTCACAGGTAGGCAGGCTGTGCTTTCTAAATAGCCAGGGTGATGGGTGCGGTCTGGAGGTGGGCTCATCAGGGGTTGCAGCTGTCCATGACATAATTTATCTTGTCTCTTCCTGACAACCAGGGATGCAGCTGATCTGGTGGTGCAAGGCAGAGGGAAATTTGAGGAACTAATGGTGTGTTCGCATGAAATTGCTGCTAGCACAGCCCAGCTTGTGGCTGCATCTAAGGTAGGACCTGCGCAGGACTCCCTAGAGCACTGTAAGGTCCGGCTAGGTTGGAGAATACTTGGACTGTGGAGCCTGCCCCAAGAACAGATCCTATATCCTATAGGACCCTTTATCCAGGGTCCTATACTACCCTCTTCTGAGAGCCTGTCATCTGTCAGCAAGGAGCTCTTCTGCCCGGCTGGCCACACGGACTCTTAGCTCTCATTGCTTTTGTGAAAAGTGGCCTTTAAGGATTCCAGCCATGCTGATCTCTGATGAACTCTCAGGGCATTCAAGGAGCACTCAAATAAGGAATATGTCAATGCAGTGAGCTGGTTCCCTGGCTTGGCTCCAAGGTTCCATAGCCAATGGCTGCTGCTTCTTAAGAATCTCCATATTTGAACTATTGCCCTGACTAATTGTAATACAAAGCTTGTTACCAAAAACTGTGAGTTTCATAGTACCCCAGGGAGCCTTCTTATCATCCTTGTTTATTACTATCTCAAGATTTGTTTCTACAACTGGAACAGTTATCACAAGAAAGGGTAAAGCTAGAATCTGAGGCTACCAAACAAATAAGCCAGGAGTCATTTTTGATGTTAGAGATATGTTGGGAGTTGATCCTGTAGGCAGCAATTTTTTTAAAAAGATTTGTTTATTTGAGAGAATGAGAGAGCACGAGCATGCACACAAGCGGGGAATGGGCAGAGGGAGAGGAGAGAATCTCCAGAGCAGACTCCTCACTGAACATGGAACCCAACACCAGGCTCGATCTTAATCCTGAGATCAGAACCTGAGCCAAAATCAAGAGTGGACACTCACCCGACTGAGCTATCCAGGTGCCCTCTATAGGCAGCAATCTTTAAGAAGTCGACTAGTGACCACAGCGGATCCTGTATGTTTGTCAAGAGCCATCGGACCAACTATTTGATTCAATTCTTGCCACTGTATGACCCTAACTCTGCTTGGTCCTGGCAGGTAAAAGCTGATAAGGACAGCCCAAACCTGGCCCAGCTGCAGCAGGCCTCCCGGGGGGTGAACCAGGCCACCGCCACAGTTGTGGCCTCCACCATTTCGGGCAAATCACAGATTGAGGAGACAGGTAGCCTCCCAGAAGCAATGCTTTTCTTTTCCATCCCATTCAGCTATTCTTCCTCACGATCCCAGTTTCCCACAACTCTGTGTCCGCATTCCCTGTTGTCATCTTTTCTACATGCCTACTTACTTTCTCATAAACTGGGATACCACGAAAGCATGCTATTTGTGTCACCATGGCAACAGGCCTTAAGGTAGATTTTCCATTTAGTGATTTCTCTGGATTCAAAGACATGACTCTCCAGGCCTGGTTGTCTCTGGCAGGTGGTGGGGGTACGGGGGGTTGGCACTTCCTCCCCATCTCTCCGTCAGTGACGTTCACACGCATTTTAGAAGCTAGCAAACCAAGCATTTCAGCAGAGCGCTGGCATCCGCTGCCTCTCAGGTGAGAGTCAGCCAGGAGTGTCACCTGACGAGACCTTCCCTCCACTCTTCCAGATAATATGGATTTCTCCAGCATGACACTGACCCAGATCAAACGCCAAGAGATGGATTCCCAGGTAGGATCCCCACTTCTCAGTCTGCTCTGTCTGTTGCCGGGGATACTGACCCCAAATATTATTCCCATCGAGAGAAGCATGTAGGGGAAAGACTTGGGGAAGAAACAAACAGAGATGGACCCAATAGCCCAGGAATGAATGTAAATGATGCTGGAAGGGACACTGGAGTGGAGACAGGTGGAGACAGATAGGTTAAAAATAGAATCTTAACTCTTGCTCACTAGTCTCGGGACTGGTTTCCCCCTCACCGTGACCACCATGGGTCTCCTAGCCGACATCAACTAGCATTAAATATCTTAACGATAGACGGGTTTTTTTTTTTTTCTTTTTTTTTATGATAGTCACACAGAGAGAAAGAGAGAGGCAGAGACACAGGCAGAGGGAGAAGCAGGCTCCGTGCACCGGGAGTCCGACGTGGGATTCGATCCTGGGTCTCCAGGATCGCGCCCTGGGCCAAAGGCAGGCGCCAAACCGCTGCGCCACCCAGGGATCCCTGTTTTTGTTTTTGTTTTTGTTTTTTAAGTGTAGTTGACAAACAACGTTACGTTACTTTCAGGTACCCCCGTAGTGATTTGACAATTCTGTATATTACTTGGTGCTCACCATGATAAGTATAGTCACCATCTGTCACCATGCAACATCATGACAGTATTGTTGACTATATTCCCTGTGCAGTACTTTTCATCCCCCTGACTTACTTACCTTATAACCAGAAGCCTATACCTCTTAATCCCCTTCACTTATTTCACCCATTCCTCCACCCATTTCCCCTCTAGCATCCACCAGTTTGCTGTATTTATAAGTCTGTTTCTGGGTGGTGTTTTGTTTTTTGGTTTTGGTTTTGGTTTTTCAGGATTTTTTAAAATTTTATTTATTTGAGAGAGAAAGAGAAAGCATGACAGGGGAAGGAGCAGAGGGAGAGGGAGAAGCAGACTCCCTGCTCAGTGGGGAGCCTGATGCCAGGGCTCGATCCCAAGACCCTGAGATCATGACCTGAGCTGAAATCACAAGTCTGATGCTTAACTGACTGAGCCACCCAGGTACCCCAGTTTTTTGGCAATTTTTTAAAACTCTGATATGAATTATTTGTGCATGACCTTGGTTTAAAAAAGAAAAATCGATTCACTGAGGACCCATCGAGGACAATGCCATTTCTCCTAGCTATTTAGTAAAGTTGTGGCATGTAGAGGAGAACTAGGACTCAGTGGGATCCTGGAAAAATCTTGACATCCTTGTTCTAGAGTTACTGGTCCCAGTCTTGGGGTAAAGTCCAGATTGAGACTGTTAAAATCCCTAGATGGGTCACTCATATCTTTAGGAAAAATCACGTGGCCAAATACTGAAAGACCCGAAGTCAGGCTCGAGTCCTTGTCATCTACGTTGTCTTGCTTACTGGTCTCATCCAGTTCCTCCTGACTACAGATTCCATCTATATGCTGATAAGTACCAAATTCTTCTCCCCGGCCTCCATCTTCTCCTTGAGCTATGTGCTTGTCCAACTGCCTACTTGATCTCTCCACTTGATACCAAATACATCTCCTGCGAAATGGATCCAAACCAGGGCCCTTGGTTTCCTTCCCATCCAGATCTGTCCCTCTCCTTGTTTTTTCCACCTCCGTAACTGGAACCCCCCGACCCACACCTGGGTGCTAAGACCTAGGAGTTGTCCTTGGGTCCTCCTTCCATTTTCTCTTCTACATCCAGTCCCCTAGCAGGTCCTGTCAATTCTGACACTCCAAGCTTGAACCTTCCCCCTTTTCCATCTCCCTAACATAGCCTAAGCCACGGTTGTTTAACTCCTAAACTACTGCAAAAGCAGCTTAACTGCAACACATGTGAGTATTTGTTTCCAAGTAGTTCTGTGGCAGGGCCAGGGTGGCAGGGCAGTTGGAGCAGAGAATTGCAAAGAGCATTGCTGGAACAGATCCAGCCTTAGGTTGATAGTTGTTGGAACTCTGTGAAAGGCACACGATGGGATTCACCAGATTGTCTCCATCTTTCGGTACATTTTACATTTTCTACAATAAAAAAATTGGAAAAAAAAAAAAAAGGAACCACCTAACTGCATCTAGTTGCTTCCACTCTTGCCCTCTTTACAGTTTGTTCAGGTTCTACGTATTTTGAAAAGCATAAATGACAGCATATCACATCTCTGCTTAAAATCTTCCACTCACTTCCCTTTCACACTTAAAATATCCAAACTCCTGCCCCAGCTCAGGGCCCTGGGTGAAATGATCCTGGCCTGTTTCTCCATCCTCCTCTCGTGTCCCTCTCCCTCGCTCATGCGTCAACCACACAAGGCTCCTTTCTGTTCTTCTGATACCCCAAGTTCCTGCCTGCCTGAGTAGCCTTTGCTGATCACCCTTGGCCTTCATCATATGACCCTGTGTCATCTTCATTACGGTCTGATCTGTTCTTGTTCATGAGTTTGTGTGTTCACCCTGCAGGGTAAGCAGGGGCCTTGTGCACCACTGTGTCTCCAGCACCTGCAGCAAAGCCCCAGGTTCATGATGGGTGCTCAGCAAACATTTCTTTTTTTTTAAGATTTTATTTATTTATTCATGAGAGGCAGAGACTTAGGCTGAGGGAGAAGCAGGATCCCTGTGGGGAAGTCCCTGATGTGGGACTCAATCGCAGGAACCTGGGATCATACCCCAAGCTGAAGGCAGACACTCAACTACTGAGCCACCCAGGCATCCCTCAGCAAACATTTCTTGAATTAGTACAGAAATAACTAGAATGAATGAGCAGTAGGGATAGCCAGGTACCAGCCTTTCCCTTGGTAAGATTGTGCTTTTGCCTGTATGATAAAAACCCTAAGTTGAACCAGCCCCTCAGAGATACCAGAAACAGCTGAGCTGGCTCTTGCCTGGATTTCCAGGAAAGCAGGATTGAAGCAGAAGGGGAACTGGATTGGAACACACCACACAAATAGGATGTTAGAGTTGTTTTCAGACAGATTTCAGAGGAGCATGAGATAAGCCCTCCTCCCATTCAGGCATTGGGGCTATAAAGCATCCCCTCCAGTAGAGGCTCCCAGGGAGGAAACAGAGGAGCCACTAGGGTAGATGGGTAAATGGGAGAGGATGGAGGAAATCAGCAGAGGAGGAGATGGATTAAGTCGAAGTGAGACCATTGTCAGATGGCTGCTCCAAAAACCTTCTGCTCCTCCTGCAGGTCCGGGTGCTAGAGCTGGAGAATGACCTGCAGAAGGAACGTCAGAAACTGGGAGAGCTTCGAAAAAAGCACTACGAGCTCGCTGGTGTTGCTGAGGGCTGGGAAGAAGGTAGGCCTCTTTAAGGGCCCCGCTTGGACACCATGAGGGCAGGGTGCGTGTGAGGAGGGCTTTCCCCTCAGACATGACAGAACGAGGTGCCCTTCAAGTCACCGACTTCCCCCCTCTTCACTCCTAGAGCGTGTTTTCTCTTCAATTGTAGATAATCTTAAAGCCCAAAACTGGCATAAATTGGGGTGAATTGAAAGCTTTTGTTGTCACCCCTCAAGATCTGAATGCTGACCAGCGAGCTCCTCACTCACTAGCCACCATTCCCAGTGAGCCTGGCACGCAGACAGCAGAGTAGTGAATGAATGAACGGCAGCCAGTGAAGAGCCAGCAAGGGGACCACAAGCCCCTGACTAACTAGAGCCAGCAATGGGGAGCAATGGCCATGCTATAGAAGGGGTCAGGGGCTAGAAATGGAGTTGAGTGGGGGATGTTGGGCCCACCAGCCCAGAGAGGCTCTCTCGCCTGGAGTCTTCTGCTTTCCCATGTGCCCAAAGCGGCCAACTTCATCACAACCAGGACTGCTGACTCTCATGGTCTTGATCAACTCTGGGAGCCAACCACAGACGCATACCAGCCACTCCTGGATGTGTAACTCAGGAAGGTAGAGGGTTATGAGCATGAGGTATTTGAGAGCCCAACGCAGTGGCTGTTTTTGTTGGGGAAACGAATGCATGCATACATGAAGTGCTAGGAAACAAAAATCATCGTTGCTTTTCAGGAACAGAAGCCTCTCCACCTGCGCTGCATGAAGTGGTCACCGAAAAAGAATAGAGCCATGCTGACACCCCACACCTCCGAGTGTAAATCTTGTGGCCCGTCTGTGTGTGTGTTATTTTCCAGCCATAGCCCAAACCCTGGAGGGTCCCCGGTAGCAGCCACACCACTCCCACTGTGCCAGGGACCCCAGTGCTGGGGACCCCAGTGGCCTTCCATGGAAGAGGGGGACCTCCCTCCCAGTCCCGCCTGCTGCTTGACCCCTAGATGCTCAGTGACCTTGTCTGAGGGGCTTGCTGTTTCCAAGAGCCTGGTGAGGGGCCATCTCATACCTTTTCTTCTCTGTTTTCCCCTCAGCCTTTTCTGTTTCACCATCTGCACCAACTCGTGAGCGTCAGAGGGCTGGTGGGCTGCACACCAGGACGCAGGGCCTGAATCTTTGCCGTCAGAGCAGCACGAGCGTCCTCGCCAAGCACGCCAAGGCAGCTCTCCCCTCTCTTGGCAGTTCCATGGATTCCTACTGCTTCTTATGGTGGTTGGTTGGGTTTTGTTTTTTTTGTTTTTTGTTTTTTGTTTTTTTTTCGATTTTCTTCTTTCAGCGTTCCCTCATAGAACCACCTCTCCCAAAGGGAGTACCCCTGGAGCTCTGAGCCACCAGGGGCCCCTAAAACAGCAGTTAACAGCAATGGTGCTGCTCAGGCTTCACCTTGGTGCTCCAAGCCAGCCTCCATGCTGAGTGTCCTGCTGAGCGAGTAGGGGTCAGCCGAGGCCACTCCCCAGGGGCAGGCACCACTTCTCGGCCACACTTCCCTCCAAAGGCAGAAGCAGAGCGAGTGCCTTTCCTTCCCAAAGTGAGAGCCCGGCCGGAGGCCTCTGTCCACCTTCACAAGTGACAGGGGCAGAGAAAGCGGGAAAGGAGGGGTGCATGCGGCCCAGGTCTCAGGAGCACTTGGGCACTTCTTGTGACCAGGCTGAGAAACCTTATCACATGCTTGAGTGTGCTGGTGAGAATAGCCACACTTCTTCCCCCTGGCATGAATTTTCCATGCCACCTCCCTTCAGACCCAGGCAGGGCCCTGAGAGGGAGTGTGTGAGGGCTTTCCAATTCCTCTCTCCAAATGTCCGCCTTGGCATCCTCTTGAACCTGAAGAAGATAGTTCCATGTTCTACCTAAGTGACAGACCCAGAAGATCAGGCCAACTTGCTCCCAGCAGGAAAGAACTGTGTGCTTGGTTTGGTATCTTTAATATTTATCACTAACCTCCATTTGGCAGCGGCCTACAGAAAGATGCTTTGAGCAATCAGGATTTGAGGTGTGCCGATGGCAGGGCCGCATTGCTGCCCCAGGTCATAAGTCTTAAAGAATCAGACACACGGCCAACATGCTTCCCAAACAACCAGCCTAGACGCTGAGACAAGTAGGTTCCTCAGAGCCTCTGAGTCAGGAGACTGAGAGAGGGGGACCATTGGCTCTGAGCCCTTGCAGCCACACGTTCCAGGCCCTGGCTGCCTGGACCGGATGAGGACAGAGGGCTCATTGATAGCTTCCTAGAGGCGGGCAGCCTGACACCCCTTGTCCACCTCCAGATGAACCCCAGCATTTAAGTGACCTTCCGATCTTGGACAAACAGTGTCTTCCTTCCTTATCTGTAGCAACTCCTAGGTAGAAGCCAACAAGTACTTCCAGGACCTGTCCCAAAGGAATGTTGCTAAGTGTTGCTACATGACAGGTGGCAAGGCTCCTGTTTGATCACTGTGAATCAGCCCCCCTCTCCCTACCATTGCCCTCCTTCTCTGTGCATTTTCTAGGTAAGGCACTCAAAAAACAGTCTCCCATTAGCTCAGATTCCAAGACTCAGACACGCAATCTCCACATTGGGCTAAAGAGGGCTCAGCAGTAGAAGATGAGCAGTCTTAAT
The DNA here is from genome assembly GCF_053574225.1 of Canis aureus. Lineage (NCBI taxonomy): Eukaryota > Metazoa > Chordata > Mammalia > Carnivora > Canidae > Canis > Canis aureus. Next base: position 71,101,455 of record NC_135618.1, read on the forward strand.
GTTTAACACGTCTTTGGGCTCAGCATTTTTCCATCTGAGGCTCAGAAGGAGTGGTGTATGGCACCCTGGCCCAGTTAACACCAATTAAGCCAGTCGATATGTTCTCAGAATTGGTTACCATTTCCGCAGCAGACTAGTTCTCACTTCCAGAGTCTCAGCCAAACTGTTGTGCTCCAAATTACCAGGGGTGGAAAAAAATCTAGTATATCGGACCACACTGGGATTCTCAGAATGACACTCCCTCTAAAAAGAAGCCACGGTCATTTTTAAAAACCTTTGCGGACTTCACATGAGTTATGAAACAGTGAGGAAAGCAGTTAAACGGGAACACAGGCTAATCCCATCTGGCACGAGAAGTATCTGTCAGATGTAGTGTGATTACGTCTGTCATCGCTTGCCTTAGAAGCTAGCCCATCCTCTGGCCAAAATCAAATTGTCCCATCTTGGCTTTTCTAAAAATGAATGTGTTTCTACTTGGTGCGAAATACCTGATTAAAACAGGAATCACATACTGAGGCTAAAAATGAACCTCACAGCCTCTTAAGGTAGTCTCCCAGCATCATTAGTGGCTGAAGTCCCATGGGCCAGGGTACATAGGTCATAGTAAGGCAGGACAACAAAATAATGGCTTAGGACTGAAAAGAGGTCAAAATACAGCCTCTGATTTCGACACTGAGTCGAACGAAAATCAGTGTCTCTGATTTAATTATGGTTGCTCTAATATCTCTAGAATAAGGATATGTGTGTACATAATAAGGAAACAAAATAGAAAAGACCTACCTTTGTGGGGTTATTTTACATCTGAGTCAGGAGTTGAAATTAGACTGTAAGTGTAGATTGTTGGCTGATTCTGCTGCTTACAGCAGGAACCCTAGGATCCTTCCTGAATCTGAGTCCCTAATCCAGTGGCTGGAAGAACCAAACATTGTCCAGAGCATCCTTTCTTGGAAGTGTTTGAGCTGCCAAGTCAACACCAGGGTTTACCAGGTACCATGGGGGTCACAGTGCATGTTGTTTGTTCAGGCAGGTTGGTTTGCTTCGGCCCCTCACTGGTGAGGAGCTGATTCTGAGCTGCTACCTGGGAAATGCTCACTTCGTGGCCAGCTCCTTGGTCCGGAGGGGTCTCCCGGTTCTACTCACCCGGGTCTTTAAAACCGGTAAAGTTCTTGCTACCTTCTACCACCTTTGCCAGTCTCTGGAAATCCTTCCTGCCAGTGAAAGCCTTCGATCCTCGCATTGGCCTTTCAACTCGACCGGCTCTGCCCTGTCTCTGCCATCCTCGGTCCCCCAGAGACCACACTGTCTGTAGCATAGACGACCACCACCACCACCATTGTCCTGCCAGCCTCCACCACAGCAAACTGAGCCAGCTCTCTGCTGCTCACGTCCCCTTTGTCCCCCAGGGTCAGACCAAATGCACGATCACAACCCACAGTGGTGGCACAGCCTCTCACCCCCAGGAGCCAAAGCAACGGAAAATAATTGGTTAGATGCCGTTGGGTCCGATTCTGAGAGTAGATCATTTCCAGACATGTCTTTCAGGTGACCCTCAACTACCTCAGTTTGAAGGCCCTAAACGAAGCTGATTACTACTCCTAGGGACAAACCGAGGGGGTTCAGATAAATCTTGCTGATAACTTATAACAAACTCTCACATTTAGGTTCACAGGGATAGGTTGGGTTTGTTTTTCTTGTTTTTAACCTTTCCCCCCAATTTTCCATTAGAATAGTTCCTATAAATGAATTTCATTCTTTCACTGAGTGCCTACCTTCCCAGGGCAGGTAGCCACTGGCTTTTGTTCCCTTCCAACAATACTTTTATTATGGTATTAAGACCTTTCTTTGTATAATACATTGCATCTGTGTTTTCAATTTTTCAAATAAATATTTCAACCTGGCAATGGAGAGTAGTGGTGTTAACTGACCATCCAAAGTGGTTTTGGGGTCGGGGTCCCAGTGAAAAGCCTACACTTCTATCCTGGGGTCCACTGAATCCCACTTAACCTCTGCACCTCTTAGAGTAGGTCTTAAAGACAGGAATACTTCTGAGGAATACAACTGCTGTAGAGAAACGGGTTTGCACAAGGTAGTCATGCTCCATCCCCTATACACTCTCCTGTCCTTGGGAATGATCAAACAGAACATGCCAAAATCATCGGTACTGTAACTAATCTTGACAGCCAGGTCTGTGCATAAAGTCTGGCATCTCAGGCTATGGATATGCCTTTCTCCACCCTCAAGATGCAAAAGTAACCTGTCACCTTAAAATTGGATGAGACGGTTGCTGCTCAGGGACTGAAGCTGCCAGTTACAAGGGGATTCAGAGCAAGCCAGTCCGTCTGCCAGAGGACCTGCAGAAGGAGCTGATGAATGGGTAGGGCTGGTTGTATGGTGACTTTTCATTATCTGCAACCTCATGCTGCTGGTGCATTAACCCAAGGGGACATCCAAGGGAGGGAGATGGGGAAGGCCCAGGGATGATAAGCAGGAGAACTGCCCAAATGATTCCTCCAATAAGAGAAGGACTGCCCAGTGGTAAGATGATTTGGATGAATACAGAAATGGGAAATGGTTGCCTACACCTGGGATTTTCTGCCCGCTGCAGCAGAATGCAAGTGTGAACCTGTTCCATCTGAAGCACCATTGAGTGGACAGACCTTGGTCACAGCTCTCTTTTTAAGACTTTATTTATTTGTTTGAGAGAGATTGAGTACAAGCAGGGGGAGAAGGAGAGGGACAAGCAGACTCCCCACTGAGCGGGAAGCTGAATACAGGGCTTGATCCCAGGACACTGAGATCATGACCTGAGCTGAAGTCACACGCTTAACCAACTGAGCCACCCCAGCACCCTGGTCACAGCTCTCTTACAGATTGTTCCAGGGCTCAAGTGTGAAGTTGCATCCAGAAAGCCAGGCAGAGGACTTCCTTGAGTTCTGAAGTGTCTTCCAGGGCTCAGATCTGGCCCGGGCCAGCTGTGCTCTCCAGGCAGGGTGTCTCTTCTCTTCCAGGTGTACTCCAGCCCTCAGCCCTCCCCAACCTGTACATGACCTTGACCAGATGCCCCAGAGGCTCTTGGTACTCAGCCTAAGGGGTCTTCCCAGCATCCTGTGGCTGGGCCCCAGTTCTAGAAAGGCAACTTGGCTGGCTGGTCACTCTGGCCAGCAGAGCATTGTAAGGAATCATGAGATTAGCCCCCTAGAGTGATACTAACATGCCATAAAAAAGGGGCATTGAGAGGTGGGAGTTAGGGTTTTTTGGACAGATGAAATTTGTTTGGGGCCTAGGGGTGACCCTGCCAAAGTAAAAAGGAACAAAGGGGTGGACTGGCCAAGAGGGAGGATAGCACAGCAGAAATCTGTGCTGAAGGCATGCAGCTGAGATGTTCTGTACTGTTGTCTGAAGTGAGTTCATCTTGCCCACCATGTTGTCCCCAGTCTCTAATGCATTCCCAAACATACAGTAGGCCTTCCAGCATTTGGGGGTGAATATGAATGATTTCTCTTTTTACACTGCACTCTTAGTTATACACACATGTGATGCATCCATTTATTGTGTGAGCACTGAAATTTTCAAAGATGAAGATTTTCTGTTCTTCACCCTCACACATTATGTGTTACCACGTCTGCTCTGTGGGGCTCTGGGGATGCAGCAGAGGGCAGAAACACACCCACCCTCTGGAGCTCACAGGCTATTCAGGGAAACAAGTAGGATAATCAGGGAAACAAGTAGGATAATCAAATAGTCAGAAAAATGTATAACTCCACTTGACCTTGAACAACACGTTTGAGCTGTGGGGAGTCCACTTATACGTGGGGTTTTTTTTATATATAAATACGGTACAGTACTATAAATGTGTTTTAGGAGTCTCTTAACATTTTCTTTAGCTACTTTATTGTGAGGATACAGGATGTAACACATATGCAAAATATGTGTTCACCGACTGTCTTATGTTATTTTTAATGCTTCTGGTCAATAGTAGGCTATTAAGTTTTGGGAGAGTCAAAAGTTATACATGGATTTTTAACTATGGTTTTTCAACCGTGTGGGAGGTCTGTGCCCCAAATCCCCACATTGTTCAAAGGTCAACTCTACATCTAGAGTAGCACAGTCTCAGAATGCTCTGAGAGCACAGGAGGACAGTTATAGGGAAGTTTCCTTGAAAAAATGAAAACTGAACAAAGGTATACAGAATATGAGGAGGTATTGACTAGGCAACAAGGGAGGGAAAGCCCATTCTCAGCAGGAGCTGTGTATGCAAAGGCGCTGTGGGCCATTGAAGGAATTGAAAGACCATTATAGCCAGAGCAAGGTCGTGATCTTGGGGTTGTGGGGTCAAGCCCCGCATGGGGCTCTGTGCTTAGTGTGGAATCTGCTTGGGATTCTTTCCCCTCTTCCTCTCCCTCCGCCTGCCCCCCTTATGCACTCACGTGCATACTCTCTCAAATAAATAAATAAACAAACAAACAAACAATAAAATCTTTTTAAAAAAGAGAAGTCTGGGCAGAGAAGCAGGAGCAGATCATACAGACAATGGAAAGCAGTTGATGGGCTTTAGGCAAAAGAGCCTCAAACCGTATATGCATTCCAAACAGACCATTCCAATTGCTGAGTGGATAACAGACCAGAGGGCAGGCAGCAAGAATGGATGCACAAATTCAGTGAGGAAGTTCCTGCAGCAGTGCAGGCAGAGTGTGGTGGGAGGTAGACAGTGGCATTGGACACTGGGAGAAGTGACAAGCCAGAAGCACATGTAAAAGGCAAAATATTTGGGCTTTAGTTTCCATAGAGGGTACAGGAGAGGGAGTCTCAGGTTTCTGACTTGTAGAACTGGTGTGGGGTGCCATCCACTCAAGAGAGAGAGAACACAAAAAGAGGCTACGCTTGGCGCGGATATTAGGTCCTTAGCTGAGATGCCTCTGAGCATCCAGGTGAAGATGTAGGGTGGGCCCTGGAGCTCAGAGAGGTCGGAGGAGATGGGAATTTCATGGTAACTGGAACCATAGCTGAAGTGGCCAAAGAAGAGCATGAGGAAAAAAGAGTCCAGCATTGAGGCATTTTCATGTTCAAAATAGTACAGCAGGCTGAGCTGGTCAAGGAGCTGGTCAAGGACCTTTGAAAGACCAGCTTGAGAGGTAGGAGGCAAATCTGATGAATTGACACTTGAAAATGAAGGGGGGACAGTGTTTCAAGGAGTGACACGAGACTGCCAACTACTGCTGTTCTGAGTGCAAGTTACAAGCAGATGCTGTAGGATCTGTTGATTGAGATCACTCCCAAATGGGAAGACCGGGAAAGGTTACATTTGGACTGTAACTAATCCATAAAGGATAGATCAGATATCAATGGGTAGAAATTAGGGACAAGGTTATAGCAGGTGCAGGAAGATGCCACAAAAGATATAAATGTGAGGAAGCAAGGTTAGGAAAACAGCTATAGTCTGGTTTGGTTAAAGCCAAAGCTATACTCTGGTTTGGTGTAAGCAAAGAGATGGGAGATACAGCTGAAAAGGTAAGTTGTGGCCGAGTTAAAGAAAAATTTGACTCCCAGGCTGAGAAGTTTCCATTTTGTTCCCTAGTGAGCCCATCTCTTATCCTCACCTTCTGGGTTGATCTGGTCAGACTGGCCAACTGAAAGTACTTTTTTTGACATTCCATAACATGGTCCACATTCCCTCGTTTACTTATTTTTACACAATCTCTACACCCAATGTGGGACTTGAACTCATGACCACAAGATCAAGAGTCACGTGCTCTTCCGACTGAGCCAGCCAGGTGCCTCCTGCCCGACACTTCCTCCTGAGTCCCCTTTCCACTCTGCCTTACACCTCTCACAATTCCGTGAGCCTGCACCAGGCAATCCCACAGGCACCTCGTTCCATGTGTGCCCTGAGCATCTTCTCTGAGCCAAAACTGAGCCTAGCTGTGACTGCTAGCATGGCAGCCCTGTTCCTGGAGAACGTGTAAGTTTCTAGGTAAGTTTCTAGTAAATGAGTCGGAAGCCTCTGGGACTGTCCTTCAAAATTTCTCCTGAAATCTCCACATCTCTTCTAATTATATTTTCTTTCTGCAAGACCAACATTTGAAATAAATGTTGAAGACTAAATTGTATTCAATTCCTATATGGTCAAAAACAACTAATATTACAAAAGGCATGTCCTCTCGAATTGTGTTGCCTCTGTGAGCACTGCTGAGTTCCCATCACATGCTAGACACTGTAGGAGGGAGAAAAATAAGCAAGAACTGGTCCCTTTCTCAAGGACCTTCCAAACTTGGAAGGAAGATAGACGCATACATTAGAAACTGAAGTATAATGTGAAAGAGATGAAACAGTCAAGAAATCCAGCGGTAGTCAAAGGAAAGGGAGGGATGAGTCGATAACTTGAGGTAATGGCATCAGGAAAAATGTTTTTAAGGGTGTCTGGGTGGCTCAATGGTTGAACATCTGCTTTTGGCCCAGGTCATGATCCTGGGGTCCTGGGATCGAGTTCCACATCAGGCTCCCCACCGGGAGCCAGCTTCTCCCTCCGCCTCTCATGAATAAATAAAATCTTTAAAGAAAAAATGTTTTTAAGAAGATGGAAGCATGCTTCAAACCTAAAACAAAGTCAGAGGAGGTAGAGACTGAAGTGTTACTCAGCCGTTAGAAATGACAAATACCCACCATTTGCTTCGACGTGGATGGAACTTGAGGGTATTATGCTGAGTGAAATAAGTCAATCGGAGGACAAACATATGGTCTAATTAATTTGGGGAATATAAAAAATAGTGAAAGGGAATAAAGGGCAAAGAAGAGAAAATGAGTGAAAATATCAGTGAGGGAGACAGACCATGAAAAACACCTAACTCTAGTAAACAAGGCAAAGTGGAAAGGGAGGTGGGTGGGGGCATGGGGTGACTGGGTGACGGACACTGAGGGGGGGGCGCTTGATGGAATGAGCACTGGGTGTTATTCTGTATGTTGGCAAATTGAACACCAATAAAAAATAAATTTATTATTTAAAAAAAGAAGTATGCCTTGGGTGGCGCAGCGGTTTGGCGCCTGCCTTTGGCCCAGGGCGCGATCCTGGAGACCCGGGATCGAATCCCACGTCGGGCTCCCGGTGCATGGAGCCTGCTTCTCCCTCTGCCTGTGTCTCTGCCTCTCTCTCTCTCTCTCTCTCTCTCTCTGTGACTATCATAAATAAATAAAAAATTAAAAAATAAAAAATAAAAATAAAAAAATAAAAAAAGAAGTATGGCCAAAAAAGGAGGAAGGCTATAGCACATTCCTTGAGATGCAAATTTATTCATTCCTCCCACAAGTTCTTATTCAATGTCCACTGTGTCGAAGGCACGAGGGATGCGGTGCCAGGGACCGTTCTGCCCTCTGGGAGCCTGCGAAACGGTGGGGCAGCTGGCACGGAGCCAGTGTCATGCAGGACCCAAAAGTACATGAAAAAGAGGACACAGCAAGGGAGCTAGTACATTCAAGGAGGTCAGGGGACACTCCCGTGAACAAATGACATTTAAGCTGAAACATGAAGAATAAAAGGTGGCGGGGGTGAGGGGAATACTCCAGGCAAAGCTAACAGTGGTTGAAACACTGATCATGACAGATGCCTGTGCGGACAGAACATGGACAAAGTGCCAAATTGTAGGAGGTCTTGAGTGCCATTGGGAGGATTGGAGGCTTTATGGTGGGAATTGTCAGTAGGGCTGTGATGTGACACCAGCTATCATCTCCCATCTAAGTAGCCTCAATAGACTTCCAAATCTCCTACCTATGCAGCTCTGCCCCCTGCCAAACCATTCTCATTCTGTAGCTAGAGTAACCAACATTCCTAAAGTTACATCTGCTTTTGCCACCCTCCCTTCTTAAAACCTTTCAATGGCTTTTGTTAAATTGAGGTGAAATTCACATAAAATTCACCATTTAGTACATTTTGGACATTCACACTGTCATGAAACCAGCACCACCATCTGGTTCCCAAACATTTCCATCTCCCCAAAAGAAAACCTCTCATTCGCGGTCACTAGTGCCCTACTCACCCTTCTCCCCAGACTCTCAAATCTGTTTCTGTCTCTATGCAACAGGTATGCCAGATGGTGTTATAAGCCAGGGAGGAAATTATGAGATATCTAAACACTCAAAATGTTAAGTTCTATGGATACATATATACCCAGGTGTATGCAGAAAGAAAATTTATGGTTGTAGTTGCTTCTAGGAGAAGCGGGAGGGGGTGCCACAGAGACAGGGAACAAAGGAAATTTCATTTTTATCCGGACTGTCTTCTCTTGACAGGGATTGGGACATGCTGATATTCAATAGCACTTTGGCATATTGAATATTTGAAGCTGAAGGAAACTGCAAAATGGCATGTACAGGAAGGACTTTCTAACCTTCCTCTGAAGCAGGTCATGTGAGAGGTACCCTTCTTATCCTGGAAAAAAGGAACATCTTTATCTCCATGTGAGAGATGCTCAGAAGAATCTGAACAGACCATCCCCACTGTTTCCCCAAGTTTACTGCACCCAGCTCACACTTTTCTTCGTCCTATCACATTTTTCCATAATTCTCCACTCATCATCAAGCCTAGCATAAAAACACTCAGGTTTGGGTTCCCTGGGTGGATCAGTCGGTTAAGCATCTGATTCTTGGTTTAGGATCAGGTCATGAGGGCAGCCCCGGTGGCGCAGCGGTTTAGCGCTGCCTGCAGCCCAGGGTGTGATCCTGGAGACCCTGGATCGAGTCCCATGTCAGGCTTTTTGTATGATGCCTGCTTCTCCCTCTGCCTGTGCCTCTGCCTCTCTCTGTGTGTGTCTATCATGAATAAATAAATAAAATCTTTAAAGAGGGATCCCTGGGTGGCGCAGCGGTTTGGCGCCCGCCTTTGGCCCAGGGCGCAATCCTGAAGACCCGGGATCGAATCCCACGTCGGGCTCCCGGTGCAAGGAGCCTGCTTCTCCCTCTGCCTGTGTCTCTGCCTCTCTCACTCTCTCTCTGTGTGTGACTATCATAAATAAATAAAAATTTAAAAAAATCTTTAAAGAAAAAAAAAAGGATCAGGTCATGATCTCAGGGTCATGGGATTGAGCTCTGAGTCAGGCTCTGTGCTCAGCACAGAGTCTACTTGTTCCTTTCCCTCTGCTCCACCCCCTACTCATGCTCTCTCTCTCTCTCTCTCTCTCTCTCTCAAATAAATAATAATAAAAACACTCAAGTTTAAATGCTTCTTTAGGTTCTCATTCCCACATCATGTAAAACTGAAATTAAATAAAGTTGTACATTTTTCTCTTGTTAATCTATCTTCAGTTACAGGGGCCCTAACTAAGAACATAGGAGTGTAGAGGGAAAAATACCCTTTCCTCCTCCACAGTTTCTGGCAACCACGAAGGGACAGCTGGCATACTTCACTTGATCCAAAGCAAGTAGATGTAGATGAAATCATTTACTAGAAGAATGGGACTGAGTGGCAAGTTTGTGGCTGACTTTAGGAAGTTTTTGGGGAAATGCTGTAGTTAATATGACAGCAAGGTCACAGGATGGTGAAAAGAACTTCCAGTCTGCAGTATGAGCACAGTGCCACTAGAAAGCATGCATTTATGGAGGAGTGATGGCACAGTTCTTTGTTTTTCACTAGCAATATTTAGAATCTCTACAGCCAGGCTGGAGAAAAGACACAGTCTGATTTCACAAGGGATGGAGATTGGCCAAAAGGGCAAAGTAAAAACTCACTGAAGTGAGAACTGAAATGATTGGTCATGATATCCAAGCCATTTGGGAAAGGAGGAGAAGCCGGAGAGCTGCTGGTTAGAGCCAGAAAGATCTACAGGCTGGAATGAAGATGAAAAGTGTATTTGTAGAAGAACTGGAGGAATGTTAACTAGTTCCAATAAAATGAAGGAGCAAGAGAGGTGACAAAATCAGTCTATAGCAGGAGAGAAGAATTTCAGAGTTTGACACCCCTCACCCCCACAAAGAGCTCTTCTTTAATGCTGACACTGGTAGGAAGATGTTAGCTGCTCAGTTTTAGCCAGTTTAGCCATTCTTGGGACAGAATGATTGGGGTGGGGAACCCCCCTTATCAACTGTTAAAAAAAAAAAAAGTGCCTGTTGGGTCTGGCTTCAATCTAAATGTGCCATTTCCCAAGCAGTCTTTACAAAGGTCTGGGCAACTTACAAAGGAACAAAACAAAAACCCAATGACTAACCATGGGAAATCTCCCCCACAGACAGGTGCTCAGTTCCATGGGGTGGGGGTGGGGGGGCGGTCCCAGAAAATCCATGCACCTGCAAAGGGCAGAGCCGAGGGCAGATCTGGGCTCTCATAGTTCCACAGCCTTGGAGGCAACCACAGCCCTAGGAGACATGGATTCCTGGAACTGAGTAGATTTCCCCCTCCTGTAGAAAAGTCATCGAATTCGATTTCGCAGGCGTCCAAGTCTAGGACCCAAGGCGGGAACTTCACTACGCGCGCCTCCCGCCCAAAGACTCGCGAGACACACTGCGGGCAGGGAGCGGCCTAGCCCTGCTGCCTGGCAATCGGCTTCCTCACCACCTGCTCTCGCGGGAGCCGTCCGCAGTGACGCGAGACAAGCGCGCGCGGTGCATGGCGGGACCACGCGGCTTCCGCCTGTTGGGGGGGCGGAGGGGGGAGCTGGCTGGCCAAGGAGGTAGGGAACGAGTCCTCGCTGGCCCAGGCTGGAGTACGACTGGGCCTCCTGAGCCGCTGCAGCCGCCTGGGCGGGCCGCCACCCGGAGGTGCGCAGGAGGTACGCCCTTTCCACGCGCTGCGGCCACCTGGGCCTCGCGCAGCCCCGAGGCTGGGTCCTGGGCCGGCCGCCTGTACTTCCCGCCTGGATGGGTGCTGGACGCACAGCGCCGTGTGTCTGGGTCCGCCTGGCACGTCATCGTCCTGGGGTGGTTCGGTGCAAAGGAGGTCCGCAGGTTTGCTGCTTAGCAGTGGCTGCAGAGCTTGATTCCTGTGGTCCCGGGGGGGTCTATGATGCCACTCCTTTGACGACATCGGGGCTCCTCCCCTGGTTTCCGCTCCTCAACTCAGCACGGCTGTCTGTGTTCTGGGTTCTGTTCTTGGCACTCGTTTGACAGCCGGTGGTCAGCTGGCCCATCTCCCCAGTTACCAGGATTGTTTACGCGGCCCGTAAATCCCCGCGTCAGACAGGACTTCCCTTGCGAGTGCTGGGGCTGCATTTCATCTCTTTGTGAGGCAGCTTTATGTGCCTTTCCCTGGGTCTCAGACTGTCTAAATCTGAGCTGGTGATGTTCGCTTCCTCTCCCAATCTCCCCCACTTCCTGTGTGTTCACCAGCTAAATCACCGCAGTCACCGAGGCACGAAACTCTCAGGTTTGACTCTTCATGATCTTTCAGGCTTGTTAGGTTTCTTTTTCTTTTTTAAAATATTTTATTTATTCACGAGAGACACAGGCAGAGGGAGAAGCAGGCTCCCCGCGGGGAGCCCGATGCAGGACTCGATCCCGGGACCCCAAGATCACGCCCTGGTCCGAAGGCCCGCGCTAAATCGCTGAGCCACTCAGGGATCCCACGCTTGTTCTTTGTTCTGTTTCTACATTTAGTTTTCTTCTCTTCAGACTAGATCATTTCAAAGGACCCATCTTCAAGTGTGCTGATCTTTTACTTCTCAAATCTGCTGCTGAGCTCCTATAGTAAGCTTTTCATTTAACCGACTCTTCAGTCCAAAATTTCTTTCTGGTTCCTTCCCATAATTCTTTCTTTTCATAGATATTTTCATCTTGTTCATCTGTTGTTTTCCTGATCTCCTTTAGTTCTCTGTCTGTGGTTTCCCGAGCTCACCGAGCACATTTAAGATAGCTGGCTTAACGTTTGGGTTTAGTAAATGCGATGTCTGGGCTTCCTTGGGGATGGTTTGTGTCAAATTCTTTTTTCCCTGTGGATGGTCCGTACTTTGCTGTTTCTTTGTGTGTTTTATAATTTTTTGTTGAGAACTGTACTTCCTAAATGTCTCCAAATGTGATTTTCTTAGTCATCAGGAATTGCTAATTTTTGTTTTTTGAGGCCTGGAACCGTTACCTTTCCAATTTATTTTTGCAAAATGTGTACTTTGTTTCTGTTTAACTGCTGAAGTTTCTGTTTCATTTTATCTTCAGTCAGTAAGTGACCTGACATAGATTTCCTTGCATGCCTGACTCGAACTTGGGGAGTAGGGAAAGGGGATTCTGACTCTTCAATCCAGTAGATGCCACCAGAGGAAGCTGTTGCTGCTGAGGGGGCAAATCCAACGCAAGCATCTGCTGGTCCTCAGGGATCCATCAGACTGTCCTAAATGCATAACCCCAAATTTATGGAGGACAGGGTTTCTACTGCCTGCCTCGGTGTCAGCCAGCTTCTTCAGGAATGTAGGCTGCTGTCCATACAGCTGCAGCATGTCTGTCTGAGGAAAGGGGGGTGTTGGCTGGTTTTCACATGCTGCTAACTTGTGAAAATTCAGCAGCCTCTCCCTTTATTTTATAAGGACTCCTCTGGTTGTTAAAAGTTTCTGGTTGGGGATCCCTGGGTGGCTCAGCGGTTTAGCGCCGCCTTCAGCCCAGGTTGTGATCCTGGGGACCCAGAATCAAGTCCCACGTCGGGCTCCCTGCATGGACCCTGCTTCTCCCTCTGCCTGTGTCTCTGCCTCTCTCTTTCTGTCTTTCATGAATAAATAAATCAATAAAATCTTAAAAAAAAAAGAGTTTCTGGTCGTGTTTCAGAGTTCCAAAATAGTTGACTCTAATTACTTTTCCCCACTCAGTGGCTGTTTTGGTGAAGAGCTTCCTGCTTTGCCATTTTGTGTGACATCACTCTGAGTAGTGTTTGTTTTGCTTTGTAATTTAACAGTCTGTTTTTTAATTTTTTTTACCTACTTATTTAGAGAGCACTAGGGGTGGGGGGAGAGATAGTGCTAAGCAGGCTCTATGCTCAGCACAGAGCCCGATGCAGGGCTTGATCTCACGACCCTGAGATCATGACCTGAGCCAAAATCATGAGTTGAACACCTAACCAACTGAACCACCCAGGCAGCTTGACAATTTTTTTTTCAAATTGGTCTGTTTAGACAGTTTACATTTAATATAAATTTTAATTGGTTAGGATTTAAGTCTGCAATTTTACTTGTCTGTTTGCTCCCTCTCATTTTTTGAACATCTGTTTCCCTTTTCTTGCCCTGTTATGGGATACATGAACTTTTTTTAGTATGCCACTTTAATATTTCTAGACTATCAACGTAGCTCTCATTTTACGGATTTTTAGTGATTGCTATGCAGGTTATATTATACACACTTATGAATTTACGAGTATTAACCTTTGAGCAGTTCCCATGGAATGTAGAAACTTTACCACCTTTAGGTCCCTTTTCCTTCCTTTATGAGATTGTAGTCTTAAATATTACCTCTAAATACATTGAGAACTGCATAAGATGATGTTACAATTTTGCTTTCATCCATCAAATATAACTTTAAAAATTCAAGAGATTATATTCACCCGGATATTTACACTAAAAATGTTTTTTTCATTCCTGATATTTCAAGTTTATTATTTCCTTTTCATTTGAAGAACTTTTCCTGATCACTTCTTTTTTTTTAAAGATTTTATTTTTAAGGTAATCTTTACACCCAATATGGGGCTAGAACTCACAGCCTGAGATCAAGAGTTGCACTCTCACAGAGCCAGCCAGGTGCCCCTCCTTGATCACTTCTTTTAGAGCAGTTCTGACAGTGGCAGATCATTTCATTTTCCTTCATCTCATACTGTCTTTCCTTCATTCCTGGAAGATATTCTCACTGGATATAGAATTATAGATTGTAAGTTCTTTTAGCATTTTTTTTGGAAGATTTTTATTTATTTATTCGTGAGAGACACACAGAGAGAGGCAGAGACATAGGCAGAGGGAGAAGCAGGCTCCCTGTGGGAAACCAGTGCAGGACTTGATCCCAGGACCCCTGGATCATGACCTGAGTCGAAGGCAGATGTTCACCCACTGAGCCACCCAAGCACCCCTCTTTTAGCATTTTAAAAATGTTTCCACTTCGTTCTTCATGGTTTCTGATGAGAAATTTTTAGTCATTCGAATTGTTCTTTCCCTGTGTTTTCCTTCCAGCTGCTTTCAAAACTTTCTCCTTGTCTTTAATTTTTCAGACATCTCATTATAATGTGTCTTGGTGTTGATTTATTTGGGTTTATCCTTTTAGGGTTTGGTCAGATTCTTGAATTGATAGGTTTATATCCTTTACCAAATTTGGGATATTTCCAGTATTTTCTGTGCACTGCCCTCCTTTTCCTCTCCTAGGACTCCAGTAAAAGGAATAAGATCTTTTGTTATTGTCCCATAGGCAGTTGTTCTTCTTTTTCCTGTTTTGTCTCTGCTGTTCAGATTGGATAATTTCTACAGATATATCTTCAGGTTCACTGATTTTTTCCTCTGTAAATCTTCATTTTGTTATTAGGCACATCGTGTGAGTTTTCCACTTACTGTAATTTTTCATTCTGAAATTTCCATGTGGGTCTTTATATCTTTTTCTTTGATGAGGTTTTCTATTTTCCAGTATCTTTCAAGAATGTTCATAATTACATGTTGGAACATTTTTGTGATAGCTGCACTAAAATCCTTATTCAGTAATTCCAACATCTGGTCACCTCAGTGTTGGCATCTATTGATTGTCTTTTTGGATTTAAGTTATTTTTCCTGGTTCTTAGTATGAAGAGTGATTATTTTATGCTGGACATTTTGAATATTATGTTTTGAGGTTCTGGTTCCTATGTAAATCTTCTATTTTAGCAGTCAGTATGTTTATGTTCAGAATGCACCTTCGGGTCCATATTTGTAGGCTCTGGTTTGAAGATAAATTAAGTTTTTGAAACCTCTGCAGAGCTATTTTGGCCTTCCCCACTTGTTGATACCCAGAGGTTTGAACCCTCAGAATTTTCCATGTTGTAGTTCAGTTCGTAAAGCCTTTGGTCTGTTGTTGCTGATTGGTTTCACACTTGGGCTGCTTGGGAAAGCGTGCCCAGTACTTCATATTCATATTAAAGGATCTCTTTTTTCTGTGGGGCCCCTAGTGGTTCGGTTGGTTAGACATCCAGTTCTTTTTTTTTTTTTAAGATTTTATTTATTCATTCTTTTTTTTTTTTTAAGATTTTATTTATTCATTCATGAGAGACACACACACACAGAGACAGAGAGAGAGAGAGAGAGAGAGAGGCAGAGACACAAGGCAGAGGGAGAAGCAGGCTCCATGCAGGGGGCCCGATGTGGGACTCGATCCCGGGTCTCCAGGATCATGCCCTGGACCGAAGGCAGCGCTAAACCACTGAGCCACCCGGGCTGCCAAAGGTGTACAATTCTTAATCTCAGCTCAGGTCTCCATCTCAGGTTCATGGGCTTGGGCCCTGTGTTGGCCTCCATGCTGGGTGTGGAGCCTACTTTAAAAAAAAAAGAAAAAATCATTTTTTCTAGATCCTCACTCTAATTTGAGAGTGGATGGGGTACCACTTATTTTTTAGTATTATTCAACTAGTGCAGGTTGTGGATAGTAGGGCTCCTGCCCAGTCTCTTTAGTGCTTAGTGGGGAGGGAAGAGGTGCCACCTCTGCTTTGTCAGTGCAAAGTGGGAATTGGTCAGCAGGTCTTTGTCCCACAGTCTCTGCAGTACCTGATAGGGAAGGGAACAGTATGGGTTCTTAACTGCAGCACTACCCTCTTTCTGGTCATTTGGCTAGAGAGAGTGGTCTTTTCTTGGGGCTTTTCTGTGTAGGGTGGTCAGGTGGAGGCCTGTTGGCATTTTCTGGTTGTAGACTGCTCTGTCACCCCAACCAAGACATATAGAAGGCAAAACAAACAGACCATCTGGGGAACTTACCACTGGGTCTTATTCCAGGTCCCTAGCCAGCTTGCTTTCTTTTCTCCACCTTTCAAAAGGTTTTTTAACTAGTTGCCTTAGGTATTTTGAACAGGAGTTTTGTTATAATTAGCAAGAGGTTGTAATTAGCAATAGGAATGTGATGGATGTGCTTACTCTATCTTCTATGGAACAGGAGATAACATCAGGCATTTAAAAAAATTGTTTTCTTGATAAATGTGAGAGTGTTACTCAGTTTAGCAATGATATGCTTGCTCCTGTGCGATGAATAATCGTGCCCATGTTGTGTATGGGTTATGTCTCATGATCCTATACTGTAAGCAGGCAGTGAGAACCTCACCACAGGATACAGCATGCAGAACTCCACTCTCTGCCCAGCCTGTATTTTTTGGCTCATGGGACCTCTCCACATCTCTTTCCTCATTTCAACTGTCCATTTGGGCCTGTTGTCCAGGTGACCAGCCTCAGTCTTGGCACCACCTACTGGATTTGCAGGAGCAGGACTATCAGGAGGATTAGGTGAACTAATAATACATGGCAGGCACTCATAAGAGCAGCCGGCACCAAATATGCAATCATCACACAATGGTTGGTGGTTGACCCTTCAATTTTGGCATAGACTCTGCTTCAAGTAAAAGACAACCCAAACTGTGATCTCCCACCAAAGGAGGGGAGTCAGATTCTCATGAGCTTCAGTTTGAAGATGAAATTTTCACTTGTGCAATAATCAGCAGACATTGAGTGCTTACTGTCTTGCACATCCTCAAATGAGAAAATAAGATATAATCCATGTCTTCAGAGAGCCCAGAGGCTTGAGTGGGGATTAATAGATATGTGAATACACACAATAAATAGACTCAATGACAGTAGTCTGTACAAGGTAGAATGGGGACTCCAGGGTGGGTGTGGCCATATGTTTGGGGCTGAGGAAGGGTTCACAAAGGTGGTGACGCTCAGGCTGAATCTCAGAAGATGAGTAGGTTTTCCCCAGTGAGTAAAGGCATTTCTGCAAAAGCACAGTTCAGTGTGGCAAGATATTTAGTGTCCACATAATCTGCGTCATATGTCTGTAGGTGGATTGAAATTGTATGTTTAGAGGAGCACACAAGCCAGACTCTAATTTACTAAGGTTATGATTCTGGTTTTATTTCTTGTCATTTGCATACAGATATTTATAATTTGGACTGATATAATGTATCAGTACCTGCATTTTTAAAGACAAACCTCTTGGATCTGACTCTTAAGACCAGCAGCTGGACACACATTCAATTCCAAGTATAAGATGAGAAAGAACCCCACTGAGTCACTGATCTGACTTGAGGATGAGGGAAGGACAGGTTAGCAGGTGCCTGAGTGATAGCAACTTGAGTTTTTACTGTAGACTTGCTAGATCTCCCTGTCTCCACTGTGTTATTGATACACCCGTGCAGCCTCTATTTTGAGCTGCCTCTGGCATCTGTTACAGGCAGAGCTATTTTCTCCAGACTTCCCTTACTTTGTCTGGATAAGACTTGGCCAGATTCTATTTTACCTTACATACTAGAACCTCTGGAGTAGGATAGCAGCTAAACCATGCAGATTTTCCCCTACTGTCACCAGTTTGCTCCTGTCGTCTCCAGTTTCTCTTTTCCTAGGATCCCACTGCCTGGAGGCAGCTGCTATTCTCAGGAGGTCTATCATAGAGGGCATGACCCAGAGCACATGGAATCTTCCCTCCACATCTTCCTTCCGAGCACTTTTTTCCCCTTGCCTCTGCTTTTGAGGCAGCAAAACACAGCATCCCCACACACCAGCCTCTCTTTGGACTGCAGCCTTACACATTCCTCTACCTGAGCGTCTTCCCCAGGCTCCTCTTAGCCTCTGATCCCCTCCACCTGAGACAAGCCTTCCTCACAGAGGGCTTTGCTGACAGTCTTCCTTGGCTAGGTTTTGCCCTCCATCCTATGCTGTCATGACAGCCTGGGGCAGAGTGTGTTTTCTGAAGATGGGCACAATGATATCTCCCATCCCACATGCTCTTACCATATAATCTTACTGCTGTTTCCATGATGTGATTGTGGCAGTATGTCTCTTCCCCTAGAACCTGTCCAGATCTTTAAGGTTGCCTTAACCAAATACAGTAGAACAGAAGCAACGCTGTGGTACTTCCCAGGCTAGATCATCAAAATGCCGTGTATATCCATCTTTTTCTCTGAGAATGCTTGCTCTGTCAACCAACCTGCCACATTCTGAGGGAGCTCAAACTAACCAATATGGAGAGACAACAGGCAGAAGAAATGTGTATCTGTTCCAGCCCACAGTTCAGCAGAGGTCCCAGCTGACAGCCGGCATGAGCCACTAGCTGTGTGAGCAAAGATGCCTCTAGATGATTCCAGCCCCCTACCATCAAGCACCCCTAGCCTTTGAGTCTTCCTAGTTGAGTTCCCAGGTATTGCAGAGCAGAAACAAGCCAATGTATTGGAATCACAGAATCCCTGAGGATCATAAAATCATTGTTTGGGGTGCCTGGGTGGTGCAGTCAGTTCAGCGTTCAACTCTTGGTTTTGGCTCAGGTCATTATCTTAGGATCAGGAGATCTATCCCTGAATCAGGCTCTGTGTTCAGTGCAGAGTCTGCTTGAGATTCTCTCTCCCCCTGCCCCTCCTGCTCATGCTCGTGCTCTCTCTCTCTAAAAGAAAGGAAAAAAAAGAGAAAGAAAGGAAATTATTGTTTTATACCACTACACATTTTATTGGTTTCTTATGCTATTAGTAACTGAAAGTCTTTTTCTTTTCTAATTCAGTACTTTCAGTGCATTTCTCTTTACTGTCTGACTTCCCTGTATGCTGTATGCTTCCCTGTTAAACTGTATGTTGCTTGAGAGCTGGTACTATGTCTGTAATGCTCATTGCTGTGTCTTGTGTGACACAAAGAGGGTAGTGGGTGCACAATAAATAGTGACTTAATGAATAGGAGGTATGTGTTTCTTCTCTTCTTTTAATGTGGATAGACAATCATGTTGGGTGTCTATGTGTGCAAGCAGGTACACTGAGTCTGCTTCCAGGATAGTTTCTGGCCTGCAGTTCTTTTTTTTTTTTTTCTTTCAGATTTTATTTATTTGAAAGAGAGAGAGAGAAAGAACAAGCAGGGGTAGGGGCAGAGGGAGAGAGATGAGCCGACTCCCTGCCAGGCTGGAAGACAGACATGGGGCTCAATCCCAGGACCCCGGGATCACACCTGAGCCAAAGTTAGATGCTTCACTGACCGAGCCACACAGGCACCCCTGGCCTGCAGTTCTAAGCTTGTCAGGTTGATCCTTCCTTCTCCAGGAATCTTCCCTCCTCCCTCCTTTCCCACCCTGACTGATCTATTGGTATGAGATGTACTTGATTGGTTCTGTCACAGTTTTTAGCTATAGGTGATGCCTGTAAGTGGTTCACCCTACTGCTGCAGGGACAAGGGGTAGAAAAGGTGAATAGGAGGCTAGGAGTTCCAAAGACAAACTGGACCCATTTTATAATTTTGTCAATGACAATCTGGAGAGAATAAATACAAACCTTAGGTAGTATGGTATTTTGTCCCTCCTGACAATTCACAGGTAGTATAGATAGTGGGGTTAACAGCTATTACTGTGCCACTATGGAAAAGTTTCAGGCTGCCCTCTAGTGGGAAGTAGCACAATAAAGTGCAACTATATTATACACCAAGGCAATCTGGATTTTGAAACAAAGAAATTAGAGTGTAGGGACCAATTCTGGCTTGTGGACTATAATCGGGGCCTACAACATTATCTGGCAGTTAGTAGGAGCTCAACTAATATTTAGTGAACAAAGTAAGCAACATGCACTGTTTGGGAGCTCTAGTACATTTCTTAAGCGCTTACAATGTTTAAGACATTAATTAAGCCAAGCAGGGTAGCTGAGTTGGTTAAGAAGTTGCCTTCTAGGGAAGCCCCTGTGGCCCAGCGGTTTAGCACCGCCTTCAGCCCGGGGGTGTGATCCTGGAGACCCGGGATCAAGTCCCATGTTGGGCTCCCTGCATGGAGTCTGCTTCTCCCTCTGCCTGTGTCTCTGCCTCTCTTTTTCTCTCTGTGTCTGTCGTGAATAAATAAATAAAATCTTAAAAAAAAAAAAAGAAAGAAAGAAAAAGCTGTCTTCTACTCAGGTCATCATCCTAGGGCCATGGGATAGAGCCCTGCATTGAGCCCCAAGTCTGGCTCTTGCTGCCTGCATCCGGCTCCCTGCTCAGCTGGGAGTCTGCTTCTCCCTCTCCCTCTGGCCCTCCCCACTATTCATGCTCTCTCTCAAATGAATAAATAGATCCTTAAAAAAATACATTAATCCAAGCACTATAGATGGTATAAATCAGAGCCAGGTAGTTAATATCTTAGGTGTAGAGGCCATATGGTCTCTGTCACTACTCAACTCTGCTGTTGTGGTAGGAAAGCAGCTACAAACAATAGGTAATCTAATGAACTTATCTCTATTCCAGTGAAACTTTACTAACAGAAACAGGTGGCCTGCTTGCATTATATAAATAATAATATAATAAAAATAGATTTTTCTAGTCAGGTTCACCAATACCTCCCATTGCCAAATCCACTGGATCCTTTAAAAATGTTTAGTATCAAGTATTTCAAGCCTCAGAAATGTACAAAGGATAATATAATTACCTCATTTATCTATCACCCAGATATACCAAATATTTATATTTTACCATGTTTCAAGTCTTTAAAATAACAGTATGTTAGAGCTACAGTTGAAATTCCTCTATATATGCCACCCTGATGCCATTCTCTTCTATCTCTTCCTCTCCAGAGGTGAACATAATGTTGAAGTTGTGTGTTTTCTTTCCATGCATGCAATTATCCTCAATATATATGTAGGTATCCATATTAAGTATATTATCATTTAGTAACCTTTAATGCATGTATCATTATGCCACTTTGCTTTTTTCCACTTAACGTTGTTTTTGACATTTATCCATATGCCATGTATACAACACAATTATTTTTAAGTAAGTGCTTTTTGCACACTAAGAAATCTTAGCCTCTCCCAAGGTCACAAAGATTATCTCCCTATGTTTCCTTCTAGAAGTTTTATAGTTCTACCCTTTAGTTAGTTCCATTTTTTTAAAGTAATCTCTATACCCAACATGGGGCTCAAACTAATGACATGGACACCAAGAGTCACATCCTCTACCGACTGAATCAACCAGGCACCCCTCTCTGGTCCAAATCGAATTAATTTTTTGACTATTGTGTGAGGAAGGGGCTGAGATTAATTTTGTTCTATATGTATATCTAGTGTGGACATCTTATAGTATGTTCACAAATTCTTTGATATTCCTGTCTTCAAAAGATAGAACCTAATTCCTCTTAGGTGTGGGCTGTACCTAATGAGTTGATTTTAATAAATAGAATGTGATAGAAATGATGGTGTGTGACCCAAAATTAAGGCATAAAAGGCATTTTGGCTTCCCCCTTGCTCTCTCCCCTTGGATTACCCTTTGGGAAACCAGATGTCATATGTTGAAGACAATTAACCGGCCTTATGGAGAGGTCATTATGGAATATTCACATTGTGGAATGTGAAGAACTGAGGCCTTCTCCAAATACTAAGTAAGTGAGTTATCTTGAAAGCAAATCCCTATAGCACTAGTTGAGCCTCCATAGGACTGCAGTCCTCACTGATGTCTTGACTGCTACCTCATGAGAGCTCCTGAGCCAGAACCACACAGCTAAACCACTCTCAAATTCCTGACTCACAGATACTGTAACATAAATGTTGATTTAAGCCACTAAATTGTGGGATAATTTGTTCTGCAGTAATGGAGAACTAATACATCTAGTGTTCCAGCATCTTCCCCATTGAATTACAATAGTGCCAATATAGAACATCAGTTGACTACATATGTATTCGTCTTTTTTCTGGATTCTCTATTCTGTTCCGGTAAGCTGCATGTCTGTTTATGCCAAAAGCATACTGTCTTCATTGCTATAACTTTTACTGTAGTCTTGAGATCAAGTAGTGTAAGTCTTCCAACTTTTTGTTATTATTTCTTTTTTCAAAATGGATTTGGCTAATCTGGGTTCTTTTGCATATCCATATACATTTTAAATCATTTAGTCAATTTCTACAAGAAAAACCTACTGAGATTTTCATAATGGCTATCTTAACAATATTGAATCTTCTAATCCATGAACATGTATTTCCATTTATTTAGATTTTCTTTTCTCTCAAAAATGTTTTTGCAGATTTGTGTAATGTTTTAGTGTAGGAATCTTGCATGTATTTTGTTAAACTTATTTTCAAATATTTTACATTTTTATATTTAATTGGTATTGTATTTTTTTAAGATTTTATTTATTTATTCATAGAGACACACACACACAGAGAGAGAGAGAGAGGGAGAGAGAGAGAGAGAGGCAGAGACACAGGCAGAGGGAGAAGCAGGCTCCATGCAACAAGCCAGATGTGGGACTTGATCCCGGGTCTCCAGGATCACACCCCGGGCTGCAGGCGGCGCTAAACCTCTGCGCCACCGGGGCTGCCCAGTATTGTATTTTTAAGTATAAAATTTTAATTGTTGCTGTAATTGATTTTTATGTATTGACCTTGTATTGTTTCATGTACTCTTGCTTGGTTCACTCATTAGCTCTAGCAGTTCTTTTATAGATTGTAGCTGATTTTCTGTGCACATAAATCTTGTCATCTGCAAATAAGGAGCATTTTTACTTCTTCCTTTCCAGTTTGTATATTATTTCATTCTTCTTGCCTTGATTTCCCTGGTAATGTTGAATAGAACTAATAAGAGTGGACGTCCTTTCCATGTCCCAGTCTTTCCTCATTAAGTGTATATGTGTGGTGATAATATTGAAGATCTGCTCTCCTAACAAATTTCAAGTATGCAATACAGTATTGTTAATTATAGTCATCATAATATATATTATATCCCCAGAAGTTATTTGTCTTATAGCTGAAAGTTTGTACTCTGTACCTGTTGACCAATATATCCGCATTTCCCTCACCCCCTAGGCCCTGGCAACCACCATTCTACTCTCCATTTCTATGAGTTTGATTTTCTTAGATTCTACACATAAGTGAGAACATAACAAACAGTATTTGTCTCTTGACTTTTTTCACTTAGCATAATTCCCTCAAGGTCCATCCATGTTATCACAACAAGCGGGATTTCCTTCTTTTTATGGCTGAATAATACTCTATTCTATGTATATACCACATTGTCTCCATGCAGTCACCCACAGATAGACACTTAGTCTTAGTTATTATGAATAATGCTGTGATGAACATGGAGACATAGCTCTCTCTTCAAGATTGTGATTTTATTGCCTTTGGCTATATACCCAGAAGTGAGATTACTGGTAGTTATATTTTTAATTTTTTTGAGGAACTGGCAAGCTTTTTTCCATAGCAGTATTTAAGGGTTCTAATTTCTCCACATCCTCTCCAACACTTACCTTCCTTTTTAAAATTATTGTTATAGTCATCTTAGTGGGTATGAGATGGTGTCCCAAAGTGGTTTTGACTTATATTTCTCTAATGACTAGTGATATAGATTTCATATCCTTCTTGGCCATTTGTATATGTTTGGAGAAATAATTGTATGAGTTCCTTTGCTTATATTTTAATTGCACTATTCCTCTTTTTATTGTTGAGTTATAGAGATTTGCTGTATTTTCTGGATGTTAAACTCTGGTCAGATATCTGATCTGCAAATATTTTCTCCCATTCTGTGGATTGTCTTTGCATATTCTTGATGACCACTTTTGATGTATGGAAGTTTTTTATTTTGTTGAAGCCCAATTCAGTTTTTCTTTCTAAGATTTTTTTTTTTAATTTGAGAGAGAGAGCACGTGGGCATGTGCATGACAGTGGAGGAAGGGACAGAGGGAGAGAGAGAATCTCAAGCAGATTCCATGCTGAGTGTGGAGTCCAGTGTGGGATGATCTCTAAAACCCTGAGATCGTGACCTGACCCAAAACCAGATTGCTTAGCCAACTGAACAACCCAGGTGCCCCTAGTTTTTCTTGTTATTAATGCTTTTGGTATGATACCCAAGGTCATAAAGATTTATCCCTATGTTTTCTTTTAGAAATGTTAATGGTTAATTGATTTTATAGGTTAATTGATGCTTTCTCAGTATTGTTTTGCATATTTGGAAGCCATGCAATTCTATATGAATTTGAGGATTGGCTTTTGGATTAATGTAAAAAAAAAAGGTTGTTGAAATTCTGATAGGGATTGCATTGAATTTGTAGATTGCTTTGGGTAGTAGTGTTGTCTTAACAGTAGTAGTCTTCTTATCAACAGGGCATGTCTTTCTGTTTATGTCTTCTTTAATTTCTCTTAGCAGTGTTTTGTAGTTTTCAGTGTACAAATCTTTGGTTAAATTTATTCCTAGGTATTTTAGTATTTTATATTCTTCTGTAAATGGAATTGCTTTCCTAATTTCTTTTTTGGATTATTTATTGCTGATGTATACAAACACAATTTAACACAATTGATTTTTGTGAGTTGATCTTATATCCTACAACTTTGTTGATTTTGTTTAGCTCTAGTGACCTTTCTTGTGAATTCTTTGGGATTTTTCTGTATAGGATCATGTCATCTACAAATAGAGATAGTGTTACTACTTCCTTTGGAATTTGATTTTTTTTTTCTTGTCTAGTATCTCTAGCTAGAACTTCCAGTTCAGTGTTGAATAGCAGTGGCTAAATTGTGCATCCTTGTCGTGTTCTTGATTTCATGGGTACACTTTCAGCCTTTTACCACTAAATATGGTATTAAATGTGGAATTTTCATAAATACCTTTTATCACGTTGAGGAATTTTCTATTTCTGCTTTTATGAGGGCTCTTATGACAGGATGTTGGATTTTGTCAAATGTCTTTTCATTAATTGAGATGTTTATGTGTTTTTCCTTTGTTATATTAATGTGATGTATCACATTGATTTTCATATATTGAATCAGCCTTATAGCCTTAGGATAAATACCACTTGGTCATGCTGTATAATCCTTAATATATGCCAAATTTGATTTGTTTGTATTTTGTTTAGGATTTTTGCATTTATTTTCATAAAGGATATTGGTCTATAGTTTTCTTTTATTATGATGTCTTTATCTGGTTTTGGTATCTGCTCTCACAGAATGACTTAAAAGTGTTCCCTCTTCTATTTCTTGGAAGAATTTGAGAATAGTTGTTGGTAATTCTTTAAGTTTTTGGTAGAATTTACCAGTGAAGCCATCTAGTTCTCCTCTTTATTTGTTAAGAGGTTTTTGATTACTAATTCAGTCTTTTTATTTGCTTTTTAAAACTATTTATATATTTATTTATTTGTTTTAGAAATAGTGTAATCAGGGGGAGGGGCAGAGGAGAAGGAGAGAGAATCTCAAGCAGACTCCAACTTGAGTGTGGAGCTATATGTGGGGCTCAATCCCACAACCTTATCTGAAATCAAGAGTTGGACGTTTAACCAACTGAACCACTCAGGTGCTCCAGTCTTTTTACTTGTTTCAGGTCTATTGAGATTTCTACTCTAGCAAAATAAATCAGCCAGAGAAAGAAAAATGCCATATGATTTCACTCATATGTGGAATTTAAGAAACAAAACAGATGAACACATGGGAAGAGGGGGAAAAAAGAGAGAGGGGAACAAACCATTAGAAACTCTTAACATTAGCACAGCTCTGGCCGGGCAGCATGGCAGACCTAGCCCCTCAACCCAGCAAGCGGAAGCGCGAACAGGATGCTGAGGAGGTGGAAGCCGCCCAGGCGAAGAGTAAGCTGGCATCAGGAATGGTACCTCCACCCCCGTGCAGTTACCATTCTCCAGCTTCAGAGTGGAAAAAGTGCTGAGGGAGTCCGCGAGGAACAAAATCCTTTTCCTCCACGGGAAGGTGAATGAAGCCTCTGGAGATGGCGGTGGAGAGGATGCCATTGTGATCCTGGAGAAGACACCGTTTCAGGTGGAGCAGGTGGCCCAGCTCCTGATAGGTTGCCCCGAGCTCCAGTTGCAGTTCTCCAATGATATCTACAGCACCTATCACCTGTTTCCTCCATGGCAGCTGAGTGATGTAAAGGCAACCGTGGTTTACCCAGCCACAGAGGAGCATCTACAGAAGTACCTGCGCCAGGACTTCCTGGTGCCTGGTCCAAGAGACGGGAAGCAATTACAAGAACATCACCTTACCCTACCTGGAGTCCCAGAGCCTCAGCATCCAGTGGGTGTTCAGCATTCTCCATAAGAAGGCAGAAGCCGACCGGATTATTTTTGAGAACCCAGATCCCTCTGATGGCTTTGTCCTCATCCCTGATCTCAAGTGGAACCAACAGCAGCTCAATGACCTGTACCTGATTGCCATTTGCCATTGCCAGGGCATCAGATCGCTTCTGGACCTTACTCCAGAGCACCTGCCGCTTCCTGGCGGGAGGGCCAGGAAGCCATCCTGCAGTGCTACCAGGTGAGGGGAGACTGCCTCCGTGTGTACCTGCACTACCTGTCCTCCTACTACCACCTGCATGTGCACTTCACAGCCCTGGACTTCAACGCCCCAGGCTCAGGGGTGGAGCGGGCTCATCTGTTAGCAGACATGATGGAGAACCTGGAGTGTGACCCAGAGCACTACCAACAGGGCACCCTTACCTTTGCCCTCAGGGCTGATGACCACCTGCTCAAGCTCCTGCAGGAGGCCCAGAAGAGCTGAGTCCCACCCAGGGGCTATCGGGAGAAGAACGCCCAGGTGTGGGATCGGCAGAGGGACCTCGGGGTTTTTACCACCCAGTGAATTTTTTAAAAAACATATTTTGTACTGGTTCCTTCCTCGTATGTGAATAAAGTCTTGGTCTTCTTCTTCTTCTTCTTCAAATAAAGGAAACTCTTAACATTAGATAACTGAGAGTGGATGACTAGATGGGTGATGGGATTAAGGAGGGCATTTATTGTGGTGAGCACTGGGTGTTGTGAGGAATCACTGAATTCTATCCCTGAAACCAATACTGCATTATATGTTAAACTAGAATATAAATAAAAATTGAAAAAATATTTCTATTCCATCTTCAGTTTAATGTGCATATTGCTAGAAATTTGTCCATTTCATTTTGATTATCTCATTTGTTGGTGTAAAATTTTCCATAATTTTCTCTTATAATCCTTTTTTATTTTTTTAAGTTTGGTAGTAGTGTCCCCACTTTCATTTCTGATATTAGTCATTTGTGTCCTTTTTTTTTTTGTCAGTCTATCTATAGGTTTGCCCATTTTGTTGATATTTTCAAAGAACCAAATTTTGGGTTTTTTTTATTGTTTTCTACTCTGTATATCATTGATCTTCATTCTAATAATTTCCTTCTATTAGCTTTGTTATAATTCACTCTTTTTTCTAGTTCCCTATGATACAAAGTTAGGTTATTATTCGAGATCTTTCCTCATTTCAAAAGTAGGCATTTACAGCTATACATTTCTTTCTAAGCATTGCCTTCAAAGCATCCCATAAATTTAATTATATTATCTTTTCATTCAAATATATCTATTTTTTAAAAATATATCTATTTTTTAATTTCCCATGTGATTTCTTCTTTGACCCACTGTTTATTTAAGAGTGTTTTTTAATTCACACATACTTGTGAATTTTTCCACTTTCTCTTCTGTTACTGATTTCTGTCTTTTTTCCTTTGTGGTCCAAGAAGATACACTGTACAATTTCAGTCTTTTAAAATTTATTAAGACTAGTTTGTGGTCCAACTTATGCTGTACCCTGGAAAATATCCCATGTGTACTTAAGGATATGTATTCTGCTATTGTTGAGTACAGTGGTCTATGTATGTCTTTTAGGTATAGATGGTTTATAGTGTTGTTCAGGTACCCTGCTGAACTTCTGTATAGATAGTCTAGCCATTGAAAGTAGTATACTGAATTCTGTTACCCACAGGACTGTCCATTTCTCCCTTCAATTCCTTCACTTTTTGCTTCATCTAATTTAGAGCACTGGTTTTTTTTCTTTGTTGCATATATGTTTATAATTGTTCAATTTTATTGATAAAATCAACCTTTTTCTAAATAGATAATGTCTCTATCTCATAACCATTTGTTTTTTGGTTTATTATTAAAAGATCTTATTTATTTGAGAGAGAGAGAGAGAAAGAGAGAGAGCACAAGCCAGGGGGAGGGGAGAGGAAGGAGAAGAAGCAGGCTCCCTGCTGATCATGACCTGAGCTGAAGGTAGATGCTTAACTGACAGAGCCACCTAGGTGCCCCATTCCAAATTTTCACTTTTAACCTCTTTGTGTCTTTCTGTCTAAAGTGAGCCATGGGGCACTGAGGTGGCTCAGTCACTTAAGCTTCCAACTTTTGATTTCAGCTGAGGACATGATCTCAGGGTTGTGAGATCAAGCCCCGTATTGGGCTCAGCACTAGCTGTGGAGCCTGCTTAAGATTCTCTCTTCCTCTCTTTCTGCCCCTCTCCCCTCCCTTCATTCCTTCTCCTCCTTCCTTCCATCCCTCCCTCTCAAAAAAAAAATAAAGTATCTTTTGTAGACAGCACCTAGTTGGATCATGTTTTTTTTTAATCCATTTTGCCAATCTTTGCATTTTGACTGAATTTTTTTTAGAAAGTTTTTTTTTAAGATTTTATTTATTTATTTATTCATGAGAGACAGAGACAGAGAGAGGCAGAGGGAGAAGCAGGCTCCCTGCGGGATATGGGACTCAATCCCAGGACCCCAGGATCACTACCTGAGCTAAAGGCAGATGCTCAACCACTGAGCTACCCAGGTACCCTGAACTTTTTTTTTTTAAACATTTTTTCTAAGATTTTATTTATTTATTCATGAAAGAGAGAGAGGGAGAGGGAGAGAGAGAGAGAGGCAGAGACACAGGCAGAGGGAGAAGCAGGCTCCATGCAGGGAGCCCCACGTGGGACTCGATCCCGGGTCCCCGGGATCACACCCTGGGCTGAAGGTGGTGCTAAACTGCTGAGCCATCAAGGCTGCCCCTACCCTGAATTTTTTAATTTATATTTGAAGCAACTACTCCTAAGGAAGTACTTACTTTTCCTTTTTCTGTGTTATACTGTTTTTGTCTCTTTTTTTTTTTTCATTACTGCCTTCTTTTGTGTTTTTTTTTTTTTTTTTTTTTTTTTGTAGTGAACCATTTTGATATCCCTTCATTTCTTTTTGTAGGTATTTTTAAAGTATTTTCTTTGTGGTTACCATGGAATTACATTAGATTCAACATGTTTGGCAAAATAGAGAGGAGTTCCTGCATCATTCCCTCAGGTAGCCCACATATAGGGCAGATATACACAGTAATTTGCAAATAAGGTCTAGTGTACTCCCTGTGGAACCAGCGACCAGGTTCCCACACTGGGAATGTAGGTTTTTATCCTTAAGATTGCTGACAAGATGGGGAAAGTGTAGTAGGTAGTACAACGGCAAGAAAAAAAAAAACACAGAGCTTTCCACCACTTCTATATTGCTGTTTTATTGATTCAGCATTTGTTTTATTGATATAAACCCTTGATTGTTTTCCAGGGTTCTGATAAAGCTGGTTCTACCAGTTACTGCTTTTATTATTATTATTCTTTTGGAAGATGGGGGCTTGAAGCTGCCTACTCTGTTGTTTTGCTTAGGTCACTTAGTTGTGTCTTAAAGAGATTTAAATAATGAGGGGGGAAGGTCATAAATATCTACCTATACAGTTACATTTCCAGTACTCTAAATTCATTGTGTAGATCCAGGTTTCCATCTGGGATCATTTTCCTTCTGCCTGAAGGGTATCTTGTAACATTTCTTATACTGTTAGTTTGGTAGTGATAAATTCTTTAAAAGCTTAAAGTATGTCTGAAGACCTCTTTATCTCATTTTTTAAAGATATTTTCACCAGGTATATCATTCTAGATTTACAGTTTTTTCTGTCGGTACTTTAAATTTATGACTATGCTATCTTCTCCTTTGCAATTTTTCCAAGAAGAAATTTGGTATTAACCTTATCTTTGTTCCTCTGTAAGTAAGTCTTACCTGTATCACTGGTTTTGAACAATTCAGTTACAATGTGACTTGTTGTACTCTATTTCTTCTACTTGAGATGGAGCTTCAGATATGAGATTGTATATTTCTCATTATGTTTGGGAAGATGGAGGCCATTATTTTTCCCTATGTTTTTCCATATCTCTAGCTGTCTTTTTGAATATATGGAATATGGGTAAAATAATTTTTTGGAGGGGTAAAATAATTTTTATTATCCTTTGATAATTTTAACGTGTGTCAGTTCTGGGTCAGTTTCGATTGATTACTGTCCTCTTGATGGGCTATTTTCCTGCTTGCTTATATGCCTGGTAATCTTGTTTGGATGCCAGACACTGAATTTTACCTTGTTGAGGGCTAGTCAATTTTTTTTATTCCTGTACGCTTTCTTCTTTAAAAAATATTTTATTTATTCATGTGAGACAGAGAGAGAGAGAGAGAGAGAGGCAGAGAGAGAGGCAGAGACACAGGCAGAGGTAGAACCAGGCTCCATACAGTGCGCCTGATGCAGGACTCGATCCTGGGACTCCAGGATCACACCCTGGGCCGAAGGCAGGCAGTCAACCACTGAGCCACCAGGGACCCCCATATTCCTGTACATTTTCTTGAACTTTGCTTTGGGATTCAGTTTGATCCTTTCAGGTTTTACTTTTATGATCTATATGATAAGTCTGGAGCAGTGTTCAGTATAAGGCTGATTATTTCCCATTACCCAGACAACACCTTCCTGAGTATACCTACTATCCTATGAATTACAAGTTTTTACAGTCTGGCTGGTGGGAACAGACACTATTCTTGACCCTTTCTTAGTGACAGATCCTGTTTTTCAATACTTTTGGATGGTTCTTTCTTTGGCATTGGGTAATTTCCTCATAAACTTATACTCATGAGTACTGGATTACATACTTGAGAGAAACCTCTGTGGATCTCTGGGAATTCTTTTCACAGTTCTCTTCTCTCTGGTACAGTCTTTTAAACTCTAGCTGTTTTGATCTCCCCAAACTCTTTAGCCCTATATTTCAAATCGGGAAGTCCACTGGGCTCTTCCTCAGTTCCCTTCCTTTCTGTACCACTGCCTAGAACTCAAGACAGTAAGCTGTGATGATCATGGGGCTCATGTTCTCAACTCAGTGACCATTGTCCTTTGTTGTCTATAGTCTTGAAAAACACAATTTCATAGATTGTCTGGTTTTTGTTGTTGTTCTAGGTGAGAGGATAAATCTGGGGTCCCTTTGTTTCATTACTGTCAGAAGGGAAAGCCCCTATTATAGATTTTGATACATTATATTTTCATTTTGATTCAGTTCAAAATATTTTCTAAAGTCCCTTGAGACTTGCTATTTGACTCATGGATTAGATTGTATTGTTTAATTATCAAGTGTTTAGAGATTCTCCTTTTGTTTTTGTTACTGATTTTCTAGTTTAATTCCATTATGCTCAGAGAATGTACTTTGTTTTATATCAATTATTTTATATTTATTAAGACTTCTCTTATGATCCAAGATATAGTCACTATCAAATACCTTTACACATAACTTTCCTATTTCACCATACCCCTTCTCATGTCTGACTTGGCACCTCAGATGTCCCACTTCCTGCTTTCCATATCACAAATGTAATGACCTTATGGTAGTATAATTACACTTACCCTCCCCACGACCCCGCTTTTGGTAATGGTTATTACATCTTTTCATTCTATATTTATTACATCCACCTATATAATGTCTCCTTATTTTTACTTGAAATAATCAGGTCATAAAGCAAATCATGAAAACGCAGACTTTTACATTCACCAAATTGTTTACCATGATGGTCTTCATTCCTTCATATAGTTCCACATTTCCATCTGATATTAGTTCCATTTGGTCTAAAGGGCAGCCTTTAACATTCCTTGTAGTGCAGTTATGCCAGTGATGAATTCTCTTAGATTTCACTTATCAGGACTTGTCTTTTAGCACCTATGCTGTCTTTTCCTCTACAGAAGTGTTGACTTTTAATGTAGTCCTATTTATCTCCATTTTAGTAAATGATTTGCAGGTTTGTGTGTCCGTTTCTTCAACCTCTAAATACTGGGGTGCCCTGGGGCTCAGGTCTCAGACTTCTCTATGTTAATTCCCAAGTAATCTTAGTCTCACAGCATGTGTTCACTGATGGCTTTTATGTCTGGCTCCTCCTCTGAATTCCAGTAATAAATGATAATTTAACAGACCCTTGCTGAGCTAGATATTATCCATAGTCCTTGAATGGGAAGTCTGCACTCCCTACCTCTACTTCCTCGCTTTCCATTCATAATTTAACTCACTGCAGCTTGGCTCTTGTCCCATTCTTCCACTGCTACTGCTGAGATTTGTTCCTAAGTAACACAGCCCATCCCCTTTTCTTTTCAAATTAAGTCTTTCATGAAATCAGACAGAAGCAGAACTACCCTTGCAGCGGGTTAGGGAGAGCTGCCTGCCTTTCTCATCTCTTCAGGTTGCTTCAGGCCTCTTTCCTGAGTGCTGCCTATCCTTTAACCTCTGTAATCCCTCAAACTGCCTGATCTCCAGCCATCCTCCTTTCCATCTCTGTGCCTCTGCACAGTGCTCCTGCATCTGCTTGAACCCGCTTTAGCCACTTTTTGTCCACTCAGGTAACACCTCCCAGCCTGTCTTCCCCTTTTTCATTCCCTCTCTTTTTTGTGCCTCCGTTATCACTCTGGCCACAGTGAATTGTAGCTTTCTACTTACACATCTCTCTTCTCCACTACACTGAAGGCATGGAGATCAGAGACCCTGGCTTGTCCCTTTCATCTATGTAATGGCTGTCAGTGGAGTGAATGAATGGTCCAGGAAGCTGAGCTAGATAAAAATCTTAATTGGCAGACCACCAAGGTGTTTTTTTTAATGGTTTTATTAAGATATAATTCACATACCGTACAGTTCACAGGGCTGTACGATCACCATCATAATCTAATTTTAAAATATTTTTGTACCCCCTAAAAAGAGAACCCCATTTTCCAACATACACCTTCCCCAGCCCTCGCCAACCACTAATCCACTTTTCCAGACCACCAAATTTAACATAGGGTACAGTGATCACAAATCCTCAAAATCTAACCGATTCTGGACTATGATGTGAAATTTGGTCGGTAACTGTCCCACTCAACCAATTTGTACGGCAGGAAGTCAAACTTAGCTTGCAGCTTCAGATTTGATCCGCAACACATTAGACTCTTGGACTGCATGATCGGGAATTTATTAGAATTAGTTCCACACTGAACAAGGGTGGTTGTTGGGGGCTGGTCTGGCTTTTCACTGTTGCTGTGCAAGTAAATCCCCTTTGGCAGAAACAGGGCAACTGAAAAACTCACCATCTCTGGTAGCAATCGTGAAAAACGTGCCCGGTAACAGCCTCTTCCGGGGAGTTCAGCCCTCTGGAAAATAACATGGATCAAGCATTACGCGAGCGGTCGCTTTCCGGAGCTTTTATCTTTAACGCGCCTCTTCCCCGGCTCACCCCGGGTGGGTGCTGCGAGCTGGAGGCGCGGAAGCCGGGGAACACCGACCGCAGTGTTTCTGTGAGGCGGCGTTTGCCGAGCGGGGTCGGATCTAGCGCGTTGCCAGGCAGCAGCGGCGTTGCCCGCGGCGGTCGCTCGTCCGAGTCGCTTGCGCTGTGACGCAACAGGCGCGCGGTGACGCGGCGCACGGCGCGGTGCACGCTGGGATATTTAAGTCTTCTCCGCGGCGCGGAGCCGCGATGTCTCCGGCGGCTGCGGCGGCTGGCGGAGGCGAGCGGCGGCGGCCGATAGCGAGCGTCAGGGACGGCCGGGGCCGGGGAGGGGGCTGCGGCGGCCCGGCCGGGGCGGTGGTCCTCGGCCTGTCGCTGTTCGGCCTCGTGCTGTACCTGGTGCCGGCGGCGGCGGCGCTGGCCTGGCTGGCCGTGGGGGCCACCGCGGCCTGGTGGGGACTGAGCCGCGAGCCCCGCGGTTCGCGCGCCCTTTCCTCTCTCGTTCGGAACGCGCGGCGTCAGCGGCCCCTGCACGCCTCGCCTCCGGCTAAGTCGGCGGTGAACGGAAACCTCCTAGAGTCGCGGACCCTGCTCGAAGGACCGGACCCCGCCGAACTGCTCCTCATGGGCAGTTACCTGGGCAAGCCCGGCCCCCCGCAGCCTGCACCCGCCCCGGAGGCCAGGGACCTACTGGAGAGGCCTGGCCGCCGCCGAGCACCCGCTCGCGCCGCGCCGCCTGCGCACTCGGCCCATCTTGTGCACCACACTCACCCCTCTCTCCCCACTCCTCTTCTCCGACCCCCTAGGAGGCCTTCCCATCGGTAAGATACGCCCATCTTCCCCACACCCTCCTCTCTGTTGACCGGCTTTGAGTGAAGGGCTTGATTTTTAAATCAGATTTTCTTTTTCATTAAGTCCAAAGTGGACTCTGTATCGCTTTGTCCTCTTGAAACACCTTGGTGTGTGTCAACCGTCCCGCCTGCCCTCCTTGAGCCTTTGGAATGAGATGTGATGCCAGAGCTGCTTCCTTTTTTTTTTTTTTTTTTTACCGTTTTTAAAACTGAATTTTAGTATAGCATTTAGAAGAATACTTGATAAACTACTAAAATATCCCTGCTTCTGGTGAAAGTATCTATGCCTTTCGAGAGTAGTTATATAGTATATTTTGTTACATTTTTCCTTTAAACCAACAGGAGCAATTCAGTTAGTCAAGCTCAAAGAGGTGTTCCCGGAAGACCCCTCTTTGATAAAACTTGATTGTCAAAGAGGCAATCCCATTTACCTCCAATAGCTGAGCATTACAAAGGAATACAAAACTGGTGAAAATATTAGGTTATCAATAACTATATTTAGTTGAAAGATGAACTTTAGGTGTCAGAAATGTTTGAATTTGGGTGTATATTACTTATGACTCAGCATAAAAGATTGAAAAGACTTAAGAATTCTTGAAAAGTTCCTCCTTGCATGTCCTAACACGCACTTTTCTTCCATTGCAGTTTTACATGTGTAGGCAGGGTTTTCAATTTCCCTCGCAAAATTGTCGAAGTCCATTGGGACAGCTGTTAAGCAGCTGCTGCTGTCCATCCTTAGATGGAATGGGAAACCATTGCCATAAAAATGCTTTGTTTTGTGTGGCTCAAAAAGCAGTTTAAGGGGCTCCTGGGTGGCTCAGTTGGTTGAGCGTCCTACTCTTGATTTCTGCCTGGGTCCTGATCTCAGGGTGGTGAAAGGGTCTGCATCAGGCTCTGTGTGATCAGGGCACAGTCTGCTTGCCATTCTCTCTCCCTCTCCCTCTGCCCCTCTCTTAAGTGTGCTCGCTTTCTCTAAATAAAAACCTTGTTTAAGCTTTCTGGAAGATAACCCACATGATTCTTTAGTAATTTGCATTTTCTGCCATTCTTTCAGGCTTCTTTGTTTTTATAACATGTCTCCCATTCTCCGTAGGGATTGTGGGACTTTATCAAACCGGTTTGTAATAACACCTCGAAGACGATATCCAATCCAGCAGGCCCAATATTCCCTTCTGGGGGTACTTCCTACAGTGTGCTGGAATGGTTATCACAAGAAGACTGTGCTATCTGCTCGTAATTCCAAAATGGTGTGCAGCCCAGTGACAGTGAGGATTGCTCCTCCAGATAGTAAATGGATTCGTTCACCAATGTGAGTGTTAAACTGCTGGCAGAATAAATTCCTGTTTATTTCCACTTACTCTTCCACATCTGTTCCTCTAACAAAACAACTGTGAAACGAAAAAGGGGAAGAAGCTGCTTATTTGAATCAGAAATCCCTAGTTTTTTGTTTTGTGTGGGACTTAATTGTAGCTTTCATTGCTAAGGGCAGTTTCTTTCATTGTATGGTTTTGCTTATTGGTTGGCTTCTGATTTCCAATGACTGAAATCTGTGCTATATGACATGGCTATTAATGTATCTCAATGCCAGAATCTTGTTTTTCATTATAGACCAGAGCAGACAATCAACTCAACGCTGTCCTCACCATCAAGTAATGCCCCAGATCCATGTGCAAAGGAGACCGTACTGAGTGCCCTCAAAGAGAGGAAGAAAAGGACAGTGGAGGAGGAAGATCAAATATTTTCTGATAGCCAGGAAAATAAAAGAAGGTAACAGGCCCTGCAGAGTACTAAATAGGCCACCCACACAGACTCCTGTGATTTGTTGAAATACAGATCACTCCCAAAAAGCAGAGACTAACTCCACAGTTTGTGAGCCTCAGTGGGTGCCCTTCTTTGGCTTCCATGGAAGAGCTTAGTAACAAGGGCTTTAATGCTGTTAGTTTCCTGCAGTGCAGGTTAAATTTTATAACTTAACTTTTCCGTAAGCTGACAGCTATTAGCAATGTTAGCCTCATACTTTGGATACAAATGTGCTCAAAGCCTTTTTTTTTTTTTTTTTTTGAGAGAGAATGCTAAAAATCTTTCCCTGACCAGCTTGTGTTAATTACTTGGGTAAGCACCATTCAGATGTCATATTTGTGCGGAAGGAAATGCTTGTCGAAGCAAAGTGAAGACTGGAATATGGTAGATTTATTGGTAATGAGACTAAACCTAATTTCATTATTTGGTTTCTGATATTTTAATGAAAATGAACCGTCTGTCTCCTAACTGTGGAAAGAGCAGAGGTTGAAGTCACTAGTTATGATGCATAGCTTCTTATGGCTTTCCAAGAATCAGTTAAGGACTTCACTCCTCTTTTAATTCAACAGATTGAGCACCTAAGTTTGTGCCTGGGCTTGCTCCAGCATTAGGGCAGTGAGCAAGAGAGTCCCCATGGGCCTTGGATAATAAAATAAGGAATTAGAGATTGTAAGTGTATAGAGGTTTTAAAAAAAAAAAAAAAACACAACAGGATCATATAACAGACTAATAAAGGAGGTTTTTTTTTTAATATACATTGATCAAGGAAGCACTCTGAGAAGACAAGTGGACCCCACTCTTGTTAAATATAACCATTGCCCTCCTCCCCATTACCTAGACCAGATTGTTCATATCCTGCAAAGTTGGCTGTCTTTGATACTGCCAATGCAAAGTTAGGTAGGGAGATACTAATAAATGGAGGTGTTTTTATGTAACAAAGGAAGATCTCATGATGAGTAGAAATGACTTAAAAGTGAACAATTTGAACTAATGTCAACTGGCTAAGCAGGGGTGGCAAAGAGTGGGGGATGTGGCAGTGGGAGAGGGTATCATTCTTATGGTCCAAATAGGTCTCTCATATTATCCAAGTTCTAAGTTTTCTTGACCCTGGTGAGCCTAAAACAGGATTCTGTATTATCTTTCTCATCCTTGGAATAAGCAGTGATTATGGGCACCATGCATAGGCAGTTCTTACATGAGATATGTGAAATTTTTCCCTAACAGACTTATTAACCTCTAGAGCATTATGGGATGTGTGAGTTAGTCCCTAAAATGTTTTTAAAACATCTGTTTGTGGGTGATAGGGTATTAAATTTGTGATTATAATACTTTGGAGAGAAGTTAGCAAGTAATACACCGGAGTAAGTTCAAAAGGTCTTGAAGCATTTTTACACTCATTATGAGGACAATCCTAGAATAAATCTACCTTTCAGAATCTTTAGGATTTGAAGCAGCCTTTTTCTTGTCTAGCATAGAACCTATATACTATAGAAATAGTGTAAGAAAAAAAATAGTGTAAAATTATAGGAATATGAGAAGATACTCTAAGGAAAAAAAAACTGTCAATTCATTTAATTGAGGGTTTTTTATTTGTCACAGGCGCCATGATAGCAGCGGGAGTGGACATTCAGCATTTGAGCCCCTGGTGGCCAACGGAGTCCCCGCTTCTTTTGTGCCTAAGTATGTGAGAATCCATCTGAATGAGGTAGACTGGGGAAGGGCACGGTTGGAGCTGTTGTCTTGTAGATTTTCCTCTGTGTTGGTTGTATTGCTTTATTAGTCCAGGTACAGATCTGTGATATCTGAGAGCAACATTTTAAGTCACGTCCCATAATAACTATCATCTGATTTCTTTTAGTACTTTTTCATTAATATGGATAAAAAGTATGGTACAGCTAAGAGTTTGTAAATATATTTCATAACTATATAATAAACAGGTTTGTGCAAAGGTTAAAGTGCAACAGTATGAAATTTAAGATAAATGTTAAGTTTGTACGTTTGAGTTTATTTATTTTATTTATTTATTTTTTAAAGATTTTATTTATTCATGATAGACACACAGAGAAAGAGGCAGAGACACAGGCAGAGGGAGAAGCAGGCTCCATGCAGGGAGTCTGACGTGGGACTCGTTCCTGGGTCTCCAGGATCAGGCCCTGGGATGAAGGTGGCACTAAACCACTGAGCCACCCAGCTGCCCCTGTATGTTTGAGTTTAAATACATTTAAGAGTTGGATGAGAAGGAAAGTGGCTTATGAAAAGATTTGTGGTAACTTACATCCTTATTGAGTCAGGAGGATGATAAGGCTGCCAAAAGAGCTAATGTGCTTCCGGTCTGTGCTGATAGGAGAACAGAGACTAGAATGGAGCAAGGGAGGGGTAATTGTGCTTTCCTCAATTATGTTCAGATTGTCCATGCAGTGTTGTGTTTGGGTCGATGTCTACACTGTAAGAGGATAAACACAACCTGTCCTGTGTTCTGAGTGAGTGAAGCAGTTGTAAAATGTTACAGGGTGGTGGTGTTTGAGTGGATTTTGAAAGTATAAAGTATGGATCCAAGGGGAAAAAAATATGAAGGGGAGTTAAGGGAATGAGGGAGGGAAGGATAATGGTCTCCAGAAACCTAAAGAGCAGTTGCATGAAGAAAAGGCCAATAGTTGTTTGATTTGGCTCCAAACAGATGCCCAGGTGAACTATAGGTGGAAGTTAGAGGAAATACATTTTGAGTGTAAGAATAAATTAGCCTGTAGTTAACATTCATTACTATAGGAGAAAGTGAGTTGTCTACATTGTAACAAAGATTAGGTAACTGTTGTAAAGGAAAGATGTTTCAGTTGGAAGCTTAGAAAAACTGGTTGGTTTCTCTTAACTCTGATTTTTTTAGTAGGTTTATTGAGGGATAATTGACAGATTGTGCTTTTTTAAAAGTGTACAATTTGGGAATCCCTGGATAGCTCAGTGGTTTGGCGCCTGCCTTTTGCCCAGGGCGTAATCCTGGAGTCCCGGGATCGAGTCCCATGTCGGGCTCCCGGCATGGAGCCTACTTCTCCCTCCTCCTGTGTCTCTGCCTCTCTTTCTCTCTCTCTCTCTATATATATATATGATGAATAAATAAATAAATAATTAAATCCTTAAAAAATAAATTAAGTGTACAATTTGATAAGTTCTGACATGTATACACCTGTTATACCATTGCCATAGCCAAGGTAATAAACATAACGGTCACCTTCAAAAGTTGCCCCATGCCCATTAGTAACACCTCCCTCCAGTCCTGCCCCCATCCCCAGGCATCCATTAATCTGCTTTTTGTCACTGTAGATTAGTGTGCATTTTTTTCTAGAATATTATATAAGTGAAATCATGCATTTAATTTTTTAAATATTTGTCTTTCCCTTCCTGGCTTTGTCTGAGATATTTAGCTGAAATGGTAACTATAGTATTAAGAGCTTCATTTTTTTTTATTGAGTTTATTTAAGAAATGTTTTGTGACCATGGATGAAGCCTTAAAAGAATGTTGCCTTAAATAGCACAGCTCACTGTCTTTTTCTTTTTTATTAGGCCTGGCTCTCTGAAGAGAGGTCTCAATTCCCAGAGCTCAGATGACCACTCGAATAAGAGATCTCGCACCTCTTCCATGAGCTCCTTGACGAGCACGTACACAGGTGGCATCCCTAGCTCCAGTCGCAATGCCATTACTAGTTCTTACAGTTCTACTCGAGGTTTCTCTCAGGTATGTTCATCTTGATGCATGGGAGAAAGGTGTTCTGAGCATTAATTAATTGATTAGCCAGTGTTTACTAACCTCATTCCATCCTTCAGATATTAGGATTACCTCTGAGCTAAAAGAAGGTGCAGATCCTCAAATGGATGCTTAGACCCAGGGGACAAAATAGAAATCCCAGAAAATAAACCAGTTCATGTGGGGACACCTGATACCAAACAGCCAGTATTACAGATAAATGGACAAAGGATGAATAATTCAGTAAATAATACTAATTTGATTGAAAAGGTAGATTCAGTCTAAATTGCACTGAGTTGTGAAATTCATCTTATTGTCATTGAGAATTTAGTGAAAGTTTTTTAAATATTGTAATTTTTAAAAATTCTTTTTTAGAAAAAAGTATTCTTTCTTAGAGAATATAGTATGGCCTAGGGAACTGAGCGAGCTTTGCTACCAGATTCAGAGTCACATTTTAGTTCTGAC
The DNA here is from genome assembly GCF_053574225.1 of Canis aureus. Taxonomy (NCBI): domain Eukaryota; kingdom Metazoa; phylum Chordata; class Mammalia; order Carnivora; family Canidae; genus Canis; species Canis aureus. Next base: position 71,141,681 of record NC_135618.1, read on the forward strand.
ACTTAGTAGCTATAGGACTTTGGGCAGGTAAATCACTTCAACTTATCTTTTCTCATCTCCCAAGGATAAAATAAAGATTGTAGGTAATGCTTAAAAAATATCCATTACAGTACATGTCAATAAGCGGGTACTCTATATATAGTAGCTAGAAAAAAAATAAAGTGTGCATGGAAGAAGAGTTTGAGAGAAGAATGCTTTTGAGATAAGGTAATCCAGAAGGCTTTTACAATAATGTAAATGAAAGATGAAGGCCTAAGCCTGAGCAGTTCTAGGAATAACACCACAACAGGCAGATTGAGGATAATTCTCAAGAGCCCTAGGATTTTCAGAATGGTTAATGAGTACTGGCTTCAACTTAGTCACCAGCCATATTGACCCCTAACAAGAGAATCAGCCTGTCTTTTGAAGCCAGGCACTGACTTCTTTGTAGCTTATGAAACTTTATGAAAGTCCTGGATGGCATCTTCTTCCAGTATAGGCTTTCTGTCTTGAAATTCCCGTTGTTTGCTGTAGCCCCTTTAATTAATGATCTTAGCTAGATCTTGTGGATGACCTACTGCAGCTTCTACATCAGCCTCTGCTGCTTCCCCTTGTTAGGGAGATGTCTTCTTACCTCACTGAGTCAGCCTCTACTAGCTCCAGACTGCTCTCCTGCAACGTTCTCACCTCTCAGCCTTCATGGAATTAAAGGGTTAGGTTTTGCTCTGGTTTAGGCTTTGGCTTAAGGCAATGTTGTGGCTGGTTTGATCTTCTACCCAGACCACTCAGACTTTCTCCAGATCAACAATAAGGCCTTTTCGCTTTCTTATCATTCATACATTGCTTTTTTTTTTTTCATTTATATATTCATGTGTTCATTACAGTAGTACTTTTAATTTCCTTCAAGGACTTTTCCTTGGGGCTCACAACTTGGCTGTTTGGTGCAAAAAGCCTAGCTTTCAGCCTGATTTGGCTTTTGACCTGCCTTCCTCACTAAGCTTGCTCATTTGTAGCTTCTGATTTAACGTGTGAGATGTGCAACTCTTCCTTTCAGTTGAACACTTAAGAGGCTACTATAAGGGTTGTCAACTGGTATAATTGCAGCATTGTAGTCTTTCAGCAAATAGGCCAGAAGAGAGGGAGAGAGATGGGAGAACTGCCAGTTAATGGGACAGAGCACACATATTTATCAGTTAAGTCTGCCACCTTTTAAAGGTGTGGTATGTGGCTCCTCAAAATAATTACAATAGTAACATCAAGGATGACTGATCACAGATCACCCTAACAAAGGAAATAATAATAAAAAGTTGGAAATATTGCAACACTTAACCAAATGTGAGACAGAGACAGGAAGTGAGCGAATGCTGTTAGGAAAACGCCACCAATAAGCCTTGCTTGAAGCAGAGTTGCCACAAACCTTCAATTTGTTCAAAACAGCAACATTTGCAAAGTACAATAAAACAAAGTATGTCTGTACTCATCTGTTCTTAAAATCTTTTTATTATGTCAAATTTCAAATGCATACAAAAGGAAAGGGAATCTAATGGACATCCCTATGCTTCACTAGTTAGTTACTAGCATTTTGTCTATTTCATCAGTCCATCCCCACCCTGTTTTTGCCCTGGAGTTGCATTTTACAGTAAATTACAAACCTGTCATTTCTTCAGTGTTTTTTATTATTATTTATTTATTTATTTATTTATTTATTTATTTATTATTTATTTATTTATTTTTAATTTATTTGTGATAGTCACACAGAGAGAGAGAGAGAGAGAGGCAGAGACACAGGCAGAGGGAGAAGCAGGCTCCATGCACCGGGAGCCCGACGTGGGACTCGATCCCGGGTCTCCAGGATCGAGCTCCGGGCCAAAGGCAGGCGCCAAACCACTGCGCCACCCAGGGATCTCTATTTTTATTGTTTTTAAGATTTTATTTATTTATTCATGAGAGAGAGAGAGAGAGAGAGGCAGAGACATAGGCAGAAGGAGAAGCAGGCTCCATGCAGTGAGCCTGACGTGGGATTTGATCCTGGGTCTCCAGGATCATGCCCTGGGCTGAAGGCAGGCACTTAACCGCTGAGCCATCCAGGAATCCCTCTTCAGTGTGTTTTAAAACTTTTTTAAACATTAATGACGACAGCACCATTATTCCTCCTAAACAGCAATAACTTTTTTTTTTTAATTATGTTCTTTTTTTTTTTTTTTTTTTTTTGATATTTTATTTACTTATTCAGGAGAGACACAGAAAGAGGCAGAGACACAGGCAGAGGGAGAAGCAGGCTCCATCCAGGAAGCCTGATGTGAGACTCGATCCCGGGACTCCAGGATCATGCCCTGGGCTGAAGGCAGGCGCTAAACCGCTGAGCCACCCGGGCTGCCCCCCCCCCCTTTTTTTTTTTAAGATTTATATTTAATCATTTGAAAGTGAGAGCAAAAGAGATCACAGTGGAAGAGGGAGGGGGAGGAGCAGACTCCCTGCTGAGCAAGGAACCCAATGCGGGGCATCATCCCAGGACCCTGAGATCATGACCGGAGGCTCATGATTGACTGACTGAGCCACCCAGTTGCCCCAATAATTTTTTAATATTAGTTAGTATTGCTCCATGTTCAGATTGCCCATGTTATCCTAAACTTATTACAGTTCCTTTGTTTGAATGAGGGACCAAACATCAATTCTTTTACATTTGGTTCCTATGTTTCTTAGACTCTCTGAATCTGTAATATTACTATTTTTTTCATGCCTTTTTTAAAAAAAAACTGGATCATTTTGTTCTGTGGAATTTCCCACATTCTAGATTAATTTTCTGTCATTGTGGCATCATTTTAACATGTACAGTTTCCCCTATGTTTGTAAACAGGAAGGTGAGTCCTGAGGCTTGATTAGATTCGAGTTCAGTTATTTGGCAGAACATTGCACAGGTGATACTCTGTACTTGTGATTACATCACCCCAGGAGAGCATGAGGTCTAACTGCCTCCCTTTTTGGAGGTTAGTAATGACCCCTGAGCTCAGCTGTTTTCAGTCCAATTCTTCCATTTTAAGTTCTCTGTTTTTCATTTGATTTTAGCAGCCATATATCATCTTTACCTAGGTCCATGATTTTATTAGGTTGCAAGATGGTGGTAATCTAATTCTCTTGTTCTCTCTGCATGTATTAATTAAAATTCTATACAGTAGAATGTGCCTTTCTGGTGGATTATGCAACTTTAGATCCTTGTGGTCATGAGTTCAAGTCGCACATTGGATATAGTGATTACTTAAAAATAAAATCTGTTTTAAAAAAAAATTGTTCTGGGGTGCCTGGATGGTTCAATTGGTTAAGCATCTGATTCTTGATCTCAGCTCAGGTCTTGATCAGAGAGTCATGAGTTCAAGCCCCACCTTGGGCTCCACGCTGGGCATGGAGCCTACTGCTACAGGGCTGGATCCCACAACCCTGAGATCATGATGTGAACCAAAATCAAGAGTCACTCAACCACTGAACCACCCAGGTGCCCCATATTTGTGTCTTTTATGAGTGAGTTTGGGCAGATTTTCACGTATTAGAGAAACATTCCAAATGAACTAAATATTTAAATGTAAAATAAAAACCATAAAAGTGTTTGCAAAAACAGGCTCCTCATGCATTGCTGTTGGGAGTGTCAATTTATACAGTTCTCTGGAGAGCAGTATGGCAGTAATTATCAATATTAGAGATGTATGTGTCTTTTGATCCAGTAGGTTTGTTTTTAGGAGTTCTCTTTGTATACTCAAGAGTATATAGGAGGGTGTTGATTGTAGCATTTTAATAGCAGAAGCTTGGAAACAATGTAAATATATCTGGGGGGGGGGACTGGTTAACAGTATTTCCATAAGTTTTATAAGCTACATACAATACTATGTAACTATCAAAAAGAATCAGGTAGCTTAATAGGCACTGGTGTGAATTCAAAAATACAGAACAAAAGCAAGGTGCGGAACTGTGTATATACTGTCCTCTGTTATTTGTGTGGCTGGTTTCTTTAATCTTTTAACATGCATAGAATAATTTTGAGACATTTTATTAGAAACCAGGAGTAACTATGAGGTAGAAGGAAAACTTTTTACTGTGTACTCTGCTCGTTGGAGTTTATGACATGTGCTGCAAGTACTGCTTTTCCTGGTTTCAAAAAGTTTTTAAGGGACCCTGAGTGGCTCAGCGGTTGAGTGTCTGCCTTCGGCTCAGGGCATGATCCTCGATCTGGGGATCAAGTCCTGTATCGGGTCCCTGTGAGGAGCCTGCTTCTGCCTCTATGTCTCTGTATCTCTCATGAATAAATAAATAAAATCTTTAAAAAAAAGGGGGGGGGGGTTAGGTGTAGATAGCTGTTCAGATTAAAAAAAAAAAAAGATAAAATTCCCCTGTTCTTGGAGTGCCTGGGTGGCTCAGTCAGTTAAGCAGCTGCCTTCAGCTCAGGTCATGATCTCCCTGGGATCAGGCCCTGAGTCAGGCTCCCTGCTCATCAAGGAGTCTGCTGCTTCCTCTCCCTCTCCCTCTATATGTGTACTCTCTCAAATAAAATCATTAAAAAAATTTTTTTCCCTATCCTGGCTGTCCCAGTCTTCATCCCATAGGTAGGTACCTGTTGTTAACATTTGTACTATGTGTGCAAACAGATAATACACAGAATTTTTTTTTTTAAGACTTATTTATTCAGAGAGAGCGAGAGAGAGAGAGAGGCAGAGACAGGCAGAGGGAGAAGCAGGCTCCATGCAGGAAGCCCGACGTGGGACTCGATCCTGGGTCTCCAGGATCACACCCTGGGCTGCAGGCGGCACTAAACCGCTGCACCACTGGGGCTGCCCAATACACAGAATTTTTTGGTCTGTGTTACACAAATGGGATCATTACATTATATGCTTTTTTTGTCTTTTTGATCACATATTACATCGCATTCTATGTCAAATCTATATTGAAAAAAATTTTAAATTAGAGTGTAATGTAGAAAAGTAAATATCATAAGTATACAGTTCCATGTTATCACCACCTAGGTCAAATAATAAATCATTTTCAACACCCAGAAGCCCCTCTCATATCTCCTCCTTCCTTCTTGAGTATTAGCACTATATAGTCTTATCTATTTTTAAACTTTATATAAATGGAGACCAGCATATGCTTTCTTTGTGTTTGGCTTCTTTCACCCACTGTTTTTCCTTATGAGATGCATCTAGCATCCAAGTTGTTGCATGTAGCAGCAAGTCTTATTCTGTGTTCATTTTCTTTATGTGAATATACCATAATTAATTTTTCCTCCTGTTGGACATTTGGATTTCCATATGCATAATGTTGCTATGAATATTCTTGTGTTAAGTCTTTTGGTAAATATATATAAAGTATGTGTAATATTCAGTTGTAGTAGATGTTAAATCATTTTTTAAAGTTGTTTCAGTTGATACTCTTACCAGTACAGTATGAGGTTTTGTTCCTGTGGTTATACATCCTCACTAACACTTGGTGTCTCCAGTCTCTTTAATGACCCATTCCAACAGGTGTGAAGTATTTCGTTGTGGTTGTAATTTATGGTTATAATTGTAATCGTTGATTGCTAATGAAATAGAGGTGTGAACTGTTCGTTGGCCATTCGTACTTTCTTTCTGATTTATAGAAATTCTTTATATATTCTATATACAAGCTCTCTATAAATTGTGTGAAATCATTGTTCTACTCTGTCTCATCGCTTCATTTTCTTCACTTTACACTTATGGTTAATGTATTGTGTGCATTGTATAGGAATTATTTGTCTACTTAAAGTCATGATATTATACTACCTTCTAGAAGCTTTATTCTTTTTCTTTCACATTTGGATCTGTAATCCACCTAAAGTTGATTTTTGTATATGGTGTGAGGTAGCGATCAAAATTAGTGTTTTTCCATATAAATATCCACTTGACTTAGCAACATTTTTTTTCTTAGCAACATTTATTGAAAGAATGGACCATCCCTTTCCTATTGCTCTGTAGCACTGCCTTTGTTATAATTTAAATGTCCATAATACATGGATTATTTCTAGATCTGTTCTGTTCCATTGGTCTATTTTTGTGCCCTATACCCATCTTTTTTTTTTTTTTTTTTTTTAAGATTTTATTTATTTATTCATGAGAGAGAGAGAGAGAGGCAGAGACACACACAGGCAGAGGGAGAAGCAGGCTCCATGCAGGAAGCCTGTGGGACTTGACCCCTGGACTCCGGAATCATGCCCTGAGCCAAAGGCAGACGCTCAACCACTGAGCCACCCAGGTGTCCCCCCATCTTTTTTTCTACCTTGTACCACATAGTCTTTTAGTTTTGATGTGTAGTAGAATAAGTCATCCAACTTTCTCCTTCTCTCCTTCCTCTTCAGAATTGTCTTGGATCTTGACCTTTTGCATTTCCTTGTCAGTTTAGAATCAGCTCGTCGGTTTCTATCAAAAGAAAGGACACTTGTTGAGATATTAAGATTGCCTTTAATCTACCAATTATTTTAGAGAGATGATATTTTTTACATGTTGAATCTCCCAATCCATGAACATGGGATATCTTTCATTTCTCTTTTTTTTTTTTTTTTTTTTTTTAAGATTTTATTCATTCAAGAGAGAGACAGAGAGAGGCAGAGACATAGGCTGACAGAGAAGCAGGCTCCTCACAGGAGATATTTAGAAAAGTAAATAAAAGTAATAAAAGTAAAGTCCCCGATATGGGACTCAATCTTAGACCTCAGGACCATGCCCTGAGCCAAAGGCAGACACTCAACCGCTGAACCACCCAGGGATCCCTCTTTTATTTCTTTATATCATCTTTAGCTGCTCCGTGTAGTGGTCCTACATATTAAACTTATTTCTAGATATATATTTTTTTGATGCTACTATAAATAGTATGTTAAAATCTGTTGCTGATGTACACAAATACAACTGATTATTATATTCAGAAAATTTGCTAAATCCCATAATATTCTTTTGTATATTTTTTAGGATTTTTGTGTGTACATCATGTTGTCTACAATGACAGCTACTTTTTTTCTTTTTCTTTTTCCTATCCTTATATTATTGGGGACTTACTATATTTGGTTAAGACCCGAAGTACAATGTTAAATAGAAGTGATAGCAAACATCCTGGTTTTTCCTGATCTTAAAGGGAGTGCTTTCCTCATTTCTTGTTATATATGCTGTTTGGTATAGGGTTGGTTTTTGGTTTTTTGAGGGTTTCTGTAAGATTTATTTCAGAGAGAGAGTGTGCTCAAGGTCAGGATGGGGGAGGGAGAGAGTCTCAAGCAGATGTTGCACGAGTGCAAAGCTCAATGTGGGGCTCAGTCCCACAACCCTGAGATCACAACCTGAGCCAAAACCAGGAGTTGGCCACTGAACTGACTGAGCCACCCCAGCACCCCTGATACAGGTTTTTTGTAGATAGGAAGTTCCTTTTTCAAATTTTTTGAGATTTGCTTTGTGGCCCAGCACATGTTCAGTTTGGTAAATGTTTCCGCTTCACTTGAGAAATTTTATGCAGTGCTCACTTATGATTTATATTCCTTGGAATTTGTCATGTGGTTTGATGTCTTTTGATGGTTTTGAAACACCTCAACCATTTTCTTTTCAGATGTTGTTCTGCCCTATTTTCTTTATTTTCTTGGTGTCCAGGACACGTTAGACCTTTTCTGTTGGTCCCATGTCTGTCTGTGTTTCCCATCCTTTTGTCTCCTCATCTCCAGTACTTCCCTGGTTCAGTTTACAGATTTTCTTTAAATTTTTTTTTTTTTTTTTTTTTTTTAATTTATGATAGTCACACAGAGAGAGAGAGAGAGGCAGAGACATAGGCAGAGGGAGTAGCAGGCTCCATGCACCGGGAGCCCGACGTGGGATTCGATCCCGGGTCTCCAGGATCGCGCCCTGGGCCAAAGGCAGGTGCTAAACCGCTGCGCCACCCAGGGATCCCCAGTTTACAGATTTTCTTTAGCTTTGTGCTATTTTAGCTGATCCATCACATTCTTAAAGCATTATTGTTATCTTTCTTAGGCTTATCTGCCAGAATTTTCCATGTTGTCATTTAAATTATTATAATAATATTCCAAAGTCTTGTTCAGTAACTCCGGTATTTGAATCTTCTGTGGTCTATTTCTGATGTCTGCTTTTTTCCTCTGGGGGATTGGGTAAATACTACTTTCTTATATACTTGATTTTTGTTGTTGCTTTTTTATGTCAGACATTGGAAAAAAAAAATGTAAATGGTGCCTTGAAGCTCTGAATGATGGTATCTTTCTCCAGAGAGATTTTGCTTTTTTATTTTACCTCTGGCAGTAGCTAGGATAGGGGCAGATTACTTCTGTCTGGGTGGACTTGACATGATTCTGAGTTGGTTGTCGGTTCTTATGAGGGCTAGTTTATTTCTGATTTCCCCTGTATCCCCACTTGTAGTCTTGGGAATCCAAAAGAAAAGCTTTAGGTCTTGTTAGGGCCCCTATACTTTGGAAAGCCCTGAATTCATTTTTGTCTTTCCAACCATGTGAGACTGCCAAAAGCTTTTCTCAGCCTCTCAACTGCAGCTTTTAATTTTGGAATTGGCAGTCACCATGAGAGAAAAAGGAGACCTAAAGGTGAGAGCTCACCCCTTGGCTCCTCTTCTCATCTCTGTGATGTCTCACCACCCTAGTTAGCTCTTCCTTACTGCCATGCCTTCACACGGATGGAGGTCACACCTTCTTCAGCATTTGCTGTCATCCCTAGCAGGAATGTGGCTCTTGAACAATACAGCCACTGCCTGAAAGAGGGTCAGAGTTTATTATAAGTGCCCTCACTCATTGTGGAGCATGTGACCCCCTGCAGGAAAAATACACCCACTGATGCTAATTGCTGTTTGGTGTTCTAAGTAGTGACCAGTGCCCTGTTAACGTGTGGTCTTTGCATGTAGAAGTTCTCAGAAGTAGGTCTTAGAAAGAGGAGTTTAATATGAAAGTTCTTTATGTTGAAACTTCTCTTAAGGGATCCCTGGGTGGCGCAGCGGTTTGGCGCCTGCCTTTGGCCCAGGGCGCGATCCCGGAGACCCGGGATCGAATCCCACATCGGGCTCCCGGTGCATGGAGCCTGCTTCTCCCTCTGCCTGTGTCTCTGCCTCTCTCTCTCTCACTGTGTGCCTATCATAAATAAATTAAAAAAAAAATAAAAAAAAATAAAAAAAAAAAACTTATCTTAAAAAAAAAAATGTACTGAGGTAGTGATTATCTTCAGTAATCAGTATAGGCTACAGGCCTAATATTTGATGCAAATGACAGTAGAGATCTTTGACTTAACTGTATTTTTCCAGGGGGACGCTAGGAAATACCCAGATCTACAGCCATCCAAACTAGAAATTCTAGCTTTGAATTATTTCAAATAATATTTATAGTAAAATTATTACACATGTTGGATGGGGACCAGTTATTGAAAAAACGAGCTGTCCTCTAACCTCTTTGTGTACAGTATTGATCTCTCCATGTGTCTTAGAAGACTTATTTTCCAAAGTAGGAACATTTACCATTGCCTTCGGCGCTTCAAACCCTAGCTTGCCTCTCTGGCCTTGTCCCCAGTTGTTCCTTCCTATGTTCTCTGTATCAGCCAGCCCAGGATATTTATTATCTTCTTGGAGCACTTGATACTTCCCTGCAGCCTTCCTTTCCTTGTTCTGTTCCTGCTGTGGGATGATGTGTCCATTCTGTCATGATCCTGTACAGCTTGTCTGTCTTCAGGAGCTTTTTGTGAAGTCATGAAAGGCTCTCAGACATCACCTCCATCCTGTACCAATTCTTCTCACCAGCTCTGCATCCTGTCTCTTCTGGGGCTCCCGTGCAGAGACCTCTGTTACCTTTTGACTGTTACAGTCAATTAGTGTACTCTCTTGTCTCTTTTCCACATTGTAAATTTCTTGGTGATGGAGTGCTCTTGCTCATCTTTGCATTCTTTGTCAAGTAGAAACCTATAGTACCTCTCTAAAGTGGAAACTGAGCAAATAAAAATTGAATTATAGTGTGGAACTAAATCGACTGCTAGTTACATAGATTGACTATTTATTTTTATGACTTGTTATATCTCTTGCTACCTTTTCACTTGATATGGTCATTATACTTATGTGGAGTTCCAGGACTCCCATGCTTTTCTTGAAAATGTGTGCCTTTAATTTTATGGTTTTTGTTTTGTTTTGGGATGTTTTTATTTCCTGCCTGCATAGGTTTTATTTCTATTTTATGGAAATGTATGGTTGAAAATTCAGATGATACAAAGCGTGTACAGTAGTTTTCTTGCTGCATAGCAATACTTTTTTTTTTTAATTTTTATTTTTATTTATGATAGTCACACAGAGAGAGGCAGAGACACAGGCAGAGGGAGAAGCAGGCTCCATGCACCGGGCGTGGGATTCGATCCCGGGTCTCCAGGATCGCGCCCTGGGCCAAAGGCAGGCGCTAAACTGCTGCGCCACCCAGGGTTCCCATAGCAATACTTTTATTAAAGAGAGGTTTTTTTTTTTTGTTTTGTTTTGTTTTTAAGATTTACTTATTTTAGAGGACACGTGCAAGTGGGGTGAGGGGCAGAGGGAAAGCAAGAATCTCATGAAGACTCCCCACTGATGAGCACAGGGCTTGATCTCACAACCTTGAGATCCATGACCTGAGCCAAAACCAAGAGTTTGGATGCTCAACTGACTGAGGCACCAAGGTGCCTCTAATATGATGTAACTGTTGCTGAATTAAGAAATCACCAGAAGCTTCTCAGTAGGAAAAGGTCTACGGTGATAGCTTAGTATTTTTGTAATTAGGCTAAAGACTTAATGCAACTGTGGACAGAGTGCTTGCTCTGTGTTACTTTGTTGGGAGGCTGCTTTGCGGGAGAGGAGTTTAAGAACAGAGCATCTTTGCTGTCAGGGGGATGTTGCAAAAGTTATAAATGTCATTTATGCACATTTTTTAAAAAGTAGTAAAGCTAAATTAATGAAAGGAAGACTAAATTAGTTTACTGGCTTATTTTGGTTATAGTAGGATTCGGGGGGAGTGGTTGGAACAGTTTCTTAATTTTGTCAGTTCTGTAGACAACATAGAGTAAACGTGCATCATAGCTCTAAACCACTACTGAACATAACATTCCCCTTAAAGTACATTGACTCCTTGAACATTTATTAGTTATCTTTCCCTTACTTGTTCAGATTATTTTCCCCCATAGTTAATACTGGCAGTTGATCCCAGGAATCCGGGATCATGCCCTGAGCCGAAGGCAGATGCTCAGCCACTGAGCCACCCAGGCACCCCTAAGATTTTATTTTTAAATAACCTGCACCCAACACAACCCCAAGATTAAGAGTCACATGTTCTATTGCCTGAGCCAACCAGGCACCCCATAAAGAGATGTTTAAGTCACTGAAAAGGAGACTTGATATGCAGTGCTGAACAGAACACAAAGTTGTATTGTCCTGTAGGCTTGGTCATGTCGCTGCTGTTTGCCTTTCAGTTTTGGAAGAGAAGTGGGCCCAGCTCATCACCATTCTCTAGCCCAGCCTCATCTCGCTCCCAGACACCAGAGAGGCCAGCAAAGAAAATCAGGTAATGAGTCCTGACTCATGCTGTAGATGAATGAGAGGGCGGGAAAGAAGAACGTATACTCGGCTCTTAGGCTTCCTGCAGCTATGATTTGGAGAATCTGAAAAATTGCCATTGAGGACAACGAAATCCTGCCTGCACTGCTCTCCTCTCTTAATGGTCTCCTGTGCTGACCCTAGAAGCTCTGCCTCCCTTTCTCATCCTGCAGCTCAAGTGACCAGGGTGTGCGTGGAGGCCACGGAGGGTAGGGGGACAGAGGAAGTTACGTCAGGGGCAGAAGAGTTCACAGAGTCTAGTTCACTAGACTCCCAACTGACCCTCTAGGCATCGAAAGTTGACTAGAACACTGCTTTTAGGGGTCAGAAGTGTGACTGCAGCTCTCAGAGACTTGGTGGATTGTAAGTAAGGTTTTGAAGGTTATTGTTTTTGTTCCTGCTGAGACAAAGGTTTCCCATGGCATCTGTGAACAGACTCCCTTCGTTTTGTAGGAATTTTCTTTTGATTTCTTAAATATTTTATTCTGGCATACTGTAATCTTAAATCTTGATTGTTCTAGACTTTGGCCACTTGGTAGTTAGGAGGGCATAGGAAGTCACCTGTACTCTGTCAAGAGGTGTTTTTAAGCGCACTTGTGCCTCTTCTGCCTGCAGAGAAGATGAGCTTTCTCATCACTCCAGTTCTTCGACTCCATTGGCAGCAGACAAGGAGGCCCAGGGAGAAAAAGGTAGGTTGATAAGTGTGCAAGAATGTTTTGTGCTGGGAGTGTTTCTGGAGGGTGTGTAGACCATTGCCTCTTGGAAAACCTGCATGGAGCATCGCTGTGTGGAGGGCCAACCAGGCCCAGAAGGAAAAGGGCTTATTCAGAGATTCGTAGTCTGGCACGGGTGGATCTACAGTGCAGCCCAATGTGCCTATGGCCTGGTGATCCGCTAAGGCAGAGGAACCTGTGAGCAGTCCAGGAAACGACTATCCAGTAAGCACTTAATGTTTGCATTTGGGGCAGTTACCTCTTCATACTCTCCTATCAGAAATCTTGCAAAAACTATCCAAAATCCCAGCCATGGAAGATACAACCTTTCAGAGGTACTCCGTGAAGATTCAGTGTGGAAAGATCAGGTGGATAGACACACCTAGCCATTCCTGGAAGAGAAGAGGAAGTAGACAAGTCCGTCTTTTGTTTCTTTAGCTGCAGATACAACCACGTCGAAGGCACAGAACTCGTGGAGCTCCCCGCCCACACCTGGCAGCTCTGGGCAGCGCAAGCGGAAGATTCAGTTGCTGCCCTCCCGGCGAGGGGCCCGGCTGACCCTGGTAGGGCTCTGTCCATCCATACCTGCCCACCCACCCAGGGCAGCACTCCTAAGTTCTAGAAAAGCTAAGTACAGGTTTCTTACAGCTTCTCTGACTGACAAGCCTCTCATCTTTCCCTCTGGCAGCCCCCACCTCCCCAGCTTGGCTATTCTATCACTGCTGAAGACCTGGATCTGGAAAAAAGAGCCTCACTGCGGTGGTTTAACAAGGCCTTGGCAGATGGGACCGGTAAGGAAGACCAGTCAGCTCCATGCTCCGGAGGGGAGTTGTTTCCTTGGGTTTTATTTGGACCCTTCTCATCTGAGAAATCCATTTGGTTCCTTGGTAGAATCAGGGAAACCGTGAGCATTGGAATTGAGGGGAGACATTTCCAGAGCTGATACTGTGTTTGGGATCCCATGGTTATGAGATCTTGTCACATGCCTTTTAGACCTGAGTGCTCTGTGATGTGCCCCTGGAGAGAACTGCCAAACACGATCTTTCTCCTTAGATACTTCCTCGAATTCTGTCACTGAGAAGCCCCCTACCACTCAGCCTTCTCTGACGTTCACCCCGCCTGCTGCTGGGACCACCACCTCCCCAGCTACCCTCCCAGCCCCAAACACCAACCCGCTGCTCGAGAGCTTGAAGAAGATGCAGAGTTCTGCTAGCCTGCCATCTTCTTCGGGTGAGTGGGAGAGCCCCCTGCAGAGTGTAGAAGGATGTGCCCCTAGGTTTCAGTTGAAGTAAAAGCAGTGTGCCTGCTGGTCTCTAGAAATCTGTGAGACCATGATTGGCTCACCAGACGCAACCTGGTGTGCTGTGCACTCAAGAGCTTCAGAATTCTGTAATCGGGAAGCTATCAGGAAGGGGGCTGCTGTGCTTAAAGCTGGAGTCGGTAGTCTAGTTTTAGTCACATGGCTCGTGATTTGAAACGCACTTCGTGAGCTACTCTGAGCCTTGCTGTCATCCTCTGTAACGTGAATAATGTTTAGTGAGGTGTCTCTGAAATGTAAGTGGGATCATGTATGTGGTTACGAGGTTTTGTCTCATGCCTCTCAGATCACAGGCACAAGAGGACATTTGGTCCTTTTCTCTCTAGGTTTCCAAGGGTCCTTGATGGCACTGTATGTGCCACACCCCTCTGTCTGCCCTTTATCACTTAGTAACTGTCAGTCATCAGACTCTCCCAGGGCCTGGGGACAGAGAGACCTCTATTTCTGGTTATATGTTTTGCACTCAACACACAGTAGGTAAATACAGTAAATCTTTCTTGGGTGAGTAAGGTGCATCTCAGTGATTAACTGGACTTGAGTTTGGATGATTGGGTTTTCCTTCATCTCCACGTAATTTATCCCCCAGTTTGGCCAAATCATATCCCTTTGTATCTTAACGATCTTGAAGGGTAGAGCTAATGCCAGCTTGATTTTAGGGAGTAGACATGTTAAGGGTCTGTGCTATAGGTGCAGCCATGTTTGTTGACTGACACAGAAGCCCTTACACTGTGCCAGGCACATGGGGGTGCAGAATCATTGCCATCAGTATCCACTTTCTTTGTTCTTCCCAGAATCTGCCGGAGTGGCAACCACTGTGGCCCCTTCACCTCCGAAGACACCCAGCCTGCTGCCCTCTCTCAGCTCTTCACAGTCAGGGGCCCTTCCAGGCGCCTCCTCGGACTCCAAGTCCACAGCCACTTTCTCGGGGCTGACCCCTGCTGCGTCCCTGACGCCAGCCACCGATACCACCAAGTCACCTCTGGCTCCTCAGGCTGAGACATCTGCCAAACCTGCAGCCCCGCCCACCCCATCCCCCACCCCCAAGCAGAGTCTTCTGCTGGGAATGCTGAGCACCCCGCCTGCTGACCCCCCTGCGTCGACGCCCCCCACCGTGTCATCCGCGTCCCCCATGTTCAAGCCCATCTTCATGGCCCCACCAAAAAGTGAGAATGAGGGCCCCTTGCCATCTAGCCCCTCGAAGGTCACCACCACGACCCCTTCCAGCTCTGCCCTCCTTGCACCCACGAGCAGCCCTCAGCCCGCTTTCAAGCCTATCTTCGGCAACATGGGGCCCCCGACATCCACGCCCTTGTCTGCTGCCTTCTTCAGCCAGACCGCTGCCCCAGCCACTGCTGCGAGTACCCCTCTCTTCCCCAGCCAGGCCAGTGCCACCTCAACCATGGCT
This sequence comes from Canis aureus, assembly GCF_053574225.1. Lineage (NCBI taxonomy): Eukaryota > Metazoa > Chordata > Mammalia > Carnivora > Canidae > Canis > Canis aureus. The sequence continues at coordinate 71,156,682 of NC_135618.1, forward strand.
CCTGTGAGCGCAGCCAGCACTTCTATAGACTCAGCTTCAAAGCCCACGTTCAGCTTTGGCGTGAGCACTGTGACCAGCACCACCACCTCTGCTGCCCAGCCTTTCCTCTTTGGGCCCCCCCCCACCTCCGGGGCCAGCTTTAGCCCAGCCATAGGCTCCATATTCCAGTTCGGCAAGCCGCCTGTGGCACCCGTGTCGACAACAGTCACCACATTTGGCCAATCCGTCCCTGGGGCTGTGCAGACAGCCACCAGCAGCAGCAGCAGCAGCAGCAGCAGCAGCGCCAGCACCTGCTTCAGTGGGTTCAGTGGCAGCCTCACCACCCCCGCCCCTGCTACCAGCAGCCAGCCAGCGCTGACCTTCACCACCACCACCACCCCAGCCTTCCACATTCCCTTTGGCTCAAGCACCAAGCCCACTCTCCCTTCATATCCAGGAGCCAATCCCCAGCCCACTTTTGGGGCTACCGACGGGCAGCAGCAGGGTGCCACTAAGCCAGGCCTAGCCCCGAGCTTCGGCAGCTCTTTCACTTTTGGGAACACGGCAGCTGCGGCCCCAGCCGCAACCCCAGCGCCTGGCCCAGCCCAGCCCACCTTTGGCAGCCCTGCACAGGCTAGTTTTGGTGGTTTGAAGCCCACTGCCCCTGCCTTCGGCACCCCTGCTAACACCCAGCCAGCCTTTGGCAGCACCACATCTGTATTCTCTTTCGGGGCGGCCTCCACCTCTGGCTTTGGAGCTACAACCCAGACCACCAGCAGCGGGACCGGTAGCTCTATGTTTGGCAGCACAACACTGTCACCCTTCACGTTTGGGGGATCAGCTGGCCCAGCTAGCAGCGGGGGCTTTGGGATCAACGTGGCCACCCCTGGCACCTCTGGAGCGTTCAGCTTCGGCACAGGACAAAGTGGGGCTGCTGCCAGCACGACCCCTTTTGGAGGAGGCTTGAGTCAGAGCACGTTGGGCGCACCTAGTCAGAGCACACCTTTTGCCTTCAATGTGGCCAGCACACCGGAGAGCAAACCCGTGTTTGGAGGTAAGATCAGGAGTAGACCTGGTCTGCTGGACCAGATGCAGTTTTAAGTGCAGTCCCCTCTCATTTCAGAGCTTCACAGTATGGCAGTGACGGGACTGATGTTTGGTAGTTAAATACACGTTCAGTTGTTAAATACAAGGTCAGTGAGGAGGAAGCGTCTGGGTAAAAAGCGGTATGTCATGAGTGGATGTGGAGGAGCTCTTCAGATAGTCAAGGAGGGCAGGCCTTTCTGAGGATATTTAATATTTAATCCAAGTCTACATCTGGGGCACAGGGGCGCTGGTGCAAAGGCCCAGGGTCAGGAGCAAACTCTTAATTGACCATGAACAGAGAAAAGCGAGGTGTGGCTCAAAAGTGAAATCCACAGTGCTGTAGAGGCAGGCAGAACAGAGTTGATGGTCAGTAAAGGCGAGGATTAAATTTGGGTTTTAAATATGAAGGGCGATCCCTGTAGAATTTCAGAAGAATGAAGTGATCTTACCTGCCATGTGGAAGGTGACAAGGAGTTCTGATCCTGATAGCTTGTGTTTTAAAATCAAATGAGAGAAGATTGTGGGGAGTGGGTTGGGGAAATGTGTTTACAGACAAGGGCCTCTCGAAGTAGTCATTTGGAGAATGGGAAAAGGAACGTAAAGAACCTGGTAGTATTGCCAGAAAGTTCTGAGCGCTGGAGAACTGGGGCTATGAATTTGAGATGAGGCTAGCCTGCACTCCTAGGTTTTCCTTCAGCAACATTCACATATGAGCACACGGAGGGCAGGTGTGACCCCCACTGTTGCAGCTCCAACAGGTGCTGTGGGGTCCCCCTGGAGGCTAGGACAGTCCCTGGCAGTGGTGAGGGGTGACTGGAGGGGTGGGAGTGGAGGCAGACAGGAAGGCGGCAGGTCAGAGCTGGGAGCCAGGAGGCCTGAGGGCTGTTGGCAGGCAGCGGCAGGACTGGACAGTGGGGCTCTGGTGGTGAGGTCAGGGGAGAGGACCCGCAGGGGTGGGGGATGTTTGCTGAAGGGTCAGGTTTCTGGAGGGAGGGAACAGATAAACAGGGAGAGGCAGCAGAACTCAATTCATTGTCAGAGGGAAGTAACCTGGTCAAGCTGGAAAATGGTCTGAGTGTCCCCCTCTCCTGTGCTTTGGTGGCCTTGGGAATCCAGCGACTCTGCTCCCTAGGTGGCCAGAAGACCCCAGTGTGGGGTTTTGGCTCAGCTGTGGAAGGAAGGAAGCCAGCACAGTGGTCCTGGGCCGAGGTGCACTGTGGAGATGCCCCTCCCCCCCAGCTTCAGTCCCTCGGCTTAGACATCCTGGGGCCTAGTCACTAGCTCTCTGTGGTCTCTTCATTCTAGGTACCTCCACACCCAGCTTTGGTCAGAACACCCCTGCCCCTGGGGTGGGCGTGTCAGGCAGTGGTCTCTCCTTTGGGGCATCCTCAACACCCACCCAAGGCTTTGTTGGAGTTGGACCTTTCGGTAAGCAACAAGTCATGTCCTCACCAGCATGCCCTGCCTCTTTCTCCAGAGAGGGAGGGGGGCTTGCAGGCTCCTGGCTCTGGGGCCCCCTGGGAAGGATCAGGCTCATAAGCACAAGAAAGATGTGGCCTGGCTGGGAGGCTACCACAGATCAGGTACGCAGTTGAGGAGGAATCTTCCCGAGCTCTGAAGAGCCAGTTAAAAATGCCTTCCTCCTCACTCATGGTCTGGGATTCTGAGTTTTTACTGGTCTCCCCCTGCCCCCCTCCTCCAAAGCAAGGGCTGCTTTTCAGTAATCCCAATTTAAGTACCCAGGGTTTTGCTGGCCTAACCTTGCAGAGATCGGGGTCCCTGGGGAAGAGCCCCAGACAGCCACTTCCCTGATGAGGCCTTGTTGAATCTTTCCAGGATCGGCGGCCCCTTCCTTTTCCATTGGTGCAGGATCCAAGACCCCGGGGGCTCGGCAGCGACTGCAGGCCCGCCGGCAGCATACCCGCAAGAAATAGCCCTTGCCTTTGCCCCTGTTCCATCCCCCCGATTCCCTGCCCAAGTCTGGACCTCAGCACCTGCTAGGAAGAGCCTCTGGACCTTCTAGTTCCATAAAGCAACCTCCCCCAGATCTCTCTGGCTTCTGCCAGTGGGAGGCAGCGGCAGCCCTGGCAGCCATCTGGCTCCTGGAGGAAGAAGCCTCAGGCCCTGGGGGTGGCAGTGGGGGTGGGGGGCGGTGGCCTGCTACCTGTACTTGAACAGCTCCGGTGATGCTGGAGAGAACTAAAGAACATCTGTACATATCGTCCACCTCCTTCCCTGACTCTTGTCTGGCGTTATGAGCGTAGTCAGGCAGTCTCCCTTCCCGCCTACGCCCCTCCTGAAGCCAGCTTGGCAGGGGCCAGGGGGTGGGAGGCGTCTCTGGCACAGCCCAGGCCCTGGCTGCCAGAAGTTGGGGAGCTGGGTCGGCCCCGCATCTTTACCTTGCTTGGCTTGCCTATAAAAGTGTTTCTCCTTGGGTCCCATTAGGGGACCGGCTTCCCCGTTTCTTGCTGCTTTGTCCCTCACTGGTTCCTTGCAGGATCTACCCCTTTTTAAATGACCTTGAATCTAGCTTTGCCTTGGAGACCCCAGTGGGTGCTGCTCCTGCCGTTCCACTTCCTCCTGCCAAGTCCAAGTCAATGTTTTTTCCCCAATCCTCTGCCAGTTTGGCCCCTAAAAGCTTGGTGGCGCAAGACTGTTAGCCTGGCAGCTGCAGGGGAGATACCTCGCTCGGGCGGGGTGGGTGGGGAGCTCTGGGAGCAGACAGGACACCCCCTGCCCCCCTGCTGTTGAGCTGCCTCCTCGCCCACCTTCCCCGCTGGCCTCCGCGGGACGCATCCGCCTCTCCTCCCCAGGGTTGTATGTTTAAAGCCTTGTCCTGTGTTCCTGTCTGATGCTCATGTCTATTGCTCTTTGAATCGAGTTTGGAGGAAGAATTGAATTGTATGAGTGGCGGCATGTTGGTAGTGCCGGACTTAACTGTTTCAAGTTTCTGGGGCCTCGCTAATTGAATGTGGAAAGTAGCACCACTTTATGGCTACACGTGCTGACTCCTGGATTTTCAAATGGTGTTTTGACTTTAAGGGCTGGCAGCCCAAGAGGATGGGGCCAAGGGGAAGCAAAGATCTCTTCCCTCCACTGTTTCCCTCCCACCCACCTGACCCGACCCCACCGTGGGCTAGATCCACCCCAGGACCTATTAGAAATCCAAAATTAAGGAACCACACTTCAGAATTCTTCAGGTTCCCCCCAACCCCCAACAGAGCCTCCCCTCTTCTCCTTTGTTCCCTGATCACAAACCCTGGGCCCAAGAGCCTTGCTGCCATGCCCATCCTCTTTGGGAGAAGTATGAATGCGTGTGTCTAAATTAAAAGAAAAAAATATTTAAACATTTTTTAACAAAATAAAAATTTATTTTTGTATTTAAGCTAAATTGCCTTTTAAATTCCTTCAAGCTTGGTTCACTGAGGTGGTTAAGTATAAATGCTATCGACTAGGAATTAGCTGTATAGTTAAGTTATGCCTGTGTGAAGAGGAGGCTCAGATGCTGTCCTAGGCAGCTTTCCTGAGGGGCCAGAGCTCCCTCGGGACACACAATAGAAAATGTAATTCTTATTTTATAAATAATGTGATGTAGATGTAACTAGTTCCCCCTCACCCCCATGACTGAGGTTGAGTGCTGTGGCAGGGGACTGTCCCTCCTCACCCCTGAGGAAGAGGGGGCGGGGCGGCCTGAACCTCCAGTCCTGTGTACCTGTTGGGGGGGGTGGGGCAGGCCCCAGGCCTAGAAACCAAGTTTCCACAGATACCTGACAGAAGGTAGGTCCTCTTGGTTTGAGTGCTTGGAGCTAGTTTACCTCAGTTCCGCAGGCAGGACCGCGGGTCCGGGAGCCCCAGGGAGAGGGTGTCCCTGCGCAGCCTGAGTGAGGGTGTGGGTGGGTGTGTGGGTGTGGGTGTGTACGTGTACGTGCACTGGACGGGAACAGGAGACTGGGACTTTCCATGACAAAGACTTAATTCCTGTGAGTCTAGTTGGAATTTTTAGTATGAATGTGAGATTTTTCTCCTTGCTTATGTCATTAAGAATAAAAAAAAAAACTGTGATCTACCGTAGACCATGTCCTGCCTTTTATTTTTGTGGGCAGAATTTTCTCACCAGCAAGAACAGGGGCCCAGAGGACAAGGAAATCCACACTCTCCGGCTGAGAACTAGGGTTACCGCTTTCCTTCCTAAGGCAATAAAAACAATAGAACCTTTCAAAAAACTGCTGGCTGAGCTGTGGGGAGGACCAGGGTCTTCCTTCCTTCCCACCCAAGGCAGCAGAGCTCAGGAGACCTGCTCTGTAGGGGGCAGTGTGCGAGGGGCCACAGTCCGGCGTGGTCTCCTTTTTTTCCGTGGGGCTGCGCTGAGAGAGATTTCTGGTGCCGATGCTTCAGCCTGGGGGACTGAGCTAAGAAGGAAAGTACCTAAGTCAGATGCATCCTGGTCCTCTGGCACCTTCCATGCAGCCCCCGCCCCCCCCAACTCACCTTGGAACCTCTACCCGTTCCAGTACTGCAACAAAGAAGCCACCAGTGAGCGTGGTCTCGGGGGAGGCCCGGAGGCAGTGTTCAGCCCCTGGGAAACTGCTGAGGCCTCGGTGGGGCCAGGAGGGTAGGACGGGAGCCAGCCTATGGAGAACAGAGGAATTCTGGGTAAAAGCCAGCAGGCCCCTTCCCCAGGACTCGGTGGATCCCTGCTACCTGAAGGTCCCTGGGTTCTGCTGCAGGGCATCCTGCACCACATCTTCATTCTCCTCTTGGCAGAGGGAACATGTGGAGTACACCAGACGCTGCAGGGAGGGGAAGGTGAGCGCGTGGCGCAGTGCTCGCTGCTGGAACCCGGCTAGGGCCTGCAGGCGTGCCTTGCTAGGAGTGCCTGTCCCGGGCTCCTCCAGCTGTCTGGTTGGCATTCCTAAGGACAAAGTGTGTCACCTGTAGCCTGCCTTGTTCTGCATCGAGATCCCTGCTTCACAGGTGAGAACATCTGCTTGGGGTCACCAGGTGAGGAGTCAGAACTAATGCCAACCCAGAGCTGCAGGTCCTTCAACTATACTTTGTCCCCATCTCACCTGAGCCACTACAAGAAGGATCCAGTAAGATATACTGGACTTGACGGTAGCGCTGGTCAGAGGGTGAGACTGCCAGGAAGTCTTCCTGAGCCAGCTCACAGCATGAGACTCCAGCCCGGGCCAGCAGGGTAGCCATGGACGCCAGTCGTCCAGCATCCAGGTCAAAGGCAAAGATCCTCCTGAGGAAGAGGGGAAAGCTGGAACAAATCCTGGGGCGCCTAAGAGCCGAAAGATCTGACCGAGAATACGTCCACTCGGGACCCAGAAAAGAAGGGACAATGTCTAGAGACCTGACCTGGAGATTCTGCGCCCAGGGCCGATGGATTCCTATCTCCCACCTGCTACCCACTGGGAAGCTGAGCTGAGGGCACCACCACCAACTGCTCTAGGTCCAGATGGAATTCCTTAAAGGAACATCCTTTTCAGTCTCATGCCCCACTGGAACAGAGTTCCTGATTTCCAAGTATAGGATCCCCCACCCCCTCCTGGGTGACCACAGCACTCACCCTTGGTTCTTGAGAAAAGCGGCCAAGTGACTGGTCTTGTTGCCAGGGGCAGCACAGGCATCAATGACGTGGGAGCCTGGGGGTGGGGCCAGCAGCATGGCTGGGAGACAGCTGGCCTGGCGGCAGAGCACAGGGCTGGGGCAGGGGCTGGGGCAGTGGCTGGGGCGGGGCAGTGGGCGCCAACCCCCACTCTCTCCCCTTCCCGTCCACCTGCCCTACCTTGTCTTGTAGAATGAGGTGACCGGCCTGGTATAGTGGGTGGTCATGAAGATCTGTCTGGGTCGGAAACACCAGCAACTCTGGCAATAAGGGGTCCAGAAGAAAGCACTTCCCTTTGAGGGCCCGTAGGTCCTCGAGGCTGCCAGAGAAGGAGAAACACTGAACACTGAGTTCCTCCAGGCTGAGCACCAGGCTGGACCTCTTACAGGGGCTCCTCCCCTGACAGGCTAGGGTACAAGCCACACTCCTGAACTCGGGGAAGGAGCATGGAGCACTGCGCCTGGCCCATGGCGAGCAGGTCCCCAAGCCAGCCAGGGGCAGAGCCAGAAGCCACAGCCACTCCCGTATCACTCTGGCCTCCAGGCAACACGCCACAAGAGACGGGGAGAGGGAGGGGGCAGAGGGGACTCCCCAGAGCTGTCAGAGACCAAGGAGGTGGCGGAGCCAGGGAAACACTGGCAGTGGGCCTGGGACGGAAGCAGGGGCCAGGACACAAGGACCAGCCAAGGAAGGGTTTGCAAGATTTTCGGCATGGGGGATCACTCTACAGTCAACTGTGGTTGAAGTCTGGAAATGGGGAGACCAGCTCAGAAGGTTCATCTGCCAACAATGACAGAAAATAGCAGGCAGGGTCCGGGAGGACAGAAAGATAGCGGACATGCTTGAGAAGGCACTATGGGCAGGGTGGACATGCCGCAAAGGACTCAGCTGCTGGCCTGGCCACACGGCTGCGGGATGGCAGTGCCATCCCTTAGCTGAAGACGGGGGATGCTGGAGGTGCAAAGTGCAGGGATGCCACCGCTTCCGCCAACCAATCCATACATGGCGCCACATTCACAAAATCAAAGATCCTGATCGTCTCATCTGACGAGATTCAACCCCCATCCATGATAAAAACTCAACAAAGCAGGTGTGGAGGATATACACCCCAACATAATGCAGGCCATATGCGAAAAGCCCACAGCTAACATCCTCAGGGCTGAAAGCTAGAAGCTCTTCCTCTAGGGTCAAGAACAAGACAAGGACACCCCTCTTGTCCCTTTTACTCAACATCAACAGAGCCTAATCAGCAAATCACACAAGAAAAAGAAATGAGGCATCCAAACTGGAAAGAAGTGAAACCATCTGCAGATGACATATGTAAAAAACCCTAAAAATTCCAACCAGAAAACCATTAGAACTTTTAAACAGATTTAGTAAAGTGGCAGCATACAAAATCCATATACAAGCATCTGTTGTTTCCATACCTGATGAACTGTGTACTGGGGGAGGTCACAGAGAAGATGCAGCCACTGCTGGGAGCAGAACCTGGGCGATCAGGCCCCGCACCCCTGTTTGGCAGGGGCATCCTGCTTGGCTCCCCACTCCCAGAGGCTGCCCAAGGAGGCTGCCCCAGGACATAGCCTCGGCAAAGTGATACAGTGTAGAGACCAGCTGGAGCACATGACCCTGAATCCATGAAGGCCTCTCTAGAAACTCCCAAGATTCTGACAGGTGGACGTGGAGACGTCTCGCTGCACCCAAGACAAGCCTCACAGGTAAGTCCCATTGCTTAGGAAACCTGCTGCCTACCCATGTGGGGTGGCCTGCATTTCTTGGTTGCTCCCTTCATTCCACGTACGGGGACCAATTTCAGATCACACCCAGGAAGCTCCTGAGATTGCAAACCAACGGGTGGCCAGCCTGGAGACCCAGGAAAAGGGCTTAGGAAAGAGGCATCTACCGGGATGGTCTCTAGTTGGCCAGCAACAGTGACCTCTCCATGTGGGGAGGGGTGGCCCATACATCAGATGCTCATCGACTGCTGTGTGGGTATGGGGATACCCCGAAAGCATGGGTTGCTTTAATACACTTGTTTGAGAAACTGCATAGATCACACGGTGGCAAAGCGAACTACTGGAGAAGTAAGGAGGGAGAAAGAGAAGGACTGCCTTTGTGACAGGCAGCCACGCGGATGCACCCCAGGGCAGTGGACCCCAATACAAGGAGAAGCAAAAGCAGCAAGAACAACCCTGGCCAGTAGGGTGGCCCCTAGTGAGGGAGTCCCCTCCCTCTGGGCTTACTGGCAGAGCTGCTGAGTTCCAGCAGGCCAGGGAACACACTGGGGTGCAGCTGCAGCAGCAGTGGGCCACAGGGCAATGGCTTCTCCCTGACTGCACAGGAGGCAGAGGAAATGAGCCACCTGGCCACACAGCCTGCCCTCCGGCTGGGGCTGCGTGGCACTTACATGGAGTTCAAGATACTTATGTCCTTAGATACTGGATTATTCTAGCCCACAGGGAGACTTGGCCCAATAAGGGGGACCGTCCTAGCCATGTGGGACCCTGGGAATCTAGAGGAGGTACAATGGATTCTTAGGGAGTTGGGAATGAGAAGAGCTCTCTGCACTCCAGTCTCTGAAGACCATGACAGGGCCACATCAGGGCAGGAAGGAAAGCCAGCATTCTCCATCCTTCCCCCAGCTCCAGGTACAGGGTGCTCACATCAACGCTGAGTCCGCTCGTACAAGATATTTAGGGTGCTAAGGGAAAGACCCGGGACCAAGAGGGGAAATCAAAAAGCCAAAACGCTATCCCAATAGACTGTAGAGGGTCTGGAGAAAGTAATCTGGAAGTACACAGGATTTGACCTCATTGCTGTAAGGCCCCCACCACAACAGAGGTCAACCTGCGGAAAACCTTAAGACTCAATGATTCCAGTCAAGGATATCCCTTGACTCTCCCCTGCCTGAGAGTGTGGGGTCTCTATCCACTTCCAGGGAACACACTGGGCCCTGGTATCCCACCAGGTCAAAGAGCTGGGTGAATTCTAGCCAGAGTTAAACCAGTGCAGAGGGGAAATGCCAACTGGGAACCTGGGACCCTGCCACCCCCTCACAGACGGAGTGTCAAATGATACAAACCACACAGGGTCGGAGGAGAAACCATCTAAGAGCAGCTTGGAGTGCCCTGCCCCCAGCCCTTCCAACACCCAATACAGCTGACAGAAGAGCCAGCAGGCTCCCAGCAGGTGACAGCAGGACACTCTAAATTAATCCAGGTAGCCCCCACCCTTGTGCATGTGGCTGTGCCCAACACTGCCACCATCCTAGACACTTTGGCCATGGTACTAGGAGGGAACCACGCTGTGCTAGTCTCAGCAAATGTCTTTTTCAGTAGAGAGACAAGCTCAATCTGCCTTCACATGAGAGCAACAACGGACCTTTCAAGTGTTCCTCTGAGGTTCCCTGCACAACCCCACTGTGTGTCACAGAATGGCGGCCGGAGGCCTGTCCCCCGTGTCCTTCTCACACAGGAGAATGGGCCCATTGCATTCACACTGTAACGTGGACGTGTGAAGATGTGTCTCTGTGGCAGGCCATCCTGCAGGCCCTGCTGAAGCATCTGTGGAAGGCTGGGTGGTGAACCCACAGAACTCAAGGCCCAGGCACTGCCATAATGTTTGGGAAGTCAATTCGTCGGCTAAGATACACCTCGTCCCAGACGCTGTGATGATAAGCTGCACGTGTGTCCAGCTCCCGAGAATGTGAAAGAAGTGTGCAAGCCTTGGTAGGAGTTTTGGGGTCTGGAGGACTCATACTCACCACCTAGCACACAGTGCCTCTGCCTCTTAAACCAGTTGATAAAGAAAGGGCACGTGCTGGAGTGGGGACCAGGGAGCAAGACGCCTTTGAGAAGGCAAAATGCTAGGGAACAGATGAAAGCTCTGGCCGTCTCCTGAGTCGGGCAGCAACTGGAATTCAAGGTCTCTGTGACTCTGGAAGGTGTGGGTTGCACATTGTGGCAGAGATGACAGAAGGGGAGAGTGGCCCCAAGACACTGTCCCAGTTCCAGGAAACAGAAACCAGATACCCCACCCCCACCCCACCCCCCACTAAGGGGCAAAAGTTTCTAGTCGTATGCACCACACTCCTCCAGGCAAAGCCTCTCAGGGAGAAACATGGTGTGGCAGCCATGGCTGAACTGAGAGCATTCTGGCCAGTGATGGCTCATGAGCCCTGGCCCTTAACCCTCCTCCACACTGTGGGCTGCTGTGAGGGGATCAACCCTGCAGCTTGGACAGTGGGAAGCTGAAGGGTGGGCCACAAATAAGCCCTGTGGGGTCAGGATACATGAAAAGAGTGCAGGTTCACCTGCAAGAGGCCAAGGCAGTCCTCACTGTGTTCCACATCCCGGCTCCTAAGGCACTGATTCCTCCTGGCTGCCGAGAAGCTGATGCCCTGGCTCAGGTATCAGGTACCGAGCCCCAGCACCTCACCTTTAGGCAGACAGCTAACTGGGTGTATAGGAAGCATGCCCACCGTGGCACCCGGGTGGAAGGGCACACTGCCAAGGAAGCCAGACCGCCCTTGAAATACAGCGATTTGGTGAATTCTGTAACATGCCCTGTGTGTTCTAAATCACGCCCAAGGCAACTACCAAAGGTGTTTGGGGCTGTCCTCCTGAGTTCCCAACCAGTAAGAAATGGGCAAGGTGACTAGACTGGCCCCTCCCTGCAAGTAAGGGTTGTGAGCACACCCTGGTGTGTGTGGTCATGGCACTGGGCGCAACCTGAACTCTGCCATGCTGCCATCAGGAGACTAAAAAAAGCCCAAGTACTGTGTACAGGTACTCTCCTCAACCAGACAGTATTTGGGGGTCACATTTCATAGGTCCTGATGTGCAGTGGGGCAGAAGAACACGATATGGAGGATCCATCACCACTAAAACCTGTAAGCAGCAGGGCTGGAAGACAGGAAAGGATGTGAGAGCACACTGTGATGCTGCCAGGTGAAAAGCACCGTAGCCATAGCCGGGTGGACCAAGAACTGTCCCTGGCTTTCATCCATCTGAATGACCCACCAGTGGGGCCTGCTGCTCCCACACAGACCCGCCTGGGAATCCCTGCTGAGACGCCCCACACCAGGAAGGGAAGAGCCACTGCCCTCTTCCTGTAGGCCTACGTGCTGCGCTGCTGAGAACACCAGGGGCTCCACCATACCTGCAAAAGGAGTCACCTACTGAAACGCATGCTCGGAAGGCCCCACACTGGGGGGAAGCTACTGCAGCTCGTCTGGGATCCTGCTGTCCTGCCACAGGCAGCACCTGCGGAACTGCACTACCTCTGGATGGGCACACACCACTGCGGGGGAGGGGAGCAGTCTGGCATATTCCGCCCCCATCTCCTCACGCCTAACCAGGTGCCTCCCCGGCCAGTACATGTAGCCTGCACAACCTGGTCCAGAAACTGAAGCTGCCAGCCTCCCTCCCTGAGGCCAAATGGGCACACTATCTTCTGCTGATCCTATCACCTGGTGCCTCTGTTCCTGCCACGGGACTGGAGAACATTAAAGCACATCAGAAGCCCTTACTAAACTCATTTGGCACAGCGTGAATGGCAGTTGACAAAGCCTGCCTTACCAACCACTGAAATGTCTCTAATGACAAAAGCTGTCCTCAGAAACAGGATGGCCTTGGACATGATTACTGCCTCACAAGGAAGCCCTGGTGCCTTTGTCCAAACACAGTGTTGTCTGTTTGTACCTCATGAGTCTGCTCACGTACCATCTTTATTAAATCACATAAGGACACAAGTGAATGCCCTGAGTGGTCTCACCTCCAGGCTAGGTGATATTAATAATTCAATGGTTTGGATCCTGGGGTTCTTAGAGAAAGAAGTTACCACTGGTTTAAGGAATTATGGTCTTTTTTTTTTTTTTTTTTTTTTTTTTTAAGATTTTATTTGAGAAAGAGAGGGAGGGAGAGAACACAAGCAGCAGAGGGGGAGGGGCAGAGGAAGACCGCTGAGCAGGGAGCTGGACTTGGCGCTTGATCCCAGGATCCTGGGACCATGACCTGAGCCAAAAGGAAATGCTCAGCTGACTGAGTCACCCAGGCACCCCAGGGAATTACTGTCTTAATCTGTTTTCTCTTGCATGTGTCTCAACTGCTACTGTGGCATCTGCCTCCAGTGCCACCAGACAGCTCCCAAAGGAGCCACCTCCAAGCTAGTGAAACCCCTGCTGACCGCTTGAGACACAAGCAGAAAACAGGGTCATGTGGAATTTAAAGAGCAGGGTTAGAGTGCTGGGGGACGTCATCGGGAGGATGAGACCAGCTGTTGATGCACGAGCTGCACCCCGGCACATAAAGGTTCTGAATAGCCAGAGCAATCTTGAGAAAGAACAAAGCTAGAGGTACCACAATTGCTAATTTCAAGCAAGATTACAAAGCTACAGAAATCAAAACAGTATTGGTACTGGCATAAAAACAGACACACAGATCAATGAAACAGAACAGAGAGCCCAGAAATAAACCCACACTTATATCATCAATTAATTTATGACAAAGGAGCCAAGAATATACAACGGAAAAAACGGCCTCTTCGAAAATGGTGTTGGGAAGATTGAAGCCACGCACAGAAAAATGAAAATGGAGCCCCCTCTCACATCACACACAAAAATTAACTCCAAATGGATTAAAGACCTAAATATGACCTCCAAAATCAGAAACCTCCTGGAAGAAAACATGGGCAGTGAGCTCCCTGACATCAGTCTTAGCAATGATTTTTTGGATCCGACTCCAAACAAAAAGCAAAAGCGAAAGTAAACAGGAGAATGTATCAAACTAAAAAGCTTCTGAACACAAGAGACCATTAACAAAATGAAAAGGCAACCTACAGAATGGATGCAAATATTTACATATCACGTATCTGAATTAGGAGTTAACATCTAAAATATATAATGACTCCTATAACTCAATGGCCAAAAAAAAGTGATCGAAAACACTTGCAAAGGGTCTAAACAGACAGTTTTCCAAAGACAGAGAGATGACCAACAGCTACACAAAAAGGTGCTAAACACCATTAGTCATCAGAGAAATGCAAATCAAAACCTCAATGAGATCTCACCGCACATCTGTTTGAATGGCTATTACCAAAAAGACAAGAAATAACAAGTGTTGTCGAGGATGTGGGAAAAAGGGAACCCTCTTACACTGCTGGTGGGAACATAAATTGGCGCAGCCACTGTAGAAAATAGTATAGAGGTTCATCAAAAATTAAAAATAGAACTACCATATGATCCAGCAATTCCATTTCTAGGTATTTATGCAAGGAAGAGGAAAACACTAATTCAAAAAGATATCTGCACTCTGTTTACTGCAGATTTATAATCGCCAAGACATGAAACAACCTAAATGTCAACCGTTAGATGGAGAAAACGTAACTATATATACACGTATGTGTGTATGTACAGGCATCTATACACCCACAGGAATATTATTCAGCCAAAAGAAGAAAATACTGCCATTTGCGATCACATGGATGGACCTTGAGAGTAGTATGCTAAGTGAAATAAATCAGGGAAAGAAAATACTGTATGTTCTCATTCATATGTGGAAACTCTTTAAAAACAAAAAACAATTCATAAATACAGAGAACAGATCTGTGATTACAGGGGAGGGAGGGGGTTGCAAAAAGGCATAAAGGTGGTCAAAAGGTATAAATTTCCAGTTATAAAATACATAAGTCCCAGGAATCTAATGTACTGCATGGTAAGTATAATAAATACTGTACTGCATACTTGAAAAACATTAAGAATCTTAAAAGTTCTCATCACAAGGAAAGGCACCTGGGTGGCTCAGTCAGTTAGGCATCCAACTCTTGACAGAGGCTCAGATCTTGATCTCAGTGAGATAGAGCCCGGAGCAAGGCTCCGAGCTGGGTATGAAGCCTACACGAGGTATTCTCTCTCTCCTTCTCCCTCTGGCCCTCCCACCCCTAAAAAAAAGTTTTCATCACAAGAAAAAAAAACTTTCTGTAACTATATGTGGTGACAAATATTAACTAGACTTATTGTGGCTATTATTTTGGAATATACACACATATCATTACACTGTCTACCTGAAACTAACACTACATGTCAATTTTACCTCAAGGATACAAAAAAATGCTGCAAAGTAATCCAGTAATGCATGTTTTGTACAGTAATGCACACTGTTTTGGAAGGATTTCTCTTAAATCTTGAATTTTGGGTAAACATGGTTTAACAATTAAAAAAGAAGGTGGTGCAGAAATCAGATGAATTTAGTCTGACACACACTGTAGCTTTGGTGTCTGTGGAACACTGAGATGAACCTGAGGGTGGGAAGAAATCTAAACTGGGAGACACCAATCAGACGAGAAACAGCAGTCAGAGCAAGAGAAACGGAGGGATACATTAGAAGAACATAGGATGGAACTCCCAGGAGAATCAGTGCTAAGGGATGGAGGAAGCCAGGCTTTGGAGGAGGGAGAAACTGCTGGGAAAATCTGAGAAAACCAGAGTGCAGTCACAGCCACTCCTCTTTCTTCCCCCATCCCTGTTCCCCAGTGCGCCCAGGCAGCCCGCAGCCCACGCCCCCCACCCCACCCCCCAGAGAAGGGCAGCCAGGCAGGGTTCTCAGCTCACCTAGAAGCCCGACCCTGGTAAGAGAAACCTTGCCTCTTGAAATAATCAATTGCATCGTCAGAGCTGGTCTTGAGAGTGTTCACACGCACAAAGCGAGGCACCTGGGAGGCTAGGAAGCAATCAGCAGTGAGTGGACAGGAGCAAGGCCCTCTCCTCTGAGGGCCTGAGAGCCGGCGCCCTCACCACAACTCCTTACAGCTCACCTGCGCCAGGCCTGGATCCCACCTGCAACAGGTCCTCGTTGCGGCTCACACGTCGCTGAACCTTGAGCCGGGCCAACTCCGCCTTCAGCCTTGCCTGGTGCCGGTCCAGCAAAGGTTTCCATCGGCCCCCGCCCCCTCTAAAGCCTCTTCCCAGCAATAACTCATACACTAGGACCTGGGGACGGGGAAAGAAAGAGAAAACACACGAAGCATTAATGTCCTGGAATTCCAGTGTTGGATGAAACTGGAAGCGCCATCCAGGCAGTGACACGTAAAAGTGAGGTGTTCTGCCCAAGACCACACAAGCGATTAAAGACACAGCGGGGACCTGACCCCTGTGCCCTCCTTTCCTGTCCCGCGCCCGCTCCCGCTCCCGCTCCCCAGGGCTGCTCGCCAGCGGAGCGCCGGGTCCCAACCCTCCTCCTTGCCCACATCACCCTTCCGTTTGAGCCAGAGTCCCCGCCGTGGCTACTCAGCACTTTTTTTTTTTTTTTTTAGATTTTATTTATTTATTCATGAGAGACAGAGAGAGAGAGAGAGGCAGAGACACAGGCAGGGGGAGAAGCAGGCTCCACGCAGGGAGCCCCACGTGGGTCTCAATCCCGGGTCTCCAGGATCACACCCCGGGCTGAAGGCGGCGCTAAACTGCTGGGCCGCCCAGGCTGCCCTACTTAGCACTTCTGTTCTTCATCTTCCGCACGTAGGCTCAAAGTTACAGCATTTCCACCCCCCCTCAAACAATGACCCGGCAACAGCCCGCTCATCCTCCTTTCACGCGGGCGACGTGCTGACGTCAGGCGCCGAGACCAGGTCCGGAGAGACTCGCAGCCCGGCCTCGCCCCCCGCCGCCCGCCGCCCGCCCCTGCCCAGCCCCGCTACCTTGGCCAGGTGCGGCCGCAGCTTCTTCTCGGCGCGGAGGAGGCCGGCGCTGGCGATCACGGCGTCCAGCACGGCGGAGTAGCGCTGCGTCTCGCACACCAGCGCGTACAGCTGCTTCACGTTCTGCGCGCGGCGGAGAGAACTTCGGCTGAGGCGGGGGCCCGACCCGGCTGGCCCCCCGCCCGGCTCGAACCCCGAACCCCGCTACCTGGAAGCTGCTGGCGTACACCAGCCCCTTGATGGAGCCCCGTCGGCTCTCCACGTTTGCCAGCACAGACGCCGCCGTCGCGTACAGCGCCATGCTTCGATCCCACGCGCCTTTACGGCGCTGTCGCGAAGCACGCCTGCCTCGGCATCGCCCCGCGCGCCCGCACTTCCGGGGTCAAAGGGCACGGGGCGCGCGGGCCCTTCCTCCCGGGGCTCCCGGGGCTCCCGGGGTCCGTGTGAGGTGGAGGGCCGGGAGCGCGTTAACCTCGCTTTGCGTGCCTCTTCTCTTTTCTCCCCGTCTTTGCCAATCTGATAGGCAATGGAATTTTACTGCTGTTTTAATTTCTGTTATCGAGGTTAACTATTTTCCTGTTTATTGATCTTTTGTATTGTTCGTGGTTTTTGGTCCCTCTTCTACCATCTCCTGGTGCCCTTTGTATATTGATGTATATACTCGTCCTGGGTCTATTTTTTCTAGTTTACTATTGCTTTTTATTTTTTTATTTTTTTTTTAAGATTTTATTCATTCATTCATGAGAGACCCACAGAGAGAGGCAGAAACACAGGCAGAGGGAGAAGCAGGCTTCTTGCAGGGAGCCCGATGTGGGACTCGATCCCGGGACACCGGGACCATGACCTGAGCCGAAGGCAGACTCAACCACTGAGCCACCCAGGCGCCCCCTACTATTGCTTTTTAATGTGGTTTATTTTTTTTTTAATTTTTTAAAAATTTTTTTATTTATTTATGATAGTTCCAGAGAGAGAGAGAGGGAGGCAGAGACACAGGCAGAGGGAGAAGCAGGTTCCATGCATCGGAGCCTGATGTGGGATTCGATCCCGGGTCTCCAGGATCGCGCCCTGGGCCAAAGGCAGGCGCCAAACCGCTGCGCCACCCAGGGATCCCTTTAATGTGGTTTATACTTTGGGACACTTTTTCATTTTTATTTTCTGCCTTTGGTGTCACGCCTGGAAACCCCTTCTTTATACCTTTACAAGGTAGCAATCACCATGGCTTCGTTTTTTCACACTTAAATCTTTAACCCATTTAGAAATCAGCTGGGCACATGATGTGACGCAGAGCTCGGTTTCCAAATGGCTGGCTTTTCATGCATTGCAGTGATTCATTTATAGCAAAGTTTCCCCAGCCTGGCCTCTGGGAGAACAGGGATTTTGTGGGATTTGCCTTTGTCCCCAGCTCCCATGTGGTTACTGGTACACATTAAGTTGATTAAATAAATCCAGTATATGTGTATCCCAAGCACTCAAGTAGACAGGCCTCCATGGACCAGTCCTCCTGCCTGTACGTTCTCTGTATTGCCAACAGCACGTCAGCAAGTTATTTTGCAAGATAGTCTAGCAAAATTGCTGAGTTGTTTAAAGGTTTAACCCGGTCCTGTGGGCCTAGGTTGGTTAATTGTGATCTGTGAGTGGAAACCCCCCACCTGCAGCTGAATATCCTCTATTTTATTTACTTCATAGCACCCATTCCATATGTAGTTAGGATTTATTCTCTAGCTGAATCCAGGAGGGCAAATCCTGTTTGGCACCCATCTATCCCTACCTCCTGAACCAGTGTTCTTCTCACAGTGAGGGACCTTGTATCTGTTGCATGAGTGCAGGAGTGAATGGAGCATAAACTGATGTGGACAGCTGGACAGCCAGCTATGCCAGTTAACCCATCCTAAAACAATCTTAATGCCCACTCCTTCAGGTGAGTGGTTAAGTGCACCAATATTAATAAGGTCCATAATTGATTCACATTTCCTTGGCTTTTACCTGTCTTTTTTTCTGTCCTTCAGTCTCATCTAGGACACATTAAATTCCGTTGTCATGTCTCCTTGGCAACTCTTAGCTGTGATGATTTCTCAGGCTTTCCTGATTTTTTATGACCTTGATAGTTTTGAGAACTATCCTGGTAAGCATTTTGTAGAATGTCTCTCAAATCGGGATTTGGCGGATTTTGTTTTCCTCATGATCAGACTGGAGTTACAGGTTTTGCAAGACTACAAGTAAAGTACCATCCTCATCGGATCACATCAAGGGCATATTGTATCAACATGACCTTCGCCATTGATGTTACCCTTGATCACCTGGCTAAGGTAGAGTTCTTCATACTTCACTGTAAACTAGTCTTTATCCCTCTGTTCCCTCTGGAAAGACGTCACTATGCACACCCCACCCTTTAAGGAGTAAGGGGTTAGGGCAAAGGAGCTACATAAATTATTTGGAATTCTTCTGCAGAATTGTCTCTTCTCCTGGATTTAATTAGCCAATCATCTATCAGTATAGACTCATGGATATTTACTTTATACCTTGAGTTATAATCCAGTACAGGTATCCCCCCACCCCCGCCTTTTTTTTTTTTTTAAGTATGCTCCACACCCAGCATGGAGCCTAGTGTGGAGTGTGATCTCACAACCCTGAGATCAAGACCTGAGCTGAGATCAAGAGCTGGACACTCAACTGACTGAGCCACTCAGGTACCCCTAGTCCCCACTTTCTGAAAGTTTAGTTTACATTATACCACTTCACTTTTACAAAAGACCTACATTAGTATCTATTTTCGTCAACTGAAAGAAATCCTAAGAGGATTTTCACTTTGAAAAAAGAGGAAAAATAAATAGTATTTGCCTTGCACTGAGCTCCAGGAGGCAGCACACAGCCCCAAGCAGTGAGAGTGGTGCTGCCAAGCTCCTTCCCCAAAATCTCCACATGCAGCATCTCAGCATCAAGCCTCATAGCTCTGAACTGTGTGAGCAGCTGTGCTTTTTCTTGATTGACCATATGCATTCATTCGCAAGATATATCCTAAGGTAAGAAAAGCTTAAAAGCAGTTAATTTGGGGAGTCTGGGAACACTAAAAAATGTTTCCATATTGGGAAGCCTGGGTGGCTCAGCGGTTGGGCATCTGTCTTTAGCTCCGAGTGTGATCCTGAAGTCCCAGGATCGAGTCCCACATCGGGCTTCCTGCATGGAGCCTGCTTCTCAGTGTCTCTGCCTCTCTGTCTCTCATGAATAAACAAAATCTTTTTTTTTTTAATTTTATTTATTCATGAGAGACAGAGAGGCAGAAACACAAGCAGGCTCCATGCAAGGAGCCCGACGTGGGACTCGATCCCGGGTCTCCAGGGTCACACCCTGGGATGAAGGCAGGCGCTGAACCGCTCAGCCACCCAGGGATCCCTAAAATCTTTTTTTTTTTAAAGATTTTATTTATTTATTCATGATAGTCACACAGAGAGAGACAGAGAGGCAGAGACACAGGCAGAGGGAGAAGCAGGCTCCATGCACCGGGAGCCCGACGTGGGATTCGATCCCGGGTCTCCAGGATCGCGCCCCGGGCCAAAGGCAGGCGCCAAACCGCTGTGCCACCCAGGGATCCCAACAAAATCTTTTTTTAAAAAGTTTCCATATTAATAGTAGTGCTGTTTCTTGTTACTCCATTTCAGCTAATGACTGAGGTTAATATACGCTGAAGTGGTATTGATGGTCCTCCATGGTCTGGCCTCCACCTCCCTCTGCAGGTCCAGCTCCAGCTGCGGCATTCCTGCATGGACCACACCCCCAAAGCTCTTCTCCTCTGCCTGTATTCCACTTCGTTCAGCTTAAATGCCAACTCCACCTAACGAATGAACTCTTTCCTCTGCCTTCTCCGTATTGAATGGATCTTTCAGTTGCAAGCACAGACATTAACTCCAGCCAGCCAAACAAAAGGGATTTACTAAGCGCAGAAGTATGTCATTGTGTCTGTCAGCATCTGGCAGGGGCAGAGCTGAGCACGCAGTGGTACTTGAGGTGAACCTAAAGAAGGGAGTATTTATGAAAGTTTGCTCAGAGTTAAGGGAAACTAGAGGGGATGCAGTACTCGGGGCTAGTGACAGCACTGCTCACTGCCAGGCCTCAAGAACAAGATAGCAAAGAGGAAGAAGCCACCTGCCAAGGATCTTTGGGTGAGGAAAGCTGCCAACCCACAGCCCAGCAGGCAGAAACCAGAAAAATAAGCACCTTGGACTCCCTCCGCCTCCTGCCCTTATATCTCCTGCCAGTCACTCCCATCTGCTGAACCCAACAGGAAGCCAGATTGTTCTGCTCCCCATAGGGGAGCCTCCCACCCTCCCAGGATGGAAGACAGTGTGGAGAAGGGAAGCGGGGAGGAAAGTGGATATAGAGGGCCACAATCTCCTGCCCAGTAATGGAATTGAAGGAAGAGCTGCAGAACCAAAACCAGGTCTCTAAGGTGTCAGATGGCAACCAAGGCCAACACCCGACAAATTCAGCCAGTAAAGATACAAGCACTTTTTGATTCACACAGCTTATTACTTACACAGGCAGATTAGCCAAAGATGCCAGCTCCACATGGTCCTTGTTGCACACAACAGAAGGATGACTACAGTAAGGGTTGGAGGATCTCCTATTCCTAAGAAGCCAGTTCTGGGGACACCTGGGTGGCTCACCAGTTGAGCACCTGCCTTTGGCTCAAGGCGTGATCCCATGATCCTTGGATTGAGTCCCACATTGGGCTCCCTGCATGGAGCCTGCTTCTCCCTCTGCCTACGTCTCTGCCTGTGTCTCATAAATAAATTAAATTTAAAAAAAGCCAGTTCTAGATGCAGTTAAGCTGTTTTATGGTCTACAGCTCTACTTGGAAGGTGGTAGGGCAGAAAGTCTCACATTTCAAAGCCTGGGAAGCCACATCTCCTGACAGTTTCCAATGGGACAAAGTCACTGGAGATGGCCTTGGGTTAGTGCCTCATGAGCCCCCCATCCTCTCCAGTCCCTGGAGGACCACTCAGATGGGCTGAAGGTCAGGTCAATGTGGGTGCGTGCTAGGGCACTGGGGCAAAGTGGTTCCCCCAGGGAAGTCTCTCAGGCAGTTCCACAGAGCACAGGCTGAGGAGCTTCTCTCTAAAGCACCAGGTCTCAGATGATCCAGCTCCAAGCATTCTCTCTTCCAACTTTCCAATCCTTGGGAGAGAATTCAGCTGTCACAGCTGTGGTCTGGAGGGGACACCATCAGCTCTTCATGAACAGATGGGGACCCTGGACCCACTCCCACATGCCCAGCAGCTTTCAGAGATAGGCCACACCTGTCTGGACCCTACCTGCTTCTGCTCTGAAGTGTTATTTCCATCTCAACTAATGGGGAGGCAGATGCAATCAGGGTCTTTGAAAACAGCAATAACAGAGTGACTGACGTGACTCTTAACCAGAGAGAGCCGGCCCGAGGTAGAGGGGATTTCTGGCCCCACCAGAGACTAGAGCTGCTTTTAAACACCTACATAAAGCAGTATATACATACAACAGTTTAATAAAGAGAAAGATCATGTCAAATTTATTATTCTTAAGTTCACGTTGACAGAAAATATACATGGGAATGTTTCCACCTTTTGTTAAAAGAGCAAGCAGAAAGCATGGTTAGGAGGGATCAAGGGAAGTCTATCTTAACCCAAGGACACTAAGGCCTGGTTCTGCTGGTTCATAAGCAGGTGAATGACCAGCAAAAGGTTAATAAATACACGCCTGGCTGATAGGGAAGGGATTATGGTCCTTTTCTTCTTATCATTAAATGTTTCCAGGAATATACAGGCATGAAGACCTTCCCAAAGAGTAAAGGACGTCATCATCTCTGCTGGCTGAACCCAGCAGAGCCCCTGCTGGAAGAGCCTGTAGGCAGGCAGACTCACCAGCAACCCTACAGCTTGGTGGGCTGCGGAGGGGTGAGGTGGACAGGCCCGCTGGGCGGGGACAGCACCATAGGCAGTGTGTTGCTGCCCCTCTCGTGCCAGCACGTGTCCAGGATGGGGTAGAGCTTGCCCTGGAAGTCAGCCTGGAATGTGTAGAGTAGCCGCAGGTCATCGGGGCGGTCAGCATCGAAGAAAGTGAGCTCTCCTTGCTCATAGTGCAAGTAGACACCGATACGGTGGGGGTGACCAGCCACAGGCAGGGGCACCCGAGGGCAGCTGAAGGCCTCATACACCCGGCCCTCCTTCAGGCCGATGAGCCACATGCCGTTCTCTGGGGACTTGCTCAGCTTGCCCTTGCGACTGGCAGTGCCCTTGATGACTCCCAGGCGCCAGTCGCTCTTGTTGCCCACCACCACCTCCCAGTAGTGACGACCGCAGGAGAAGCCCTGGTTGGCCAGGACACAGGTACTGTAGTCAAAGCGCTCAGGTTGGCTGGCACGCCGCTGGGCCAGAAGCCCACACTGCACCACTGTGTTGCCCTTGGAGAGCTCCAGGAGGGGGTGGGCCGTGGCAGGGTCTAGCTTGAGGGACTCCGGGGCTGAGAGAGATCAAAAAAGTGTTTTTAAGCTACACAGAAGGCAGCAGACCCTGAGCTCAAGGGAGGAACTGTAGTGGCCTCATCCCTGTATTTGAGAGGCCGTCTAAGGAGGGGCCAAACACAGAAGAGGGAACCCTAAAGATGTTTGCTGAATGCATGAACAATTCCTGAAGGGTGGAAAAAAATGGACAGCTGTGGAGGAGGCATTCTTGGCTAAGGGAAAGAGCACCCACCTGGGGTGCTTAAGGAACTCAGTCCGTTAAGTGTCGGACTCTCAGTTTTGGCTCAGGTCATGGTCTCAGGGTGTGAGATCAAGCCCTGTGTTGGGCCCCGTCCTCAGTGATGAGTCTGCTTGGGATGCTCTCTCTCCTCTACCCCTCCCTCAACTTGAGCCCTGGCTCTTTAAATAAATTAAAAAAAAAAAAAAAGGAGTTACACAACTTGTCTTGGCCAATAAGACATGGAGCTGAGCTTGAGCCCAGGGTGTCTAGTGGAACCCCAAAGCCACGCTCTTACCACTAACCCATGCACACAGATTTCCAGTCTTCTGGGCCCTAAGCCCTGGCACAAGTGACAAACTGCTGCCCATCCTGCAGGGCAGTCTTCAGGGAAGAGAGCAGGGTCAGAGCCCTACCTGGCAGAACTTTGCGGAAGAGCCTTTTCCACACGGTCAGCTTGATGTCCGCCTGGTGGAGGCCTGGCTTGAAGGAGATGGGGCTGAAGGTGCCTTCCAAAGGCCGGGCCTGCTGGAGCTCTGTGCTGAGGGTGATGGTTCACCATGATGGCAGAGCTGCACACCAACCCCACCCCTTCATTCTCACCCACGTTCAACAAGCCTCTTGCAGCTCCAAAGACTGCGCATTCAAGATGCCAGTCATTCCCTCCCCTCCACCCTGCTCTGAGGGCCTGCCCCCTTCCTGGAAGGAGAAACACTCTATATCAGGACAGGTATGAGACCAGCAGCATCACCTGGGGGATTGTTAGAAATGTCTCAGGTCCAACCTCAGTCCTGCTGAATCAGAAAGTGATTACTAGAGCCCAGTGATGACTTAATGAGCCCTCCAGGTGGTCCTGATGCACACTAACGTTTGAGTACAGCTTCTCTATACTGGGCGACCCCGGCCCCTAGCCACAGCTGGAGTACACACCTGCTCCCCAACAGCCTCACTGTCCATTCATTTAAACCAATGCTCCTGAGGTGATTGTCCCTAAGACTAAAGGAAATTTGAAAAAAAACAAAAACAAAAAAAACAAGGAGTTCCTCACAATCATGGTCTGACGAAGGCCGAGGAACTGCATGGTTGTTCTTTTGCTGGGACTGGAACATGGATCCAATCCCTTCCCACACCATGGTGCAGGATTCAAGGCCCTTCATTCTGGCTCCTACCCACCTCTCCCATTTGTCACCCATTCTGCCCTGCATCACACGTTTTACAGCACTTGTACTAAGTTCATAATTCTCCCAAGTCCACGACCTACTTCACCCTTTCATGTGACCATTCCCCACTCTGCTTGCCTGGCCAACACCCATTCTCGATCCTAAGCTCACCCACCTGTGCATCATCTTTGCCAATCCCCCCACCCCCAAACCCAAACCATCTCCTGTTATTTCTGTAGCTCATGTGTGAACTTTTATGGTTTTAGGTACCCACAGTGATGTAACCACAATTCACCATCTGCTGCCCACCAGTCTTTGAGACCGTTAATGGCAGGGGCATGACTTTCATCTCCATGTTCCCCGAGCTCAGTACAGAGTCAGATGTGGGCAGCTGCTGCCAAGGCACTGGTATAGCTGAAAGCAGGAAGTGGTGGAGAGGAGCCACCAGATCCAAGCTGAGAGCTCCTTCCAAGGTTATTACCTGGAGACCATGGAGTGATAATTCTGGAAGACAAAACAGAAGGGTTAAGGCATGGGGGAGGCTCTTGGAGCCCTGGGGTCCTTGCCATGGGGGACGCTCCCTTGTCCATTCACCTGGATGAACTTGTGGTAATTCTCATTACTGAACTGCTCCAGCACACGCTCAGCCTGGACCAGCCGCTCCTGAGTGCCCTGAGCCTGCTCCAGCTGCATATCCAGGGAGGCCACGAGGCCACGGGTATGACCCTCCAACCCTTCCAGGCAGCGGGCCTTCTCCTCATCCACCAAGTGGTGCAGCTCCTGGAACTCACGGCGAATCACCCAGCTGAAGACATCAGATTCATTCTGGGACAAGAAGGGGCTGGTTACAGCTGGAGCCTCAGGCAGAACTGCCTGGCTATGGCTGACATCAGTGTCCCTCTGCCCTGGCAGCCTAGAGCTTCCTGGGCCTCCCCAACTGGAGCTGGTTCTAGTAGACTTCAGTGTTCATGCTGTGCCTGGGCATCCCACATGCAGCCATGGGGAGGGGAACAGAGGCAGGGGAGAGACTGGGCTCCCAGCTCCCATTTCAAATACAGTGGCTCTGCTTTCAACTGCCTTAACTATTAAATGTGCACATAAGATTTAGCTTTAGTACAATATTCCACAAATGGAAAGTCTGCAAGGCCCTGGGAGAGCAGACTTCAGACAGTCAGGATTCCCTGAGTGACTCTGAGCTCAGCCTCCATCAGACAAGGATAATGCCACCTCTCAGGGTGAGGAGGGTTAACCAAGGTGATTCTCAGAGAACACAGGCCTCCTGCTCCTGTTTCACAAATGCCTGCAGGGCCTGGGCTCCATACCCTCCTGAATCATATGGATGAAGATTTCTATCTGTCCTGAATAACTAACTACCCCACCCCAACCTGCACTTACCAGGCAGGTGAAAGAATGTTGTTTGTGAGACTTGTGCTGCATGAGTGACCTTGGGAACCTGATTAGTTGACGTGAGCTGGCCTCTAGACGCCAAGAGCTGTAAATCTTGCTTTACATCTCCCTCCAACTCCAGGCTGGGCTGGCCCCCCAGAATAGAATCTGGGAGAAGGGGCAAGCACACCTAGCCCAGGCTCTTTGAAGATGTAAAGACATGGTAACAGAGGAATGCAGCTCACTCCAAACTGCAGAGATGAACAAATGTTTAACTTCAGACTGTCATTTGCCCTATAAATACAACCCTTATGGGGATGGCCAGTTGCAAGTCTCACTTGATGAAAAGACACTCCACCCAGGCCTCTCCCTCAGGCTTCACCTGCTGAGGAGGTTGGCTGTTTTAAGTGTCCGATCTGATGTCACTGTGTCTTATTCTCCTTTACTGCTTACTATTGATTGCCCTCCCTAATCTAAGCACACATTTCCTTTTTCTTGTTTCTATTAGGTTTTAATACTATCCATAAAATGTTTTCTCCCCTTCAAAACTGAGAATATGGCTGTGAATCTTTTGTTCAGAATACTCCTAGCCCCAGTGTGCTTGTCACTCCGGAAAAGCAGAAAGCCAAGCTTTTCTACACCTTTGCTCCAAGGTAGTAGGTGGGCACCACATAGACTGCCAAGGTGAAGCACAGAGGGCAGAAGAGTTATGCCCACACTTTGAGCTGTTTACCTCTGGGACTTGGGTTCTGTGTTATCTCAGTCCCAAGGACAAGAGGGACACAGCCAACTTGGACAGAGTCCGAAAACTGAGTTGATTTCCCTGAGGGGATTTGCCCTTTTCCCACTCTGCCCTAGAATACTTTGAATTCTGGCTTTATATGAAGGCATGGATTTCTGTAAAGAACATATCAGAACTGGGCTCTGTAGAAAAGGGAAGGTGGCCAGGCCCAGGGTAAGGGTACAGAGGAAAAGGGCACTCACAACAATCCGGGTCCTATTGTTCACCAGTTTGGCAATATGCTCATCCACCTTCTTCTGCTCCCGCTTCAGGTCAGAGATGAGAGCCGCTAGCTCCTCCTGGAGGCAATGTACCATGGCCTTGTGAGTAGCTGGACCCCTTCACCTTTTCAGCTCTTTGGGACAAGCCCTGAGCTTCACCCTTCCAGGCAGCATCCCAATGGCCACAAGCATCCCAGTGGAAACAGGGAAAGAGCTAGCTGGGTACTCTTGACTCCAATATAGGTTAAGATTATTCAAGAATATTCCACATTGAGGGCAGGAATTACCCAGATAGAAAAGGATCTCCAGGTCATCCCTCTTCAGAACATGGAGATGGATGCTAAACACTATAACCACTTGGAAGTCACTACACAATATCCAGTCACTACACAATATCCAAGAGGGGCGATGATCACTCTGAAGCCAACATTCCCTGAATGGAATGCTGGCCATTGGGTACCAACTAAGTAAACTCTCTGGTCACCAGCAGGTCTAGAATCAGTAGGCATTTGATCAAGGTATCACAAAAAGCCCGGCCCCAAGAGAGACCAATGGTGTATGCAGTTGTCCAGGTTTACCTAGGGAGTCCCTACTCCCTGTAAAGACCTAAGTCTTCCCTAGCAGGCTTGGATCCAGCTGGGATTTGGGGCCTTCCCAGGCTGATAAACTTACTTCTCCTAGGCTTCCCTGGCCCCAAATTGGAGTTGTTGTTTTTAAGATTTTATTTCAGAGAGAGTGAGAGCTAGAGAAAGAGCACAAGCACACACAGAGGGAAAGGAAAAGAGAGAATCAGACTCCCCACTGAGCAGGGAACCTGACACAGGGCTCCATACCAGGACTCTGGGATCATGGCCTGAACCAAAGGCAAATGATTTTTTAAAATATTTTATTTATTTATGATAGTTACGAGAGAGAGAGACAGAGATACAGGCAGAGGGAGAAGCAGGCTCCATGCAGGGAGCCCGACGTGGGATTCGATCCCGGGTCTCCAAGATCGCGCCCTGGGCCAAAGGCAGGCGCCAAACCGCTGCGCCACCCAGGGATCCCCAAAGGCAAATGATTAACCAACTGAACCACCCAGGCGCCCTCTGACTATTAAGGGTTCAACCAGGACTACCTACAACCCCATCCAGCTGTACTACTTAAGTGGAGCCCTGCTGGTTTGTGCACATGGAGCATACATGATCTTTGGCTTAAGATAGTTCCAAAGAAGAAATCATCAGCAAAAGAGGCACCTGGCTGGCTCAGCTGGAAGAGCATGTGACTCTTAATCTCTCAGTTGTGAGTTCAAGTCCCACAGCCGGTGTAGAGATTACTAAAAAATAAATAAAAGTAAAAAAAAAAAAAAAGAATCCAGCTGCAAAAACCTTTCTGAAAATGAGCTGAATAAAGAATAAAGCCAGTGTAGGGGTATATGTACACAGAATCTTGCTCTGGATAATGAGGCATTGGAAGATCTTCCAGCAACCCAAGAATGGAATTCCAGTGGTAATTCTCCTGAGGCACAGAGAGATGAGATTATTCTTTCCCTCTTTCCTGTATACTGGGTCACTGTGAGAGGAAACAGAATCATACAAATAAATAATCTCAAGATCTCAATCAATAGGAGGAAAACAGGAATGCGTGAAAAGGATCCAATAAGAACATAATTTTGTTGCATCACAGAGAAGAATTTGGGATCACAAACACCCACATCTAAAACCAGGACCCAAGTGGTCCCAGGCTCCAAGCCAGAAATGATGAGCAAGCTCCTGTGTGTTTCCTCTTTCCTGGGCTAATAAAACACAGGCTCAATTTCACTGCACTGCAATTTGGCTTCCTCCTGTCACACTCCACTAAAACTATTCCTGCCAAGATAATCAATTCTTACTGCTAAATCCTACAGACTCTTTCCAATCCCCAGCAGGCATTTCACACATGTGATCTTGTTCTCATTGAAACACTCTGATTTCCAGGAGGCCATATTCAGCCAGTGTTAGTACTCTCTGTTGATTCTTTCTGTCCCTTTTGGGGTGCTCTATCTACCCGAATCTTAAACCCTGGTCTCCTTGGGGGTATCATCTATGTCTTCCCTATCACTCTGCAGACTATCCTTGTTGGTTTTCTCCACTCCTGTGGCTTCAATTACCACCTATATGTAGTTATTCCAGTCCTACACCCCCAGCCTCTTTCTCCAGTCCACCTTCCAGCAGAGTGTGTGGACTATATCACAACTCTGCTTAGAACCCTCCAGTGCCCCTACCACCATAATGGTCCTCAGAATAAACTACAAATCCCTTCATGTGTCACATAAGCCTTACCATGACCTGGCCTCCACTTACCTAACTCTCCCCTGAGCCTAACAGAACAACTTATAATTCCTTAAATATCCCTCCCTCCTGATCTTTTGCAGGGCTGTGTTTATACATGGAATGCTTTCCTCCCCTTCTTTTCCTACCAAGTCTTCCCTATGGTTAGGTCTTGGTATAACAGTCTGCTTCTTCCAGGAAACCTTCCTTCCCTGACCATCTGAGATCCTGCAGGAGCTACATTCAAGATGATCTCCTCACTGCCTATACTTAACCCTGACAATAGCACCCAACACATGGGACTCTTTGCCAGACTCCCAGGCTGTGAGCTCCCCAGGGTGGGGCAAACCTCTTGCTCACTATTGTACACTGGCTTTAGTACAACACCTAGCACACATTAGGTGCCGATACACATCTGTGGGTAAGAGGGGCTGGTGGATGGCTGGGTTGGCCCTGTGCACATTTTCATACTTGTCTTCCAGGGTTGAAGAAGCAAAGAAACACTGCCCAGGGCACTCAGCCAGGAAATCCCTGCAACTCTGCCTCCAGATCTTGATGCTCTTTCTTTTCCCTGCCCCTATCACCTGTATTTTGTCAATCCTTACCTTTACTCTCCCTTCCTCCCAAACACTATGCCAGGTACCCTGTAACAATTCACTTCCAAGAATCCTTCCCACCCTTCTGTTGGCAATAGAAAGAAAACTGGCCACAATCTGAGTCCTCACTCTGCCACTGACAAACTGTATGACCTTGGGTAAGATCCTTACCTTCTCTGAGCCGGTTTCCTCATTTGTAAAGTACAACAATAACCCCACCCTTCATAAATCTTAGATCAACATTTTAACCTAAAATATTCACCTTAAATGATGATCTGCTAGATCTGAGGCAAAAATCCATGAGACCAGGAATCCACGGTTTTTGCAAATACGCTTTTAAGCTTTTACTATATGCTAAGCATGGCTCTAGGCATGAACATTCCTGAGGAAATAAAAGTGCTTGCCCTCATGCATATTCTGGGAGCACTCAAAATATAAATGAGAGCTACAAAGAAAAACAGAGCAGGGGAATGGGCTATCACTTGGCAAGGGGCTCTCCATCATGCAAGTCAGTAGTCCTGAACACCTGCTGGAGATTGGAGCAGCTGTTCAGAACATGATGGATGGATGCATGCTCTACGAGTTCTGCTCCAGGACAGGGCTGGAGGGAATCCTTCGGTGCCATGTGATGGCACCCAAAGAGTGCAGGAGCTAGGCTTGGTGGGTCCCTGATCCCAACCCCCCAGCAGCCTCACTGCCCACCTTCATGCGGCTGTAGACAGTGGAAGCCGGTGTGACACGATGGTGCTGGTGGGAGCCCAGCAGGCCACAGAGGCCGCAGATGAGCTCCTGGTCCCTCTCACAGAAGAGGCTGAGCGGATTCCGGTGGTGCTCACAGACCTTGGGCTCTGGATCCCCAGGAAACTGAAGGGCTTCAATCACCCGTGCCAGGGAGACATTGGGCGGGGAGCTGCTGCTATCCACCTCCTGTTGGCACACTGGGCAGCGGAGCTCTGAGTCCAGGTGGCGGGACAGGGACACCAGGCAGCCCTTGCAGTAGGAGTGGCCACACTGCAGCATCATGGGCTCCTTGAAGACCTCCAGGCAGATGGGGCATTGAAGCCGGTCCTCCAGCTCGGGCACGCTCACCTGCCACGCCATCCACAGTGCCTGGCTAGAACAGAGGGCAGCTTCCTCAAGCCTGCTCCCTCCACCCCCTGTGGCCCCACACCCTGGCAAGTGCCACTGGAAATCAGAGTGCCTTGGGGTCTCTAGTCCTGGATTCCAATCCCAACCCCTGTGACCTTGGCCCTGTTTTCTATCTTTAAACCAAAGGGCTTAATTGGGGGAAACTCACTTGGATATAGGATTCTATATATTTCACTCCGATTTGGAGGTAAACACAAAAAGGGCCGTCTCTGCAGGGTCTTTGGAGTGACACCAACAATGTGCCCTCTAGCAGCAGCAAGCATCCTGACTCAGAAATGGACAGCCAAAACAAGCAAAGGTCCTTCCCACCTTCTAGATCAGTTCTCAAACTGGTGAGTAACCATTGGAAGCACAGTGATAAAAGACTGCTGAGTCACCCATCACATTTTCCAAGAGCCCCAGAAATCTGCATTTACAACAAACACCCCCAGGTCATTCTAAATGAACTACCTGCTTTCTCAGAGTCCACTGGGATGTCCACCAGATCTGCTCAGTCTTGTCTTCTCCCCAGGATGCGACAGAGCCGCTAAGAGACCTGAGGACTGCAACTGAATGCCTGCTCCACCCTTAGTCTCTGACCCTTAGCTCCTCCTCCTTTTCCAGCAATACCCGTGTCAAGGTCACCCAGAATCAGGTGGAACCTGGGCCACATCACGGGACCAGGGAGGCAGCCTCCTTTCACCTGGCAGCATTGATAATCCCAACATTCAGGTGCTCACCTTGGCCACACCTTGGGGAAGGGGGAGAGACAGAGGAAGTGGGCCCCCAGCCACACCTAACAGACCCCAATCAGGTGTGGACTCATGCTTCAACACAATTCTTTCTGAATCTATATTTTGAAGGTATTTTTATTTATTCAAGTTTTTGAGATAGGTGTTCTATAAAGGGCACAAATCTTAACTACATGCTTGAATGTACACATTCCATGAGAGTATACTCACTCTCAAGATCTACAGAGTATCTCCAGCACCCAGAAGACACTCTATGTGCTCCCCAGTCAAAACCCCTTAACAAAGATAGCTACTAACCTGACTCTTATCATCATAGATTAATGTAGCCTGGTTTTGAATTTCAATTTTTTTTTAATTTTTATTTATTTATGATAGTCACAGAGAGAGAAAGAGAGAGAGGCAGAGACATAGGCAGAGGGAGAAGCAGGCTCCATGCACCGGGAGCCCGATGTGGGATTCGATCCCGGGTCTCCAGGATCGCACCCTGGGCCAAAGGCAGGCGCCAAACCGCTGCGCCACCCAGGGATCCCATGGTTTTGAATTTCAGATAAACAATTACCCAGCACATGCTCTTCTGTCTCACTTCCTTTACTCAGTATTTTTGAATTACGAAATTTTTTATATAAAATCTTTCAAAGTTTTAGAAGTTAAACATTTCTTTTATACAGTCGATAAATATTAGTCTTAACACACTATGCATATTATGTAGGTGTGGTAAAAAGTTATTGGAAAAGAGATGAAAATGGGTGTCCAGGAGTGTTAACAAGAGCTCTAGGAGTGCCTAGGTGCCTCAGTAAGTTAAGCCTCCAACTCTTGGTTTTGGGTCAGGTAATGATCTCACGGATCATGGGATCAAGCCCTGTGCTAGGCTCACACTCAACAGGGAGCCCCTGCCTTTCCCTCGCGATCTGCCCCTCCCCCCCTTCATGACTTTTTTTTTTTTTAAAGTGTTTAGGGCAGCCCCGGTGGCGCAGCGGTTTAGTGCCGCCTGCAGCCAGGGCGTGATCCTGGAGACCCTGGATTGAGTCCCACGTCAGGCTCTCTGTATGATGCCTGCTTCTCTCTCTGCCTGTGTCTCTGCCTCTCTCTGTTTCTATGAATAAATAAATAAAATATTTTTTTAAAAAAGCGTTTAAATGAATAAAGAAACAAACAAGAGCTCTAGACCAGCAGTACACAATCCTTATAGGCCTAAGCATCCCTCTCTGCCAGCTGGGGCAATCTCTACCCCATGACAAGCAAGACCAAGGTCTGGCACAGGCATGTGGAAAGCTAACTGATTTGTTAATTTAACAAATATTTGTTGAGCACCTGCACATATGGAGCACCTGCTATGTATCAAGCAGTAAGCTGAGCATTAGGGAGACATCAAAGAACAAAACCTATGAGGTTTCCATCCTTTCAGAATTTGTAATATAATAGAAGTAGGTGTGGGGTAGGATCTAAACAAGACAACATCATGATATTAAATGCTTGGTAGGGGCAGCCCGGGTGGCTCAGCGTTTTAGCGCCGCCTTCAGCCCAGGGCCTGATCCTGGAGACCCGGGATCGAGTCCCACGTCGGGCTCCCTGCATGGAGCCTGCTTCTCCCTCAGCCTGTGTCTCTACTTCTCTGTGTCTCTCATCAATCAATAAATAAAATCTTAAAAAAATAAAATCCTGGGCAGGAAGTAATGATATGAAGAACAAAAAGGGCAAGAGGTAATGAGTTGTTTGAGGAACATGTCACAAAGGGGCAGGGCAGAGTCTCTGAGGATGGATGGTTGAGCTGAGGCTTGAAGGACACAAAGACGCCAGCCACCTAGAAGACTACAGGAGGGCAGACCAGGCAATGCGCAGCAAAGACCTAGAAAGGCTAGAAAGAGCTCAGTATTTATGAGATACACTAGAGAGGAGACCTGAGTAGCTGGAGCATAGTGAGAAGGCTAGAAAGGCTAGAAAGAGCTAGAAAGAGCTCAGTATTTATGAGATAGAAATAGGCTAGAAAGAGCTCAGTATTTATGAGATACACTAGAGAGGAGACCTGAGTAGCTGGAGCATAGTGAGAAGAAACACCAGGAGGAAGTCAGAGGAGTTGGCAGAGAGGGCCTTGCAGAGGAGGGCAAAGGTTTAGATTTAATTTCAAAGGCAGGGGCGCCTGGATGGTTCTGTCAGTTAAGCATCTGACTCTTGATCTCAGGTCTTGATCTTAGGGTCTTTAGTTAGAGCCTACATTGGGGCCCAGCATGCAGCCTACTTAAAATAACAATTTCTAGGGCAATGGGAGCTATTGGAGGGTTTTAAGGCAAGGGAACAGAGTCTGACTTGTATTTTGAAAAGACCACTCTGGCCACTGTGTAGATAATGGATCACAGTAGCTTTAGCATCTCAGTGGATAGTGAAGCCTGATATAGAAAATTTCAAGGTGAAAAAAAAAAAAAAGAAAATTTCAAGGTGAAATGGTAGGTGGGGGAATCTAGAGGCAGACAGCCTGAGGACATCCAGGTGGAGCAATTGAGTAGAAGTGGTCTGCAGGCTTCAGCAAACAGAATCACCTGAGGCGCTTGTGAAAACACAAATTTCTGGGTTCTGGCCTGAGTTTCTGGTTCAGGAGCTCAGGGTCGGGCTCAAGAAATTCCAGACAACACTGCTGCTGGTCTGGTAACTACACTTTGAGAGCCACTGAAAAAGGCAATTGGGTACAGCAGGCTGGAGCTGTGGCGCTCAGGGGGAAACTCTAGGCTCATCAGGAATACACCACGTGTTTAAGTACATCATATATTTAAATTGTGGGAATAGCTGGAATCTCTCTGGGATGAACAGAGAAGGGCAAGAGTCCAAGGACAGAGCCCTGAGATTGCTACTGTGTAGAGATCAGGAAGAGGAAAATGACTGAAAAGAGACAGCAAGTAAGGTAGGAGGAAAATCAGGAGAGCACGGTGACCAGGAAGCAGATCGATATGACCCCTTACCAATAGAGAACTTTTCCAGGCACCTGGGTGGCTTAGTCGGTTAAGCATCCAACTCCTGATTTCAGCTCAGGTCATGATCTCAGGGCATTGAGATCGACCCCTGCATTGGGCTCCACACTCAGTGGAGGGCCTGCTTGAGGATTCTCTCCCTCTGTGCCTCCCCCTGTGCACATGCTCATTCCCCAAGAATAAATATCTTAGACATCCTTTTAAATATTTTTAGATATTGTATAAAAATATTTTTAAATAAAATTAAAAAGAAACAATAAAGAACTTTTCCAGGCAAGAATCAGGAAGACATGCAGAAAAAGAGGCAAGAGGATTCAAAGCCTGAGAAGATTCAGCACGCTGTTGCTAATACTAAGATGTACAGGGAGCTCATGAGCAAGGGCCGGAGAGAGGCCACTAAGAGCTAAGTGAGGCCCCTGGCTGATAGCTGGCAAGGACATGGGGACCTCCAGTATATTGCTGCAAGGATCTGGACTTACCAACATGAATGGGCTTCAGGTTCTTCCCCAGAGCCTCTATTAAGGCTAAGGCCTTGATTTTAATCCAGCGAGACTAGCGTCAGATTTCTAACCTCCAAAACTGATGACAAATAGCTGAGATCATATATACCTGTTGCTCTTAACAGCTAATTTTCTGGTAATTGATTATGACAACAGTAGGAAACAAATACAAAAGAGAAAAATGTTAAGGAGAGGTCAGCTTCATCAGACGCTGACAAGACTGCAGTAATCTGAGGACAGAGGTGTCTTGTGGATTGTGGCATTCAGAGCACTGTTGGTGACACTGAGCAGGAACAAGTGGTGTTGAAGAGAAAATGGAGTTGGGTACAAAATCATTGAGAAAGCCTTCCAAACAACTCTTGTGGAAAGTTTTCCTGTGAAGAGTAGGAAAGGGAGCCACCTGTGAGACGTGGGACAAGGGGGGCTGGGGACTTGTTTACGGCGAGGCCTTCTAGGACACATCGAAACTGCAGAAAGTCAACTACCTGCACTGACCCAGTAGTCAACGCAAGGTTGCTGCGGAAGAGGGGGCGACCTCTCAGTCCTGGAGCAGGCAGGCAACGAAGGATCCGGGGAACCAGCCGCAGGGCCGCGGTCGGGGTCATCCGTGCTTTGCACGTCCTCAGAGGTAACGTCCAGATCCGTAGATTTAGTGGCGGGAAATGTGAGGGACGTGGTCTTATTTTCTCATGAACTGGGCATTTTGGCTTTAAAGGCCTGTCTGTGCCTAAACGTCTCCGGCGCAAAAAGGAAGATGAGGAAAAATGGAAAAGGGACAACATACCCCACTTGTGCGAGGCCTGACGCTTTTGGCAGCAGACCGTTTCTGGAAGTGCGTGCTCCCCAGCGTGCTCCCGCCACAGCTCCTGCCCCCAGTCCATCCCACGCGTCCCGGCCAGGTGCCCGCGATCACCCAGCACCCCATCCAGCACCCCATCCAGCGCCCCCTCCACATCCCAGCCACATGCCCCTTCTCATTCCCCGCGTTCCCCTCACGAGCCCCATCTTGCCACACGCGAACCCTTCATGTTCCCCATCGCGCCTCACGAGCCCCCCACCTACCTCCTTAGGATCCATGGCCGCCGCCAGGCGCTCCAGCTCGCCCAGCAGCCTCCGCGAGCCACCGCCCAATCTCCCACTAAGCTCCGCGCCCCAACGCGCTCGGTGTGTCCCTCAGTGTGTCACGTGCCCCATCACGGTCTGTGCTTCCCCTCCACATGCCGGTCACACACACACACACACACACTTGCCGCCGCGCGTGTCCCCTTCATGTGCCTCCTCCTCACGCTCAGTATGTCCCCACAGCGTGCTCCATCTCACATGGTGGGTCCCCAAGCCGCGCCCCATCACGCCCTGCGTGACTCTCCCACAAGCTCCCTCGCGCTCCCCGCCTTCCCGGCGCGAGTCCCATCATGCCCCAGCCTCCTCGTCACGTGCCCCATCATGCTCCGCACCTCTCCATCACGTGCCCTGCCACGTGCCGTGAGTCCCCGCCGCGTGCTCAGGGCGCTGCCTTAGGCCCCCGGGCAGGCGGTTGGCGGCGGTTGGCCCTGAACGCTGAGCACGGGGCCCCTGAGCTGAGCCGCCTTCGGGAGCCGGAGCGGGAGCGGGAGCGGGAGCGGGAGCGCGCCGGCTATAAAGGGGTGGCTGGGCCACTGCTGGGAAGGCGAGGGGGTTGAGGGCGCGCGCTGCGGCCCGGCCGCCTGGGGATGGGGGGGAGCACGCGGAGCCCAAGGGTCCTGCAAGGGGACAACGCTTCCGGCCAGGTGAGAGGCTGCGCGCTGTGGAGTCTTGGGCGCGGGGCTCGGGAGTCGGGGTGCAAGCCGGCGCTCTGAGGTCTTGTGTCTCTCCCTGCCAGTCACCGTATGAGAGGTTAAGTCGGAGGATGCTGGACATTTCGGGGGACCGGGGCGTGCTGAAGGACGTCATCCGAGAGGGTGCTGGAGAGCTGGTGACCCCGGACGCTTCCGTGCTAGGTACCACCTGCCTCCTAGCTGACAGTGGCGGAGTGCTGGGCCTTAACGGCTTTCTGTACCTTACCTTGGGAGGTGGGGAGGGGAAGGCTGTGTCTAAAAAATAATAATAATAAAAACAAAAAGGGTGGAACTCGCTCATTTTGTTACAATTCGGGTTTTTAAGGGAAAGCGAAGGAACCCATCGCTCCTTTGCATGAGGCCACCGTGAACAAGGGACGCTGAGGCCCACCAGCCAAGCTCTTGAATCAGCCAAAGGGCAGGCGTCCAAACGTTGAGCAAAGGTTTTTTTCTATCAGGGTGGCAGGCAAAGCACATTGAATTTCATCCTTTTTGTTGTTGTTATTGTTCTTGTTGTTTTTTGGTAACAGTTGATAAGGAGGTGTGCACATTCCTGGTTTATTTTCTTGTACCGTTTCTTCTGTCCTAGTGAAATATTCTGGATATCTGGAGCACATGGATAAGCCTTTTGATTCTAATTGCTTTAGGAAAACCCCCCGGCTGATGAAACTCGGAGAGGGTAAGTTGAGCTGAGCAGCTGGAAAATAAGGAAATATTTGAGGGAATTCTTCAAGGCATGAAAGACTTTGAGTTGGTTTTTCTGAGGTGGGTTTTTGCTAAACCATGCCCTTCTTGTCCACGTTTCCCCTTGAGGTCTAGACACTCGGGTGATGGTTTACCTGGCAACGTTACCTTTGCATCCTGAGAACTATGGTGCGTGTTCATTTGTTAACTGAACATTTATTGAGGGTTTAGCATCTATCATGCAGGGTGAAAAGAGAAGATGTACTCCTCAAATGATTAGAACTAGTGGGCTAGTGTGGTGGAGGAGATTGAGCACATTCACAGAATCCAGTGAGGTCCTGGGGGCATAAGTAGTGTTTTGGGAGTGCTTAATGAAGGCCCAGTTGATTCCAGCTGGGAAGATCAGGAAAGGCTTCAGGAATGGGGCATTTGAAACAAGCCTTGAAGTTTGTGTAAGATTTCAATCAGGATAAAAGCTAGGCCGGAGGAACTTCCTCGCAGGAGGAAGGAGCTTCGTGAACAGTGGTAGGCCAGATTGTTGCAGAGCCCACAGAAGTTGAAGTTTGGGAATGGTGTAGTGGGAAACCAACTGAAAAGTGAGTTGGGACCATAATGCAGAAGGCTTGGCGTATGTGGAAGGATTTGAATTTCCAGGGTGAAGAAATTGATGACGTTGGATCAGGATGCTCAGCAAATTTCAAGTTCTTTGTCCCTTCTTCCAGATATTACCCTCTGGGGCATGGAGTTGGGCCTTCTAAGCATGCGGAGAGGAGAGCTGGCCAGGTTTCTGTTCAAACCAACCTATGCCTATGGAACGCTGGGCTGCCCTCCCTTGATCCCCCCAAACACCACTGTCCTATTCGAGATTGAGCTGCTTGACTTCCTGGACTCTGCTGAGTCAGACAAGTTTTGTGCCCTTTCAGCTGTAAGTTCTGGAGTACGGACATCGTATTTTATAGGGAGAATGGGTTTGTGGTTTTGGTAATTACCCTACCCTGAAGGTGATCCTCTGCCCCACATTCCACCCTGAGGCTCCTGTGTGGTGGCAGCGGTGGTGGAGTTCTCCTACTTCTTGGTACGTGTTCATCTTAGCTGTGCTTCTTGTGTGGGCAGATGTGCTAAGCCAAGCCCTGACCTTGGGTTCTAGACCAACAGAGGTGAGCTTTTAGTCACCCTCTGCCTAGTTCTTCGTGTAAGACGTGACCATTTGCTTCTCAACATTGTTTGGTTTCCAGCAAATCAAACATTGGTAGGGGTTGACTAAGGTGAACATAGATTTTATTGTCCAATCTAAAATACTTGAGAACAGAAAAGATTCTTAACTGGACACCAGGTGTAGACTAGGAAAGTCCCAGGCAAATGGGGACACATGGCCTTTGCCCTCGTAACTTAAATGTTACCTTTTCATTGTAGCCTTTCACGTAACGCATCACGTGAACTAGGGCTTGTAATCTCTTCGGCAGCCTTACATGTTCACAGTCATGCTGTCCCACACAGTCTGGTCTGTATGTGTGCCCTTGGAGGTCCACCTAGATTTGTATCTGGCTATGACATCTCCCCAGCTAAACTGTCACCTCCTCAAGTGAGGGTCCTTACCTTTTTCTCACTTTTCCACAAAACAGAGATTGTTACAAATACCTGGGGCCCACCTATGGTGTCCTGATTGAGAATCTCTGGGCAGGGACAAGGCTAGGACATGTGTGTTTGAAAAGAGGTTCTGTGGGTGATTGACGTGTACCCAGCATTTGTGGCCATGGAGACCAGTAGGGTGCCCAGGCAGACTAAAGACCCATTAAATGCTTGTTGGATAAGTGGTGGTTGTGAGACCTATTTTCCATGCTTGGCAAGTTCCAGCAGTTTCTGGAATTCTACGTGACCATGTTTCTTGAGGGAGCATCTCTGGGAGGACTAAAGGAGTAGACCACCTTTTTGCTCTTGTGCATAAAACGAGAGCATGTAATACCAGTCTCCCTTAGCTTCTGCCGGGAGCCACAGGGATGACCTCTGCAGGAGCACGAAGCCCAGTACATGCACACACACAGCAATAAACAAAAATCTGAAAGAGAAAAACTCACATTTGTAATTAACGTTTGCATCATGGTAGTGTGGCTTTCAGCTTCCTTGCTGGGTGTCCTTGTCTTTGGTCCTCAGGAGCAACAAGATCAATTTCCACTTCAGAAGGTCCTAAAAGTGGCAGCTACTGAACGGGAGTTTGGCAACTACCTTTTCCGCCAAAATCGTTTCTATGATGCCAAAGTGAGATATAAACGGGTAAGGATGCTTTAGAAGTACAAACTTAAACCCTAACAACATTTTTTTAAGTTCTTGTTTGTCCCTATTATTTACATGCAGTCATTAAGAAAAAACTCATTAGGGATCCCTGGGTGGCGCAGCGGTTTGGCGCCTGCCTTTGGCCCAGGGCGCGATCCTGGAGACCCGGGATCGAATCCCACGTCGGGCTCCCAGCGCGTGGAGCCTGCTTCTCCCTCTGCCTGTGTCTCTGCCTCTCTCTCTCTCTCTGTGTGACTATCATAAATAAAAATAAAAAGAAAAAAAAAAAAAGAAAAAACTCATTAAAAAATCTTCATGCCAGGGGATAACGACTGGGAGAGGGGACATGGGATTTGGGAAGCCCGGTAACGTTCTGTGTTTGTGTCTGGATGTGGTTACATGGGTATGTTCAGGTTGTGAAAGTTTGTTGAACTGTTGACTTGTTTTTGTAATTATGTGTATTTCAGTATAAAGTCTTTAAAAGCTTTCGTTCCAGAGTTAGGTCTTCTGTCAACTGACTTTCCATCCCATTTGCCATCTTCATTTTATGTCTCTCTGATAGCAGAGATTTCTCTAAACTCTGAGGTGTTTCCATTCCCACCAGACTTTGGATTGTGGTTTGACTTCTAGCGTAGGTTGTACTGACAGGAATTCACTGTTTGCTTTGTAACTCATTCAGCAAATATGAATATTTTCTGTATCCCAAACTCTGCCCTAGGTTCTAGAGGCAAACAGGACCAAGTTTAGAGCCTAAGGAGCATTCTAATTTTGTCTCATTTGTGAAGAGAACTAAATCATTCAGGATTTGCATTCAGCTGCAAGCAACAGAATCTTGAAAAAGTGTACTTTAAACCAGATTTACGGGCATGGGGTGGCTCAGTCGATTAAGCATCCCACTCCTGATTTTTGGCTCAGGTCATGAGATCGAGCCCTGCATCAGGCTGTGTGCAGCCTGCTTAGGATTCACTCTCTCTCAGCATCTCCCCTGCTCACAAGCTTGTGTGCTCACTTTAAAGTAGTAATTAATTAATGAAAATAAACCATAATATAAATTTTCTTCAAATGAGAGGGAAAGCAATCCAAGGTGGTAGGTCAGTTCCATGAAGCCATCAGGGATCCACGTTCCATCTTTCTGCTCCACTACCCTTAAATGTATCCTTGTGTTTTTGATCCCCAGATGGTCCTCCAACCTGTAGCATCACATGGTCACCCAGGCAGGAAGAAGGGAGGGGAAGAGAATCTGGTGTACTTACGTTAAGAGCTTTCCGGAAGTACCGCCTGACCCAGTGATTTCCTTTTCTATGTCATTAGCCAAACTCATATTCAGTGGACCCCAGTAACTGTGTAGGAAGGTGGGAAATGCAATTTAATTTGTATACTGCTGCTTTGAATGAAATAGAGGCTATGCTAGAGGAGGAGAGAGATGGATTTTGGGTAGGTGGCTAATGGTATCTGCCACAAATTTGGTTTCTATGTGTGTGCTTAAGACAGGCAGGCAGAGTGCATGAGTGTGTTGTCCTTTGGAATGCTGACAGAATCAAAGTACAGGCTTGGGCTCACAGTTGGCCCGAATCACAGATGCTACTAATGTTGTAAAGTTTCTTGATACAGAACCTGCTCACATAGGGGCAAAATCTTCCCAGTGAAGAAAGATCGGTTCAGTCCTTTCACCATTAGTTCTCTTGCCCAGGTCTTGTCCCCAGAGTTGGTCCCTCTAAGTCTGTGTGCAGCTTTTTCTGGCATTTGAGTTGATACTGGACATGCTTTAGTTGCTCTTTTTAACACCTTTTATTTTTTCTTTCAGAAGGTGAATCTCTAGTTCTCACTAGCGTTTTCGCTCTACGTTCCAGTGCTCTGGTTCAGAGTACTTGTCCTGGGCTTTCCTGTGATTCTGTTTATGGACTGTTGCTTTTTTCTGCTTACCCCTTGTGTTGATTAAGTATATCCTTGCATTTCCAAAAACATTCTTGTACTTACCTCACACTTGGGAGTTGGCATAACTGAGTATATAATTCTAGGAATTTTAGCATCCAGTTACCATTCCTCAGGTTTAGAAGATTATTGTTTGATTCCAGCTTTTATAATTGCTGTCAAGAAGTCTGCTATCAGGCAGCCCAGTGGCTCAGCGGTTTAGCGGTGCCTTCAGCCCAGGGCATAATCCTGGAGACCCGGGATTGAGTCCCACGTCGGGCTCCCTGTGTGAAGCCTATTCCTCCCTCTGCCTGTGTCTCTGCCTCTCTCTCCATGTTTTTCATGAATAAATAAGTAAAATCTTTTTTAAAAAGTCTGATATAATTTAGGTTCCTGTTTCTGTGTGACCTTTTCTTTCTGTAAAGATTAAGGATCTTTTTTCCTTTGGTGTTATTAAATTTTACAGTCATGGGTGTATGTTCTAAATTTTGTTGTTTTGAGCCCTGGGTGTATCCTTTCATTCAGGAAACTTGTCCTCTATTTTGGAAATTTTTCTTGAGCTATTTCTTTGATAATTTGCCCTTGTTTATGTTTTCTTTTTGTGTGTGTGTGTGGGGGGGACTCTGTTAATTGTTAGACTTCCTGGATTGAGCTTCTACTTTCCCTTTTTTTTCTTTCAGTTTTATCTTGTTGTTTCATTGTCTGGGAGCTATCTTTGATTTTCTTTGCCATCTATCCCTTTTTTTTTTCTTAAAGATTTATTTGTTTG
The DNA here is from genome assembly GCF_053574225.1 of Canis aureus. Lineage (NCBI taxonomy): Eukaryota > Metazoa > Chordata > Mammalia > Carnivora > Canidae > Canis > Canis aureus. The sequence continues at coordinate 71,198,979 of NC_135618.1, forward strand.
AAAGATTTTATTTAGACAGAGAGAGGGAGAGAGAGGCAGAAACATAGGCAGAGGGCGAAGCAGGCTCCCCACTGGAAACCCAATGCAAGATTTGATCAGGATCATACCCTGAGCTGAAGATAGATGCTCAACCACTAAGCAACCCAGGTGTCCCTATTTATTTTATTTTTAAAAAATACTAAAGAGTATGAGCCTGTGCACATGCACAAGTGGAGGGAGGGGGACAGAGGGAGAGGGAGTAGCAGACTCCCCATTGAGCAGGGAGCCCAATGTGGGGCTCGATCCCAGCACTCTGGAATCATGACTTGAGCCAAAGGCAGATGCTTAACCAACTGAGCCACCCAGGTGACACAAGATTTGTTTATTCATTTTGGAGGGAGAGAGGAAGAGTCTCAAGCAGACTCCATGCTGAGCACAGACCTAATGAAGGGCTCAATCTCATGAACCTGGGATCACAACCTGAGCTGAAATCAAGAGTCAGGTGTTTTTGTTGTTGTTGTTTTATTTTATTTTTTTTTAATATTTTATTTATTTATTTAGGATAGTCACAGAGAGAGAGAGAGAGAGAGAGAGAGAGGCAGAGACACAGGCAGAGGGAGAAGCAGGCTCCATGCACCGGGAGCCTGACGTGGGATTCGATCCCGGGTCTCCAGGACCGCGCCCTGGGCCAAAGGCAGGCGCCAAACCGCTGCGCCACCCAGGGATCCCTGTTGTTGTTTTAAAGATTTTATTTATTCACGAGAGACACAAAGAAAGGCAGAAGCAGGCTCCCCACAGGGAGCCGGATGCAGGACTCCATCCCAGGATCCCAGGACTACAACCTGAACCAAAGGCAGATGCTCAACCACTGAGCCACCCAGGCATCCCCAAGAGTGGGGTGTTGAGCTGACTGCACCCTATTTGCATTCCTATTTGCCATGTTTCCTAATTTGTGGTTCATTTCTTTAACTTTCCCCAGCAAGAACTTTTTGTTCTTGTTTCATGCATATGTCACCTTCTCTGACGTTTTCAGACTGTTGGTTATAATTAAGTTTCTCTCTGCTTTTCAGGTTTAAAAAATATCTCCATTCTTGGGGTTTTTTTTCTTGTCTGTAGGAAACTGTGTCCACTTACATCAGGTTTGGTGGTAGGTCTTATTTTTTTCTTTGGTGGTAGGTCTTAGACTCATTAGCTATCACTAGGGCACTGTTACTGTTTCTTACTCATGTGAAAGGCTTGAGGTGACAAACAAGAGCTGGTTGGTAGCTGTGAATCCACAATGTTTTCAGATACCTAGCACTCTCCCACTTCCCTGTATTCCCATTTGTAGAGGAGAGTTCTGGGCCTTGTGATTTAGGATGGTAGACTCTAAATTACAAGCAGCTGGAGGGAAGAGGGCTAAGGGTATGCACCTGTGAACCTTGTACTGTGGTATGTTTTCCATTACCTGTTCTTCTGGCTATAACCATTTGCAAGGAAGGCTAGCAAATACTTATGTTCTGATTGTATACGTGCCCAGCAAAAAAAAATCCTGTTACTGTAGAAGATGGGAGGACAGCCAGTCTGAGATGGGAGGCTGTCTTTCCCACAGAGGCTTTCCCCCAATGTCTTGGGATCTTTGGCTGCCCATTAGGACTTGGGAGAGACATCAGAAGCTGATGAGAAACTCCCAAGCGCTTGGTAGGCCACACTGCAGTGTGATCTTTTGGGCTCTCACATCTCTCTGTCCTGTGGTTTTCTCAGGAGCCACCCCACTCCATCGTCTGCCTGTATAAATGCCTATCTACCAGCGTCCTGGGAGCTGAGCAAGGTGACAGGACAGAGGGTTTCTCTAGCTGTTGTTGGAACTGTCCTTTAATGCCCATTGCCGGTTTACCTCCTTCCTATCACCTGCTGTCCCAGAATCCAGAGCTCCTTTGATTCCATTTCTCCAGAAAATAGACTGATTCCAGAGGTGGTGGGGAGGCGTGGCCACCTCGATGCATAGGGCCAGGGAGTGAGAGGGAACTGGAGTTCCTCCTCCCATATTCAACGCCACTTGTGTGCCAGCCTGATTGCTAGTTCTGTCAGTTCCCAGGACCCTGAGCTGCCGGCCAGCCCCTCATATATTAGCACTTTTTCTGCCACGTCAGACCCGACTCTGCCATCCATTCTGACATACTGGGTTTGCTACCAAGCCTCTTATTCTTCGCTCTTTTTGGAGTCTGCTTTTCTAATCCTAAGGGCAGGAGAGCCTAAAGGACGTGTGTGAAGTCTATCTTGCTCAGCCAGAAGTTTTGCTACATGTTCATGTTAGAAATGTCCTCATTCTTTAAAGCAGCAGATTGGCATTGATTTGCGTGCCACTGTTTCCAGCCTTTTGCTCAGCCTTGTGTGGACGTGCAGAAAGACTTCTGCACAAGGCAGAAGGCAAGGTCCTTGCTCTCGAAAAATTTTAATGTAGTTAGAAAGATAAAATGTATTCCAGCAACTAAGAAATACCTGTAGTATCTAGTACTGTAGATTTTCAGAGGAGGAAGATTTTTGTGGGCTAGAATATCTGGCAGTGGCTTCTTAGAGGAAGTGGCCTTCAGCTGAGTCTAGAGGGATGAAATGGCAGAGAAAGAGGCAGAACATAATTCTGGGCAGGAGAAAAGAATAAGCAAAGGTAGAGAACAGAGCCTGTTCAGGGGGCAGTTGGCGGATACTTAGTCTAAAACACAGGTTATATTTGGAGGATACCAGGAAGATAAAGGTGAGGTAATTAGACTCAAGATGACTTTAAAATGTGTTTGGATGTATCTGGACTTTATGAAGAGAATGGAAGGGAACCAGTGGTGGAAAGGAGAGTGAGGTGATAAAACTGTTATTTGGGGAAGAGCCAACAGTTAGTAGCATGCAGGTAGTGGTGTGCAGGAGCTCCTGAGAGCCAAGTGGAAAATTCTCAGGAAGTTTTGCAAGCCGGTTAATGTTATTTTGGTAGCTTGAAATCAGCCAGGGTTAAAATACACCACAGGAATAGGCTCCCTTTCCCCCAGGAGCTGGTGGTTAAACCTTTACCAGTACACCACCATATACAGGACATGTTAAAGGGACAGACTTTCGTTAATGCACATTTATTCCTTGTTAGGCACTGCACTAGGCATGTTGTAGCTAAACCTGTCACGGAGATCCAGCAATGTTTCAGAATGTAGGACTCATAAAGATAAAACAAAAAGTTCTGGAGTTGGTGGTGATTTTGGGGGGATGGGAGGAGGGTGGAGGGTAGAGGAAGAGTGAAAATCTTAAGCAGGCTCCATGCTCGGCACAGAGTCCAGTTCAGGGCGTCATCTGACAACCCTGACATTGTGATCTAAGACATAATCGAGAGCTACACACTCAACCAGCTGAGCCATCCAGGTGGAATTATTTTCAGAACTGAATGACTAGACTCGATGAAGGTTTTGTTTTGTTTTGTTTTTTTAGATTTTTATTTGAGATAGAGTGCGAACATGAGCGGAGCGTTGGGAGAGCAGAGGGAGAAGGAGAAGCAGGCTCCCCACTGAGTAGGGAGCCTGACTTGGGGCTTGATCTAACCTGAAGGCAGACACTTAACCACCTGAGCCACCCAGGAGCCCCTGATGAAGTTTTTTATAAGTGACAACGAAAACCAAAGAATAGCATTACTTGAAGATTTGTCATCTGAGAATTTTTTAAACAAGAATAACTGGGAAAGAGGCTAGTCAGCTTCAGTTTTGCTTACTGATTAGAGTAGCCAGATAAAGGTGGCTGTAGAAGACAGTTTCCAGGTGGCAGAATGTCCCATGATTCTGTTTAAGAATGGGACCAGAGCTTAGGGGATAGATTCAAGTTGGGGATATGAGACCTGAAGCAGTTCAGAAGGTGTGAAGGCAATGGACAGAAACTATGTGACAAATCCCCAGGGCTTAGAGATGAAAGAGAAAGTGAAGGGAGGCTGGTGGCTTTCTACCTATGGCACCATCTTGCCTGCTGTGTTTTCCAGTTCTTTCAAAAGGAATCCTCCCTGTGAGTCACGTTGCCGCTGCTCACACTTTGTCTTCATCATGTCTTTTTCCTTTGCTATTGTTGAGAGAATTCACATACCATAAAATTCATTTTTAAAATGTACAAGTGAGTGGGTTTTTGTGTATTCATAATGTTGTGCATCTATCGACACTAATTCCAGATCATTTCATCACCTCAAAAAGAAACCCTATACGTGTTGGCAGTTACACTCCATTCCCCCAGCATGCCCTGGTAGCCCCTATGTTACTTTGTGTCTATGGATTTGCCTATTCCTGGACATTTTATGTAAAATAGAATCATCAAATGTATCGTGCTTCATGCCTGGCTTCTTTCAGTTAGCAAAATATTCTCAAGGTTCATTCATGTTGTAATGTGTATTAATACTCCATTCTGTCTTAAAATTTTTTATCTTTTAATTTTGGTAAAAACATCACCTAAAATTTATCATTTTAATTATTTTCAGATATACAGGCCAGTGGCATTAAGTGCATTCAGTGTTGTACAGGCATCACCACTACCCTTTTTAGAACTTTATCCTCATCCCACACATTGTTTAGCCATTAAACAAAACTCCCCATTCTCCCCCTTCCTCCAGCCCCAGTAATCTTTTTTTTTTAAGATTTTTTAAAATTCATGAGATGGTGGGAGTGGGGCGCAGAGACACAGGCAGAGGGAGAAGCAGGCTCCATGCAGGGAGCCTGATGTGGGACTCGATCCCAGGTCTCCAGGATCACACCCTGGGCTGAAGGCGGTGCTAAACCACTGAGCCACCTGGGCTGCTCAGCCCCGGTAATCTTTATTCTACTTCATGCCTCTAGGAATTTGTCTGTGTACCATGGGTATTCATATAAATGGAGTCCTACAGTATTTGTTTTTGTCATTGGCTTCTTTCACTTAGCATAACATTTTCAAGTTTCATCCATGTAGCATATACCAAATTTTTCATTTTAAGATTGAGCAGTATGTCATGTGGATCCTTCCATGTTTTGTTCATTCATCAGTTACTGGACATTTGGATTTTTTCCTCTTTTTGGCTATTATGAATAATGTTGCTTTTCACATTGGTGTACAAGTTCTTGTGTAGACCTAGGTTTTCATTTTCCTTGGGTTTGTACATAGGAGCACAAGTGCTAGGTCCTGTAGTAACTGTCATGTTTAATTTTTTGAAATACTGCCAAACCGTTTTCCATAGTTGCTGCAGCATTTCACATTGCCACCAATGGTAGGATGGTTCCAATTACTCCACAACCTCACCAACACTTATTTTCCATCTTTCAAATTCTAGCCATTCTCGTGGGTGTGAAGCGATATCTCATAAGTTTGATTTACATTTCCTGATAACTAATGTGTTGATTAGCTATTTGCGTGTCTTCGGAAAAATGTCAATTCATATCCTTTGCCCATTTTTAATTGGGTTTTCTGTATTTTTATTCTTATAAAAGTTCGTTTATATTGTCTGTATACTAGGTTTTTTTAAAATATGATTTACAAATATCTTCTCCCATTCTGTGAGTTGTGTTTTCATGTTTTTTTTCTTTTCAAGAATGTAGAATATCTTTTTATTAAAAAATACAGAATTATCTGTAGGTTTGGACAATGACAGTAGTAAACCATTATGTTATCAGCTTAAACCAGTAAATGATGGTTATAGTGACTTTTCTTCATTTTTTTTCATTTTCTTGATAACATCCTTCATTTTTTTAATAATAAATTTATTTTTTATTTGTGTTCAGATAGCATCCTTCAAAACACAAAAGTTTTTACTTTTGAAGTCCGTTTAATCTCCTTTTGGAGATTTGTGCTTTTCATGTAATTTCTAAGAAGCCATTATCAAATCCAAAGTCATGAAGATTTAAACCTAATGTTTTAAGAGTGATACAGTTTAGCTCCTACATTTAGGTCTATGATCCATTTTGTTAACTTTTTATGTAGCTTGAAGTGGGAATCCAACCTCACTCTTTCACAGGTTGACATCCAGTTGTCCCAGCACCTTTCATTGAAAATACTACTCTTTCCTGTTGAATGGGGCTGGTCCCCTTCTTGAAAATCCATTGACTACAGAAGTATGGGTTTGTTTTGGATTTTCAATCTGCATTGTCAGTTCTGTTCTATTGACCTATGTGTTTCCTTATGCTGTTACCACATTGGCTTTGCTACTATAGGTTTGTAAATAAGCTTTAAAATTTGAAAGTGTGAGTCTTCCATTTTCTCTTCTTAAATATTTTGGCTATTTGGCATCCCTTGATTTTGCATGCAAGTTTTAAGGTCAGCTTGACCATTTCTGCAAAAAAGGCTATTGAAATTTTGGTAGTGGTTGCTTTGAATCTGTAGATCAGTTGGAGACTATTGCCTTCTTAACTATATTAAGTCTTTTGATCTATGAACATGGGATGTATTTCTTTTTTGGGGGGGGGTGTATTTCCATTTATTTAGATCATCTTTAATTTCTTCAGTATTTTGTAGTTTTTAACATACAATTCTTGCAATTTAAATTTATTGTGGCTTCCTTTCATGCTATTGTAAATGGAATTGTAGTCTTCATTTTTGGATTGTTTACTGCTAGATTAGAGACATGCAACTAACTCTCATATATTGAAATTGTGTCCTGCAGCTTGTTGAGCTCAGTTTTGGTTTTGTTTTTTTTGTTTTTTGTTTTTTGTTTTTTACCTCTAGTATTTTTTTTCTGGATTCTTAGGGCTTTCAATAATATTATGTACTTCATCTTGAGTATTTGTCTTCCTTCTTCACAGGCCTTGTTGCTTCTTCACCGACGATCAGCTCCTCCTGAAGAGCAGCACCTGGTGGAAGCAGCTAAGCTTCTTGTTCTCCTTAACCTATCCTTTACATACCTGAGGCTGGAGAGACCCACCACGGCTCTGCGCTATGGAGAACAGGCTCTGCTCATTGACCAGAAGAATGCTAAGGCCCTCTTCCGGTGTGGACAGGTGTGTTGGAGGCCAGGGACTTGAGAACAAGCACCCAAGAAAAGAAAGCAGTGATGTTCAACTTGGGCACTAGAAAAATGCTCTTTCCTAACCAAGTATGTTTTTAAAACTCTGTCCTTTGCAGGCCTGTCTTTTCATGACTGAGTATGAGAAGGCCCGAGATTTTCTAGTGCGAGCCCAGAAGGAACAACCCTTCAATCATGATATCAATAATGAACTGAAGAAACTGGCTAGGTGAGACCTGTTTGCAGAAGTGCAAACCAAAAAAAGAGGCCAGTGACCATCTGGGAAAAGGATGGTTTGGAAATGTTGCCTAGCATGTGTTGGGAGGCAGCGCCCCCTAGAGCTGGCTTTATGAAGCGCTAAACCAACAGCTCCCAGTGAGAAGGTGGGGCAGACCTCCAGACTAAGTCGGGATCATTTCCCATCTCCCTGTTCCCCACTGCCTATCCCCAAAGTAAGCATCCTAAAATAGGTGGGCCCATGTAATTTGTAAAAAGGGTCTTGTTCTTAAGCTACTCCTCCCTACTTGTCACCAGTTGAAAACCACTGTTCTTGGGATGCCTGGGTGGCTCAGCGGTTGGATGCCTGCCTTTGGCTGAGGTTGTTATCACAGGATCCAGGATTGAGTCCCACATCAGGATCCCTGCGAGGAGCCTACTTCTCCCTCTGCCTAGGTCTCTGCTTCTCTCTCTCTGTGTCTCTCATGAATAAATAAATAAATCTAAAAAAACAAAACCCTGTTCTTAACAGACTGAAGAGAGGGGTCTTTCCAGTCTGACCCATGCCAATAGGGTAACATTCTTGTTACCCACGTAACATACATACCAGTGTTTCAGTAATACAACATTTTGTGATTATGGACATTATTTTCAAAGTGTTCTACAATGAATATATTATTAACATATAGGGGCAGCCCCAGTGGCGAAGCGGTTTAGCACCGCCTGCAGCCCAGGGTGTGATCCCGGGGACCCGAGATCAAGTCCCACATCGGGGTCCTTGCATGGAGCCTGCTTCTCCCTCTGCCTGCGTCTCAGCCTCTCTCTCTCTCTCTCTCTCTGTGTCTCTCATGAATAAATAAAATATTTTAAAAAACACATAAATAGTGTGTAATTCCAATACCTCAAAATCCACTTTTTAGATTTTTTTTTGGTCCTTCTGTATTGCTCTCGTTGACATTAAGCATTTACACTAGATTGCTAGTTAAAGCTTTTGATGTTAAAAAAAAAAAGTCCGAGGTATGTGCAACTCTTATATTCGGATCCATTTGTCACATTTTAGGCCTTTTAGAACTGTCCAGCAATTTCTTCTGTGTTTTTCTTTTTTAACTGAAACGATTTTTTAAATTTTTAAAAATATCTTATTTTTAAGTAATTTTTACACCCAGTATGGAGCTCAGACTTAACAACCCCAAGATCAGAGTTGCGGGTTCTATCAACTGAGCCAGCCAGATGCCCCTGTTTTTCTGATTTTTAAAAGTATCTTGTCGGACACCTGGGTGGCTCAGTCAGTGAAGCATCTGATTGCAGGGTCCTGGGATCTAGCCCCCATGTCTGGTTCCCTGCTCAGCAGGGATCTCTCTGCTGCTCCCTCTCCCTCTCCTCTTGCTTGTGCGCACACATGTGTGTGCTGTCTCTTGCTCTCTCTCAAATAAGTAAATAAAATCTCTCTCTCTCTCTCTCTTTTTTTTTTTTAAGTACCTTTCCAGGCAGCCCAGGTGGCTCAGCGGTTTAGTGCTGCCTTCAGCCCAGGGCCTGATCCTGGAGACCCAGGATCGAGTCCCACATCGAGCTTCCTGCATGGAGCCTGCTTCTCACTCTGCCTGTGTCTCTGCATCTCTCTCTCTCTCTCCCTCCCTCTTTCCTCCTCCCTCCCTCCCTGTCTCTCATGAATAAATAAATATAATCTTAAAAAATAAAAATTTAAAAAGTACCTTTCCAGTCCCACCTAGGGTACCAAGAATAATAATAATAAAAGTATCCTACCCAGGGTACTCATAAATTAGACATAGAAATTTTGGAATCTCACCATTTTTTAGCACAGAAATCTCAGAGTAGAGGCCATGGAGTATGATGAGGCCACTTGACAAGATTCAGCCTGGCAGCTCTCACAGTGGCTCCCAGACTTTTAAAGCTGCACTCTTCACATTATGGGCTTTTTGTCAAAGGGCTTCTTGAGTGGCCTCTGGGAGCCTCACGTGGCTCTCCTACCTCCCCAGCGTGGTTTCCATCCCCTCTGGATTCAGTTCAAGACCTACTGGATTTTCCGTATTTCTGGACCTGAATGTGGTATTCCAGCCACCAGATGTCACCTCCTACAAAGATAGACTTATCTAATGTGTGTTTCTCTCTGCAGTTACTACAGGGACTACACAGATAAAGAAAAAGAAATGTGTCACCGAATGTTCACTCCTAATGATAACGGCTCTACAGTAGGAGAAAATTGAAGGTAATCAAAAGGCTGAAGCAAAAAGGCTTCAGAATTTTGTCCAATATATGGAAGGGTGGTTCTCAGTCCACCAGTGAATACTGGCTGTCTACAATTGAGCATAGATAGAAGGAATAGAAAGTTCATGTGGGAGATAATGGCACAGTGACTGTGTGGAGTACACATACCACGGGCCTTCTCGTGGAGATTGGAAAGTCCAGCTGGAGCTGGAGGTTAAATTTATAGGTTTAGGAGGTATTAAGCTTAAAAATTAAAAAACTTTTTCTATGTTTTGTTAACCTTGCCCTCATAGGAGCTTGGAACATGGAACTGTGAGTATAGTCATTAATATGATAGTTTATCTGGACTTTGAAATGAAGAGGAATGCCTTTTCTTTTCTCTTTAAAGATTTTTATCTATCTACTTGACATAGAAAACACAAGTATGGGGAGCGGCAGGCAGAGGGAGAAGCAGGCTTCCTGCTCAGGGCTTATTAATCCCAGGACCCTGGAATCATGATCTGAGCCGAGGGCACACATTTAACTGACTGAGCCAGCCAGGCACCCAGGAATTGCCTTTCTTTTCTTTTTTCTTAAGATTTCATTTATTTATTCATGAGAGACAGAGAAGGTGGGGGAGGCAGAGACACAGGCAGAGGTAGAGGCAGGCTCCATGCAAGGAGCCTGACGTGGGACTCGATCCTGGGACTCCAGGATCACGCCCTAGGCGGAAGGCAGGCGCTAAACCACTGAGCTACCCAGGGATCCCCGGAATTGCTTTTCTTAATCTGGTTTTTCCCAAAAGCTTCAGTAGCACTTTACATCTAACACATTAAGGAAGACAAAATCCAGATGTCGAGAGGCAGGGATGGTCAGGGACTCTTAAGTTCTGCTTACTGTTAGTATGAGGGGCTAGAAGGAGTTAGAACTACCCAGGATCAGAACCTAACCTTCCTACTGCAGCAGACACCCTGTGGTCTAGCAGGCACAGGGTTAAGGTTTCCGTGGGAGTTCATGAGCGGAGTCTTTAGTCTGGTTTACTATTACTTAAGAAAATTAATGGAAACAAAATCACCTGCCTTAAACACCTGCTTAGCTGGGTAGCTAACTCTGCTCTCTTGAGAGAAGTTAAACAAGGAGCAACAAGAAAACAGCTGCCGAATGGGCTCATGGTAATAAATCTCCCCTTTGTTGCTACCTACCTCTCTCTACAAAAGAGAGAAAGGCAGTGAAAAGACCTATTCATCCCATTTTCACAAGTGATCTAAAAACTGCTGTTCTCTGCCCTGTCAAAAACAACCGGACGGTATCTGAAGTCAGTGTTGCCTTTATCATGGATTCCGACCCTGTGACCTCAGCCTTCAGGTCTTTTGGGGACATTGGAGTATTTGTAGGTCTTCTGAACTGAGACATGAGCCAAAGGGCTTCTCCTCTTTGGTTGCTGTTCATGTCCAACAGGAAGGGAGCTTTGCCGGCTTTTTGCCAGACATTTTTGACAGTCATCTGGCATGTCCTGCCATTTAGCGAAGACCCAGTTCTTCCAGGGTCCATCCTGGAAACAGGCCTTGGAAAATCCATCAGGGCAGCTACTTCTTGTTGTCTCTACCCCACCCCCCTCACCCCCAGCTTTCTCTGTCTCTGAGGCATTTTAGATCTGATGAGTTTGGGGTTTTTTTTAAGATTTTATTTGGGAGTTTTTTAAAGATTTTGTTTAATTGAGAGAGAAAGAACATGTGTGAGTTGAGGGGGAGGGGCAGAGGGAGAAGGAGAAGCAGACTTCCCACTGAGCGGGGAGCCTGACGTGGGACTCGATTCCAAGACCTGGAATCATGACCTGAGCCCAAGGCAGACACTTAGCAGACTGAGCCACCCAGGTGCCCCTGGACCTGATGAGTTTTTAGGTAGTTTCCCAGATATTCCTAAGTCCCAGGTGTTTAGGTCTAAAATGGCCATTCTTGTCCCTTTCCCACCACTGTTGAGATTATAACATATTTTGGCCTCTGGGTCTTTAGTGTTCTGTCATGCTCTCCTACATTTTTTGAGATCAGAGACCATATCTTTTTTGGTCTTTGTATTTTATAGCCTCTGGAACTATGCCCGGCACATGATTGGCAGGCACTCAGTAAATGTTGGTTGGATCAAGTGTAAAACAGCTGAAGTGCTAGACCAGCCTCTTTGAAACCATAGCCTCCAGGCTGGCTCTCATATTGGCTGTGAGGTTGCCTATTCTTGCCAGTGACTGAAACCTGTCCTCAGCTAGTAGCAGCTAGAAAAGATTCACTGGAGGGATTTGGGGAGCTCACAGAATTGGACTGGTCAAACAGCCAGTACTTGGGCAGGTGGAGACCTAATGTTCTGAAGGCCTCAAGGACCTTGTCTCCCCTCTGCCACATGTTCTCCCACCATAAAGAATGCCCAGGAGTCCCTTCCACAGCCTATTTGAGAGCCAGCTCTTCCTTACCCCACACCTAGCTCTTCTTCCTGCATGAGCCAGGGCTCCAGTTTGAAAAATCCCAAAGCAGGACTCTGGTCTGTTTGGAGTATGTAGAGGCCCATGAGGGGCACCCCTTCCCAGCGCCACAGAGTGGGGGCAGGGGAGGGGGCAATGACTGTGAAGTAAGAAGCTGTTTGTCCCAGAGATCAAGGGGATAAAGAGAATGGGCAGACAGAAGGGAAGGTGCCCAGCAAGGGTATTTAGCTATTGCAACACTCACTGTTCTCCTGAGTGGGACCTTTCATCTCACTCTAGTAGAGCCAGTAGATCAAATGAGGAATCTCTTGCAGTTTCTGCTCTGCCAGCAACTCAGCAGTGCAAGGGAGCAAACACATTATGACTTCCACAGCACCATCTTTTTCCTTAGTTTGGATTTTCAGAGGGCATATCAAACACACATACTCCTGGATGGGCGTATTCTTGGGATGAGCTAAGTCAGGCTGGAAGTCAATCTTTTGACTCATGCACATTGGAAGACCTAAAAGGTTCACAGCAAACCCCAAGCTAGTGTTTGATAAACTGTTTTGAAGCTGTCTTCCCTGTGGTTCACAGTGCAGTGAAGGCAGTAATTCGGTGTTTGTATTTGCTATCTTCAAACTTTATTAAATGTTTCCTAACTACCTACTTGGTTAAGACCTCCCATAGCTCTATCCACAGTCCTAGTGGTTTCATCAAGGGCACCAGAGAGCTTTTATAACCACTGCCAACGTGGCTGGAGACTGTTAGTATGTGTCTAACACCACTTGGAGTGGTGTTCTAACATTTTTCTTCATTCTGTCTCTGGGTCTTCAGTTAGAGTTTGAGTGTGCCCTTCCTGTCCTAATATGCTAGCATCTGCAACCCTTGCATACTTTATTGTGTCTGGAAAAGAGATGTAAAGTGAGCACTATAGCTATTTTCAGCTATTTAAATGGTTGACATAAAATAAGTGACTTTATCCTGTCATTTCCAAAGGGCAGGACCAGTATAGCAGACCTCTAACAGGAAAAGAAAATTTGGCTTCACATGAAAGATGTACTGATTGTCTTACCTTACATGTCATTAAGTTCCTCCAATATGGAGAGCACACACAGAAAAGGTACTACTGGGCACCCCAGGTGGCTCAGCGGTTTAGCGCCACCTTCACCCCAGGGCCTGATCCTGGAGACCTGGGATCAAGTCCCACATCAGGCTCCCAGCAAGGAGCCTGCTTCTCCCTCTGCCTGTCTGTGTCTCTGTCTCTCTCTCTTTCTCTCTCTCTCTCTCTCTCTCATAAATTTAAAAAATCTAAAAAAAGAAAAGGTACTACTTTTGACTGATTTTTTTTTTTTTTTTTAAAGAATGCTTTGTAGTGAGCATCTGCTCCTGGGCCAGGCTTTTCCACTCTTCTGAGGAAATATGAGTAGTCTTAGGAGCTGGGGTGTTTCCATTAGGGTCTATCTAGTCAGAGCCGCCAGAGGCCCTTTTTGAGGTGGGTGACTGTGATGAGGTGACCTTCCTGGTCCTTCCAACTGCTACATTCTACCTTTGGTAGTTGCCATCCTTAAAGTACTTTAGTGGGAATGACCTATGAAGTCTTGTGCTTAGCTTTAGAAAAAGCACAGAGGGAAATGAAGTGGGAGAGGCCTGGCTGCAGAGCAATGGTGTTGGTTCAAATTGGACCAAATGAGAGGCATAGCTGCCAAAGAAGAGGCCACCGGCGGCCCTTTTTCATTCCTCACTCCTGCTCCAAGGACCTCTTGAACATGGACTGTTCTCAAGCACTATGGTGGGTGCTGGTGGCATGTGAGAAGTCCAGTCCTGCTCCTGCTGCTCTGGTCTGCAGAGCATGCTCTCCTGGAGAGGCCGGGGTGGTCTGTGGACTCCTAGAGCACACAAGAGGAGTGGTATGTGGGGGAGCCTCCTGATCAGAGAGAAGCTCTGGCAGGCAGACAGGCGAGGGAAGCAGCAGCATTGGACCCAGATGTGAGGGGTGGGGAAAAGACAAGGAATCCAGAGCTGAGGTGAGCCGTGGATCAGGTATTGCCCCAGCATTTCAGTCTTCTTTGGAGTGTTGGCTGTGCTCTGTAGGTATCAGAGGAGGGGCAAGATGTGATCCAGCCAGCTCATGCTAAGCAGGCTCTAAAGGAGGGCAGGGGGAGGGAGCATTTGAAGGGCAAAGTCTGGCAGGTGGCAGGAATTGGAGAGGCAAAGACAGCCTGGAGGTAAACGCAGAAGCAGGGATGGAAAGGAGGCAGGAGCATGAGGCCTCCCATCTGGAATTGCTGGGAGGGTGCTTTCTGTCAAGAGAATTCTAGTGCTAGGTGGGAATTTAGCCGGAGGAGGAGGACCATATGCCAAATGCTCTACAGGGTGACCTGTGCGCAATGGTAGAAGGGACTAAAACTGTTCTAGAGAAGAGAAGCTTGGGGGAGCGCATAACTGGGAGTTCCAAGATGATCCTGGTGCATACCAGGAGTGATGGGGAAGGCTTCCTAAAGGAGGTAGAACCTAGTTTACAAGGTTAACTGGTAGGTTGGATAGACTGAGGGGACTCCCCTTCATGGCCATCTTATCTAGGCATAATCTTAATGTTGTTGGCTTCTGATGTGTCTTCTTTTTCTTCCAGATTGTTTTTGGTAATGTTGCTTCCATTTATTCATTTTTTTCTTAGTTTAATTTTGATCAAAATATTAAACGTATTTTACATGCCAGGCATCGTCTTACATGTTTTATGTGGATTAATTCAGCATCTCTATAACATAGGTGTCCTCTCCATTCATAAATGAGGCTAACTTGCCAAGGTAGTGTAGCTAGTAAGTGAAAGAGGCAGAGTCGGACCTTTGTCCCAAACCACCAAGTTAAAAAACAAACAAACAAAAGCATTTACCAGAGGAAACTGATTTTAACTTCTGTTTCTCTTGGGGATTCTTCTGCATAACTAAATATTTTGCATCCCAAAGAGCTAAATGTTCTGTTTACATTGCAATTTCTTGATTTTTGTCAGTTTTGGACTTGTATTGGTCGACTTCTGTTGTGACATGATACAATATCATTTTTTTGCTCCTTTATAGTTCTGTCACTGTTATTACCCTTTGTTAGAATATTGTAATGAAAATAATACAGTGGTGTTTCTGATTTCATAAGCTAAAGACAGTATTTCCTATAATCCACTTGTATGCTGAGAATATTACTAATTGAAAAGCCAATGCTGTGCTTTCTTTTTCTTAAGAGCTTTTGTTTTTTCTACCATTTCAAACTGCATTTGTTTTTGTTTCTTGAACTATTAACCTTTATCATTACCTCTTCAGAAATTGTGTTCTACCATTTAGTCTGTGACTCTCCTTTCTTCTCAGGAACCTCCCCCTTAGAAATCTCCCGTTTATGTAACAGTCTGTACAGAGTATCCCATAGGCTTGCTGCATAACTGCCCTTCTGGGATTTCTTTTTTCTCCTGGGTTGAATCCATTATTTATTGGATCTCTTTTCTTGGTTTACTTCCTTGTTCTGATATTCTCAAGTAACATCCAATAATTGGATATATAAGAGATAAAATTTTTACTTCCTTATAAATGTCCAACTCACACTTGATTACATATAGTTGCATATATATTTTAGAATGAGAACAATCGCCTCCCCACTTAGAGCTACCCCTAGTCAAAAGCTCCCTTCCTCATTAGAAATTATCCCCTCCAGGGCACCTGGGTGGCTCAGGTGGTGATCCTGGGGTCCTGGGATCTAATCTCACATCAGGCTCCCTGCAGGGAGCCTGCTTTTCCCTCTGCCTGTGTCTCTGCCTCTCTCTGTGTGTCTCTCATTAATAAATAAATAAAAGCTTTAAAAAAAGAAAGAAAGAAACTATCCCCCTATTAGGATTTACCCCCTAATTAGGTTGCCTGCCTGATCCCACTTAAAAGATCTCTGCTCTCAGATTGTGCCTCCTTCCACACCTAGCCCTCACAGCTCCCCGCCCCTGCCGGTGCCCTGTCCCGAACAGCTGTTCTAACAGTACCCCTCTCCCCTTTCAGAGCTCCTCACCATCAACTCCAGATGTTGGCAAAAGTATATTTCTTTGTTTTTACCTTCTCTAAAATTTCACAGCGTGTCCAGGTGCCCCCAGATGCTTAGTCTTTATATAGGTACTTTAATTCTAGAGGTTCAGTTTCCTGAGAGCTGAGCAATCCCAGATTTCTTTAATTACATTTTCCTCCCTTTTTTGCCCTCTCCTCTTGATCTGGGACTCCTGTTCATTGGGTGTTGGACCTTCTGCAGGGATTCTCTATGTCCTTTATGTCTCTTTAACATTTTCTCTCCACCTCTCTCACCCTCCAGAAAAACATACCTCATTTTCCAACTCTCCCTTGTTGGCTTTATTCATTTCAGCAATCAAATATTTGAAACCAGAAGATCTTTCCAAATTTCCTTTTTTCATAGTATCCCACTCCCCCCCCATCACTTTATTATGAAAAGTCTCAGACAAGTAGAGTGAATAGGATTCTCCCATGTATTCAGCAGTTAGTTTTAACAGTTATACCATAAAGCCAGCGTTTGCATCTCTGACCCACACATTTCCTCCCAACGGTTAATTTTAAATGGATCCCAGTAATGCTATCATTTCATCCACAGGATTTCCCATTTCCCTATGTATCTCTAAGAGATAAGGACCATTCTTGTACATTTTCTCTTGTTCTCTGAAATGTTTATTTTTCTGCCTATTTGACTTTTCACTTTTCCATGTTGCAGACTTTCCACAAATAGTTGGTATTTTCTTGGTTACTTATTCACATTTAAGAAGGTAGCAGTTGAAAAATTGGGCAGTCCTTACACCTGGGCAGGGTACCCACTCCTTCTTCTCCTTAAGGCTGAGTGGGTGGAAGCCAACAAATGCTTTAGGATCCTTAAATACTGGAAGGGGCTTTGCAGCTTCAATTTTTCCTCAGGTGGATTTTCCCCCCTGAAATAGTGGATACAAGTGCTATGTCATCTTAATCTGTATATCCCAAATTTCTAGTGAAGTTGAGCAGCTTTTTGTGTTTTTATCGGCCATCGATATTCTTTATGCGGAACTGCCTGTTGATCTCCTTTGCCTGTTTTTCTCTTGGGTCTTTTTTATTATTGATTTGTAAGAATCCCTTTCTATGTGAAGGATGTTAATTAAATGTTATATAAGTTCAAATATGTTCTTCCAGCTGTTTTGAGTATGTATATAGTTATGTGCGTCACTGCTTCTGTAAGGTTTTTGGAATTTATATTATGCTTATGTTTGACCTGAGAGAGTAAGCCAAGGTCTGTAACTGAGTGAGCAGAAGTGCTCAGGGTAAAGGCTTTTCAACAGTTCTCCTAGGGTCTGAGCATTATTCTATGTCTGTAGTGCTTCATAATACTCACAAACCAATTAATCTTCCCAGTGTTTCTGAGGGAGAAATTATCGTTTCCACTTTGCAGATTTGGGAAGGAATGAAGCTCAGAGAATAAGACCCTTTCCCTATGGAGGTCCTTGTACTTACATATAAACAACTGTGACCATTTTCATTGGATCCGAAATCTAAATCTAAACCTCAGATGATATCTGAAGCTTTAAGTATATTCATCGGCTTTTTTCATTTGGAGTGTTACCGCTGGGTGCCCCTGGATTTTTCTCCCTCTCTTAGATGTTTAGGAATTTCTTTTTCTCCGCTTTCCATACTTAAGCTGAAGCCTTTGAGCTGTAGAATTAAGATGATTGAGCCATTTTGCATGGGCAGCCTCAGGGAAAGAGTTAACAGGCTTTTTTCTTTTTTTTTTTTTAAATGTTTTCTTGGGGCACCTAGGTGGCTTAGTCAGTTAAGTGTCCAACTCTTGATTTCAGCTCAGGTCATGATGTCTAGGAGTCAGGAGATGGAGCCCCAAGTCAGGCTCCACACATAGCGTGAAGTTTACTTGTCCCTCTCCCTCTGCTCCTGCCCCTACTTGTACATGCGTGTGTTTTCTCTCTCTCTCTCTCTCTCTCTCTCTCTCTCTCAAAGAAAGGAAGAAAGAAAGAAGAAAAGAAAACAGTTTAAATGTTTTCCAGGAAGCCAGAGCAGCTCCTGGGAGGCTTCAGTGGGAATAAAGTCCATGCTACAGAGAGTATGTTCTTATTAGCTGAAGTTCTGAGATTTAGTCCTGGTTCAGAGAATTGGCCTGAAGTGAGCACTAAAGCAGCAGGCCCCACAGAGCTTGGTGCCAGCACTGAAGCTGAAGGTGTCCTCAGGGGTCAAGGGTTCTCTTGTTCCAAAATAGTCTTCCTGTGTCCAGGCCAGGTTGGTGAGTTGCCAGGAAAATCCTAGGAGCAAATCATCCTTTCCCCACAGTATGTGACTGGATCTAGATGACGAATCTATTTGATCCCCCTCTTCCCAAAGAGATTAAGAAGAAATTCTCAAATCTACTCTTGAGTAGATAGGTATTTCATGCCTCCAGTAAGACACTTCTGAGTCCTGAACAAACAATAACTTGTTTAAAGGTATTTTGGGGGACGCCTGGGTGGCTCAGCAGTTTGGCATCTGCCTTTGGCCCAGGACGTGATCCCAGAGTCCCAGGATGGAGTCCCACATCAGGCTCTCTGCATGGAGCCTGCTTCTCTCTCTGCCTCTCTCTTTGCCTCTCTCTCTCTCTGTGTCTCTGTGTCTCTCAGGAATAAATAAATAAAATCTTTTTTTAAAAAAGTGTTTTGGTAATTTTACATATTATTAGTTCTTCAAATTTTCTTTCTCTGAATCTCTACTTTTTTTTCCCCTCAAAATGTAGTTGTATTTTCTCAAGGGTAACTGGGCCAGCCAGGCATTCTCTTGTTGTCAGATGAGGGCCATGTCGTTTTCCAGGCAAACTGTTAGACACAGTCCCTTGATCTTTTGAATATCTGTGAAATGCCTTTTCTCCCAGCTCAGGAGGTATCATTGAAGTCATCCCTTTGTTGTGTAACTATAAATAACTCCACTTAGGCTAGCACCTTTTCATTATTCCCTTCCTGAGAAAGCACTTCCCCTGGCAGAGTCTTCTTGGCCCTTCACTTCTCTTCACATCCTGTCTTGGCAGGTGTAATGGGCTCCAAACCTGCCTCCTCCCAAGGTTCACTTCAGTGGATTCTGTGTTTTTTGTGGATAAGGTATCTGTGAGTGCTACTTAATTAAATTTCAGGAGACAACTAGGTTCCTTTTACTAATTTTCAAAATCCATGATTATGGAAGTGCCCTTTACCATTCATAACAGGGTTAAGAAATGGAAAATGTGGCTTCTCCATCTTCCTGCCTTGCTGTGACCCTAGCCAAGTCCATTAACCCCTCTGGGCTTCCATTGCATCTTTAAATACAAATCTTGTCTTGAAATGAAGCTGGCAGTTGGGTGGCACTTTTTATCTCTTTGACCATATGCCCTGCTGCCTTCAACTGACAGTCACAAGCTCTGACAGTTGTCATTGGAGAAGTACAGCAGGGCTGTGCTCTGGGTCCTAGCCACCCCCACAGAGGGGAGGGCTCTGGGGTGCTCTCTAGTTCTGTTTAAGCCTAGAAAAGCTAGGCTTGGGGGACCACTCAGAGAGCTTGACAGGGTTCCCAGCAGGTAGGGAACACCACTGAATGGCCCCTGTCTCATGCCAGCAGTAAGAAGTACAGGGATGTAGCCAAGGGAAGGGGCAGGTCGCTGAGCCAGAGGACCACTGGAGGAGGCCAACCTTGGACAGTGATAGGATCAATGTGGAGCCAGACAACCAGGGCCGAGTTGGGGAGGGACAGATAAAAGAGGGCCCAGCATTGAGTGTCTGCTTTGAACCACTGCCTATAGGGTGACAGGAGCAGGAGGGATGGATCAAACAGGCCAGAACATCACATAGCAGAGTATGAATGGGCTAGGGCTCCTTCTAAAATTCTTCTCCTTCAGCTGGAATTACTTGAGATAGTCAGACTAGTTTCTTCCAATTGGCTGAATAATGTGGGTTTTTTTTTAAGATTTTATTTATTTATTCATGAGAGAGACAGACACAGGCAGAGGGAGAAGCAGGCTCCATGCAGGGAGCCCGGTGTGGGACTTGATCCCAGGATCTGGGATCACACCCTGAGCCAAAGGCAGACACTCAACCGCTGAGCCACCCAGGCATCCCTGAATAATGTGTTTCAAGAAAGAGAACCAGTTAAGAAAATGGCTGTAGAGAGGGTCTATGAATCTTCTCCTTTATTTACAATGTTTGTGCATTTTCTGGGATTTTGAAGAGGGATCCACAGCTTTCATCCATTTTTCAAAGACCCACTGTTGCAAACGTTTCTCACAGATGCCACTTGAGGCTGACTGTTCACTCTGGTTCCCTGTTGTGGCCCTAGAGGGATGTGCCACGGACAAGGTTGGGAGACAGGGCGGGGCTGGCATCTGACTCCGTGGGAACGCTGTTCACCCTGCCCGGCCCCAGGGCTTTGTACTCTGCTCTCCAGCATCAACATCCTGGGCTCTGCAGCCTCCGGCTCAGGCTTCCAGGATTACATCACTTCTTGGGCTTCTCTGTTACACTTTCACACTCTTCTTTGATTACTACTCGCTATTATGTGCAATTATTGTGGACACCAATCATATCCTTGCTGGAGTTTGTATTTCACATTGGCTGCCTTTTCCCCAGGTCTGGGTATGCTCTCCTCGGAAGCCACTTGTTCAGTATTCATATATTCAGTGGGAGACTGCCTATTGGAACTTGGTCTGTGTTCTCTGCCTAAGTCTGGCTGCTTTTGTCTTTGTAGGTCTCAGCTTATCTTTCCTTGAGCCGTGGAGACCTGATGACCTTTTTCTCTGTCTACACCTCAGGATCCTAAGGGAATTGGATTTGCAAAATGTGAACTTTTCCATTTTGATACCTTTTAATTTATACTAAAGTATTACTTTTTATTGGTTGCAATTTGAAAATTCAACTAACTGAACCTCCTAAAATCCCAATGTCTGATCTTGGCAATTGTCTCTACCATCAGTGCTCCTGGGAATGTCTACTCCCTGAGGGAACATTAATCATAGGATTTATGTCTAAAGTCATTTCACAGAACATGGACTAGATTGAAACGTTTTTTTTTTTTAATTTTTATTTATTTATGATAGTCACACAGAGAGAGAGAGAGAGGCAGAGACACAGGCAAAGGGAGAAGCAGGCTCCATGCACCGGGAGCCCGACGTGGGACTCGATCCCGGGTCTCCAGGATCGCGCCCTGGGCCAAAGGCAGGCGCCAAACCACTGCGCCACCCAGGGATCCCTTGAAACATGTTTTTGTTTTTTCACTTGATTATTATTAAGCTTTTTCTTATGGAGGTTTTCAAACCTGAAGGTAGGAAAAGATGGCGTGCTGATCTGCCCACGTATGCATTATCCACCTGACAGTTATCAGCATTCTAGGTTCAGTTTCCTCTACCCACCCTACCCTACAACTTTTTGTCAGTATTTAAATTATTAAAATGCTACATGCTTACAGTTTAAAAAAAAAAAAAAGGAGGAGAGTTGAAGTAAAAGCTCCCAGTCCCCAAGCTCACCCCCCCACTGACAGATAACCACTGTTGATGTTTTTATATGTATCCTTCCTAAAGGGTTTTTTGTGAATATTTGAGAATATTTTTGTAAATATTTGTGGGTATATATGCAAATAGAATCCCTACAAATAGTATCCTATATTTTGTACAATAATGTGTTTAAGTACATTTTGGGGGAGTGCCTGGCTAACTCAGTTGGAACAGCATGTGACTCTTGATCTTGGCGTCATGAGTTCAAGCCCCACATTGGGCATAGAGATGAGTTAAATAAAACTTAAATACATTGGGTGATCACCAAGTTAGCACTCAACTACCATCTCATTTTTTAAAAAAATGGTGAGTTGCATTCCATCCTAGGAGAGTATTGTAAAATTCTTAATAGTAACAGGAGGTGTACTGTACTTATGGCCCCCACACCTGAGTTTCTGTGACACTTAGTAAATGTGTTCTTGAGTTGTGATCTGTATTTCTTCAGCTGAACTGGGTATTGCTGAATTGATCTCCTAAGTGGCTGTACCAATTTACAGACCCTCTGGTAGCATTTGAGAGCTTATGTCCCATAGCTTTTCTATCATTTATACTGTTAGTTTAATCTTTGCCAGTTTGGTACATCTGAGAGGAAATCTTGTTATTAGTATTAGCCTGTCCCTAAACATCTTTTCACATGTTTACAGAGTCAAGTGTCCTTTCTATAAATATTGCTATTTCTGTGTAACCAAACACCTTTGTGAGTTTTTTAGTTTTTTTCATAATTCTGTCAGTAAGTTACATTAGTTGGTTAGTTGCTTCCCTGGATATTCTAGGTATATATATGATCATTGTATCCAAATATTTCTACCAGGTACATTTCTTATTTTACCCAGAGCCCATCTAAGCATGTAGGCTAGTGCTGGGTGACAGTGCTGCACATCCACGTCTCTCATGGCTGTGCTGGACCAGCCACTCTTAGCTCTTAAGTGTGATGCAGACTTTTGGTTGAGATAGTCTTTTTACCATGTTAAGGAAATGTTTTTATTAAAAGCTTTTATCAGGAGGAACTGGTATCAAACGCCTTCCTGTCACAAAGATAAGCTTTTTTTTTTTTTTTTTTTTTACCCTTTGACCTGCTGTTATGGTTTCTATAATATTGAATCTTTGATGTGGCAGGGATAGAAATATTGTGCATTTTTAATTGGCTGCTTTGGGAGAACAGTAGAGGTTCTTGTGCACAAAGAATGGTTCCTTCCCAGAGAAAGCTCATCTCCGGGACATTGTGTAATGAAAGACCTTGAAACTGAGGAGAGTTTGAAGTAAAAGGGAACTAAATTTACTCCTCCTCCCAGGTTAATAGGCAGCTTGATGCCTGAGAGGGAAGAGTGCAGGGGACTTCTGGACTTGAGAAGAAAGCAAACGGAGAGCCCGAGACCCCCGTGAAGAGGGGTACAATGAGCCTGAGCACAACCTTGTGGACTTGTGGATAGGAAGGGCTCCCCAGCCAGGTGGGCTAAGGTGGCCAGCTTTACCCAGGCTCCAGGCACCGGTCCACAGGTGCTCCTGTTCCTGTGGACTAGAGCTCAGGAAGTGCAGTTACCTGTGGGAGGGGCCTCATCCAACCTTTCTGGTGTTTGAATTTTGTATTTCCTTGATTACTTGGGAAGTATCTCCTCATTTGCTTATTGTTTATTTACATTTCTCACAACTTACAAGAAACATCTGTGTCCTTCTAGTAGTTTTAGAGTTCTTTTTTATGTTTAGAGTTTTAAAACTATTGGTAGTTTATTTCCATCCTTAACTTGAAGTAGGGATCTAGATCTTTATTTTGTATTCAAATATCTAAATAGTTGTACTAAATGCCTGACTGGCTTGGTCAGTAGTGTGCAACTCTTGGTTGCAGGGTTGTGGGTTCGAGCTCCACTTGGATGTAGATTTTTGTTTTCTAAGATTTTATTTTAAATAAAGTAAATAAGATTTTGTACCAAAATTTCTGTTTATGGACTTAAAATGCCACCTCTGATACCTGGAACAAAGGGCTCACATCTATACCGGGTAAATTAACTCCTTCACTTTAACGATAGAATGATTCTTGCTTGTTTGTATAACTAACAGCATTAGTAGTGGAATGACTAGATATGCTCCATGGGTGCTCCGATGAGTTTCCCTCTCCCCTGACTGACTCTAGGGTTTGAGCTCTGTCTTGATTCACCAGTAGGTTCTGGGCCTGAACATTGCAAGGCCTGCTGGGCCCTGAGCTGGGTAGAAGTTGCAAGTGATCAGAGGGATTATCAAATTGGCTTTGGTCCCAGGGATGGACATTTCTCAGTGTGATTGCATCAGAGATCCTTAAGATATTATTGCCAGCATGCTGTTTCTCCAGGACTTTGCTTGGGTTTGGACAGGAAAGTGCTTTTGATGTTTCTGCCCTCATGCGTCCTGTGTGGTCATTCCCCCATCCTCTCCTTGTCTAGATGCCTAGGAGAGTACAGCAAATGCTTCCCACATCGGTGGCCATGGGCAGGGGGCCTCATTATAGTCAGGCATAGGAGTGGACTGTTGACTGGAGCCCACATGTGGCCTGTCCAGTACAATGGCCTTAGAATGGTTGCACTTGCATGGCAGCTTGGGTTCATGGAGGAATAAATGGGATGTGAGATGCTGCCCAACAGAAAGTGAAGCTGCCAGTCTCCAAAGGCCCATACCAGGAACCTGGCACTGCCTTGCAGCTGCCACCTTGGTGTGTTGGACAGAGCAGGCTGAGAGCCCAGGTGAGAAGGGACTGCTTTCTCCTCAGGGCTGTTCTTATGCCCCTACCATCTCTTCCCCACAAAACAGCTAGAATAACCTTTCTTTTCTTAAAAAGTTGTTTTCTCTGCTCAGAACCTCTGATGGCTTCCCAATGTGCTCAAAGTAAAACCTAAAAGTCCTGCCTGATGCTTCTGTGGCCCCAGTGACTTGGCACCTTGCTGCCACTCCAGTGTCGTGGTCTACCTTTCCTCCCCTTGTGCACTCCACCCAAGCCACACTGGCTTTCTGAGGTTTCTCATTTGCTCTAATCATGTTTCTGACTCCTGGCCTTTGCGTCAGTATTCTATAGCCTGGAAAGCCCTTCTCCTGCCTGTTCATGGAGTTCCATCTCCTTAAATTGGCCCCTCAGAGAGATCTTTGCGTTACCTCATGTTAAAAACCTGTATCATTCTGTACCCCCATGGCCTGCTTATTTTTTTATAGTACTTCTATTTTTGTGTTTTATTTATCCCACTAAAAATGAGTTCCATCGGAGTGGTGACTTTAAGATTTATAAGTTGAATTTTACTGGCACCATATTTTTCTGTTCTTTGTAATAAAGGCCAGCCAACAAAGGCTTAACCACTGGAGTGCCATAGTATTTATAGCGACAAAAAGCATTCTGTAGATTTAAATGAGAAACAACATACACAGCTTGAGGAGGAAGCCTTATTAACCTTCCTCCTCCCACCCTGGACTGTACCCACCTCCTGCTGCTGCTGGGGGTGGGGGGGGGGTGCAGGGGGGCGGAGCCTGGGCATTGAGAGGAATGGCACAGGCAAGTTTCTCCTCCTCTCAGAAACTGCTGTTCTGCCTGAAGGGAATGAAATGTTTGTACTCGCACATCATCTGCATTCTCCATTGCTGGGAATGCCCACCAGCCTCCCAGCCCTTCGTGTACCAGCATTTTGCGGCTCTAGGACCAGTGTTTGGCTCCAGGGAATCAGGGAGGAGGGGTGCTAGGCAGGCAGAGACTGCAGAACCATCAGTAGGTTGTTACTGTAGCATCCATCAGGTGCCCTCCTTCAGATGACCTTCACACTCACCTTGCAGCAGTTTTGGGAGGTATTGTTGTGCACATTGTAAAGATGAGGAAACGAAGGAGCACAGAGTGGAGGTGTGGTGGTACTCAAGGATTGAACTGTAGTCCCCTGGTGCTGGATAAACTACCACACCATTTCTCCACATCACTGTGTGTGTTGTCTGTCTGGCAGTGTGATGCCAGGTGTACCATGGAGCTGCCCGTGAAAGGTTTGTCCCGGCTCCTGGTTTGGTTGCATTCCGAGTGGGTTGTGCCACCCCAGTGTGTACGACAGGTGTTTGTGGTCGCTGGTTAAAAAGCAGCTGCTTCTCTATCGGCTTTTTTCCCATCTGTAAATGGCTAAGGAAGTGTCACTCCTTGGGGAACAGTTGAGAAATCCAATGAGTAAAGCTCTACCTGCATTCAAAAATTAGTCTTTTGAGGCCTCCTCTGAAAAATGAAGTTGAGCTGGATGATCTTAGGATCCTTTCTGTTCTGATCTTCTGAGACTGTCCTGTATTATTGATTTGAAGTTTGAGGGCCACCATGTTAACCCAGAACCCACCCAGTAGGGGCTGCACAACCATGGGATCTGTCCCCCAAACTCTCCTAGGGTCATCATTGCAGACCCAGGGCTGGCTCTGGTGCTCTAACCTGTGGCTGCAGGCACATATGGAACATCCAGATTATGATTGCTCTACATTGGGCAGCTGTGTCCTGGTATGTTTCTAACTGCTGTGTTTGATCCTAGATTCTTCAGCTAAACTACAGACAAGAGCGGCCAGGCTGCTGGAGTTCTCTGTCAGTGGGGCTAGGGGGCTTTCTGGAAAGAACTCCCCAGTGCATGCTATTGTGGGGACACGCCTGGAAGTTGGAGCTGGAATTCCACAGCCCTGGGCCGTTGCCTCATCTCTGACTGACGCTGCTGAAATGTGTTTTCACAGGTGCTGTTTTCTGTTTCACGTTTTCATACACAGAGTAGGGGAAAGTGTAGCTACTGACAAGTAGAAAAATGCTATTTTTCTAAAGGCAGTTTTTTTTTTTTTTCTTTTTTTAAATGGAATTAGTCCTTGGCTTTTCTCCCAGTCCCAGCCCCCTTTCCGGCTGTTAATGTCCCTGGGTAAATACAAATAGAGATTACTTTGTTTATTTTATAGGGTTTTCTGTTTTAGAGAGAGAATTATGTTACACATGTTTCTGTTGTAAATAAATAAAACCTTTTCCTGTCCTTGCAAGATCCAGTATAAATTAATTGTGTGAATTCAACTAAACTTGTAAAGTCAGTAGGTGGGGTAGAGGGACAGCCATTCATTAAGACCAGTTGGATCAGCAGGAGCCAGAACTGGGGTTTCTTTTCTAGAGCCAGAGCAGTTCTTTCCAATGTACCCAATAAGGAAATGCCTGAGCATTGGGGTTGGGGCTCCCTTGTATCCTCCCTTCTGTGGGGAGCTGCTGCTATGGGATGAATCCAGGACAAATCTTGGAGCTACCAATCCTCTAGCACTTGGCTCCCCCAGGGCTGGATCCTGACTCCCAGCAGACAGGCCAGTGTCTCCCCTGCAGGCTGAGGCCGAAAGTGCCCTCTCCTGGGTTCTGCTCCCGACCCCTGACCCTTACCGTCTTTACTCCACAGCTTTTTCAGGCCTTCCTGCAGCATCCACATGGCCATAGGATCCTTTTATGGACCCTGTGTCCTCCCTCTTCACCCTCCCTGACCCTTGCCTGCGTTCCTGGCCACCTTTCTTCAAGGGTATTGTCGACACTGGCTCTCTCCACTGTGGCCCCCAGTTTTTCCCCAGCATGCTGCCTTCCTTGCCATCTTGCCATCTCGCCCCAACCTCATGGCAGTCGAATCCAGTGGTCTTTGCCCTCTTTATCTCTTCCCTGAATTTCCTAGCTGGAAGCTCTTGATTTCCTCCCAAGGACTTTCCTTAAGCAGTCCTTTGGTTTCACCCTTCTCATTACCACCGTCTTCCCCCTCCCCCTTCAAAAACGCCCAGAGCGGAGATCCCTGGGTGGCTCAGCAGTTGGGTGCCTGCCTTCGTTTCAGGGCATGATCCTGGAGTCCCAGAATTGAGCCCCACGTCAGGATCCCTGCATGGAGCCTGCTTCTCCCTCTGCCTATTTCTCTCTCTCTGTTTCTCATGAATAAATAAATAAAATCTTTAACAAACAAAAAAACAAAAACAAAAACAAAAAAAAACACCCAGAGCATTTCAGATTAGTTCCTGTGATCAACACCCACTCAGAAGTGACCCCACCAGACCACAAGGCTAGAGGGCTAGAGGGCTGGGCATGTTCCCTGACCCAAGAGGCACCTGGCCTGTGCCACACCTTCTGGTGCCTCAACTTCCTGACAGGATCAGCTCAGAGAGCAGAAACCAAATCCTCACGGGGCAGGCTGGGTGCTGCCTCTGTGCCTGCGGAGGAAGGGCAGGGTGGTGCTACAGGGTCCCATGTGCTGAGCAGTCCCCCTGGGTGACTCCTGACCACCCCCTACCCCACCGCCATGTTTCCTTTAATCCAGAGTACCGGAGTGATAG
Source organism: Canis aureus (assembly GCF_053574225.1). Taxonomy (NCBI): domain Eukaryota; kingdom Metazoa; phylum Chordata; class Mammalia; order Carnivora; family Canidae; genus Canis; species Canis aureus. The sequence goes on from NC_135618.1 coordinate 71,226,623, forward strand.
CCTTAGAAGCATGTTTTTCTCTAGAGGCCACAAACACCTTACTGATGGTTCCCAGGTCTGCTCCAGGCCTCAGGATCTGGACCTGGGATCACCTGGGGTCTGACATTCCTTAGTTCCTCCAGGTCCAGGAGGGCCTAGACCAAAACCACTGCCCTACCCCATGTACGCACCCCACCCAGCCCCTCTGCCACGGCCTGTCTCTGCAGCTGGCAAGGGCATCCACCCAGCTGCCCTTTCATCCTCGCCTCTGGTGTGGCCACACAGCCATGCCTTCATAAGTGCCTCTGGGTTGTCTCGACTCCTCAGCCTTCACTGACCTCCTCAGCCTTTGCTCTCACTGCTTCTCTCCTGTCCCCAGCCTGGCTGCGCCCCAACAATGCCCGCATACCCATGTGTGGGGTGCCCCATCACTCCCCACTCCGGGCTTGCCATCTTTCCCCAGCTTTCCCTTGGAGGAGACTTGTTGAAAGCTTTAGCAGGGGGGTGGCCTGAGGTGGGTGTGTGAGGATAGTCACTCTGCCTTGAAGACTTTTGGGAAGACCGTTTGAAAGTATTAAAAGTTTAACCCAGCAGTCCCCCTTGTAGGACTCTGTCCTTCAAAACCACTTGTACTTGTGGGCTAAAAGCACGTCTGCCACTGTTGAGGATGTGGCAAAATTGGAAGCAACTGTGAGTCCTTCAAAGGGGAGTGTAAGAGAGATCACAGTGCCGCTCCCACGGGGACACTTGGTGACTTTGAGGACCAAGATAGAACCTGGAGGATAACACATGGAGTCTGAATACATTCATGTGTGTAAATAAAGAACGGGAAGAGTGTGCTTCACACGTAGCAGCGGCCCTTCTGGCCAGCACACCCTGGGAGATTGAGGCTTCTGTACAGTTTACAACATATCCACGTGTTATTAGTGTCCTCAAGCCCTGAGGGAACTGGCTGCATTTCATCTGCATTGGGCTGGGACTGTGAGACAGCGGCAGCCTGTGGCACCGGGTGGGACTTTGAAGGAAGACCAGCCGGCTGCTCCGAACCTATCTTGTGTGTCTGAGTGGGACAGCAGCATCCTCTCTTTCTGCCAAGGGGACATATGGCCCCTGATGAACAAGGAAACCAGCTTGGATATTGCCAATCTCCAAAACAACTTCTGAAAGGGCTCCTCAGTGGGCAGCACATGGCAGCTAAGGTGACTTCCAGGTGGCACTGGCCCCCTCTAGCCACATCACGTGGTTTGCTCTCAGTAAGCCAGCCTTCAACTGACATGGGTTTGGAGGCATGGAGGTGTGGAGAACAGAGCTAGTCATGGCACGTCACCACCAATCTGTGCACGACCCCCCCCCCCATGTTTTGTTCCTCTCTCTCGTCCCCGTGTCCTCTCGCATAGACAGCCGTGTTGACCTTCATGTATGTCTTTGTCTTGCATTCTCACAAGATGTGTACATCAGGAGGTGTGATGGAGTCAGCCTCCCCACGGCTTCCTGGGCAGTGTGGGGTCCCAGTAATGACAGCTGCTGTCTCTGGGGCTGGCCAGGACCCTCATTCTTGGGGTGACTCTGAGGTGAACTTACCAAGGGAGGAAGAAAATGGCTCAGGGAGGTCAAGAAACTAACCAAGAGGGGCGTTTGGGTGGTTCAGTCAGCTGAGTGTCTGACTCTTGATTTCACCTCAAGTCATGGTCCTGGGGTTGTGGGATGGAGCCCCATTGGGCTTCACGCTGGGCAGGGAGCCTGCCTGAGATTCTCTCTTCCCTCCCCCCCACCCCCCCACCCCTGCAAAAAAGGAACTAACCGAGAGCTGCCGACACTTCCCCATCAGAGCCTGGGTGTAACCGCTGCCTTTCCTGCCTCAGTGCTGCTGTGGAACTGGTTGGAACAAGGCCTCTGGCCTCCATACAGCCTCCTACTCAGCCCCAGCTCTGGGAGGCCCTGCTTTCCTTACTTCAACCCTCCCTGTGCTGACCTGCCAGCACCCATGCCTTTTAGATTCTCATTGGAGGGAAGGTGGCTAAGGCCCGGGGGAGGAAGGACTTGCCCCAGGATGTGTGGCTAGAGCTGAGCTAGGACTGGGTGAACTTCCACTAGGTGGTCTAGAACCTCTCACCTCAGTCTCTACCCACCCAAGTCCAGGTGCTGTCCTCAAAAAGAGGATTTGAGTTCTTTCCCCTCTACCAAGCCAGAAGGCCCTGGCTGGCTTTTGCTGAGCAAACCCACCCAGCAATAGGTGGCGACATAACCCACTGTATGCTTCCCAGAGCAAGCCAGGGAGGCCCAGAGAAACTGTGGCCCACCTAGGTGACAGCAAGGGACCTGCGCTTGGGTATCCGGCAGCTTCCGTGTACAGTAGTCTGGTTCTGGCCTTAAGGAGGAAAGGGCAGCCCACACAGTCAATGCTAAGCACCAAGGTGGGAGGGGCTGCAGCAGCGGGCAGCCACTTGATGTCCAGGAGCTGCTCTAGGCACAAAGCAGCAGGAGGTTTGAGGAGCATGTGGGCAGATCAGACCCCAGAAGGCTGTGTGTGTGTCCAGCTGAGAGACCCAGACCCTCCCATCACCAGTGGGAGCCCTGAGGCTCTCCTTCCGGGGTGGGGGCATCTAGCCACACTCATTCTCTCACACCCACGGGCCGGGCTGGCTGCAGGGAGAGACTGTTCTCTCTTCCTTCCTCACCTGGTTAAGAAGCTGACCTTGACCTCTCTAATCTTTTTGGTCAATTCAGTCATAATGATGTAACGATAGGAGCAGTCTGACTTAACCCAAAGCGTCGCTTAAGCAAAAAAAAAAAAAAAATGCCCGTGTGTGTGTGTGTGTGTGTGTGTGTGTGTGTGTGCGCATAGGTGTGCACATGCACATGCATATTTGTACACATGCATTCATGATTTGGGCCTTGGAGGCAAACATTCTAGAAAAAGAAATGTCAGCAGATAATACAATATGATACCAATATTGTAATAAACCAAAAACTGTTTTATCTTTCTTATAAACATGATATTCTTGATTCCCTTCGAACCAAAAGCACAGCTGGAAGTGGGGAGGGACTCCAGCCAGATCTCCACCTCCTCATCCTGCTCCCTTACCAGCTCCCTCCCACTGACCTTCCCATCACTACTCACATCAAGGTGGAACCGCCCTGAAGCGTTCACACCCAGAAGATCCACATCCAAGAAGAGATTGGGTTTGGGGTTGAGTGTGGCTTTGGGCTGCTTTTGGAGAAATCCCAGGAAACAAGAGGAGCCCGGGAGACTGCAGACAAATGGCTGGTTTAGAAAAGAGGGATTCTGGAAAAGGGGCCACGTGACCTCAGAAGGAACCCCAAACTTAACCCCAAGTCACCAAATATCTCTGTAGCGCCCTATAGGGCCTGTGCCAGGAGGGGTGTTCACTCAGCAATGGGTGTTCCTCATGCGCTACCTGAATCTGAATCCTAATTCCGGATGGGAAACCTCTTGTTGGTTTCTAAGAACCTTTTGGAGTAAACTGTGAGGTAGGTAAGTAGGATACTCTGGCATCATTGCCTGAACTTGAGGACTAGGCTTTGCTAACGCATTCAGACTTGTCCAGTGTGGTCTGTATTAGGAGGACCCCACTCCAGCTCAGGAGACCCCCCCACAGAGAGAGAATGTGCCTCAACACCCTGGCAGAGGTGAGATGGTCATTTCCCTCAATTGCTGCTGCTCCTGTCCCCTGCCCAGTCTCCTGAGCCAGACCTTTTCTCCTTTCCTGTTCTTCTTCCTCCCACTCAGCCTCATCCCGTGACTCCAGGGCTGATGTCCTTAGCATCGTCCCTAACTCTTCATCTCTACCATGCTTGAATCTGATGCCAACCTCTTTCACCTTCCCAGCCAGCCTCCCCGGTCCCCGGTCCAGTCTGGGTTCCACCATCCCTCCTCCACCTGCTAGTTCTGTCCCGCCCTGGCTTAAAGTTCCTGTAGCTCCGGTAACCTTTGAGATAAAGTTCAAACTCCCTGATTTAGCACAAAAGGCCTGGCCCCCTCCAGCCACACACCTCTGCGCTTGCTCTAACCAGACTGCACTCCCACTCCTTTTTCAAAGCTTAGTTTAAGATAGGACTTTCACGTGGAAGCCCCCAAATCTCCCAAGCCTCCAGTGGCAGAACTGGGAGTGAAGACACATTTGTCCCCAGCTACCATCGGTGGTCCCAGCAAGCCTGGAAAAGGAGCCGCTCAGCATAAGAGTGAATTTTTCTAGCCCCCAAACCATCAAATAAAATCACAGAAACTTCACTCTTCATTATTCAAATATTCCTCATGTTTTTAGAAATTGTTTTCTTTATACAAAATCACACATATAAGATAGTTTAAAATACATGCAGAAACCCTAAAAGGGGAGAGAAAAAAACTTTAACTCTCACCTCCTCCTTTCCTGACCTCCCTGACAGCGCTACCTCTACAATGCCCAGGCCTGGGTCCCCACCTCACTGCAGTAATCCTATGGTCTGGCCCAACTGCCCCAGGAGTGAGAGCTGCTTAAGGGCAGTGACAATATTTCCCCCGACTTGGGTTCCCTGTTCCTCAGCACCGTCTGACAGACACGAGCCCCAGTTTGTTGAAAGAATACATAGATCTCATTATGAAACCTTTATGGACAAGTCAGAAAATGTAGAATAGGTGCTTGGAAATGAGGTCTGCACTGGTCTACCATGTCAAGGAAATCTGGTCCAAGGACCCTTCATGGAAAAAACCCTTTTTTGTCTGTGACTAAGACTGTGAGCTCATGGGGTGGGAGGGTGGGTGCAAGGACTGCTAAAAGGGGCAGGGCAGGTGCTGCTGAGGGCAGGCTTGGGGACAGCACCCAAAAAGCAAGTGGGGGCCATGGTTTGTGCTGGCACAGACCCCAGGCAGGTCTGTGGGCTCCAGATTTGAGGACAGTCACCAGCCGAGAGAAGGGCTGTGGGCACATGGATGAAGTCATGCCCGGTGCCCTGCTTCTCCACCATGAGGGACTACCTCCCTCAATGCTGTTTGTGAAAGCCACAGGAGATGGCATCCTTGGGTGTCTGGAGAGCCCTAGGGGCCACAGTGGACAACAACCAGTTGCTGGGAAATTGGATGGGATTGGATAGGAAGGTTGAAGACCACAGCAGTGTCAGCTACCTCTTCTCATGGCCCTAACCATTCAGTCCCCAACCCAGAGATAAAGCGACTCCCCAGCCCAGGGGTCACTTGCCTGGGTACCATCAACGATGTTCCTTTGCAAGGGCAAAGGGCCCTCTTGGTGACAGGTGGAGGGGGGTGTGGTAAAGCAGACACCCAGGCAGGCCAACCCCTACATGGCCACAGCCGATAGCTACCAGCCATCAATAGTACAGTGTCCCCAGCACACAAAGAGCCTCACTCAGGCTCCATGGAACGGATGTGAAAATCACCAAGGTGCATTTCCAACCTCAGAATTACTCAGCAGCCTTTCATGCGTCACTGGTTCCTTTATCGATTCCATGAGGAGGCCCTTCCTAACCTCGCCCTGATGTTCAGAACCCCCCTTCCCTTCCAAGCACCCCTACTCCACTCTCCGGGCCCAGAGACCTGGCCTCCAACCCCTACAGAGACAGTAAAGGCCATAAGGCATGAAATAGGACCCCCTTTCTCCTCACCCCTACCTCTTCTGGATCTTTGTCCATCCCGTCCCCTCCCCGGGTCCTCGGGATTGGAAGGCTATGCCCCTTGGCCGGCTGTGGTCTGTGCGATTGGCCCTGGCCTCATGCTGGTCATCAGCCATCCTCTGTGTACTCCACCTAGGCTTCTCTCCTTCCTCTGCACGCGGCCCAGCCTCTGCTTCCTACCAGAACACTCCTTCAGTCCCAAACCTCTCTTCAGCCACAGCCAGACTGCTATTATTTTATTTCACTCACTCACTTCTTGAAAATGTCAACCATTCAGTCAATCCTCACCCCTCACCGCAATCCCAGTCCCTTCTCCCCCTCGGCCAAGGGAGTTCACAATTTTTACAAAAGGATCTCTCCATATATTTCTCCTTTGTTGAAAAAATGAGACATGATTCACATACCATGAATTTCACTCTTTTAAAGTATGCAGTTCAGGGATGCCTGGGTGGCTTAGTGGTTGAGCGTCTGCCTTTGGCTCAGATCATGATCCCAGGGTCCTGGGATCAAGTCCCGCATTGGGACCTATGTCTCTGCCTCACTGTCTCTCATGAATAAATAAATAAAATCTTAAAAAAAAATAAAGTATGCAGTTCATGGTTTGGGTTTTTTTAGCATCATCACAAAAGTCGTCCAACCATTATCCTCTCTAATTTGACAATATTCTGGTCACCCCAAAAAGAGCCATTTGCAAACATTCCCATTTCCCCCTCCCCTTAGGCTCTGACAACCACCAGTCTACTTTCTATTTTTATGGACTTGTGTATTCTGGAGATTTCGTGTAAAGGCAATCAAACAACATTTGTCTTTTCATGTCTGGCTTCTTCTGCTAAACATAATGTTCATCCATCAGGACTTTGTCCCTTTTTCTGGTTGAATAGTATCCCATTGTATGGACACACCACTTTTGGTTCATCCATTCATTAGCTGGTCAACATTTGATTTGTTTCTACTTCTTGACTATTATAAATACTACTACTACTACAAGAATTCATGTATATTTTTATTTGAACACCTGTTTTCACTTCTTTGGGGTATACACCTATGAATGAAATTGCTGTGTCATATGATAACTCCATGTATAAATTTTGGAGGAACCAGCCTACTGTTTTCCACAGAGACTGAACCATCCGCCACGTATGTGTGTGCTGATTTTTCCACATCCTCGCTAACACTTATTCTTTTTTTTTTTATCTTTTTTAATACAGGCATCCTAGTGAGTGCGAAATAACATCTCATTGTGGTTTTGATTTGCATTTCCCTGACAACTGAAGTCAAGCATCTTTTCATGTGCTCATTAGCCATTTGTATATCTTCTTTGAAGAAATGTCTACTTAGATCCTTTGACCATATTGTAATTGGGTCACTTGCCTTTTTATTGCTGAGTTGTAAGAGTTCTTTATATGTTCCAAAACGAGTGCCATATCAGATTCATGATTTACAAAAATGTTCTCCCATTCTGTAGATTGCCTTTCCACTTTCTTGGTGGTGTTCTTTGAAACATAAGAGTTTTGATGCAGTCCAAACATACCTATCTTCTGTTGTTGTTTCTTATGCTATTAATGTCATATACAAGAAACCATTGCCAAATCCAAGGTCATGAAATCTGCCTTTGTTTTCTTTTAAGAACTTTATAACTTTAGCTCTTAGATTTAGGTTGATCCATTTTGAGTTAATTTTTGTATATTGTATGAAGTAAGAGTCCAACTTCATTCTTTCGCACATGGATATCCAGTTTCCAAGCACCATTTGTAGAATAAATGATTCAAGACCCATTGAATGGTCTTGGCACCCTTGTCAAAAATCAATTGACCATGGAGCACCTGGGTGTCTCAGTCCGTTAAGCATCCACCTTTAGCTTAGGTCATGATCTCGGGGTCTTGGTATGGAGCCCCACATCGGGCTCCCTGCTCAGTGGGGAATCTGCCTCTCCCTCTCCCTCTGCCCCTCCCCACTTATGTTCTCTCTCTCAAGTAAATAAAATATTTTTTAAAAAATCAACTGACCATACATATATATGGGTTTCTTTCTTAACTCTTGATTCTATTTTACTAGTCTATGTATCTACAAGTCTATATTCTCATGATTACAGTCTTTTTTTTTTAAGCTTTTATTTATTCACTCATGAGAGACACAGAGAGAGAGAGAGAGGGAGAGAGAGAGAGAGAAAGGCAGAGACACAGGCAGAGGGACAAACAGGCTCCATGCAGGAAGCCCAATGTGGGACTCGATCCTGGGTCTCCAGGATCACACCCTGGGCTGAAGACGGCACTAAACTGCTGAGCCACCTGGGCTGCCCTCATGATTACAGTCTTGATTACTGTAGCCCTCTGGTAAGTTTTGTAATCAGGAACTGTGAGTTCTCCAGCATTGTCCCCCCCCACCTCAATTTTTGTTTTAAGTATTCCAGGTTCTTTGGACTTTTCTATACAAGTTTTAGTATCAGCTTGTCCATTTCTGCTCAAAAGCAGCTTTGGGGGGAACTTTGGTAGGGATGGATTTGAATCTAGATCAAGTTGGGGAATGTTGCCATTTTAACGGTATTAAATCTTCCAATCCATGAACATGGATGTCTTTCCATTTAGGACTCCTTTGTTTTCTTTTGGTTCTACCTGTAGTTTCCAGTGTGCCTTCCTCCTGTCTGTTAAGCTCGAACTAGCCAGGCTTCAGCTCCACTGTCTGCTCTTGCTCCTGCCCCTTGGCCCATTATTGTCACCACGCTAAGGACACCACTCTGATCTGGGTCTTCAGCAACCCCTGAATTGACTGGTGAGCATGTAACTTCTGGAAAGGTTCCCACAGACCTCGGAGATCTTCCACCAGTTTCAAACACTCCTTTCTTTCTTAAAATCCTTTCTCAGGCAGCCCGGGTGGCTCAGCGGTTTAGCGCTGCCTTCAGCCCAGGGCCTGATCCTGGAGACCGGGGATCGACCCACGTCAGGTTCCCTGCATGGAGCCTGCTTCTCCCTCTGCCTGTGTCTCTGCCTCTCTGTGTGTATCTCTCATGAATAAATAAATAAAATCTTTAAAAAAAAATTCCTTCTCATGCCAGTTTTACAAACCACTCTCTTGTTCTCTCTGCCTCCTTCACTGATCTTCCTCTTTCCCTTCCTCCCCTCCTGCATCTTCTCCCAGTCCCTTACCAATCCCTTAAATGTTGGGATCCTGTCCTGGGTCATCTTCTCCTGCATATGAATAGTTCATCTTGAGCAAGCTCATTGATTCTCAAGACCTCACCTCCATCTTTACCTCATAACCTCCCAGACCTCCTTCTCCAGCAGCACCTTCTTGGGACCTTCAGCAGGGTACCCACTGTACCTGCAGGGACCCTGAGACCACCCCTCCTTGCTCTCTCCTCTCTGTCATGCTCCTGAGGCTAGCTAGTGGTGACATCCCAGACAGGAGCAAATCTAGTTGCCCCCATGCTTGTGTCCTCTCTCTTGCCTTCATTCCCAAATCTCATCCACTGTCTCAACCTTTGGCTTTTGCCCCCTAAATATTCAAAAAGGCAAATCTGAGGCAGCATAGGGCAGGCTGTGCACAGAGGGAGCAGCTGGGGGAGGGGGGTGCAGGATCCCAGCTCATAGCATCAGAAGCACAGGTGCCAAAGGACCCATGGTAGGCTGCAGGCTCAGAGGAGGGGTGGGCAGGTGGGCACACACCCAGGTCAGCAAAGAGGAAGACGGAGGACCAGAGCCACACAACCTTGGAGACCCCGAGTGTGGGTTCAGGAGCAGTCAGTCCTAGGTGAGGTGAGTAGGAGGGGGCAGGAGCACAGCGGGAGCGTGCCTGGGTGCCCTGGTCTGAGACAACTTGGCTGCAGTTCATTGACATCCTTTATGTCTATGTGACTTCGGGTTTGGCACTTAATACTGAAGCCTGTTTCCTTATCCCACACCGGTCCTGTGGTGGGGATTACCTCTGATCTCATGCAAGTTCTCTGTAAATGGCAAGCACTTGTCAAACATAAGGCTACTCAAGGCCAGAGAGGAAAGCAGGTTGCACATTGTGAAGGCCACAAATAAATACCAAGTGAAAGTGCTCTGCTTTACTTTTCAGATATGGTAAGATATTAGGTGAGACTTTTTCAATTCCAAATAACAGAATGTATTGGGTGAGGCTACGTGGCTTTCCCAACATTAATGGGAGTTAGTTCACAGTTGGCAAACCATTAGACTGCCCATCCAGCCTCCAGCAGGATTTCCACTGGGGGCCAGCACTGCGCGACAGGGGCCTGTGGCAGGTGTGGGTTCTTTCTTTTTTCTTTTTTAAAAGATTTTATTTATTTATTTATTTATTTATTTATTTATTTATTTATTTATTTATTTATTCAGAGAGAGAGGCAGAGACACAGGCAGAGGGAGAAGCAGGCTCCACGCAGGGAGCCCGACGTGGGACTCCATCCCGGGTATCCCGATCACGCCCCGGGCTGAAGGTGGCGCTAAACCGCTGAGCCATCGAGGCTGCCCCCGTCGGCTCTTTCTTCATCCCACCAACTTGTTTGGGGGCTGGGGGAGGCTCGCCCAGGGTAAAGGGCTGCGGGAGGGACACAGACCCTGAGGGGGGCTCAGACCTAACGGACTAACGGGACCTCGAGGAAGCCCTGCCGGAGTCCAGCGCAGGGATGACCCAGGCAGGCTTCAGGCACGAGGCGGCCTTGAGCCCCCTGCGCGCTCCCGCTCCCCATGCGGGGGTGGGGGTGGGGGTGGGGGTGGGGGGCGGGGGGCGCCCGAGATGAGGACGAGCAGCCCCGGAGCCGAGGGCGGCGGGCTCCCGGCGAGGCAGGCGGGCCGGCAGCAGCAGCGTGGCCCGAGGTCCACGCTCGGGCAGCCTCGGGGCGGCTCCGGGGGCCCCGCGCAGGTGGAGCTCGGGGGACGCCGCCCGCAGCCCCGCCCGGCCCCGGGGTCCCCGCCGCCCGCGGTTCGCGCGCGTCAGCAGAGCGGAAACGGGCGCGGCGCCAGCCTGCATCGGCGGGGCGGCCCCTGGCAGCGCGGCCGGCGGCTCCGCAGGTTCTGTTCCGCCCGCGTTTGTGTTGGCAGCTGCCCGCGGCGCGCGGCCGGGCGCGATGAAAGGGCCTTCTGTGTGCGCCCAGCGGCCCCGCTCGCCTTTCATTCTTAATATAATCTTCACTTCATTTCTAACCGAGCAGAGGTTCTCTTGGAATTTTTCCCCTTCTTCCAAAAATACATGCGCGCGCGTGTGTGTTTGCAAAAGTTCCTCCACGGTGAAGGTCGGGATTGTCCCGGGGAGGGGAAGTGCGAAACCCGAGGCGGGTTCAGAGCGAGACAGAAATGCCTTTCTTCCTGCGCGGGGCCTCCCGGGGTGTCCGCCCGCGCGGCGGGGGTCTGGGGGAGGAGGATGGGGATGGGGATTCTCCTCCAGCCACCGCCCACACCCCAAGCCCAGGGTGAACGGGCAGTTTGGGAAGGTCGGTGAGGAGGGAGCGGGGGCCTTCTCACGGGGTCCCCGCCGGGACTGGGCAGAGAGGTGGGGCAGTGGGGGTCTGCCATCAGGTGGGGTCAGTGGGGTTGTCCTCCCAGCAATGAACAGAGAAGGAGGCAGGATCTCTGTGTCCAGAGACTATATCCTCTAGATGCCAGCTGGGTGGGCTCACAACAGTGCCTGGGAACTTGTCACCAGCCAGCCACCGTTCACCTGAGAAATTTTTCAAGATTATACCAAGACATTTTGAGAGACTCCCACCTCAAGCAAAAACAGGGCCAGGGCTTTCCAAATGTCATGCCAGGCCCTGAGACTTAGGCATGATTATCCTAACTGTCCTTTAGTTTTCGAAAAGGGTGGCTCAGAGAAGCTAAGTAACTTACGCGGCATCTCAGAGCACGAGGGTGCTAGGACTGGAAATGCAGAAGCAGGTGGCAGGAAGCCTGAGTTCTTCCTTCTACAGCAGTGGTTTCCAAGCTGTGTCCTGCCCAGCTTCTACCTGTTTTGAGGGCTCTGAAAATTTATGATTCTGATTCTAGGAAGAAGAAAGAGAAAGAGAAACAGAAAGAAGAAGAAGAAGAAGGAGGAGGAGGAGGAGGAGGAGGAGGAGGAGGAGGAGGAGAAAGAAGAAGAAAGAAGAAGAAAGAAGAAAGAAGAAAGAAGAAGGAAGAAGTAGGAGGAGGAGGAGAAGGAGAAGAAGAAGAAAAGAAGAAGAAGAAGAAGAAGAAGAAGAAAAGAAGAAGAAGAAGAAGAAGAAGAAGAAGAAGAAAGAAGAAAAGAAGGAGGAGAAGAAAGAAGAAGAAGAAGAAGAAGAAGAAGAAGAAGAAGAAGAAGAAGAAGAAAGAAGAAAAGAAGGAGAAGGAGAAGAAAGAAGAAGAAGAAGAAGAAGAAGAAGAAGAAGAAGAAGAAGAAGAAGAAAGAAGAAAAGAAGGAGAAGGAGAAGAAAGAAGAAGAAGAAGAAGAAGAAGAAGAAGAAGAAGAAGAAGAAGAAGAAGAAAGAAGAAAAGAAGGAGAAGGAGAAGAAAGAAGAAGAAGAAGAAGAAGAAGAAGAAGAAGAAGAAGAAGAAGAAGAAGAAGAAGAAAGAAGAAGAAGAAGAAGAAGAAGAAGAAGAAGAAGAAGAAGAAGAAGAAGAAGAAAAGAAGAAGAAGAAGAAAAGAAGGAAGAAGAATTTGTATTTAGATTTGGACTTCTGTTTTGAGCAACAGAGAGGATTATATAACCTGAAAACCATCCTGCTGTAAGCACCTAGGAAAGTTAGAGTCAAACAAAAACAAACACAAAACCCCACCAACAGCATCTTTTTAAATCCAACAGTTAAGAAACAAACCACATCCTTTTAAGTCCAAGAAATTAAGAAACAAAAGGAAATCTAAAACTAGAAATGCAATTGGCTACAGCTGCCCACCCTGGGGAACCGGAGAAGTGGTGAGGGCACAAGCAGAAATGGGGGACTAACTGTCATCCAGCGAAGGTGAGGCCTTGGATCTAACCCAAGGGAGAGCATCGAAGCAGAGTCCCCCAAGCTGAAGCTGAAGCTGAAGCTGTCTGAGGCTATACCCTCAGTGAAATAATGTGCTGGGATGGTGGTGGTGGGGGAAGACCTTTAGGCACAGAAGGACAAGAAGGAAATTTGCTTTCTCCACCTGGCTGGTAGAACTTTTTTTAAGGTTTCATTTATTTATGTATTTGACAGAGAGAGAGCCACAAGCAGGGGGAGTGGCAAAAGGAGACGGAGAAGCAGGTTCCCCACTGAGCAGGGAGCCCATTGTGGGGCTCTGATCCCAGGACCCTGAGATCATGACCTGAGCCGAAGGCAGAGGGTCAACCAACTGAGCCACTCAGGCACCCTGGCTGGTAGAATTTTTAAAAATCTCTCCTGAAAAAAAAAAAAAATCTCCTGAGAGTTTGTTATAATGAGACAGTGCTCATAGAAGTTCTAGATTCAAATGGGCTCTACCCTGTAAAACCTAAAACTGAGAGATTAACAGACCTGTTGATCTCAGGCTTAGTACTATCTGTTGCTACTCAGAGACAAACTCAATAATTGCTCCAAAGGCACCAGACCTCCACTGAGGCCTTTACCCTGAATTCCTCCAGGAAAAGCCCTGCTGAAGTAAAATGAAGGAGAAGAAGAAGAAGAAGAAGAGTCAACTAGGAACAAAAGTCTGGAGATGCACAAACAACAAGATTACCCCCCAAAAAATCTGATAGAGACTATAAAATAAGTATGTTTAAAATGATAAAGGGGGACACCTGGGTGGCTCAGCGGTTGAGCATCTGCCTTTGGCTCAGGTCGTGATCCCGGGGTCCTGGGATCGAGTCCTGCATCCGGCTCCCCATGGGGAGCCTGCTTCTCCCTCTGCCTATGTCTCTGCCTCTCTGTCTGTGTCTCTCATTAATAAATAGATAAAATCTTTTTAAAAAATAAAATAGAATAAAATGATAGGTATCCCTGGTGGTGCAGCGGTTTGGCACTTGCCTTTGGCCCAGGGCGCGATCCTGGAGACCCGGGATCGAATCCCACATCGGGATCCTGGTGCATGGAGCCTGCTTCTCCCTCTGCCTATGTCTCTGCCTCTCTTTCTCTCTCTGTGACTATCATAAATAAAAAAATTTAAAAAAATTAAAATGATAAAGGAAGGAGGGGCACCTGTCTGGCTCTATTTGAAGAGTATGTGATTCTTTCTCAAGGTTGTGAGTTTGAGCTCCACGTTGGGTGTAGAGATTAAATAGACACAAAATTAAATAAATATAAAATAAAATGATAAAAGAAATAGTCAGCTATACTTCGATAAAAAAAATACATTTAGGGGCACCTGGGTTACTCAGTCCATTAAGCGTCCAACTCTTGACTTTGACTTAGGTCGTGATCTCAGGGTCATAGGATCAAGCCCTGCATCAGGCTCCATGATGAGCTGAGCTGAGTGTGGAGCCTGCTTGAGATTCTCCCTCTCCCTGCATTCCTCCCCACCCCACCTCTCTCACTCCCTCTCTCAAATAAATAAATAAATTTACATTTTCTAAATGAAAATTTTTATGATTTTTCAAAATTATGACGGGAGTAGTCACCTACAGTAAAAAAAAAATTTCCCTTCTTTTACAGAAGGAACGAAAAACATGAGAGAAAAAAATGACACTATGAAAAAAGAATAGGCAACGTGAAAAAAATCAAACAGAACTTCTAAACATGAATAATATAGTCATTCAAGTTAAAATTTCAGTAGATGATTAAACCACAAATTAGCCATAGTTGAAGAGAGATTTAGTGAACTAGATAATTTCTCCACAGAGAAGTACAGAGTTTACCAAAAAACAAAAAACAAAAAAAATGGGGCATCCCAGTTGTTCAGTCGGTTAAGAGTCAGACTCTTGATTTCAGCTTGGGTCATGATCTAGGGGATGTGAGGTAGAGCCCTGCGTTGAGCTCCACCCTGAATATAGAGTCTGCTTAATATTTTCTCTCTACCTCTCCCTCTGCCCCTCCCTGTGCTACGTATTTACTCTCTCTCTCTCTCTCTCTCTCTCTCAAAAAAAAAAAAAAAAAAAAAAGTAACCATGACAGGGACTTTAAGGTTCAGTTTCCAGAATTTTAATGGAGATGAAATACATACTCCACCCCATATCTCCCACAAAATAAAGCTACAAAATGTGAACAGACCATGTTTGAAGAAATAATGGCTGGAAACTTTCCACATTTGGGAAAAGATAGAAACCTACACATTCAATAAGCTCAGTGAACCATGAGCAGGATCAACCTAAAGAAATTCACACCCAGACACATTCTCATTAAACTGTTGAAAATGAATGATAAAAAAAATCATGAAAGAAGTTGGGGGATATACATACAGTAGAGGAGAACAATTCAGGTGACTGTGAATTTCTCATGGGAAACCATAGGAGCCAGAAGGAAGTGGAACAGCATTTTTAAGGGATGCGAAGAAAGGAACTATCAGTCCCTAATTCTGTGTCTGGTGAGAATACCCTTTAGGAATCAAGGTGGAATGAATATAGGCTCAGAAAAAGGAAGACTAAACAAATTTATTCCCAGCATATCTCACAAGGAATTACTAATGTAAATTTTTCAGGTAGAAGGGAAATAATACCAGAAGGAAACCTGGAACTTCAGGCTTGACAGAAGAGCAACAGAAATGATAGGCATCTGGGGGTGCTTGGGTGGTTCAGTCGATTCAGCATCCTTCAGCTCAGGTCATGATCCCAAGGTCCTGGTATTGAGCCCCACATAGGGTTCTCTGCTCAGTGGGGAGTCTGATTCTCCTTCTCCCTCTGACTGCTGTTCCAACTCCTTATGCTCTCTCTCTGTCAAATAATAAATAAATAAAATATTTTTTTAAAAAAGAAATGGTAGGGATCCCTGGGTGGCGCAGCGGTTTGGCGCCTGCCTTTGGCCCAGGGTGCGATCCTGGAGACCCGGGATCAAATCCCACGTCGGGCTCCCAGTGCATGGAGCCTGCTTCTCCCTCTACCTATGTCTCTGCCTCTCTCTCTCTCTCTTTCTGTGTGACTATCATAAATAAATTTTAAAAAATTAAAAAAAAAAGAAATGGTAGACGTCTGGGGAAATACAACAGACTATTCTTTTTCTAAGTTTTAAAAATTATTTCTGACAGTTGAAAGCAAAAAGTTATAACATTGTTCAGTGGAATGTTCAGTATATGTCAATGTAGTATATACGATAACCACAACAAAAAGGGAAACAGTAAAGGGACCTTTATTAAAGTTAAAGTTTCTACATCCCACTCAAAGTGGCAAAATATTGATTCTAAGTAGACTGGAAAAGTTAAGTTTGTATATTGGGCCCCCCTAGAGCCACCACTAAAAAACTATACAAAGAGATACAGTCAGAAACACATCAGATAACATAGTAAAAAGCATGCAAATAACCCAAAAAATAAGAAAGGAGAAATAGAGAAACATAAAAGGGAAAAGCAGAAAATTAATAAAATAGTAGACCTAAATCCACACAGATCAATAATAACAATAATAATACTAAATGGAGATGAGCACTCCAATTAAAAGAAAGATATTGTCAAAAAGGATAAAAGAGAAATAAAACAAGATCTAAGTATATGATGCCTCCAAAAAGCTTATTCAAATGTAATGATATAAATAGGTTAAAAATGGAGGAACAGAAAAAGATATACCATTAAGAAAACATTCAAAAGAAAGCTGGAGTGGCTATACTAAGATCAGACTAAGTAGACTTTAGAGCAAAGAAATTTACAAAGGACAAGTTCAATTTACCAAGAAACAATCTTAAATGTGTGCCCCTAAAAATAGAGCTTCGGAATACATAGAGCAAAAGCTGGCAGAAATGAAAGAAGAAATAGATAAATGCACAATTATAGTTGGAGACTATAGCATTTTTCTGTCAGGTATGTAGTAATAGTACTAGTAGACAGAAAATCACAAAGAACTGAACAATAGAACTGAAGAACTGAACAATACCATCAGCCAACTGGGTCTAACTGACATTTATAAGACACTCCATCCAACACCATCAGAATACACCTTCTTTTCAAATGCCCATGGAACATTCACCAGGACAGACTATATTCAGGGTCCTAAAACTAACCTTCACAAATATAAAAGAAGTGAAATCATACAAAGTATGACTATAAAGAACTTAAACTAGCTATCAGAACAAAATAACACAAAAATATTTGAACCCTTGGAAATGAAACAACACACTTCTAAATAATCCATGAGACTGAACATCACATATTCATTCTATGAGGCCAGTGTACCCCGACATCAAAGCCAGACAAAAACATTACAAGAAAAATACTCTACAGACTAATAGCCTTTATGAAAATAGATGGGAAAAAAACTCAACAAAACCCTAGCAAACTGAACCCAAAGTATATACAAAGATTATATACCATGACCAAGTGGGATTTATCCCAGAAATACAAGAGTGATTAAACAAACAAAAATCTGTCAAAATTAACCCAAATTGTATCAAAATATTAAGAGTGAAAGTGGTAAAAATTCTTAGAAGAAAATTTAGTAAATCTTCATGATCTTGGATTTGGCAGTGGTTTCTTAGAAATGACATCAAAGGCATGAGCAACAGAAGAAAAACAGATAAATTGGACTTTGTCAAACTTAAAAAAAATTTATATTCAAAAGATGCCACCAAGAGAGTGAAAGATAACAGGAGAAAATATTTGTGAATCATAGCTGTGATAAAGGACTAGTATCTAGAATATATAAAGAATTCTAAAAACCCAACAACAAAAAGACCAACAACCCAATTTAAAAATGGGTAAAGAGGATCTAAATAGACATTTCTCAAAAAAAAAAGTATGCAAATGTCCAATAAACATAGGAAAAGATGCTCATTGTCATTAGGCATTAGAAAAATGCAAATCAAAACCCAATGAGAAACCACTTCACACCCACTAGAATGGCTATGATTTTTTTTTTAAAGGAAAAAAGAAAATGACAAATGTTTGCAAGGATGTAAAGAAATTGAACCATCATATATGGCTGGTGAGACTATAAAATGGTACAGCCTCTGTGGCAACAGTTAAAGATAGAGTTACCATATGACACAGCAGTTCCACCCCTGGATATATTACCAAGAGAACTGAAAACATATGTTCACATAAAAACATGTGCATGAATATTCATAGCAACATTATTCGTAAAGCCAAAATTTGGAGGTAAGACTGATGCCTGAAGAAACAGAAAGGCCAAACAGACCTATAATTAAATACGTTGAACTACTAGTTTCACATCTTCAAAAATAAAACACTAGCTTTAGGTGGCTTTTTAGGTGAGTTCTTCCAGAAATGAAGGAACATAAAACACAAATCATGAACAAAATATGCTGAAGAAGAGAAAAAGAGATTCTCTCATTTTATAAGGCTGATAGAGTATTAAACCACCAGCTAAGGATGAACTTTCCCAGCTTCCCTTGCAGACTTGCTGTGGACTTCTGTTGCAATGGGGCATAAGGGCAAATTTCTGGGAGCCTTCCTTAACAGATAGCTTCTGTGCACCCTTTGCCTGTTTTATACCTTTTTCCCCTCCTATGTAGAACTCAGAGACCACCTTGGACCATGAGGACCATAAAGACAGTGGGGCAGTGAGCTGCAAGAAGCTTGAGTTCTGAGGACTTTCTTGGAAAAGAGATATCATTCCAGCCTCTGGTTGCCTACATCTGAACTTTTCTATCGAAGAGAAATAAATGTTCATTTTGTTTAAGTCCCTGTTATTTGGGAATTTTCTGTCACAGCTGAAATTAATCCTAAATGGACAAAACTGATAAAGGGTGTCTACCAAAAGCCTACCTAAATCAACTGTTATACTTAAGAGTGGAATATTAGAAACACCACCTTAAAATCAGGAATTCCATTTCAATAAAGAATGATACAAAGACATCCACTCCCATAGTCTCTACTCAGGATTGTCCTGAAATTCCTGGCCAGTGCAGTAAGACAAGGAAGAAAATATGACACTGTTCCAAGATAACAGGGAGTCACATGGTTTCCTCGCCTGTCTCCCAACCAACCAAGAGTTTGGTAAGTACCCAAACTCTTGCACATGGGCATAAGAAGACACATACAAGAATGACATCATTGCTTTGGGTGAAAATGAGGGATCAGTCAAAGCATCCATCAGTAAGCCAATGTTCAAACAAATCAAATTAGTTTCCTCATGTAATCAGATTTTGTGTTAATAGTTAAAATAACAGAACGAGAGCTACATGTACCACATGGATAGACCCAAAACACCTTGTTGATTTTTTTAGGGAATGTCTCTATCTTGGGGCACTTGGTTGGCTCAGTGGTTGAGTGTCTGCCTTTGACTCGGGTCGTGGTCCTGGGGTCCTGGGATCAAGTCTTACATTAGGCTCCCTTCAGGGAGCCTGATTCTCCCTCTGCCTGTGTCTCTGCCTCTCTCTGTGTCTCTCATGAAAAATAATAAAATCTTTTTTAAAAAGAGGAAATGTCTTTATCTTTTGAAAATATATACTGCAACTTTTATAGATGAAATTTTATGGTGTCTGTTTTGCTTTAAAATAAGTCAGAGGAGTGAGAGGAAGTGAGTAGGTATTTTAATGAAGCACATGTAGCCATAACTGGTGATTACTGAAGTTGGTATCTGAATACATGGGGGTTCATTATTATTCTTTTCTTTTAGGGAAAACTGTGAAAAGAAATCATTAAGAATAACATACTCAAAATGACAGTATTTACATAGTTTAAAAGCACAAAAAACACTATATTGTGTAGTGAGTGATTTTATATATATATATACATATATGGTTTTAAATAGATGTTATTTTTGTTGTTTTGTTTTGTCTTTAATTTTTTATTGGAGTTCGATTTGCCAACATATAGCATAACACCCAGTGCTCATCCCATCAAGTGCCCCCCTCAGTGCCCATTACCCAGTCACCCCTACCCCCCACCCACCTCCCCTTCCACTACCCCTTGTTTGCTTCCCAGAGTTAGGAGTCTCTCATGCTCTGTCACCTTCACTGATATTTCTCACTGATTTTTCTCTCCTTTCCCCTTTATTCTCTTTCACTATTTTTATATTCCTCAAATGAGTGAGACCATATAATGTTTGTCCTTCTCTAATTGACTTACTTCACTCAGCATAATACCCTCCAGTTTCATCCACATTGAAGCAAATGGTGGGTATTCATCCTTTCTAACAGCTAAGTAATATTCCATTGTATACATAAACCACATCTTCTTTATCCATTCATCTCTCGATGGACACCGAGGCTCCTTCCACGGTTTGGCTATTGTGGACATCACTGCTATAAACATTGGGGTGCAGGTGTCCCAGCATTTCACTGCATCTGTATATTTGGGGTAAATCCCCAACAGGGCAATTGCTGGGTCGTAGGGTAACTATTTTTAACTCTTTGAGGAACCTCCACACAGTTTTCCAGAGTGGCTGCACCAGTTCACATTCCCACCAACAGTGTAAGAGGGTTCCCCTTTCTCCGCATGTTCTCCAACATTTGTGGTTTCCTGCCTTGTTAATGTTCCCCATTCTCACTGGTGTGAGGTGGGATCTCATTGTGGTTTTGATTTGTATTTCCCTGATGGCAAGTGATGCGGAACATCTCATGTTCTTGTTGGCCATGTCTAGGTCTTCCTCTGTGAAATTTCTGTTCATGTCTTTTGCCCATTTCATGATTGGATTGTTTGCTTCTTTGCTGTGGAGTTTAATAAGTTCTTTATAGATCTGCGATACTAGCCATTTATCTGTCATTTGCCAATATCTCCTCCCATTCTGTAGGTTGTCTTTTAGTTTTGTTGACTGTTTCCTTTGCTGTGCAGAAGCTTTTTATCTCAATTAAGTCCCAATAATTCATTTTCGCTTTTGTTTCCCTTGCCTTCATAGATGTATCTTGCAAGAAGTTGCTGTGGCCAAGTTCAAAAAGGGTGTTGTCTGTCTTCTCCTCTAGGATTTTGATGGAATCTTGTCTCACATTTAGATCTTTCATCCATTTTGAGTTTATCTTTGTGTCTGGTATAAGAGAATGGTCTAGTTTCATTCTTCTGCACGTGGCACCATTTATTGAAGAGACTGTCCTTTTTCCAGTGGATAGGCTTTCCTGCTTTGTCGAATATTATTGACCATAGAGTTGAGGGCCCATTTCTGGGTTCTCTATTCTGTTCCATTGATCTATGTGTCTGTTTTTGTGCCAGTACCACACTGTCTTGATGACCACAGCTTTGTAGTACAACCTGAAATCTGGCATTGTGATGCCCCCAGCTCTGGTTTTCTTTTTTAATATTCCCCTGGATATTTGGGGTATTTTCTGATTCCATACAAATCTTAAGATTATTTATTCCAACTCTCAATAGATGCTATTTTTAAAAACATTATTGAGAGTGATAAACACTAAATTCAGAGAGATGGGGGAAATAGGTCAGGGGAGAGGTATGTAGGGAACTTCAACTGGTTTTGTGCTATTTTATTTCTTAAAATTTGAAGCAAATAATGCAAAATGTGCAGATTTGACAAAGCTGGATTGTATTAGCTGTTGGTTATATAATTTCTGAATTTTTTTTCTGAAGGCTTGACACATTTATTTTTAAAAAACATTTTTAGCTGTTTACAGAAGAAAAACATGCACACTCAAATGAATTTTAAACCAAATGCTTACACATTTGTGATCACAAAAACAAAATTTATGACTAAATTTAATAAATTATTGCTATTGTTTAAAAAAGTAAATGAATTTGACACTATAAAAAAAAACTTATAAAATACCACTTCCATCTGAGCACAGAACTTGCTTAAGATTCTCTCTCTCTCCCTCTGTCCTCCCCCCCCCCCCCCGTTTGCACTCTCTCTCTCTCAAAAAAAAAAAAAAATGATAGGGCAGCCTTGTGGCTCAGTGGTTTAACGCCGCCTTCAGCCCATGGCCTGATCCTGGAGACCCGGGATCGAGTCCCACGTCGGGCTCCATGCCTCTCTCTCTCTCTGTCTCTTTCGTGAATAAATAAATAAAATCTTTTAAAAATGATATATGAATGGTCAATAAGCACATGAATAGATGCTTAAGAGTAGAATATTAGAAAAACCACCTTAAAATCAGGAATTCCATTTCAATGAAGAATGATACAAAGACATCCACTCCCACAGTCTCTAATCAGGATTGTCCTGAAATTCCTGACCAATGCAGTAAGACAAGGAAGTAAATATGACACTGTTCCAAGACAAAGGGGAGTCACATGGTTTCTCTGCATACTGAGAATAATCGCATACAAAAAAACTTTTAAAAATCTTAGTAAGAATTGCATCATAAAATAGCTCTGTTCAGATAGAATTCACAAAGTATACAATTTATTTTTATTTATTTGAGAGAGAGCGAGAGAACGAGTTGGGGAAAGAGGCAGAGGGAGAGGGAGAAGTAGACTCCCCACTGAGCAGGGAGCCCAACAGGGTGCAGGGTGCTTGATCCAAGAAGTCAGAGATCACAACCTGAGCCAAAAACAGATGCTTAACCGACTGAGCCACCCAGACACCCCACAAAACATTTAAAGTGTACAATTCAATAGTTTTTAGTATATTAACAATTATGTACAATCATCACCACAGTCAACTTTAGAACATTTCAACACCTCCAAAAAAATTACAACCTTTAAAATAGCAAAGTAACCTTTAGCTATTACCCTCCCCGTGTCTCCCAGACTTAAGCCAAAACTAATCTACTTTGTGTTTCCTATAGATTTGTTTATAAATGGACATTTCATATAAATCATACAATAAGTGGTCTTCTGTAACTGGACTCTTGTATTCAGCAAAATGTTTTCAGTGTTCATCCGTGTTGTAACATGTATGAGTATTTGTTGCCTTTTTATCGTTGGATAATATTTCATGGTATGAAACTACCAAACTTTTTTTTTTTTTTTTTTTGGAACTACCAAACTTTTTTTATCCGGTCATTAGTTGATGAACATTTGGTTTGTTTCCATCTTTTGGATACTATGAATAATGCTATCAACATTCATAAACACAGTAGTTCTGTGGATGTATGTTTTCATTTGTCTTGGGTATATAACTAGGAGTGGAATTGCCAAATCATACGGTAACTGAATGTTCAACTGTTTAAAGAATTGCTAGGTCATTTTCTCAAAACCGTTGTATAGTTTTATAGTCCCACCACCTGTGCATGAAGGTTCTGATTTCTCCACATCTTCAACACCTGTTATTATCTGACTCTTTGATTATAGTCATGCTCAGGGTATGAAGCGGTGTCTTGTAGATTTGATTTGCATTTCCCTAATGCCTGATGATATTGAGCATCTTTTCATGTGCTTTTGGTCATTCATATATTTTTTTTTTTTTTGAGAGAGAGAGAGAGAGAGAGAGAACCCGCAAACGGGGGCGGGGAAGAGAGGACAGAGGGAGAGAGAGAATCTTAAGCAAATTCCATGCTCAGTAAGGAGCCTGACCTGGTGCTCAGTCTTACGACCATTCACACAGGGGTCATGACCTGAGCCAAAATTAAGAGTCAGACACTTAATCAACTCAGTCACCTCCTCGTTCGTATATTTTCTTTAGAGAAATATTTATTCAGATCCTTTGGTCATTTGTAAATTGTGTTGTTTTTTATTGTTGAATTTTAATTGTTCTTTCTCTAGTCTAGGTAAAACTCTCTTTCCAGATATATGATTTGCAAAATTTTCTTCCATTCTGTTAGTTTCTTTTCACTTTCTTGATAATGATTTCTGAAGCACAAAATCTTGAAAATTTTGATAGAGTCCAATTTTCTATATTCTTATTTTGTTGCTTGTGTTTTTGGTGACATATTTGAGAAATGTTTGCCTAATCAAGGTCATGAAGATGTATCCCTATGTTTTCTTCTAAGAGGTGTATAGTTTTAGCTCTCATACCTTTGATCCATTTGGGGTTGATTTTTTTATGCATTGTGAGATCAAGACCCAATTTTAGTTTTTTGCATGTTACTTTCCAGCTGTCCTAGCACAATTTGTTGAAGAGACTATTCTCTCCCTTTTGGATAGTCTTTCTTTCTTTTTTTTTTTTTTTTTTCCCTTTTGGATAGTCTTGGCACCATTGTGAAAAATCACTGACCATTCACACATGGTTTTTTTTTTTTTAATGGACTCTCAATTCTATTTTACTAATACATATGTCAATCCTTATGCTAGTACTACACTGTCTTGATTATTTTGCTTTGTAGTAAATTTTATAGACAGGAAGTTTGGGTTCTCCAACTTTTTTTTTTTTTTTGAAGATTGTTTTGACTATTCTGAGTCCTTTGTACTTCCACAGAATTTTAGGATCAGCTTGATCATTTCCGGGGTGAAGGGGAAGGCAATTGAAATTTTTACAGGAGTTGCTTGAATCTTTAGGTTAATTTAATAACAAGTCTTCCAACCTATGACTTAATATTAGTCTGGATCTCTTCATTTGTTCCTGTGGATTCATTTTACCATCAAGAGTAGTAGTTGCTTTCACTCATCTCTTTTGTGCTGTTATTGACCAAAACAAAACAAAACCAAAGAGCCCAATTACATGTCTATATGTTATAGGCCCAACAGTATATTATATGCATATTGTTTTATGCTATTGCTTTTAAAGAGGAAATAAAAAGAAATGTGCATTTATACTGCCTTTTATAATTACATAATTACCTACTGCTATTCTCTCCTCCTCCTCCTCCTTCTGCTGATTCTTCTTCTTCTTCTTCTTCTTCTTCTTCTTCTTCTTCTTCTTCTTCTTCTTCTTCTTCCTCTTCTTCAAATTCTGTCACTTATTTTGGGATCACTTGCTCTCAGCCTGAAGGACTTCTTTTAGTACTGCTGATAAGGAAGGTCTGCTAGCAACAAATTACCTGTTTTTGTGTATTTGGGAAAGTCTTCATTTTTGTCTTGATTTTTGAAAGATAGCTTTGCTAAATATAAACTTCTTGGTTGACAGGTTTTTTTTTCTTTTTCTTTTTCTTTTTTTTTTAATTTTTATTTATTTATGATAGTCACAGAGAGAGAGAGAGAGAGAGGCAGAGACACAGGCAGAGGGAGAAGCAGGCTCCATGCACCGGGAGCCCGATGTGGGACTCGATCCTGGGTCTCCAGGATCACGCCCTGGGCCAAAGGCAGGCGCCAAACCGCTGCGCCACCCGGGGATCCCAGGTTTTTTTTTTCTTTGAGAATTTTGAATATGTTACCCCAGCACCTTCTGGCCCCATCATTTCTGATGAAAAGTCAGGTATTACTCTATTTGATGTTCCCTTGTAAGTGACAAGCTGTTCTCATCTTACTGTTTTCAAGATTTTCCCTTGTCTTTGGCATTCAGCATTTATACCATGATGTATCAGTGTATGGTTCTGCTTGTGTTTAATACTGTTTGGGGTTTGTTGAGACTCCTGGATGTGTAGATTAGTGTTTTTTAAGTCAATTTAGGAAGTTCTCAGCCATTATTTCTTGGAATATTTTTTCTACTCATTTCTCTCTTTTTTTTTCTGGTGCTCCCATTATACATACGTTGCTGTGTTTAATGATGTCCCACATTTCTCTGAACATCTGTTCCTTTTTCTTCATCCTTTTAAAATCTTTGTTCTTCAGGATCCCTGGGTGGCGCAGTGGTTTGGCGCCTGCCTTTGGCCCAGGGCGCGATCCTGGAGACCCGGGATCGAATCCCACGTCAGGCTCCTGGTGCATGGAGCCTGCTTCTCCCTCTGCCTGTGTCTCTGCCTCTCTCTCTCTCTGTGACTATCATAAATAAACAAAAATTAAAAATAAAATAAAATAAAATAAAATCTTTGTTCTTCAAATAGCCTACTCTCTATCAGTCTATCTTTGAGCTTATTGATTCTTTCTTCTACCAGTTCAAGTCTACTGGTCTGTCTCTTGAGTGAATTTTTCATGTTAATAATTGTACTTTTTCACTCCAGAATTTCCATTTGATTTCTTGTATAATTTCTTTTTATTGATATACTCTACTTGATGCAATTTTTTCATAATATCTCCTTTTACTTCTTTTATCATGGTTTCCTTTGGTTTTTTGAATATATTGAAAATGACTACGTTGAGGGTTTCATCTATTAGATCCAATACCTGGTCACTCTCATAGGCAGTTTCTGTTACCTGAATTTTTTCCTGATATATGAGTCATGCTTTCCTGTTTCTTTGAATGACTCATATTTTTTGTCGTAGCCTGGATAATTGTAAATTATAGACATTAGATTTTAGATAATATGGGACTCATATTTAGGAACTCAGTATGGTCCCCCTTACCCCTGGGGCTTGTTATTACTATTTGCCTATTTGTATTGCGCTTCAATGGATTATTTGTTCCTTCCTTTCTCCTTCTCAGTTTGTAGCCTCTGATGTTGCTCCTAAGGGGGTGCAAACATGGGTATGCCCACAGATACCCAGGAATGACTGGTTTTGGCAGGGCTCTCTTTGTCTCTTTCCCTGATTGCACCCATCTATTAAGCCCCACTAATTGCTGGCTAATTATTCTTTTCAACAATGTGCTATGGCATAAATTGTTGCCAGACTGACCCAATCAAATTTGGGCTCATTGAGGGAATAGTTCCTGAGGTCAATGTTTGAGACTTGTTCTGACCTCAGACGGGATCTTTCCAAGTGTCTCTTTCCCTGATTCTGACAAACTAGCCAGCCTACAGTTTAACCTGTATCTCTAATGAATCTACTAATTTCCTTTCAACTACATCTTATCACAGTCTCCAGTGTTTTTGAGAGCACTTCTAGGCTTGAAGAAGTTCAAGCCTGTTGTAAATGAAGTCAGTTCCTTTGGGGAGAGATTGGCAGCCCTCTGTTCTACAGTCTGCCTCTTCCTCTAGGTAAAAATTCTGGCCCATGTCTCTGGAGCTGGGGATAGGGACAGGGTTTGCTTCTCTCTGATAGACAGCTCTGCTTTAGGAGCTGAGTGCTCATTAGAGGGGAAGAGTGATAGCCTCAGGTCTTCTTGGTTTTCCTTTCTCATGATGGAACCTCTACCTTACAAGCCAAGGGAAGGGGATTGGGACCTAGAATTCTCAGTGGTATCATGCTCATGGCAGAATGGGGGCTAGGCAGAAGGGAGCCCAGAGCAATGGCTCAGCAGCAGATAGATGGAGGTGGGCTGAGAAATAGTGGTGTCCTGCCCCATCTGGGAAGATAGCCCTCTGACTGGGAGCTAGCAGGAAGGGGACTTTGGTGTTCTGGGCTGTACCAGTCTGGAGTGGAATTACCATCTTGATGAGCTGAAGGTGGGGGATGGGAGTCTTGGTTCAAATACCACAGACTCTCACTGTTCTCACCAACTTTTAGTAGATTTTCTTAAATAAATGTTTCTTAATTTTATTTAATTTTTTTTTTATGATAGTCACAGAGAGAGAGAGAGAGAGAGGCAGAGACACAGGCAGAGGGAGATGCAGGCTCCATGCACCGGGAGCCCGATGTGGGATTCGATCCCGGGTCTCCAGGATCACGCCCTGGGCCAAAGGCAGGCGCTAAACCGCTGCGCCACCCAGGGATCCCTGTTTCTTCATTTTTTATATGACTTTAGGACTACTTCCAAAGGGTGCCTGAGAGCTGTGATGAACAAAGTCCGCTTCCCACCCCCAGTGGACAAGCAATGTGAGGGAGAAATGTCCATTGCTGTTTTAAGCCACTGAAAGTAGGGAGTTTTGTTACCGCAGCAAACTCTAGCTTCATGGTTCTCAAGCTTAAGCATGCATTGGAATCACCCAGAAGGCTTACTGAAAAACAGAGTACCTTACCTGTGGAGTTTCTGATGTAGCAGATCTGGGTTAGTGCCAGAGAATTCACATTTCTAGTAAGTTCCCATATATAGGTGATCCAGTACTCACACTTTGAGAACCACCGCTCCAGCCATCCTTTCTGAAATGTGGGGATAAATAATAGTACAGTAGTACTGACCTCATTAGAGGGTTGTAGGGATTATTGCATCTTAACATCTGTAAGTCATTTAGAATAGTTTCTGGCTCACAGGCAGCCTTAGTACTATTATTAATTTGTCCCAAGGTTTTCTTAATATAAAGGTATTCTCAGGTGTTTAAACTTTAATACTCTTTGGTCTTTTACTGAAATAACCCAGATGACCAGATTTCCCAGGATTTTCAACTGTCTCTTTTTATTCCTTCTTGATCCATTCATAGCTCACACCAATTGCTAGGGAAGACACTTATCCAGGCAGGATTGTTAACTAGATAGCATAACCTTACCTACTTTCTTCGGTCAGCATGCTCACCCCTACAGAGCTGAAGGCAGCCCTGTTCCTCTCCATGCACAAAGGTGCTTGGGCTTTGTGACTGTGGTCCTCCTCTATTCCCATCAGGACTGAGCTCAGTGTTCTCCTTTTTGATGAACCAAGTACAAGATCCAAGGTGGTGCTAATGGAATGGTGCTGAGATGTCTTCCTTGTGAACAGACTGTAGAAAAAAGAAAGACAAAAACTAAGCTAAGTCAGGGAGAAGCGAGTATACCTGGTTTCTGCTGTACTTCTATGCCCTTCTTCCAGCTGCACAAGGCATCAGGAGGTTCACCATTACTCAGGAGGCTGTGGTCCAAGAGGAAAAGGCAAGAGCAGGTCCCTTTGAACTCCTAAAAGGGAAAGAAAAGTGGGGCTGCCTTAGAACAAATGATGTCACTCTGTACTTTGATGCCTAATATTATATCATAATCCTCCCAATACTGGTTCTGTACCACTAACTCCTTTAATCCTCCCAACAGCAAAGCCAGTACTACTACTACCCTCACTTGACAGTTCAGGGAACTGAAGCACAGAGAGGTTAGGTGTTTGTCTAAAGTCACACAGCTAGTTGAGAGAGCCAAGATTTGAACCCAGATGGTTCTAGAGTCTCTGCTGTCAACCCTGCGACTGCAGTCCTATAAGAATCCCTGGAATGTAAGTAGTAAGCAGACAGGCCCCCGTGCTGTCTTACCTGCGGCTGTCACCCCAGCCCTGGATGGCTGCCTTACCTATAGGAGTTACCCAATAAACATCTGTAGAATGCATGAGCAAATTCCCAGTTTGAAGCTGCTAAGCAAAGACTGTTGAATATGTGCTCATTGAGTACTGCTTGTACAAAGGAGGTTCTGAGAAGAGTAACTCCTCTGAGGTCTGGTAGGGTGTGGTGTGGCCAGAACCACTGCCCTAGTCTAATTAGATGAATTAAGTGCCTGCGAGCCTCTGGCAAAGCAAGAACCTGGGGCAGGGTGAGGTTCTGCAGGGTGGAGGCTGCTCCAGGGAGGCGGTGTCCAGCGAGGATTGAAGGGAGGGCACCCTGCCTGACGCTCACATCCTGGACATCACGAGACACAGATGCTGCGGGTAGGCAGCTCTGCATTAATACTGAGCTTGGATACAAGGAAGGATCTGGGGTTTTCCACCATGACCTAGACTGTGGGCTGTGGCCAGAGATCCAGGTTCAAGTCCCAGCTCCAGGGATTCTGTTTTCTGGGGGAGTTCATCGTGCAGATTGATGGATGTGACTGTGAGTTCAGGCAGGCCCTTAGCCCTTTTGGCTCCTCCCAGACCTGACCCCGGGGCCTCTGCCCCCAGAGAGCTGCCTCTCCCCACCCCTAGCCAGGAGTGGATTTCCCAGGGAGAGGCTGCGACACTGGTAGGGAGTGATCTTGCCTCAAATAGGTCACTTTTCCAGCTGGTCACTCTTTCCTGCTGCTGCTAACCCAGAGACATCTGGCATCCTGGCTTGCCCGGGGAGATGGAAGGGGAGGGCGGTGAGCAGAGAGCCTTCGCCCTGCCCTCCCTTCCACCCGATGAGCTCCAGCCCTGTACTGGGTGGTGCATCAGAGGAGGCTTGGGCTGCGGCAGAGACTGTGGGGAACTTGCTTAAAACGCATTTTTGGCTGCACCCCTGAGAGTCCAGGATCTGGCATCTCCATTGTGAGGAGCTCCCCAAATTACTCTGATGCAGGCCTCAGACTGCCCTTTGGGATACAGGAGTCTCACCCTAGCACCGAACCTGGTTCTGGGTCACCCTAACTTCTTCCCTGCTTCTCCATTCCAGGAGAGGCCCTCACGGTGTAGCAGGATACTGACTTGGGATTTTCTGCTTAAGCACTACACCCCCAGCCCCAACCCTTGTTCCTCACCCACAACCCAGCTCTGACTCTTTCCCCAACTTGAGTTGGCCAAGGATTCGTACTGTCCCCTCTGCCACGGGCCTGAGCCAGCCCGAAAGTCAGCAGTCTTGGCTTGGTGGACAGAGCTGCAAGGGACCCACCCAGCAGCTCTGTCTGGGAAGCACCCCCCCCCCCCCCCCGCCCCGGCTCCTGCGGAGATGAGGGGCAGGCAGTGAGCCTGGTGCCCAGTGGGGAGGAGGAGGTGGAAACTTTGTCCTGATGGTCAAATGAGGCATGACCAGAAGGTGGGGCCTGGGGGCGGGGGAGTTAGCCGGGCCAGCTCTGTTCCATGCACAAGCGTGTGCAGGATGCCATGTGGCTATTTTTATTCCTGCCAAGGAAATAGCGTGATTTATGTGAGGCCTGCTCCCCTTCAGGGCTGTGTTATAAATACACCTGGCCCCACACTCTTGTTCACTTGGAGAGGAGGCTCAGGCCCGGTCCTGTGTGGCCTCTCTCCTGCCTGCCTCACTGGGTCGTGTCCACATGTGGCCTTCTTGGGGCATCCTCCCTCCCCCACGTGGTGGCTCAGCTCTCAGTCATCAGGGCCTCAGTCTCAGTGGGTTTACCAAAGGCTTTTAGGAGGGACAGTTGTCTGGAAGCTGGCTTTGATGAGCACAAGAAGAGAAAGGTTTTGAATTCAGGGTTCACACTGCCTTCAAGGGTCAGTCCAGGTAACAGGAAGGAGAGAGGGGCTCAGGCAAGAGGGAGGCAGGACTAAGAAAAACTCTTCCCCTCCTCCAAGAGGTACCCTTCTGACTAGAGCCTCCTCCTGGAAAGTCACAGGCAGGACAGAGAGGGTGCCCACAGACCTGCCCTGAGGGGCCTCTCTGGGCCTGGACTGACTCCTGCCCTGCCCCCTGCCCTCAGCCGCAGGAGGGCAAACAGGGCCCCAGGCCCAGAAAGATCCAGCCTCCAGAGTGCTGGCTGGGCTGTTCCATGTGCCGGCTACATGGTCTTGGGCAAGTCCCTCAATTTCTCTGATCCTCAAGTCTGTCTTTTGAAAATAGGTGCAGAGATGCATACTTTCTGGATTGCTGTGTGTGCAGTTCAGGCTGGGTGGATGCACAGGGATATATTCGGGGCAGGCAGCCCGCATCTGACATCATCCTCTTCCTCTGAGAATCCCTGGTCACGGGGACACAGGGACAGCCCCAAGCAGAGGATCTCACCTCTGCTCTGCCCAGAGGGAGGCAGGGCTGCTTCTCAGTGTGTTCCTGGGGCTCCCAGTTCCTCTGCTGCTGGGAGGTGGTCACTCAGGGCAGCATCCGATTCAGGGGAGTAGATGCCCAAACCCAGCCGAGCAAGGGTGGGATTGGTTCCGCTGCGGACACCATGAGCTACCAGGGGCCCCCAGGGGCCACTTAAGTGCCAGTCAGTTCTTGCCACAACAATGCTGCCTGACGAGCCACGCAACAACCCAGAAGCTTGAAGCCACAAGCATTTATTTCCTACTCATTGTGCTGGGCAGCTGGACTCGGCTCCAGGTTGGGTCCAGGATGGGACCACACATCTCTCACTCTATGTGGCCAGGTGGTGGCCGAGTCAGAAGTCCAGGGGCAGCCTGGTCACACAAGCACTTGTTAAAGCTCTGCTCACCTCATATCTGCATATATCCCATTGGCCAAAGCAAGCCACGGCCAAGGCCAACCTGAATGGGGTGGAGGCACACTCTTCCCATGGAGGGGGTCTCTGAGGAGGGAGTGACTGTCCATGACCCATAATCTCCTGAACTCACTTTGCCATCTGCCCTGGAGCAGGATGGAGGATCCTGGAGACAACTCTGGGATAAGCAGGGGGAGAAGGGACAGATGTCACAACACCCTGCCTGCCCAGCTCCATCAGAGCCTTTGCACTTCTGTCATAAGATGGGAGGCAGAGGGAAGTGTTTAGTTTTTCATATGCTCTACTCTTCTGTAGTCCTGGGGAAAGCCCTGCAAAGAGGAAGAGGAGATGGGAGGGGATGTCTGATGTCCAACTACACAATTGTGCCGTCTTTAAATAGAATGAACTTGGGGTGCCTGGGTGGCTCCGTTGGTTAAGCATCTCTCTTCAGCTCAGGTCATGATCTCAGGGTTCTGGGATGGAGCCCTATATCAGGCTCCCTGCTCGAGGGGAGTCTGCTTCTCCCTCTCCCTCTGTCCCTCCCTCAACTCATGCTCTCTCTCTCTCAAATAAATAAATAAATAAAAATCTTTAAAAAAAAATAAAAAATAAAAGGAATGAACTTAATGCTGTTCCTCCCATTATAACTGACCAAGGTCCAGGCTTGGAGAACCACACCAGGCCATAGAGTTTATGATGAGGAAGACACTGGAGACAAGAGGAAGGAGGTGGGTGGGAGGTCCTCCACTTCCCACACCTGGGATTGTGAGAATGGCAGGGACTGGACCTTGTGTCCCCCACCCGGGCTTCTGGATAGATGGAAAGGGGCTCTCTTGCCCTGCTGCCCATTGGAACTATGGAGGAGACCCCTTGGGCCAACTCACAGCAAAGCAGACACAGTGGCCATCATGGTCGGGCAGGAGAAGCCTGGACATAGAGCTCTCCAAGGCCCCTCCAAGTGGGTCCCTCGTGGGGAGTCCCCGGGCCAAAAGCCAGCGGTCAGCTCCGGGCCAGCTGTGATGGGCAAGGTGCCGCCCCCGCTGAGGGCCGACGGGGCTCACATGAGGCCCGAATCCTGGAGCCCAGCAGACACCAGCAGGTGCCAGCACAGGCCCCAGGAAAGCAGGAGGCTGGACCCTTCACCCCTAGCTCCCTGTGCTTCCAGGCCACCCTCTCTGAGAGGGAGAGGCTTGTAGAAAGGGTGATTCCCAGAGAAGCAGGCTTTACTTCCATCTATGAAAAACTATGAGCCATTGAAAGGAAACTTCATAAATTACCCAAGCAGACAACAGCAGGATACCCTTGCCCATCCCCACACACGGCTACTGCTGGCGCCAATGTCCCCCAGAAGACGTCAGAGCAGTTCACAATCTTGCTTAACATTAGTGGCCAGTCCCTCTCCCCAGGGGGCAGGGGTCTGCTCCTCAGCCTTCCCTGACTCTCCACTTCCCCCGCCCCACAGCTGCTCCAGCCACACTGAAGGAGGCAGAGGCCTCTGGTTGTCCCTTGATATCCTTCCTCCCCTTTTTCTGAGGCATTTGAACCCCTGGGTTTTAGCAGGACATGTGGCCACCCAGAATAATCTCTTGGCTGTCCTTGTGGCTAGGGTGGTTAGAAACCAAGTTCTGGCCAACAGGTTATAAACAGTGTCACCTGTCAGCTTCTGAAAGCCTTCCTTCAGTACACTGACGTGTATACTCACCCCTCCTTCCTCTTCACCTCTTCCTCCATGCCAATGCCTGGAATGTGGGTGCAATGGCTGGGACTCTAACTGCCATCTTGGGCCAAGAGGTCAAAACCCACATTCCAGGGATGTGTGGTAAGCTGGCAAGAGTCTGGGTCCCTGAGGAATTCATGGAGCTAAGCCATTATGTCAGCCCTGCCTGCCTCCCTCTGAACTTTTCCATGAGAAGGGGGGGCAGGGGGTGGGTGGAGGAGAGAAGCTTCCATCTTGTTGAAGCCACTGCCTTTCTATCACTGTAACTAACACATTGAACTTTTCACTGTTTCCAGAATAGGCCACATTCTTTCAAAGGCCTCCAGGTCTTTGCACCTACTCTTCTCTTTTCCTGCATTTTCCTGTCCCAACTATCACCCAATAGCCTGAGAAACTCCTATCTACCTTTAAGAATTCACACATGACATCATCTTCACTGTGAAGAAATCTAATACTAAACTGATTTTAGGTGATTAATGAGCCATTCCTTCTCTTTTGAATTTTATTCTTCAACTCTCACAGAACTAGCTGCTCCTGGTTTGGGTCTCCTGCTGGGGTTCACCCCAGAGGCTGTGTGGGCCAGGACCTATCTCACTAGTCCAGCAGCATGCTCCCGAGACTTTGTGTCTTTACCCACCTGGCCCTGCACGAAGTGTGATTCATCCGTGGGATCTGATGGGTTTATGCAGGGTGGGGGTGATCCTGAGTCCCAATCCGGCCCTCTCTATCATTCTATCCCCCTCACACCCATCACGGGATGGCAAGAGCATGGCAAGTTGGTGAGGGTCAGCCCAAGCCAGGGGCAGGCAAGGGGCTCCACACCTGTGCCAGAGGCTGGGTGATAGGAGGTCCACTTTTCAGAGTGGAGGTGAGAGCCTCTGACCAGGACTGTGGATGATAGGCCCAGGTGTCAGGGCTGCAGAGGGGAGGCAAAGGCTGTGCCAGGACAGCATAGATTCCCCTCCCCAGAACCTTATCCTGCCCGGCCCTGGCAGCCAGTCCAAGCATTACAGCTCCAGCCGTGGAGGGGCCTCAGGCTGGCTCGCCTCTGCTCCCAGCTCTCTGGGGCACTGACTTATAGGGGACCCTCTCTGTAGCCAACCTTATTTCCTTGCAGGGACATTGCCAGAGTGATGGATCCCTCCTGGACGGAGCTCCCCTGCCCCTTCTTCTCCCTGTGCTCAAAGAGGAGGTGACCCTGCTTGGAGGACTGGCCCTGCCCCCAGGGGAGAGGAAGGCTGGGCACCTGGACCGGCCTCAGAGCCACACATCTTGAGAATAGACAGGGTCCCGATTTCAGACCAAACTCTGCTATCTGATCGCGTCCCCATGGGACCACGATGAAGTCGATATGTCAGAGAGAAAAATCCATCTGTCTCTAAAGCTTCTTTATTGCCTGGTTCTTTCAGAGAGATGAGCTGGGCACACGAATCACATCCAATAAGGTTGTGTGATTACAACGAACAGAATGGATTCAGGATATTCCGTGGACTGGCCTATGAACCCGGCGCTGGGAATCCAAGGTGCGTGCAAGTTTCTAAACACAAAGCCCCATTGGATGTGATGTCACCCCCCCATGGTGAGGACTGAGGAGAGGCAGCAGGGTGGGAAGGGGTGAGGGGCAGACAGGAATCCTGTTCCAGCTGCTGTGGTGGCTGAGTACATGAGATGTCTGTGAGATGTCCGAGTGGAGGCCGACCCAGGCACACAGGTGGGTGCCAGCACTCAGAGGGCAGGCCAGGCAGGAGACAGGCTCTAGCAGCTGCCTTGTACAAACGAGGGGGTCCTTGACAGAAAAAAACAATTACCCTGTCAGCCCTCTGAAAGCAACAGGAAAGATGAGGCACACCCACAACGTGCAGGTCAAGGTCAGGGGACCAAAGGCCTCTGCAGAAGACTCCAGAATGTCAACTCCATGTGGGCAGGGACCACTTGCCTGCTTCCCCCAGCTCGGCCCTCCTGGGGAGCCTTCCAGATGCCCCCAGGTGGAGCCAACCACGCCCTCTGCACCCCCAAAGTATCCCCCATTGGCATCAGACATGCTTTGCTGTCAGGTATACTGCTTTTAAGGGAAAATAAGTGGAGAAAGGAAGGATTTGGGGCTGGAAGTGGTGGCAACAAATGCAAAGAATCAGTATCAGAGCTTGCCCCTCCCTACAGGCTGGGAAGTGGGTACCGCCTCCTGGGCCTTCTGCATGGGGAGGCTAGAGTCCCAGCCATCCCACCCACATTCCAGGGATTGGGTGTGGGAGCCAGCAGAAGACAGGGACACCTAACTCTGGGAGACAAACAGGGTTTTGGAAGGGGAGGTGGGCCGGGGGATGGGGTAGCTGGGTGACGGGCACTGAGGAGGGCACTTGATGAGCACTGGGTGTTATACTATATGTTGGAAAATCAAACTTAAATAAAAACAAATGTAAAACAAAATAAAAATCAAAAAAATAAATTGTAGGACACCCCCCAGAAAAGACAGGAACGGGGCTACATGCGCCCCCCCACCCCACCGCTCCTCCTCTCGTGGCAACATGGGTTCAGCCTGCACCCAGAGCAGGGATGAGGCCCCGGAGGACGAGGAGGGCCCAGTCTTGCTCACTGCCCCACAGTATGGACAAAGAACCAGGAAAACTGGGGTGTAGGCCAGAGCTTCCCACCCCGTGATGCAGGGAGCTGAAGTGACTGGTCCAGGCCAGGCAGCCTGGCAAGGGGCATCCTGAGCCCTTTTTGCAGCTGGGGGCCACTTCCTTCCCCAAGATCACAGCCCCCCGAGGTGGCGCCACTGGGACGGGAGCCCGGACGCTGCCATCCACCGCAGAGCCCTTTCCGCCTGTCAGCTGCTGTGTCCCCTGCCTGGGATCCCCTGCGGGGGTCCCTGACTCCCTGCTTCCTCTCTGGGGGTCGCCCTGGGTGAGGCCGGGGACTGGGGTGGGGGGGACGGGCGGCCCCAACTTTCTGTGGGTCCTGTTCTCTCAGGGGTTGGGGGCTCGGCCTTCTGTTCTGCCCTGTGGCCACACAGCAACTATGACCACAGGGTTGGGGTGGGGGAAAGAAAACCCCAACACCCCGCTTTCCACCCCAGGCCCCAACTTCTCTGTATTTGTTTATTTACCTTGGAAAAGGCCCCACGGCCCAGGCAGGAAATGGGCCAATTCCAGGAGGCTCGGCCGGGCTGGGGAACAAGGAGCCACATTGTGTTCCGTGCCCGGCTGCTCCCCACCCTAGGCCTGCCCGGGAGCCGGGGAGGGGGATCTGCGTGGGGGCCCCGGCAGGAAGGAGGCGCGGGGCCAGGGGCTGCCAGCGCTCCGAGCAGCCACCCGGCCATGAAAGCGCTTCTGTGCGGGGGCGGCCGGGGGCTGCCGTCCCCACGCCTCCTGGGGTGGATGAGGCGAGGGCCGCGGGGCAGGGGCGGCCCCTGGCTGAGCCCTAGGACCCTTCTGGCACTGACCTGCCAGCTCAGCTCCGGGCGGAGAACCCAGGAGCCACCTGGCCATGCACCCCCCGCCCTTGCCCGTCTCTTCCCAGGCAGATGCCACCCATCCCTGTGGGGACATCCTGCCCTCGGTGTCCCCTCCCGGGTCCCAACTCCGCCGGGCAGCTGCCCCAACGTCAGGCCTCCCTGCGGAGGAGACTGCAGGCCGAGAGCCCTGTGGTCAGAGCCCTGCCCTGGCTGAAGAAGGCCAAGGTGGTGTGGAGCTTCATGTCCCCATTCTTCATACCAGCAGGCTGCGTCCACCCACTCAGCACAGGGGCCCCCTGTCTGTGGGCGCTCACTCCCTTCTCTCTCCCTGCAGCTCTGACTCAGGAACGGCCCCCTCCCCGGGGTCCCAGAGTGCTACCGGGAAATGCAGATCTGAGTCTGGTACCCTGTCTCTAGGGGTCTTCTTCAGAGATGTCCTACTATTTTCCCACCTGCGCTCAGGCCCCAGCACACCAATGACAGGGTGCAGGGGACCATGGAAGGTCAGGGGTG
The DNA here is from genome assembly GCF_053574225.1 of Canis aureus. Lineage (NCBI taxonomy): Eukaryota > Metazoa > Chordata > Mammalia > Carnivora > Canidae > Canis > Canis aureus. The sequence continues at coordinate 71,263,603 of NC_135618.1, forward strand.
AGACGGATGTCTCCCACCCAGCATTCAGGGGGCTTTGGGATAAACATGTCCTTCCAGCTGGAAGAGAGTCTGAGGGGCCTCAGAATTGGGATGAAGACCTGGAACCCAGGACGGCCCCTCCCAGCTGAGTTCCAGGCACCCACACCCCCACTCAGGCTCTGTGTCCCCACCCCTGCTGCCCTCACAGCCCCACACCACCTGGAGTGTGCATTGATCTATGTTCATCTCCGACCAGATCATCAGCCCCGCCGGCAGGGACCAGGTCCGTCTGCTCAGTGTGCCCACCGATGTGGGCCATAGTAGGTGCCAGTAAATGTGTACAGGATGAAGGAAGCAGGAAAGGGAGGAAGGGCGTGCATCCCACATGTTAGGAGCAGCCTTTCCTATATGGACCCATCAGAACCTCACATGAATCCCCTTTTACAGCCACCGCCATTTCCAGGTAGGGAGACAGACACAACGGAGTTAGGGCACTGGCTCAAGGCTCACCTGCTGTGCCCCAGGCCCTGTTCTAAGCGCTTAGATCTGATATTTAGCCCTTAGAACAACCCATGCAGTGGGAACCGTTACCCACTCAGTCCAGCGAGAATACATTCGTGCCGTGTGAGATGCTGGGCTGCGGTTATAAAGGAGGCTGACTCAGCTTTGAAAGGGCCCAAGCCCCATCACGTGAAAAAAAGTTACAGAATGACACATACACCATGGAAGGGAGACACAGGGAAAGTCCTGTTCTGTACACATGAGTGTGGAGGTGTGTGTGAGCACAGAAGCTTCTGGAAACAAACAAAATGAGATCCACAGTATCACTTCTGCAGAGGGGAGAGAGATGGGGGCTTTTGGATTTGGCTTCACATACTTTGACATGCCCCTTTCCTTCTTAAGTGGTAAAACATCACACACAGAAACGTGCACAAAATGTTAAGTGTTCCCACGGGAACTTGTAATCAAAGGAGCACCTGCATGACCCCACCCAGCCAGGAGAGAGACCAGCCCCCGCCTGCCCTTCCCACACCTGACCACCACCTCCAGTCCCGGTCTGACTGCCACATCCTCCCTACCGATTATGATGGGAACCCTTTTGCATCTCGGTAGCATTTCTCGCAAACAGCGATTTACTTTTGCCTGTTTCCAGGCTTTGTCTAAGTGAGCGGTACATATCCTGCCGGGCCCAGCTTCTTTCAGCCTTGTGATTTATAGATTCACCACTGATGCACGTAGCTTGTGTAAAGACGCTAATCTAGCTCGTGGGGCTCCACCCTCGTGACCTGTCACCTGACAAAGGTCCCACCTCCTCACACCATCATGCTGGGGGTGGGATTCCCCACCAAGGAATTCGGGGGGACACAGACTATCAGCAAGCCCCAAACCAGAGGCAACCCAAATGTCCATCAACAGGAGAACACACCAACTGTGCTGTGTCCATAGAGCAGAGCCCCACTCGGCTACAAGACTGAACAAATCACAGAGCCTCGCAATGACGTAGAGGAGTGGCCCAGATACCACGCGGAGCACAGGGAGCCAGACACAGCGAACACCGTATGATTCCATTTATACAGCCGGCGAGAACAGGTGCAGCCAAGCAGGGATGCAAGCCGTGAGAGGAGCCGAGCGGCCGGCTGGACGCTGACAGACGGGAGGCGGCCCACGGGGGGAACAGGCCGGCTCCGTTTCTCCGTCAGGGTGGTGGTCACGGGGCCATATTCACTCTGTCAATAATTGGTCAAGCTGAACCCATGGGACTTGTGCATCTTAGCGTATGTCATATTGCAATAAAGAGAAAACTATAGGCTTGTATTACTCTAATTACAGTGGGGCGCCTGGGGGGCCCAGTTGGTTGAGCATCAGCCTCTTGATTTCAGCTCAGGTCGTGATCTCGGGGTGGTGGGATCAGCCTCGGGGTGGTGGGATCAGCCCCGTTGTGGGCTCTGTGCTCAGTGGGGAGTCGCTGGAGACTCCCCCTCTCCCTCTGCCCTTCCCCCCACTGTGTGCCCTCTCTCCCTCTAGAGTAAGTAAATAAATAAATCCCTTAAAAAAAACTATTACGGGGCAGCCCAGGTGGCTCAGTGGTTTAGCGCTGCCTTCCGCCCAGGGTGTGATCCTGGGGTCCCAGCTTCGAGTCCCACGTCGGGCTCCCTGCATGGAGCCTGCTTCTCCCTCTGCCTGTTTCTCTCCTCTCTCTCTCTCTCTGTCTCTCTGTCTCTCATGAATAAATAAATAAATAAATAAATAAATAAATAAATAAATAAATAAAAAATTAAAAAACTATTAGAAGTAAACAAAAGCACCTCAATTTATTTATTTTTTTTTAAAGATTCTTATTTATTTATTCATGTGTGTGAGAGAGAGAGAGAGAGGCAGAGCACAGGCAGAGGGAGAAGCAGGCCTCATGCAGGAAGCCCGATGTGGGACTCGATCCCAGGACTCCAGGATCACGCCCTGGGCTGAAGGCAGGCGCTCAACCACTGAGCCACCCAGGGATCCCCTCAATTTATTCACTTGTAAGAAGGCCCTTGGGTCCACATCTATGGGCTGGATGGACACATCCCTCACTGCCTGTAGGCGACCCTCCAGAGAAGGGGACAGGAGTGCATGAAGATTTTCACTTTCTTTTTAAAGTTTTTGGTTTTTGTTTTTTTAAATTTACCAATCCATTTACTTAAATTTTTAGTAATCTCCACACCCAACGTGGAGCTCGAATTCATGACCCCAAGATCAAGAGTCACACACTCCACCGAGCCAACCAGGCACCACATTTCACTTTTTATTTTAAACTTGTATCTAGGGATGCCTGGGTGGCTCCGTGGTTTAGTGCCTGCCTTTGGCCCAGGGCGTGATCCTGGAGTCCTGGAATCGAGTCCCACGTCGGGCTCCCTGCGTAGAGCCTGCTTCTCCCTCTGCCTCTGTCTCTGTCTCTCATGAATAAATAAATAAAATCTTTTTAAAAATAAGAAGTAAAAAAAAAAAATAAACTCGTGTCTAAAGTTTGCACAAGACATAATGCTATTTTTAAAATATATGTGTTTATAATTATATATATATAATATTATAGACATATATAATATTTCTTTCTCTTTATTTTTTTATGATAGTCACAGAGAGAGAGGCAGAGAGAGAAGCAGGCTCCATGCACCGGGAGCCTGACGTGGGATTCGATCCCAGGTCTCCAGGATCACGCCCTGGGCCAAAGGCAGGTGCTAAACCGCTGCGCCACCCAGGGATCCCTTTCTTTCTCTTTAAAAAGAGTAAATCAGGAAGCAATGGTGATGAAGAGACCACAGTCAGCAGAGGGATTGTCCTGAGCAAAGATGCGGCCCCAGCCGGGAGTGACGGCACATGTTTAGGGGCCCACAAGGGGCATGAGTGCTGGGACCCTGGCCTCCATGAATGGGAGGTGGGCTCCATTTGAGAAGCTGAACACTGAGCCCAGAGCAAGGCATTGCTCACTAGGCTGGGCCTTTTGGGTCTGACCCTACAGAAAGTGGGAGCCAGTGAAGAAGCAGGAGCAGAGTAGATGTGGTATGTCACAAAGACCTAGTCTGTCCTTGAGGGAAGCCACCTGGGGTCAGGAGACTGGGGAGGGTGCCCCAGATATGGGTGAATTCAGGGGACCAGGGAAGGCCACAGGGTGCTCTTGGGCCGACTCTCCCTCCTTCCTAGGAGAAAGCTCTCTTTGCACAGGCACTGGAGAGAAAGGAGGGAATCCTTCCAGGCAGGGAGAGGCAGACAGAAGCCCCTGTTGGGGTGTATGGCCTCACCACAGCACCAGGGACAGCACGAAGCCGGGCTGGTCCATATCCAGGGCTGACTTACCCATCAGACTTCACGGGCACCATGCCAGGGCCCATGGCACTTCCTGGGCCCCTCCAACATGCTGTTTTTTAAAGACAGAATTTAAAAATCTTGCAGGTCAAAAGTGTTTTCATAAAGAATATTGATGTATTCATCTTTATACTAATGTAGGCATCAAATATAATTTTTAATAATTGTTTTTACTGGAGGAAGGGGCCCAGGAAGGCCAGAGTGTGTAAGTCACAGGCAGCAACTGGAGACAACAGTTTGTTTAGCACAGAGTCCTGGTGAGAGTGCACGGGGCCAGGCACGCATATGTGAGGAAGGAGGTGCGGAGTGCAGGGAAGTTGTGTGTGAACCGGTAGTAACTGAGCTCTGGCCAGGGCCGTGCACATGGTGGAGCCTTCCCAGCAGCCCCGGAGCACCACACCACAGCCCCAGGGATGGTGCACAGATTACTTAAGATGACAGCTGCCGGGAACAGTTTGAATCCAGGCAGCTGAATCCACAAACTGTTTCGAACTGTCCTGCGACAAGGCCATGCGGGGACTGGAGGCCTCAAAGATACACTTGCGGTTTAGCCTGGGTCAGTGGCTGCAGGATGAGTAGTACAGGCCCCAGGAGAAGACATATGGGAAGGGGGGTGTCCTTCACGTGGGATAACACGCCCCTTTGCTTCTTCCCAGGGCATACCTAGGAAGGGTCAGAACGGGCAAGGACCAGGAGGGACCAGGATGGAGGAACGTGCTCCCTGCCTGTGCTGCAGCCCATTGTGGGACTGACATGATGACGGAGCCGTGCAAGCGGGGACTCCCATGGGCCTGTCCAGTGGGATGACCTAAGGCACAGAGGTAAGGCAGGGCACAGGGAAGGGTCAGGCCCGAAGGCCCCACTCAACACTCAACCTCAGTCCCCTCATCTGTCAAATGGGGCCCATGAGGTCCTGGGTATGAAAGGGCCTCCAGGGTCATAGGAAGAGCTGGGACCATAATCCGAAAGCATTGGAGCCTGGAAGGGGAGGCCCCGCCTGGGCTGTGGGGGGCGGAGGGCACTGTCCACAGTTTTTCTTCCACATGCCCATCCCTGACTGAAGGAGAACATGGTCTGGAGCGGCTAAAGGTCATGCCTGTGCATCTGACAAGCCTTGTTAGGCTTCTGCCCTCACAGCTAGTGCGGCCAGGAGCCAGGCTCCTGCGTGGGCCGCAGGCGGGGGTGGGGCGGGCAGCAGAAGGGCTCCGGAACACCCGCAGGACCGTCCAGCCGGGAGCCGGACGGGTGAGGGGAGCCCCCTGGCAAGGGCTCGCTGGCCCCGCAGGCAGCTGAGTCGCCCTGGGAGAACCCCCGGGGGACACCCCCGCCCCCGCCCCCGCAGACAACAGCTTCCGAGAGGGCAGGGGTCCCAGGCCCCGCTGGGCTGGGGGGTGTGAGGCCGAGATCCCTGGCTGCGCGGGGCAGGGTGGCAGCGGCGGCGGGGCCAGGCTGGGGCCTCCTTCCTCCCCGTCAGCAGCTGAGGTTACTTTTTTCCCCTCGGCTGCTGCTGAATTTCCCTTAGAGTTGGATAAATAAGCAGCAGGTTCCAACGTCAACGAAACAGGAGCTCAAGCCGCCTCACAAAAGCGGCTTTCAGTAGCGGCAGGCGCCTCGGGGCGTCCTGGCCTCAGGGTGGCTGCAGCAGTGTGAGGCTGGACCCAGGACGGGCCTCCCTGGAGGTGGGGCGCCCCCCCCACTCCGCACTCACAGACACCAAGACCCTTCCCGGCAGGGAAAGGGCCCGCTTCCTGCTGGTAGCTCTGCGACTGCCTGCCTCAAATGCTTTCCCCCTTCCCTTGGCCCAGAGAGAGCACCTCCCTCTCCAGCACTCACAAGCTGGTCACCTCTTTGGATCCTGGCCTAACCCCCGGCAGAGCCCACATTCGTCCTTTGCACCCAGCACAGATGGAGTAATGCACACCCTCCCTTAAAACCATACTGGGCTCCCCATTGACCAAGAGTAAATCCTGGCTTTCCAGCCTTCGCTGCGACCCCGACCCCAGCAGGCTGCCTCCTTTCTCTCTCTGGAGCTTTTCCAAAGGCTGTGCCCTCTGTCTCGAACGCCTTTCCTTCTCGTCTACCTGGTCTCCCACTTGGCTTTGTAGACTCAGTTCATGCATCACCTTCTGACACCCACCCCAAGGCCTCTGTGTAATCCCAGATGTCAGCTGACACCACAGTGGTCGCTATTCTGTCTGGGACTCGCACTGCCTGTGAGCCACCAGAGAGCAGTCTCCCAGTCTTGCTCATCTTGTGTCCCCAGCATCCAGCCCAGGCTGTGCTGTGTGAGCCAAGGTGCCTGGTGCAAAGGAAGTGCTCAGTTCGTGCTCGATACCACACATTCCTATAAAATCACATTAATGTTCCACTTACATAAACTAAATGTAAACTACGTTATACTGACCGCAGTCCAGCACCGGGAGGAGGGAGTAAATGTACAGAACAACCTTTAGGGATGAAGAATATATTCAATAGTATTATTTTTTAATCTTGGCGTCATTGCTTGTCCTTAGGTCAGTAGCTTGAACTCTCTCTAGGCCTGGTTCCTCACCTAAAACTTAAAATAAATAAGATCCAGGGATCCCCGTTTGGCTCAGCGGTTGAACGTCTGCCTTTGGCTCAGGGTCTGATCCCAGGATCAGGGATCAAGTCCTGCATCAGGCTTCCTGCATGGAGCCTGCTTCTCCCTCTGCCGATGTCTCTGCCTCTCTCTCTCCGTGTGTCTCATGAATAAATAAATAAAATCTTTAAAAAATAAAAAAATAAATAATATCCAGGTCCTAAGCAAAATGTAAGTTAATACTTAAACAATACTTATTTTTTTATTTAAGATTTTTAATTTATTTATTCATGAGAGACACACACAAAGAGAGAGAGAGAGAGAGATAGGCAGAGAGAGAAGCAGCCCGATGCAGGACTCGATCCCAGACACCAGGATCACATCCTGAGCCAAAGGCAGACACTCAACCACTGAGCCATCCAGGTGCCACAAATTATACTTATTTTTAAGCTCATTTCACATTGTACTGGCCAGTTATTATATATAGCAATCACGTGTGCACGTTATTAATATTTTAATGTGTTACTTCCATACTTTCATATCGGGCTCCCCACGGGAGCCTGCTTCTCCCTCTGCCTATGTCTCTGTCTCTCTCTTTGTGTCTCTCATGAATAAATAAATAAAATCTTTTTTTTTTTAAAAAGGAGTTGACAAACATTTTCTGTAAAGAGCCAAAGAGTAAAGGCCCCAATTTGTGGGCCTTGTGGTCTCTGTCACAACTACTCACCTCTGCCCTTGTAGCTCAAAGACCATAGATTCCCTGTCAACCAGTAAGTATGGTTTTGTTCCAATAAAACTTTATTTACAAAAGAAAGGCTGCGGGCCAGATTTGGCCAGTGGACCACAGTTTGCAGACCCTAAATATAGAAACATAAAATCATGTGTCTGCATGGTGATAGAAATTGTAACAGAAACCACCTAAATATCTATCTAAGGGGGATTAGCTGAATAATTTATAATAATTCCACACTGTGGGAATCAGAGTGACAATTAAAAAGAATGAGCTGGATCCTGTGTGTTGACATGGAAAGACATTCATGACAGATTTTTTGTTTCAACTATTTTATTAGGAGAATTTAAAAATATACAGAAAAGTTGAACCAAATTCATAATGAGTGCCTGAATGCTTACCATGTAGATTCTACATTAACATTTTGCTACACTTATTTTAATCATCTATCCATCTATCCCATGATAGATTTTTAGGTGAGAGAAATGAAGTGTAAAATGTGCAACAATATTGGGGGACCTGGGTGGCTCAGTTGATTGAGTGCCTGACTCTTGATTTCAGCTCAGGCCATGATCTCAGGGTCATGAGATCGAGCTCCCTGACAGGCTCTGCACAGAGCATGGAGCCTGCTTGAGATTCTCTCTTTCCCTTTCCCTCTGTCCCTACTCCTCTACCCCTCTCTCCCTCTCTCCCAATCTCTCTCTCTCTCTCTCAAAAAAAAAAAAAAGGTAGAATATTAATTCCCTTTTTTAAAAGATTTTATTTATTTATTCATGAGAGACACAGAGACACAGGCAGAGACACAGGCAGAGGGAGAAGCAGGCTCCATGCAGGGAGCCCGATGTGGGACTCGATCCCAGGACTCCAGGATCACACCCTGGGCTAAAGGCGGCGCTAAACTGCTGAGCCACCCGGGCGTCCCGAGGTACAATATTGATTCCATTTTAGGAAAACAAAGAAAAAATAAGAAAAAACTGCACTGTGTGTGTATGTGTTTACAAAGTCTAGGAGATAGTACCAGAAGAGGTGCCTGAACTCTTAATGCTGATTCCCCAAGGGCTGGGTTTGTTAGGAGAGGGGGACATGATCATCTTATTTCTCTCCTCATTTCTAATGCTGAGGAGTCATGAAAATCAGAAATGTCCTAGCAAGGAATTGTTTAAATTCTTCAGTAAGAATGGAACAGTCTGGGATCCCTGGGTGGCGCAGCGGTTTAGCGCCTGCCTTTGGCCCAGGGCACGATCCTGGAGACCCAGGATCGAATCCCATGTCGGGCTCCCAGTGCATGGAGCCTGCTTCTCCCTCTGCCTATGTCTCTGCCTTTCTCTCTCTCTCTCTCTCTGTGACTATCATAAATAAATTTTAAAAAAATTTTTAAAAAAATGGAACAGTCTAGTCCAGCCCTTGACATCCTATGAAGAGACACTGAGTCATAACCAGCGTTCAAGTTTCAGGGAAGTGGGTGCATTCCTGGAGCCTGCCCCATGCACAGGCACGTGTGCACACACAGGAACAACCAGGCCCCTGTGTGTCCCTGCAGATGCTTACACTTGCCCGCCTCCTCCTGCCCATAGTGGTATCGCTCCACACCGGCCCCTGCCCAGAAGCAGGTGCGTCATTGTACCTGCCAGGTCCTGCCGCACATTGACAGCCCTCCTAAGGTGTCCTGGGCACCTGGAGAAGGTGTGGGCTGAGGCTGCTCATTCACACAAACACCTCTGGGCTCCAGGGTCCAATCAATACACTTCCCCACCCTCAGGCCCCATTTGTATTCAGTCTCTTCCAGAAAGATCTATGGCCCCCTCCTCATTACAACATGTTTTTCATCAACAAACACTTAGGGGAGCCTGCTCCAGGCCAGGTGCCCAAGACACCCAGGTGCTTCCAGGCTTGTGGGGAAGACAGGCACAGGTGTGGTGGCCCCAGGGCACAGAAGGGGCACCAGGGCCATTGGGCAAGGGCTCGTCCTGGAGGAGGCAGTATCAGAGCCAAGTTAGGGAAGGGCAGGGCAGCAAGTGTCCAGTGGCGGGGACAGGTGGCCATAGTCAAGGAGGATGTGGTAAGAAGGGCTTCGGGGAGTGCAGGCCAGGGAGACAAGGGGGGTGTAGGGGAAAAAGGGAAGGGGTGTCCCTTCCCACACGTGCAGGGCCCCCAGGAAGGGAGGCCTCTCTGGGGAGGAGCTGAGAGGGAGTTCTAGTACCACCATGCCCCTGTCTCTGGCCCCTCTGCCCAGGGAAGCAGGAATGGGGGTGGGCACTGATGGTAATCCCCCTCCTCCGGGTCCATCGTCTCCCTTTCAGTGAGCCCTGGGGTATTGTTCTGCCTTTGTAAAGACGGAGATCGAGTGACAAAGCCGAGTGGGTGGGCAGGCGGCCCAAGAGGCCTCTTCTCTCCAGGCAGCATCTGCATGGGGGAGGGGTCCTTCCACTCACCCCCACCTCTGGCTTCCCGGGAGCAGCTGTTGCCATGGTGACAGACCCGGCATCCCCCAGCTCCTGGGGCTCCCTCCCCACTGCCGCTGATGGAGGAAGGGCCCCCAGACTCCTCTCCGCCCTGTTGGGGGGCAGGGGCACCAAAAGCCAGGATTCCCAGGCCCAGCGCTGGTAGCCGTGCGCCTCCACTGTCCTCAGCCTCCCCACCTGGCCGCCAACAGAGCGGCTCCTCTGCAGCCCCCACCTCCTACAGAGGCCCTGACTTTGGGGCCCACTATCATTCATGCACCTATGTGTCCTGGGGGCCAGACACACAGAGAAATAAACTGTCCCCATAGTCCTTGAGCAGCTGCTGGCATTGGGGTAGAGGGAGGGCCAACAGTTCGTGAGTGCACAGTGAGGGGACAAGGGGTGACAAGGACTCTGGGCCCCCAGAGCAGAGCCTCCAGCCCCATCCAGGAGAGGGGGGGACTGCCCCTAAGAGGTGATGCTGGGGGCCGGTGTGCCCAGCAGAGCAGAAGAGTTTGAGGCATGATGGGGGGATGTGCCTGGTGCGTCCCCCAGGGGGTACAGGGGAGTGATGGCAGGAAATGTGGAGGTGGGTTGGGGGCCATGCCTGGAAGGTCTCCTGCTGTTCATGCCAGGAACATGAGCTTCACCCTGGGCAATGGGAAGCTGCTGCTGGCATTTTGGGAAACTGTTATCCTTGACCAGGTGATCAATGCCAGGTCCTTTTTTGCAAGGTACCCTACCTTCTAGGAAAGTTCTGGATCTTGCAGCCATCCCTCTCGTGGCTCAGGTGAGCTGAGTGTGGACTGTACACTGGCCACAGGGCTGCATGCCCCTCCACGGATGCCCTATCTTGGGGTTGGGGGGGTGCCTCTCGGAGAGCATGAGGCTGGGTGCAGGCCCATGACAGAACATCCCCCTTGCCTTCTCCCTTCCCGACCTCGGCGTGGCTCTGTGGGGTGCTGAGCTTGCCATCCTGAGTCCCCACCGCATGCCAGGCTCCATGATGGGGCAGGTGCCCTTCCTCCGGTGCCGACAGGCAGCCTCATGCCAGGCGAGAGCCTGAAGGCCCACCCTGACCTTTTTGAGCTGTGTAATCTGAGCAAATATTTTGAGTTTTCTGCGCCTCGATTTCTGTTCTGTAAAATGATGCAGGACTGTTACAGGGTTAGAAAGGTCACTGTGGGAAGTGCCTGGCCCAGGACCCGAGTGGCTCGGCTCCCTGGAGGTCCTTGGTCCATCTTCTAGACCCCCTGCTGGGCAGGCCCCTCCCTCGGCACCTCGTGCTCTAAGAATCCCCAGCAGCTGCTAGGGTGTCTGGACCTGTGGAGTCTGAATCTGGGTCTTCTAGGTACCCCTTCCGGGTGTGAGGGCAGACAGGGCAGGGCCTGGGGTCGGGACACCATAGTGGCTAAGTGAGTCCTAGAACAGAGCAGGACCCCTTGGGTAGCCAGCTGGGGTGGCACTCGTATTTTACCTGCCGAGCTACCTGAGAGCCATAGTGAGAACCTGGCTGGGCAGAGGCAGGAGGGTGCAGGTGCTCTGGGACTCCAGACAGCAACCCCCTCCTTGACAACCCTGGGCCTTCCCAACCTTGGGGGTGTCTGGTGGCGTGGGGTGGGTACTTCAGAGGGCACAGTACCAGATCTCACTTGCTGTCAGCTGTCACTGGCAGACTAAGCCATAGCCATAGGGGTCACATCACTGCACTGTGCATTGGTGGTGCCGTCTATGTGAGGACAGTCCTCCTAGCTTGCCATGATTTAGGTGCTGCCCATGGAAGCAGAGGAGTAACAGTCTGACGTCATTCTGATGGCTACACGAGGAGGGCATGAGGTGAACTCCTAAGCTCTCCATGGGATGTCACTATACTTGCCCCTCTGCCCTGCAGGTACAGGAAGGAGAATGCAGCTCTCCGGGGGGGCTGTTTGGGTGGTGGCCACAGGCTTCCTGGCCAGAGGGGATCCCCAGCAAAAGCCCTGTACCCAGGGAGCTCAGGGAGGGGAGGGCAGAGAGAGGGGGAGTCTGGGGTGCTAAATTGAAGTCCCCCAAATACTGTACGATTTCACTTATATGTGGAATCTAAAAACAAAACAAAATTCACAGATACAGAGAACAGATTGGGAGGGGTGGGCAAAGTGGGTGATGGGGGTCAGGAGGTACAAACTTCCAGTTATAAGACAATTAAGTCCTGGGGATGTCATGTTCAACCTGGTGACTAGAGTCAATAACACTGAATTGTACATTTGAAAGTTGCTAAAAGAGTGAATCTTGGAAGTTCTGATCACAAGGGAGAAAAAAATGTGTAACTATGTATGGTGACAGATGGTGACGAGAGATTTACATGGTGATTATTTCCCAGTGTATACAAATATTGAACCATGCTGTACACCTGAAACTAGTGTTATATGTCAATTATACTTCGGTGTGGAAAGCCAAGTCCCCGGGGGGCCTGGCTGGCTCAGGTGGTGGAGCGGGCAACTCTTGATCTATGCGCAGTGAGATCGAGCCACACCTTGGGTGTAAAGATTACTCAAAACTTTTTAAAAAGTTCAAAAAAAATCTTTAAAAAATAAGTAAATAAAAATGAAAAGCCGAGTCCTTCAACTGTGAGGGAAGCACTTCCTAAATGCCTCCCAGAGGTGTTCAGGTGGCACCGTGGAGAGCGGAGCCTCCGCACGGATAGGGCGGCACTGTGACCCTCCAACCCCGCCCGGGAAAGGAGCACAGGAATCTTATGGAAGGAGCATGGAGGGGCAGCCCAGGTGGCGCTGCGGTTTAGCGCCGCCTTCAGCCCGGGGTGTGATCCTGGAGACCCGGGATCGAGTCCCACGTCGGCTCCCTGCATGGAGCCTGCTTCTCCCTCTGCCTGTGCCTCTCTCTCTCTCTCATGAATAAGTAAACAAAATATCTTTTTAAAAAGTCACGGTAATTAAAAAAAAAAAAGAAGAAGGGGTATGGGGGGGTGGCGCCCTGCTGGCTCAGTCCATCAAGCAAGAGACCCTTGACCTCGGGGCTGTGAGTTCGAGGCCCGGGTTCCCCACCTGGATTGCGGAGAAAGTCATGCGTGCAGTGTGGACGGGAAAGCCAAACTCATACAACAAATGAGTTGCTTGTTTCACGGGATTATTTGCCTGTTTTGCAGAAAAGGAGGCTGCGGAGAAAGAGCCCAAAGACACACACAACTGGCGAAGTCGCTGGCTGCAACCTGCACTGTCCCTGGGTACAAAGCCGAGGCTTCCCACCGCGTGGAGGCCTCGGAGATGGTCTGCGCCTGGGGCAAAAGGGGCGACCCGGGAGGGAGGGCAGGGAAACCTCCCGCTGTCCCGTCGGGGAGAGCGGGGCAGCACCGAGCGCACCCGCGCCCCGCGCCGCACGATCGCGCCCACGCGGGGGCCGCGGCGCGGCGCGGCGCGGCGGGGAGACGCGGCGCCTTTAAAGGCCGGCGGGGGGCGCGCCCGGCGCGCGGAGGGGCCGCCCCTGGGCGTGTCCGCCCAGCGCCCCGCCCCGAGGCTTGTAGCGGCGGCCCCGGGAGGCGGCGCCCGCTCTGGCTCCGCGGCCGCTCGGGTGGCAGCGGTGGTGGCGGCTCGGCGGGCTCGGCGCCTCCTCTGCCCCGGGCGGCTTCCCTGCGCGCTGCCGGGGCGCCCGGACGCACGCGGGCGGCTCGGCGATGGCCCGCGCCCCGCGACGTGGCGGGCGGGCACGGGGGCGCCGGACGGCGCGGCCCGAGTGAGCCGCCCCCGCCGCCGCCGCCGCCGCCGCCGCCGCCCCCGCCCCCGGCCGGGGCCGCCCGGGATGGCCGTGCCGCCGCTGCGCCGGGCGCTGCTGCTGTGGCAGCTGCTGGCGGCGGGCGGCGCGGCGCTGGAGATCGGCCGTTTCGACCCGGAGCGCGGGCGCGGGCCGGCGCCCTGCCAGGCGGTGGAGATCCCCATGTGCCGCGGCATCGGCTACAACCTGACCCGCATGCCCAACCTGCTGGGCCACACGTCGCAGGGTGAGGCGGCCGCGGAGCTGGCCGAGTTCGCGCCGCTCGTGCAGTACGGCTGCCACAGCCACCTGCGCTTCTTCCTGTGCTCGCTGTACGCGCCCATGTGCACCGACCAGGTCTCGACGCCCATCCCCGCCTGCCGGCCCATGTGCGAGCAGGCGCGCCTGCGCTGCGCGCCCATCATGGAGCAGTTCAACTTCGGCTGGCCCGAGTCGCTCGACTGCGCCCGGCTGCCCACGCGCAACGACCCGCACGCGCTCTGCATGGAGGCGCCCGAGAACGCCACGGCCGGCCCCGCCGAGCCGCACAAGGGCCTGGGCATGCTGCCCGTGGCGCCCCGGCCCGCGCGGCCGCCCGGCGACCCCGCCTCGGGCCCGGGCGGCGGCGGCGGGGGCGGCACCTGCGAGAACCCAGAGAAGTTCCAGTACGTGGAGAAGAGCCGCTCGTGCGCGCCGCGCTGCGGGCCCGGCGTCGAGGTGTTCTGGTCGCGGCGCGACAAGGACTTCGCGCTCGTCTGGATGGCCGTGTGGTCGGCGCTGTGCTTCTTCTCCACGGCCTTCACAGTGCTCACCTTCCTGCTGGAGCCCCACCGCTTCCAGTACCCCGAGCGCCCCATCATCTTCCTGTCCATGTGCTACAACGTCTACTCGCTGGCCTTCCTCATCCGCGCCGTGGCGGGCGCCCAGAGCGTGGCCTGCGACCAGGAGGCGGGCGCGCTCTACGTGATCCAGGAGGGGCTGGAGAACACGGGCTGCACCCTGGTCTTCCTGTTGCTCTACTACTTCGGCATGGCCAGCTCGCTGTGGTGGGTGGTGCTGACCCTCACCTGGTTCCTGGCGGCCGGCAAGAAGTGGGGCCACGAGGCCATAGAGGCCCACGGCAGCTACTTCCACATGGCGGCCTGGGGCCTGCCGGCCCTCAAGACCATCGTGATCCTGACGCTGCGCAAGGTGGCGGGGGACGAGCTGACCGGGCTGTGCTATGTGGCCAGCATGGATGCGGCCGCGCTCACGGGCTTCGTGCTGGTGCCCCTCTCCTGCTACCTGGTGCTGGGCACCAGCTTCCTCCTGACCGGCTTCGTGGCCCTCTTCCACATCCGCAAGATCATGAAGACAGGTGGCACCAACACGGAGAAGCTGGAGAAGCTCATGGTCAAGATCGGGGTCTTCTCCATCCTCTACACGGTGCCTGCCACCTGCGTCATTGTGTGCTACGTCTATGAACGCCTCAACATGGACTTCTGGCGCCTTCGGGCCACAGAGCAGCCCTGCCTGGCAGCCACGGTGCCCGGGGGCCGGAGGGACTGCTCGCTCCCGGGGGGCTCGGTGCCCACCGTGGCCGTCTTTATGCTTAAGATCTTCATGTCGCTGGTGGTGGGGATCACCAGCGGCGTCTGGGTTTGGAGCTCCAAGACTTTCCAGACCTGGCAGAGCTTGTGCCACCGCAAGATGGCAGCCGGCCGGGCCCGGGCAAAGGCCTGCCGGGCTTCCGGGGGCTATGGCCGTGGCACCCACTGCCACTACAAGGCCCCCACCGTGGTCTTGCACATGACTAAGACGGACCCTTCTCTGGAGAACCCCACGCACCTCTAGGGACACAGGCCTGCGCTGGCGGCTGTTGCCCCTCCTGCCCCCGCCCCCTCCGGAGGAGACAGCTGACTAGCAGCTGCCCAGCTGTCAAGGTCAGGCAAGTGAGTGCGAGGGGCCGAGGACCGGGGCGGGGAGACGCTCCTCCACCCTGATCGCCTGCCAGGACCCAGTGAGGCTCACTCCCCTGTGGCCTAGTGCAGGGCGTGGGCCTGGCCAGGTTCCCGCCCGGGGTCCTGGGGAGCGCGTGGGGAGGAGGAGGGGCAGAAGGGGGCGTGGTCCAGCAGGGAGTTTATTTAATGATGTAATTTATTGTTGAGTTTCTCTGGAAGCTGTGACTGGAATAAACCCCCCCCTCCCCGTGTGGCACCGCTGAGTCTTCTGTGGGCCGGGAAGGGGGAAGGTAGGAGGGTGAGGGCCCTGCGGGAGTCTCCCTGGTGGGCGGAGCTGGGTGGGTGCGGCCTCATGTGCCGGCCGGGCTATGGCCACCCACCGGTCAGGAGGGCATCCCGGTGGAGCCGCTGTTTCTGCGGAGGTCCCCAACTGCGAGGGTGCTCACGCGTGTCTGTGTGTGTGTCTCCTTTGGGCAACCTGCTTGCCTGAGTCCTGGGTTCCTGCTTCACAGAGTAGGGCTGGAATGGCTGCTGGGACACTCCAGTGCCTGCCGGGAATCCCCTGGGAAGACACCTGCGGGCTTGGAGACTCCAGCCTGTTTGGGGGCTGTGAGTGGGACTTTCTTTACTCGCGTGGGAAATGAGGGCGTTGTTCTTCCTCCAAGTTTCCCTTGGAGGCTCGGGACCTGCTCCCGCTGTCTCCTGTAGGTGTGTCCTGCTGTCCCTTCTCTGGGGCCCTGAAGGCTGAGGCTGGAGTGACTGACCTCACTGCCTGCCAGGACTGCTGGCACGTCCACCTCACTCCTTGGGGTCCACATCAGGGCCCCGCATGGCCTCCCCTCATCTCTCTGGGTGGAGATGGGGCGGGACCGATCTGGGGGCATCTTGGCAGCTCAGACACAGGAGATGGGGAGCCCTGGAGTCTAGTGGGAATTGGGCCCCCAGCTCTGAAGGCTGCAGAAGGATTTGAGGTGCGGATAGCTGCTGTGAGAAATGAGGCAGGTGCAAGGGAGTGTACACGGCTGCTCCAGGGCAGCTTGCACACTCCTGTGCCAGGGGACAGAAGAGGTACCTGTGTGTGCGCCAGGGAAGCCCAAGGCTGCTGGGACCTATGCCATCTCTGCTCACTGGAAGGCATGCATGGCCATCCTATGGAGACTCCCATCAGCTTGGGGTGAGGGGTCAGACCCATAGCCCCATCTTGGCCTCTGCTTTGACCACTGTGACTTCAGCCAGGTGAGGGTCTTTGACCCTGTCCCTGGGTGCAAGATACAGAGCCAGCACTCAGTGTCACAGGTAGGAGGCCCCAAAGGTCTAGCCTTGCCTCGCAGCTGACAGGAGGCCCAAGGTCAACTGCTTCCTATCAGTAGGGATGAGTTCCAGGGTCTTTCGGGCTGGAGCCCTTTGCCCTGCACCAAGCATCAGTCTCAGCGGGGCAAGAAAGACATCCGTGGAAGATCACACAGGTGGTGTCAGATTCCCATCAGGACTTACGGAGAGTTTGGGGATGTCCTTTACTATGAAGAGGGGCTCTGACCCCCATGGGACCTCTCAGCCTTGGCACCTGTGCTGTGCATTTCCTGCCTGGCATGTCCCCCCACCTAAACCTTCCCTCTCATGTGACACACGAGGGCCCCTGGCCTTTTTGAACCAGACAAGCCAAGTGACCCTGACACCCCATGAGGTCCCTTGACTGAGAGACTGCTTCTGGAAGGTGACAGGGGCCTGGGCTGGGAGGGTGGAGACAGATCAGGTCCACAAGCCTGAGGGGAGCCAAGCTGAAGCTGCTGAGGGCCTGCACCAGGGCAGGGGTGGTGGGAGCAAAAGGAGAGGATTCTGGAGACCTGGAGACTGGGGAGGAGAAAGGCAAGTGACATGTATGGGCAAAGGGTGGAGGGGTCCTGAGCATCAGGAGTGGTACCGGTTTACCCCTGTCCCTGGGCAGTCAGCAGCCCAGGAGGGGTGGTGCTCAGCTAAGCGCCACCCAGCAGAAACAAGATTTGGGCTTCCAGAACCACCTGGAGGGGAGAGGTGGGAGGGTGAGGGGCTCTGACAGCAGCCTCTGGGCACCGGGGGCCACGGGAAAAGACCCAGACCCTGGAAGAGAAATAAGGCAGCATTAGAGACCTTTTACAGAAGGCTTCCATTTGAGACTTATCTCCCCATTTTACAGATTGGGAAGTATGGGGAGCTTGGAGATCACACAGCCACGCAGCCTTTGGCCTCTAGAGCACATCCATGTGACTTCCAGCACATCATGGATTCATGGGGAGCAGCAGGTGTTAGAACCTAGGGCAGTTTTGTCCGAGAAACTCCTCCCACAGCAGGGGCCCCCACTTCAGCCTCCAAAAGGAAATTCCAGAACCCAAGAGAAGTGGCTCAGAAACCAACATCTGCTGGCCTGTGCACAGGGTGCCCCAGCCCCTCCCCGCTGTGGCCCTAGCAGCCCAATAAGCGGATCTCAGGACAGCACATGTCCATGTGGGCTCAGCCCGGCCTGCCAGCTGAGCTTGTGCGTGGGAGGCGGGAAGTAAGGGAACTTCTTAGCCCTGACCTTGGTATTAGTTCCAAGGAAATGGTTCAAAGTTCCCAGGAGTCAGCGGTGGTGATCTTGACCAAGGTCAGACTGAAGAGGTCCCAAGGGGTCAGGAGGTCTCTCACTGCCTGCTCTGAGCCCCATTCCGGCTGAAGGCTTGGGGAGTCAAGGAAGCCGTACCCTCTCTTCAGCCTGGCTTGTTTCTTAAGTGTCCTGCTCGAAGAACCCTGGCTCCCCAGCAATCCAGACTCCCACTTTGCTGCACCCCTGACCAATTTCCGCAGCCTCCACAGAGACTGGGTCTGAGAAGGCAGCGCAGGCAGGACAAGGGGGAGGGTTCCGATGAATCCCAGGAGCAGTGCCTCACTCCCCTGTCCTTAGGAAGTAGTTCTCTTGTCTCCATTTGCAATTGTCAGCCACTCAGGAGGCTCCCCTAAAGTCACACCCCTGGCAGGGGGACCCGGCTAATGGTTTAACAGGAACAGGGTATGCACCCTAGATGAGGGGACATGACTTCACGGACATGGCCGGGCCCTGGAGTCCAGTGGTGACTGTGTAGAAAATGCTTGGAGGCTGCACAGCTCCCTTCCCCAGAGCTGGACTACTGGCTGCACTGGAGCTGACCTTGGGGCAAGCGGCTTCCTCCCCTGGAGGAAGAAAATCCCCCAGTGCTCGGAGCAGGCCTGGATGGAGGCCCTCGCTCAGCAAGGCCAGTTCCACTTCTCGGTAAATGGGACCACACAGCGAGCTCTGCAAAATCTTTGAATTCTGTAAGCAGGTTGCCACATAGCAGTGACCTACTCAAATCAACCACTCTGACTTTAAAAAGTCCCAGCTTAAAAAATAAACGAAGACATAAATTAAGACTGGCTATGTGGTAGAACTGTTGAAGCAGACAGAGTACATGGGAATTGATTATATTTTCACTGTTTGTCTAAGATGTCTGAAATTTTCCTGTTTTAAAATGTCAGGAGTTGCCCCAAAATTAAGTCCTTAATTTAAGCACTACACAAATTCCTACAGCAAAGCCCTTAAAATATTTTTCCTGAAGTCCTAAAATTCTAATGAAAATGGGGGGGGGGGGGGGTGAAACGCAGCTAGAGAGAAGGCTAGGAAAAGCTTGGAGGTCTTGCTTCACTTACCCTGGGCATCAGAAATCTCTGTGGGAAGCACAGAAATGCAGCAGAGTGACCTGTGCTTAGAAAGCCAGTCAGGGATCCTCTTGTTCCTGAAGGAGAACTGCCACCAAGAGTCAGTGGGACCAGCACCTGAGACTCTGCACAATCCACTCCCACACCCAAGAGGACAAAGAAAGATTCAGCAGAACTGTTTCTTCTTTATAAACACAAGTACATAATGTTTATTTCAAATTCCAATTTATTACAAGTTTACCCTTTAATGGGGCCCTTCCTCCTTTAAAGACAATTAAAAAAAAAAAACAAACAACAAACAATTCAGTTGTCACTGAAGTGGGAACACAGGATTCTCACTGTGAACAATAGACCGGCTCTCAGGTAAAAAGGCAGGGCAAGGTGTTGGTGGCTGGACTAGGGAACTGGAGCGTCAGTGCTAACTCCGAAGCTGTGGGAGAAGGGACAGGAAACCTATCCAGCAACCACTGGAGCAAATCCCCACAGTCTCCGGGAAGGGCAGGCGGGGCGAGACGGGGACCACACCTCCAAGTTCTGTAGTAAGAGGCTTTATTCTCAAGTTCTAGGAGCTGCAATCCCCTTGGTGGACAAGTTTTCCCTTAAATTAAGTTCAGAAGAGCTGAGCTGCTCACATTTTCTAAATTCAAAGCTGATAGAAAAGAAAATTAAACCCTGTTTTGCATTTTTATCAAAATCTGCCATAAAAGGGAAAGACGACTACCAAGTTCTGCCTAACTAGAGCTACTAGCGCCAGACTCCTAGTTGAAGGGGCCAGCCGAGCCCCTCCTCCCTCTGCCCGCCCCCTTGCACTGACATGGACCCCTGTGAGAGGACCCCTGCGCAAGACTGATCAGCTTATCAATCTCACAGAGCTCTGCATCTGAGGCCAGAACAGGCTCAGGAGGAGGGAGGCGGCTGTTGGAGATGGAGGAGGCAGAAAGCTGCCAGGGCAGGCAAAGGGACATACCCTTCCCCACCAGGTCCCACTGCTTGTCCTGCTGACCCTCCAACCCTGCTTCTCTGAAGAGAGAGAATGGGCTGAGGGAGGAGACGGGGCAAAAGAAAGCAAACACGTTATCATATAAACTGTACTGTACATGTGCCAAAGCAAGATGACAGAAATATTTTACAAGATGTTCTTTATACAATATCACTGCTGAAACAAGCAACTTTTAATAACTAGAAAAGTCAATTTAAAAAAAATTAAACATTTAAATTCTTCCTGCTTTTCTTCTGCTCCCCTAAGAGCTTGTGTCTGGTATGTGGGTGGGCTGGGCTCCAACACCCCTCTGGCCAGATCCATCCAAGTAAAGGTTATATGCATGATTATAAGCAGGACTCCAGTCTCTAAGTGAAGTGCCTTAGGTTCTTTGTGTGTGTGTGTGGGGGGGGGTGTTTTTTTAAGTTTTTTTTGTTTTGTTTTGTTTTGTTTTTGAAGGGGTGAGGTGGGGTGGGAGAGGGGAGAGAGCTGTCACAAAGAAGGGGAAGGGTATTCAGGAATGGCTCCAGGACATGTCCCTTTACTCCGCAAAGAGCAACTCAAAAGAGCAATGATGCTGGTGAATACAGAATGCGGTATGGCACTCACTGATACCGTCACCTGAGGGAGGGGAGGGGAGAGACCGAGGACGGCTTCAAGAAACAAGACTGTGTGAGTAGAGATTATAAAAAATTAACCCCGCCTCCCCAGTTGGCCTGATTACCCCTGATCCTTCCATGTAATACAGTAATTCCTCCCCTGGAGACCAGGGGCTTGGCACTGTCATGGTGGCCAAAGTGGGAGGGACCGTAGGAAAGAAGAGAATTAAGGGACGTGGGCCCTCAAGAAAGCCGTACCCTTGGCCTCTCCCTGGAAACTCTCAGCAGGGCTAAGGCCGCCTACCGCCCATGGTACCTCTGGGCAGAGACCAGCCCAAGAGTAGGCTCTCCAAAGAGCTCTGCCTGCTTAGGGCCCTCTGGAGAGTTGGGCAAGGCAGCACAAGCTTGGGATGATGGGCATTTCTGGGATCCCTGTGATCTCCTCCCTTCCACATTCTTCTCCATCTTCCTCTCCCGCTGGCTCCTGCTCCCTCCCACCCTCCCCGGCTCTCTCCATTCCCCCCACCTAAGCTCCCTTACCAGGGCCCTCTCTCTATTTCTTTTGCCTTCGTCCCCTGGACTGTCCAACGGGCTCTGACTCACTGTCCCCTTCATCTTCAGCAAGCCGATCGGGAAACTTCTTGCGTTTCCTGCGGACATATGGGTGGCTAGGAAGGTGTTTATGCAACAGAGCCACCAGACACTGTTCTGTCTTCACCATGCAGTTCAGCACATGGCTGCCGCGGCAGTTGTAAAGCTCAGCATTGGTAAACACTTGCTTCATGTCGGTAAGAAACTCCTGCACAGAACGGTAGCTCCCACAGGAACATTTGTTCTGCATTGTCTGGAAGTCCATGGGCTGGGTGATGATGTCATAATAATCCTCAGCCTCATCTCTCGTCACGGGCTCCCTGTGGAGAAAAACCAAATGGAGATGAGAGCACAGGCTAGAGGACAATAGACAGAAACCTGGTTCCCAGACCACCATTCCTGTAACACCCACCCGTTGTGATCAGTCGGCTGGCAGGTAGAGGAGGTATGTTCACCTTGTACCGAGTGCTGTCTCTACCAGTCTGAGAAGCTAATTCCCCTGACACTCAGACATATCCTAAAGGAAGGATCAGTGTTGTCCCTACAACCTCCATTCAGAGAGCCCCAAGCCAACTGCCTGTCTGCATGCCCTAAGCACCCACAAGGCCGGCCGGTCCTGCTCCCTGTGCTTCAGGATACAAAGCCCACCTGAAGGGCCAGCTGAAGCGGTACTTCACAATCTTGTGGAGGATATCTTCACACTTCTGCAATTCTAGGCTTTGCCTCCGAGAGCTCCGCTTGGTCTGAAGTACCTGGTGCCCAAAAAGAGACATGCTATTACAGGTCCAAGAGAAGAGTGGACAGAACAGAAAATGTTATGTATCTGTTTGGGTTTTTTTTTGTTTTTTTGTTTTTTTGTTTTTTTTTTTTTAAGAGGGACGCCTGTGTGGCTCAATGGCTGAGCATCTGCCTTTGGCTCAGATCGTGATCCTGGGTCCAGGGATCAAGTCCCACATTGGGCTCCCTGCAAGGAGCCTGCTTCTCCCTCTATGTCTCTGTCTCTCTGTCTGTGTGTCTTTCATGAATAAATAAATAAAATCTTAAAAAAAAAAAAAAGAAAAGAAAAGATTCAACCAATTTCTTGGAGCAGAGACAGTCAAAATCATCTGACATTCAAGTCAGAGAGCATGCTCAGCCAAGGGCCAGGTATCTTCCCATCAGCCCACCAGCCTCCAGTGGAGGCTGATCAAAGCTGCAGAGGGCAGGCAGCAGTTGCCCTATTACAGTGGTCCTGCTAGAGGTCAGCCAGAGAGGCTGCTGTCACCAGGACTCCGGTGAGAGCAGATGGACCTGGGATTGTGTGCACATGGTGGAGGGGAGTATAAACAAACAACTGTGGAGACCCTGAGGGGGTAACAGGGACCTCTGGCAGCCAATTCTGTGGGGTTGGGGGCTCTGATGGAAGAAAAGCAAGAAGTACAATTCTTCTCCCAGGCTCTCCTGCTGTAAGCATGTGGAAGCTAAGCAGCTGAGGAGCAAAGGGTAGGCGTCCCCTCCAGGGCGCCATTGCTGCTGTGACTCTCAGCGGTCAGAGCCCCAGGCTTGAAGGGTTAGTTAGGGCTGGGCCAGCAAAGGATCTCACAAAGCTCTCAAGCTCCCTAATGGTTTGCTTTATGCCCCCAAACCATCCCCAACCTCAATTCACTCTGCCAAAGTAAGTACATTTTCAAGAGCCTCTTATTCTTTAAAGCTCAAGTGAAATCTGAAGTAAAACAATTACATTGGTTGAGGAGCAGAGGGGAGGGTAATGCCCCTCCCACAACAACTGTGGGCAAAGAACCCAAGAGTGACGGAGGCTCCAACATTGCTAACATTCCCACAATGGAGACCCAGCCCCTCTGAGCCACTGGAGACACATGGATACTATTTTAAAATCCTTAACAAGTCATGGGCTGCCTATTAACTCGAGGAGATGATGTTTTCAAGCTACAGCAGGGGAATGCCGGACATAGCTGCTCCTGGGGGGCCTGCTGCCTCCGTCTGCCTACAGGCCCACCCATCTGCTGCATCAGCCTCCAAAGGGGGAGCGGGGGGCTTCCCACCTGTTGCCTGATGGATTCCTAAGGCTGGAGCAGGGGCGGGGTGAGAAACAATGGTATAGGGAGGAAGGGAAATCACTCACCAGCTCTTCAACCTCCATGTCATCCACAGGTGGTGCCTTTGGCCGGGACTTCCTGGCGGGATGCGGCTTCTTACCTGGCCGGCGTCCCGGCCTCGCCGCAGGGGGGATGACACCCTGCTTGCCCCGGACAGTCTTTCGAGGTCTCACTGAAATAGAAAATAGAGAGTCAGAGCCGAACAACGGAGGATGAAGAGAACAAGTCTATGAGATGAGACCATGTGGTCGAGCAGAGCATTGGCTCTCTCTAGTTCTAAGATACTCTTGTTCTCTCTTGCCCTACCTGACAGGATACTTTCAAGGTAGAGAAGCAGATGAATGGATACCTTTCACCAACTGCCAAAGACCTTCTAAGAATTGTTTTGAAAGACAGTTCCTTCAAAACGGCCACTCTATCCTCACGCTGTTCATAGCTACTCCCAGGAAGGAGACCTCTGAAGGAGTCTGTGGTAAGCTGACACACTCAAGAGAAGAGACCATTTGGTAACAGGCCAGCCTGGAATTCCCAGAGCCTAAGCTCAGCCTTTGTGTGTCCTTACACATGAGGTAGAATCTGGTTGTAGGGGATCTCTGGGTGGCTCAGAGCTTTAGCACTGCCTTCGGCCCAGGGCGTGATCCTGGAGTCCTGGGATCGAGTCCCACGTCAGTCTCCCTGCATGGGGCCTGCTTCTCCCTCTGCCTGTGTCTCTGCCTCTCTTTCTGTGTCTCTCATGAATAAATAAAAATCTTAAAAAAAAAAAAAGAATCTGGTTGTAGCAGTTCTTGCCTCATAGTTTCCCAAGTAATCTTCTGCTCACCACAGCAATCTTCTCAGAGAAAAGCTGATACCTACTCAAAGTCTTCCTCACTGAATCCAATTCAAGGCTCACCTTGATCCTGTCCAGGATCACCAAAGGGAGAATAAGGAATACAAAGGCCACCAGGATGACCAGTGTCTCTAGGTTTACAATAGGTACTCGAGGTCAGGCAAACCAACAGTTATCAATATGTCCTCAAGGAGTGATGCTCCGTAAGGATTAGCTTAAAACTTCTCCACTAAACACATTTTCCCTTGAAAGTAGGGAGGGCCATTTGGACAGATACAGGGGTATAAGGAGCCAAGGACACAAAGAATCAATAAACAATGTTTCATATTCTACTTCTAGATCCTGATAACCCTTCATTGGCTATTTTACGGTCTCTAAGCTCAAGACCAGGCTTGGAAAAGAGAGTAAGAAACTGACACCAAGGATGAAACTCAAATTGCTAGAAACAGCCACCAACCCAGGGCCCTCAGTTATACTAGCAAACTTCTTCCGTGGCTTAAAAGGTAGAGTAGACAAAGGGCTCTCAAGTACCAATACTTCCCAGATCCTTTTGGCAGATAAGACCCTAGAAACCTGAAGAGAACAATTCTTGGAAAGACAACAGTAACTAGCAAGAGGAAAGCATCCACTTCTCTGAAAACAAACAAAATGAGTCTATGTCACAATCAGAATTTATTTCCTGACCACCTTATGTTCCAATCATACTCTCCACCTAGCAGATGAATTCTCTTCATAATCTGGGGTTATGGATAATGGAGAGATCATGCCTAATGAACAAACAAAAAGGAGTCCTGTAGGAATGACAGAAATTAAAGTATCCCACAAGAGGCCTGCAGGATTGGGAAAGCAGGGGCAGGTGTGCACACCCAGACCCCTCATATTTTAGCAGCACCATTGCTGTAAGACAGGTCACATCAAACATCTTCTTGACTCCTTGTAACGAAGTCTGAATGTTCAGAATGCTATAATCTTGGAAACTGTACTTTCTCTTCAAAAGCTCATCAAAATCATGATCTGTTCTCTTTTCTACTAACCTAAAAGGAAAGGTATATTTTGCAAAGGAGGAGGCTGTAAAAGGCTAGACTACAGGGCTTTAGTTTTTTTTGGGGGGGGAGGGGCGGGGGAAGAGGGCCTTTAGGTTTAACCATGAAAATGACTCATGAAGAATGGCCATGAGAAAGTGAGTCAATTAGGTTAAGTGTACCAGGAGAGCTCCCCCCCCACTCCGCCCCTCATTCCCACAGGCATCTAGCGAGAAAAAGATCTGAACCTTCGTGACAACCACCCTAAGCCATGACAAAACTAGTTTTCTCTTTTCAAACTTGCAAAGCTAGACCCCTGCAGACTGATGAAGAGAAAGATCACTGTGACCAAAGGAAAAATAACTTCTTTAACAGCAGCACTGCAGCAAAGGTAGTACCTCTGTACCACTGTAACAGAGGAGAGAGGGCCTAGGCCTTCCTTACCCATTGTCCCTACACACTGAGAAGCTCAAACCAGCAGACTCGTCCTAAACACACTTGGGGCCTTGACTTCCACTAAATCTCAGACCAAATGGACCTACATAGGGCTGATATTCTTGAAACCAAGTCACCCTACTTCCCACTAGGAGGATGGTTACATGGCATCTTAAAAATCCATTCAAAACCACGGCACTGAGGGGCACCTGGGTGGCTCAGTTGGTAAACCATCTACCTTCGGTTCAGGTCGTGATCCCACGGTGCTGGAATCAAGTCCCACATGGAAGGGAGGGGGGTCCCCTGCTCAGCAGGGAACCTGCTACTCCCCCTGCTTATGTTCTCTCTCTTTGTCAAATAAGTAAAATCTCAAATAAATAAATAAATGAAACCACAGCAGTGGAGTCACTCCATAGCCACAACATGAAAGAGAAAGAAGATGGGTCTGATGGCGACACTGGGTGGGGGTCTACTGCCAACCAGTCTTCCCAAGTCAGTTTGGAAAATTGTGAGGTCAACTATGAGGGGAAACTGAATACTTACATCGAAGACCAGCCACCTCATAATCCTCTTCCTCCACTTCCTCCTCCTCTTCCTCCTCCTCTTCCTCACTCTCATCATCTTCACTGTCCTCAGAGGCAGACTCTTCAGTGTAATTCCTGTGGGGAGGGAAAAGCATGTAGGGAACGTGGTCCTAGGCCAAAGTGGTCTAAGAAAGGATGAAGTTCTATAAGGATCCTCTTCACAGACTGGGCAGATTCAACAACAAGGGGAGGAAACCTGAATGGAGGCCAGGACATGGGCAGCAGCATGAAAGCCTAAGCTGCAGCAGCATGCTCCCTCCACCAGGCCCCAAATGCTCTGGATAAGACACCAACAGCAACAGAAATCAAGACCAAAATTCAACCTCTCCTCACGTAAGATACAAAACCCATTCCTTTTGTCTCATAAAAATCGCCCAGATAATGTAACATTTCAGATATTAAAAGCTGTTCCCAACTCTGAGGTGCACTGAAAGGATAAACACCCCAGACAGGTGTTACTCTACCTTGATGGCCCCTTTCCAGGAGCGGAACAGCTTGCAGATGACCATAACATCAAAGCAATGGTAATCCCAGCTCAGAACAGCTGGTCCAAAGCCCTGTCATTTCAGGGTAGTGTGCCTTACTTGGCTCCAAGTGCAGCTGGAGCGGAGTAAGAAATAACCGAGTAATGCTGTTAGATGGGGTCAGGATCAAACAGCTCTGCCCTCTCACAGACCAAGCCAGAGCGCCGATAAGCTGCCCTTTCACAACCTCAAACTGCAATGTGGAAAACAACGGTATTACCTTGGCAAATATAAAGCATCTTCTCTTTACAAGGCCTCTATGTTTGGCCTTATTGGGATCAGAGTGAAGAACAAAGCACCACCTCTGCTCTCGGGACACTCCAATCTCATGGGAAGACACTCATATGTGAGACTAACCATGGAGGCAAGATGCACCAAAACACTTAAGAGATTGGACACTTGGTTGGAACACAGAGGAGAAACAATTAACCTTAAGAATATAAAAGTATTTCAACAAAAAAGCAGTGAAATTTTAAGTAAGCCATAGGCGATTCCCTCAGTTCCAGGGAGAGGGAATATTCCCAGCGAGGAGGAAAGCCCAATAGGCAAGGATACCAATGAACAGTCTGTACCAAGCACACAACACAGGAATAAGGGCTCATAAAAACAGTACTATATAAGTCTCAAAAATCAGGCCATGGAATATGGCCTTTATTCTAGAGGCAATGGAAAGACAAAAGTTTCAGGATAGTGACATGAGATTATCTTTGCCTTACATAAACCATTCTGGCATCCCCAGCAAAGTGGGACAAATAAGAGGGGAAAGACATGAAGTAAGGAACTGAGAAGCCACCAAAGGAGCCTGGATGGGAGATGTAGGAGGGCCAACTGACAGAATGGACCATGGAGAGTGAGCAGAAGGGGACTGACTCAGAAGATGTCTGGACACAGAACTGATCATATCTGGCAAATGAATGGGTATAGAAGCAGAAGGAGAGGAAAATGTCCAAGTTGACCCCAGAGTTCTAATCGTAAGGAAGGAAGGTCATGAGTTTCGGGATTTTTAGCAGGAAGTAGTTGCAGAAGTAATTAAGAAGGGGGCAAAGTAGGGGCGCCTGGGTAGCTCAGTTGGTTAAGCGTCCGACTCTTGGTTTCCATTCAGATTGTGATCTTGAAGTTGTGGGATTGAGCCCCGTGTCGGACTGTGCTCAGTATGGAATCTGTTTCAGATTCTCTCTCCCTCTCCCTCTCATTCACTCTCTCGCACACTTTCTCTAATAAATAAATAAAATCTTAAAGGGGGGGCAAAGTGGAAGCAAAAGGTAAAGGGATAAAGGGAGATAAACTTATTTGAGAAGAAGGTATGATCAAGAAGATACAGAACATGTCTGGCAGTGAAAACCGGAAATGTCAACATCAAACTATAATGAAATCAGAGCCCTCTGAGCTCCTACTGTAATATCTCCAACAATTAGGTTCTGTTCACAAACAATGAACTTAAAACTCCGTAGAATCATTCAATTTGAATAACTAAAGCTTAATTATAACAACCTTTTCATTTGTTTTTAAGAGAAGAAATTCTCACCTGCCACGGGAGTTGCGCCTGGCAGTAGCAGGCTGGCAAGCTGGGCACTGCCACTCACCATCTGGTACCTCGTAGAGGGCTGGCCTCAGACAAAACAGGTGGAAGGCTTTATTACATTCATCACACAGGATCAGTTTGTCATCTTCACCTGCAAGGAGATAAACTTGTAAAAGCACTGTTGGGAGCACAGCAATGGTCAGCAAGCTGTAACAAAGAGCCACTCACCCTCAATTAACACCAGGGGGAAGGAAACAGTCTAGCATAGTGTAATCGTATTTTAAGAAACAGTGATTTTTCTGTTGTTTTTTTTTTTTTAAGAAATAGTGATTTCTGAAAAGAAACCTAGCAAAGGGACGCCTGGGTGGCTCAGTGGTTGAGCGTCTGACTTTGGCTCAGGGCATTATCCCGCGGTCCTGGGATGGAGTCCCGCATTGGGCTCCCTGCAGGGTGCCTGCTTCTTCCCTCTGCCTGTGGTCTGCCTCTCTCTCTGTGTCTCTCATGAATAAATAAATAAAATCTTGAAAGAAAGAGGAAGAAAGGAAGAAAGGAAGAAAGGAAGAAAGGAAGAAAGGAAGAAAGGAAGAAAGGAAGAAAGGAAGAAAGGAAGAAAGAAAGAAAGAAAGAAAGAAAGAAAGAAAGAAAGAAAGAAAGAGGAAGGAGAGGAGAAGGGAGGGGAGGGGAGGGAAGAGGAGAGGAGAGGAGAGGAGAGGAGAGGAGAGGAGAGGAGAGGAGAGGAGAGGAGAGGAGAGGAGAGGAGAGGAAAAGAATGAAAAGAAAGAAAAGAAAAAAGAAAAGAAAGGAAAGGAAAGGAAAGGAAAGGAAAGGAAAGGAAAGGAAAGGAAAGGAAAGAAAAGAAAAGAAAAGAAAAGAAAAGAAAAGAAAAGAAAAGAAAAGAAAAGAAAAAACATAGCACAAACTAGACTATTGGTAATTTAAGATTCAAGTCTTCTGACATATCCCTAAAACCTGCTTGGCCTAGGAGAGGACAGTTAAAACATTTACAAAGTAGCAGCAAAAAAACCAACTCATGGCAAAAAAACCAACTCAGGGCACCCCTGGTGGCGCCGCCTGCAGCCCGGGGTCTGATCCTGGAGACCCGGGATCGAGTCCCGCGTCGGGCTCCCTGCATGGAGCCCGCTTCTCCCTCTGCCTGTGTCTCTGCCTCTCAGTCTCTCTCTCTGAATAAATAAATTTAAAAAAATGCTTATTTAAAAACAAACAAACAAACAAACAAACAAAAAAACTCATAGCAGGAAAGGTCACTATTCCTCTCCCACTAAAAAACGAATCCCCCATGAAGTATTACATTTCCTGCCCATCCTTTTCCTCAATCCCCAATGCTTCCCAATTCATATCTGATATAGTTCTCTTAAGCGATTTGGTATCAAAAATGTACCGAACTGACCCGACATGGTCACTTCCCTCTCCAACCTTCATTCTGAAACAGTGTTTAGAGCAACTGATAGATTTTTCATAGGTCTTTCCATCCTTGGGGATTAAATCCTAACCTACTTCACAAAATCACTTAAGCCAATGAGAAGTCAATCGCTTGAGTGCCATTAGTCATGATGTTCCTTTTACACAGCCTCTGAAAGCTGTGACCATTAAAGATTCTCAAATGCCTTGCTCTGTAGGACTCAGCGGCAGTGGGCACAAACTGGAGTATTCTTCCCAGTGTTAATACTGCCCTCTGCTGGTAGACCTCTTACTTCACGGATGACTTAAAAACTCCAGCGATTAAAAAAAAACAAAAAACAAAAAACAGAACTCCAGCGATGATAAAAACAGATGTAGAATTTTAGGTTAATTTTGTTCCCTGTAGAAAATTTAAACATTGGAGAGATAAACTGCTCTTATACTCAAACATGAAGAACAAAGGGCTTACTTTGACTTACTGTCATGTTATTTCAAAGAGTAGCATTTTACAGACTTCCAGAAGAAGGTAGCCCCACTACACTTCAAAGTTGTGTGCACAGACTTCTTCAGGGGAGAAAATATCTTTGGAATGGAAGTCCTAGTCCCTATTACACTCAGATAAGCAACACTGATCTATATATACCTTTCTTTCGACAGACTTTGCATCGAGCATTTTCTGCTGACATATCCCACTTGATACAGGCATCAAGCATCCCAAGTAGAACATGCATTCTGGAAAAAGTCTGAGCTTCACGGATTGCTGTCTTCCATTTTTCCAGAGCAGATGCAACCTAAACAGAGACAAAACCAGGTCAGCATTACTACAATGACCTCAACCATATGAGGTCATTCATATGAGGTATGAAAAATGTAGATTTTTCACACAACACTGACAGAGTATGCACTTAGAGCACCAGAAACAGGGGAAGAGGTGAGAGGATTCTGAGTATATTTACATCCTAGAGCTTCTCCAGCCTCCTAGAGCTTCTTACCCATTTATTTTACAGAAGAAATCAAGGCTCTAAAGAGTGAAAAACCTTGCCAAACACTATACAAAGAATTAAGTCAGGGGTGGTGGGTGATCAGAGACCCATCTCTTCTAGTAAAATCCACTTAAAGAGTCAATATCATTTAAAAGCAGAAACACTTGTGTAAATGCTAGTGTGCAACCATGTCCTCAGCTAACACAACTTTGGTTAACAAGATGTTCAGTTTCTGCATTATGTGCCATAATCCCAGATTACAGGGCCTGGAAATTACAGTAAATACTATCTATAAAGCGTTCTACAACACTTAAAAATATTAAATACTGATATGAAGCATTTCTCTTGACTTTATCACCAACTTCTAACTAAGTGAAAATCTCAGAGCCCAGGGCTTAGGCTGACTTTCTGGGCAGTTACTTTCAGCATAATAGGCAGTGTCTCCTCCCATCATCAGAAAATGCAAATCAATTCAGAATTACCCAGGGAAAACACAGGATTGGGGGAAAAATATAATCAGGAATTTCAATAATAAACACAACTAAGGAAAAATAGAAATGGCATTTTAGGATAATTAGTTTATCTGTATTTATTACTGTTTCATTAGTCAAAAGGTGATTTTTTAGGTCTTTAAAGCATTTCTTGCCTAAATGATTAGGTAAGCATCCATAATAAACAAATGCCTCTATAGGGGTTTATTCATTCTCAGATAGTCAAAAACGCAACAGAGATAGACAAGGTAAAGCTTAGGCCCTCCCTACGGCAGAAGCTGAGAGATGAGGTCATCCGGTCATCATCTATCTTATAAGGATCAAATGGCTTAACCCAGTCCTACCTGAATTATAGTTCAGGTAGCAGCTCTTACAACTTGGCCTGCTCAAGCTAGCAGACAGTACCACTGATGCACTTCACTGCCCTGCCCCAGGCAATGAGGTCTATTTAAAGTGATATAGTCCTCCTATAGGAAGGCGTAGTTATGCTGGAAGGCCACAGGCTTTATTTAAAATAGAGCTGTCAAGGGACAGAGTTGAGCTACTTCTGAAGCTATGGTGTGAGGGTTGAGAGAGAACAAAAGCTGCCCTTTCTCTTTCTTATGGGAACAGAGAGACATAAAAAGTCCTGTGTGTGTAAATTCATAAATAACAAGAACACATAATACAGACACAACAAAATTCTCTTTAAGAGGCTGCTAAAACCCTAGTGGAATCTGGCTCTTTCCTGACTGCACAACCTCCACTGCAGATATTTCAGTATCTGCCCTCAAAATACAGCATGATTTCTTTTCCTCCCCACTCAGAGCTCCTCAGTACACTATGAGGGTCCACAACCACAACTCATCTCACTGGCTTTCTCTCTCAGAGCAGTGGAGAGTTGACATGATGATAGGTCCTTTTACTGCACTAACAACCCACATTCCTTCAATGGAATATAAATTTTAAGATTTTAATTTCAGTCCCTAAAAAGAGTGCCTACTGGCAACAGGCAGAAAATGGCTAACATGAGCTTTACTGTCCTCAAGTGGACACTCAGATGCACACAAGTAGTCAGGAAAAAGTCCTATCAGCCAAGTACTGCTTTTTACACATTTCCTATAAACAACTGAACCAAACTACCCTAACAGCCATATGACCAGGACTATATATTACGGCCATGCTCAGAAATCTGTGGTTCAAGGTCTGAGCACTCAATAGGACATCCAGCCTCATTAAAAAACAAAACAGAGCAGCCCTGGTAGCGCAGCAGTTTAGCACCGCCCGCAGCCCAGGGTGTGATCCTGGAGACCTGGGATCGAGCCTCACGTCAGGCTCCCTGCAAGGAGCCTGCTTCTCCCTCTGCCTGTGTCTCTGCCTCTCTTTGTGTCTCTCATGAATAAATAAAAACAAAACAAAACAAAAACTGGTGGCTCAATGGCTTAAGCATCTGACTCTCGGTTTCAGCTCAGGTCACGATCTCAGGGTTATGAGATAGAGCCCATGTCAAGCTCTATGCTAAGCACAGAGTCTGCTTGAGATTCTCCTTCTGCCCCTCCCTCTCTCCCCTCTCTTTGTCTCTCTCAAATAAATAAATCAATCTTAAAAAAGAAACCTGAGAGATCTTGGAAATAAGCTTATTTAACCTCATTTTAATACAGATTTATTGAGATATAATTCATACGGTAACAAGTTCACGTAGTAAAGAAAACAATGGGTTCTCAAATATTTGCAGAGCTGTGCAACTATCAATGTAATCTTACAGAACATTTTCATCACGCCAGAAATAAACCTTGTACCCTCTAGTAGTCATTCCCCATTCCCCACCCTAAACCATCACTTCCCCAGCCCTAGACAACCACTACTCTACTTCTGGTCTAGAGATTTTCTTCTTCTGGACATTTCATATAAATGTGTGGCTTTTTGGATTGCCTTCTTTGACTAAGCATAATTTTTCTAGGTTCATACACATTGTAACTAGTAATAGTACTTTATTCCATTTTAATTGCTGAAAGTTTTTCCATCGTATGGATAAATCACATTTTATCAATCCACTATCAGTAGATGGACATCTGGGTTGTTTCTATTTTTTGGCTATTATAAATAATACTGCTATGAACATTTGGGCATATTTGTATAACCTTCATTTATTATTTTGCCCAAGGTCTCATAGCAATTTGGTGCCAGGTCTCCTTCACATTTCTAGATCCCCAATACTAATGCTTTTGATATCATAGGTACTAGTATCCTGTTAAACCCACTGAGCTATCCACCTAGACCAGCCTAGATTCCAACCAACCTCTAATTAATTAATTAATTAATTAATTAATTATGATAGTCACACACAGAGAGAGAGAGGCAGAGACATAGGCAGAGGGAGAAGCAGGCTCCATGCACCGGGACCCCGATGTGGGATTCGATCCAGGGTCTCCAGGATCGCGCCCTGGGCCAAAGGCAGGCGCTAAACCGCTGCGCCACCCAGGGATCCTCCAACCTCTAATTTTGAGGGCAAAACATAAAGCATTCAAGATTTGAAAGACCATCCTAGTTTCCTACCATTGGAAAAAAATTCCAAACAGTCCAGTACATTAAAACAAAAACCCCACACTATATTCAAAGACACTGGGTTTTTTGTTTTTTAAAGACATTGTTTTTAAAAACAGATGAACAGTGGCAACTAAGTTTTGACATTCAACACTGGTGATATCTGGTAAATCCTGACTGTCTTACAACACTGGTAGGAGGCTAAACACATTATTCTGATGAAAAACTCAAAATCTCTAGCATGTTCTGGGACGCTTGGGTGGCCCAATGGCTGAGCCTCTGCCTTCAGCTCGGGGTGTGATCCCAGTCCTGGGATCGAGTCCCACATCGGGCTCCTTATGTGGAGCCTGTTTCTCCCTCTGCCTATGTCTCTGCCTCTCCCTCTCTGTCTCTCATGAACAAATAAATAAAATCTCAAAAAAAAAAAAAAAATCTCTAGCATGTTTAAATAAAGATGGTCCCTATGGAGAAGTGGGTGTAACAGAATCAAAGAGAAGCCAGCTGATATGCAAAGTCACCGTTAATCCCTTTACTAACAGTAAAAAGGCAACATCCTATCTTAGCAAGGATAGGACAAGGCTTCTGACCATATTCTTCCACAAGAGAACATTTAAAATGGAAAAACAGATAATCAGCTTGTCAGGACAAACGCATACAAAGTAAACAGAGAGCCTAACAGAACCCAGGATTTTGCCAAATTATACAAGGTCTTTCCCACTTGATGAAAAAAAACAAAAACAAAAACAAAAACAAACACCAACAACAACAACAACAATGGAATAAACCTTAAGTTCGAGAAACAATCTACTTTTGTAAGTTAGGAAACCGAAGCCCAAACTAAAGACTGATATTAACTCACGTAACCACCTAGTGCCAGCTGAAAATGCTGGCCTATGTTAAGTGGAAACCTTCAAAGCAAAGGACAGTGGAAAATTTCAGAACTGTGGCAGAGTTGACCTTTGGTCGGGAAATGCAGGCAGGGCATAATGCCATTTTAATGGAGAACATCGCTGAACTACTTAGTAGGCAACCTAATTGATTTTCCAAGAAACTCTTCCATGCTTTCCATTTGTGTACTATGTGTCTGGGCCCCAAGGTTAAACCTGCAAAGTGCTCAGATTTTCCTCCCCAATCAAACTAAGAATGAAGTCTCGTATGACAAGCTAAAAAGAGGTTATTTTGCTATGGGGAGGAGTACTAAAAAAGAACTTAAGGAGAATTCTACAGCCACTACTTCCCAATGAGAAGAAAATGTTACTGGTCAAGAAATGTCAAGGAAAAGAGCACATCAAGAAAAGAGACTCTTCTGGACAAAGTTAAAAACAAAACCTATGCAGTGCTTGGCAAGGCTAAAAATGATGCCTAATGAAGAGACTTGGCAGAGGAGACTATAAACTAATGTTAGACTTTATCTGGAAGGTGACCTGCATGCCATGTAGCCATTAAAAGGCAAACGAAGGAAGGGAGAACCCAATTCCAGGATGATACTGACATGTGTCCAGCCTCTGGATCTACGGTATGAACTGAGAGACTCTGACCTAACTGAATCTTAGTTCTCTGCTCTGCTTACCTCCCACCCAGAAGGACTCTCATTTCATCATGCATCACCTTGGCCATGGGAAGAAACAGGGAACATGACAACAGTGTACAAACACTTGAGGAGCTTTAGACAATAAAATCAGTCTGAGTAAACTCAGAGGGCAAAATAAGAAGCAGCTGTCAATGACAGAAAGTCAATCTCTGCTCAGTCTAACGAAGCCTATGCCCCCTTCCATGATCAGATTAACTCCTACTATCCTTCAAAACCGGCAGACACATCTGTTCCTTGGGAGTTTTCCCTACTTGCCCAGGTGTACCTGACAGGTAGACTGAGTCCTGCCCTCTCTCATCAGGACCTGTCAGTCCACCAAAACTATCCGTCCTAACTCCAACAGGACTCCTGGAGGGCAAGGACATCCAAACTCCACTCATCACTACAACTGCCAGACTCACCATAGGACTGCCCAAGACAAGTCTTTACCAGCTGGTTGTGAAAAGAAGGAAGTAAGAGAGGGGAAGAGAGAAATCAAACACAGGGGAAAGTATTCTAATGGGATAATGCCTGGGACCCCTCCTTAATGTAGTGGTTTCAAATTCTTTTCTTCGTAAACTTTTTTTTAAAAAGATTTTATTTATTTATTCATGAGAGACACAGAGATAGAGAGAGAGAAAGAGAGGCAGAGACACGGGCCAAGGGAGAAGCAGGCTCCATGCAGGGAGCACGACGTGGGACTCGATCCTGGGTCTCCGGGCTGAAGGCAGAGCTAAACCGCTGAGCCACCCGGACTGCCCTTTTCTTTGTAATCTTAGCAGAAATCTAATAGACAAAACAGAAAAACTGAAGCCGCTAATTATTCTACTAAAGACAAACCAGAGACAACATAACATTCATCAGCAAGGAATCAAGGCACTAAGAAAACATACTATCACATAGATCTATATGGACTGAAAGGGGGGAGACAGACTGTATGACACAGACAATTCCATTCTGTAAAATTCCAATAAAACCATCTTCATATGCATACAGAAAATACACCAAACTACCGAAGAGTGACTTTGCTGGGGAGGAAAACTAGAATGGGAGTTCTTTTCTACTTTACTTACCTCTCCCACTGGGTTTACTTACAAGGAGCATGTTATTTTTAAAACTTAAAAACCAGAAAACTGGATAGCCACATGCAAAAAACTGAACTTAGACCCTTAGTTTACAAATATTAACTCAAAATGGATCAAAGGTTTAAATGTAAAAGCTAAAATTCTTAAAAAAAAAAAAAAACCATAGAAGAAAACAGAAGGATAGGACATGGATTTGTGACGCTGAATTTGGCAATGACCTGGTTGTGACACCAAAAGCAGAACCAACCAAAGAAAAAACAGGTAGGGTGAACTTCATCAAACTTGAAAAATTGTCTATCAAAGGATGTCATCGACAGAATGAAAAGGCAGCTCACAGGATGAGAGAATATATCTGCAAATCATACATCTAACACAGGATTAATACCCAGAACATATAAAGAAACTACATATATAACTCAATGACAAAAAAACACAAAATCCAATTAAAAAACAGCTAAATAACTCAGAGACATTTCCCCAAAGACAGACAGACATATGGCCAACAGTCCCATTCTTCAACATCACTATCGTTAGGGAAAGGCAAACCAAAAGCATGAGCTATCACTCCATTCCCATGAGGATGACTGCAATCACAGAAATAGAACATAACAGGCACTGGCAAGGGTGTAGAAAAATTAGAACCCTGTGCACTGCTGGTGGGCATGTAAAATGGTGCAGCTGCTCTGGAAGACATGGCAGTTCTGAAAAAGTGCAACAGAATTACCATATGATGCAGCAATTCTATTTCTAGGTATATAGACAAAAGAACTGAGTAAGAGGGCATCTGGGTGGCTCAGTTGGTTAAGCATCTGCCTTCAGCTCAGGTCATGATCTCAAGGTCCTGGGATAGAGCCCTGTATTGGGCTCCCTGCTCAGTGGGGAACCTGCTTCTCCCTCTACTTCCTCTGCATCCCACCCCCCAATCCTGTTATCTCTCTCTCTCAAATAAATTAATAAATAAATTCTTTTTAAAAACCGAAAAACAAAAAAACTGAAAGTAAGGACTAGAATAGAGTTGTACGCCTGCGTTCTCAGCAGACTGGATGTGAGGGCCATGTGGCTGTGATACCTGTCACCCAAGTGTTTTTTCTCCAGGATGGCTCTGGCTGTTGTGGCTGACTAGATGGGTGTCTCTCCCCCCCTCACTGTGCAGCCCACCGGAAGTTGTGTACTTGGCCACAAAGAACAACCTTCTCGGGGCGCCTGAGTGGCTCAGTGGTTGAGCGTCTGCCTTCAGTTCAGAGCGTGATCCCGGAGTCCTGGGATCAAGTCCCACATCAGGCTCCACACTGGGAGCCTGCTTCTCCCTCTGCCCGTGTCTCTGCCTCTTTCTCTGTCTCTTGAATAAATAAATAAAATCTATTAAAAAAAAAAAAAAAAAAAAAAGAACAATCTTCTCCATCAGAGTAGGATTGTTTCTTGGTCAAGGGTATACAGAGGCACTCACTGCTAAAGGCTCCATACAGTCCATAGCAGCATTATCCCCGACAACCAAAAGATGGAAGTGATCCAAGTGTTCATTGATGGATGAACAGAGAATGTGGTATATACACAGAATGGGTATTAGTCTTAAAGGGAAATCCTGGCACATAACACAACATAGATGAGCTTAGAAGACATTATACTAAGTTAAATAAAGCAGTCACAAAAGAACAAATATTTTGATTCCACTTCTATGTAATAGTACTCAGAGTAGTTGTTGAATCCATAGACACAGGAAGAAAATGGGGGTTGCCAGAGGTTGAGGGGACAGTGAATCAGGTAGTGTAATCTTTAGTGGGCACAATTTCAGTCTGGGAAGAGAAGGTTCTGGAGATGGATGGTAGTGACAGTTGCATAACGCTGTGAATGTACTTAACAACACAGAACATAAAAATGGTTAAGATACTACATTGTTCCTTATGTGTATTTTGCCACCATTTTTAACAATTTGAAAACCACTACCCCCCCTTTTAAAAAGCAATCATGGCTCTGGTAAAAGGAGATGGGGGCACTCTGAGCCAATATCCAGCTGAGCTCCATAAACCAGTGTGAAAACCACAACATTTAGTGGAAATGATAAAAATAGAATACTGGCTCAAGGAACCATGCTTTCAAGGAGGTGAAGCACAGGGTTAGACAATTTTAAAACCAGATCCACTCTCCTACAGTCATAAAACCACATCTTCATGAACAAAATACCTTTGCTTCCTCTGCCAGTTTCTTCTCTTCATCCACCTCTTCCGTCTTTGCTGAATCTTCACTTTGGAGTTTTCTTCTCTTTTGCTTGGGAGCCATGAAGCCTTGGAGAAATTTCTTTATGACACTTGCTTGTAGGGCAATCACACACTCACCAAAATCCTTCAGTTTCTCTAATGAGATCACCTATAGCAAACGAAGGAAACACCACCATGAATGAAAGGCCCAGATGACAGGATACTATCCTCCCCTCTCCACACCCAACTCTGGTCATCTCTGTGCACTACTCTTATTTGCTAATAAGGGTTGTGGCGGGAAGGAGAAGGCAGCTAATTTTAAGCATGTTCAGTGGCAGTTACAGTTTCAGTGTCACTGTGAAAGTTTATTCAAAAGTAACCTCAGTTTTTCCAGGCCTTTCACTGAAGCTAACTCTTCCCCATATGTGATAATAAAATTATTTACTCAATAATGCATGTTGTCTGCTCAAAAAAGAAAAGAGAGAAGAGAGAAGACTATCTCCAACTAAATTCAAATCAACCTGAGTCATACAACATCAATTTCCCTTGGTCCTCAGTTCAGTGGATGGTTTACAATTTAAAAGCAGGGATCCCTGGGATCCCTGGGTGGCGCAGCGGTTTGGCGCCTGCCTTTGGCCCAGGGCGCGATCCTGGAGATGCGGGATCGAATCCCACATCGGGCTCCCGGTGCATGGAGCCTGCTTCTCCCTCTGCCTGTGTCTCTGCCTCTCTCTCTCTCTCTGTGACTATCATGAATAAATAAATAAAATCTTTAAAAAAAAAAAAAAAAAAAAAAAAGTCAGGGATCCCTGGGTGGCGCAGCGGTTTGGCGCCTGCCTTTGGCCCGGGGCACGATCCTGGAGACCCGGGATCGAATCCCACGTCGGGCTCCCGGTGCATGGAGCCTGCTTCTCCCTCTGCCTGTGTCTCTGCCTCTCTCTCTCTCTCTGTGACTATCATAAATAAATAAAAATTAAAAAAAAAATTTAAAAGCAGCTGACTACACCTCCATTTCCCCAGCAATGTGGCCCATGAAATACTGAACCTTGTTCTACTTAAAGAAGTTAGGGAGTTCATTCACTAATTCAGCAATTGAGTGCCTACTATATGCAAACTAGTTTCAAGGCAAAGAAAAACTGAGAAAAAAGTAAACATTTACTGACCTACTAGCTTATAAACTATAGGTCAGGTAATACTTTCCATACTTGGTCTCATTTAAGCCTCACATTTATTTTATAGATAAGGACAGAAGCTAAATCACTTTGATCCAAAGCATGGTCTTGAGTGAACGCTATCTTCTCAGTCACACAAAACACACGTCAATTAAAAAGATAACATTTTATAACTATGAAGAGAAACAAAGAATGATGATAACCCAGTGTTAGCAAGGTATTGAGCATGGATTTGGCACAAAGTAGGCAATTGATAAATATCTGCCAAATAAACAAAAAAGTACATATTGTATTTGAAACTGCAGAATACATAGTGTTGAATAATTCCTTAAAAGATCATGAAGAACAATAAAGATGTTTAAATCCTTTTTCCCAGGTAATGTACCACAAATTCATAACCACTACCCCCTTTTAAAAAGTAACCATGGCTCTGGTAAAAGGAGATGGGGGCGCTCTGAGCCATTATCCAGCTGAGCTCCATAAACCAGTGTGAAAACCACAACATTTAGTGGAAATGATAAAATAGAATACTGGCTCAAGGAACCGTGCAGATTTTAAAAGGCTGAGGTGCCTGACTGCTCAGTTGTTAAGATCATGCGACTCTGGATCTCAGGATTGGGAGTTTGAGCCCCATACTGAGATTGCTTTAAAAAAAATAAAAATAAAAAAAGAGAAAGAGAAAGCTTATGTATGTATGTAAGATGCATGTAAAATATGATTATAATAGCAAAGAAATATAAATACATAAATCTGACAGTAAATGATTTATCAACTCCATGGGTTATTTTATGTACCTCAAAGTGATATAAAAACTGAAAAAATGGAATGTATTTATAAATTAGGAAAAAATGGGAAAAAAAAGATGCAATTGCCCAAAAACCACACAACTAACATACATGCTGTAATGCATATGAATAATTTGAAAAGACCCACGAGTATTAGTATCTTTGGAGTTATATGGACTTCTATTTTTTAAAACCAGTGAAAAGCATTTTAGTATTTCCTGACAGACAGTATTTTCCAATCTTCTCTCCAGCTGGGATATCTAAATCTATCTCATGTAGAACATGGCATCTCCTGAATTGGTTCATCTATATCATGTGAGGGTCCTTCTGAACAGTAGGTGACAGGACTCTAAATGGATCTTGAAATGTACTCATTTACTAGCATGAGTGCTACCCAACATTAAGCATAACCCTACTTAGCTGATCAGTATAAAGGATGGATAAAACCAGAATACACAAACCCATTTCAGACCTTAAAGCACAAGCATCAAGCACACAGGAATGTTAAATAACAGATGTTAAATCATGATTCAGGATTGTGACTCCAGGACTAGTTTTCATTCAACTTAATAGAAAAGTGCTTTCTGGGGCACCTGGCTGGCTCAGTCAGTGAAGCAACTCTTGATCACAGGGTTGTAGAGTTCAAGCCCCATAATGGATGCAGAGATTACTTAAAAATAAAATCTTAGGGGCACCTAAGTGGCTCAAGTAGATTAAGTGTTTGACTTCGGCTCAGATCATGATCTCAGGATCCTAGGATCAGGCTCAGCATTGGGCTCCCCACTCAACAGAGTGTCTAGTCTGCTTCTCCCTCTCCCTCTGCCCCACACCCCCTGGCCATGCTCTCCCCCTCTCTCAAATAAATAAAATGTTTAAAAAAATAAAATCTTAAAAAAAAGGCACTTTTTGAACAAAGAATCTAAGCCAATGATTAGATTTTTCTGGATATCAAAGGAAAAGTATCACATGTACATGGAGAAACTTTAGCTCCACAAGTCTTTCAAAACAAACCTATACATGATTTCCAGGGTCATCTAGGGAAGTCAAGAACATTATCAGGGAATAATTTCAAATTGAGTTTCCACGAGTAACAGATCTCATAATGGTGTTTGCTTATGTTCTTACCCGAGCTTCAAATTCTGATGTTTCTTCTACATAACCAAGTCCCCCCTTTTGTAACCTTGTTGCAACTTCAATGAGATCACTACGAAGGAAGTTCAAAAGCTCCTGGTTGCCATCACAAGATTTTAGACCCAAATTTGGCTTCCGGGCCAGATGAATAGAATGGATGATGTCCTGGTACCTAGAAGAGTTGGGGGCCGAGGGGATGGGAAATAAAGAAACTCTGAATGACAGGTCTCATTTCTAGAAGACTTACTCAGATCTCCTTCATCTCTCCTTGGTGATTTCTTTAGTTTCAGGTTTCTTGTACTAATTTTCAAATGTTTTTTATTTTTGATTAATTTGAAAAACACGCTTCTTGTATTTGGTATTTGATAATCTGAAGGGTCCTGCTCTGCCTTTTTTTTTTTTTTTTTTGGTACCTTTTTACCATGAGTTTCTTGGGATTTTATCTATGGAAATTCTTTTGAGGCCTAGTCTGAAGTTGGGCTCCTCCAGAGAGAATGTCTACTTGCTCATGTTAGCTACCAGGAAATGTGACCAACCCAAGACAACTTTAAATCACCTGCCTGAAATGCCCCATAACATAGTAAAAATGTGAAACACAGCTGAAAACCTACACAAGGAGATCTTGCTCACACTAAAGATGAGGTCCCAGCAATAGACTCTCTTCTCTGGCTAGACCAGAAGCTTCACTGTTGGCTACTTATAACAAAATGAAAACTAAAGTTCAAGGTCATCTCAGTTGCGGTATACTAAGTTCCCACTTTGTTCTTAATAATAAGCATTTTTAATATTATTTTCCTCTGAATACAACTTCATTGTGTCCCACTGGTTTTCTTACAAAGGATTTCCCTTTCCTTGCTTTCTAGAATTTCCTTTATTTTCTTCTTTGATGTGTTATCTAAGAATATATTTAACTGTCAGTAAAGGTCTTTTTGGAAATCTTTAAGGAATCTGTTTCTAATTTTATTGCAATTTGATCAGAAAATGTATCTTGAAACTCTACTTTTAAAATCTGTTGAGATTGCTTTTGTGGCTAAATACATGATTAACTTTCATAAATGTTCAATGGATAGAACAAAAAACTTTACTTCTGTTTCCAATTGGCCTAGTATCATTTTGTTTTTAAATTCCCTTTATTGAGATGAATGACTGAGTGCACACCCTGTAATTTATATCCTTCTTCCCCTATTGTAAAGAGCATATATATTTGTTTTATAAATGTGAACTTCAAATGGTCTGTAATACATTATCCTATTCCCTTGACTACCCCAAAGGAAACCCAAATAACCATCACTAAGAGAAGAGATAAAGTAGAATCACAAAGATTATACAAACTCCCAGAATAGTATATATAAAGAAAAACGGTTGAGTTCAGTTATAAAAATCATGGATCGAGGTCGCCTGGATGGCTCAGTTGATTGTGCATCTGTCTTTAGCTCAGGTCATGATCTCGGGGTCCTGGATCGAGCTTCATGCGAGCTCCCTGCTCAGCGGGG
The DNA here is from genome assembly GCF_053574225.1 of Canis aureus. Classification (NCBI taxonomy): domain Eukaryota; kingdom Metazoa; phylum Chordata; class Mammalia; order Carnivora; family Canidae; genus Canis; species Canis aureus. The sequence goes on from NC_135618.1 coordinate 71,306,555, forward strand.
AGTCTGCTTCTACTACTTCTGTTCCTCCCCTACCTGCTGCCTGCGTGTACATGCACTCTCTCTGCAATTTCTCTCAAATAATTAGAACTAAAAGAAACGTAATCATACAATATGGGCCTTTTGTCTAGCAGCTTTGACTCAGCCTGTTTTTTTAGTTTCAGCTCTGTTTTAGTAAGTACCAGTACTTTGTTCCTTTTTGCGGTTGAATTTATGCATATGCCACATTTTGTTTATCCATCAGCTGATGGACATTTAGGTTTTCTTTTTTTTTTTTTTCTTTTGGCTATTTTGAATACTGACAGAATACTTCTCAATAACAACTGCTGTAGAATTGCCCTTGCAAAAAAAAAAAAAAAAAAGAACTGCCCTTGCAAGGCTGCCTAATTACATGAAGATCTTGGTTCATTGCACGACAAACATTAATCAATGAATAATAGCTGCTATACTGCATATATGTGGGGCTTAAAAGCATGCTTCTTCCAAATAAGCATGAGTCAAGAAAACACCAAACAGTAAGAACATAAAAGGGCATAAAAGGGTGATAGACACTTTCTTAAAATTTATTTTTATTGCTTTTATGGATAAACAAATAACCCTTAAGATATTTATAATATCTAATGCTGAAGAGAAGCTATGAAGACCAAGATGAAAAGATGAAAATTCTTACCTTTTCTCAAGCCTCTCTTTAAGTTGACTTTCTCTTATTCCCTGAGGGTGAAGGCAGTTTAGTAACTCATCCAGTTCCTTCTGACTATCACATAAAAACCTGCAAGGAGCAACACAGAATCAGTAACTCTGAAAAACAAAAACTAAGAAAGGGATCTGGGATTGTTGGTGGGAGTTGGGAGAACAGAATTCCAAACTTGGCTCACAAACAAAACAAATAATTTACTATTTCCATGAGGCCTAATGTTAACTTTATCCTAGAATAACAGAGCCGATGTTTCCTACTAAAATACAAGACAAATTTTATAAAGTTAATAGACACACTTGTCCATACACCTTAAAAGAGTAAACTTGTATCCAAAAATAAAAAATAGGGGGATCCCTGGGTGGCGCAGCGGTTTAGCGCCTGCCTTTGGCCCAGGGCGCGATCCTGGAGACCCGGGATCGAATCCCACGTCGGGCTCCCGGTGCATGGAGCCTGCTTCTCCCTCTGCCTATGTCTCTGCCCCTCTCTCTCTCTCTCTCTCTGTGACTATCATAAATAAATAAACATTTAAAAAAAAAAAAACAAAAATAAAAAATAGGGTAGCCCGGGTGGCTCAGTAGTTTAACACCGCCTTCAGCCCAGGGCCTGATCCCGGAAATCCGGGATCGAGTCCCACATCGGGCTCCCTGCATGGAGCCTGCTTCTCCCTCTGCCTGTGTCTCTGCCTCTCTCTCTCTCTGTGTGTCTCTCATGAATAAATAAACAAAATCTTAAAAAAATAATAAAAATAAAAGGTCATTAAACCAAAATCAATCATAGGCAAAACAGTTAATGTAATCACAAAGTAAAAGAGACCCTCTCAAAACCTAGTTTCCTGCCTAAAAGGGAATTGACGCAAAAGCAGATCAATGGCTATGTATACAATTTTTATTCTTTATTTTTTTTTTTTTTTAATTTTTATTTATTTATGATAGTCACACCACAGAGAGAGAGAGAGAGGCAGAGACACAGGCAGAGGGAGAAGCAGGCTCCATGCACCGGGAGCCCGACGTGGGATTCGATCCCGGGTCTCCAGGATCGCGCCCTGGGCCAAAGGCAGGCGCTAAACCGCTGCGCCACCCAGGGATCCCTCAATTTTTATTCTTTAATTAATGAAGATGAAAATCCTAAATCTATTCCCAGGCTAAAAAGCACTTCTGATGCAATGTAACATCTATCCCAGAACATATACAAAGTTACATTATAACAGGGAAATAAAATTCCAAAGTTTAGTATAAATACATTCTTAGCAAAAAAAAAAAAAAAAAAAAGGGGGGGCTGCTTTTAATTTTAAAGCAATGAATTTACATATCTAAGAAATCAAAGTCATACATACATTATCTTAACAGATAATCACTGGTATCATTATATTAAATATTTTCTTAACACGAAAAGGAAAAAAGAAAGAGCAGCCAGATGAATGCTCACATTACCATAGATTCTGGCCTTGTTTGGGTATGGTGGTCTCTACAGCTACTTCTGTTGCTGGTCCAGGTTGTGTGCTCATGCTTGTGTTTTTGCCTAGGTTTGCTTTCTTACCTAAAAAATAAATAAATAAATAAACAAACAAACAGTAAACAATTTCCTGTTTCAAACCTAAGCAAGACACGGCGCCAAATCCAATAACACAGGTGCTGCCTATTAAATACACCCAACGTATAACAGGTGGTAATTTCTCTTAAATAGCTTATACATAGCACATTGACACTCTTGCTCTCTACTCAGCTAACAGTTGCACAGTTCAAAGTTTAGAGTATGGCAACTTAGAATAAGGGGGATGACTGAATAACTCTATCAAAACAAATAACTCATTTACTCCTTGTATGTTAAGGCTTAGCACAGAGGCATCTGTAATGAAGCAGGGACAACTGAAACCTACAAACTACTATAAACTTACCCCTAGAGGCTTCAAGTGTCAACACGATGAACTTTTTTCTAAGCCAGCTCCTATATACTAACAGGACATGAATACAGATCTTAAGCCAATCTCTGAGGCCTCATCTAACACTATAATTGGTTCTGTCCCCTGCTCCCATTCTTTACCCTTTAGCCTGTCACTTTCCCCACACTACAAACACATCACCCTGTTAGTCTTCTGAGTCAAGTGATTTTGAAGAGACCTTGCCACGTGGGAATGAGAGTACATGAAGCAACAACATGCACCAGAAGTGAAGGGATGGAATGCCCATCTTCTCTTGGGAGCTAGAATCATGGAGACCTGATTTCTAAGGATACCCATTAAATTTCTGAGTAACATTATAAATTCAGTCTCTCCTGCTGGAAACTCTCCCCCAGTCTGAAGATCCTAACTGTACATTTACTGCTCTCAAACAGAACTGCCCTCCTGTGGATATTTATAAAGTCTACTAAAACTAGATTTTTCTACTAAAGTGCTTCAGTCTAACACTTAATTGAAGACACAGAGAGAGGGGCAGAGACACAGGCAGAGGGAGAAGCAGGCTCCATGCAGGGAGCCCAATGCAGAACTCGATCCCGGGACTCCAGGATCAGGCCCTGGGTGGAAGGCAGGCATTAAACCGCTGAGCCACCCAGGGATCCCCCCTAAAAATTTTCTTAAAGAAACATAATGATCTAGGGATCCCTGGGTGGCTCAGCGGTTTAATGCCTGCCTTCCACCCAGGGCCTGATCCTGGAGTCCCGGGATCGAGTTCTGCATTGGGCTCCCTGCATGGAGCCTGCTTCTCCCTCTGCCTGTGTCTCTGCCCCTCTCTCTGTGTCTCTCATGAATGAGTAAATAAAATCTTAAAAAAAAAAAAAAAAAAAAGAAACATAATGATCTAATATTTGAGAAGCAAATTTCATTAAGTCATGGTAAGTAGAGCTAGAAAGAAACTTGCAGATCATTTAACCAGTGGTTCTCCACAGGGAACCAACCAGGCTGTCTCCTAGGGGACATGTGGCAATGTCTGGAGACATAGCTGGTTGTCACTATTAGCATCTAGTCTGGTGAGGCCATGGCTGCTGCTGAATATCCTACAATGAACAGGACAACCTCCAACTATAAAAAATTACCCAGGGGTGCCTGGGTGGCTCAGTTACTTAAGTGTCCACCTCTTGATTTTTTTTTTTAAGATTTTATTTATTTATTTATTTATTTATTTTTAGAGATTCATTTATTCATTCAGAGAGAGAGAGACAGGCAGAGACACAGGCAGAGGGAGAAGCGGGCTCCATTCAGGGAGCCTGATGCAGACCTCGATCCTGGGACTCCAGGATCACACCCTGGGGCTGAAGGCAGCCGCTCAACCGCTGAGCCAACCAGGCGTCCCTAACTCTTGATTTTGGTTCAAGTCATGACCCCAGGGACGTGGGACTGAGTCCTGCATCAGGTTCTGCACAGGGCATGGAGCCTGCTTGGGCTCTATCACCCTCTGCCCCTCCTCCAACCCTTAAAAAAAAAAAAAAAAAGGCATTATCTGACCCAAAATGTCAATAATGCTGAGGTTGAGGAAACCTGACCTAACCTGACCTTTTTTATTAAAAATTTTTTTCTTGAGATATTATACATATGAATATTGCAAATTTACACATAATGTATGTTCAATATATATGTGGCTCAAGAAAAAATATATATACACATCTATCAAAATATACTTGTGTATTTATTTATAAACTGAACATACCCATGTAACCAGAATCCAGATCAAGAAAAAGAACATCAGTGACCCTTTATGACCCTTTCTCACTTATTTTTAATTAGTTATTTGCTGTGTTTCCCCCTCACTAGAATTTCAGTTAAATGGCATTCAGGACCTTATCTGTCTTATTTGCTATCTTGTACCACAAAACATGAAAAACTAGGTGGCACACATGAGATGCTCTACTCAAACTGAATAAATAAACTCTGAAAGCAGAGGAAGAAGACCCGTAACTATCTTCTTAGCCCTTTACCTCAATTCCAGCCACTAAGGCACCTACCGAGACACTTCCAAGGAACAAAGTTTGAGGACTACTCATATAAAATCTAATACCTAGCTATTCTAATATTCAAGCTCTTTATCTTTTCACACTATACCTGAAACAAAGCTGATAATCAAATGCTAGTTTCCCTCCTAGATCCATGCATCTCACATTCTCCCGCCCCCATCAAATACATCTACCTAAGAAGACAATAAAGAAACTCTGCAAATGGAAAAAGTGACCAAGGAGAGACAGTCCTTAATAATGACCCTACTAGAAAGCGTAAAAGAACTGACAGAATACATACTACGGGGACAGTAATCTTCATCAGGAGAGTCTGCACGGTCTTTGCGGTGATTGAATCGGTAGTCGATGCTATCATGAACCCAGCCTTTTTCAATGAATAATCCTGGAACTTCATCTGAGAAGAGCCAGTATCTAGAAATCACAACCATATATTAATAAACTAATGACAAATCATAAGCACAGGATGACTTCAGTGTTAGAGGAATTGATACAGAGTATCACTGAACATTCAGACAGATACAAATGATAAAGTAAGGCACAGAATACCAACATTTTTTAAATTTGAGATTTGCTTTATAGCTTTAATTTAAAAAAAATTTTTTTTAAAGATTTTATTTATTTAAGAGAGATACACAGAAAGAGAGGAAGCAGAGACCCAGGCAGAGGGAGAAGAAGGTTCCTTGCAGGGAGCCTGATGTGGGACTCCATCCCAGGACTCTGGGATCACGCCCTGAGCCGAAGGCAGATGCTCAACCGCTGAGCCACCCAGGCGTCCCAATTTTTATAACTTCTAATATTTCTCTACTCTAGGTCCCACACAATGTACACATGTAAAACATATTACCATTTCTAATGACCTCTATTTGGATTGCGTTTCACCTATCATAATAATTTAAGCTCATATTTATGGTATCTTCCAGAACTGGGCCATATGATGGCTCAGTGGTGACTCAGTTGGTTAAGCATCTGCCTTCAGATCCTGAAGATCTGAGATCAAGTCCCTCATCAGGTTCCCCGCTCAGTGGAGAACCTGTTTCTCCCTCTAGCCCTGCTCAGGCTCCTGCTCTCTCTCAAATAAATAAATAAAATGTAAAAAAAAAAAAAAAAAAAAGAACAGGATCATATCTTATTTAACTTTTAACTCTAACATGTGGGCAGAGAAAACATTCAATAAATATGTGATAAGCAATTGTTTCCAAAATCCATAAACAGGGAAGTTTTTCTATTCTAAATACTTTAGAGTTTCATAACTAGGAACAATATAATAACCCTAAAACATGACAAAAAAATAAATCTAATAACTTACCTGTTATGGTTTCTATCTGTACCAATAGGAGTCCTACGCATGACTAGCTTTGCCTTGGCAATTCCTTCCTGGAAAGCCTTCTCAGCAGCTGCTTTATGCTTTCGTATTCGTTCTTCTTCAGCTTCACGTTCTAGTTTCACTAGTAAAGATCAAAAGAATCAACTAGATTTTTTTCCTAATAATTCCTATTCTTATAAATTAAATAAGATACGGAACAGAAAATATAAAGGGAGATTTCTATCAAACCTTAGCTTCCTTCTCCTAATTCTGATCTGTTGTAAGAAAGTTTTAAAAAAGATTTTATTTATTTGACAGAGTGTGAGCTAGAGGGAGAGGAAGAAAGAGAATCTGAAGCAAATTCGATCACTACCCAAGATCACGACCTGAGCCAAAACCAAGAGCTGGCTGCTCAACCGACTGCGACCACCCAGGCACTCCTATAAGGTAGAAATTTCTATCTGGTTTTCCTATGTCCTTTGAATTCTGGTCATACTGCAGCCATCAACTCAGTGAAAATTCTTTTCTCTCCAAAATTTAACTTTAGTAATTAGATTAATTTTATTAATAGTTTAAAATGAAACATTAAAACAGTCTTTAAGGGGTACCAGGGTGACTCAGGCAGTTAAGTGTCTGCCCTAGCTCAGGTCATGATCCCAGGGTCCTGGGATGGACAGCTCCTACCCTCACTCTCACTCTGCTCTCTCAAATAAATCAATAAAATCCAAAACAACAAAAAACCTTAAGTGGAATTATTTGATCCTCAAAATGATCAGAATGAATAAAACCGGAATAGCTATTTCAAAATGAAACCTACTTCAGTCCTGAGAAATTTTATCATAATTCAGCTTATTAATTAATTAGCCTCAGTGACAAAAAAAAAAAAAAAAAAAAGACCTAAGAAAGCAAAGGCAGGCAAGCACTTGTGCATAATAGCAATCAATGCATACTGAACACCATTTAGGGGGTTATTCAGCAAGTTACTAATGTTAATGATGAAAAAAAACGTTTTGGGGCACCTGGGTGGCTTAGTTGGTTAAGTGTCTGACTCTTGGTTTCAGATGAGGTCATGATCTCAGGGTCATGAGATGAAGCCCCATGTCGATTCTCCACACTTGAGATTATCTCTCTCCCTCTGCCCCTGCCCAAGCTTGTAGGCTCTAAAATAAATAAACTTTTTTTAAAAAAAGTTTTAATCAACTTATTTCTGATCATTCATTATATGGGTTTATTTCATTCAGACAGAAATTTCTCTCAATAACAAAAACAGCCATGTAATCTTGCCTTTTTAGTTTTTCTATAACTGTAACAAATTTTGAAACTCAAAGTATAGAGCACTACCATTTACAATGCTAAAATTTTTTTTTTAACGATTTTATTTATATATTCATGAGAGAGAAGCAGAGGGAGAAACAGGCTCCCCCTGGAGCAGGGAACCTGATGCAGGGCTCGATCTCAGCCACCTTCTTTGTAGAAATTAACAAGCTGATTCTAAAATTACCATAGAATCATGAGGGACCCCAGAACATACAAACCTATTTTGAAAAAGAGTAAATTAGAAAAATTCACACTTCCCCACTTCAAACTTACTACAAAGCAACAGTAATCAAGACATTGGTATGGTATAAGGACAGACATATAGATCAATACAGGAGAACTGAGTCCAAAAACAAACCAGTGCGGCTATAGCCAATCATTTTTGATAAGGGTGCCAAGATCATTCCATGGAGAAAGAACAGTTATTTGAATAAATGATGCTGCAACATCACTGAACAGCCACATACAAAAGAGTAAGGTTGGATCCATACTCTCATACCATATACAAAAATTAACTCAAAATGAATCAAAGACCTAAATATAAGAGCTAAAGACCTTGGATATGGCAATAGATTCTTAGGTATGACACCAAAACCTCAAGCAAAACCAAAGAAAAAAATACACAAACTGGACTTCATCAAAATTTTTAGACTTTGTGCTTCAAAGGATACTATCAAGAAAGTAAAGAGACAACACACAAAATGAGCGAAAATATCTGCAGATCGTTTATCTGACAAGGGACTTATGTCTAGAATACATAAAGATCTCTTACAACTCAATAATAAAAAGGCAAACCAATTTGAAATGGGCAAAAGATCAGACTATTCCTCCAAAGGAGATATGACCAACAGACATATGAAGATGCCTGACATCATTAATTATGAGGATGTGTATCAAAACCACAATGACCTACCAATTCAGAACCACTAGAATCAAGGAGTCGTTTAACAAGTTTTGTTGGGGATACAGACAAGTGGAGAAATCAGAATTCTCACACACTACCAGTACACATATGTAAAATTGTGCAGCCACTTTGGAAAAAGTGTGGTAGTTCCCCCAAACAGTTAAAGGACAGCTATCATGTGACCCAGCAATTCCATTCCAGTATATACCCAAGAAAAATGAGAATGTCCACACAAAATCTTACATACCAATGCTTACAGCAGCATTAGGCATAGTACCCAAAAGGTGGAAACCAACTAAGTGTCCACCAACTAATGAATGGATAAACAAAACGTGACAGACTAAAACAATGGAGTATTATTCGGGCATAAAGGAAATGAAGTACTGACACATGCTACAACATGGATGAACCCTGAAAACACTATGCTTCATCAAAGAAGCCAGACACAAAAGACCACACATTTACTCTATGATTCCATTCATATGATATGTCTGAACAAGTAAATCTGGATGGACAGGGTGGTGACAGCTAGAGTCGAGGGTTTCCTTTTGAGATGAATATGTTCTAAAATTGTAACAAAAGTTACACACATCTGTGAATATATTAAAAAAAACAAGGTGTTATATGTTATAAATAGACAAGTTGTACATATATGAACTATTAAAGCTGTCTAAAAATGTTCAGATTTGGGGCACCTGGGTGGTACAATCAGTCGGTCAAGCATCCAACCCTTGGTTTTGGCTCAAGTTATGATCTCAGGGTTTTGAGATGAAGCCCCCACACAGCTCTGCACTCAGCATGGAGTCTGAGTTTCTCTCTCCCTCTCCCACTACCCCTCCCCTTTATACTCTCCCTTAAATAAATAAATCTTTTTTAAAAAATGTTCAGATTTGATGGTGCTATCAAAGCCCCCAAATTTTATATTCTTACATCTATGATAAAGGAAAGATTAATATGAGTTGGCAACTGCTGAGGGCTTCAAATACCTTGTCATTCAATTGTTAAAACATTCTTAAAAAATAAATAAATAAAAATAAAAAAAAAATAAAACATTCTTAACAACAAGCACAGGAGAATAGTGAGGCATGGATAAGTAACTTGCCCAAAGTAATACAGTTAAGTCAGAGGTAGGGTTTGAAACCAGACCAGCAATTCTCAAGTCCTATGTGCTTTCCACTGTATCTATTTGTGAATTTGGTCCTTCACTAGATGCAGCGAAGATGCCCCTGTCACATTAATCCAAGTTAAACCATCATTTGCAGAAGGGCAGGCTGCACACTCCCACTGGAGTAATAGGTACATACCCAGTGGGGTCTAGCCTACCGCACACAGAAATAACATAGAAGAGTTATGACAAATAGAGCCTCTACCATTAGCTCGGCAATTTCCTTCCTTCTACTATCTTCTAAAGGGTTTCTTTTCTGCTCTCAACACAAGATTTTACCTTTCATCTCTCTCTCCTGGATTTCACGTTCCTTCTTGGCCTGGATGGCGAGCAGCCGCCTGCTCTTCACGGCACTGATCATATCTTCGGCTCCCAGGTCTACTTGGGGCTCAAACTTCACCACCTCTTTTTTCCTATCAGGTTTGCCTAGCCCATTCTCCTCTTTTCCATTTTCCTTGTTTCTGGCTTCCATTTCTTTCCTTTTCTGTTTCTCTGCTCTCTTCTTATCATTCTCTTCCTTCAGTACAGCAAGCCGTTCTTTCCATAGCTCTGCAGACATCTGCTGTCTGGTTTCCATGTGGTCCTGCACGGAGTACGTCATGAGGATGCGGTGGCAAAGTGCTGTCAAGATCTGGAGCTTCTCTTCTGATGTTAGTTCAAAAAACTCCGAAGTCTCTAACTTCTCTAGGAACTCATCTTGTACTTCATTGTCCTCAAATGGTGCTGAATCTTTATTGTCATCTGTGTCAGAGCCCTCACTTTCTTCCTGAACATCAGATCTGCGCAAGCAGAGCCGCACCAGCTCTGAAACAGAATGGAGAGTCAGCGGGATTTCTGACAGCTTCATTCCCAATTCACCATAGTCTTCTGCTATTTCGTCCTGTAATAAGGTCTGTAAGAGGATGACCAACACTCTATTCAGGTATAAAAAGCCGCCTTTTTCTGCACTCAAGGCTTCCATGAGGGACACAGCAGTAATGGGATACTGAGCATCTGGTAAGAGTAGTCCCGAGTAACAGCTCAAGAACTCCACCACCATGGCCACATCCCCAAAGAGCGTGTTGGGCAGCCCCTCAGGGGTATCCACCAATCTAAATGCTGGAAGGCTTTTGCCAGTTAATTCTTGGTCCTCGTACCTCTTCTGTTTTTCTAGTTTCTCAAGCATTTCTTTCTCTCTCCGCTCCTTGGCTTTCTCCTTCAACTTTTCTTTCAGCTCCTCTCGTTTCTTTTTCAAATATTCTTTGCGCTGCTCTTCAGACATAGAGGCCCACCGTTTTTTGTGCTCTAGAAGCTCAAAGCGTTTTTGAACAATACTTCGCAGCTCTTCTGGGAGGCGAGCTCTATCTTCACTAGAGAGAAGACGAGCCGTTTTGGAGATAACACAGGACAGGGCACTCTTCTTATCCTCCCTGTCTTTGTTTTCTTTGTAGTAGGCAATAAGGTGTAGGGCAGCAGGAGGCAAATGTTTATGTGGTTTACTAGAGGACCTGGCTGTACCCCCAGAGTTCCGTGGGGCTCGTGTCATCTTCTGAGTGCCTTTGGCCATATCCAACAAAGTCATCTGCTTCATTTTGGTTTTAGGAGTCTTCAAACCCTTTTTGGGAGATTTGGAATTACCTGTAGATTTCTGTCCATTAAGGATGCCTTTACTTCTGCCCTTTGCTTTCAAAGGTTTATCACTGTGCTTCCCCGATTTCTTGGCAGGTGGGCCCTTCTTAGGAATGTGAAAGTTAGCATGCAGCTTATTGGGTGACATCATCTTCATCACTTCTTCTAAATGTTCTTCTGGAGATCTGGAATTCTTGGAGTTCTTCACTTTGAGTGGCGAGCCATTCAACGATTTCTTCAAGTGTACATGACACCATAACTTGGGATTTAGTGGTGAATTCAGAGAAGAGTTGTCTGTCTTAGATTTTTTTGAGGGCTTCCTATCTGGGGATCCAGTATTCTTCCTCTTAGTAGAAGGGTTAAGAGTCATGTACTAGAATTTAAGAATAACAGCAAAATTAATTTTAAAAACTAATTTAAAGAAGCAATATTTAAGCATCATATAGGCCCTTTGCCCAGCGAGCCAGGTAAAGCTACATATTCATTTCTGTCCACAGACACTACATCCCTGAAGAAACAAAGATGAATGTTAGCTAATGTTTTGGCCACATCAATACAAAATTCTCTTGATACCCAGACTTAATAATCCATACTCTGTAATTAGACATTTATGCTATGTAACTAATTTTGTTAATATACAGTGCTAGCAATTCTTAAAAACTTAAATGAAATCTGTGAACCCTTTCTCCAGAAGCAACATACAAAAATTATTCATACAACTTTAGAGTGTATTCGTGGATCCCAGACTAAATGCCTGATCTAGATAATGGCAACATCTAAGGAGTTAATAATTACTCTGGATTTCTTAGCATTTAAACCTGTTTCAACTGGTAGCACCCTATGCTTTTAAGTAGAAAGTACACTATTTAAGGTTTTTTTTTTTTTTTTTTTGGTCTAAATGCAGAAGCATATTTTATTAAAAGTAACACAACAACAACAAAAAAATCACTGCTCACAAACAGGGAGCCCATGTGCCACGAGCTCTGGTTCCTCAAACTTCCCTTTGTTTTCTTCCCGCCCATCAAGAACTCATTCCCATGAATGTTATTAATTTTAAATTCCCTATATTCTCAATCTCACATGCTTTGTTTTTTTTTTAAGATTTACTTATTCATGAGAGACACACAGAGAGAGGGGCAGAGACACAGGCAGAGGAAGAAGCAGGCTCCCTGCGGAGAGCCTGATGCAGGACTTGATCCCAGCACCCCGGGGGAATCATGACCTGAGCCGAAGGCAGCTGCTCAACCACAGAGCCACCGAGATGCCCCTACATCTCTTCTTTCAGCATCCCCTCATATCCTTCAAATTCATTCCCTCTAGTAGCCCAACTCTGCAATCCTCCAATCCCATCAGGGCCTTAAGTCCATTAATTCTATCACACTTTCCCCCACACTCTCTTGTCCCTTTTACTCACATTAAATTCCAGTCTGTTGATAGAATCAATCTCGCAGAAATCTACAGTCCCAATGCCTTTCCTGCTCTATCATACCAAGCTACTTTTGGCCTGCACATGTTTAGCTTACCCATGACTGGAATAAAAGATGCAAAGACAATGTGTGGTCTTACTTTAAAAACAGAACCAGTTACCTCAAAGGTGTCCTGAATGCCATCCAGTAATGACATATTGTCCCTTAGTCCATTCACTTCACTCTCCTCTGGACACGTTATCTCCTGCCCCCTCAATCCTCCACCTTGATCCCCTCAGAGAGAATTAGTTAATAGGCTAGAACCTAGTCAACTTGTCATAATACCACTGTTTCTGTTTAAGTGTGTATTTAAAAAAAAAAAACCACAAAACAACCCAAGTGCTGATTTTGAAATTTTTAAGAATGTAATTACAAAGAAAATACCTAAACTACAGGCTAAATGAAATACTAACCAAGCAATGAAAAAGCAGAGCCATTTTTACAAAAATTCAAGTGAGTAGGAGGGAGACTAGATAACCTCTGGAATATGTGGTTTTTGTTACCAAAAGCAACTAAGCACAGAGGGCACTTGGAGACGAACCTAACTTGAGGTTTCTGGGTGAGAAGGCTGAATTACACAGAAGATGGGAGGCAGCGGGTAAGACAGGCCAGTATGAGAGGACCTGCAAGCAAGGAAGCAGCTACAGACCATCGAATATAAAACAGTGAGCCCTTTGAAAAAGGCAAGGGAAGTGCTACAGTGAAAGAAATCCCAGAGAGGATACGGAGGAACACCTACACTCTTGACGGGCATAACCAAACAGATATGGTAAAATTTAATAAGCAGTACAGCAATGCCAAATAAAATTTAAACAGTACAGATATAATCATCCAACAGACAGACTTATAGAACCAAGGCAGCACGAGGAGGAGAAATATGGTCTGCAACAAACAAGTAGGCCATACCTAACATCTTTCTCCTGGCCAAGCCTCTAAAATTCAAAGGCCAATCTGCCTCTTAAGGACTACAGGCAATTACAGACTACTGTCCTCCAGCTAGCTATTTTTGTTCCCCAATTATCGTCCTCAATATCTGCTAACAAAAAGTTTCATAGTTGACGGAATATAAACAGTATCTAACCGTAACTCAGGGGGATACTTTCCCTAGAAGCAGAATTTCCTAGTTCTGTTTCCCCAGAATTACATTTCAAAATGCTAAAATGGGTAAGCAAAGATGACTTACATGAGCTCTCCTGATGGACAGTAATGGTAGCAATACTCCAAAGAGAACAGTGTTTCAGAGACCACCCTACAAATCACAGAAAAAGGCCCAAAACTACCCTGGCAGGAATCAAAGACATACAGTAAGTGCCTTCCAAAAGTTAACCATCTTCTTCAACTAGCCTTGGAAAATCTTCAGAGTATAGACCACACAAGGTTGATAGTTCTAATGCTGAGGGTAACCAGCTACTGATACTTCTAATGCTGAGGATAACCGGCTATCTTTAAAGTCATTTCAAAATGAAATTTATCACTAAAAAGTAGTAGTATGAGACTATGTTAATAGAGTCTTTTAACAGAGGCTATTATAATTAGGCCACTTCTTAATTTACTGATTCTTTTTCTATTTAAAAAGTCACTCAAATTATCATAAGGTTCTTTAATTTTCTTCTACTTAGCAGCATTATATTTTCCAGCAATGATGTGAGAAGAAAAGGCTGGGATGGCTTAGCCATTTGAGGGTCCAACCACCCCATTTTTGTTTACAAGGCGTGTGGTTTTCTTGCCAAACCATACCATGTAATTTTTTTTTCTTAAAAATGAAAAAAATTAACTCACCCAACCCCCTCCCAACAGGCCAGCTCCCTGCTTGAGCAGTCCTTCAGTAACTGGATCATCTCAGCATAGGGCATGCTGGGCAGTCACAGCCAAATGGGAGCCAGCATGGCTGCTCAGGGGGATCTGAAAAAGTATAAAACCACTTATGTGCTAAGGGTTTCCCCTATCCCCCATTCAGCATAATGGGGGATTATCTACTTAAGTAGTGTACAGGGAGGGAAAAAAGAATGGACATTGAAATAGCAGTATTGTATGTAGCTTTAGGCAAAGGCCCTTCCCTAAATGCTAAACAGGAATGAAGTATTTACGAATGACTCAGCAACCTGAAAAATGGTGTATACAATTCCATACCTGGTTCCCTGTCACCTCAAACAAACCACCAACACAAATAAGAAAATCTAATAAGATAAAAATGAAGAAACTTTATTTATAGTGGCTCATTCAGATGCTAAATTTAACTTAACAGTAAGCAGCAAAAACCATGAATTGGAAAACTTTAGCAATCTATATTCTGATTCTTCACTCTTCTCCTTCACCTAAGGAGCCATGGTAGGAGTTTTAAGGCAACATTCACAGTGAGCTTGCCTCAATCTCCAGATATCTTTATCAGCAAATATACAAAATACGTTACCATAAAATGGTTTTAAGTGTTTTTAAAGTTAACAATTTATTTTTTAAGTGCTTCTGCTCTAGTCTCTAGCTCATAAATAAAATTCAAGAGGCAAATTTAAAGAAATAATTTAAAACCATGAACACTTATTTAAAACATTAATTAGAAGAGATAAACATCTTTCAAGATATGTAATAATTAACATCATTAGTAATGAGACAAAATTACATCACATGCCTTCTGATATGCTTCACTAAGAACACAACAATTCTGTGGTACTTCTACCCAAAATCCACAGCCTGAAAATAATCATGTGGAAACAGCCACAAATTGAGAAGCATCACACAAAAACGATCAGCTTGTATTCTTAAACATCAAGGTTCTTGAAAAACAAAAGGGAAAGATGGCTCCAGATCACAAGAGACCTCAGTTTCCTAACAAGTCACAAGACAAGGAAACATAACTGCACTGGATCCTATTAAAACCAAACCAAGGGGGACACCTGGGTGGCTCAATGGTTTGAGCGTCTGCCTTTGGCTCAGGGCGTGATCCCGGGATCTGGGATTGAGTCCCACATCGAGCTCCCTGCATGGAGCCTGCTTCTCCCTTTACCTGTGCCTCTCTCTGTGTCTCTCATGAATAAATAAATCTTAAAAAAACAAACAAACAAACTAAAGGATGCCTGGGTGCTCAGTGGCTGGGCACCTGCCTTCGGCTCAGGGCGTGATCCCAGGATCCAGGATGGAGTCCCGCATTGGGCTCCCTGCAGGGAGCCTGCTTCTCCCTATGCCTATGTCTCTGCCTCTCTCTGTCTCTCATGAATAAATAAATATTTTTAAAAATATATACATATCTTTTTGGCTAAGAGGACAGTATTGGAACAATTTTCAAAATTTGTGTAAGGACCGCAGATAATAGTATTGCTTCAAAGCTAATCTTCTGACTTCACCAACTGTACAATAGCTATGTTAGAAAATACCGCTGTCTTTAGCACCTGAATGGCTCAGTCAGTTAAGCATCTGACTCTTGGGTTAGACTCAGGTCATGATCTCAATGTCATGAGACAGGCTCCACGCTCAGCCTGGAGTCTGCTTGGGATTCTCTCTCTCCTTCTATTCCTCCTCTTGCTCATGCTCACTCTCTCTCCAATAAGTTAATAAACAAAATCTTTTAGAAAAAGAAAAGAAAGAAAAAAAGAAAGGGAGAAAGAAAGAAAGAAAGAAAGAAAGAAAGAAAGAAAGAAAGAAAGAAAGAAAGAAAGAAAGGAAGGAAGGAAGGAAGGAAGGAAGGAAGGAAGGAAGGAAGGAAGGAAAAGAAAAGAAAAGAAAAGAAAAGAAAAGAAAAGAAAAGAAAAGAAAAGAAAAGAAAAGAAAGAAGAAAAAAGAAAAAAAGAAAGAAAGAAAGAAAGAAAGACAGACATATTCTTGTCTTTAGGAAGCACATATTCAAGGGTATTCTCAATGACTCAAAAGAAAATTTGTGTAAGAAAGAAAATAATAAAACAAATGTGGTAAATGTTAACATCTGAGGAATTCACTTGAAGGTGTACAGAAAAAATTCTTCATAGTAATTTTCTGTATGAAATTATTTCAGAATAAATAAATAAAATTTATTAAAAACCCTATTTAAGTCAGTCCAAATTATGCCAGGATTCCAAAAGTCTAAAATAGTTATTTAGTTGTTACATCTCTATCCAAAAGCTACCCTACTAGGATATATTACCCTGAAATAAGAGTTCAAACATTGTGGACTGAGTAACAAAACACTAGAGCTGCAATGTATTATACCAAAGGCAATGGGGCCAAAATGGCAGATTCCATCTTAGATGACCATTATCAAATTCCTTGTAAATCATTCTCAAAAAAAAAAAAAAAATCATTCTCCCAAGTCATTATCTCTAAACTCAATTGGCAGTTGCATTTTTCTCAATAAATGGTACTTCTTATAGAGATGAATTCACTAGCCACATACCTATTACATCTATGCTAAATATCACAGAATATAAAATGAGTAAGATAGTTCTTATATATTCAAGTAATTTATGTTCTAGAGGTTTTTCTTTTTTAATTTTTATTTATTTATGATAGTCACACAGAGAGAGAGAGAGAGAGAGAGAGGCAGAGACACAGGCAGATGGAGAAGCAGGCTCCATGCACCGGGAGCCCGATGTGGGATTCGATCCTGGGTCTCCAGGATCGCGCCCTGGGCCAAAGGCAGGCGCCAAACCGCTGCGCCACCCAGGGATCCCTGTTCTAGAGTTTATAGGACAACAAACACACTCTCATCCTATCAGGTCCTACTCAGATAACACTCCAACTTCCAAATCTCTAAATAACTTTCCACTCTCCCACCTAAGCTCCCCATCAGTCCTTTCCTTAAACTACTGCTCAGAACTTGCTTCCTCTCCAGGTCTCCTCTCTCTCCACAGTAGCTGCATTTGGCAGCCTAGTAGAACGTGAAATTCTATGAAAATCAAAGAGAAAAAATTTTTAAACGTTTTGCCTTTGGGATAGGCAGATAATATGTGATCAACTTGAATCCTCAACACACTACTTAAAATTTCCTTTAGCTAAGGAAAGAATCCAGAACATTGTTTTATGGTCTTCTTATCTGTGTCTTTACTATATTATATTAGGTCCTGAGCTACTCTAAGTTCTTTAAGAAAACTACAAACAGGAAAAACACAACTCCTATACAAAACTCAGGAGACAAAACAATGTCAAACAGTATTGGAGAATAAGAAATATTGTGTAGACTGGTATTTTACAGAAGTTTAAGCAAAAACACAGTCTTCTTATACCACTTTAATCCAAACAAGCTTATACTTCCTAGTCTCTATCTTGATTATAGCCAAATCCCATTAAGTTAGTATCTTAAGCCCTCATTAGAAAATTTCAGAGTAGAGGATTTCTTCAGAAACTGCTTCTTGGGATCCAAGTTCCTAGAATTCTAGTCTCTGGCTCCTACAAAAAATGTGTATCAGCTTTTTTGTTTTAATAAGCCGTTTACCCATAAATAACAAAGATCTTTTACCCATAAATAATACTTATTTAGCCTCTTTTTTTTAACTTTGTCTTTCTTTCATGTTATTCATATACTCGAATCACTAAACAAAAATACATAAAAGGTGGAAGATTTAAAAAGAGAGGAAAATATTTAAGGACTCAAATGATCCAAGAGTCTAAAACTCATTCAGAGATGATTCTGTATAGGATTTTCATACAGTAATGAGAACAATCTTATATCCACTGAAAGCTGTTATCACAGCTCCGAAACTCTTTAACAATGAAATGACAAAGATTTAAAATTTCCCCTCAATAAATAAAAAAGTTTAGGTTTACCATAGTTCCAAAGAAACTTTACTCCTAAATCTAGAAAAAGCAAATTAATTTCTAAATGTTTATTTTTATGCAAATAATAGAAATGTAAAGAGCATAGGAACAGAACTTGATCATGCTGGTCTAGAATAGGAAAACAAGTGATAAAACTAGTTAGAGAAGTAAAATTATTTCTTATTACTTTTGTCAGCAAAATGAACCTAAAATAATAGAACTAATTTAATTGTATGACTCCAGATGTGCTTAGTTTTTCAAAACAAAAAGGGTTGGAAAAACAATCATGAGGGCACCTGGATGGCTCAGTGGTTGAGCGAACATCTGCCTTTGGCTCAGGCTGTGATCCTGGGGTCCTGTGATTGAGCCCCACATCTCCACAGGGAGCCTGTTTCTCCCTCTGCCTAGGTCTCTGCCTTTCTTTCTGTGTCTCTCATGAATAAATAAATAAAATCTTAAAAACAAAACAATCATGGAACTCTGACTTAGTTTTAATGGATCAGCAGCTCTGCTGTCACTGTCCCATTCTGGTCCTAAGACCAAGATGAGCTATCGGTATGCAAAATCCGTCAACTTGCTACAAAGACACAAATAAAATCAACATTAAAAAAATCTTATTGGACAAACCGTGAGATGAAAAAGACAGTAAGAAATCTGAGGCAATTGTCTTGGCTTTTATTTTACTTTCTGTTGGTTCTAATTAGACTAGCCTCAGCTCCTGCATCTGGAAAATAAGATTATATATACACACACCCCCAACACAACACTACTTTATAAGAAATGTTTTGAAGATCAAATGAGCTGATTAACCAAAAAAACCCCAACACATTCTCAAGAGGGAAATACTAGATTTTCTACTAATCTGTCATACAAGTAATACTCATTTCAAGTCTTTTGTAAGGATACTGGGGTGTTTGATCATCTTATCTGTATACAAATTCAGTTTTCAGGGTGCCTGGGTGGCTCAGTCAGTTAGGTACCTCCCTTCAGCTTGGGTCATGATCTAAGAGTCCTGGGATCAACAATAGGCTCCCTGCTCAGCGGGGAGTCTGCTTCTCCTTCTCCCTCTTGCCCTCCCCCAGCTCGTGCTCGCTCACTCTCTTCAGTAAAAATAAAATCTTTTTTAAAAGAAACAAATTCAGTTTTCATTCTTAGAAATCAATCTAAGAAATACTTTTTTCTATTTATACCATACCTCATTCCAAGAAGAATCTGAGGCAAAAAACCATATATATATACATACGCACACATATAATACGCATATAGATATGTATATATGCATACATGCATATATATGCATACATATACATATTTTTTTTTTTAAGATTTTATTTATTTATGAGAAGCACAGAGAGGAGAGAGAGAGAGAGAGAGGCAGAGACACAGGCAGAGGGAGAAGCAGGCTCCCTGCAGGGAGCCCAACGCGGGACTCGATCCTGGGTCTCCAGGATCACACCCTGGGCCGAAGGCAGCGCTAAACCGCTGAGCCACCAGGGCTGCCCTACATATATATTTTTTAATTATGCAACCATAGTAAAAAATAAATCAAACTAGGAGAGATATTCAATACCAATCCCACATCATCTACATAAAACAAAGAGATGTGAAAATTTCTGAATCCATTTTCTGATTTGAGAGTTCAAAATCTAATTGGAGCCACCAACAGAGAAAACAAACTCATCTAACAGTGTTATTTCTGTTTAAAAATTAATAGTGACCTTACCTTGTATGGATCAAGCAAAAAGTCACTGAACTTGCTAGGCAGGGAATATTTCTTCACCAATTCATCTTCTACCACCCATGGTGCATTTTCACCAGTACCAGCCCGTAATGCGTTATGCCGTATAAAGTATCGAAGTATCTCTTTATTTGGTGGGCGTTCTGTACGAATCAAGCTGTCTGCTGGCACATTACTGATGATCTAGGTTAACAAATATAAATAACTTACCACTGGGGTATAAAGCAATTAACCAGTGAAAACAAAGATTTATGTTCTCTCCAGAAAAATCGTAATTCCCTCTATGAAATATGGCTATAAACTAGATGAAACAAAAAGAATAATTTTCAGAGACAGAATATTAAATTAAACACATCCCTAGGCAATTTATCAGTATGTATGAGTCCTAAAAATGTGCATACCCATTGAACCAGCAATTCCTCTAATACGAATTTGGAAGTAAATGGATAATTAACAACTGCTTATAAAAGGAAAAAAAGGGGGGGGACTACATAAGGTGTATCACTAAGGGAATCATTGTTTTAAATTAAAATACATCCATATAATGGATACAACCATTATACATATATAATATACACAAACATATAATTATATGTAATATATTATCTACAATATATTTAGCAAGGGGAAAAGTGTTTCTCAATCAGGACAAATTTATTAGAATCATCTAAAAGTGCTATTAAAATGTAGATGATTAGGCTCCAAACTTACTGAATCAGAAGTGCCTCTGGCAGTAGAGTGTGGGAATCTACATTTTTAATAAACTCCCCCTGGTGACTATCAGACACCCTACAACCTGAAAATACTGTTTCAGAAAAAAATTTAATGACATCACAGATCTTCATCATATAGTAAATGAAAAAAAGCAAGTTTAAAAACAGTATATATAAAATACTCCTTTATTTTAAATATTTTATTTATTCATTCATGAGAGACACAGGGAGAGAGGCAGAGACACAGGCAGAGCGGGAAGCAGACTCCCTGCAGGGAGCCCGATGTGGGACTTAATCTTGGAACCAGGATCACGCTCTGAGCCAAAGGCAGGTAGTCAACCACTGAGCCACCGAGGTGTCCCTAGTATACCTCTATTTTTAAAAGTCACTTAAAAGCTAATCTCCAGGGGGCACCTGGCTGGCTCAGTTGGTTAAGCATCCAACTCTGGGTTTCAGCAAGGCAGGCCCTGTGCTCAGTAGGGAGTCAGCTTGAGGTTCTCTCTCTGCCCCTCCCCACAACATGCCCACATTCTCCCCCTCTCTAAAATAAATAAATAATTAAAAAATTAAACCTTAAAAAAAAAAAAGCTAACCAGCATTAACCACATCTATATTTACCAATTATCATCTCTGAGTATGGAATAAGAGGTATCTTTTTTCTTACCTGTATCCGATCTTCCTGTATTTACTACATGTGAACAAAACAATTTATACTCATCGATAAAAATAGAAGTGAGGGGCACCTGAGTGGCTCAGTTAGTTAAGCATTGGATTCTTGGTTTCCACTCACCTCATGATCTCCGGGTCATCAGATCTAGTCCCAAATCAGACTCTGAGCTCAGCAGAGTCTGCTTGTCCCTCTATTGCCCCCTCTGCCCATCTCCCTGCTCCCACGCACATTTTCTCACTCTAAAATAAATAAAATCTTAAAGAAAAAAAAAGGAATACAAGTAATAATCAGGGAAGTGGCTGAGACTTTCTAGTAATAATATTTTACCTAGTTATCTTGCTGAAGGTTAAGTAAAAAAATTAATGAAAAACTATATTTAACATCGAATTTTCAAATATAAACAAACCCTAACAATCCAGCCATGTCTTCAGATCAACTATAAAAACAAAGGGATCCCTGGGTGGCGCAGCGGTTTGGCGCCCGCCTTCGGCCCAGGGCGCGATCCTGGAGACCCGGGATCGAATCCCACGTCGGGCTCCCGGTGCATGGAGCCTGCTTCTCCCTCTGCCTATGTCTCTGCCTCTCTCTCTCTCTCACTGTGTGCCTATCATAAATAAATAAAATAAAATTTTAAAAAAATAAAATTAAATAAAATTAAAAAAAAAAACAAGTGAGTCAAAATGCTGGGGGCGCCCGGCTGACTCAGTTGGAGGAGCAACTCTTGGGGTTGCTTGATCTTGGGGTTGGAAGTTCAAGCCCCATATTAGGTAATAGAGATTAAAAATAAAATCTTTAAAAAAAAGGGGTCAAGTAAGACTTGTCAACATTCTGAGGTGGGGAAAAAACCCAAAACTACGAAGAAGCAAAAGATCTCGGTTATAATCCTTCCCACTCTCATTTAAACTAAATCATGAACTTTGAAAGAACTCTTCGATTTCTTAGGCCTTAGCTGTTTCTGCTATAAAACAGTTCAACAGGAAGACAAATGTGTAACCGACTTCCAACCCAACTGCCCACTCTGCTTCTTTCTAATTATAAGATTTTACACATACAGGTACAGAGTACCTGAAAATAATATGCCATATTTCATGGACTCTTAAGATGCTATTAATGAAAAACACATTGTTTTATATACACCACTAAGAAAAAAATTCTTGCCCATTTATTTTAGGATATATCATGAATCTGGGGGCACCTGGGTGGCACAGTGGATTGAGCGTCTGACTGTTGGTTTCAGCTCAGGTTGTGATTTCAAGGTCATGAGATTGAACTCCATGTTGGGCTCTGTACTCAGCATAGAGTTGGCTTGGGCCTCTCTCTCCCTCTCCCTCTGTCTCCCCTACCCCCCCAACCCCACTCTCTCTCTCTTTCTAAAATAAATAAATAAATCTTTAAAGAAAAAATATATATCATGACTCTGGATGTATTAAAACAATATAAACCTTAAAATCAGTATAACAAAGCACTATTTTAAAGGTATTTACTATTTTAGATTAGTAGCTTCACAGATTCCTTGTAAAAGCACTGATTAGTACTGACTCAGTTTCTGAGTTTAAGTGTATTACAAATTGCTTTATTTTTAACAGGGAAGAGCTATTTCCTGGGGAAACTGTATAATTGCTGGGAATCGATTCTTATTTTTCAAACTGAGTTTGAAGCTCAAATGTAAATTATTCCTATACCCTAATAATTCATATTAAAAGAAAAAACATGCTATCTCCTAGGGGGAAAAAATACAATTTAACTTAAGGTCATAATTATATAGGTCATAATTACAAAAACTAGAAAACTGCTCAGAATTTTTTGTAGAAACACATTCATTCACATTTTTCTTTAGCACATTTTCTCCAAGAAAACAAGCCCTATATTTTCTGAAATAACATTTACTACATGTAAAAGGTTTAATATAAAGTACCAACTAACCTTATCTTCATTTTGTAATTTCACATCATATTTGTGAGGCAGAAATTTTGGTGGAGCCCATTTCCTTTCTCCTTTTTTTAATGAAGTAGGGAGTTTTCGTGGAGATCTACGTGCTCTGTCATCTAGTCAAATCAATAGAAAATTAGTGAAAAAACAAGTCTTTATCCATTCATTCATTATGAATCTTACTAAACACCTATCCTGCACTAGGTACTGAGTGATGGGGCACAAAGATGAATTATAAAGTCCTTCCCTCAAGCAGATAAAGTCTATGCGCCCACAAAAATCACAATACAATGTGATAAACTACTGTAACAGAGATTAGCACAGAAAAATACTATGAGAAGAAAGAGAAGCAATGTCTAACTTGGACTGGAAGATAGGCAAAGGAAAGGGCCTAGGAGGAGTAAGATTTGTTTAAAGACTATAAGCAAGGAGATGAGTGACTATGATCTAGACTACAGTAAAAACTTCAGACTGTAGAAGTAAGTAGGGGCCAAATTATAAATAACACTGCATACCATTTTTTTTTTTTTAAAGTAGGCTCCATGTCCAATGTGGGGCTTGAAGTCACAACCCTAAGAGCAAAAGTCACATGCTCTACTGACAGAGCCAGCCAGGTGCCCCAACACTGAATATCATTTAAAGAGACTGGAATGTGTCTCATGGGTACTAAGAGAAACAAAGGATTTTTCCATCTAACTAACTAGACATATACACTGTGAAACATCACTAGTATGAAAAAATTAAGAGAAAAAGTAATACAGCAGTTAGAAAAGGAATGAAAGGGGCAGGTGAAACTAAAGATTGGGAATCACAAAATACAGCACTAAACATCTGAATTAATGTATCTGGAATAGATGCTGAAAGAGTCAAGAAGCATTTAGAAGATAGACTTGGTAACCAACTAGATGTAGAAATGCGATCAGTTTCCAAGTTTTCTGCCTTAGGGACTGAGAAAATGAGGGGGTCATTAACTGAGTAAGAGAATGTTGAAAGAACAGCAGTATTTTTGCTGACTGTCTTGGGAAGATAACATAAGATGATCAATTCAGTCTTACAGGTGTTAAATTTGAACTGCTTGGGACATACACGTAAAGACAGGGTCTAGAATTAAGGAGTTAAGCTGATATGAGTCTGGAAACCATCAGCCTTTATACAGATTAAGAATTTAAACTGGGCAGGAATGAAATGTAACAATACACTTGTATAGAAAAACAAAAAGGGGGCAGAACAAAATCCTATGAAAAATAATTTAATGAATAGCAGATGAAAAAAAGAGGTAAAAAAAACCCCAGAAAGGTAGGGGTGCCCAGCTGGCTCAGTCGGAAGAGCATGCAACTCTTGATCTCGGGGTCATGAGTTCAAGTCCCACATTAGGTAGAGGAACTATTAAACAACCCCTCCCCCCCAGAAAAGTAGTTGGGAAAGATAGGGTGACTATAGTATCAAATAAGCTCAAAGATATGAGAGTGACCAACAATGTTAAATGGAATAGAAAAGTAAAACACAAAGAAGAAATCCATGAATTCTGCAATTAGGGGGATCACCGATAAGCTTATTAGGAATAGTTTCAGGAGTAAAGAGGCAGATGTTACACTGTAACATCATAAAGAATAAACTAATAGAACATTCTCAAGATTCCTACCTTGAATAAGACAAAAATAGAAAATAGGATCAAGGGAAGATCTGTTTTTGTTTTTGGAAAACAGGGCTTTGTTTATAAGCTGCAAAGAACCATTAGAAAGTTTAAAACACTGTATAATCAAGGATGGCACGTGATGAGCACTGGATATTATATGTTGGCAAGTTGAATTTAAATAAAATAAAATAAAAATAAATAAAACACTGTACAGTAGAGAGACACCTGGTTGGTTCAGTCAGTTAAGCATCTGACTCTTGCTATGAGCTCAGCCTTGATCTCAGTTGTGAGTTCATACCCTGCACTGGGCTCCATACTGGGCATGGAGCCTACTTAACAACAACAACAACAAAACAACAACAACAACAAAATACCATATAGTAGAATAATAAAAATTTACCTAGCTCTTGAGAAACTAAGAGGGAATGGAATTCAAAGCATATGTATCTTGGCTAAGAGAAAAGAGAGCTCCCTTCTAAGATGGAGGAATAGAATCTTATCAAGGAAATTAGGAACACAAAGCTAAAAAGTTCTTGCCCTAATACATTTTTTTCCCCACAAAATAAAAGACAAGGTCACATGATGAGAAAATATTTTTCATACTAGAATTTGCCTATATTTTTTTGCCTATCATATTTCTATAGAAAATCTATCAATTTTCCCCTGAAAACATGCAGAATACATCATAACATTAATTCTTTAGCCCACCTACGATTCTTATCGACATACTTGCAGTAACATTACATCCTAGTAATTAAAACCTGAACTAAGGCACACACTCTAAAAAATAAACCAGAGCCTAACACCAGCAGTTCCTGGTACATAATGTTTAAGGTATAAAACTAACAGCTGTAACACATCACTGGTATTCCAATAACCTCATTCTAGAAGAATACAAGTGTTAGAAGACAGATCACCCAACACCTAGCCAAAATATTTATCAACCTCGAACCTTAAGAACTGTGAATAACACATATACTGTAAAACTTCAGTGTCATAAAAAAAGAGAAACTGACAAACACAGACATTAGCATTCATAATACAGAGTAGAAAATAAAACTGAAGTATCAACAACTGGAGGGAACAGCTACACAACAATCTCTGAAACTTCCTTGGGATTAGATAAGGACATCCCTCTAAAATCATTTGCACATATCCCAAACACCTAGAGACACAAAATAAAATGGAAGGCAGACAGTGGAACTTTCTAATGTAACATTCTACCTCAAACTTTGTGACAACTGAATAATGAGGTAAAACTGTTTAATCCTCAAACACTCATGGGGTGGGGGTCCGATATACACAAACCCTTTGAGTGCTCATATTTTTGGAGTTTTGGATAAAGAAAGTATCCAAATTCATTATTTACACAAATAAAAAATAAAGAAAGAAGGCCTCAGAGGCTGAATAGTCTCTCCAATGAGTAACGTCTCAGTTTCTCAACTTTAGAAATATCACTGTTAGGTCTCGAGGTCCCTGAAAATTACTTTTAGTGTTTAACAATTCTGACAGCTCCCATCTTAGAGGAACCTGAATTACAGAATATAGATAAAAGGAAATACCTTAAAAGCACCACAATGACTTACAATACGAAAAGAAAAAGAGATTAGAATTAGTCCCTCCTACTCCAATCACCCCCCCTCCTTCCACACATATTTCCATATTTCCAACTTAGAGAAAAGGAAAGCCAATTTTCTTTCCCATCTTGAGTAGAAAGGTATATGCACACAGATTTCTAAGCAGCCAGAGGTAATGACTTCTCAACGATCTCGGGGAGATTTAAACCTTTTTTTGGAGGTAGGGGATTTAAATCTCGATTCACTTGGTGAATATTTTGTTTTCTGAATCATAAATGAACAAAAACAGGTCTAGCTATCTACAAAATTCATTACAAATACAACTGCTAGAGAACTCAAAAAGATTTGTGTATAAAATAAACAGAGTAGCATAACTCACTAAGGAAAGCTAGCATCATACATACTAATACTCTCTCTCCTTCCTTCATCCTCTTTTACAATTGCCTCCTTCTTCTGATGATCCTGAGCAATTTGGCTAGAATTCTCTTTGTCACTTGAGGGAGAATCACAGGCACCATCTGATTTCTTCTCAGTGGCCTCTTCATCTACTTTCTCCAAAGGATGGATTTTGACAATCCTCACCTTGAGCATTTTTTCCTTCCCAACCTATATAGGAGACAGGAGAGAATCAAAGATAATAAAGAAGAACCAGAAACCTAAAGATGTTTAGAATATACTATCCAATATTCACCCCACTCCACTTGATAAAAATTCACTGAACTCTGATACAGTCAAGTACAGTGATTTTTTCCAACTTAATTTCTCAGACTTCTAAATTGAAATAGGATACCTTAAAAAATAAAATGATTACCATCTAGTTCATAATTCATGCACCAATGTACTAAAGCCAAAAGGTAATCACTACAGTAACCTGACATATAGTTCAAGAATTTCTATTTTTAAGAAAATCAACTATAAAGGAGCACCTGGCTGGCTCAGTAGGAAGAGCATACGACTCCTGATCTCAGGGTGGTAAGTTCGAGCCTCACTTTGGGTGTAGATTACTTAAAAATAAAATCCTTAAAAAATAAGTATCAACTATACATAAGGATATCCAATTATTCTAGAATCATCTGGTTTTTTTTAATTTCTTTTTTTAATTTTTATTTATTTATGATAGTCACAGAGAGAGAGAGAGAGAGAGAGGCAGAGACATAGGCAGAGGGAGAAGCAGGCTCCATGCACCGGGAGCCCAACGTGGGATTCGATCCCGGGTCTCCAGGATCGCGCCCTGGGCCAAAGGCCCGCGCCAAACTGCTGCGCCACCCAGGGATCCTAGAATCATCTGTTGAAAAGACAATCTTTTCTTCATTTAATTATCTATTTCTATGAAAAATCAGTAGTGGGGGGTGCCCAGATGGTTTAGTTGGTTAACAGTCAGACTCTAGATCTCAGCTCAGGTCTTGATCTGAGGGTTGTATCAGCCCCATATTCGGTTCCACAATGGGCATGGAGTCTACTTAAAAAACAAACAAAAAAAATCAGTGTGTGTATGGATGTACGTGAGTCTATTTCTGGATGCTGTTCTTTTCCATTGATCTATTATTACTTAGCTGTCTTTATACAAATTGCACACCATCTTAATCAAAACTCAAAATCAGGGATCCCTGGGTGGCGCAGCGGTTTAGCGCCTGCCTTTGGCCCAGGGCACAATCCTGGAGACCCGGGATCGAATCCCACATCGGGCTCCCGGTGCATGGAGCCTGCTTCTCCCTCTGCCTGTGTCTCTGCCTCTCTCTCTCTCTCCCTATGACTATCATAAATAAATAAATAAATCTTTAAAAAAAAAAAAAAAAAACTCAAAATCAGTATTATACCTCTAACAACTTTGTTGTTCTTTGTCAAAGTTATTTTGGCTAGGCTCTTTGCATTTCCACATGAATTTTATATATTTTTTAAAGATTTATTTATGGGGTGCCTAAGTCAGGGCTCCCTGCTTTTATCCTGGGATCAAAGCCTGGGTCAGGCTCCCTGCTCAGCAAGGAGCCTGCTTCTCCCTCTCCTTCTGCCCCTCCTCCCCAATTGTGTGCTATGTCTAATAAATAAATAACATCTTAAAAAAATTAAGATATATTTATTGCAGAGAAAGAGGAAAAAAACGCAAGCCAGGGAGAGGGATAAGGAAGTTAGGGGAAGCCGACTCCTCACTGAGCAGGGAGCCCAGCACAGGGCTCAATCTCCAGACTGAGAGGTCACAACCTGAGCTGAAACCAAGAGTCGGATGGGGCCACTTAGGGACTCTAGCACATAAACTTTATGATTAGCTTGACAATTCCTACAAAAAAGTTGCTGAGATTTTTATTATTACTTTGTAATTTGAGTATAATTGAAAGCTGCCAGGATTTTATTGCAACTGTGGTGAATCTACACATCAATTTGGGAAGAATTGACATTTTAACAATACTGAGTTTTCTGACCCATGAACAAAAGGTCTATCATTTAAGGCCTCCTTTAATCCTTTAATTTCTCTCAGGAACATCTTATAATTTTTAGGGTATGGGTCTTGTGTATCTCTTGTCAAATTACTCCCAGAATATTTCACATTTTTTGATATTACCATAAATGGTAATGATCTTTCTAGATTTCAATTTCCAATTGTCTGTTGCTAACATTGGTTTTTGTTATTACTTCTTGTATCCTGCTACCCTGCTAATAAACTCACTTATTAGTTCTAGTAGCTTTTATGGGAGATTGCAGGAGATTTTCTACATAGATAGTCATATTGTCTGCAAATAAAGATCACTTTAGGGGATCCCTGGGTGGCTTAGCGGTTTAGCGCCTGCCTTTGGCCCAGGGCGCGATCCTGGAGTCCCGGGATCGAGTCCCACGTCGGGCTCCCAGCATGGAGCCTGCTTCTCCCTCTGCCTGTGTCTCTGCCTCTCTCTCTCTCTGTATGTCTCTCATGAATAAATAAATAAATCTTAAAAAAAAAAAAAAGAATTTTCATTTTATGAATAAGGGAACTAAATCAAAATTAACATGTTGGAACCATGGCTTTCACT
This sequence comes from Canis aureus, assembly GCF_053574225.1. Taxonomy (NCBI): domain Eukaryota; kingdom Metazoa; phylum Chordata; class Mammalia; order Carnivora; family Canidae; genus Canis; species Canis aureus. The sequence continues at coordinate 71,335,943 of NC_135618.1, forward strand.
CATATGTGGAATTTAAGAAACAAAACAGATGAACATGGGGAAGAGAAGGAAAAAAATGAAATAAGCTGAAATCAGAGAGGGAGACAAACCCTAAGAGACTCTTAAACTATAGGAAACAAATTGAAGGTTGCTGGAGGGGAGGTGGTGGTGGGGGAATGTGGTAACTGGGTGATGGGCATTGAGGAGGGCATGTGATATAAAGAGCACTGGGTGTTATATGCAAAAGAAAAATCACTAGATTACCTCTGAACTAATACACTATATGTTACTTAAATTGAACTTAAATAAAAAAGAAAAAAAAATTAAATAAATATTTGAGCCTGTTTACCACCTCAATATTTCTGTGCAGATTCTGCAGGACATTATGGTAAAGCAACTAGCCCAGTACCCAATACATACAGATATTTAACAAATATTAGTTCCCTCCCTCCCGAATCTTACTTTTAACCATTCAAAGGGTTTACTTTAGTCCTAAATTTTCATTTTAGTCAGTTATCCTTGTGCTATCTGAGCTAGAAAATTAAAATACAAATTTAGTTAAAAAAAAAAGAAGAGGGACACTTGGGTGGCTCAACAGTTGGGCGCCTGCTTTCGGCCCAGTGCATGATCCTGGAGTCCCAGGACTGAGTTCCACAACGGGCTCCTTGCATGAAGCCTGCTTCTCTCTCTGCCTGTGTCTCTGCCTCTCTCTCTCTGTCTCTCATGAATAAGTAAAATCTTTTAGGGCAGCCCAGGTGGCCCAGCAGTTTAGCGCTGCCTTCAGCTAGGGCGTGATCCTCGAGACCCGGGATCGAGTCCCACATGGGGCTCCCTGCGTGGAGCCTGCTTCTCCCCTCTGCCTATGTCTCTGCCTCTCTCTCTCTCTCTCTCTGTCTCTCATGAATAAATAAAACCTTTAAAAATAAAATAAAATCTTAAAAAAGAAGAAGAAGAAGAAAGAGAAAAAAGTCAACTTGCTCACTATTATAGTGATGTGACATTCTTTGCCTGTTGGCACCTCAGATTTGGATTAAACATTATCTGAAAGTCTTTGAAATAAAGTATGAAAAAATTACACAACCACAAAAAGCAAAGATAGAAAAGTTATCAGAAAGGGATAAAACAGGGCAAACAAGGATGCAATGGTACACAGTATAATAATTACCAAAATATTAACAAAATATTAAACATTCTCAACAATGAATATGGTTCTAAATTTGGTCCCTACAATATCTGATACTGAGTAAAGCAAACTTCAAATTTAATACAGGTTTACATGCAGAACTGCATTCTGTAATCTATACTGGAAGTTCTAATCTCAACATATGGTGAGTCAAATTGTACAAAAAAAGGGGGAGGTGCTTACCTCAAAATCACATTCTTCTCCCACAGCATATTTGGTCATGATCTCTAACCAAGCAGTATCTACTAATTTCTCTAAAGAGGCTGTATTATGGTGAACCATTTCCAGAACAAGTTTCTCGTACCAGGCAGGGAACTCCTCCTTTAAACTAAACAAACATGTGATTAGTTACCAAGAAAATGCAGAAAAAAACCTATCTGGAAAATTTTTTTTTTTCTATCTGGAAAATTAATCCAAATTAGTGCATACATTTCTTAAGCAAATATAAGCAGGCACTTGAGAAAACAAAGCTTAAAAACCATGTGGCAAGGGGATCCCTGGGTGGCTCAGCGGTTTAGCGCCTGCCTTTGGCCCAGGGTGCAATCCTGGAGTCCGGGGATCAAGTCCCACATCGGGCTCCCGGCATGGAGCCTGCTTCTCCCTCCTCCTGGGTCTCTGCCTCTCTCTCTCTCTCTCTGTCTACCATAAATAAATAAATAAATAAATCTTTAAAATAAATAAATAAATAAAATAAACATGTGGCAAGCAAGCCAAAGAAGGAACTGTTAAAAAGCTCTGTCTGTCAGATGGGCCTATCCAGGTTAGTTTTCTCATCTAGGAAAATAGAACTAATAGGCACATCAACAGTAAGGCTGAACATTTTCCCATTTGTTTGTATAGCAGACTTCCCTTTTTAGGTGTGAATTATTTATTCATATCCTTTACACATTTTTTTGTTAGAAGATCATAACTTGTGACACCTGGGTGGCTCAGCAGTTTGGCGCCTACATTCAGCCCAGGGCGTGATCCTGGAGTCCCAGGATCAAGTCCTGCATCAGGATCCCTGCATGGAGCCTGCTTCTCCCTCTGCCTATGTCTCTGCCTCTCTGTGTCTCTCATGAATAAATAAAATAAAATCTTAAAAAAAAAAATCATAACTTGGGGCACCTGGGTGGCTCAGTGGGTGAGCGTCTGCCTTTGGCTCGGTTCGTGATCCCGTGGTCCTGGGATCAAGTCTCACGTCAGGCTCCCCACAGGGAACCTGCTTCTCCCTCTGCCTATGTCTCTGCCTCTCTCTGTATGTCTCATGAATAAATAAAAAAAATCTTAAAAAAACAAAAAAAGAAAGAAAAGAAAACCATAACCTGATTCTATTCGTATTAGGCCTCAATCAATAAAATTCTTCCTTATGCATTCATTCATTTAGGTTTCACAATACCTTGTGAGCTATCTAGAATTTTCATTTTATAGGCAGCCCCGGTGGCTCAGTGATTTAGTGTTGCCTTCAGCCCAGGGTGGGATCCTGGAGACCCGGGATCGAGTCCCATGTCAGGCTCCCTGCATGGAGCCTGCTTCTCCCTCTGCCTGTGTCTCTGCCTCTCTCTCTCTCTCTCTGTATGTCTCTCAAGAATAAATAAATAAAATCTTTAAAAAAAAAAAAAAAGAATTTCATTTTATGAATAAGGGAACTAAATCAAAATTAACATGTTGGAACCATGGCTTGAACTCCAAAGCCCCTGCAAAAGTAAAACAAGGTACTACTTTTCACTTATTAAACTACCAAAAAGAATTTTAATTAACATACCCAACATTGAACAAATGAAGAGTGCAACGTGGCACTCATGCATGCTGACAGCCTGTATTTCCACTCTTCTGGAAAGCAGTTTGACAACAATTATCACAAGTGTCATATGTGCACAAAGACAGTCACTGCTAGATTCTTCATGATAGCAGAAAATGGGAAGCAACCTAAATGGACACCTGTTAAGATCTCCATTCTGACCAGATTGTTTAATATTTGTGTTGCAGGGCAAAGGGGAAGATCAGGCACAAGAACATTCATGCAAATCCAAATACTAGGCTCACTATCATATTTCCAGTGACTCTGTGCTGTTTATAACTAAAAATGTTCCTCCAACAGACTACTACCCTTAAAAATCTCTTATCATACTGCCTTACAATTTACCTATGGAGTTATCTGCTATTCCTCAGTCCAATCAATAAACTTCTAGTCTCCCTGCCTTTGTTAAGGCTGTCACTTTTGTCTTCTCCCACCATCCTCCCTCCCAGCTTATCACTGTCCCAAGATGTCCTCAGACTGTCTTAACTCCACGAGGTCTTTCCCGACCCCTATAAATGCATGCTCTCCCTTAAGTTTCCCAGTCACTAGGCTTAAAACTTCATTACACACAGCTAACTCCTGGGGAGTGAGGGTGGACAGTGATGTTCAGATTCTTTTCTTTTTTTTTTAAGATCTTATTTACTTATTCATGATAGGACACAGACAGAGACAGAGACACAGTAGAGGGAGAAGCAGGCTCCATGCCGGGAGCCCAATGTGGAACTCGATCCCAGGACTCCAGGATCACACCCTGGGCCGAAGGCAGGCGCTAAACCGCTGAGCCACCCAGGGATCCCGATGTTCAGATTCTTATACTAACTCTGTATTGCTTACTTTCTTATAACATGTATACACTACTTTTATAAACAGAAAAAAATGGGGGATCCCTGGGTGGCTCAGGGGTTTGGCGCCTGCCTTTGCCCCAAGGCATGATCCTGGAGTCCTGGGATCAAGTCCCGCATTGGGCTCCCAGCATGGAGTCTGCTTCTCTGCCTCTCTCTATCATGAATAAATAAATAATAACTCTTTTATTAAAAAATGATTTCTATTTAAATAAAAATTATAAAACCATACTTAATAAAAATTAAAACCATACTTAAATGAAAATTAAAGGGACACCTGGGTGGCTCAGTGGTTGAGCATCTGCCCTTGGTTCAGGGCATGATCCTGGAGTTCCTGGATCGAGCTCCACATTAGGCTCCCTCTGCCTGTGTCTCTGCCTCTCTATCTCTCATGAATAAATAAAATCTTATATATATATATATATATATATATATATATATATATATAAAAAAAAAAAAAACCATACCTTTTCAGTAATCCCTCCCATCAAACCCTATACTCTCTCTGCTATCAAATCACTTCCCCAACTGTGTTCTTCAGAACTTCCCTCTGATGTAATGGCTTCTAAGGTCAAGTAAGTTTGGAATCCACAAGGTTAAACCAAGCTACAGTTTCTTTACTGGAGGGCTTCTGAAAATATTTAATATGCTAATGTGCATTATGAATTGTCAAAAAGAAAGTTGAAGGGGCTCTTCCAAAGTTAGGGCCAAAAAAACTCTTTTCACAGGAAGGATTAGAGAATCCATCTCATTATTTCTATTCCCAATAACACCATAACTCTATACCTGAATACTATCCTAGCAAAAGTACATCAACTTCCCACCTGCTCTTCCTTCCCTAACTCATCCTACACACTGCTTCCAGATTAATCTCAAAGCCTAACTCCAATTGTTTCTTTCTTGATAAAAAATTATTGCTATCCTCCTACATTCACTGAATTAAATACAAATGCCTCATCTTGTCTTCTATAATTTGGTACAAACTATCCTTTCAAGTGTCACCTTCCTCATGAAGCGCCATGAAGTTTTCCCTAATGACTCCAAGTTTATCTCTAGTTTCTAAATTACCACTGTCTCTTTGTATGTAGGAAAGCAATTTATTTACATTTTTAAACTAAATTCTCTTACTTATTCTTTTTTTTTTTTTTTTCTCTTACTTATTCTTAACATTTTTTCACTTGGTTCTCTTTGGGTTTTTCTAATATAATCATATTACAAGTAACAATAACTGAGTTCCTCCTTAGCACTCTTCATACTCTTTGTTGTAGGTTAATGGTTACCATCTTTTATTTACAAAGAATTTTCACACACATACCCAAAAAGACACCCAGAGAAGGTAGCATTATCTCTATTTGCAAAGAGCAAACAGTAAGTGCTTATATAGTGTAGAGGATAGCACCTAGGCACTGTAACCACATCCAGAATAAGTCAAATATGAGACCTGCCCTCAAGAAATCCATAAGCTACTATGAAGGTTGGCAACTGCTCATGGGTCAAATTCAACCTACCACTAGTTTTTGTAAATTAAATTATCTTTTACTTATAGCCATTCTCAATTTTTTATGTTTTTATCTATGGCTGTTTTCACTGTACAATGTCAGAGATGAATAGTTGAGACACAAATCACATGGCCCACAAACCCTAAAATATTTACCAACTCACACTCTACAGAAAAGGCTGGCTAGTCCCTGGTCTAATAACACTAAACAAAACACATACATAAATTACGCTAATCCGGGATCCCTGGGTGGCGCAGCAGTTTAGCGCCTGCCTTTGGCCCAGGGCGCAATCCTGGAGACCCAGGATCGAATCCCACATCGGGCTCCCGGTGCATGTAGCCTGCTTCTCCCTCTGCCTGTGTCTCTGCCTCTCTCTTTCTCTCTGTGTGACTATCGTAAATAAGTAAAAAAAATTAAAAAAATAAAATAAAAATAAAAAATAAATTACACTAATCCAAAATGGGACAATGTAAGTGACCAAGCAAAGAAGAAACAGACATCTGGTTAACAGACTCAACTAATTATTAGTCAATGATGGAGCCATTACTAGAACCAGGTCTCAAGTGAACCTAGTGCCATTACACCAACAAAAGAGCAGAACAGTATTAGATTACTAAACTGTATGCTCTCTGCTTATCTGCTATCAAGAGAAGTCAATGAAAAGCCCACAGAAAAAGCTTCTATTCCCAATTCCTTAAAGATTTGTTTAATTATCACCCCTGGTTTCCTTTTTTCTCTTTTTAAGATTTTATTTATTTATTCATGAGAGACACAGAGAGAAGGCAGAGACATAGGGAAAGGGAGAAGCAGACTCCTTGCAGGGAGCCTGATATGGGACTCGATCCCGGAACTCTGGGATCATGCCTGAGCTAAAGGTAGATGGTCAACAATTGAGCCACCCAGGAGTCCCTCACCCCTGGTTTCCATATATCTTTTGCATGCCCTACTGCCCAAATTCTGAGTGTTTTCTTTGAGAGAATACTCAGATGAGTAGGCACTTTGAACATAAACATGATTTTTTTTTAAGATTTTATTTATTCATGAGAGACACAGCAGAGAGAGAGAGACAGAGACACAGGCAGAGGGAGATGAAGTCTGTGAGGGGAGCCTGATAAGGGACTCGATCCCAGGACCCCAGGATCACAACCTGAGCCAAAAGCAGATGCTCAACCACGAAGCCATGCAGGTGCCCCTGTAGACATGATTTTTAAAAATACCTCATTCAATCACCCCATTTAGATAAACTGTCTTCAAACTGCTTTATGTTTGATACCTACTGTAAAGACTGTCTTAAATTTCAAATGACCACAAAATAAAGAAAACTTTCTAATTTGCTGTCTCCATATTACTTCTAGATTATCAACTTCCTTTGCTCAGAACCACATTTCCAGAGAGGCATCTGGGTGGCTGTCAGTTAAATGGTTTCACTCAGGTCATGATCTCAGGATTGCGAGATCAAGCTCGGTGAGCCCCGTGAGCCCTGCATCAGGCTGTGTGAGGAGCATGGAGCCTGCTTACGATTCTTTCCTTTTCCCTCTGCCCCTCCATACTCCTCACATGTGTACTCACTCTCTCTAAAAAACAAAACAAAAAACAAAAACTGTATTTCCAGAATTATTTCGGTTAAAGTATATAGAGCAAGAACAAAGCCTAGTAAATACCTAAATAAGGGTACACACAACTATATGTTCCATATACTTTGTTACCAGCAAAATACCACTAGGCAAGGGCACTCAGTCACCAATACATTATACTAATGTGATGTATTCCAACATATGCCCACAAATTTAAATGTAAATAATTTTACTGTAAATATTCCCCCTTTCCTAATAATACAAAAACGGTGCTACAAGAGCATTGCTTCTATTACTTACAGTTCAGCAACTTCCTGTTCCTCCTCCCAGGCCTCCTTGTGTGTTAGTTGACTGCTTCCAGTACTCTTACATGTCCAAATGCGCTCACTGTACCTTTCCAGGCGGGCCTCATACTCTCTTGTTAGTGGTGGCTCAGGAAAACAATATTCAAGCAAAAGAGACAACTTATCCATATCCAAAAAATACTTTATTACATAAAAAAATCTATAGCATCCTTTCTATAATATACAGCATAAAAAGCTAAAATTGAAATCAGAGTTTTCAAGTGACAAATAAGAAACAAATGATTTAAAAAATGACTAAAATGGTTTGTCATGGGGCACTTGAGTGCCTCAGTCAAAGCATCTCCCTTCAGCTCAGGTCATGATCATGGGTCCTGGGATCAAGCTCCTCATTGGCTCCCTGCTTAGGGCGTCGGCTGGGAGTCTGCTACTACCCACTACCCCTCCCCTGCTCGTGTTCTCTCTCACTCAAATAAATAAATAAATAAAATCTTTTTTAAAAAAATAAAAAAAAATTTTTTTAAATTAGTATCTTGTTATAATTGTGATTTCTTCAATTCACCTGTTTCATTTCAAGAAGACTCTCATAAGGAAAAAAAAAGACTCATAGCGCTGAAAATTTTAAGAAAAAATAAAGGTAAATTAAACACGTCATGAGGAATAAGAATTTAAGGTATATGGAATTGTTACACAACTCAGATGGTCAGCAAGCTTAAGAATTTGCTCCATGGAAAGATGAGAGGACTACCCCAATCTCATAGGCAGTTTGGAATAACCCTGTGCATATGCTAATAATCCTTTACTAGAAGCCGTCTATTTCTCAGAAATACCCGTTGATCCTTAAGAGTTTAAAAAATAAATTCCATAAAGCCGTAAAAATAATTGATATCATATTTACCCAGTCTTTATGTCATCCCAATAATACTACACTCACAAGTCATTTACCATACACTATTTGATCTTTGTAAGGCAAATGGAGGAAGAGACTGTCATATGTTAGTGCCTTATAAATGGTAACTTTCCACACCAGCCCAACTAGAATTCACTACCAGAGAGCCATATTCAAATTCAAACAAGTAACTAATTTACTTTACACACAGCAACAGATGCTACCCAAGAAAATAAACTGACACAACTAGAGAATTAGCTGCCAATCTCTGTACTTTCCAAGTGACACTTTTTTACAGTAGTTGAAATAAAAGTATTTAAACAACTTCCTCTATAATATCACCTCACAACTAAACAAATAATTCATTCTTAATATATGGACATTCTTTGTTTTCCAGGGTTAATAATCCGTGAAATTATGGATGACAGAGATAAATCCATAGATAGTCCAAAAATAGTAGTTTCATCCAATAGTGTAAGCACCTTCCCTTATCATGTCTTTTTCTGGATCTGCTGAAAACAAAACATAAGTCTATTTTCCTCACTGGGGAACGGTGCTAATATTTAAATGTATAAACAAGAGTATCAGCAACAACCAAGAGTCAAGCTTCCATATAAAGCTATGTAAATTAAATCTCACTAAAAATTTATAAAAACTTATAGGAAGAAAAGGAAATAGCATGGCTTCCAAAGTGACATTATCACTTTGCGATGCCTGGGTGGCTAAGTGATTGAGTGTCTGTCTGTCTTTGGTTCAGGGCAGGATCCCGGGGTCCCTGGATCAGAGTACCGCATCGGGCTTCCTCCAAGGAGCCTGCTTCTCCCTCTGCCTGTGTCTCTGCCTCTCTCTCCGTCATGAATAAATAAAATCTTAAAAAAAAAAAAAAGTGACATTATCATAACTAACCAACAAAATTGTTACCTGTTTTGCACTAAGAAGGGGAGGTAAAATAATGATAGGATCAGTAAGTAGATTTAAACATTCAAAAAGCTTGGTAACATTCTAATGCGCTATTTAGTTATACTGAAGAAATTCACTATGTAATCAGAAAGGATGTAAGATAAACAAGTATGTCCTAAAGAAAGAGTATTAAGTTTCTGGTATTAGCTGTTATTTTTAAAAGTAGGAATAATGGGGGATCCCTAGGTGGCTCAGCAGTTTAGCGCCTGCCTTCAGCCCAGGGTGTGATCCTGGAGTCCTGGGATCCACATTGGGCTCCCAGCATGGAGCCTGCTTCTCCCTCTGCCTGTGTCTCTGCCTCTCTCTGTCTCATGAATAAACAAAATCTTAAAAAAAAAAAAAAAAAAAAGTAGGAATAATGTGCCCAATCATCCTCCTTTGACCAACATGGCCAGTAACACACAAGACTGTATCACCAGAATGCCTCAATGATACCTCTAAACCGGGATCCCTGGGTGGCGCAGCGGTTTGGCGCCTGCCTTTGGCCCAGGGCGCAATCCTGGGGACCCAGGATCGAATCCCACATCAGGCTCCCGGTGCATGGAGCCTGCTTCTCCCTCTGCCTATGTCTCTGCCTCTCTCTCTCTCTCTGTGACTATCATAAATAAATAAAAATTAAAAAAAAAAAAATGATACCTCTAAACCAACTTTTTCTAAACTAAACTTTTATTACACTTTCCCTCTCTCCTAAGCTTGCTTCTTCACAGTTATTCCCAATGCCAGTGAAAGAAAGGCCCTAAATGTCCAAGTCAGAAACCAGGGAATCATCTCAGGTCTTCAGTTCCTAATTGCAACCTCATATCTATTTCTCAATTCATTTCCTCCTCTTCCACAACTGCGCGCCATTATTCAAATTCAGCCTCTGATCCTCACTTCAACCAGCCAAAACATTTTTAAACATTTTAATTGGCCTCACTGGTAATCCTTCTCTGGTCCTTTGTGCTTCTCACCCAAACATTCTTCTCCACAATCTTATTTGTTTTTAAACCCAGTTCTTCCTCTTAACTTTAAAATCTCATTTGCCCTCAGGCCCCTGAAATGCAAATATGTTCACACTGGGAAGCAATCCTCTGGCTCCCAGACTACTGAAAATCATGCCACCAATCAAGACTTTGTTGAGCAAGTTCTGTAATTTTTATGAAGAAAAAAGAAACTTTTTTCCTTCAAACAACACATATTTAAGTATCAATTTTTTTTTTTTTACTGATTATGCTTTTGCAAACAAGTCCCTTCTATCTACTCTGATACTTATCCTTCCCACCCTTCTCTGAAAAATCACTATTAGTAGAGCATTCTCATTTTGGATGGATCACATCCATTCCCATTACTTCGATTACTATCTATATGATAGTAATTTCACCAGCTCAGTCTCCTCTCTGAACTCTAGGCCCATGTAACACACTAGCAATACAGACACCTCTATTTGGATATCCACAGCAACTCAATAGAAGAACATCCAAACTAAACACTCACTTCCTACACTCCCAGTCAAAACAAAAAGGAAAAAAAAAAAAAAAAAGAAAACACTAGATCCTCTATTACCTGAGAATGACCCACTAACCAAGTAACAACCAAAACATTATCCTTGATTCCTCCCCAATCACCAAATCCGGTCACATCTACCTAATTTATTTCTGAAATCTATTGTACTTCTCAAGGGCTAGTAAATTAGTTCAGACTCTCATACCTGTCACTAGTTTATTTAACAAAGGCCTCACTAGTTTTTTGGGTTTTTTTTAAGAATTTATTTAATCATGAGAGACACAGAGAGAGAGGCAGAGACATAGGAAGAGGGAGAGAAGCAGGCTCTGTGCAGAGAACCCAATGCAGGACTAGATCCCAGGACTCTGGGATCATGCCCTGAGCCAAAGGCAGACACTCATCAGGCGTCCCTGGCCTCACTAGTTTAGTTGCCAGTAGTTTCTAGGCTGCAAATCCATTCTCAACGCTGCAGCCACAGCGAGCTTCCTACCTAAGCACCTGCTTCTATCCTACTGGAATCTGTAAACTGCTTCCCATACACATAAGGCAAAAAGCCCAAACACCTCAGCCTATCTCCCAAGGACCTATGTGGTTTAGCCCCGCTAAACAGCTCGATCTCCATTCCCACTTCTTCACTCCAGCTACAGAAATCTTTCAAGTTTTAAAATTCAATAACTTTCAAATTCACAAACTCTTCAAAAAGCACAAACCTCGGGCAGCCCGGGTGGCTCAGCGGTTTAGCGCCGCCTTCAGCCCAGGGTGTGATCCTGGAGACCGGGGATCGAGTCCCATGTCAGGCTTCCTGCATGGCGCCTGCTTCTCCCTCTGCCTATCTGTGTCTCTCATGAATAAATAAATAAATAAAATCTTTAAAAAAAAAAAAAAAAAGGCACAAACCTCTACTCTTCATTTAACTACAGTCTAATTATAGTTCAGATCTCAACTTAAAAGTAACTTTACCCAGGAAACATTTCCTGAACCCTGAAATACGGTAGATTGTCTTTCCAAATGGTCATCTCCCTTCCATAAAAGGATTCTACTTCTCCACCCTCTGCCCTGTGGCTTGCAATGTCTCAAAGAGTAATGCCCATCCCCTCCTCACTGGTGTTAGGCTTAGCCACATGACTTGCTTTGATGAACAGATAGGATAGATGCCACCACAAAGAAACTTAAAAAGCCATCATGGTATCCTCCAGGTCTTTTGGCCACTAGAAAAGCACGTTAGGAACAGGGACTGTTCCTTCAGCCTGGGTCTTGGAATAAGAAAAATGTGTCTTTCCTTTTACCCGTCTTCCTTTTTTTCAAATGTGGCCATTAGAAAACCTTTAATCCCACGTGGCTCACATTATATTTCTATTGGACAGCAGTGCACTATCTTCGTTAGGTTTACATCTAGGAATGAATGAATGCCCTCTGACAATACATGAAAGTTTCTGACTAGTCATCTAAGATTAATCTCAAAAGTTCAAAACTAAAATTCCTACAACCCCAACAGCAGCGTTTGTAAGTTTATGTAACTCTGTTCTGGTTATTACTTTGACTTACGTTAAGAGAAAAAGAAAAAAAAAAAAAGTTCAAATCAAGAGAAAAAAAAAGTCCATTATAAGGATATTCAGTCAGCTGCCTCTAAATCCTATTTCAGATTTTAGGTTACCAAAATAAGTCACTTACTCTCAAATAACCACTCAGAGCAAATGCCAATTGAGGTTTTAATGTTCCAGCCACTGCTGCACATATAATTGCAGACAAAATGTCAAAGCAATTCTCCAAAGGTTGTGTAAGTTATAAATGACAAGATATTCTCAAATCCTGTATCTCATTAAACATCTACTTTTTCATGAATTCAAGAGTTACCTCCTTATCACAATATGCTGATTCTTTGTTCTCTTTAGACTTGTATGGATTGCTTCTTTCAATAAAGTACTTGACAGCCTGAAAGGAAGTGGCCCACAAAAGTATGGAGGTTAAATAAGCATAACTATAACCCTAAGAGCTCTACGTGAAATGACAAAGCACCAATTTAAAGATTTGCTTTTTATCCTCTTTTCTGTCTTTGGAACAGTCTGTCATCAAGTTAGAGGCAATTCTCATCTAGTTTAACTCCTTAAAGAAATTAAATTATAAAAATCAACATAAGAACTCACTATTCCAACGTCCAATAAAATCCAGGCTTGCGGGATCCCTGGGTGGCGCAGCGGTTTAGCGCCTGCCTCTGGCCCAGGGCGTGATCCTGGAGACCCGGGATCGAATCCCACGTCAGGCTCCCGGTGCATGGAGCCTGCTTCTCCCTCTGCCTATGTCTCTGCCTCTCTCTGCCTCTCTCTCTCTCTCTCTCTCTCTCTCTCTGTGACTATCATAAATAAATAAAAAAAAAATTTTTTTTTAAAAATCCAGGCTTGCAACTACAATTTAAGTCCAACTCTTAAAACATGATCTAGTCACTCTTGCCTACTGCCAGATTAACTATGTTCTAACAGCCCCTCATTACACCATCTAAAAGCTCTCATATGTTGAGACTACAAAGATTATGAAGTAGTTGTTTCTAAGCTTTACAGAGGAAGATAGGTAAAGCAATACAACAAAACATTAGCCTACAGCAGGCTGCTTATAGCTTCAGTTCCTCCTCAAAACTCATCTTGACAGGGATCCCTGGGTGGCGCAGCGGTTTGGTGCCTGCCTTTGGCCCAGGGCGCGATCCTGGAGACCCGGGATCGAATCCCACGTCAGGCTCCCGGTGCATGGAGCCTGCTTCTCCCTCTGCCTGTGTCTCTGCCTCTCTCTCTCTCTCTGTGACTATCATGAATAAATAAATAAATCTTTAAAAAAAAAAAAAAAAAAAAAACTCATCTTGACATAGTCACTTAGTTCTCCTATTGCCAGATAATCACATCAAGAATTGATTTCGGTAAAGTTAATTTTTCCAAAGAAGATCTAGTGTATTGCCTTAGTACTAACCTAGGAACTAATGTGCCACAGATTCAAAGCTATAATACAATAAACATAATCAATATATAAGACCCAGGCATTAAATTTATGCATCATTCACAACTACCACTGTAATTTTAATGAGGAGGTACAATAATGCCTACAAGAACATACCAGCTTTAAGTCAATAAAATATCTCACTGATGTGCTATTGCATATACATGCAATCAAAAGGTAGGTGTTAGGAGAAAATTAAAGTACCAAATTCTATTAAAAACATAATTGTAAATATAAATTAAGAAGTGGAAATAACAGGGCAGCCCGGGTGGCTCAGCGGTTTAGCACCGCCTTCAGTCCAGGGCCTGATCCTGGAGTCCCAGGATCGAGTCCCGCCTGGGGCTCCTGCATGGAGCCTGCTTCTCCCTCTGCGTGTCTAACAAATAAACCTTTAAAAAACATACAAAAACTTAAAAAAAAAAAAGGAAATAACATACTTCAAATGCTAGTTTGACCACATACTAGTTCTCTATGAACTCACTATGAGCCTAATAAAGAAATATGCATAAAGAAATATGCCTACCTACCAACCACACAGTACAATTGTTTAAAACCATCCCCAGGACGCCTGGGGTGGCTCAGCGGTTGGGTGTCTGCCTGCAGCTCAGGGGGTAATCTCAGGGTCCTGGGATCGAATCCCGCATCAGGCTCCCTGCATGGAGACTGCCTCTCCCTCTGCCTCTCTCTGTGTAATAAATAAATAAAATCTTATAAAAAAAATCCTTAAAGTACTTCCACTTGTAGAAATTAACCAAGGAAGCAACTTCTCCCTCCATATGCAACACAATTTAAGAACTCCTTTGTTAAAAAGGGTTCTAAATACCAGGATAGGCAATTCTTTAAATGAAGAATTTTTTTAAATACCTAACACTTAAAAAATTTCAAATTTCAATTTTCAACTGCCATCATTAACAGAAACTCATACATACCATTGCATTTCAATGATTTCTCTAAATGATACAAAAAGGCCTGGGCTGCCAGTTCTAAATTAGCTATCTATAGCCATTTTTTACATGGCTCAATACTTACCAGACTTCGAGCTTGTCTCTATTGGGTACTTCTTACACTACACTAGAACCAGACGTGAAAAATAAACATCTGATAATATTAGTGAGTACCAATCAAATACTCAAAAAATGATGTTTAAATAACATTTGAAAAGGACATATATGGCATATTCCCACAGTAATTTTTTTTACCCCACTGATGTTTTTAAGTATTTCAAAAAATAAAAAAGTAGGACACTTAGAAAAATGCTGTATTCAGTGGAACTAGAGTACTTCTCCAAAGCTTTCCAAAAGTCCTAACAGGAAAAAAAAAAAAAGGATTACCACCTGAACCCCTCCCTGAAATGCACCTTACCTGAGACCACAAATTGACACAGAAGCTGCCTTCTTGTCTGGATTTAATTAAAGGGAAAAAGTAGAAAAGCACTGCATTCTACCCCTAAGTCTCATCATTTCAGTGTCTGACCTTTAACAAGACCTCAACCCTCTGGGCTCACCTGGCAAAGAGGCAGGAGAACCTGACCATCCCCAAGATCCATTTCAGCTACAAGAAGATGCTATAGCTATATTTCTCCAAGAGCCTTCTTATACCACAGGCTCACTTTCCAGGTCTCTTTGAATGTAAACACCCAACCTCACAAACTGCACTGGAACAAGAATGAGGTTATCTTGTAAAGCATAATAATAGAGGATCAAAGAGAAATGAAATCAAATGACATCGCTCGCATGGGCAATGGGCACTTCCTCCCCTAAGGAAGCAAGCAAGCAAACAGAAACTAAGAAATTCAGTCCTTTCAAAGGAAAAAGGGCTGATGAAACTCAATAATAAAGTGGCCTTCAGTCTCGCAGCGTTCCATACATTAAAGAAAGCATGATTCTTTTTGCACTCTTGAAAAGGGCATCCATAAAAGAAAAAAGTAAATAAAAGTCGTACGCTAAAAGACTCTAAGCTTGGGCAAGGAACCTTAAACGAGGATTAGAAAAAGAGGATGCGTCTTATTTAAAACATCAGTCTCCTATTCCTAAAATACAACATAAAAACTTTACGCATGCTTTCGTATTTTTCAAACGTTCCTTTTAAATTTTTTTTAAAAACAAATACCGATCTCCTGCTAAATCGCCAGCATTTCAAACCCGTGCGTGCCGGGGAAGGCAAGCCTCAGCTCCCCCAAGATAACTTTTTCTTCCCCTGCCCCTAAGTCTCGTCCGTCTTGGGGATGTGCCTGACGATCCTGTCACTTCATCACCAGCCTCAAGTCCGCTCGGGAGAAAAAAAACACAAGAGCCCCCGCGGAGATGGGGGTAAAACGCACCAAAAAATCTTGCACACGACGCATCACAAGGCCGCGTGGATTCAATTTCAAAAACTTAAGTTGCAGGTTTAATTTTACAAAGAAAGAGAAAGCGAGCAAACGAAAGCCCTCTCCCGGGCATACTTCGGGCCTAAAGCCGCCCGGGGGCAGGGGGCTCGCTCCTCGAAAGCGAGGCCCGGGGAAAGGATGCAGGGCGCGGGGCTCCGGGCCGGCCCGCGCCCCCACCCCGCGGGACGGGCTCGAGCTCCGGCCCGGGGTGCAGGCCCGCCGGCGCCCGGCGCGCTGACAGCTGCCACCGGCGCGGGCTACGAGGCCCGCCGGGCCGCGGCGTGCCCCCCGGCCCACCCCGCCCCACCCCGCCGGCGGCCTCCCGGCCAGGCTGGAAAGGATACTCTCGGGTGCGGAAAGCCTCCTGAGTGTGCGCGATCGTGAAGAGCGGCTCCTCGCCCGGCAGCGGCTTCACCAGCGGGAAGGGCTTGCGGCCCAGGAGCGGCGCCATCGCGGCGGCGGCGGAGGCGGCGGCGGCCCGGAAGGTGGCGGCTCGTCGGAGAGCCCGCGGCGCAACACTAGGCCCCGCGGCCCGGAGCGAGCGCCTGGCTCCCGGGGGTGGGGTGGGGGAGGGGAGGGGTGAGAGGGCGGCGCGAACTCGGCTCCCTCACTGCTGGCGCGGCCGCGCGAGGGCCAGGCAACGGGACGCAAGGACACGGAACTCCCACGCACACCGCTGCGCCGCCCGGCAGCCTCCGGCCCAACCTCAGCTACGGGTCCCCGCGTTCGGCAGTCACGACTCCTCAGCGGCACCGGAGGAAATTATTGAAAAATGGCGGGAGATTCCCCTCCTCCCCCCCGCCCGGCCAGCGCACACACTAACTTGCTCCCCTGTGGCGCCGGTGGCGAATGCTCCAATAGGCGGAGAGCTGATCAGCGCTCACAGCCTATTGGCCCAGGGCAGCTGCCGCTCTGCGCTTGGGTCCCGCCCTCTTTCCCGGCCGCGTAGTTGGGTTGCCTCGCACTAGAGGGCAGTATGAAGAGGTGAAAGGTCACATTATGTAAGCGCTGGTGACAGGCCTGCGGGCCTGCAGCGGCGGAGTTGAAAATGGGAGACGGGGGGGACCGAAAGGCCTGGAATTCAAAGAGGTCAGGCCAGAGAAGTCCCTTAACATATATAGACACTGCGCCATCTGTCACCGACGGCGACACCGACATCCGGGCACCACTGTCCGTATGGTGTGCCGGAGGGGGAGGGGGAGCGCGCGGCCAGGGGCTTTGTCTTTCCACTTGTGCTCCGCCCCCTTCTTAAAGGCGCCGCGCTCGGCCACGCCCGGGGATGCGCGGTGGGGGCGGAAGGGGGTTGGCGGGAAGAAACCCCTGGACCTAACCCGCTGGAAGGTTCTATGGAAGGTCAACTGGAGCCTCAGCCTTGCTCACCCCAAAGTTAACTTCTAGAAGAGAGTGTGGTTGAGATCTGGTTATTAGTATGATGTTTGTTTTTAGGGGCTTGGTGGAAAGGGTAATAGAGAAGCTTCTTTGGAAAAATACCTTAAAGGCCATATCTATTAAAGATACATTAAAAAAAAAAAAAAAAGATACATCCATTAATTCAGAGTAGCCTTTACTAGCACCTCCAGTGTTCAGGGCCTTGTACTGGGAGATGCAGAGAAAGAAAAGAGGCACAAGTTAGGACAGTGCTGTGATGAGTAGGGTACAGAGGGCACAGTAGGAAGACAGCACTAACAGCCTGGAGAAGAGCCTTTCGAGCTGCTTCTCCAAACCAACGACTCTCACACAGTCCACAGCCGTGTTTGGCTATCCAGTACAACCCAAAACACTCAATTCTCTCCCCATTTAGTCATACCCCTCGTTCAAAGACCTTCACTGGCCTCAGATGTACCTTCCCAGCCTGTTCTTGAACAGGGCTAGACTGCTAAGTGTCCCTGAAAGTAGTGGTGCATGCCAATGCCAGGCCCTTTTCTTCTCATTTTGAGGTAAGAAGTATCCCTATCATCCCCTGCCACCCCCCCAGTAAAATGTAAGTTCCAGGTCAGATGTCATGTGAAAGAGCCACCTCTGATCACCTAGCAGACAGGGGAGGGCATCTTCCTTCAGTAGCCATTTCTTCTAGGAGGGTTAGGGGCAACCTCAGGGCATTTGAGTTGATTGTGAAAAGATAAGTAGCAGGGCACCTGGGTGCTCAGTGGTTGGGCATCTGCCTTCGGCTCAGGGTGTGATCCTGAGGTCCTGGGATGGAGTCTTGTATCAGGCTCCCTGCAGGGAGCCTGCTTCTCCCTCTGCCTATGTCTCTGCCTCTCTCAGTCTGTCTCTCATGAATAAATAAATAAAATCTTAAAAAAAAAAAAAGTAGCACTTCACTAGGCAGAGAAATGAGAGAGATGAACGTTCTAAGCAGGAGCAGCAGGACCAACTTGGTAAATTCAGGACAACATACCTAAAACTGGGGGTTTGAAGTAGGAAATATCAAGAAATGAGAGTGGCAAAGAAAGTGATCATCCTGGTCACAGTGTGTGATGCTTGGAGTGACCACTTAGAAGGAATTATAGTTGTTTGTGGCAGGGATACCAAGGGACCCAAATGTAACAAGATCATGGGAGACAGATTGAGAGATTTGAGAGGCACACACTAGGTGACTTAATGGGATGGACATTTGCAGGACTAGATACTAACAGCAGACTACACACAGAGTAAGGACTCCAAAAAACATTAAGAAACACATTTTGGAAAAATTTGGTATTTCAAAAAACCTTCCAATTGCACTTGAGAATAGGGACCATAATGACTTGAACACTTGGGGCCACCATGGTCTAGAATCCAGCCCTGGTATTGGTATTGCTGAGATCTAAAATGGGAGAATCAGGGGTACCCTGCTGGCTGAGTTGGTGGAGCACCCAATTCTTCACCTTGGTGTCATGAATTCAAACCCTACATTAGGTGTAGACCTTACTTAAATAATAATAATGAATAAATACTTTAAAGAAAAAAAAAGTGGAACAGACTAACTTAATGTAATTACCAGTTTCCTGCTCTAATATTTTTGTTGACTGCTATTGCAGACAAAACTCTTCTGAATTTACTCTTCCTGTTCAGTCTTCAAGCTCTTGACACAGCCAACCCCAGGTGGACTACTTCCTTCTAATTCCCAGAATTCATTAGCTTTATTCCCACCCACTGCCGGAAATGTACTTTTTTCCCCCCTGGGCATCTAAATGCTGCACTTCCTTCCTAATGCCTTTTCCCAATTGTTCCAGCTCATATCCGCTTTCACTAAACTCTCAAGGTTTTTTTAAATCATAATTGTAGTGAAATTCGTTGTTCAATGTATTTTCTTTCCCATCATGTGAATAAACAAGCTAATAAAAAAGGGCAGAGATTAAAATGTGTAGTTTCCAGGTATCTGCACAAAGCTGCTACTGCTCCAAGTCAATTATGGCTGCTTCGCTGCACAGGAAAAAGACTGTCTAGAGAAGCATAGCACATTTCCCTATGCAGACCTCCACTGGGCAGTTTTAGGACAAGAGCTCAGTTAGCAAGATCTGTTTCTGTGGTCTGTGTCATGTGGAGCTGTGCCCTGCCACATACCTACCCCCTCCTTCATTGATGCAGACACAAACCCTTGCTTAGCCAGTTACAGCTGGTCTTTTCCTCCTTGTCCTGTTGGATCCTCAAACTCAAAATATCCAAAACCCATCTTACCATCCTCCTTTGCTCCATCATGTGCTTTATCTGCATGGTTTTCATTTCTATTAGTTACCCACTCACAACCTCACAGGCTGAGGCTTGACCTCTGTTGAGCTCCACAGCCACAGGGTCAACCAGATATCATTTGTACCTACCTAAAATCTTGAATTATCCCTTTCCTGCCATCCCTGCATCATCCTACTTCAGGCCTTTATTATTTCTGGCCCAAACTACTACTATAATGACTTCCTTCTTGTAAAATATTTATTATTTTTTAAGTAAGCTCCATGCACAACATGGGGCTTGAACTCACGACCCTGAGATCAAGAGTCACATACTCCACCAACTGAGCCAGCCAGGTCCTCCTCTTCTTTTAATTTTTTAAAGATTGTTTTTATTTACTCATGAGACACACACACACAGAGAAGCAGAGACACAGGCAGAGGGAGAAGCAAGCTCCATGCAGGGAGCCCCGATGTAGAACTCGATTCCGGGTTCTCAGGATCATGCCCTGGGCCCAAGGTGGCACTAAACTGCTGAGCCACCTGGGCTGCCCCCCACCCCCTTCTTTTAAAATATTTTAAACTACATTAAAATTATGTCTTTTGAATGGCAAAATGAACATAGTTCCCAAAAAGGAAACATATAAATGTACTTTTAAAAACAACAATAAATAGTTCTACAAAAAGCAGTCCTGGGGCACTCTCCCGCATCCACTTCCCGCTCCCACAAACATCCATTTTCAATTCTTTAAGTTGTGTTAAAATTGGTTAAAAGGTAACGTCATTTAAAATGGAATTAGGAGGCCAGAAGGGGGAGCTCTCACAACTTATGACTGGTAAATTGCACACCCAACAGGAAGAAGCCCATACTTTACTACCCCAGCAATAGGAAGAAAGCTTTCCTTCTCCCCCAGCAACAGCCCAGCCAATGAGAAACAGTCAGCACAAAGCCAATGAGAAGCCACTACACTTGGAACTCCCAGTTTCCACCAATGGACATGTTGTTTATAACAGCCTTCCCACCTTCCTTTCCTCTGTAAAGGAGGTTTCCTCTGCTGTGTTCAGTAGGGCGCCTATGGTTTTTGCTGTGACCTGTGTGTTCAGAGTTGGGATTCTCTAATCTTTAATAAATCTATTTTTGCTGGTAATATAAAGTTTTATTTTTAAAGTCAACAACTATTACTGCTAATATTTACCTCCATGTTTCTAAGCATGTATGTTACTATTATTTAGTTTCTCAGCTTTATTATTAGCTGTTGCTTTTCTTCAATGGAAGATGAGGACTTAACCCTCTGACATCCCCCACAAGTACCGCACACAAGATCATATTCGCAAAATAATTATTGCAATCGGTTAAATCACTATTCACTGTATAACTTACGATTATACATTATTCACAGATGAACCACATAGTGGACTGATCACATCTTCTTTCTTCTTTTGTTTTTGTTGGTTTGCTTCAATCTTTCAACTCATTTTCTATGTATCTATACCACTCTATTCCTAAACTGACAGAGCTATAAGTCTCCTCTCAATACCTGCACACCTATCATGTGTTCCAATTTATCCCCCACCTCCTCTTTCCTCTCCATGGCATTTTGCACACTGCAATCATTCCTCTGCCTCCCCTTTCAATGGTTGACTCCATAAAGCCAAAAGAGTAAAACCAAACTCTTTGGTCTGGCCTTCAAGGCTCTCCATGATCTGTCCTGTCT
Source organism: Canis aureus (assembly GCF_053574225.1). Classification (NCBI taxonomy): domain Eukaryota; kingdom Metazoa; phylum Chordata; class Mammalia; order Carnivora; family Canidae; genus Canis; species Canis aureus. The sequence goes on from NC_135618.1 coordinate 71,357,145, forward strand.
TTCTACTACTTCCTTTAAACCTCCTGCTCCAGTAAACTAAGCTTATCGAGGTTTCTAACCAACTAAGCCACCCAGGCACCCAGGTTTATCTAGGTTTCTAAATACACTTCCCACCAAAATGATCCAGGGCTCCTTGGGAAAAGGACTGAGGCTGGCAAAGGTCAAAGTGGGTCAGGAACGTACTGTGTTTGAAAGTAAGGAAGTGCTCAAATCGTGACAGGGACATGTCAGAAGGACACAGGAGCCAGCAGGAAGAGATTCTAACTGGCTAAATCTAGGACAATTTGAATTTTTTTTTTTTTTAAATGACAGCCACAGGGCAGCCCCGGTGGCTCAGCGGTTTAGCGCCGCCTTCAGCCTAGGGCATGATCCCGGAGACCTGGGATCGAGTCCCACATTGGGTTCCTTGCATGGAGCCTGTTTCTCCCTCTGCCTGTGTCTCTGCCTCTCTCTCTGTGTCTCTCATGAATAAATAAATAAAATTTTTAAAAAATGACAGCCACAGATTGTAACACATTGAATGCAAAGGGAAACCATGAGCCTGTAGTAGTATTCAGAAAGGAAGGAAGGGAGGGAGGGAGAGAAGCAGAGAGAAGGGAAATCTGTTATTTACAGAAGGCTGCCAGTGAATGAATGTAGAAGGAGAGATTTAGAAAACTCACCATTTTGCAAACTCCAGTGAAGTAATTGATTCAGAAAGAGATCATTAATGGATGCTAAAATCACTGGTCTAAGTGAACAGTCTATCAGCCCCTAACAGAATACTTATGTAAAAGCACCCTAATGCTGAGAAGGTTGGACATCTTAGGCAAGTGATCAATCTCAGCATTACCAATAATGAGACAAGAGGACAATGTTTCAATACAAGGCAATGAAAAATACTTATCACCTCTGTAGCATTCTAACCAAAAAAACTTTCACCTGAAATCCTTAGAAAAAAGATTTCAGGGGATCCCTGGGTGGCGCAGCGGTTTGGCGCCTGCCTTTGGCCCAGGGCGCGATCCTGGAGACCCGGGATCGAATCCCACGTCGGGCTCCCGGTGCATGGAGCCTGCTTCTCCCTCTGCCTGTGTCTCTGCCCCTCTCTCTCTCTCTCTCTCTCTCTCTCTCTCTCTGTGTGACTATCATAAATAAATAAAAATTTAAAAAAAAAAAAAAAAAAAAAAAAAAAGAAAAAAGATTTCAAAAACCCAGTTTGCAGATCATTCCACAAATAACTGCCTAGACCCTTCAAAAATATCAGTGACAGGGGACACACCTATCTACCCACCTCCAAAAGAAGGTTCTAAAAGGAGTCCAGGGGGGCGCTTGGGTGGCTCTTTGGTTAAGTGTCTGCTTTTGGCTCAGGTCATGATCTCGGGGTCCTGGGATTGAGTCCTGCATCAGGCTTCCCACAGGGAGACTGCTTCTCCCTATGCCTACGTCTCTTGTCTCTGTGTGTCTCTCATGAATAAATAAATAGAATCTTTGAAAGAAAAAAAGGAAAGAAAGAAAAGAGAAAGAAGAAAGAAGAAACAAAGAAACAAAGAAAAAGAAAAGAAAGAAAAAGAAAAAAAAGAAGAAAAAGAAAAAGAAAAAGAAAAAAAGAAAAAGACAAGACTAGGGGCAGCTGGGTGGCTCAGTTAAGCATCCGACTCAGTTTTGGCTCAGGTCATGCTCTCAGGATCCTAGAATGGAGCCCCGCGTCCAGATCCCTGCTCAGCAGAGTCTGCTTGTCTTCCTTCTGTCCTTCCCCCTGCTTGTGCTCTAAAATAAATAAAATCTTAATAAACAAATAGAGACTACAGAGACATGACAACTAGATGCAATGAATGATCCTAGATTAGATCTAGGGATGGGGGCTAAAGAGAACTACCGTTATTATTGGGACAGTTGGGGCAATTTAAATATGTTCATATTAAATATTATTGTATCATTGTTAAAGTTCTTGAGTATCATGGTGTTACTCTGGTCACATTGAGGAATGTCCTTGTGCTTAGGACATACAGGCTCAAGTATTCAGAGTTCAAAGTGTCAGAATGACAGCAACCTATTTTCAGGTACTCACCCACCCGCCCCCAAGAAAAAGAAAGAAAAAAATGTATATTGAGATGCAAATGTGTCAAATGTTAGTAATTGGTGTAGCTAGATGAAGGGTAGACAGTTTATTGAGCTATCTCTTTCAGCTTTCTATAGTTTTGAAGTCTCGAAAAGTTGGAGAAAATATAAACCCAGTTCCCTGGTTACTCCCTACACATAACCCCATGCTTTGCTGTCTCCATTTGCTTGCCTGTGCTAACCTATCCTGAGTAACCTATTCCCTGAGTAATCAGGGAAAATTTTCAAGGCCAAGCCTTGACTGCCACCTCTGCTGTGAGCATCCTGTGATCTCAAAGCTTTTTCTCTGGACCCTCGCAGTTCTCTACCTTCTCTACCCACGGTGACAGGTGCTCCTGTCTACCTTCTCTACCATACTGTAAGCTCCTGAAAGGCAGAGACTTTTCTACCTGTTGTACCATATACACAAAGAACCCAGAATATACTTTCAACCAATATTTATAAAAAAAAAAAAAAAAAGCCATTTTCCAAGATGAAGAGTAACTTAAGCATGGAAATCTGCTCCCTAAGTGCTCAACTTTTCCATACTCCAAAACGCTCCTGTGCAAAATCCATTAAGCACTGTTGATTTTTTGTGCTTATTCATATTCAGCGCATTTAGTTAGCAGGCTCCTATTTTTCTTAATAATTCAAATGTGCATATGCATTGGGCCTACTGATACCCAGAGGCAGTGTTTTGAATTATTTGTGAACAACTTGCGGTCACTGCTTGACGATTCTTCTCTTTTTCTTCTCTAACCCTTATCCCATCAAGATTCTGGAATGTTGTTGAAGATGGCTAGCCTGGTTTCTTATAATATTATTGAGAAGTGGTACTAAAGTACAAATCAACAAGAGAAGAGAATGGTTTCTATTACATCTTTTTCATCCTCCCACACGTTCCTTTGTGGGCCCCACTCCAGCACCCTCTATACGAAGCTTTAGGAGGTTCTATGTAGGGGTCTACTCCCTCACCAGTCTGTCTCCTGAGGGACAGAATTCCTGGCCTCCGTGTGATGACTCCACAATATCATGGATGTACTTAGTGCCAAGGAGCTGTATACTTTTAAGTGGTTAAAATGGTAAATTTTATGTTATGTATATTTTACCATAATATAAAAAAGTAAGAAAGAAAAAAACATTCATGAATGCCTCCTAAGGACCTGGAGCCATGGCAAACATACATTGGCTGAATTCCTTGTACACAGGGACAGAAATATAAATCAGACTACATGACAACTTCAAAGGGGGTCTCCAAATTATTTCTATCAGAAAATCTCTTTGTGGAAGTAAGATCATTGGTAGGCACTCAGCCAACACCCTACTAGCCCCTGCCTCCATGACCTTCAAGAATGAAGCACTCAAACAACAAGATGTATTTCAAATAGTTTAATTTTAAAAATATTCTATTCAGTGCTAAAATATGTCTTCACTCACTGTTGCCCATTTCCATTTTCTTAAACTTTTTTGAACAAAAAATAAAATCACAAAGTTGAATTAAACATGCAGATTTCAAAGAAGAGGGAACTTTCTAGAAAGTCTGAGCTGAAGGAGTATCGTGGGGGATGGGTACTGTTGTCAGAACCTTAAATCCTTGCTGGGGCAGAGTCTGTGGCTGGAGGCAGGGGACTGTAGCGGGAGCAGGGGATATTGGAATAAAATGTACAGGTGAGAACAGGGAAAGCTCTATGTGTGCGCGTGTGTATTTGGTGAAGAGGATGGTTACAGCAGGGGACAAAGGACTGTCAGCAGCTGGAGAGCCCATGAGAGGCAGGATATCCTCAAGAATGGGCAGAAGTGCCAGGACAGCAGGAAACCTATACAAACTTTTCTGCCCTCTTGTAGAGAAGAGCCTTTCCCTTCCCTCCAAAGTCTCCACCAGGCCTTCTCCAACAGCAGCTTACAGGCTCCTAGCCCAATGGGAAAGTTCATAAACCTACAGTCTCCATTTAAGTTCAAGTAACTTAGGCCCTCTGTCCTCTAGAGGGTACCTTCCACATCTCCTTCCTCCTGTACAAGCGCCAGCAGCTCAGTCCAGAGGTTCTGGAGCAGAGACTGCTACCTGGAGGTGACAGATGAACCTTGGGACAGCTGATACTGGGGTGCAAAAAAGACATAAGTACTCCTTTTCTCAGGAGCAAGCAGACACAGGCGCCAGGGACAGGAAGATGATGCTACAATCCCAAGTCCTATGTCCAACCTTCCAGCCCAGAAGGCTCCTATGTGCAGGCTCTGGACCCCAGTGCTTGCCCTTATCCCAGCAACAAAGCACGCCCAGAACCAGAATGCAATAAATAGAGGCAGGGGGCCAGGAGGCAAAGGGCACCAGGATGCTGCTAGCTTTCTGATGCTGTCTGCGACACTGTGGGTTGGTCCACACAGAAGCGTTTCAGGGGTGGGGCACCTGAGTCTTCCTCTTCCTCAGCAACCTAGGAATAGTCAGAGTATGAAATTATAATAGGGCCACCCCCCTCTACCAGAACCTCCCCATTCCCCCTAATTACAGCCCAGAAACCCACCCCCAACCTTCCTGCAGACAGCATTTTCCCTTGCTGCCTCCCCCCCATATTCAATGCTATAAGATCCAATTCACATCAACAGACTCCTTACTTTTTTTTTCTTTTTAGAAACTGGGAAACTGTGTTCTTACCTGTGTCTCTAGTGGAACCGGTTCTTCCTTCGTGAGGGTGGGAGGTTCATCAGCAACTTCTGAGGCAGGGAGGGAGGGCTCTGAAAAAGCAGCAAGGTCAGGGGTGCCTGGGTGGCTCAGTTGGTTAAGCAACCAACTCGATTTCGGCTTAGGGTTGTGATATCGAGACCCATGTTGGGCTCCATGTGGAGCCTGTTTAAGATTCTCTGTCCTCCCCACCCCCCCAACCGCAAAAGCCATAAGATGAGTACAACTGCACAACCTCTCCTCCCCAGGCAGGAGACTCCTGCGGAATCTGCCTCAAGCTGGGGGAGCTTCCCTAAGAGCTAGGTGAAGGTACATTGGTGAAGAACACCACCAGCTGGAGAATTAGTATATGTTATCAGAAAAAATGTGAAGGATACAATGCAAAGAGCATAATTTCTGAAGTCAGAAGGAGGGATACTGGACACATCCACTTCTACCGGTTATTAGCTATGCAATCCTGGACAAGCAGTTTAACCTTTCTAAGACTCCACTTCTTCATCTATACAATGGAGATAATACCTACTATTTCATAGAATTTTGTTGTTGTTGTTTTTAAAGAATTTATTCATGAGAGACACAGAAAGAGAAGCAGAGGCAGAGGCAGAGGGAGATACAGGCTCCCCGCAAAGAGCCCACTGCAGGACCTGACCCTAGGACCACACCCTGAGCTGAAGGCAGACACTCAACTGCTGAGCCACCCCAGGCATCCCTATTTCGTAGTTTTTGTTTTTTTTTTTAAGATTTTATTTTTACTTATTTATTCATGAGAGACACAGAAAGAGAAAAAGGCAGAGACACAGGCAGAGGGAGAAGCAGACTCCATGCAGGGAGCCCGATGTGGGACTCGATCCCGGTTCTCCAGGATCATGCCCCAGGCTGAAGGCAGCGCTACACCGCTGAACCACCCGGGCTGCCCTTTCATAGGGTTTTTGAAAGAATTATACCAGGCATCAAATATGAAAAGTGCCTTACAAAGAGTTTGGCGATCCATTATGTTGTTTGCTTTCTTCTTTCATTCCATGAGGGTAGAAAACACAACCCTTCCCCAGAAAAGCCCAAACCATTAACAAATGGTTCAAGACTCTCAGGCCCAGGGCGCCTTCTCTAACCTTCTCCTCTAAAGAAGTAAACATCAAGGACACAGGCTCCTCCAGATGCTCATCCAGGGTCAACTGCAACTCACCCTCGAGGATCTCCTGGCCCAGAGTAGGGGGCTGGGAGTCATCTGTGCGGAAGTCAGAGGTGTGTGCTGGGCTCAGGGACTCACTCTGCTGGGGGCTGGGGCTTGAGTTGGTGCTGCTGTCCACCTTGAGTTGATAGACATCAGACACGGAACTCTGGTTGCTGTTTTCATCTGAAAACCAAACATGACAAAGGCAACAGCTGAGAGTAGTAATTTTTCTTGAGAGCAACTTGGTACAGAGCTGAGGGCCTGGTGTCTCCTTAGGCAGCCACAGTCACAACCAAATGTAATGATCACTGCTCAAGACATCCCCTGAGCCAAAGGCAAACAAACAAAGGCAGGGCAAATTATTAACAGTTTAAGTTGATTAATTTAAACATTTTCTGTCTCACATCGTATTCTAAGCACCAGATCCAGCCAAAACCTTTAAGTTTATGCAACATTTAGATCTCAGGAAGGTCAAGAGAGGCTTAGTAATCCTGTCTTTATTACTTACCAATTATAGTTTGGACCTGGTATTTTCTCACTGTCCAGTGGGAAGGAGTGATGTAGCTGTGCCTCCCAACCTTTCTCACAACACAGGATGAAGAGAAAATGCTAAAATCTGCCTGGCATTCTTGGCTATCTCAAGGAGGACCTGGAGGTGGTCACACTCAGGCTCTACCTCAAGGACCAAGAAATTCACACCTGAGAAGGTCTGTCTGAAGGCTACAAGTCACCACCTAAGTTAAAAATTCAGGAGTCAAAAACTTGTTTGTCTCCCTCACCTGCAGCAGCTGGTCAACAAATCTGGTCCATCCAACTGCTCTGACATCACTTATGTTCATTCCTTCCTCTCCTGCCACTTTAGGTCAGGCCTCATTATCTCTAGCCTGGCTTCCTGCAACAGCCACCTGACTGTCCTTCCTTCAGTCTCCTGTACTCACACCTGTGCTTCTCACTACTGCTGGAGTGATCATTCTAAATCCTTCAGTGGTTCTCTGCTGCCCAAAGGATATAATCCAAACTCCAGGGTTTCCCTGGGCAGGCACAGATGGCCCTATTGCAACCCACAAAATCTTTTGTGATATCTAAACTCACTGCCTGCTGTTCTAACACACACAAGCGTTGGCTCTGGCCAAGGGAACTAACCTAAGATCCGCTTCATGCACAGATGTCTGGTAGGACTTGCTCTTTCCAGTCTTCCTGGAGAGCCCCGATACATGCCACTGTTCAGCTCAAGCATCACTTCCTCCATGGAGCCCTGTGTTCCAGGCTCCCTTGGGTGGAAATGACTACCCTCTTTATTATGCTCCTGTTGTAACCTATGCACACCTACATTCATTATTTTATACGCCAATTTCCTTCCACAATACTCTGTGCAAGCAGGCTTTGTGGCTTACTTGTCCTGGGATCTCCAGGGCAACACACATTATCTGGCACATAGTAGGAGTTCATTAAATGGTCACTGAATGAAAGGGATGGGATGGTGCCCAGACTGAGGAAATGGAGCCTCCTATGTCTCCCAGAGCTTTGTGATTATTGGACACCCCACACATAGCTAGAAGACTGTTCCCTTGTATTCTCCTTTCTCCATCATACTCATTGACCTTAGCAGGCAGTGGAGAGGTGGGGAGGGGGAATACCTGCACACTCCCAGTCTCATTCCAAAGGGAAAATTGTACACCCTTTCTAGTCTTTACTTCTACAAAGATCAGGATCTTCTACCCTAAAACAGAAGCAGCATTTTACTACAAAAAGAATAAAGTTCCATTACTTTTAAGCTTAGGCAAACACTTCTCTGAGCATAGGCTTCCTTCAACAGGGCTGATAACTGCCTGCTTTACATCATAGGCTGAGGTAAGGATAAAAACAAGAAGTTCACATGCAAGTCCTTCTGAACAGCAGCCACCACACAGGTGTGAAGGTAGTCCTGGGCCTGCAGTGCCAGGTGGGGCATTTACTGAAGACCGGTTCAGGAGGTGGAACTTTGCTCAAAGTGGAGAGGAGAGGCCCTGGCTTTGGGTGGCCTACTCTAAGACACTATCATTATCAAACATACAATCTAAAGAAAAGAGCTTCTGATCCAGAAAGCCAGGACCTAACACAGGGTCTGTCACTTACTGGTTATGTACTTTGAGATATAGAACTTCACCTCTCTGAGCCTTGGTTTCCCTAAATAGAAAACGAAGTTCCAATCATCTACCTTGCAGGGTTGTTATGTGGTTTAAACAAAAAGATGATGTGAAGTGCCAGCAAGATACCAGCAGAACAGCAGGCACTGAAGTGACACATGGAACTATTCTTCTCATTCTTAATGGGTTCATCTAAGTGCTGCTTTTCCTGCAAGGAAGACATATGGATGCAACTCACCCTGGAATTCAAGAAGGAGAGAGGAATTGGCTGAGGCATCAGAGGGAAAGCCATTAGGTTCCCGGGCTGCTGAACTGTTCGATTTTGACTTTTCTTTCTAGAAAAGGAAAAAAAGAGGAATATGACAGAGCCAAGTAGGAGACCCACAGAAAGGGAGAAGGGTGCTATGTGAGACACCACAGAGGTCTGGATTAGGACTGAATAGGAATAATGACAACAGTGTGAAAATCCAGGAGCCAAAGAATAACAGAATCCTGGACGAGGTGTCCTCAAGCCTTGGTGTCTCTATCTTGTAAAATGGATCCTGCCAGCACTAATGTCATGACTCAGAAGTAAGGGGCAGATACACAGGCTTCCACTAGAGCTCCTGTGGTTCTCTTCTGCTTTCTACCCTGAGCAGAATGCTCTATCTCACCCTTCCCTATGTGGATGGATGAGAAATACAGAGTACTCATTTGAGAAGGATTCCTGTTTTCGTAGCACAGCAGGAAAAAGGGAAAGAATGGGCCTATGATTGGACCCAAGAAGAAGTCACTTTATATATAATATAAGCAGTGATAGGACCAATCAACCCATCCATTCAGAATGATCACCCGATGTCTACCTTTGCCTATAACATTTCCTTCAAACAGGATGTAGGTTACACACGTGGGGAAATCACATGCGAAGGTAAGCGCTAGCTTGCAACAAACAAGCCCAAAGGAAAGGAAATAAATCCATCCAAACATTTGCAAATGAGAGAATCCCAACAGCCAAAAGTTTAAATCTGGGTAATCTCAAATTTGCTAATTTATACATGTTTATTATACACACATTTAATTTTTGTTATAACTTTCAATCCTCTCTTTGCAATGCATCAACTACACAAATTCATGCACCACTTTCCCTTCATTTTTCCCATATGCAGACATGATTTTAAAGCAATTACACTTCACATTTAACCACAGAAGCTGCATAAACACAATTTTTAAAAATGTATTTATTTAGAGAGAGCAAGCATGTGCTTGAGCGTGGGGAGGGACAGAGTGAATGGCAGAGGGAAAAAGTGAGAGAGAATCCCAAGCAAACTCCATGTTGAGCACAGAGCCCAATACACCATAATCATGACCTGAGCCAAAATCAAGAGTCAGATGCCCAATCAACCAAGGCGTCCCCACTGAAAACTTTTAAATGTACACTACATGAAGTTTGTGCCAATTTTTTTAAAAGATTTTATTTATTTACTCATGAGAGAGGCAGAGAGAGACAGGCAGAGACATAGCAGTGGGAAAAGCAGGCTCCATGCAGGAAGCCTGATGCGGACCTTGATCCCAGAACTCCAGGATCACGTCCTGAGCTAAAGACAGACACTCAAGCGCTGAACCACCTAGGCGTCCCTAGTTTGTGCCAATCTACTCTCTCATCAGTGATATCTCACTTCCTTGATCCTTCCCACTTCACCATTTTGATCATCATTTCCAATTTTTCCTAATGTAGCAGGTCTATACTAGTACCTTAGAAGATGGCACACGACCATGGACCACTGGAGGGCAGATAAACTGAGAGGCCTCAGCAAACACTGTGAGAAGCCCTTGGGAAACATAAAGGGAAGAGGGTCCTGGGCAGAGATGGGGAGGGGACTTCTACCGGTGCTTCTCACCCCATTTTCATGCCCAAGAGATTTAACTGCCTGACCTTTGGCCCTTTTGGGTAATAGAACCACTAGAGCCAGGGCTGGATGAAAAATCAAGGATGACTCCAGAGCTCCCCTAACTTTCATCCACCAGTACCCTGGGGCTGGCAATGACATGGAAGGATGGCAGCTCCCAGATAAAGGTAGCACTGAAGACTGGTACTAGAGAGTTCCCTGGGAGGCAGGGGAAGAGGGGGCAAGGGAAAGGCTGAATCCTGAAGCTCACTCAATAATCTGAATTCACTCAGAGGGAAACCAGAGCCTGGAGCTTATATCCTCCTTCAGTTAGGTACTGCTCGCCAAGGCAGCTCAGAGTCCCCAGGGAATAAAAAAGGAGTGCACAGAAAAAACTAACCAGACACTGCACCATTAAAGACAATAAACAGAACAAGCTATGCCAGAAGGAGACTAACAGAACACAAGAATTTAAATAAAACGTTAAGTCTCGGGGCCTGGGTGGCTCAGTCAGTTGGGAATCCAACTCTTGATTTTGGCTCAGGCCATGACCTCAGGGTCATGAGATTGAGTCCCCCCCACCAACTTTGGGCTTGGCCTGAGTGTGGAGCCTGCTTAGGATTCTTTCTCTCCCTCTGCCCCTCTCCCCACCCCCAACTTGTGCCTGATGCTCTCTCCCTAAAAAAAAAGAAAAGAAATTTTAAAAAGTCTTCTCAGAAAGATAAGGATACTGGAAAGTTGTTTTGAAGAACCACCAATTGAGGAAATTTTGTATGAACAATTATTGAAAATAAAAATTACGTGAATGAGTCTAGTAGCAGAAATAGATACAGCTAAAAATGAGCAAAAACTGGACTGAGAAATCAGAACACAGAGAAAAGAATGAAGAGATGAAACAAAAGGAAAGGGAAAAAATAAAGAAGCTAGATATGAACACCACAGGATATTCTTACAGAAGTCCTAGGAGAACAAAGGAAAGAAAGTCTAGAAGTTTCCCGGAATACAAGAGGACCACCTATGAAGAATCAAGAAGAATTAGTCTGACATTAGATTGCTCAATAGTAAAACCAGAAGCAAAACAATTGAGTAATAGTTTCAAAATGCTGAAAGAAAATAATTTTGAACCTAGCATTTCAGATGTAGGTAAAATGATCAGATAAACATGAAAATGAAACAAAGGTATTTTCAAGAGTAAAAAGATATTTTCAGAAAGTTTTCTCCACAAAAGCTCTCTTTAACAAAACTCTTGAAGGATACATTCCAAGAAAAGACATGAATCTAGGAGAAACCAATAATAAATAGGTACAGTTAGTATATAATCAGTAACACTTACTTTGTCTAACTAAGCAATGACTAAAACAAGAAATATTTGTAAAAACTGAAATACATGAACTGAATATCGGATCTGAAATTCCAGTCAAAACTAAGGACAGGGTAGGGATGGAAGTGGGGGGAGGGGTGAAAAAGAAGTGGTTAAAAATGTGTCATGAGTATTGAGTATTACCAAGTTCCAAGGGTAAATGCAGATTTTTAAAGATTTTATTTATTTATTCATGAGAGACATACAGAGAGAGGCAGAGATATAGGCAGAAAGAGAAGCACGCTGCAATGTGGGACTCAATCCTAGGACCCCAGGATCACAGCCTGAGCCAAAGGCAAATGCTCAACCACTGAGCTACCCAGGTGCCCTAAATGCAAATTTTGATAAGCTTCACACATTGACAGGGAAATATAGTAAGTATAAGTCTTATTAAGTTAGAGGCAGACAATAAAAAAATGAAAATACAGAACTTTCAAATCAACAAAGAAAAATTTGTTTAGCCATCATGAGAAGAAGACAGAAAAGAAGAGCATATTATGGCAGAAATCCTTGTCCATATTAATAGAATTTTTAGGTGGTCACACTTCCCCAGCCTTCCTGGACCCTACATGTCATACAAACTATTACAAACACACATAGCAAGTATATATGTCCCGAGGCAATTTCTCGGAGATTCCTACTAAAATTCATGAAAATTCCATCTGCCCATCCTTCCAATCCTCTGCTGTCTAGAGCCTAAATATGTAGAATGAATGGCTGGACCTTGACCTTGGAATACAAGGTCAAAACTAGAGCAGAGGAATGGGGAGTTATTTAATGGGTATAGAGTTTAGTTTTGCAAGATGAAGAAGCCTGGAGAAACTGTACACTTAAACATAAAAAATAAAAAAAATATACTGTACACTTAAAAAAATGGTTAAGATGGTAAATTTTATGGTACATATCCTTTATCATAATTTAAAATAAACTAAAATTAAGTCATTACTCTCTTAAAAAATTAAAAAAAAAAAAAAAAAAAAGGAGCAGAAAGGTTGGAAGAAGCCTGGGCCCTGGGGACTTCTGGAGATCCATAATGAGTCATGGACTGCATGCTTCTATTCCTCTAAGAAAAAGAGTAAAATAAACTTCTTAAGCCATTGCTATTTTGAGTTTTCTGTCACCCACAGCAAAACCTAATGCTGATACACCCAATAAAAAAACACGAAACAGGGATCCCTGGGTGGCGCAGCGGTTTAGCACCTGCCTTTGGCCCAGGGCGCGATCCTGGAGACCCGGGATCGAATCCCACGTCGGGCTCCCGGTGCATGGAGCCTGCTTCTCCCTCTGCCTGTGTCTCTGACTCTCTCTCTCTCTATCTCACTGTGTGCCTATCATAAATAAAAAAAATAAAAAAAAAAATAAAAAAAAAAACACGGAACAGAATTTCAAGACATACCAATCAAACATAAATCAAAAGGAGACAGGGTAGAAATTATAATGTCAAAGTTGAATTTGAGGTGAAAAAGGGCTGGATATAAAGGACAAAGAAGGACATTACATGCTGGTAAAATGAATGACAGGTGAAGATAATATAATAATAATGGCACAATCATAAATACATCAAAAACAGAGCTTCAAACATAAAGTAACAAGTGACTCATCAGCCATGAAGAAGCAAACAAGTCAACAATTTCACACACCCTTCTCAGAAACAGTTAAGACAAACATAAAAAAAAAGCAAAGATACAGAAGATTGAGTAACATAATAAATGCTTCAATTATTTAATTTCATATCTAGAGAGTATATTTTATTTTATTTTTATTTTTATTTTTTTAAAGATTTTATTTATTTATTCATGAGAGACACAGACAGAGAGAGAGTAAGGCAGAGACACAGGCAGAGGGAGAAGCAGGCTCCATGCAGAAGCCTGATGTGGGACTCAATCCCGGGACTCCAGGATCACGCCTTGGACCGAAGGCAGGCACTAAACCGCTGAACCACCCAGGGATCCCCTAGAGAGTATATTTTAATCACAAGTGAATGATCTGAAAATCATGTACCAGAACAGATCACCAAAAAAGTTCCAATAATCCCAAAGAACTAATATCCTACCAATTTAATAAAATCAGTACACCCATTTTTTAAAAGATTTTATTTATTTATTCATGAGAGGCAGAGACATAGGCAGAGGGAGAAGCAGGCTCCCTGCAGGGAGCCCGATGCAGTACTCTATCCTGGAACTCAAGGATCACACCCTGAGATGAAGGTAGACACTCAACCACTGAACCATCCAGGCATCCCAATCAGTACACCAATTAAAAAGAAATAGTTCAAAAATAATCTAACACATCTAGAAATAAAAAATAATTATATTAAATAAACTTTGGATTAAAGAGGAAACCAAACCAAACTCTTAAAAAGAGTTTTAAGTTTATGAAAAACTTAAAACTTAATTACTCCCTCAAAAAAAAAAACAAGGGATCCCTGGGTGGCGCAGCGGTTTGGCGCCTGCCTTTGGCCCAGGGCGCGATCCTGGAGACCCGGGATCGAATCCCACATCGGGCTCCCGGTGCATGGAGCCTGCTTCTCCCTCTGCCTATGTCTCTGCCTCTCTCTCTTTCTCTCTCTCTGTGACTATCATAAATAAATAAAAAAAATTAAAAAAAATTAAAAAAAAAAAAACAAAAAACAAAAACCTTAATTACCCCACTGATGACATTCATACATGTCAAAATTTGGGAGATGACTAAAGTGAAATATACTTCATTTTTAATGAATCTCTATGTCCGGGAACCCTGGGTGGCGCAGCGGTTTAGTGCCTGCCTTTGGCCCAGGGTGCGATCCTGGAGACCCAGGATCGAATCCCATGTCGGGCTCCCGGGGAATGGAGCCTGCTTCTCCCTCTGCCTATGTCTCTGCCTCTCTCTCTCTCTCTGTGTGACTATCATAAAAAAAAAAAAAAAAAAACTAAAAAAAAAAAAAAAAAAAAAAAAGAATCTCTATGTCCAACGTGGGCCTCAAACTCATGACCGTGAGATCAAGAGTTGCACGTTCTACCAAGTGAGCCAGGCAGGTGCCCCAAAAGCAAAGTACATTAAAAAAAAAAAAAAAGGGGGTATCTGGCTGGTTCAGTCAGAGGAGCATGTGAGTCTTGATCTCAGGGTTGTGAGTTCAAGTCCTACGTTGGGCAGAGATTACTTAAATAAATAAAACTTTAAAAAAATGAAAATAATTTTTTAAAACTAGAAAAAAAGGAAGTTCAATACAATAGGCTAGAAAAAGAACAGAGTAGACTCAGTAAAACAAAAAGGAAATAATGGCAAAAACTAATTAAATAGAGAACAAAGCAAACAAAAGATCAACAAAAATTACAAGATTTTTAAAATAAAGGCTTTAGGAGAGACAATAAATCAGATCATATTATGGGAAAAACAACACATGGAAAAAAGGTAAAATAATTATCAATATAATGAAGACTTTAAGGTACATAATAATATTATGAATAACTAACTGCATACCAACACATGTGAAAACTCTGATCAGTGTTCAGAGGTACTGTTGGCATCTGAGCAGCCCAATTAATTCCTCATTGTACAAAGACTGAGTCATGCACTCTAAAACTTTAGCATTACTGGCCAACCGAAAAGTACCCTGCCTCATTTCTAAACACAACTGGAGAAATGAAGAATGTGGATGACCTAGCACTGAACCCTATTAAAGAACCAATGGCCTATTTGGAATGCATAGTTTCTAGGAAGTATATAAAATGCAGAATAAGTACAAAAAAAAGGAGAAAACCTAAATACATCAATCACCATTAAAGTTACCATGATGATAATCAACATCCCTCTACTAAAGGCCCAGAGAGTACTAAAGGTGACCTCTACCAAACTTCCTCATTTTATACTAGTTGTTCTAGAAATCAAAAAAGGGGAAATTGCCTAACTTGTTTTAGGAGATGAATGTAATTTTAATATCATAACAAGGTAAAGATAGCATAATAAAAGAAAATTATAGACCAATTTAACTTATGAACCAGATGCAAATATCTTAAATGTAATATCTATGAATGGACTACTACATCCTATGGGGGGAAAGAAAGCAGATCCAAGTAGAATATCTTTTAGGGATACAAGAATGTAAAAGTTTCAACATCAGAAATTTAGTAATATAATTCAGCATACTAATACATCACAGATGAGAGAAGGAAAATTGCATGAATACTTCAGTAAATGCAGGAAAAGCAGCTGGATAAAGTCCAACATCTATCCATAATTTTTTTGTTTTTGTTTGTTTTTTTAAGATTTTATTTATTCATTCATGGGAGACACAGAGACATAGAGGGAGAAGCAGGCTCTCCACAGGGAGCCTGATGTGGGACTCAATCCCCGGACCTGAGATCCCCTAAGCCAAAGGCAGATGCTCAAGCACTGAGCCACCCAGGCATCCCTCTATTCATAATTTTTAATGAATCTTAGAAAAATAAAAAGAGAAGTGAATTGTTATTTTGATAAGGCTATCTTCCCAAGAACCTATAGCAAGAGAGAAAATTCATCCTACTTAATAAATACAAAATACTGATGGTAAATAAAAGTTACTTTAGCCCAGGAGGAAAGTACAATAACAACAAAATGGAGAGCTCAAAATCAGATCTAGATATGAATACAGCACACAACAGAGATAACATCACAAATCATTAAAGGATAAGTTGTTTTTTGTTTTTTTTTTTAATGATAGTCACACAGAGAGAGAGAAAGAGGCAGAGACACAGGCAGAGGGAGAAGCAGGCTCCATGCACCGGGAGCCCGACGTGGGATTCGATCCCGGGCCTCCAGGATCGTGCCCTGGGCCAAAGGCAGGCGCCAAACCGCTGCGCCACCCAGGGATCCCCCTTTTTTTTTTTTTATGATAAGGGATAAGTTATTTAGTAAATAGTATTAGGGCAAATAGCTCTCTGTACGAAGGAAAAATAAAATTAGATCCGTATCTCCATCACTAAAGAAAAACAACACAAAACATAACAATACATGTTGTTTGGAGATGTTGTTTATGATCATGCAATGCAGAATAATTTTGAAACAAGAGTCAAAAAGCAAAAGCTGAGGTACCAGGGTGGCTCAGCTGGTTAAGCATCTGCCTTTGGCTCAGGTCATGATCCTGAGGTCCTGGGATGGAGCACCTCCTCCCAGCTCCCTGCTCAGCAGGGAACCTGCTCCCCTCCCCCCACCTCTCCCTTTGCTTGTTTTCTCTCTCAAATCTTTATAAAAACAAACAAAACAACCAAACAAAAAACCCACGAAAAACAAAAGCCATAAGAAAAAACTAATTTGACACAAAAAATTTAAAGGAATTAAAGGCTGTTACAGTTATTAGACAGGCAACGTGTTAGACAAAGGTATCTGCAATGTACAAAACTAACCAGAGTTTTTTGTACCTAGGATATTAACAAATAATCCATGCAAATCAGAAAGGGAAAGACAGGAAACCCAACATAAGCAAAAGAAATCAGAGAAGGTATTTATTTTATTTTTTATTTTTATTTATTTATTTTTTTTTTGGTATTTAAATGGATAAAAAGGAAATCTGAATGGAAACCTGAAGAGATGAAGTCATTCACCTCATGAGTCATCAGAGAAATGTAAAATAAACAAAGAGATCTAGCAGACTGGCAGGACTGGTAGTATCAACTGCTGGTGAAATAGAAATGTGAACCCCCTGGCACTCCTGGGGAAGTGTACTAACTACACTGGTGCAGCCCTAAGAGAGAGACTGGGCAGCAGTTAGAAAAAACAATTGGCACGTACACCTTAACAGCAATCTCACTCCTGGGCATTTATCCCAGAAGTCATCTAGAAGAATGGTTTAAGGGATGTCCATTGCAACCACCTGTGCTCCCAAAAAACTGGATGCAAACACACAGAAACACCCATATTCAGACACGTGAAATATGGCAAACGTGGCTCTACAAAGCGGGAGGAAAAGAACAGTCTTTTCAATAAATGGTGTTGGGACAAATGTACATCCAGGTGGAAAAAAATGAAAATTGGCCCATACTTCAAAATATACAAAAATCAATGCCAAGTGTGTTATAAATGAGAACTGAATAGAAGACTCTATGGAAGATTATCTTTGTGGGCTCAAAGAAGGAAAAGATTTTAAGACATTTAATAGTACTTACTAACTTTAAAGGAAAAGATTAATTATTTTGTCCACATTAAAATTAACAACTTCTGTGACAAGGCAGCCTAAAGTAAAGACAGTACAAAGGGAAGCCGTGGAATAGAAAAAGGTATGGATAGTATATAATCAAGAAAGGATTTGTTTGTCTAGAACACCGAGAATTCCTACAAGTCATAAGGAAAAAACAATCAAATGGACTTAAAGAGGCACTTCCTGAAACAGGAAATTGGAAAAGTTCAAGCCTAAACACTGAAAAGGTGCTCAATCTCATTAGTAATTACATAGTCACCAAATTGAAATCCCAAAATATCTTTACATGTAAGAAATAATAGCAACTGTTGATGAGGGTTTGGAGCTCTGAGAACTCTCCTGGTGGGAATACAAAATGGGTACAATCACTCTGAGAAAGTTTAGCATTAGCTACTACTATAGTTCAATATACCCATACTCTCAACACTCAGCAATTCCACTCCTAGGAGGAAATCCTAGGAAAACCCCCACATATGCTGACCCATAAACTGAATAAGAACGTTCACCAGGAACATTGTTCCTATTACCCTAAACTGGGAACAACTCAAATACCCATCTATAGGAGGACCAGAGAGGTAAATCATGGTACAGGCCTATAATATTCCATATAGCAACGAAAAGGGACAAATGGTTCCAAAGACAACATGGATGAATTTCACAAACACAACGCTGAGCAAAAAAAGCAAGACACACAAAAATAGATCCTTTATAATGCCATTTACATAAAGTTAAAAGTGTTTACAAATGAGTACAGCAGTGATAAGAAAAGCAAAAGTAGGAGGGAGGCTTCCTCTGGCGAGGGAAGGGAAGCCAGAAAGAGTTAAACAGAGGCCTCTGGGGAAATGAGCAATGCTGTTTTTTGACCTGGGTGGTTTTTACAAGGGTACTAGCTTTATGTTTTTTCATTATACCATATTATGTTTTATATATTTTTCTGTATGTGTCTTCCATTTGAACTTTTCGAAAACAATTAGGGAAAAAAAGTTGGGAGACCATCTCAGTGTTTATCACTCAGGGAAGGTGTAGATGTATGTGGTCACTGCATATAAGAGAATACGACATTAAAAAAAATAAAAAAAAATAAAAAAAAAAAAGAATACGACATAAAATTCAAAGGTAGTAACTCTATTTACAATTATAGAAACATGGATAGTTCTCAAAAACAAGGTTGAACAAAAGAAAAGAAATGGGTTTTTAGTACAATGCTCTATAAATTTTAAAGAGCAAACATGATACAATGCTATGTATTTTTCTTTAAAGATTTACTTATTCGAGATAGAGTCAGAGATATCACACTCACCACAGCATGAACAGGAGGGGAAGAGGGAGACAGAGAGAGAATCTGAAGCAGACTCTACAATGAGTGCAGAGCCTGACATGGGGCTCAATCTAACAACCCAAAACCAAGAGCTGGACGGACACTCAACCAACTACACCATCCAGGTACCCCAAAGCCATGTATTTTTCAAGAATACACAAATATCCATATAAACCCACAGAAAAGGAATCAGAAAAGTATAGATACATATAAAACACAGGGCACTTGGGTGGCTCAGCGATTGAGTGTCTGCCTTTGGCTCAGGTCATGATTCCCCAGGGTCCTGGGATCGAGTCCCACATCGGGCTCCCCACAGGTAGCCTGCTTCTCCCTCTGCCTATGTCTCTGTCTCTCTCTCTCTGTGTCTCTCATGAATAAATAAAATCTTAAAAAAAAAAAAAAAAAAAACAGCCATCCATATAAGTCCATGGAAGAGGAATTACAAAAGTATATATACATATAAAACACATACAATAGACTATATAGTGAACAGCTAATCAGATAAGAGCAAGTTAGCAAATTTTTTCTCACAGGGCCAGATAAATACTTTAGGCTTTGCAAGCATTTAGGTCTTATGGCAACTACTCAATTCTGCCATTATAACTCAAAAGCAGCCACAGACAATAAGGAAACCAATGTGCATAGTTATATTCCAAACTGACAATCACAAGGAGCAGGCCTGCATTGTGGTTCATCAAGCCTTGAAAAAAAGGAACAGGTTAAGGAAAGGGAATAAAGGAGGGAAATAATAGTAAGACAGACTTTGCATGGATCAACCACAAAGGGTGCCATGAACTACTTTCAACTCAATTTTGGGGAATAAATTCCTTTATAATTAAGAGACAATGAAGGAAAGAACAAAAGGAAGTAAACAGTACCTTTTTGTTGTTTTGATTTTCTTCCACACTTACCTCCTTGCTGTCTGTCACAGGAACCCATTTAAATATCCTAAGAGATGTGTCACCCACAGTCACCCACTTTTTCTCCCTGAAAGAAAGACACTTCTTAAAACCAATAAATAAAGATATTTTGTTCATAATGTGATTTTCTACCTCTCAGATCATTCCTTCAGTCTTTCAAAATAATTTTTAATTTAAGTTTATTTATTTTAGTGATCTCTATACCCAACGTGTGGCTTGAGCTTACAACCTCAAAATCAAGAGTCACGTGGTCTTCCAACTGAGCCAGCCAGGTTCCTCAAGTTTCTTCAATCTTGAATGTCTTCTAAACTTCCTTTCCAGGGACGCCTCGGTGGCTCAGCAGTTAAGTATCTGCCTTCAGCTCAGGCCCTGATCCTGGGTGTGGGGATTGAGTCCTGCATGGGGCTTCCTGAGAGGAGCCCACTTCTCCCTCTGCCTATGTCTCTGCTTCTCTCTCTGTGTCTCTCATGAATGAATAAATAAAATCTTTAACAAATAAATAAACTTCCTTTCCATCAAATTACACATTAAAAAAAAAAGTTTTATTTATTTGACAGAGAGAGAGAGCATAAGCAGGAGGAGCAGCAGGCAAAAGGAAGGGAGACAGAAAGAGAAACAGGCTTTCTGCCTGACAGGGGGCTCAATCCCAGGACACTGGGATCATGACCCGAGCTGAAGGCAACACTTAACTGACTGAATCACTCAGGTGACCCTGTACCTTACCTTTCGATGCAAAATCATCACTTCCAGAAAGACTTCTCTATCAAATTCCTTTGGCTCTGAATCTTCTGCTTGCCTTTTCTCAGTGTACCAAAGCCCTTTTTATCTTACTGACTACACTCATATCAAGTACCAGCATATTTTCACACTCAGGTATCTACCAAGCATTACTTTATTTTACAAAAATTAATTGAATTCTACTGATATTTATAAAGCCCTATTAAACAAGGCCCTGCAGGGATCCCTGGGTGGCGCGGCAGTTTGGCGCCTGCCTTTGGCCCAGGGCGCGATCCTGGAGACCCGGGATCGAATCCCACATCGGGCTCCCGGTGCATGGAGCCTGCTTCTCCCTCTGCCTATGTCTCTGCCTCTCTCTCTCTCTCTCTCTCTCTCTGTGACTATCATAAATAAATAAAAATTAAAAAAAAAACAAAAACAAAGAAAAACAAGGCCCTGCAGAAGATAAAGAACATGTAAGATATGGACCCTCACAGGAGCACATAGGAATAAAAAACTCAGTAAGGACATTGTTGTGACACATCAAAGTGATAAGGAAGCAGAGAAAAAGGCTGAAAGATGGTAAGGCAGGGCTATGACATGGAAGGAGAATTCCTAGGTCTCCTGTGGAACTCCAGGTTGAAACACAATTCCATTCAGAAATAATCGCAGGTGCAGAACACGATGCTTCCAAGTCTTACACTAGTTTCTGGAAGAGATTGAAGACTGAGCCACGCAAAGACTGCTTTAAGGTTTTGTCTTACAGGTAAAGTTACTTTTGAGGTAAGCCTTAAAAAAATTAAGCTTTGGGCAGCCCTGGTGTCTCAGCAGTTTAGCACCGCCGTCAGCCCAGTGATCCTGGAGTCCCGGAATCAAGTCCCACGTTGGGTTCCCTGCATGGAGCCTGCTTCTCCCTCTGCCTGTGTCTCTGTGCCTCTCTCTCATGAATAAACAAATAAAATCTTAAAAAAAAAATTAAGCCTTAAAAAAATTAAGCCTAGGGGCACCTGGGTGGCTCAGGGCTTGAGCATCTGCCTTTGGCTCAGGTGGTGATCCCAGGGTCCTGGGATTGAGTCCCATATCAGGCTCCCCACAGGGAGCCTGCTTCTCCCTCTGCCTATGTCTCTGCCTCTCTGTGTCTCTCATGAATAAATAAATAAAATCTTTTTAAAAAAATTAAGCCTAAAAAAAAATTTTCCCCCAGTTTTGGGGGAATGCAAGTGACATTCTTGAATAAGGATTAGATTATGGACAAGCAGAGCTGGGGAGCCTGAAGAATGACTTGTGAAAGTTTCAAATCCAAATGTGAGGTTCCAGAAAAGCAAAAAAAGCAAGTGTTGTGACTGCTGATATTGATGATGCCGTTCAACAAACAGAAAGAAGAATCAACTACAGACTTAGCAAACTGAAATTAATTCCTGGACTGACCACTCCACTTCCTCATGATCCTGTGCTAGACCTTGGGCACACAGGCAGCAAGATGTACAGTCCCTACCCTCACAGAGCCTCATTCCAATTGGAAACAGAAATCAAACAACTCATTTCATAGTTGCTTAATCATTAGACTTAACCACATCAAACTGCCACTTCAGTTAAGTTAAAAAGTCAAATATAGGAAATGTCTTATTATTCAATCTAATACAATTGTGGAAAGTTCTATGAAGGGGACCTGATTTAGATTAGAAATCTTAAAAGGTGTCCCTTGAGAAAGCAATTTTTGTGAGTAGTTAACTGGTCAAGGAGTGAGTAGTTAATTAGTCGAGGAGAAGGTAGATGATACCAGGCTTCCTGTGGCTCCCGCTGAAAGATGGCAAGCCACACGGGGAAAGAGGGCAGTCTGAGCCAGTCCAGTGAGGCAGGAAGACCATCTTTGGTCTTTAACCTAAGAGCAAGAAGAGGTCACTGAAGCATTGTTTCTACAGCAGGGGAATGCTATGATAATATTTACACTGAAAAGTGAAATCACTCTGAGTGCAGTGTGATGAATGGACTGGGTAATGAGAGTTGAAGAAAGCCAAGAGTTCCAGATGAGAGAGGATGGTCCTCTGGCCAGACTGCTGGGGCTGGGGGTCAGGGTTCAGCAGAGATGGCCAGAAGAAAAAGAAAGGTGTGCTGATTCTTAGGTTTCACCAAAAAACAAACAAACCCCAACCCTAGGAGGATTAGATTTGGAGGGAAAAAAATCATTAATTATTTAATATATACGAATCTCAACTACATATAAAGCTCTTATATATAAAGAAATAAGAAGGGGCAGCCCTGGTGGCCCAGTGGTTTAGCGCCGCCTTCAGCCCAGGGTGTGATCCTGGAGTCCCGGGATCGAGTCCCACGTCAAGCTCCCTGCGTGGAGCCTGTTTCTCTCTCTGCCTGTGTCTCAGCCTCTCTCTCTCTCTCTCTCTGTCATGAATAAATAAAATCGGAAGGAAAGGAAGGAAGGAAGGAACTTGTGAGGGAGGGGGATCCCTGGGTGGCTCAGCGGTTTAGTGCCTGCCTTTGGCCCAGGGCGCCATCCTGGAGTCCCGGGATCGAGTCCCACGTCGGACTCCTGGCACGGAGCCTGCCTCTCTCTATGTCTATAAATAAATAAATAAATAAATAAATAAATAAATCTTTAAAAAAAAAAAAAGGTACTTGTGAGGGAAACGAAGAGACACGCAAAAACAAAAACAACACCTGAAGTAATGATGCCCCTGGAGTGGATAGAGGTCTCTGGAAGGAAGGCTAACCTCTACCTGGGCTTTAAAACTATTACTAGCAGTCGGCCAGATTAAAAGACTCAAGAAGTTGGAGCAAACAGTTGGCTGTTAAACTTTTAATGTGATGATGCATCGAAGTTCCTGATACAAAACAGGCGGCCAACCGGCCCTGCAATGAACATCACACAAGCCGTTTCCAAATGAGGGTAGGTCTCGACGACTGCTTTATCAACAGCCTACCCAGCTGGCGGCGTGCGGGCCAGTGCACTGGGGGGAAAGGCGGGTTTTGATTCCCTTGACCACGGCTGCTCCCGTGACAAGTAGGTTTAGCGAGCAGCTCTCACCAAACTTAAAACGAGTTAACACGTAGAGCGCTCAGCCTGGCTGGCGGGAACCCCCCCGAGACTGTCAGCTACCACGCGGGGCAGCTCAGAGGCAGCAAGGCTCCCGAGACCCGCCGGGTGGGGCGCGGCGCGCGAACGAGGCCACGCAGCCACCACGGCGGCCGGAAGCCCGCAGCCCCTCCGGGAGACGCGCGGCCCTCGGGCAGGTGGGCGGGCCCGCGAGCCGGGCGACCCCCTGATTGGCGGCAGCCGGCGCGCCCTCTGACCTCACGCCGACGCGAGCTGCACCCTCCTCCCGCCTTCTCCCGCTCCCCCCTCCCCCCAGCGCCTGCCGGTCGGCGCCCACCCCGCCAGCCAGTCTCGCGCTCCTCTGGGCCTGGGCTGGCGACCCCGCCGGCACCCTCGGGTCCGGCCCCTCACCATTTCCGCACTTTCTCGATGGCCGCCATCACCTTCTTGATGTCGTCCTTGGCCCGGCTGCGGGTCTCTGCCCGGACCGACCGGCCCGACATGGCGGCAGCGGGAGCGGCGGGGGCCGGGGCACTGCTCCCAAGACCCAGGGAATCGCGCGCCTCACGCACCGCCGCCCGCCCGCCGCAGCAGCGTCACCGCAGCCGTCGCCCCCTCCGTGCGCGCGTGCGCGAGGAAGCGCGCGCACCCGCCCGCCTCTTGGGGCTCGAGGCCTCAGCGCGCCTGCGCGCCCCGCCCCGGGCGGCCCTCCCTGGGCGCCCCAGGAGTCTCCCGTCTGCCCCCGTGCAGGCCGCGGTTCGCGAAGAGCGGCGGCACGTGCTGCGGGCAAGGCGAGGTGCGAGGCGCTGCCCGTGGGCTCCCTTTCGGGGTTTGGAGGTCGGCACCTTTGCCCTCTTGCCGGGGTTGCTGCCTTTAGCTACGTGTTATGCATTTGACCCGAACGGGTGCGCGGTTCTGTTGCCTCTCCTCTCCAGCTCCCTTGCTTTCCGGATAGTACTGTTGTGCTCTAACCACAGAATCTCACACCTTAATTCAGTATATTCTCCTAACTTGGCACACACCGGCTCCCTTCCTGGAATTCTCATCACTTTACCTGTGAACTGACCACGTAGTCTACTAACATCCAGATCCAACTCAGAGAAGCCTTCCCCTGCTATCCTCAGGTTCCGCTTAGCACTCTACATCACTGTCTGATTTAATCCTGCAGTCGTTGACTGAGTGGTGCTTGCGTTCTGCAAGGCTACGTGGTCAATGCTGAGGACAAAACCTGGGTTTTTGCCTTCAAAGAGCTTCCAGTTCAGAACATCCAGACCAGAAAACAGGCCTTTTAAATGCCATTTTATGAATGATAGGCTAAAGTAGTCCTAATCCAAATAAGGGGTGTCCAGAGGCTTCCGGGAAAATATAACCTTGAAGTCGACCTCTGAAAACGGGATACAAGTGCAACTGCTCCAAGACATGTGTCCACACATTGTAGAACATGCTCAATAAATATTTGGGTGAATGTTGAATTTTGAGAGCAGCTTCTTTGCTCTCCATTCCCTCCCCCATATTTATTGATGCCTGCGGTATTTAGGGAGGCTTCATAGAGTAACAGCCTCAGGAGACATAAAGGAAGCAGGTGACAGTTTGCATTGATTGATTGGCAGTGGTTACTTCTCTCACTCTAGAGAAACCTCCTTCTGTATGCCTCAGAAAAATGCCTAGCTAACTCGAACTCGACACAGCCTCTGACTATGTTCAGGCATTCATGACTAACATCACGATTTGATAAGCATATGCTGTCTTGCTAATGAGAAGCCTGGGAATAGCATCTGCCTGACTGAGGACTGGAAGAGCTGAACCAGCATGTGGAGAGAAGGGATGATTCTAGAACTAATGGGATCAGAGGTGGCCTATCTGTTTCTCAAGCCCAACTGATCCAAAATAACTCAATGCAAGTACAGCCTGAGCACCTGTTATATGCCCTAGAGCATGTAGGCCACTGTGATGCCAAGATGAGTAAGATACACTCCCTGCCCTTGAGGTGAGGATAAAGAATGCAGTAGAAAAAACACAAGGCAGAACATGCATGCCAGGTGTCGTGAAAGAGGCCAGCTTTCTAGGATTCTCCCAATTCTGTTCACAGATCCCGCTGGTGCAAGTACACAGCTTAACAACCCCTGGCAGTTATGTCTAACTTCTCTCTCCCCTTCGTCTAAGTGCTGGCCAGCCTCCCCTCTGAGTTTCTTGCCTATAGCTTCTTCCTACTCCAAGGCCCACTGCTCCTTCCAGCAGTGCACTAGCATCCTGCACCCAGCTGTCCTCTAGCCAGTCATCCACCTTCCTCAGGCCATCCCCTGTTCTGAACACTCCATGATCTCCCTGTTTTCTGCCCACATCTGTCCACCTAGCCCTATTCCCTACCTCATCTCTCCTGGAGCTCTCTCTACATAAGAGAATGATTAAAGTGGGCACCTACCAACTACTCCCCACAGGCCACACAAATGCCCTCTGTTGACAGCCTTTTCTTTAAAAAAAAAAAAAAAAAAGTTGCAGCTTGGGGTGTCTGGGTGGCCCAATTGGTTAGGTGTCTGACTCTTGATTTCAGCCCAGGTCATGGTCTTGGGGTCTTGGGATTGAGCCCCATGTCAGACTCTGTGCTGAGTGGGGAATCTGCTTAATGATTCTCTCTCCCTCTGCTCCTCCCCCTGCTCACATATGTACACGCTCTCAAATAAATAAATAAATCTTTAAAAAAAATTTTTTTAAATGCATCTTGACATTTTCTAGATGAAAACCCTGTGCTAGATGCTGAGGGGGATAACAAAGATGACCCAACCAAGACCTCTGCTTTGGGCAATTTGCATTCAAGGCAGTGACTTCCCCTCTCAGAGTAAAAGAGAACGTAGCCTAGAGTGCCCCACCAGGTCCCATATCTCCTTGCATTAATTCCTTTTTTTTTTTAAGATTTTATTTATTTATTCATGATAGACACACACACACACACACACACACACACAGAGGCAGAGACACAGGCAGAGGGCGAAGCAGGCTCCATTCAGGGATCCCACTGCGGGACTTGATCCCGGGTCCCCAGGATCAGGCCCTGGGCCAAAGGCAGTGTCAAACCACTGAGCCACCCCAGGCTGCCCTCCTTCATTTAATTCTGACCTCACCTCCTATAACTATACTCATTGCTATCTCTGTTCCAACTATACTGCCCTTCTTTGCTCATCTGAAAACATCTAGTAAAGTTCTTGCCTCAGGGCCTTTGCAGTGCAGGCCCCTTTACCTGAAACACCCATCCCATATGTATTTCATGGCTCACTCTCACATCCTTCAGGTCTTTTTTTCTTTTTTTTTAAGATTTTATTTTATTTATTCATGAGAAACAGAGAGAGAGAGAGAGAGAGAGAGGCAGAGACACAGGCAGAGGGAGAAGCAGGCTCCATGCAGGGAACCCGATGCGGGACTCGATCCCAGGACCCCAGGATCACGACCTAAGCCAAAGTCGGATGCCCAACCACTGAGCCACCCAAGCGTCCCCTCCTTCAGGTCTTTACTCAAACGTTACCTTCTCAATGAAGCCTTTCCTAGCCCCTTTCTTTCTTTTTTTTTTTTTAACTTTTATTTATTTATGATAGGCACACAGTGAGAG
The DNA here is from genome assembly GCF_053574225.1 of Canis aureus. Taxonomy (NCBI): domain Eukaryota; kingdom Metazoa; phylum Chordata; class Mammalia; order Carnivora; family Canidae; genus Canis; species Canis aureus. Next base: position 71,384,176 of record NC_135618.1, read on the forward strand.
AGAGAGGCAGAGACACAGGCAGAGGGAGAAGCAGGCTCCATGCACCGGGAGCCTGACGTGGGATTCGATCCCGGATATCCAGGACCACGCCCTGGGCCAAAGGCAGGCGCCAAACCGCTGCGCCACCCAGGGATCCCACCTAGCCCCTTTCAAAGAAGGTAGTATCTATCCTCCCACATACTCTGGATCCCCCTTCCACAATTTATTATTCTCCAGAGCATTCATCACCCCCTGAAATGCTATTTTTCTTGTCTCTCTTGCTTATTAGCTACCCTCTTTTCAGTGGTTCTGAGAAGGTACAACATGGTCTGTTTTGTTTTGTTCAATGATTATCTCTAGCAGCATCTAAAACAGAACCTGGGAACACTTAGCTCACTCAGTCAGTAGAGCATGCAACTCTTGATCTCAGGGTTGTGAGTTTGAGCCCCAAGTTGGGTATAGAAATTATTTAAAAATAAAACATTTAAAAATATAATAAAACAGAGCCTGATATTCAGTAGATGGTCATTACGTATTTGTTGAATGAAGCCCAACCTCAATGTATCCCTTCCATGAAGCCTTCCCCAGATCACTCTGAGCAGGAGAAAGGATGCCTTCCTTCCCTGAACTCCCACAGGACCCTGAACACAGTCTGCATTATACTCAGTGGCAGGGATTTCCAGGGAAGGCAAGAGAAACCACCCTGAGGACCACATGACACTGGCTGTATGTCCTCATATGTCCTGAAGATCCTATGTTTAACCACAGTTTGAAGTTCTTATATTTGTTCATTTGCTCCTTATGATCTGGTATCCCCTGAAGTGTCAGTCCTGTGAGGGTGGGGGCCCTGTTGTCCAGTTCACATTACATCCCCAATGTTCAGCATGACACCTCGCATAGGGGAGGTACTTACTAAAGAGAGATAGGGAGAATGAATGAATGAGGAATGCCATTCTTCCCCCCAGGCTCTCTTCAGAGGCCACATCAGCTGTGCTCTCCCTCCCTGCTCTATCCACATGACCCATAGAGCACCCTGCTTTCTCTCTCAGAACATTGTAGCCTGACATAGCAGTCTCCCTCAACAGCATACATGCCCAAGACCCAGCACACCTGTGATTATCACAGCTCTTATTTATTTATTTGTTTGTTTATTTAAAGATTTTATTTATTTATTCATGAGAGACAGAGAGAGAGGCAGAGACACAGGCAGAAGGAGAAGCAGGCTCCATGCAGGAAGCCCGATGTGGGACTCGATCCCGGGACTCTGGGATCACGCCCTGAGCCAAAGGCAGACCAACTGCTGAACCACCCAGGTGTCCCTCTTATTTGTTTTTTTTTAAGATTTATTTATTTACTTTAGGGGGGGGAGGGGAAGAGGGAGAGAGAGAGAGGTTCCCAAGCAGACTTCCTGCTGAGCATGGAGGCCAACATGGGGCTCAATCCCATGACCCCTAGACCAAGACCCTAGCGAAACCAAGAGTCGGACGCTCAACCACCCAGGCACCTCAACCACAGCTCTTCTAAAATCCTTTCTGTGGCTCCCCATTGCCTCCATTCAAAACCCACGCTGTAGCATTACTCAGGTACCCCAGTATAATCCTGGTCACCGGGAAAAGAATGCTAGGAGACAGAAGCCAGGGTCGGAAGCCCAGCTCGGCCACATATTTGTGTCGTGGCTTTGTGTAGGTCACTTGATCACTGAATCCCTGGTTCCTCTTGGTTTTCATTTCCTTTGTCAGTGAAATAAGTTCACTAACAATGGCTCTGTACTTCATAGGTTGTACTGAGGATCTGGTGAGGTGAGGAGTGGGTGAACTTTGTGCCTAGTAGGGGAAATACTTATTTTGGTTTCCGGCATCACCGCTCCTACCTGTTCATAATTCTAGCTAAACAAGGCCTGATCCCTGTTCCCCTCTCATCTTCCCCCTTTTGAAATATTCATCTTTCAAGAATCAGCCTGCTCCACAGTTGTACCCAAAACATGATTAATCCCACCCTTAATTAGACCCCCAGAGCACCGAGTTCACCCCTGTTAGCCCTCTCCTTTTATTTTACCTCCTGAAAAGCTGAGATCCTCACAGGGCTGATTCAGCAGAGGACAGGGCCCAAGGAACCTGGTGATGCCCGTTGGTTCCATCCTGGAACCCTGAGTGTTCATTTCACACACTGGTAATTCCGAAAACCTATTTGAAGACAAGCCTCGAGGAGGAAGAGCCTGAACTATGCTGGAGTTTCTCTCCCCTCCTTCTTGGGTTTTGTCAAAAGACCGGTTGAAGGAGAAGACAGAGGACCAGGACTTTGGAGCTGTGCTCCTTTAGAAAGCCACAGAGGCCCAAGAACCAGTCCTAAGGAGTAAGGGAAACCTATAGGGGGTGTGAAGACCTCCCCATGCCTTTGTTTTGTTTTGTTTTGTTTTAATATTTTATTTATTCATTCATGAGAGACACAGGAGAAAGGCAGAGACACAGGCAGAGGGAGAGGCAGGCTCCATGCAGGGAGCCCAATGTGGGACTTGATCCTGGAACTCCAGGATCTCACCCTGGGCCGAAGGCAGGCGCTAAACTGCTGAGCCACCCAGGGATCCCCTCCCCATGCCTTTGTAAGCAGGGACAGTGAACCTTCTGGAATTCTTTGAGAGCTCATATGGACTAAAAGTGGAAGGTTCGATGAGGGCTTCAAAACAGTCACAGGAGGTAGGTTCTTCACACGTTGCTAATGAGCAGTGCCAGGAAGTGAGGAACAAGGAATAGCCAGCAGCGAAGAGCTCTGCATTGTGGGAGCTCTCTCCTTTCTCCCTCCTGGTCATCTTGGTAGCTGCTCCTGGCGGTGGCCCTCCTCCACCTAAGGCAGGAAGGTGGCAACCAAAAAGATGAAAAAGTTGCTGCCATCTATCAATTCTAGGCTCCAACTTGTTATGGAAAGTGGAATGTACACGCTGGGGCATGAGACTCCGAAAATGATCAGACATGGCAAAGCAGAGCTAGTCATCCTCACCAACAACTGCCCAGCCTTGAGGAAATCTGAAATAGAATACTAAGCCCTATTGGCCAAAACTGGTGTCCATCTCTACAATGGCAATGATATGGAATCGGGCACAGCTTATGGGAAATTCTACAAAGGAATCACTGACCACAGTGATTCCAGTCTCATTAAAATCATTCCAGAAGGGACACCTGGGTCGCTCAGTGGTTGAGCATCTGCCTTTGGGTCAGGGTGTGATCCCGGAGTCCTGGGATTGAGTCCCACATCGGGCTCCCTGCATGGAGCCTGCTTCTCCCCCTGCCTGTGTCTCTGCCTCCCTCTCTGTGTCTCTGATGAATAAATAAAATCTTAAAAAAAAAAAAAAAAAGAATCATGCTGGTGAAAAGTAAATCACACAAAATTTCTTCTTAATAAAACTAGCCAAAAAAAATAAAAAATAAAAAATAAAACTGGCCAGAGCTTGTTTAAATTTATATATATATATATATATATATATATATAGGCACTGAGAGAGTCTATAGAGAGCCCAGTGGTGTTCCCAACTACGAGGAACTCCCTGCCACCACCACCACCACCAAGAAGCTTGTTAAAATGCAAATCCCTGGGCCCTGTTCCCAAGGTTTTGTTTGTTTTGTTTTTTTTAAGGATTTTATTTATTCATTTATGAGAGGCAGAGACATAGGTGGAGGGAGAAGCAGGCTCCCTGCCTGATGTGGGACTCGATCCCAGGACCCCGAGATCACACCCTGAGCTGAAGGCAGATGCTCAACTGCTGAACCACCCAGGCATCCCTGTCCCCAAGATTTTATCTCCATAGTTCTGTGGTTCAGCTTGGGCATACATATTTTATTTTTGTTATATTTATCTTAATATACAATACCTCCATGTGCTGGAAAATTAAAAGAGTACAATGATGTTAATACTTCTGAAGTTGGGTGATGGATATGCAGGGGCTTACGATATTGTTCTATTTTTATTATACTCTGAAACTTTCTATAATAAAACATTTTTTAAAGGTACACAGTGAAGTTCAAAGGTTAAAACAATAAAACAGGTCTTTCTCTTTTTCCCTCCCAGGTCCCACAGTCATCCTGTGCCTCACTGCCTCACCTTCTAGAGTCAGTCTACACCCATGGTCTCAACCTGGCCACACCTTGGAAGCCTCAAAAGGTGTTGAAGGCCTGGGTTCTTCTCTCCTCTCACCCACCCCCACCCTGCCTCCAGAGATACTGATTTAAGAATCTGCAGTGTGGACACTAGGGTTGTTTCTTAATCTTTTCAGATCCCTCTAATGTATTGCCAAGGTTAAGAGCTACTAGTCCACACAATTATGAACACACATACATAAGTACTCAGTGTTTTGTTTTTCCACTCAAATTATAGCACATGCTATGCATTTTTCTCTGCTTTGATTTTACCTAATGTACCATTGTATTTGTTTTCTGTTGCTGCTGAGGTGGCAAATTACAAGAAACTCAGGGGCTTAATGTATTGTTTTTTATTTTTCCCATGACAAGTACAGTTTTTAAAAAAATATTTTATTTATTCATGAGAGAAAGAGAGAGAGAGAGAGAGAGACAGGCAGACAGGCAGAGAGAAGCAGGCTTCATGCAGGGAGCCTGAAACAGGACTTGATCCTAGAACTCCAGAATCACACCCTGGGCCCAAGGCAGATGCTTAACCTCTAAGCCACCCAGGCATCCCAACAAGTATACTCTTTAATCCTCATCCTTTAGTTCACTCATCCCCCACCCACCTTCCCTCTGTAACCATTAGTGTGTTCTCTGTGGTTAGGAGTCTGTTTCTTGGTTTGTTTCTCTCTCTCTCTGTCTTTTTCCCTTTGCTTATATGCTTTGTTTCTTAAATTCCACATGAGTGAAATCATATGGTATTTGTCTTTCTCTGACTGACTTATTTCACTTAGCATAATACTCTCTAGTTCCATCCATGTCATTGCAAATGGTAAGATTTCTTTCTTTTTCTGGCTGAGTAATATTCCATTATATATACATACTTGGAAGCTTTCCTTCCCCTTCCATTTTTTGGAATAGTTTGAGAAAAATAGGTATTCACTCTTCTTTGAATGTTTGGTAGAATTCACCTGTGAAGCCATCTGGTCCTAGATTTTTGTCTGTTGGAAGGTTTTGTTTTTTTGTTTTTTCCACTGGTGACAATTTATTATAATCTGTTGGCAGCACACAGATAGATATTAATAAAACCAGAACTATGTTTCTATAGAAATGGGTGATGATATGTAGCCATTCTATGGTAACTGTGTGCCATTAATCATCATGTTTTAGATTTTTAAATTTTCTTCTTGTGCCATTCAATTTCTTTCTGCAGATGCTCAATCTCCTTTACATGATGAGTGATCTCATCTTCATGGTGTTTCTTCAAGGCTGCCAGTTGTTCTCTAGTATGTACTCGGAAGTATCATTCCTCTTCAGCTTGCTCTTTCTTTCCAAAGGCCCCACCTGCCTCCTGGATCAAGCTGGCGGTGCTGGCATCCTCTGAGTCTTCTGATCGTTCAGAGGCGAAGCCTCAGGTTACAGTGCCCTAAGCCCCACACGCCCAGCCACATCTGTGTGGACACGTCCATGACAGCCATTGTCAGAGTAGACCTTCACAGTCACCCCTGTTGGGAGTTTTTTGATTACTGATTCAATTTTTTTTTTAAAGATTTATTTATTTTGAAAGAGACAGAGAGAGAGAGAGTGCAGGGGGAAGAGCAGAGAGAGAGAATCTCAAGCAGACTCCCCGCTGAGCATGAAGCCTGATGTGGGGCTCATTCTCATGACCCTAAGATTATGACCTGACCCAAAATCAAGAGTCAGACACTTAACCAACTGAGTCACCCAAGGGCCCTGATTACTGATTCAATTTCATTGCTGGTAGTTAATCTGTTCAAATTTTCTTTCTCCCTGATTAAATTTTGGTAGGTTATATGTTTCTAGAAATTTATCCATTTCTTCTAGGTTGTCCAGGTTGTTGACATATAATTTTTCATGATATTCCCTTAAAATCCTTTGTAGTTCTGTGGTGTCAGTTGTTATTTCTACTCTTTCATTTCTTTTACTTTTTAAAAAAGTTTCATTTATTTATTTGAGACAGAGTGAGTGAGAGAGAGAGAGAGAGAGCATGAGCAGGAGTGAGGGAAAAGCCGCTCCCCACTGAGCAGGGGGCTAGATCCCAACCTGAACCTAAGGCAGACACTTAACCAACTGAGCCACTCAGGCACCCCTCTCCTTTCACATCTGATTTTAAGTCTTCTCTCTCTCTCTCTCTCTCTCTTTATGAATCTGGCTAAAGGTTTACAGTTCTTTTAATCTTTTCAAAGAACCAGCACCTGGTTTCGTCGATCTGTTCTAGTGGGGATATTTTTAGTTTCTACTTCATTTATTTCTGCTCTCATTTTTATTATTTCCTTTCTTCTACTGGTTTGGGGCTTTGTTTGTTCTTCTTTTTCTAGCTCCTTTAAGTGTAATTTTAAGTTGTTTATTTGATATTTTTCTTGCTTCTTGAGATAGGCCTGGGTTGCTATAAACTTCCCTCTTAGAAACACTTTTGTTGCATCCCAAAGATTTTGGACTGTTGTTTTCATTTTCATTTGTCTCCATGTATTTTTTAAAATTTTCTCTTTGATTTCTTGGTTGACCCCTTCATTGTTTTATAGCATATTATTTACCTCCATGTATTTATGCTCTTTCCAGATTTTTCCTTGTGATTGATTTCTGGATTCCGAGTATTGTGGTCAGAAAAGATTCATGGAATGACTTTGTTATCTTTTAGAGTTTTTTGAGACTTGTTTTGTGGCCTCATATATGATCTATTCTGGAGACTGTTTCACGTGCATTAGAAAAGAATGTATATTCTGCTGTTATAGAGTGGAATGTTCTGAATATATGTTAAATCCACCTGGTTCAATGTGTCATTTGAAGCCACTATTTCCTTATTGATTTTCTGTTTGGATGATCTGTTAATTGAGGTAAGTGAGGTATTACAGTCCCACAAGTGTATTGTCTTGTAGATCAGAAGTCTGACATGGATCTCATTGGGCTAAATCAAAGTACATTCCTCCCTAGAGGCTCTGAAGGAGAATCTGTTTCCTTTCTTTTTCCAGCTTCTAGAAGATGCCCACTTTCCTTGGTTCATGGCTCTTTCCTCCATCTTCATTTGACTTTTTTTTTTTTAATTTTTATTTATTTATGACAGTCACAGAGAGAGAGAGAGAGAGAGAGAGGCAGAGACACAGGCAGAGGGAGAAGCAGGCTCCATGCACTGGGAGCCTGACGTGGGATTCGATCCCGGGTCTCCAGGATCGCGCCGTGGGCCAAAGGCAGGCGCCAAGCCGCTGCGCCACCCAGGGATCCCTCTTTCCTCCATCTTCAAAACCACATCAGGTTGAGTCCCCTTCATGCTGCCATCTCTTTGATTCCCTCTTTTGCCTCACTCTTCCACTTTTAAGGATCTTATATCCCTGTGATTACATTAATCCCACCCAGATAATCCAGGATCATCTCCTTATTTTAAAGCAAGTTGATTAGCGACCTTAATTCTAACTGCTACTTTAATTCCCCTTTGGCATATGTTCCTACAAAATTCTTATGTTGAAATCCTCGATCTCTTCACAGGCCCACCATGGTGTTGGGAGGCAGGGCCTTTGGGAGGTGTTTGGGTCAAAAGGGTGGAGCCTTCATGAATGATATTTGTGCCCTTTCTAAAGGGACCCCAGAAAGGTGCTTTGTTTTTTGTTGTTGTTGTTTTTTTAAGAGAGAGAGCAAGTGCAAGGTGGGGGGGCAGAGGGAGAGAATCTTAAGCATACTCCACACTTAGTGCAGAGCCCAATGCGGGGCTCCATCTCATGACCCTGAGATTATGACCTAAGCTGAAATCAAGAGTTGAAGCTTAACCAACGGAGCCACCAAGGCGTCCCTCAGAGAGCTCTTTTGCCTTCTTTCTACCATGTGAGGATACAAGGAGAAGATGGTCATTTATAAAACAGCAAGCATGCTCTCACCAGACATCAAATCTGCCAGTACCTTAATAGTGCTTAGACTTAGCCATCTTCCAAAACTATGAGAAATAAATTTCTGTTGTGTAACCCACCCAGTTTATGGCACTTTGCTATAGCAGCCCAAACTAAGACAGCATATAACCTAACAAATTTGCAGGTTCCAGAGATTAGGAGGTGGACATCTGCTACCACATCATAAATATTTGTCCATATTAGGGGAAAAATGTTTTTGTTTTGTTCGTTTTGTTTTGTTTTGTTTTGTTTTTTTTTTTTTTAGAGAGAAAGTGAGCATGGGGGAGGAGGGCAGAAGAGGAGGAGAGAGAGTCTCAAACAGGCTCCATGCTTGGTGTGGAGCCTAATATGGGGCTTGATTCCACGACCTCGAGATCATGACCTGAGCTAAAACCAAGAGTTGGACAATTAACTGACTGAGCCACCCAGGTGGCCTCTTTTCTTTGTTGGGGAGGATGTATTTCTTTAAAAGATGATCTTATGTATAGCCCAGTTTGGAAGTCAGACTGGACCCTAGCTCAGAAAAAATATCCAAGCTTGAGTAGGGAGCTCTGACTTGGCTCATTAGTTATTTAAATATTCTCCTTACATAAAAAAACAAGCAAACAAAAATATCCTTTGAGATTTGTAACCTAAGTATGTACAGCCGGGCCTGCCTTCTCCCCATAGCCACAGGAAGGAAATATCTCATTTCCACATAGTCCACAGAAGGCTCAGCAACTATGTATGGAGGAAATGAGAGACAAAGAAGGGAGGGAGGAGGGAGGGATAGAGGGATGGAGCTCTCCTTACCATCCTCCTGACACTGGGTCTGCCCAGTTTTCCATCTGCCTCCCTGAATGACCCTGTTCTCTCTTCTTCTCAAGCTTCTGTTGCTACTCCCACTAACCTGTAGAAATAGGACACACCCTCGGGCAGGGTGTAGCATAAGGAATAATGGAGCTACTTCTGAAGCCCCAAACAAACCCCAAATATTATAACAAGTGGTCCCTTTTGTTCTAAACACTTAGAAAATGACAAGGGTTGTGGCAGCTATGAGCCAGAGCCATGATTGAAGACCAAGAGAAATGCTGGGTGTTGTTTTTATGTAAAAGCAGTGTGGAAACAAGTAAAGCACCATTGCCCAGTCCAGTGAATGTACTCAGGCAATGAAAACCCATTACTATCCTAAACTCTTTGTCAACAGCCCCTTCCAACTTCTTTCTTTCCTCCATAAAAGTAAGGCCCTTTTGAGACAGAACATAGACTCCTAACTCTGGGAAACGAACTAGGGGTGGTGGAAGGGGAGGAGGGCGGGGGGTGGGGGTGAGTGGGTGACGGGCACTGAGGGGGACACTTGACGGGATGAGCACTGGGTGTTATTCTGTATGTTGGTAAATTGAACACCAATAAAAAATTATTTTATTAAAAAAAAAGTAAGGCCCTTTTCAGGCTGTACTAAGTGTGTTAATCAGGATAGGTTAGCTGCTATAAGAAACCACCCCACTCGTTCCATGCCTTTTCACACAATATGAAATTTTTCTTAAAGATTTTATTTATTTATTCATGAGAGAGAGAGAGAGAAGCAGGCTCCATGCATCCATGCAGGGAGCCCAATGAGGGACTCAATCCCGGGACTCCAAGATCATGCCCTGGGCCAAAGGCAGGCGCTCAACCGCTGAGCCACCCAGGCGTCCCTCACACAATATGAATTTATTTCTTGTTTATGGTCACAATACAATGCTGGGGTCAGGGAAGACCTGCTCCACAGAGTCATTCAGAGGCCCAGGTTCCCTCCATCTACTGACTCAACCATCTGCAGCCTCAGCTGCTGGGGATGGTTTGTGTACATGTCCATGTCCCAGCCTGACAATCATTTTTCCTATAAATGCCAGGGAAGAAGAGTTAATTGTGCATTTAAGATCTGATAAATTAGGGATGCCTGGGTGGCTCAGCTGTTGAACATCTGCCTTTGGTTCAGGGCATGATCCCGGGGTCCTGGAGTTGAGTCCCACATTAGGCTCCCTGCATGGAGCCTGCTTCTCCCTCTGCCTGTGTCTCTGCCTCTCTATGTCTCTCATGAATAAATCAATAAAATTTAAAAAGTAAGATCTGATAAATTAGCTGGGTCTGAAAGACACAATAGTAAATGAGAAGGGGGACCTTTTAGCAGAGAGGGAAAAGTGATGACGCTGTCCAGCAGCACCAGAGACTGGGTGCTGAATCTTCCAACTTCACCATGGCCTCTAGATGTTTTGTCACTGATGAGGAATGGGCCCCTCACCCCTTGCTCCCATCAGCTGATTCCTCAGAATCAATATAGGAGGAGACAATGGTTGGGGGTTCCAGGGATCCCAGAAAGTCTTAGAGAGACCAATGGAGCAAGTAGGTCTGAGGGGTCTTGTGGATTGCAGCTACCCCCGCTCCACCCTCACTGTATGGGCAGGAAATCTTGGTAGCTTGTGTCTTGAACTCAAATTTTCTGGATATGATGGAGGTGAACTAAAATTCTGGAAGGTGCTCAGGGTGGCAATAGCCTCCAAACCCCAGGGTTTGGCCTTCCAGTGCTGGAGGCTTAATGATTTCCACCCTTGGGAGCAATTAGCCCCGGGAGTATCACATTTGGGTGTGAGCTCACGATGTTGTCATCTCAGAAAGTAATGGAACGATTTCTATTGGCAGCATAGTTGCACAGTGAATGGGGTAAGTGGAGGCCATAGTGAGCTCGTTAACTGTTGAGCATTATTAACACTCACCTATAGCAATAGGACACATTCTCAGGCAAGGCAGTAGTGTATGAAGAATATTCCAAATCAAGGCAGAAAAGCACAATGCAGTGCCTCCCACACTTTGGTATCCGAATCACCTGAGAGCTAATAAAGAACCCAGAGGCCCGGGACTGCTGAAGCAGTATAGAGCCTGGGACTTTGTATTTATACCCAGGTCTCAGGTGATTCTGACACCTGCCATGGCCTTAGAACCAAGAACACGAGCTCTGGACACAGACTCTGTGGATCTGAATCCTAGCTCAGGCATGCGCCTGCTCAGCGACTCTGGCAATGCTGTAGATTGTTTGGGATACAGAAATTCTACCAGTACCTGTCTCAGAACTGCTGGCAGGGTGGAGTTGTTAGGAGCACAGCACCGAGAAGGGTGTCTGACTAAAAGTTAAACTCTGGCAATGGTACCCATTCTCAGGCCTGTTTCAGCTGTGGCAGGAAGGTGCCATTAGAGAAGAAAAAAAAAAAAATGAAAGGAAGGGATTAGAGGGTCAACAGGATATTCAATACATGTAACTGAGATGTTTACAAAAACAAAGTCCTACTCGAGGGAAGCCCAGGTGGCTCAGCGGTTTAGCGCTGCCTTCAGTCCAGGACGTGATCCTGGAGACCCTGGATTGAGTCCCACGTGGGGCTCCCTGCATGGAGCCTGCTTCTCCCTCTGCCTGTGTCTCTCGTGAGTAAATAAATAACATCTTAAAAAAAAAAAAAAAAAAGTCCTACTCGATTAGCTAGCATATGCTACTAGCCAGTGAGCAGTTTGAGACTTTTGAGCAAGAAGCTGAGTGCCCATGTTGCAAAGAGGAAATCCACAAGAGGAAAAGGTCTATGGGTTTATTGAAGGCTGGAAAGCTCAGCAACCAAGCCCCACCTTCCACCCCCCTATCCAGCCCCATGGCTTCCTTCCTAACCGGTGGGCTTGATCCTAGGGCATAATAGAGGAATGAACAAGGTATGAAAGGCTTCCATAAAGGTGCCTGGCTGCGGCTGCTCTGTGGCATATCTTGGAAGAACTTAAAGGTGAGACTGAAGAGGCAAGTAATCAGTAACCTGTTAATTAATATACAGGGCTGCTTCCACATATCCAGAACTTCTAGAAGAGCTCTGAGACATACTTGGCTAAACCCTGTGAACTCCCAATACTCACTGTATTTAATTTCTGATGGGTTAAGGAGAGCTTAGTTTGCAGGCAAAAAAGTGTGGTTAACCGGGTAACAATGTTAGATGTAGGCCAAGAGAACTCCTTCTGGGGAACCTGTCCTGGCCTCCTCTAGCTATGTCCCTCTCCATGAGACAAACGATTTGCAGGACCAGGGACATGGGGATACCCAATGCTTGTGTCCCCATCTTACCCACCAGACCACAGTTTACTCTTACCCACTTTACACCTTGTCCAAAACTACCCAAGCCTGCTTCTTTTAAAGCCTATAGGAACTTCTCCCCTGGGTCCATTTTCACAAAGATGGTGCTGCCCCATGATGCACACTCTTAAGGCCCATGTGCTGGGTAGCCAAGGGAGAGTGGTTTGCAGTGATGACGACACTTGGGAAGTGTGTGCTGGAGTTTCCCTTACGATGTTGCAAAGAACCAGGTGGGAAGAGGCCTAGGCCATGGGATGGCCAGCTGTGACACCACAGTGACTGGACCTGAGAATTCTAAATTCAAACTTGGCTTTCCAGAATGTTATGTCGAGGTTAGGAGGATGGAACATACTTGGGCTCAGCTTGACTTATAATTGAAATATTAAGATAGAGCACAGGAGTCTCCATTCATATTCCTACCTCTGGCTTTACAAATGTTGGGGATGCACCTGATGGCTAAAGGTATGTACTTTAGTATCAGATAGGCCTCGACTGAAATATTGGAGTGTGCCATTTACTATGTGCCTTGGGCAATTTACTTGAACTCTTTAATTGACGTTAAGGCTCTTTTGTTCCAAGTAAGAACATCCCAATTCAAACAGACTTAATCATAAATAGGAATTTATTGGTTCTTCTGACAAGTCCAGTGGTAAACACTTCAGGTGTGTCTGCATCCGACAGCCTCCCTGGCATGCGGTCTCTAGCTTCCTTCTTGGGCAGGACTACCTACCGTAATAACCATCCAACCTACTTACCAAGCAATCTCCACAGAAAATTCAAGACACCACTTTTCTACAGATCTGGCAAAGTCCAGGGGCCTGATGATTGATTACATGGCCACCATGGAGGGTCTCGGTCTCTCTCCTCTAAGTCACATGGATTAAGAGTCATGGAAGCGTAGTTCACCAGATAAAAATTAAAATGCGGTAAAAAAAAAAAATGAGTTGATGGGGATTAGATGCATAGTACTCAAGTTAGCCACTACTTAATGCGATCACAAAAATGCAGAGGGGTTCAAACAGGGTGTGCAGAATGGGAAGCAAATAGAAATTTTCACGCTCACTTTCCAACTGCCCAAAATTCTGCAATCAGAGTTGGCAGCTTGAAGAACTGGAGACTTGGAAATGCACTGACAGGCTTAGAAGACACATGGGAATTTTGTGCAGAAATCATGCTTTCAGTTGTCATGGCCAATCCTGCAATGCCAACCGATACCCATCAGGGTGCCTCTGCCTCGAGAGCTGGGTGTGAAACCAAGCCATGCTCACCAGGAAGACTCCTCTGGAATTGTGTAGAAAGTACACGAATCCCCGAATTATTAAGTTTCTAGGTCTGTGGCCAATTTGGGGGCAACGTTCAGTCTATCCAACACTGTCGGAGGTGACCCATTATCATTGATAACAGGATGTGCTTCCTACTCGCCTCCTGTCACCTCCAGGCACAGAACAATCTTACATAGGAAGATCCTTCTTACATAGGAAGATCCTTTTTCCTTGATCGAAATTGACCAAGACTATCGACAGGCCTTTATTTTTTTTTTTTAATTTTTTTTAATTTTTATTTATTTATGATAGTCACAGAGAGAGAGAGAGAGAGAGAGAGGCAGAGACACAGGCAGAGGGAGAAGCAGGCTCCATGCACCGGGAGCCTGACGTGGGATTCGATCCCGGGTCTCCAGGATCGCGCCCTGGGCCAAAGGCAGGCGCTAAACCACTGCGCCACCCAGGGATCCCTCGACAGGCCTTTAAATGTGCACTTTTGTGGCTTAAAGATTGTCTTGTTTTTGATGACTGATAAAAATAGGCTATATACCACCATTCAAAATATTTCCCCGGCTTTTTATTTTGAAAAATTGCAAACCCACAGAAGTTGATAGTAATACTAAAATATTAATGCTGCCTTCACACACACACAGTTTGAATCACGGTACCTGCTCTGTTAATATGCAGGTACCTTCTCCATGCTTACAACAGAACCAGTCTCATCTTAAGTGAGAGGAGCGCTGTCCTCAGGGAATCTGTGAGGACTTTTTTTTTTTTTTTTTTGTAGTGCTTCACTTGTCTTATTAGAAACTCACAGCCCTTTATAAGGCCCTCAGGACAGGATTTATTCCCATTTTACAGATGTGGAAACAAACTCAGAGAGGCCCAGTGATCTATTTGCTCAAGGCCTTAAGGCAGTAAGTGACCGGCCCAACTTGGAACCAAAGACTTCTGATTTCAGTAACTCAACATACTACAGTCACTTGCCTCCTGGATACACAGTAAGAGTAAAGCCAGAGCCAAACAGATATGCAAAGAAGTGTTTTAGCTTCATTCTTCTGACAACCTGAAAGCAAATATTCAGAGACCCGTGTGCATAGTCTTATTAACCAGAAGTCTGTTATCAGGAGCATAAACCCAAAATGAAAACTGAGTGGGATGAGGCTTACTGAAATGTCTTTTAACTGCCCCTGATTTGACTTCAATATTTATTGAGTGCTTACTGTCCCTGGTATTGTGGTTGGGATAGAGAGCAAATAAGATAAAAGATCCTGCCCTTGCGGAGTTCACATTCCTGTGGCTTAATGAACGATCCAGAAGCTGCCAAGGAGAGACTGGTGGGCTGCATCTGGCTCCCAAGTGCTTTGTTTGGTCTATACAATGTTTTTGTCTTTGTATAATAAATCACCAACTGCTAGCTTCTATCTAACAATCAACTTCTGCTGAATTCCTGAATGATAAGTAGCAGCCACCCCTACCCCTCACCCCAGTACATGACCTCTAGAAATCACTTCAGTGCTCCCCATTTCCCACCATCTTACACCCAGGCAACTGTGGCCCCATTCATGCATTTGCATTTTCCACCTGACATCCATAAGCATTTCAGCTGAAACCCCTGGGGCAAACAAATATCCAAACAAGATCATTTCAGAAAGCATTAGGTAATAAAAATAAAGTAAGCTAACGTGACAGGTGTGATATGATTGGTGGAAAGGGCTACTTCACACTGGATGGTCAGGGAGGGTCTCTCTGAAGTATAACTGAAATGGAGAACTGAATTACGACAAGCATGACAAGTCTGCCAACAGAAAAGAAGAAGGCGTCCAAGCAGGAGGAACACAGCACAGGAACAGCTTCTGCTTGAAGCAGGATATAAATTGGCTTGGTTAAATCTGTAACACCAAGTTTGGGGTGGCTGGGAGAGTGGTAACAAGATCAGAGAGGAAGGAAGAAGCCAGATTACATAGGACCTTTTAGGCCATGACAAGAATTTTGGATTTTATTCCAAGTGCGATGGGAAGCCTTTGGAAGGTTTTTGCTTGGGAACAATGTGATCTGGTTCACATTTTCAAAAATCACTCTGCTAGTTTACAGTGACTTAACAAGGAAATAGAGGAAGCAGAGGCATCAGTGAGGAAGCTACGCTATCACAGTTCAGTAGGTGACAGTGGCTAGAACCAGGATGGTAACAGAAAGATGGAGAATCAGATTCAGGATATAGATTCTAGAGTCTAACCAAAATAATTTTCTGGTGGGGTGGATGGTTGGTAGTGGCAATGGGCCAGAAGGATTAATGAAAAAAGGAGTAATTAGGGATAACTCCGAGGTTGTGCTTGTTCAAACATTTATGAGTTGGGGATGTCTAGGGGAGGCCCCAATTTTACAGGAAGAGACAGCAAGAATGTGATTTCAGATGAATAAATTTTGCCAAGATTCAAATCACCCTGGATCCTCATTTCCATTCTCCGACATCCACAGTCTCAGATCCAAAAACTTTGAACTTCTAAATGCCTAATCTCTTACCAACTCTATCCCTTCAATTTCAAATTCACTGCCTATATCCTGATTCAATCCTCCCTTTGCCTTGACTTTTACAACAGCCTTCTACAGTTATGAATTAACTAGTAAAAAACACTTAATAGCCATGTTTCCTTCTCTCTCAGTGGCC
Source organism: Canis aureus (assembly GCF_053574225.1). Lineage (NCBI taxonomy): Eukaryota > Metazoa > Chordata > Mammalia > Carnivora > Canidae > Canis > Canis aureus. Next base: position 71,400,213 of record NC_135618.1, read on the forward strand.
ATCTTTGACGGCAGAGATCATGTCTTGTTCATATTTATCTCCAGTGCCTACTGCTGTGCTAGGCACAAAGCAAGCATACAAATATCTGACAAAATGCAAAGAGGTCTCCTCAAACAGGATATAACCTTAAAGAGAGGAGTCCTATCTTGGAATCCTGTGATTCCCTACACAAATTAAAGCAGAACTGGATAAAAAATATATCATCAAGTTCCACAAACTTTGCTTTTCCAAGATGTGTTTCTCTTCTTTTAATTTAGTTTCAAACTACACCCAGTCCTACTTTTACCTGGTAGTTGATAAATGAGATTGGCCGACAGATAACATATGTTGCTACTCTTTTCCACCTCCAAATCTAGAGACTTTATACAGGCATATCTTCACACCATCTTTGTAAGCAGATCAAGAGAGGATTAGTCTCCATTTTATAAATTAGGAAACTGAGGCACAGAATGGAAAACCTTAATTCTTTTTTTGATGGAGTTAGAAGCTTCGCCTGTATTAAAACTAGCTCTTCCCTGACAACATACCACAGTTCTGTAATTGGAAGGTATCCCAGGCTCCTATCTCTGCAAAACTACTGGTCAGTACTCAGGCGTCCCCATGGTTTTGTCTCCACAATTACAGACTCCTTTGGGTACCACGGTGAGTTGCCACAAGGTCAAGGCCATGTCCTCTCTCTCTTCAATGTACTATTTCCCTCAGTGCCTGGTGAAGACAGATTCCTCCCATGGGCCCAGGAGAAAGAGAAGCACCTTGGTCATTAGACTGGAGGGTCAAGTAAGGCCAGGAGTCATAATGAGTAAGGAGAGACAAAGAGAGAGATATCAAAGTAGGCAATAATAGTTTCAATGGGGAAAAGGAGAGAGGAGTCACCGAGAAAATCAGAATACTCCTTTCAAAAGGTTTCCAGCTGGTTGAGTACCTGGGAAGAAAAGTGGCAGCAGTGGTGGCGGCAGCAGCATGCCAGATCCTTCCTGCCATACCCTCCCAGAGTCATTTCTTCAAGGCACCCAGGCTTCTCAGAGCCTCCTGGGCCTGGGTCAGCTGCTGCTGTAGCCTTTGGCGGGTGCTCTCGTTGGAGGCTCGCTTCAGGAGGCCCTGCATTTCCTCCACCACTGCCCGGTGGCCGGGGGTGTTGTGGAAAAGCCGCACTGCCCGGTCCCCACAGGAGGCCAGAAGCCGGCCAGTGATGTCAAAGGACAAGTCAGTAATACACTCCCCATGGACCTGCTCAAAGCACTCTTCCTTCTCACCCCGCCGGGTGTTGTAGAGATGAATACTGCTGCCACTGGCCAAAGCCAAGACCTGGGCGTCAGGGGAGAGGGCCAGGCGGCAGAGCATGGTGCTCGCCTCTTCAAAGCAGCCTGTCCTCAGCAAGTAGGGATCCTGTTGCTTCTTGTATTCCACATCTGTGTCCCACAGTTTCCACGTACCATCCTTGGAGACTGAGGCCATCCTGCAGCATGGAAAATCACGGCTCTAGCCCCAACACATGCTGGAGGGGAAGGCACTGGGACAGCAGGAGGGGCTCCAGCTAGGAAGCCAACTGCACTGCTGGGGCTACTTCCTGCCAAGGGCCAGGCACTCTACCCACTTCAGAGCTGCCACAGAGATGGGCAAAGAGTCCTGGTTGCCAAGAGGGGCTGAGAGCCCCCAGTAACCCATGAGAGAGGAGGCACTCACCTGCGGGAATCATTGGAGAAAGCGAAGAAGTGGACGGCTGCAGAGTGCCCCTTCAGTTCAAAGGCTCGCACGACCTCCTGGAAATCACCTTTTTTCCCAAAGCAGACTTCCCAAACTTTTACATCTGGGGTGAAGCCACAAGAGGCCACAAACCTGCCACACAACCAGGTTCCTTTACAACTTAAAGAGTATCTCATTTCTGCCAACCCAAAAGAGTATCTCATTTCTGCCAACCCACTAAACTTCATTCCTGAGAAAATTAGTAATCTTCTATGTAAACAACATTGTGTCTTTTAAAACCGCTTATCTACACAGGATTTCAGTTCATCCTCATGCCCATGGTATAAGATACATAGTACCCCATCCCAACCTTTTAAAAACTATAGATGACAAAAAGGGAGACTAAGGACTTGAATCTAGGTGTGCTGATTCCACACTGTATGTTCTTTCTGCTATTTGAAGCTGGCTCTCTGCTCTGTCCTTGGCCACAACTTCTGCCCATCCTAGATGCTAAGGCCCTCCTTCCTCACCTGCTGCAGGGGGATATAGCAGCATAGGTATTGTTCATCTGGTTGGTGTTGATCGTAGACAGCACATGACCCTTCAGATTCCAGATGAGGATCGTCGTGTCACTGGAAACGGTCATGATGAACTTCCCTGGGGGTGGGGGGGTAGGAAGTAGGGGGAGTGGTGGTGGTGACATGAACTGAGTCAATGACTCAACCAGGTGTCATTCCCTAAGGAGACACTTCAGAAGGCCTCTGCTTTCTCAAATACCCATGCGCCCTTCCTGGGCCAAAGGTCCCCAGACATAAGGATTTTGTTCAAGCCTATGGGTCTTACTGGCCTCCCCTGGGGAGCTGCTATGGCTCTAGGACTCCAGGAGAGCCCAGAGCCAGAGCCCCTTTGTCACACTGGAGCTGAGCATAACTCTCAAGCAGCATTAACTCATTCAGCAAATAAATGGGGCTCTTCCTTCTAGTCCTTGGTAAGCTCCATCTCCTCAATGCTTCTTACCTGTGTCTGCAATGCCAATGTTGATGACGGGTGCCTTGTGCTTTTTAGGAAAGTCCTCTGGGTTGGCTGTGAAGGTATAGCCCCCATCTTCTCGCTTGGTCATCTTAAAGACACGAAGGGTATCTCCATTGGCCAGCCAGACGATGAAGGCTCTAGAGGCAGGTAGCAGACAAGTCACTCATTTGTTTGGACACGGAGGCCTATGTGTGAGGTTTGTATGCTAGGCTCCGAGGAAAATCATGGTCTTCCTTCATGCCCCAGTCAAGCCCTGCAACTTAACTCCTTTGTTCAAAACCTCTTAATACTTCTCAGAAGATAGGACTCGCATAGCTTTGGCTCCTTTGGTGTCTCTCTAGAGTTTAGAAAACCATTATAATTTCCAGGACGAATCTGGAGCCAGGTTTCAGTACTTCCCAAGTAGGAACATATCTTCCCCTCTCTGCTTCCTTTCTGTGTAAAATGCAGAGACCTCTAGGGAGCCCCAGGCAGTGCTTAAGCTGTCCAGATACTCTTTCTGCCATCCCCAGGGAGACCCCCACCCCCACTATCCCAAGTCAGGTATGGGAAAGACATAAGCCTGGGACTGGGCCTCTGCAGGCAAAGCTGAGGCTCCATCCTGTCCCACCTGCAGTCAGGGCTGAAGCGCACCAAGGTAGCATGGTCCAGCTCCACGTTGGCTCTCAGGCTGCGGTGCTCCCGCTGCAGGAAGTCCTTGGTGCTCCAGATGCGGACAGTGCGGTCATCTGCACAGGTGGCCAGGTACTTGCCATTGCTGCTAAAGTCCATGCAAGATATGTTCCCACTGTGGCTCTAAGGGAAGGGTTGCAGGAAGTATGAACAGGGACCCCTTGGGCAGATGGGGTCTGCTGCCTGGATTAACGACAAGCTGCTGATGGGGTATGATGAGGGATTGGATGGGGCATCCCCACTAACTTTAGTCAGAGGCAGAAGGGTCTGTCATGTGCAGAGCCTTAAAAAGGAAAAGTCTATGCGGGGGGGGGGGGGGGGGGGCTGTGAGTCTCTGTATATGTATGCTGAGCATGGGTATCCATGTACCTTTAATGCCGCAGCCAGGAGGCGGTGAGTGAAATTGTGCTGCTGAGGCTTCTCCTTGCGAATTCGTTGATGCTGTTTCTGCTTCTTGGACTTCAAGGACTTGTCAGGTGGAAATCCATTTGCTTTTTGGCCTATGAGGAGGGACTGTGTCATCTACCCATTCACTCACTAAGCATTTCTGACCACCTGTGAGTGACCAGGCATTGAGTGGAGCAGCAAGAGACGACCAGATAAGGCCCCAAGCTTGAGAAGAGACAGTGAGGTAGGCAAAAACAGAGGCTTAGGAATCAGACTGGGTTTGGATTGTGTCTCTACCATTGAGTGACCTTGAGGAGATTACTTGCTGTTTGTCCATACAGTACCTCAATGCAACTTAGAAAAGGCACTCTCCGGGCCTGTGCAGCTCGTTGGTACATAGCACAGCCGGCTAAGTGCAGATCCTTGGCCAGACATCCCTAGGTAGGGAATTATGTGCACAACCAATTTGGTGGGCCTGGCCTTGGGCAAGTTCCTTAACTGCTCTGGCCCTTAGTTTCCTCAAAGAGAAGCTGTGAGTGCCCAACACAAGCATTAAAGGTTCAGAGGACTCCCAGAGAGAACTCAGGGATGATAAGTAGTCAACCCCTGTTGAGCACCAACCCTGTGCCGGGAATGGTGCCAGTCACTTGTGCATAAAATAGCCATTTTAATTGAGAGTCAGGCCAGGTGCAAAGCTGGCATGTGTTACATTACTCCAGATGCCCCTCAATTCCTACAGGGAATAAACTCCTGAGGCCCATAAACAGAGACCACCACAACCTGCCCTCTCCTGTCAGCATCCTGCCCTCCTCTCCCCTCACACTAAAACCCCACCAAATCCCCTTTGAGAACTGCTTGCTTCCATGCACACTGCCTTTGCCAGCGATGTTCTTCCTTCCTCCTTGGCCAAACTCTTGACACACCTGTCCTTCGAGACCCCACACCATGTGTTTCCTACTCAGTGAAGCTTCCCTTCACCCGCCCCTCCCCACCCAAAAAAGCAGGGCTGACCACCCCCACCCTTGGGTTTCCTGGTTGCTAGTACTGACCTCCTCTCTGAAACCTATTCCACTCTATGTTTCACCTACATTTTCGGATGATCTCCCTTATGCAACCGCGAGCTCCCTAAAGGAAAAATTCCTCACACCTACTGAGATAGTAGTAGCTACTTAACAAACGTTGCTCCTGTCGAGGAACTAGTCCGAGTGCTTACAAATACGCGTCTCCCCTCACCGCTCCCCGCTTTCCTAAAATAACGAGCAAGCAGCGCACCCGAGAGCTTACAAGAGCTCTGGAAGCAACCGCGGGAGACCCGGAGGCCCAGAGGGCAGCGCCTCGGCCCCCTCCACCCCCGCCGCCCGGCCTCCGAGGAAGCGGCAGCGCGGGACGCAGCCTG